>NC_047144.1:9656845-12056845 GCF_009829125.3 Periophthalmus magnuspinnatus
GACTTAAATATTGGTGTTACGATGCCAGTTTTTAATGCATCGGGAAATATACTATCATTTATTGACTGATTTATTAATTTTGTTATGGCTGGGATCAGGCTTTCTTGATGGCTTTTTAGAAATACACTATCCAATCCATACAGGTCCTTTGCTTTACTGTTATTCAGTTTTCCCAAAATATTTTCCACTTTTGCATCATTAACAGGTGTTAAACTAAAGCCTGATTCATCACAGAGTAAGTTATGGGGAACGCAAGGTGTTGGAAACAACTGGGTCAGCCTTTGAACAGCATTTATAAAATATTCATTAAAATTTATAGCTAAAATTTCATTATTGTTTTGAGTTTTACCCTCTACGTTTAATTGCATTTCATGGTTATTTTTATTTTCTTTTCTTTTCCTAATATAAAGTTCCACACAAACTAACCCTGGCCATTGGAATCAAACATTAGTCCATTATCGTATAAAAATATGGATTCTTCAATACAATTGCCGGTCTATCTTACTGTTCAAATAATTAAAGGAAAACTAGGACCACAAAGATTTCAGATTGAAATTCATATTGCTATGATGAAGCAGGGCATTGCTTCATTAAACCATCCTACGGAGGGCTGAACACAGTAAAATTAGCAGTATTATCTGTATTCAATGCTTATCCATTAGAATTGTAATGGGATACTGTTGCTATAATACTGTCAGTCAAATGTGGGCCTCAAGAAATCTGTCTGAACAGTAGAGGGCAGCACTGCACAACATTTAACCCACAGGTCTAGTTTAAACATTGAAGAATTTTTTGCTGCCTTATTATATTGTAAACATAATTTTACCACAATTCTTGAGCTGATGCTATGTTTTGTCTCTGTATTTTTCAGTTCTAGAAATGTACAGTAAACTGAAGGAGCAGCTGGAAGCCAAAAGGTAAGACTCTTACATACTGTACAATTGTTACTTTACAGTCCTTGAATAATGATAATAATACCAATAATAACATTTAAAAATGGTTAAAAACATGATGACAGTAATAATAAGAGATAAAACTTTTTTTTAATTAATCATGAATGGACTTGACATAGCAGCTGGAAGGGTCTCACATACATTGGAGTTTTCTATTCTTTCATAGTGTTTCTGATGCGAAGCAGGTCCTATATGTTAGATTGTTTTCACACTGCCACTAGTTAGGTCAATGTAAAGAGTAATCAAATTGCTCTTGGAATTGCGCAAAAAAAGCGCTTGGATATCAGCGGCAGTCTCCTTCCGCCTTCGTCTGCACAGGTAAGCCTGGGTCTGTCTGTGTGTCATTCAGAAAGCTTTTCCTCCTCCTTCACCAGCACGTACAGTCCTCTTTAGCCACAGGTGAAAGAAAAGACCACTACTTATAGCACTAGGGAAGTGAGCCTACATACGTGTATTCAGAGGACTCTGTTTGCTTGAAATGCGTTGTCATAGAAATAAGTTTGGTGATTAGTTGATGGACTCACGTGGCTCATGGTGCATGTTTGGGCTGAATGTATGTGAACAAGGCCAACCCAAAAGTAAAATAAACAGAACAAAATCTATTGCGCCCTGGGATCGGTCTGGGATCAGTCCAACATGTTTGAAAGTACCATAGTTCCCATTTCTAAAAGTCCAAAACAACAACACATTTTATGCAAATTCTGACACGAGATTGCTGATGATGTAATGCTAATTGTCGTTGTTGTCAACATGTTTTAGACCTCAGCACTGCATCTTGTCATTTCAACTTTTCCTCACAAACTTTACAAATACACTAAGGTCCTGTTTCATATGTGTTTTTGTGCAGGTATTATGCAGCACTGAAGACCATGGAGCAGCTAGAGAAAGTTTACATTCCTAGGTACTAATTATATATATATATATATATATATATATATATATATATATATATATATATATATATATATATATATATATATATATATATATAAATCTCATCCCACACGGGTGGTCTCATCCCCTCTTTTCCACGCTCAGGCCTTCTACCATAGGCCTGGAAGCTTGAGGGTTCTACGCAGTATTTTTGCTGTTCCTGATACTGCACTTTTCTGGACTGAGATATCTGATATTTTTCCTGGGATCTGCTGTAGCCACTCCTCCAGTTCAGAATGCTCTAATGACAACGAGCACCACTGATGCCTTTGAACCCCTGGTATTCCTCTAATTTTTCATGTTCCTTTTTCCTGATGTTCCCATCACTTGGTACTAAAATGTCCACCACAACGGCTTTGCTCTGTTGTTTATCCACCGCCACAATGTCCGGTTGGTTCGCCATCACCATTCTGTCAGTCTGTATCTGGAAGTCCCACAGGATCTTGGCTTGGTCATTCTCCACTACCTTAGGAGGTGTTTTCCACCTTGACCTTGGGGTCTCCAGTCCGTACTCTGCACAGATGTTTCTGTACACTATGTCCGCCACTTGGTTATGCCGCTCCATGTATGCTTTCCCTGCCAGCGTCTTACACCCTGCAGTTATGTGCTGGATTGTCTCAGGGGCCTCTTTGCACAGCCTACACCTTGGGTCTTGTCTGGTGTGGTAGATCTGGGCCTCTATCGCTCTGGTGCTCAAGGCCTGCTCCTGTGCAGCCAGGATGAGTGCCTCTGTGCTGTCCTTCAGTCCAGCGTTCTCAAACCATTGGTAGGACTTTTTGATACAAGCCACTTCAGTTATATTCCGATGGTACATCCCGTGCAGGGGCTTGTCCTCTCATGATGGTTCCTCCAGCACCTCTTCCTCTGCATTTCACTGTCTGAGGCATTCGCTGAGCACGTCATCTGTTGGGGCCTTGTCTTTGACGTACTTATGGATCTTGGATGTTTCATCCTGGACTGTGGCTCTCACACTCACTAGTCCTTGGCCTCCTTCCTTACGGCTCGCGCACATTCTCAGGGTGCTAGATTTGGGCTTAACATCTGTGGTCTGTATCTCCTCCTTTGGCCAGCTTATGATTCCTGCTGGGTATCTGATTACTGGCAGCGTGTAGCTGTAGCTTGTTCTTGCCATTGAGCTGAGTCCTTAGGACTTGCCTTACTCGTCTGAGGTATTTGGCCATGGCTGCTTTCCTTGTTTCCTCTTCAAGGATGCCATTTGCTTATGGGATACCAAGGTACTTGTAACTGTCCTCAATGTCTGCTATTGTTCCTTCTGGGACGGAGACCCCTTCTGTGTGGACTACCTTCCCTCTCTTTGTCACCATTCGGCTACACTTCTCAAGCCCGAATGACATTTCAATGTCTGTGCTGTAGATCCTGATGGTGTGGATCAGTAAGTCGATGTCTCGCTCATTCTTAGCGTACAGCTTGATGAGGAGGTTATTGATGTTGGCCCGATTACTGAGTTGGTATCCATCGCCAGTGTTGTTGATGATTTGGCTGAGGAGGTTCAGACCTATGCAGAACAGCAGTGGGGGCAGTGCTTCTCCTTGGTATATGCCACATTTGATGGTCACTTGTGCAAGAGGCTTGACATTGGCCTCAAGGGTGGTTTTCCACAACCTTATCGAGGTTGCAATGAAGGCTCTTAGAGTCCTGTCGATGTTGCACAGCTCCATGCATTCAATGATCCGTGTGTAGCATGGAGTCGCTGGCTTTCTTGTAGCTGTGTTTCTTGCATGGAAAAAAGGGTGATACCACCTGTGGAGGGTAAGGATGAGATTAATATAATTTCTGTTTCTACTTTTTATTTATTTTTAAAATTCCATTGCCTGAAAGCTCCTAATTTTGTTTACAGAGTGAGTCAATACAGGTTCTGTCAAATCATGGCTGAGAATCTGCCCAGACTCAGAGAGGAGATCAAGGAGATCTCTATGTCAGACCTGAAGGACTTTCTAGAGAGTATCAGAAAACACTCAGACAAAGTGGGAGAGACAGCAATGAGACAGGTAAGAGCGCACACATGGTATAATACACATGTCAACACACACATGTTAGCACACATTTGATTTGTCTCAAACCCAACAGGCTCAGCAGCACAGGACATTCAACAGTGCGGTGGCCAAACAGGCCAGTACTGGACACTACACTGGTCCTTCATACTCTCTGTCTGCCCGCTCACACCACACTCACAATGGACAGATGGATGAGGAGATGGAGGAGGATGAAGAGGCAGATGAAGAGGTAAAACCAAAGTTACAAATATAACTGTGATTTTATAACTCCCAAATGTTTGCCAGCGGGGGGCGATGAAATCAGTGAAGGTGGAATAGGAAAGATTAAATAAAAACAACATTTTGAACTAAATGAGTACTTCGACTGTAGGTTTGTGTAAATGTTGTGATTCATCAATAGGTCTGATGTTTTATGTGTTTTTAATGTCTAGATCTTGACGGCTCAGGAGCTGGTGGACTTTTCTCCTGTCTACAGGTGTCTCCACATATACACTGTGCTGGTGAGTATGTCACTACTGTATTTACTTAATATAATTATTATGATGTTTAAGGAGGCTAAGAAGTTACATTGCCTTCATTACATGATCGTAAATGTTTTTGACATTTTGGGGGCTTTCTAGGGTGACAGGGAAACATTTGAAAACTACTACAGAAAACAGAGAAAGAAACAAGCGCGGCTTGTCTTGCAGCCACAGGCCAATATGGTAATAACATCACAGTCTGTGTCATTTTCCAAACATTAAAGCTACAGTTGGGCCTATATCACCCTTCTCTTTCTCTGTGGTCAGCATGAAACAGTAGAAGGCTACAGAAGATACTTCAATCAGATTGTTGGGTAAGTTTATTATTTTTTTTTAGAAACATGCATGTGTATTATTGTTTTCTTTAAAAACGGTATTAAAAAAGGTATTTCTCCTGCAGATTCTTTGTGGTTGAGGACCATATACTGAATGCTACGCGAGGCCTGGTGACGAAAGCTTTCACTGATGAGCTGTGGAACATGGCTCTGGCCAAGATCATCGCCGTGCTACGCACACACTCTGTAAGGATTTACTCTAACACACAGAGACTTGTAAATGACTGTGGATTTCCCTAGTAATCTGGAGATGCATTATGCAGGTCCCTGTACTGATAAACTAATGATTTTTCTGTTGTGAAAATGGGCCAAAGGGAGGTGATTGAGACTTAATGACAGACAGATTGTAACAATAACGGAAGATTAAGGAGCCATATTCCTGACGGCTGGGGTCTACTCAGTTGTAAATGAGCAGAGGATTATGCTAACAGTGTGAAGAATAGGCTCACGGTCGGGGGTCCCATGCCCCCAGCCTTTAGCAGCCCACCATCATGCTCATTTCTCACTTTACTGTTCAGGCTCTTTTAATGCTATCATCTAATGTGTGAGGTGTCTGCTGCAGTCACATCACCTTAGATGAATCCTGTGTCCGTGTGTAGTGACCTGTAGGGGGGTAATAAATCACTATAAACACTGTGTGAGGGGTGAGACTGCCCACTCCTGGAGTCACTACGATTTTATGACCGCTACTGTCAATGGAAAGGTCAGGCCTCCTACTGCACTACTGTTTACAATAGACCACAGTGGAGTCTCTCTTCATCTGAAAGTACAAATAATGTTTTTAATTACACATTACACATTACACAATGTGTTAAACACATTAGATGTTCATTATCTACATCTGACATTTGCCACAACACAAAAACACTGAAAATACTGTAGTAAACACTGCTATATTTTCTGCTTTTAAGTCTTATTGTGATGACCCAGACCTGGTATTGGAGCTGAAGAACCTCATAGTAATCTTTGCAGACACTCTCCAGGTCAGTGGGGGCACTTTCCCGCTTGTCTGGAGGTAATAGGCTCTAAACATTGTGTATGTTGTACACAGGGCTATGGGTTTCCAGTCACCCGCCTGTTTGACCTTCTGTTTGAGATCCGAGACCAGTACAATGAGACTTTGTTGAAGAAGTGGGCTCTGGTCTTCCGGTGGGACTTTCTTTTTTAATTGTTGCTTTGAAAATAGTACTGTGCTTTTGGTAGATGTCTGTGGTTTTACTAAATTGTTTTTCTTGTTGTCCTGTAGGGAAATTTTTGAGCTGGATAATTACAGCCCTATCCCAATTGATACAGAGGAAGAATACAAGTCTGTCATCAGCCGCTTTCCCTTCCATGACCCTGAGCTGGAGAAGGTAACATGTTGAGAACAACATCAGCCCATTGTCGGGCTCTGACCACTGTCATTCCCCTTTAACCTACTGTTTTTTATAAATGTGTAGAGTTTCATATGAATTGGTTTGTATTATGACAGAACAGTTCATATGATTTCACTTTTTTTATATTTCGTGCAAAAGCAGCAGGACTTTCCAAAGAAGCTTCCGATGTCCCAGTCGGTGCCTCAGATCTACTCCCAGGTCAAAGAGTTCATCTATGCCAGCCTTAAATTCTCAGAGTCACTCCACCGAAGGTAACGCCAGCCACACCTTTTCAACAAACTACTAGATTCATGGGAGGTAATTAGCAAATATTGTTCTCTCTTGTTTCAGCTCAACTGAAATTGATGATATGTTGAGGAAGTCTACAAACCTACTGCTGACAAGGATTCTGAGCAGCTGTCTTCAGAACCTCATTAAAAAGCCACACATTGGCCTGACTGAGGTAGGTCCCACTGAAGCTGCCATATAGGAAAACAAGTGTTTTTCTTAAGCGCATGTTTGAACTGTGTGCAGCTGGTGCAGATCATCATCAACAGCACTCACCTGGAGCAGGCCTGCAGGTATTTAGAAGAGTTCATCACTAACATCACCAATGTGTCCCCAGAGACAGTCCACACCACACGCCTCTATGGCCTGTCCACTTTCAAGGTACTGTCCACTGTATTTTTTCACATTCATTTTCCATGTTAATAGAATGAACCACTCTTAAGATTGTCTACGATGCACTCTTAATAAACAAGCTTATAACATGGTAGCCTGCTTTGAAAAGTTTACAATTTACTCCTTATTCTCTTTTACCTAATGTGTCTTCACCAGGATGCTCGACATGCAGCTGAGGGAGAGATCTACACTAAACTGAACCAAAAGATCGATGAGTTCATTCAGCTGGCAGACTACGACTGGGGCATGGCTGAGTCCGACGGCCGGGCTTCTGGGTACCTCATGGACCTCATCAATTTCCTGCGGTCCACCTTCCAGGTTTTCACTCACCTGCCGGTATGTCACTGGCATCTCTCTCACGAAGACCCTTTTCACTGGGCCTCTGCAATAATGATCTGAGAATTGAAACACACTTTTTCTTATTCTTACTGCATTATGCACCAATCAAACGGATGTTTTTTTTTGCGATGAGTGAGAAGAAGTTGTGCACTGGAAGTATCTTTCCATTTACTGTGCCATAGTTGTTAAATAAAAGTTTTTTAGTCTGGGATTTATTAATACTTGTATTGCTTATGTGTTGGAAGTAGTTAAAACAGGAGCCTGGTTTGAGCTTGTACAGAACTACAGAAATCAAAATTTGAATAAATGAAAGAAGATTCAAAGAGAGTTTTTAATTGATGGTCAGATTTTGAGTTTTTGTGAGTTCCCAACATATGCGGTATATATTGAAATGCTTGAACAAGTCTATCCAGGGTGAGGTGAGCTTGTTATGTGGAATGCTCTTTTGGGTCACACTGTTGGCAATGGCTTCTTAGTAAAGGTTTTGATTACTTTTTAGAAACTTTGCATGCTCACCCATTTTTGCAAATTTATATTTTTTGTATTTTTCCTTTATAAATTTACTCTTTGCCTTTACTCTTGCCCTTTCATGTGAACTCTGCCTTGCATGCAAATGTTTTATTGATGAACTGAATGCCTTCTGTCCATTTATGGTTACCACATTTCTTTTCCTTTCCCTCTTTCCCTTCCTCTTTTCCATGTTTTATTGATTTGGGCTTGTGCTCAGAATAACAACAATGACCATGCGTCCATGTCGGTGAGTACCTGAGGACAGAGGAGAGCATGCTTACTTCTGTAACTGTGGCTCCTGCATTTAAGAGTCTGGGTTGTATCTTGGAGATGGTGCTTGTATTGGTGACAATGCAAAGGATTTTATTTGTGTGCAGTTTTCTAACACGAAGTCCATCCCTGAAGGAATAAGTCTTCTTTATGTAGAGCAGGAGCTCTTATATCAAAACATATTTTTCTGGCAATGACAAGTTGGTCATCCTCTTCACTCAAACCCCCTGACCTCAGAATAAAGGAATGTCCTATGAAGGTTAAACCCAGTGTGTTGTTTCAAAGCAGGTCCCAAAGACACAAATGTATCCAATTTGCTTGTGTTGTTTTTGCTGCCGCATACACGTAAACATAAATATGTTAATTCATCAAATTAAATTGTGATAGATTAGAAATTTGGCCTTCAACTCTCATGATTTCAAATAATCCTGATGATTGGGTGAAGCTTTTAGGAGAAACTTAAAAACAACTTTTTGTTTTTGATGTACTTGAGTAATATTCAGTGCAATTTTTAAAATGCTATTGCGCAGTGTGACAATAGAAATAAATCCTATAATTGGGCTTGTCAGGATAATTACTAAATTGACTTATCGTTCAATAAATGAAAGCTGGAACAATATTTTTTTACGGTCAGTATTTATCGTGTGTACATTTTCTTTGCACTTCTGGGAATTTTTGGCTATATGATGAGATTTAAGCCATAAAAGGTTGAATAAATAACTTCTATGACTCATTACAGATACTAACTAAATATATATTTTTTACAATATTGTAGATTTAGAATAGTTTCTGTGATTTAAACCTGCTCTTGGGTTATTGTGTAAGTGGTATAAAGTAGTTTCAATATGATCCTTACTATACTATTTACTCAATATATCGAACTTCAAAATTTGTTATCGTAACAGGCCTATCTATAATGAACTTTAGATCCAGGTTTACCTCTAGACACCAGCTTTTGTTTAAAGGAGAGAATTTGAACGCATTGTGAATGGTCTGTTTTACTATAGTGTATCTGTGACCGTGCTACAGCTGCTGTAAAGTTTTTGAGTGGCAGAGGTGTAAACTGGTTTTGATCTTGTTGGCCCTCATTTATCCTACAAACTTGGGACAGTGAGACCTTCCCACAACAGTGCAGGCGCAGATCAACATAAACATCATTACTTTAAAATGTACAATTATGACTGAGTGAATTGAATGAACTGTGTACTTTCTTCATGTATCACCGGCTGGTACAAAAGGGCAGTTCTACACACAAATTTATTTATGATGCTCAGTGTCATAAAGCCCATCCTTTCAGTGTACTCTGTATACAAGTTATAACACCAAAATCTGCTCCTGTTGGTCCCTAACTTAAAGTTAAATGAGGGCCACTGTGATTGAGGCTGCAGACAGTGGTCAGTGTCTGAGCTTTGGTCCTGTCTAATTATTAGGCACTGATGCTACAAATGTATCTTCACAGCGTTTGCCAGTCTTCTTCAGCATGACTGTATTAGTCCACAGGAATGGTGTGAGGCTCTGCACAAACCACTATGCCTTTCTAATCTCATCATCCACTGTATTTTCAAGAGCCACCACATTATCCCTGCGTTTGAGTTGATGCATGTGGATACAAAATAGTAAACCACTTTCATTTATTCAATTCCATTGGATTGACTGCTGAGCAAGTGGATGGAGACATATTAAACAAGACTGCTGTCTTGAAGGTTTTGTTTACACATATTTGTTTGTGCATGTCTCAAGGCAGGTTTGCTCTAAACAAGCAGTTTTGTTAAATTCTCACAAATCTCACACTTGCAGGTAAGATACTTGCAGCTACACTTGAGTGCCGCGTTGAATCTCCATTAAACTGTCCACTCAACACCCATGTGCATGCCCCTCTGTAGTGAATCTTGATTTGTGTGTTTCTGACGTTGCTGTTGCTGTCTGCCCCTGTGCACAGGGTAAGGTAGCTCAGACGGCCTGCATGTCAGCCTGTAAGCACCTCTCCACCTCCCTCATGCAGATGCTCCTGGACTCAGAGCTCAAGCAGGTCAGCATGGGAGCAATTCAGCAGTTCAATCTGGACGTCATCCAATGTGAATGTAAGTGTACTCAAATTAATATTATTACATCAGGTCATTGCACTAGCACTTACTTTTTCTATTTCATTGTGACTCCTTAGTGTTTGCAAGCTCTGAGCCCGTTCCTGGATTTCAAGGAGACACTCTGCAGCTGGCTTTCATTGACTTGAGACAGGTAAATTAAATCTATGCCTATTACAAATTAGCAAAACTAAACACATTGTGTACCTACTCGGTACACAATGTTGCCACTATGTCCACCAGAAAAGGGGCACTTTTCTTGTGGACATACTGAAATGTTCAACAGTATGGCATTATCCATCTCCACGAGACAAGCAGGTCATAAAAACAGATTAAATATAAGGTTTGTCAGATCTGTGTAGAGGCAAACCCAGCTCACAGTATTTTTTTTTTCAATTATTAAAAAACATGGAATTGAATAGATGAGATGGATATGTTTTATTCCTTTCTGTGTAACATTTCAGGCAAAGCAATCTCCACAGAGATAAGCTATTGGCAGACCACCTCAACAGCAAAGTTATATGGTCTACCTTTAAATATTCTATAAATAATTCTTATGACCTAACACAGAGAGAGTTTGTTGAGTTTTAAATGTTCTCTGGTCCCAACCTGTTTCAAGCGCTCACAAACCCTCCTGCGCTTATCATTTAGAATTGTTTGTATTATAATAACAATCTGATGGGATGCATCTTGATTTTTCAGCAAATTACTGATTTTGCAATACTTTGTAAAGGGGTAGAAAGAATTTAAGCCTACAAGCCAAAGCTCTCAACTTCAGGCTCAGATTAACCGGGCAACACAGGGCAGCCACACTTAACATACCAGCAAAAAACACCCTGCTTCTCACTTAGGTAATGCTCAGATCTATCATGTAACCTTTTCAACTCTTCACCTGCATTAGCTCTCACACATCCAGCAGAAGTGGTGTCAGTCCTCTGGGGCATAATTATATAATTATAACACAACACTGTGGATATTTCATATGTTTCCTCCAAACAGTGGCTCAGGGCGGCCGTGTTAATCCCAGCCCGGGGTGTACGCACAGACATCAGGAAGGCAGAGGTTATACTGAGGCCATGCAATGTTCACAGCTAAAACTACACTCCTCTTCTATAGGCCTGTTGCAACAACACATTTTAAGTGTTATATATATTGTTGCAGAAAATATTAATATAAAAATGAATACGCAGACTACTATATGGCACATACTTAAATTCAACCATACTTGAACCTAAAGCAGCATAACCAAACATTCAACAAAAAATAGTTTCCCACAACAAACACTTTTGTGGATTTGTCTTTATATAAATATCTGTCAGTAGTCGGTAGTAATATGTCACTATGACTTTCATAGTGACATATTTTGTACATAAATATATCTTTTAAAATGAGTGCAGTTATTTTGAGTATTGTAGGGGTCCACGGAGGTTGATGGGTTGATGCTTGAGTCAGAGGTAAATCTCCAGGTGAGAAGAATGCCTTTGTCTCTGCCTCTCTCTGAGCGTCGTGCAGATGAATAATGCTACTATCAGTAAGCTGCTCTTTCAACCTCACACCCAGCTGTTTTTCCCTTCCATTAGCATATACTGTCTGGGGGGGGGTCATCTCCATTAGGTTACCGGGGGGTCGTGGACCGGGGGATCCCCAAACTCTTAATGGTCATCATTTAGAAGAGCTCCCTCCTCCTTGTCCCACCAAACTTGTTTCTGTGGTGACCCGCATAAACAAATGCTTGGAGAGAGAGTGATGAGGCGGCTGCTGACCGCTTGCTAACACTGAACTCAAGCTGTTGGCTGTCAGGGACACTGCCACTCCCCACACTGTCACGCTGCAAAGCTCTCACAGCCTACTGCAACTACTCCCATTATAATACATCTTATTTATTTAAACTAACCAGAACATTTAGAGTCAACTCGACCCTCCTCCAAAAACACAGTCAAGTGGTAATGAACCAAGGCCCTTGCACTGTCTTCATTTTTGCTGTAGCATTTTCCAATATATCCATTTTACATTTAGGAGCTGATGTAGATATTATAATTGAATCTTATAAATCTGTAAAAGGATAATAATGTAACAAAATGTCTTTTATATTTGAAAACAAATGTATGATGTAGAGTAGATTATCGCTGCTCATTTGCTTTAAATAAGACATGGAAATCAATCAGTTATTGGTATTCTAATAAAAAAAGAATTTCATTATTAGATTTTATGAGATTATAATATTTTATTTTATTTTTTAACAAATCACAAAGAACACAACGACACACTCACACAAAAAGATTAAATATACGAGACGCATAATAAAACAACAATCTTTTAGTATAGAGGTCAACCAATATGGGGTTTTTCATCGCTGGCCCAAACATCAGCCTCATGCAAATATCTGCCCTATATATTGGTCAACTTATATATTGGGCTATCTCTAGTTTGGATTGGGAATTGTAAAGTACAATTCCAATTTTCACAACTTTTTGTAATATCCATAATTGTTTTGCACTGATTGTTCCTACACTTCCATGTGATTGTGTGTACTCAGCTCCTGGACCTGTTCATGGTGTGGGACTGGTCAACGTATCTGGCGGACTACGGACAGCCCAACTCTAAATACCTGCGCGTTAATCCAGCCACCGCGCTGGCCCTGCTGGAGAAGTGAGTACAGCTCTACACACATCCACCTATTTTAAATATTAGAATAATAATAACAGTAGTTAACAACCATCATCTTAGTGTAATACAAAAGACCTGCATAACTCCAGCAGTAAAGGAGTTGTCTTCCACACATATTAGTTTGCAGAGATCTAAAATCTGTTTTTTGTCCTCTCTGCCGCTGCTGAAGGGTTCACAGAGGGTATGTATGAATAAATACACTTAACTCCACACTCCCATTTTGTAACTACAGTTCTATGAATCCTAGTCTGTCTGCCAGAGGGCGCAATGAAAGCACTGAATGTTCTCTTTGCATGTGCAGGGAACATTCAGTCAAGTTAAATGAAATTGAACTGACTTTGTCTTGCTGTGGCACTGTGACATTTAAATGAAAATGACCTACTAGCTAAAACATAGAAAGCCAAAGTTAAATCTGTCAACTGGACAAAACGTAGGAGCGAAGACATTTGGCTGCTCATCCAAGCCACTTCTTCAGTTCTGGACTATTCATGAACTGAAGAAGCGGCTTGGATAAGCAGCCAAATGTCTTCACTCCTTCACGTCTTCACGTTTTGTCCAGCTGACAGATTTAACTTTGGCTTTTGCTATGGATCAGACCTGGACGACTGAGGGATTACACAGACATACTAGCTAGAACCTGTATCCTGGAATGACATATACTGAGCGCATACTTTCACATGTTTAACCCAAATTTTGGCTGCATCTGGTTGTCTGATCAGCTTGCAAACCAAAGCCAAAAATGTACTAATTAACAACTTGAACATCAGCAACATAATAAACATGTTTCATTAGAATGTGAAAACACAGTAATTATTATTAGTGAAATAAATTATTGAATTGAACATGTTTTGTTCATATCTGGATATACACACATCAGTGCATTTGAGAGAGTGGCCACTTCCTATTTAGTTCTTCTGTAGCAAAACTGGATGTAAGGTCATTCTGTGTTCCTTTCCTCATGTTTTCTTTTTGCTGCAGGATGAAGGACACCAGTAAGAAGAACAACATCTTCTCTCAGTTCAGGAAGAATGATCGGGACAAGCAGAAGTTGATTGAAACGGTGGTGAAGCAGCTGCGCAGCCTGGTCAACGGCATGTCATCCTGAATCTCCACAAACTCAGCCACAACTAACCTGCGCTATCTGTTTCACTATTAAACTGTCAAAGAATAGGGTGAGGTAAGGTCCCAGATCAGCAATATATCACCATATATAATATGCCACCATTGGAAAACTGCAGAAATACTGGTCACAATTTTAAAACTACCATATTTTCCGGACTGTACGTCGCTCTGGAGTACAAATTGCACCAGCAAAAAAAAAGCATAATAACGAAGAAAAAAACATATATGTCGCACTGGGCTGTAAGTCGCATTTTTTGGGGAAATTTATTTTACAAAATCTGAGACCGAGAACAGACATTATATCTTTAAAGGCAAGTAATAATAATAACAATAAAATAGAGAACAACAGGCTGAATAGCAGTACAGCACGCTAACTTAACACATTTATTTATTCAGCTACATGAAACATAGACAATGAGCTGAATACATGTCCGGTATGTTAACGAAATATATATAACAGTTACTCAGATAACTTAAGCATAAAAAACAAGCTAACAAGTTTACTCTCAGTGTCACTCCAAATCATCCTCAGTGTCGCTTCTGAGCTCCGTCAACTCTGGAAGTAGATGAAGTGCCGCTTCAGTGTGGCTGTCATACTGATACACAAGCCTAGCGTGCCCTCGCGCGGTTGTCGGTATGACTGTAATGAAGATGTGAAATTATATATTTTAATAATTTCACATATAAGTTGCATCTGAGTATAAGCCGCATCCCCGGCCAAACTATGAAAAAAGTGCGACTTATAGTCCGGAAAATAAGGTACTTAAAAATTCTGTACATTTGAAATGTGCAACTGCACAAACTCAAACCATAAGACAATGGACCCTGCCACTGAAGTGGATATGGACCTGCATTTGTCCACTTGTCAAGTAAAGCCTTGACCATTGCCCAAAGTTGTGCATTATTTGTTACAGTGCTTGGTTTGCATTAATATTAGCATCACTATAGGTAAATGACTGAAATGGCAAATTCAAACTGTTGTTCAGCCATGTCATCTGGATCTGGGAACTGTCTGTGTTGTACATCTGAGCCTGCTTTTACCTCATACGTAAAACTGTTTACGAGGAAGACTTCACCTCAGACTACACACTAAACTAGGACGGAGTCCCTGGCACAGGCCCATTTACGCTCAACAGTGGACAAACACTAGCCCTGTGCTTTAACAGATAAATACTGACAAATGTAAAAAATGTGTGACCCTTCTGCTTGTTGTGACGTGAAACGGAAAGACGACCACAAGTACTGTCCTGAGTCAAATATACTTTAAAATGTGTAGATGAGTGGCCAACAACACTACAAGGGAAGATATCTAACATGAGGCAGACACATGCCTTTGTTCATCCTACTTATGTTTATATATTTAATTTTGTATTGTTTCTGTCTCCTGTGTAAAAGTTGAGTAGAGCATGAGAGTCATGCCAGTACAGATTACTGTGATTATGAGTGAACTATGAAGTTTGTCAAGACTGATGTTCACATCAAGATCTTATTCTATATTTTTTGCTTTATCTCATGGGCATTCATACAGTAGATGGTGAATGTTAAGTGTGTGAAGAGCCAGTATTTCGGCTGTGCACCTACAGTCAAACTGAGCATGTCACAACATCATTAATTCCTCAGTAAAGTGTAAGCTGATACATTGATGATAGGCTGTTACTTACAAGAGGAATGATTGTGGGCAGTGTCACCACTTATTAAACACCTCTATAGTCCTGTTTTAAAGCAGAAGCTTGATGTTCAGAGAACATCCCAAATATATATGTTTATCAAATTATTTTTATTTCTGTGATTTGTTTCTCAGGGTGAACTGAAGCTTTAGTCTTGAATCCATAAATCCACAGAGCACAGCAATAATGCCTGTATCCTATTGGCTGTCCTAAATCTAATCCACCCTAGTTAAGACTGTTTTCATTTTTGGAAAGATTTGCACTGAGAATTTTGTTTCAGTTGGAATTATTTTTAGCATTGTTAATATTTCCTGTAAATTGCATGTAAATAATGCATATTTTATAAAATACAAAAAATTATCTGGCAGTTCCTGCATTATTCCTATACATAAACTCCACTCACCCGTGTACAACCAACTCCTCTGTCAGAAGCAGACTTACAATGCCAATAAAGAGCACAGCTTTTGTATTGTATTGTATGTTGAATGTGACTAATACCAGGAAAGTCCACAAATCCAGGCTGCTTTATAAAGTGCTGCTGACCACACCACTTAGTCCTCCACACTCGCGATTTGCTCCTGACCCCAGCTCTGTATGACCAAGAGGAAAAGTGAACGCTGTAAAGCTGTGACATGTCATGACATAATTTCTGAGCTTCTTATTCATTTGAAAACTGTAGGCGGGTGGTACATTGCATGCATTTGAATATTTTATGACACCTTATGTTCTACAAAGGCTAAGTGCTGGGCCAAACGAGCATGTTTATGACCAGAGTGTGTGGTTTGGGCTGTGAGTGTGGCAGACGGCAGCTTGGCGTTCCTGTGTTGCTCTGGGGGGGAAGGACTCTTCCTGACTGTCAATAGATGTGACAAGTATTTTAGTGCTGGGATCAAACGCTTTAACACTCCCCCCCCCCCTCCCTAATACAGCGGAGACAGGACGCCCGGCTCATTCACACCACATCCTTAAGGCACTCAAAAACTGCAGCATCTTGCTCACATCTGGGTCACAACTATAGAGTGCAAGGGTCACAAATACCACTGTCTTGTTGTGATAACTACATGCTTATTTACATACTGTAATGCAATTGGTTTCCTTCAAGGAGTAAGCAATATGCAGCTTAAATATCTGTTAAAAATGGTCATGTGTATACAGCTGTTTTCACACAGATGTGGTCCAAGTTTGAAAATTGGTGAAAATCTTGAAAGCCTTAGTCCTCTCCTGGATGATGTTGTTTTTGCTGCTGCCTGCATTGTGTACAGTGAGTGGTGTGACGGTGAGGTGCTCCGACAGCAGGCGCTGACCTGTGTGGAGCCCCTGACCTGAGGCTGAACTGGCCTGACTCTGCAGTGACCCCTCACCTCCACACCTCACAACCGCTGTTCTCCAACTGCCCCTCACAGATAACTGCTCTTTGATCAGAACTGGGATTATCTCCCACTACTGCACGCTCCACAAATAGTTCCTGTAAGTTCATATGGCCAGGGTTATGTCGAGGTTAAGACTTACTGCACAAAAGACCCATGTTAGAAAAACATCTAATGTGAATATAATGACTTCAGATTTGGTTGTAGTTTAATAGAACTTTTTTTTTTCTCTTGCTTACACCAGTGGAGCTGATGACACTTGTATTTAAACCTGTTTTGGTCTTTGCCTCTGTTGATCCAAAGCGGCATCTTAACTGCAGCATTACAACTAGAGTTTACAGATATTAGTTCAGTAGTTGCCTGAGGCGGGGCAACGCTACTGGTCTTTGACAGTGCCTCCTACGCGTGTGTGAGCGCGTGCGCTGGGCGGACAGTGAACTTGGTGCGCGGAGTTCACAGAGATGTCAGGGTCACAAGCGGGTCAGGGAGCGCGAGCGGGGGAGGAGCTGTGGGGACACATGAACACACGCTCACGCACGGACGGAATTGCAGAACACTTTGAACGGCTAGCTCATTCATTTTACCGGATAATTTCCGCAAGTTTCCCCATGCTCCTGTTACCTTTTCACCTCTCATCCCAGGGCTTGGAGATCCTGCACACAACGTTTAAGTCTAAAGCTCAGCCTGTCTATGTACAGGACACAATTCCTAAGCAAAACAGAAGACACGAGTCCCTTTATTTAATGCACGTGCGTGATTGTTTTTGGCACCTTCAGGCAGCTGCCATGATAACATGAGCACATGAGAACTCATCCAGGTTTTGCGTTCAGCCTACCGGAACGTGGTGGTGAAATGTAGGCTCCACCACGCGCTACCCCCGGAGAACTTCTGAGGCACACTTGGACGGTCATGAGGGGTGTACTCTTTATGTGCCGTGTCCTAGTGAACTGAGGTGAGCCCGTAAACGCTGAACACGGCACCAGGTTGTCTCTGTGACATGCACGCGCACGCTCACTTAGGTCGTAAAAACACTTTACGCTGATGTGCCTCTGTTTACTCTGTGCGTAGCCCGAGGATAACCTCGCGCGTCTGTGCGCGTGCGAGCGCACTGACCCAGGTTTGAACCCGGTGCTGATATCACTTTATAACATGACTCCAGATTTACTGCTGGATTCTCAAGAGTTGGTGACCGCAGTCCACGCTGAAGAACGAGGCTCATGGTGTACAGCAGAGCGCCGCGCTGCAGCCTCTATAGGGCTGCACTTTGAATGACAGCAGCCGGATTCACGGGAGGCGGATTAATGCGCTATGGAACTGTGGAGAGTTGGCTCTGGGTTGAATGTGGTCCACCCTGCAGGCAGATTAGCACTACGGAGGCCTAAACGAGTGGCCTCTCGGAAAACAAAGACGTCTTGGCACTCAGTCATTGTTTTACTGAAAGCAGCACCTTTTCTCAGTGAAATGTCCCTGTTACGGGAGGTAAGGATTAAGCTGGGACTGAACAAATGGTGGAGCGCGCCAACAGCACAGGTCGTAGGCGGGGCATTGACAGCCACAATTAAAGATGAACTTTGTGTGAACTAATTTATGTGAGGGAGGAGAGCGAGGAGCCTATAAGAGGCCTCACGGCAGCGCGGCTGTCACACTCTCTGAGAACTCCTCACTGCACCATGGCTCTGAGCACGCTGCTGGCCACCTTTCTGTGCACTATAGTCCTTCCCGTACTGCTCTTCCTAGTGGCACTTAAGCTATGGGAGGTTTACTTGCTGAGAGGCCGGGACCCCGGCTGCCCCCGGCCGCTGCCCCCGGGTTCCATGGGTTTGCCTTTTCTCGGGGAGACGCTACAGCTCATCCTCCAGGTAAGCACAGCACGTGGCGTTCTGTGGTTTGTTTGTTTATTTGAAGCACGTGTAACTCATACATGATTCTCCATTTGTGCAGAGGAGAAAGTTTTTACGCATGAAGCGCCAGAAGTACGGCTACATTTACCGCACACATCTGTTCGGTAATCCTACCGTGCGCGTGATGGGAGCAGACAACGTCAAGCAAATTCTGACAGGGGAGCACCGGCTTGTCTCCGTTCAGTGGCCTGCTTCTGTGCGCACCATCCTGGGCTCAGACACTCTGTCCAGCGTACATGGATCACAGCACAAGTCTAAGAAGAAGGTAAGGCGTTCTCCTCTTGAGTGGCCTATTTCTAAAGCTTGATAGGAGCCTGTCCCAGGCTCAATTTTTTTCATTTAGTTTGATGCCTACTGACCACTGTATCCCATGCAGGCCATCATGCGGGCTTTCTCCAGGGAGGCTCTGGAGCTCTATGTCCCTGTGATCCAGGAGGAAGTGCGCACTGCGGTGCAGGACTGGCTGTCCCGGGATGCCTGTATACTGGTCTACCCTGACGTGAAGCGCCTCATGTTTCGTATTGCCATGAGGGTCCTGTTGGGTTTCGAGGCAGAGCAGATCAGAACACAGGAGCAGCAGCTGGTGGAGGCCTTTGAGGAGATGATCCGAAATCTCTTCTCTCTGCCCATAGACGTGCCCTTCAGCGGCCTGTACCGGGTAAGCTCACCCACCCATACTCTGTCTCATACCAGTGTATGCCTGTTCTGTACTGACCTGCTCTATTGCAGGGGCTGAAGGCCAGGAACTTCATCCACTCCAAAATTGAAGAGAACATCAAGAAGAAGCTACAGGACTGTGAGAAGGGCTCTCGGCCCCGGGACGCTCTCCAACAGCTCATTGACAGCAGCTGCAAGAACGGAGAGCCCCTCAGTATGCAGGTACCCCACACTAAACTCTTTAACTATAGGTCTTACAATGTTTGGGCACATTGATGACAGATGTGTGTATATTTAGCACCACACGCAGTAGTGCATGGTCTTTATGATATCCATTTTGCAGGCTATTAAAGAGTCCGCCACAGAGCTTCTGTTTGGAGGCCATGAGACCACAGCCAGTACAGCCACCTCTCTGGTCATGTTCCTGGGCCTCAACCCCGATGCGGTCAGCCGTCTCCGCCTAGAGCTCCTGGAGAAGGTCAGTCACTATAGAGTTCTGTATGTCATCAAAAAAAGCTATGCAGTGTATTTCTGATATAATGATATCTAGATAAGCAATCCCACTCACACCACAAGCTCTGTCTGTTTCTCTGCAGGAGGAGCAGGGCATGGACCCTCAGAACCTGACCATGGAGTGGCTGGAGCAGCTCAAATACACCAGCTGTGTGATCAAGGAGACACTGCGGCTCAACCCTCCTGTCCCCGGTGGTTTCAGAGTTGCCCTCAAGACCTTTGAACTCAATGTATGTTTGTTTCTTCACTCTCTGGGCTCTGGTGTTTATTATTTGGACTGAACTTGTGTTGACCAATATATACTTGCCTTTCAGGGTTACCAGATCCCCAAAGGCTGGAACGTCATCTACAGCATCTGCGACACACATGATGTAGCTGAAATCTTTCCCCACAAAGAGGAGTTCCAACCAGAGCGCTTCCTGTCCAAGCCCTGCTCCGACTCGGCGCGCTTCCAGTACATTCCCTTCGGTGGGGGCAGCAGGAGGTGTGTGGGAAAGGAGTTTGCCAAAGTCCTGCTGAAGATCTTTCTCGTGGAGCTGGTGTCCAAGTCCCAATGGACTCTCCTGAATGGGCCCCCCACCATGAAGACTGGACCCACGGTGTACCCTGTGGACAATCTGCCCACCAAGTTCATGAGTTACAACTCATGAAATTTTGTAAATATGTTGTTTGTAAAACCAGAGGCACTCGCACATGGGACACTTGAGTCCATGAGCCTATGTATTATAGACTTGTGTACATATGTAGATTTAACTTTTATACTTTTCACTTATTTAAGTGACTACTAAAATGTATGAGATTTTATTTAATAAAATACATTTTGCAAAATAAAACTCATGGTTTTGTCAATATTCTATCCAGCCTCTTACATCAGATATTATATTACTAAAAATTAAACGCACAGGCATGTGTGTGGGCGGCTGTTGCATTGTGACGTCAGTGTCCCCTGCCTGCCTCCTGCAGGTATTTAGTTACACACAGAGTGGAAGCAAGACAAAATGTGGAATGCATGGAGCTGATGACTGCGGCAGATGAGTGCAGTCGGGGTGAAACTGAGTTCACACCAATCATTTTAGACCATTGACTCTGATACAGGCTGAGACAGAACAACCTCGTTTCTCCCAACACACTGTGGACATGTCGCACTCTTGTGGTTTAGATGTTGTGGTCAGTGCACTTTCAGCAGACCATAGGGCTTTGTACACTTGTCCAGGCTTTTGTTTATTGTGTTTGTGATATTGGATCCACAAATGCTGAGCACTGTAAGTCATCAGGACCAAGGCAAACTTCATGCCAAATTGTACTTGTAAATTGCAGCTGACACATTAATGCACACTTGTCCTATCCACGCTGCTGCTGCTCTACAATGATGTGAGTGAACTTCTCTGAACTTTGCCTCCTCTCCTCCTCTGGTCCATTGTTCTCCATCAATTTACAGCACTGTTAAAGAGCTCCATGTTCACTGCCTTTCAGTTAGTGTGAGTCGGGAACATGGTGCAGACTAAATCATTCTTATGGCTTTGCACTGAAGCTATGGAGGCCACGCAGTTACACTGGGATCTATGTTGCCCTGAGCGACACAAGGAGGTTCACCTGCTCCCATGCAACGTAATGCTGCTATCTTTAATGTGCTTATGTGCTTTTTACAACACTCCTGGCAGACCTGGCAGAGAGCAGCCACAGATTCAAGTCAAGTCAAATCGAATACATTTATAAAGCACATTTAGAAACAACCACCACTGCCCAAAGTGCTGTACAATATAATCAATCTTATAAACATGCAAAAATCCACAGAACACAACATATACAATACAGTACAAGAGTCCTGCTCACAGACTGGGTGTAGATCTGAGCTAGACCACCTTGCAATGGTGCCACAATTCCGTCATTTACACATCTTTAACTAAATTACCACACGTTTAGCTCACCATACTTTTCACTTCTTATTAGACAATCATTACTACCTTCAATTAACATATGTTTAGTGGCACACAAGCAGAAAAAAAAAAAAAATTGGCATGCCCAATAGACCTAAGTCAAAGTCAATGCTGTTAACATTCAAATATTGATGCTACTTGAACCGAGTTGTGACCGGATCCATTAAAGAGGCATTGAAATGTCTATACTGTGTATGAAGCCTCTTACACCACTAGGGGGATCCAGAGCTGAATATACATCTTAATTTTTTTGTTTATCTGAGGAAAATTGGATAAAGAAATAAGGGTATGTAAAACTGGAATTAGTAATCGTCATTATTAGCCTGTTCATCTATTACTCTTTGAGAAGCTTCACAAAGTGCATCACAGAAGTGACCTCACATTCCCACTTACACACATAGGTATCTTGCTCATGGACACAACAACAGTATCCATATCTCAGAAATCTATTACCACAGAGGTTGGCCTGAACTTTGGAACTTGGGTAATCCACTCATGTACTCACTGTAAACCTGTGGACTTGGGAAGCAGCCTAACCCACATACAAGTCAATAAGGAACATTATTCATGCATTTACTCTACTGCTGCTATAGGGGTCGCTAGACACAGATCCTCAATACAGGTGAGCTATTAAAACAATAAGCATGGGTTTAGCTAACATATTGAAATAACAAGCTACCACTGATGCCAGCACCACCAGTTTGGAGGTAGCGTTTTAGCCTCAGTAGAGACTGCATTGAGTTATTTATTAGAACAATTGCCGCTGAGGTTACAAGGGAAACATGAGGATTCAACTCTATGCATCAGGAGTCCCACATTAAACATGAAATTATAAATAAATACCACAAGATAATACCACGCAGGTGCCCACAGGGTCCAGAGCTGCCTCCATTCAGTTTAAAAAAACAAAATACTGGTAAATAATATGTCACATAACCCCATGCTTTTGTCTTGCCTTTTGAAGGTCAGTTCAGTCACTTTGACCGTAGAATAAGTCCAATGGATACCGTGCTTCCTGACCAGTTATTTTATAGGTAATTAAAATCCTGTTTCCTCCAGAGGCAGCCCTGACCTACATCACTAAACTTTACAACAGTAGAAACACAGAATACCACCACACCAATATAATCACCTCTATACCCTTTCTACAGGCCACACTGACAGGTGCCTTTGGCCCAGTGTACAGAGCAGACATGGGAAGCAGCCTGTCAACCGCACCTGTCCACTTGACTCCTGCTGCTACAATGTTCCAGAGAAATCTATGGAGCGGAAGGGCAACAGTCAACTCTGCCCCAGAATGAGGTGTAGGCGGTGGGCTCTGTGGATCCTATGGAGGGTCATCATTACATTAGCTGTTTAGTGTTGCTGATAAATGACCTGGATTATGCCTTTGATTTTCATATGATCTTTATGTCCCACAGCAAGGTAATATGGAACATTATGTTTGTGAGAAAACGGTTGCTTGCCTTCATCTTTTTATGAATCACACAAAACATGATTCAGTGAGGTCAAGTGGCCCCTAAATCAGGCAGCTTATGGTGTGCTGTAGATCAGGCCCTCTTTTCAGGCAAAAGAATTCAAAACACTAACTTGAATATACATTATACGTGTACATACAGTGCTGGGTGACATGGCAATTTCCTCCTAAAACCTTAATAACAAATAAATGTGGCTTTTAAAATTACAGTTCATATCCACAGATAGTCAGTGCTGTTCAGCACAATATTCTTCCAAAATTTGAACTCCACATCAGATGCTTTTATCTAGCATACGATTGGCTGATAGACAATGTTGATTAAAAAGCCCCTAGCTTCTCATTGTTATATGCAAATGATATAATAAAAAATAAAAAAAATCGCACAATCTCAGTACAGGCTAAAGAGGGCTCTCCATCTGTGAGTGCATGCATGTGTGCGCATACATACAGAGCAGGGTCATTCAGAGGACACACACCTTCCTCTGACTATCTGCCCTTAACTTAAACCCTCACCCCTACCTCACCCCAGTCCCACCCTACCCCCCTGTAAAGATATTATTCAGTCTTTATTTGATAATTATCTTCATAACTCAAATATATGCTATCCCTGCCAATCAAAAAGAGATGCAGTAATCCAGGGCCAACAGATTTCTTGTACTGCTTTCAATTATATCTATTTATGTTGAAAGAAACCCCACACTATCATTTAGGGCTGCAAGATTAATTACTGTGGAATCAAAATTGCAGTTCAAATGGTTGCACTTAGCAAATTGTGAAGGCTACCGTGATACTGTCCTCTGCCACAATCAAAACAAACACAATTTTCTGTCTCATGTAAATAAAATGCATGATTCTCGCATTACTTTACAGTTCACATTACATTCTGAAATTAATCACAATTTTTTGAAAAACTAACAGCAATGTAATTGCAACCACAATGCTTATCAGAAAATGGCAAGGAAATATTTTTTCTTATTAGTTTGGCCCCTGTCTAAAGCAACACCATCCCCGGTGAAGAGGCAGATAATCCAGAGGTGAGAGAAGAACACTTGGGGTCCATTTTTATTGAAGGGCAACTCTGAGTCAGCCAAATGGTAAAGAGCAGAGAGGCCTGACCTGAGCTCAGTTGGTGAAGTCCCAGCAGGGGGCACAGCCCTCTGCTTGGGACGCTGCTGTTGAACTCCACAGCGACCCTCAGGCCAATGCGTTTCACACTCCTCACCCACAATCAACAGGATACAACTGAAAAGTGTATGAGAGGTCACATTCAGATTGATTTTTGCATCTTTTAAATTACAATCGCAGTAAAAAAACAAAAGAAAAACAAAACAATCAAAACAAATTCCCTAAATAAATAAATGAAAAGCATTAGGCCATTCTTATATTTTCTTAATGAATCTACAGACATGACATTCAGTAGAGTCTGCACACTGGGCTATGGTCAGAGAAAATAAGTAACTTCAACTTTAATATACGCATGTGTATATAGCATTATGCATCGCACAGAGTGTTGTAGTCATAAACACTAACTGGAGTAATTCAATATCAAACATAAGACCATTCTGTTATTTTTCTAAGATTTTGGGTTCATGCGATGGTAGTAGTAAAACATGGTGAAGAGTGTGAGACCTTCTGCAAGTTATTAGAGCTGCCCTGTATATGCACTGTGACCTAACCCCTAGGCGATGATGCAATGCCCATTTACCAAAGGTGAGGCAAAAAGTGTCTCTAAGGAGAAGACCATCGCTGACTATATCACTCAACTAGTAAAAAGTAGTACTCAAAATAATAATGAAATAACTTTAATAATAATGATAGAAAAGGTAAGCCATTTGGTGAAAGTAAAACTACTAACTAGGTTTACCACATCACATTTTAATATTGATGCAATCATACAATATGATTATTTAACTATTAGTATACCTATTCTTAAAATATAAAATAAAGCCATTTCAAATAGACCACAATAAATTGGCTAAAAGTATGGACTAAATCAGCGTTACTCTTCCCACAATGAGTAGTGCAAGTGTTTTTGAGACAGGAACATATTTTAGAGTAAATGTACCAAGTCCCAAGTAAAAACAACACTGATTTTGATTCAATAACTGAGTAAGTCACTCAAGTAAATGTAAACAATTGTGACTCATTATTACTCACCTCTCCCAAACAAGGCGTTCTTCGTGCGGATGCTCCTCTAGTGACCTCTGCGTGACCTTTGCGTGCAGTGCGTGAACTCAGCGTGAACTCCTGTCTGGCTGTACTCCGCATAACCCGCCACTCACGCGCTTACATAAGAGAACTGACCCCCACTGCAACTGTCCTTTACCTCCCTTTAAATTTCACTTACCCTATCCTGACATTGTTAATACGTAATTTAAACAGATATTCTTCTAGCATTTCTCCACGCTTTTGCGTTGCCCACACGACTGTTTTAATGTTTAAGCCTAAACTAAACATTGCCTTATTTCTCAGAGTCGGTCTCACATTCAATAGTACCAAAGTCTAGAGGAAGTTTGGAGGAAATAAGTTCAAAGAAAATTGATTTACGTCAGAGATAATGCGCGTGGACAGTGTCCCCGCTGCGCCCGTGCGTGATGACTCTGTGGCTCCCTCTGCAGGCCGTGAGCAGGACTGCGCTCTCCCTTATAGGGCTGGAAAAAGGCTCAATACAAGGTTGAAAAGTAAAAGCAAATATTTAAGACAAGAGCGTACGACGGAGTATAAGGGTCACTTCAAAATATTATTCTGCGGGTGCTACGAAAATAAAGACGTAACATTTCGACAATAAAGTCGCAATTTAATAAGAACACAGAAAAAGTCGTAATTTTACGAGAATAAATTCATAACTTTACGAGAGTAAAGTCATAATTCATGATGCTACAATAAAGTTGTAGCCAGAAAATGATTTAGGGCTTGTCGCCGAATCAAAATGAACGCAGACTGCAAAAGGTTGGCGCTTGGATGAGTTAAAGTTTATATAAATGTCCATTAAGGATATAAAACTTTAAAATACTGACATTCTACACGTCCCATAAGTTTGTAAGTTATTAGACAGATCTGCACCTCCGTTTAGCTGCCGCCTCTCCACTTGTGTCCATCAACCACAAACTGGTGAATGAAGTAGGCGACATTTTCTCCCCGTGGAGTGACTGGACTCCTCCTTGGAAAAAGTCTGCACAGCGCTCCCTGGGGTCACTGGCCAGGACACAGGTTGTGCTCCGAGTCTCAAATAGGTGGAGGAGGCTCAGCTCATACCCATACTCAGCTCAGCTTCGCTTCTCTACTATTCCAAACAGGTACTTTGCCCACAATCACCGTTTACAGATGTGCTCATTATGGATAACTTCAGCCCCTCATTATGGGCTCGTGGAGCCGTGCGCACTGGGCAGCCCTGGTTTTACGCACTGATTATAATGTAGCCTGTTTCGGTCTCCAAATGGTAATAGTTTCGTCTAATACACAGAGCTGAAGCTGGTTTCAGTCCTGGTATTTTTTATGCGGGATGGACAGCGCATGTCGAGCACTGCGCACACCCTGTATCCACGTGTTCCACTGCGGGCAAAGAGTCCTTCACCTGCCGGTGTCCTGCCCAGGCGCGCTCAGCTACACGCAGAGGCACATGGGGGCATTTTTTAAACAGTTGTTAAAAGGCCAGCAATATAAAGTTCTACTATCGTACGTAGGTTTTAATATAATGTTTTAACTCAAATAAGACCCTCTTGTTTCTCTTTCTCTCTGGTCATGGCGGCGAATTGCTTTTGCCCCCAAATCTGGATAAAATTGCATCTTTACGTTGACTACGACTTTATTCTTATAAAATTACAACTTTACCCTCATAAAATTGTGAATGTATTCTCGTAAAATTACGATTTCAATGTCAAAATGTTTTATTCTCGCAGCGCCCGCATAATTTTTTTTTTTCCCAAGTGACCCTTGCACCCCGTCGAAAGAGCGCGATTTTCAACATAAAATAATAGTTTTAGTATTACTATGGTGTCTTAACAGTTCAAATAAAGATACTGATCAACAGAACAAAACAACTCAGGAAAGGTAATTGTTTTATTTATGGAATTCTCTTTCAGAATTAATACTTCACTACTTCAAATGAGTATATCCATTTTTTATATATAAATTGATTAGTATCTGGGTACCGACCATTATGACCATCCTAGGTGGGAGGTAATAGGTGAACTATACTATAATTGCAACCCAGATGTTTGGATTGAGGTAATTGAGAACACGAAAACACACAAGAGTTTGATAAATCCATTTTAATGGAAAATGTAAAACCCTTTTGAACTTCAATGTACAAAGCATGTAACACTTGCACTTTAAAATTTTAAATTGAAGCAAGCCATGTTTTAAAAAAATACCTCAGTGAATGTATATATGTATATATATTTACATATAGTTTCAATTATCTTTTAACTTCAAAAGTTCACCATAGTAAATCTTAACAAAACATAAACAGACAATTATTTTCTTAAATAAATTACATCTTTTCTGTAAATACTGTTGCGTTTCATCAAATGCTGAAGTGAATAGGCCTTTTTTCTGTACATCATACTTACAGTCTGTACAGTTTGGCAGTTCTTTGTTATGGCGGGAGGACATAGAGCATTGTTTCCCAAAATTACAGGCATTAGCTGGTGTGCGTGTGTGCGAGTGTGTCCTCTGTCACAGTAGAGCCGTTTAACTCAAACTACTACAATTTCAAAAACTGTACAAGTCACATTTACATGAAGGATTTTCTCTAAAAACTTTTCATAAAACTATGAAATAAATACATCTTCACAGAGGAAATGAGTCACCATGAGTGAACGATTAGCAACAGAAAAGGACACAAACAAAGTACAGAAGAAAACACATTGCATTGGTCCTCGCCTCGCGTTGCCATGGGGACGAGGGGAGGGGGCGGAGCTTCTGCTGGTGATGCTGCGAGGAGGTGCTGCAATCTGCCACTGGTGTCACTAAAGCTCTGAGGAGGCACAGGGAGGTACGATAGGGGTGCCATGGGACCAGGGGGTTACGTGTTCTTTTCTTTCTCATCTGATTCAGTGCTGTTCCTCCTCAGGGCACTCACGGCCTCCTTCACACAGTGGTACAGAATGTTCTTCACCTGGTCAGCACAGTAGAAACTGAGTTAGAGACCCAACAATACTGACAATGCAATAATAAAGCAAACATAAACATTAACATGGAAAGATGAATGTCCAGTGAATCAAAAATTACAATTTGAATGGTCACAACTGGCAGGTTATAACAACTGACATCATTTTAGGTATTTATAATGTCCTTTGCAGATAGCTAAATATCTTGTTCCCAATGTCTTTTGTGTAAAACCTGTCAACACTATTGTTCAGACTTCTACAAACATGTTCTGAATGGCATGTTATTCTTGCAATAGTTCAGGAGTTCATATCGCTCAAATGTAAACGATCTTGGATGTGTCATAAATGTCCACTGTGAAATAAATATGGATAAAAAAAAACTAAATGGTAAAACAACTTTTTAAATTATTTTTCAACTTTGCTATTATAAATATTTTTTAAAATGTGTTCAGCTCTACCAAATTTGTAACTTTTTTTTATACTTTTGGTCTGACTGAGTTCTAGAAGTCTTTAAAAGGTCCTTTGCTATGTGTTTTAGTTTAGCAAACCAAATTTCTCTCTTTCAGTGACCAGCACTCCTTGAGAATACACTGGACACTGGCTCGTACCTGCAGCTTATCTTCGTAGTTGACCTCTTCTTTGGTGGGCCGCAGCTCCTGAGTGAGCTGAAACGAGTTTGCCACGTGCTCAGGAGACACAAAGTCATTGATGACCTGAATACAGCTATGGAGGTTCTGCACCTGAGGGTGACAAACATGTGAAATCAGTACAGGGTCAGGCACAGTTACAGCTCTCGCCACCACAGACGTAAACTGTGTAACCTGATAAATCATATCATTGCTGAAACAATGTTTAAATCTTAGTAATATTGTTGGGCAGCTTGTGGAGATTTAGAGGAGTTTGTTAGACATTTGTTCTGTAAGGCCCATTATTAACCCCAGGTTACAGGTTACACACATTTAGATTAAACCCACAGCTCCCCAGGCCTCTTGTACCCCAGGTGTTGCAGTACCTGGAGCATGGCTCCTGCTGGGATGATCACAGAATCTCCTAGAAACTGCACCACAGTCCAGGACTGGACCCCGTGCTGATCCAGGAGGCGCTGGCGCTGCTTACGGCTCAGGTACCAGCCGTGCTCTCGAAGGGGGTCCTGGTCCTGAGAGATGTCCAGCCCCTGCTCCTTACACAGCTGGAGGGGGGGGGAGGGGGGGCAGACACAGGTCAGCGGGACAGTCTCTCAAAGCGAGTGCACCTGAAGAAACAGTTCAGATACCGACCTTATGAAGGAACTCTCTGACTTTGTCGAGATCTCTGTTGAGGTAGATGTGCCACAGTGCCCCTGGTGTTTCCGAGGAGTCCTTCAGTCTCCGACGAACACCCTCGTCCAGGTCCTCCTCCTCCAGCCGCTTCAACACTCCTGTATCAAAATACCATTATGAGCTGTGTTTGGATTTAGTTAAAGCCAGAGTAATTTTAAAAGGACTGTGTCAAATGATAGAGTTCTAGAGTTTTTAGACATAAATAAATTAAAGATGAATAGGTCTGAATTACAAATGGCTAGAAATTTTAGTACATTAATTAGTAGTACATTATTAGTACATTATTAGTTACTGTTTAGCTAGTTTGAGTTATTGTGAGCAGGCCATTGTTCCTGAGCTCCAGGGTATTGTCAAAATATTACAAACTTTACAGAATAGCAAACTCCGCCTTGTCCTACCTGTTTTGGACAAAACTCCATTGCCTTTAGCTACTCCCACATAAACCAGCACCGAGACCACATCTGAGACCTCCACATGAAGGTTAGCTGTGCCGAAGTCCTGGTCCTGTGAAGCAGCTACACCTGCACAAATCAAAGAACAATTGAGTAAAAGCATTCAAAAGCAGAGTGTGTTTGGGCCAGGTCAGAAGATTATGCCTACCATATGCACAGCAAAGTCTGGGACCCAAATCCGGCCTGACAAAGAACGTCGGGAGATGAGAGGCTAGATTTAAACTTCCCTCTGGATCAGAGTACTCCGGCAAAGGCAGATTCTTCATCAAGTCATCATATCTGAAAGATACAAACTCAATAATCAACTGACCAAACCACATTTTTCATAATTACACTGCTGAATTCAGAAAGAGTAGAATATCAGTAAATGGTGTAAAGTAAATAATGTCTAGCCACTTCAGCATTCAAATAGTTATACTTTTTTAATGAATGTTTATAACAGTTGGAACTGGCAGTTGTAATTCCAGGCCTGGATGAACAGTCCATGCTTACCTGCGAGGGCATGAGGAGCATGAACGCCTCGCCTGAAGGCCAGTCGCTTCAGCCTGTACACCATTGGGTCTCATCCTTGGACTTAGGGTCGCTCTGAACACACAAAATAATCTCTGTTACAACAACGCAATACCCAGGCCAGTATAGTCAGTTCAGTTTTTAAAGATGATATTTGTTTTTACAGTCAATTTATCATGAAAACATGGAAACTGTTTGATTATAGTGTGTAATATATGACCTTTTGCTGAGCACCACTGCATGTTCTGTGTTTATTTTGCTGGTTTATTTATTAATTTCAATTTTAACCTGCTTTCTGCTGTTTGACATATTAAAAACTCACTGGTGATGTCTTCAAATCCATCCCAGAACTCCTTGATTCCCGAGTTGGACACCACCTGGTCCTTGCAATTGAGGAGATCTCCTTGGTGGTCAGCAAACTCCTGGTTGAAAGAATCTGCCTTCCACATACTGGCGTTGAGACGCTTGTGGATCCCAGACACCAACACGGGCTGGAAGAGAAGCAGGCGTGAGCACATCTCATTTCTAATGCCCCAATGTCCCTCACCCTGAGGTCACTTACCTGCCCCTGCCTCCAGCTCTCTCTGAACAGCTTACAATTGTTCTGGTTGCGGTGGTCTTTGAGCCACAGTAGCCGCTTGTTATTTAACCAGCTATGGGGAATGTCTGGATATTGGTTGGTGGATTCGTCTGTTGGTGCAACCGTTTTTTTCTTTTCTGTTTTGGTGTCATCTGGAGCTCCAGGGCTGGGGCTGCTGTTGTTGTTCATTATAACAGACTCTTGTTTGAGGGACAGTTTAGATGTGAGATTTTGACGACTGGCGGGGATTTTATTCTCCACTACTGAGGCAATGATATCATCAAGGATATTGGGCATAGTTCTTCCTCCTTTCCCAGTCTGCAACAGGAGACAAACATTAGTTGAAATGCTGGTGATTAGTCTGAGGTATTAAAAAAAATCTATGGTGTTATATTGCTGTCCTATGGTCAAATATAAAATGTTATAAATGAAATGCATTATTATTATTATTATTATTATTATTATTATTGCCTGTGAGGCTGTAGAGTAGACTGGTGCAAAGGCAATCCCAGCATCAGTGGATCCCAGCTTGAGTTTCCCTGCAGTAGTGGTAAGGAGGTCCCTCAGAGTGGAGCCCTGCTCTGTGCTGTTGGCCACTAGAGAGTTGCCTTTACAGTGCTGAAGCAGCTCCAGGTCCCCCTCCTTCTCCTCCTTCACAGATTTACCCAACAACGACTCCTTATTTTCTGTTGGTTAGAGAATGACAAAGGAATACAGATGACCACTTACCCAGTCTCATACACACCATAATATGATCAAAGGCACTAAAGCACAGATGAGTCATTGACAGATGTAATGCTGCCTGTATATCTCTAACCCCTAAACCCTCTTTGATCATATGGCATCTGACCTTTCTTCTCCTCTTTGGACTTCTGTTCAGCCAGATTGGCCAGAAAGTGCAGAGGAGACTGAGACTCTGGGGGTGTGGCCAGACCACTGCCTGCGTCACTGGCCGGGCTGCTTCCTCCTCCATTGGTCTCTGCTTTGGTCCCGGCCTGGTCCGACTTTTGCTGTAGACCAGTGGACTCAGCTTTGACCACAGACAGCTTGTTACTGTGATTGAGGACATTCTGCAGAACCTACAACACACAAAAGGACATAATGCAGGGTTTCTTGATTTTGATACATAGGAATTCACTCAATACTCGATACTGATTATGATACCACAATGAAGATTAAAAAATGCTCCTCTTTCAGCAATAGAAAAATAATAGTACTTTCTTTCTTCTTATCTTAGCATGAACTCTTATAATAGTTCTGATAGCTCAAAATCATACTAAAACTGCTCAAAAACATACCCAAAATCTCAAATTTTGTCCTGTAAATATGATTTTTTTGTAGTATAGAAACTTGCTCAAATGCTCATATCTGGTTTTGATATTAGCTTTAGTATTAATTAGTATCTGATTTCCCATAATTTTGACAAACCTAATACCAATATAATAAAGATGGGGGGCCAGGTAAAAGGAATATTTTTAAAATAAACATTTGTGAGTTCTTGGTTGTAGTCATTCAATAATGAAAATAATCAGGTTCAACATTTGTGCATTTACCTTTTGAATATAGCATGGCAAAGTACAATGTTAATCAAGGGGAAAAACTGGCTCTTGCCCACCATCTGGGATTATGATCTCACATTCTCGAATCTGAAAACAACCAATGAATTGGGTGCACTGGGCTCACACAGAAGGACCCGTGAACAACTTTACCTGGGACACTCCATTTGTATTAGGGAGTTTATTGAGGAGATTCTGCTTGTTGGCCACACAGGGACAGTGAGCTTTGATGTTCAGCTTCTCTCTAACGGCATGCATAGATGTCACTAGATCTGTCAGCACTGAAACATACAGAAAGAGCAAGTTAACCTCACAAACAGGGTGATCTGTAAATGTGTAGAGAGGGATATACCTGTGCCTGGGATGATCTGTGTGGGCATCAGGTGTTTGTGATCATGGGGTTGGCCTTTCACACATTTCAGCCAGCCGTACAGTTCTTTGTCTAAAAAACACACAAGACACACATGGAAATATTAACAGAAAATAAAACTGCAGGAGGGTTAGAACACCATTTGTTTTAAAACCTATTCCAACTCACTGAGCAATGTGGTTTTAAACTTTTTTTTAACTGTGATATGAACTCAGTGCTTTTTGTCAACTCATGCTTAAATAAATAAATACAAATAAAATGCGTCACCTTTGGAGCTCTTCTTCTCTTTGGCCTTGAAACAGTCCAGGCAGACCACAAAGCCACACTTCTGACACACCCAGTGGATATTGAAGAGAGTAGCTTCACAGGCATCACACATTTCCCTCACTCCTCTAACTGCACGTTTCCATGCCAACTTGGCTGCAACAGAAAAACAAAATAAAAAGTGCAAAATGTAAATATTCAATAATTTTCAATTTCCATCTAAATCAGGCTAGAATCTTAACCTCTGTATTGAAAACTCACCGTCCTTCTTAATCCAGGATGATGCAGTGTTCTCAATTGAAACCATTTGGCAAAACTTGTCACCTATGAAGCTGAGAATGTACTTGGCAATATTTTGGTTCAGGTGACTGTCTTCTGCAGCTTTTGGGGCCCATAGAGAGAGAGCCTCATCATCAAACTGGTCTGGAGAGGAGAAGCCATCCACCCGAATCACTCCGTTTTTAGTGTAGGTAAGCCTAGGACAAGACAGATACATTTATACAAACCACAAATGCCGTTAGGTTATATAAATTTGCTATGTCAAATACAGTATGAATTTGATAAGACAATTTAAGAACTGTCATTTTATTTTGGACTTTATCACGTTAGTAAGAGCATTGCTACATTCAATTGGAAATTCATGATTAGCTTTGCATTCCTACCCTATTATACTAGCTTATAAGTGGTATTGGCCATTGTCTAGTTACCGTCTGAAATAGTAGAAGCGGCAGAAGACAGGAGAGTGTGCTGGCTCCTCTCCTTTCTTGGAGCGGATGACCCTGCACTCCCGACATTTCTGGAGGTTGGGTCCAATCTCGGCACATGAGTCGTCTTGAAGAAAAGACTCTCCTGTCTGCTTTAGCTTCTTTACCTTTCTCCAGTCCTTCAACACGGAGCGTGGAATCCCATCTGAGAAAGCACAATCACAACAATTAAGACCATAAAAAACCAAAAGAGCATGGTTATGTGGTAATATAAGTCATCTTACTGCTGCTGGCCAGTTTTAGTTTGGTCTTCTCACGTGCAGAACGGAAAATGCCATTGGGTTTGAGGTCATCCTCCTCCTTGTCGTCCCCTCTCCTCTTGGCCATGTCATTCTGCTTCTTCTTGTAGGTGGGCTTGGGCTGGCGTTTGGCACGACCCTCGATCTTGCTCTCACTTGTGTCCGAGTCATCGGCTCCACTTTCAGAGCCGGACTCATAAGGCCGTTTAGGTCCTCGTCTGGAGGATGGAGTTCTCCTGTCCTCTGACTTGTCCTCAGACTGAACCCTGCTGCCACTGTCCTTGCTGACGTCCACCTCACTGGAGGTGGAGGCACTGAGGTTGACGGTGCATGGTTTGATCATGTCAGACATGGCTGTAGTGCTGTTGGATGTGGCTGTGCTGCAGGTGATAGTGAGGGCTGCCTTCTCAGGTTTGACCACTGGAGGGCCAGAAGGACTGCTGGTGCTCCTGTCCTCCTCCGAGTGCCGTGTTAGCCAGGCTTTCTTCAGCTTGTGGTAGTTGTTTGATTGTACAGAACATGTGGCTGAAGTAGATGGCTGACCATTAGGAACAGGGCTGGATTTGTTGGGTGTTGTGGACCCACTTGCTGAACTGTTGCTGCTACTGTCAAAAGAAGGTGAGGGTTGGCTCATACGAGCTGGAGGGGGCGAGGGTTGAGTGGAAATTTTCTCCACCACTTCTGAGCAAGAGACAGAGGTCCGTGATTGTGCTGCTGCCCATGCAGCTTTGTGCTTTTTCAGGTGGACAAATGAGGAGTGGTATAGCTGACTACCACCTGACACAGAGCCAGAGGGGCTGAGCTGAGGAGACCCTGCAGCTGTGCCTCCAGGAGAGGAGGTAGACCGCTGCTCATGGTTCTCTCCATGGTGAACCTGTCCTGTGCCAATGACACCTCTCGGGGAGTGACAATATTCAGAGTCCTGGGCGACTGACACAGCAGTCCTACAAACAGAGGAGGTGCTTTTGACACTCTCATTTACTTTTTTATACTGGACCCCCGAGTCACACAAGATAGAGTTTGACTGGATAACTAAGCTGAGCCCAGTGTCTTTAGCACCATCACCCGGCCTTAGGCTCTCTCCTTGGGGCTTTGCTGGGTAAAATCTTCCCTGGGGGGACTCCTTTGGGATTAGAGCACCAGATTTGTTAGCACCAAAAGAACTGTCATATTTGACAGATGTTGAGGAGCGTACAATGACAGATGCTGTTGCAGCCTGAGGCTTACACCTCACTCCTCCTTTTTCCTGAATGATGTCTCTGCTCCTCCATGCGTCCCCTGGGCTCACCTCTGCTCTGCTGGTGGGGCCCATGGACGTGTTGTGAGTGACCGCTCCGTGAGCTTTAAGGTCCCTGAGTTCAGGCAGCAGGGTGGGGGGTTTCTGCTGCTCCACGGAGCTCTTACTGCCCCCTGATGGCAAACTGACGGGCTGAATGGGGGTCAGAGTGGGAGGAGATAGACGTCCACCGTAAACCACTCGCTCTCTTTCAGGTTCTTTTCGTTCCAAAGAGTGCTGTGTGGGGGGGTGGAAGACAGGGGCTCGGTGCAGAGAGGGCATGGCCCTGATCTGTTGCGAGCCCGGGGTTGACGAGGAGGACAGTGGAGAGATGACAGGGCTGTGGCGCTCCATCCTGTCTAACCCTGTGTGAAGCAGGTGGTGAGGCTGCACTAGCGCCACCTGCTGGCTCAGCTGCTCCGTGATCTTACCAGCCAGGCCCTCTCCTCCTTCGGGCTGGTGCTTAATGAGAGGAGGAGGTTTGGACAGAGAGCCTTTAGAGCTGTAGCCTCCCAGCGACAACACTCCCGGGCTGGGAACAGCTGCACCAACACTCGCCACCACCCCTGACGCTCCCACACACACTTTGTCATAGAACGCACTGTCCTTAGACGGATAAAGTCTTGGGGGCTCGTTTACTACACTGTTGGACAGGGTAGTAAAGTAGTTACTTTTCTCTTGGATGACATGGGGGTGTGTGTGGGCAGATTTGTGACTGGGGGAAGGCAGAGTGGGGATCCGGGGAGAGAAGGCAGGTTCACGAGTGTGGTCTCTGTCCCGGTCCAGGCTTTGCTCACTAGACCGCTGGATCTTTGCTGTGAAAGGTGCCACTTCAATACTCTCCTTTAGGATCTGACGATTCTCCTCCTTATATTTAATGGCCCGGTCTGTCACGTGAATAATCTCCTGCAGAAACAGGTCATACATTTTTTTACCATTTCTTTGTACATCCTTAAAGATGCTGCAATTTTACACTGTGTTGCCATGTCTGCAATCCCTCAGTCATCCAGGTAGCATCTACAGCAAAAGAAAATTCAATTCTGTCAACTGAACAAATGTCTTCACTCAAAAAACTTTTGCCCAGTTTACAGAATAAAATTTTTTTTGCTACTTATTGTAGCTATACAATTTCTGTCACCCTCTATTTGCTTATTGATCTGAAAACAGCAGCGTACCTGACTGCCAAGCCGGCCTTTGCTGTGGTCAGGGTAAAAGCGGTGGAGGTGGTCTTTTCCTGTGGGGGTCCGGCTCCTGTCGTTCTGCTCCTGTTTTAACTGGGCCAGGGTCATCGTCCTGATGGGCTCCATGAAGCTCTTCTTATCAGAATCACTGTGAACATAAGTCAAGCAGCTTTATACAGAATCCAAATATTTAGTTCATCAAATTTAGTGATCAAATATTCCGAAAGAATGAGGCTCGTTTCAAGTGGAAGAATTGTTATTTGTACACCTTTTAGGGATTCTTTTTTAAACCAAAATGGAAATAAACATAGAAGTATTGTTATACATCATGTCAAATTAACAGAGTAAAACATAAGTCCTCTCAGGACAAATGTATAGGCCTCCCTTGTGAATCATCTGAAATCTAGACTCAGTTCCATGCATGTGAAATCTTTCTGTTCATATGTGGCTCTTAGCACTTACTCTTTATGGATGTCCACACAAGTTTTGGACAGAGGTGGGCTGGTGTGTGATGTGATCTTGATTGGGCGGTGAGCGTCAGCACTGGCCGGTCGGACTGGAACATGACTCAGCAAACTCAAAGCATCTGTGCCGGCTCCGGCCTGGTGCAGCCATGGACTGGCAGTGTTCTGCAGAGGAACAAAGCACAACTTGTTAGGGATGGTACCGAAATCTGGCATCACAACAGCACCAGTGACACGTCTGAACAGTCTGGATCAATAGGCTCCAGCCCCATTAGTAGTCTTAATGGTGCTAAGGAGTCACGTAAATGTCACGCGGTCAAATAAGTACACCAAAGTCTCCATTTCTCATAAGTTATGTCCCATGCATGCAACCCATTGGCCGTGCTTTGAAATTGTCCACCATTGCGCAATTGGTGCACATTTCAACACTGCTTGCATAATCTGGCACAATATTTTGCCGAACTGTTTTACAGAAAAGACCGTAAGCTACAAAAAACAAATTACAGGAGGAATAAGCACCTAGTTATTAGCCTAAAACTTACAAAAATATGTTTCAATTAGTTACTACTCTTAGTTTGTTAAAAAAAATAGGTCAAGTTTAACTTAAAATATGTATAGATGTTTTCAAGTAAAGACAATTATAAAAAAAAGTAGTAGTAGTAGTATAGCCAAAAATACAGATAAGAGTGCTATTAAAATACCAGATTGATAAGCAGTATATAAGTAGCATAAGGCAGCAATATTGATAAATCCATAACAATACAAATTATCACAGTGCATCAATATCTAATTTGATCTGAGCTTATTCATCCTGTACATCCTACATGTGTAAAACATACCCTTCTGAGTGCAGCCTCAGAGCTCACTGGGACAGGGTTGTCATGGTGGACCCACTTGGCTGCGGGGGTCAGGTTGAGGCCAGGGGGGTAAGATGTAGGTGTTCCATTGGGGTACTGCCAGAGGATTGGGTACAGACCCAACCCTGCCGCGCCACTGTGCGCCTGAGCCATGAGAGGGGGTGGAGGACCTTGTCCCTGAAGAAAGAAAAGAGAAGATTTAATATTAAAAAACATTGTTGTGTGCCTATCTTAAGTTTTCTAATTTGTAGATTACAAATGTTTTCTGAATTATAGATTACAAATCTCATCAAACCTGAAGGAACTGCTGCTGGTGTGTCAGGGTAAGGTGACCCAGAGCACCGGGCGAGTCCAGCCGAGGAGGGCCCCCAAGGAGAGAGGCTGATGGTGAGGCCATGGCTGGGAGTACCCCTGGAGGTAAGAGGTGTGGGTGAGGTAGGCCTGAGCTGTGTGGGGAAGCCAGGAGGTGTGGGGTGGGCGTAAGGCAGGGTGAATGTGGCGAAGGGAGGGCATGGAGATGGGGGTGCAGGTATGCCGCTACATGATTAGTGGAGACCGAGGGAGTGTTGTCGGCATCGGAACGAACAAGTGCAGGGTCCCTATAAACGGTGAAAGTCTCGTTCTTATCAATGATCAGAGGGCTCTTGGTGGTGGTGGGGGTGCAACGACCAGCAGATTCTGAACGAGACTGAACCGGCTTAAAACTGGAGCGGGGCGTGTCTCCCGAGTCCATTTTGGAGGAAAGACGACCTACAGGGGAAGGAGAGTTGTCCATGTATCGCTGCATTTTATGTTTAGACACCTCTGGAGAGGTGTTTGGTTTAGGTTTGGAGATGTCCAACAGTCCTGGGGAGGGCTTGGCCCTGGGATGCTCTGGGCCTGTTGGGGGGTACATGTGAGGGTGGGGGTGGCTCTGGGGGTGGCCCTGAGGATGTGAGGGGTGCTGTGGTTTGACTTTGGGAGCTTCAGGGGGTGCAGGTTTGGGACTGGGGCTCTTTTTGTCTGGGCTGAGGCTCTGGTGCGGGTGAATTGGCTGGAGATGGTTTCTCCGACTATCTTCGACCGATGGAGGAGGACTCCTGATTCCTGGATGTATGTGGCTGTAGGGTGTCGGCTGAACTAAATGAGGAAGAGCTGGCTTCTCCACAGTTTCTGATATGGACGTGACCGCTCTGAAAGAACAAAACACAAAGGTCAGTATGTAAGGCTTACTAACTTGGTCTTCTCATAATCAATGCACAGATTTCCAGGACAGAACATGGTCTTTTATGCAAATGTGTAACACATTCAACAACCTGTCCTACTTGGACACTTGTAGCAGCCATCAAGTTCACACAAAAATCACAGAAATATAACTATTAGCAATTCAAACTGATCTCTTATGCACCATGTTTAAAAGTTGAACCTTTGCACTGACCTGATCACCTCAGATTGGGGCATCTCAGTTTTGCTTGAACTTTTAGGGACTGCGATGGCCCCTCCAAGAATGCCGTGGGACTGTGGGGCAGGCTCGGGCTCTCTGCGGCTCTCTGATGGTGAGGGGGGCACTGGGGGTGAGCAAACTGGCGAGGGGTTCAAGGGAAGGTATGGAGACAAGGACGTAGACTCCGCCTTTTGAGAGGCCAGGAGAGCAGACACAGCCTCAGAGCTCTCCTGATCTACTGTGGCCTGGGCGTCATCTGTGATGTCAATCACACTGCTGCTGTTGTGAAGGCTGGCCTGGGGCAGCCCTGCAGGAAAAGACAAAAACATGTAGCACACAGCAATACATGCACTCACAGTGTAAACCACTGAGAGGACTCCAGCCATTCTACTTAGTATTTATAAGCTTTAGATCTAGATAAAAGTGCATTGTGTACTAGAGAAATTTTCTGAGATAACCAATAATAGTTCATCAACTGACTGTCATAAGCATCCCTCCACCACTGTACTGAACAGTTAACAACCTCAATAATAGCATCTGAGCATCTCTTTAGGAGATTTTACAATATTCAAAAGTTAAACAAACATTTGTGATATTCCTGCCGTAGGTTTATACAATAACAGTTGAATCGTACCCTGTGGAGACTGGGTGATCTGTGTTACTGCCACCAATTCCTCCTCTTCTTTAGATATGATCTTATTTGTTTCCTTAAGAACTCCCTTTTTGCCATCTTCTGATGACTGAAGTTCCGCCCATGGGGAGCGGCGACCAATTAGTGACGAGGAGTTACTTTTGCATCCCTGGATAAGTGGTTTCTCATCATCCACCATTTTAGAAACATTTACTTTAACATCACTGTTTCGAGTCTTTAGCTCATTCTCAGAGTTGGTTTCAGAGGAGGAGGAGGAAGAGGAGGATGATGACGAAGAAGATGATGATGAAGAGGAACAGGAGGAGTGGGCGGTCCTTTTGTGAGGGTTCTCAGAGTCACTGCTTTCTGATAGGTCCGACGTAATTTCAGTCTTAAGTCTCTTAGGTCCCGTCTTTTTCTCATCCTCATCTCCATTTCTACGTTTGTTTATCGCCAGCTTGGCCTTTGACTTTGAGTCTGGAAGAGAAAACATATGTAGTAAGTACAGTTTTAATATTAGTTGAATAGTGATGTGAAGGTTATGTTAGTGTAAGAACATGACAACTTTTAAAATTACTGTAAAAAGCTGATTGAAAGATGATACTGCAAGTTTGTTTTATTTTTTTGTTCTCAAATAAGGGTGTTATGTCATATTACTGCATTGTTGTGGTTGCTTTTAAAGCCCATTCACATTTGTGCAGTACAATGCTATTTTATCAACATGTTTTAGCACATTTCTGATAGATTACCTTAATATAATTTGAGTATTGTCTTAGGGAAAATTTGTCAATTAGTCAAATTTAGTCAATATTGCCCCCCACATGTTAATCTGACAGACAGATCTACATCTACATAAATATAATTTGCTACAAACGATTACATTGTGCCTCCTTTTGTGATTTTTTAAAGTCTATGAATTGTGGACACAGGTGTGCTCTTGGCATTCCTACCTCGTGCCAGAGTATCTTTGTCCTCTTCTGGGACACTGCTGTCAGAGCCTTTCCTCCTGGACGAGCGGGCAGAACGAGGTTCTTTTGGGTCCCGTGTGCCGCTGTTGGGCGAGTGGCTGGCCTGCTGCTGGCTCTGCTGCAGGGACCCCACAGAGCCTTGGGAACCTTTAGTGTTTCCTGATGAGGTCATAATGGGCCGGGGGCTATTGGCCTGAGCTCTGGTATAATGACTCTGCAAGAACAAAGCAGTGAACATTCAAAAATACGTTCAGTTATATTTATGAAAGGAGCAAAAAGAACAGTTATGGTGTCAGATTATAGAGGGTTTTAATGTCTGGTAATAAACAATCTAATGAGTCTATGGTAAATGTTATCAGTGTACTGTGAATGTGTAGTGTCAGTGTGCGCTGTTCGCTCTGAGGTAGGTACCTGAGTAGTGCCAGTGGTCCCGCTGGGTCTCCCTCCTGCCATCTTTAATGTGTCAACAATTACCAGGAAAAATCAAAACAAAAAACAGAGCAAAATCAAATAAACAGAAAAAAATATGGGACAAGGAAAGATTGTGTTAATGAGTGCGGGGATCAAACATCACGGACTGCATTTGAGCCACTGATTCTTCACCTCCTGTGCATAGTTTAACTTTTCTTTATGCTGTGTTATGTGTAAATTGTGACTATATATTTTAAAGCTATGTCAGATTGAATTTCAGTTTTCATTGGGATGAAAATACAGATGTTATCTTAAGTGATGAGTATTAAGTTGCTTTTGTTGTTAGCGGTATATTCATTTATAAGTGAAAATGACTTAAATGGTCTGGTTTGCTGTACCATTAGGAAATATGTAAAACGCATATTTGACAGAAGGGACAGGTCAGTGATCCAAATACAAGTGACTGTGCTCATCACAAAAACATTACAATACTACTCATCATAAAAGATACAGAAAGAAAGCAGACCGTGAACGTTTTGAATAACACAGTGACCTCTGCTGGACACAGTAGGGTGCAGTACATAACATGGGTACAAGGACATGGCCATGGGCCTCATTTATAAAGTTTGCAAATATAAAACTAGGCGTGAAAGTGAAATATATGCAGGAAATAAATGAATACTAAAGATGTTAACCAAAAACTGATTTTAGATTTAGAAAGATAACTGCAAGACCAACCACAGAAATGGAGGGCTATTTAGGGGTAAAGCAAATGAAGCAATCGTTTTTATGCAACAGTCACTTTTTATGACTTACAACTGAATGCAATTCTTTCATTTTAAAATTTTGTTCTGCAAAGTCAAATAAAAAGTGAAATAGAAAGATTTTCCAGCATTTCTGAGGAGCACATAGGCTGTGCAGTACTTTCATGGAGAGCAGAGTCTCTGCTCTGTGTTATGGTTAGTGGTGGGAACTGAAAGCAGAGTCAACCACAGACAGACTAAGACTTAATTTGAATATGACGTTGCTTTAAGAATTCGTAAGTCAAGTTCGTGTTTGTTATGTTGTGAAGACTGATAAGAGCTGTGTAGTGCGCACTACTTTTACTAGTAGCTGTGTGCACTCTTTATGTTGAATATACATAACTGATCTGATGGAAGGCATTCTACCATAATTTTATAAATGAGGCCCCAGGTGTAAAGTATTAAGAGCGAGTTTATTAGAGTGCACTGTTTGTGCGACTGAGAGCTGACCCCAAACAGAGTTTGTTTGGCTCTACAAATCAAAACAAATGTGCTCTCACTGTCACACAGAGGGAACATCTCTGCGGCTGCTGAACATAGTTTAGAGGCTCCTTTGACTTACATGAGCAGAGTTGTTGTTGTTCTGGCTTGAGCGTGACCTTCTTCTCGATTGGATACCAATATTTTCTCCTTTCAGCAGCGAATGGACAACATCATCTAGAAAGGTCATCTGGAGCATAGATGGGTCAACGTTCTGAGGCTCTAGCACCTGGATAAAACAGATCATACAGATTTATGTAATACCAGACACCCCGCTAAAGAAAAGAGAAGTTTTGTAACTATGCATTCTGGAGTTTAAGTATTTACCTGGTCGTTCATAACGACCATATTGCGACTGAACAGGTCGTGGTGTGTAATGATGCCAGTGAACCACTGGGTGGCCGAGTCCTGTCTATACACACGTACGCGGTAGCCATTCAGAGAATATGGACCTGAAAAAACATGAAACAAAACAAGAAATGAAGCCTGATTGTCCTTCAAACAACCCATTTTAAATGACAGGTTTTCAGATAAAATCATACCTTGCATAAAAATTTCTTGAACCTTCTGGTCCTTGAGCCAGCTCTTAACCTCTTCATGGAGCTGTGGGTGGTCTCTTAAGACTGGGCTCTGGCTGTCCACCTCATCCTGAAACACACACAACTCAATCAACGCTAGGCCTCATACATGACATGTATTCTTCATATGAATGTCGACCAAACAAACAGAGAAGTAAATAACAGAGTCTAGAGTGCTTTGGGTCTACATCATGGTTGGACTATGACCCAATGAAAATAGGTTTCATGGCGTCATTGACAAGAAATAATAATCAAGATTTTATTATAATTTTCTAATCTTTTGCGATGCTATTGTTTGTTGTTTCAGGGCTGTGTGCAAATTTGGCATCAAGACCGCACAGTTAGAATAATGATTGAATGTGTAAAATATGGCAATCTTTCACCTTAACATCATGGTTTAATGATGTTAATTGAGACATGGCAATGTCTCAATTAAGTTCATATCCATAACAAACTTTGAGCTCCAAAAATTTCAACTCATCCCATTTCTGTTTCACATCTGTTAACAACATTAAAGCATTGTCTAATATGAAGAAAGTTTCATAGGGATCATGCATTATTTAGCTTTAACTGTATTTGGACAACATCTCAACCTGCCTTCTAAATTTTGTATTTGACATCAAATAAGTTAGACAAGTTTTTTATGACTGAAATCCAGTTTTTTTCAGTTCACAAAGAAAATGTAGTTGTCACTGATACAACAGGCCAAACAGGAAAACAAACAAGACAGACTAAATTCACTCCTCAGCTGTCCCACTACAGCACTCTGATGCTGCACAGACCATGCCAGCTGTTCTTATCCACATACTACCATTTCACTCGCTAATATTAGAAGTCTATTCTTGTAGTGGGGGAGTACAGTGAGCTGAGGGTGTTTGGGTGTCTGCCTCAAAGTGGAAAGGGACTCAGCACAACAGGCCAAGACGAGATTGCAAAATCAACGTTATTCAATTTAAAGGAGCACTGTGCAACCTTTCCAATGTATGGTCATCCACTTGCCTATTTCCATGGAGACATCATTACTTTGTCTTGACTTTTCCACATTTCCATGGAGACATTATTGCTTTGTCTTGAATTTTCCACAGTATGGAATTAAACTTTTCCATATCTATGGAGACAAGCTGATTGTGCCACCAGGACAAATTACAGGTCAGATCTGAGTAGAGATAAACATGCTCAAAGTAAAAAGGCAGGTTTGAGGTATTTTTGAGCAGTAGGCTCATGCAAGATAGATTATGTTTAATTCCATACTGTGGAACATTAAACCATCAAACCAATAACATCTTCACAGAGACAACACAACAGAAAAGTTACATATTGCACCTTTAAGTACAACTGTTTCAGTAACATGTAGGCTGATTATCTCATAACACAACATAAGGTGGATTTGTTGGAGCCATTTTTCAAGATGTACCATTTAAATTGCATAGTTGCTAATGAAACCTAACCTGTACAAACTCTGGTGCAATGCAGTAATGACACAAGTAACAAAACTGTGCTTAATCACAGAATGGTAACCTTGGCTCCCGAAACAGTCTACTCTGTATCCATGTAAACAAACCCAGCCCCGCCAGCATTTGTCTGCACTCATTTGTACTGTCTACATGCGAGTTAAACAGCCAACAAACCTGCCCAAACTCGCTCTAAGATTTCACATCAAGAATTTAGCCCTTGTACAGTATCAAACACTATGCACAGGTCCAAGGGGTTCTCTCGTGGGCTCCTACAAACATTCAGCAAACTGCAGTGACTGGCACTAAGAATTTGCAACTTTTCCTACCTGTCCATGAGAGGCTGCCATTTGCAACAATAGTTGTACTTGTATGCCACAATATGTGGAACATATTATAGGCAATATTGTTGAAAAATGCACTCTGGTTAGTCAGGTTCACTTTTTTATAGCCATAACAAGTGTTATTATTATTATTATTATTTTTTTATGCACTGAGGACAAACAGGGAATGACACATGGGTAGCCAAAGACTGGGGCAATATTGGTGATGTATATCTGAGAATTCCCCATAACAAATACATTGATGGATAACTTGAATTTAACCAGAGATCAGCCCTGTGTTACACTCTTGACTGAAACAAAAAATTTTATTAAGACCTTTTATTAACTGTCCCACTGTATGGGACTGCTATCCACTGCAACTTTCAAGGAATTACCCCTCTACTCTATCACTAATAAACACGATGGTTGATTGCTTATCAGCTGAGCTTTCACACAAGAGACCATGTGGGACAGAGTTACAACAGCAGTTTTAACAGTTTAAAGTATTACACCAAGCAATTTCTATGAAAAGCAAATCATCATATTGCCATTACACATTACACAATGAAGCTCAAATTCAATCGGTGCCAGATTACAGGACAAATAGCATAACCAAGTGCTAGTGCCAAGATAAACATCAATCTAGTGGTAACATAAAAGAAAGCACAGCTCTTATGCCACACAGTCGACAGGCCACAGTGAGTTAGACTATAGCTTGGGGATATGATGCACCAAAAATAGAATAGGAATAATGCTCAAAATGATAGCTGCGCGGCATCAAAGCAGAGGATCACAACTTAGAAGTCATAATTCACTACATGGAAAATGAGTAATGAGTAGATAGGCGAGGTAAAGAAATAAAATGCCATTAATCTTAATCTAATACTTTTAAATTCTTTGTTTATGTAAACGAGGTGTGTTTAAATAATTGCAGTGTTCAATCATGAGCCTAACTTGGCAGGTGTCATACAAGTTAACCTTATTTAAGAACAATGCAGCATGGGATTTTTTTTGCCTGGCAAGTCCAGAATGATTTTTTTATACAGAAGGATATCAGTCACGTCATCACTCCCTTCATCAAGCTGAGCTCAGTCCTGTAAGCAATCTCACATGTGTACATGAGAGATTACAATAGTATCATTGCGAGTTCATTTCTACTATATGATTTCTGTACTTGGTTGGGGCTGGTGTGTGGAGTACTAGTTGGTTTGTGCCTGGTAAAGCTGGGCCTGCCACAGTACAATAATTACTATACTGACGTGTTTAATTTTTTTGGTAGTACATTAACGTTAGATAGACAAACAATAACCACACTCTTTACCTTTATTGATGAATACCAATTGTATTTACATAAACATTTCATTGTGATACTCTTTGACTGCAGAAAATAATTTTAACTTACAATAAGGTTGATTTAGAGGGTTTAGTGCTGGTGAGGGTGGGACCTTGCAGGGCTAGTGTTTAAGCATAGGATGAACTTTTGTGCCATGATTATCAAAATAATTATGATTAATTGTGAATTTTTGGTTATATTATAATTTTAATATTCTGAACAAGCTCTAAGCTAATACTATTATAGTATTGTACTTTGTCAGTGAAACAACAATCTAGATGAGAACATAAAAGAAGGTCCGATTTTTGAGAAGATATAAATAAGTAATGGCAGTTTTTCTGCACGCTCCCCCCCCCCCCCCCCCCACAATAACAATATTGTTTATTGTCCCATCCCTACTTGTGTGAGGTATACCAGTGTGTGTCTGGTACCTGGTAGGGCTGTAGGGTGGTGTGCTCTGGCAGGAAGTCGAGCTGTCTGTCCAAGAGGAACTCCACAGCAGTGATGGATGACAGCAGGCTCTTCCCCACCACGGGTTTGAAGGACTGCAAAACAGACGGCAAAATTCAAGATTATTTCATTTTCTTTTCATCTTTTTACCAAAATTTTGATACCAATTAAAAGGCTTGATCTATACAAATGCTTTACTTTATACAAATTATAATTACACAATTACAAATACAAAATATATAATAATATTCAACACAAAACACTAATAGTTTGACTAATAGTCCAAGGTGGCCTCAGCTCTGTCTTGTTTTAGAATGAAATCATGAGCTACAGTTTAGAAGTCGTCCAATTTTATCCAATATATGCATATTTTTTACTATCAGTACTTGCTCAAATGAATATCTAGTTCCAGTATTGGGTTTAGTATTAATTAGTATTGCTGTTTCAATGTTAGGTTAGGTTTTGACAACCTTACGCCACTGCATTTTGTTATTGTGTCCTTGGGTACAGGTAACCCACCTAGCTGCGTATGTGTGTGTGAGTCAACAGATAAAATGCTTTGAATGCCCTCAGTGGAGGAAGGAAAATGCAATATCAATATGACTGCTTATTTATTCATCAAAAACTCAAGAAAGACAAGCTATAAGAGGAGGGAATAAGCTTGTAAAAAACAAACAATGGCTTTGTGGAGGGGATCCATTTGTAGTCTACATGTTTCCACTCATTTTAACCCATAGTACAATGTGACACTAATGGCCCTTCTTTTAGACTAGCAGAAGTCAAATGGACACACAAAGAGGAAGTGTACTTGAACAGGAAGTACGCTCACTTCCTGCTGCTGTCGGGGAGCACTCCATTCAGCCTGACTTTATGTGCACTTAGCAGGTTCCCAGGAGAGAAATCGGCTTTGACACAGCTACTCAAATAACAACACAAGAACATCTAGAATTAAATCTACTAAATTTATCATAAAGCAACCCAAAATATCGAAGAGTTTATTCTGGATAATTTGGATCATATGGCTCAAAATATAAAATCTGTTCAATTACAATTGTCTTACAAATAAAATTGATTTTGAAAAATTAATTTCCTGATCATGGTCAATACAGTCTGAACTCTGATCCAAACCACATGGTTTTACTTACAGACGATTGGCGGCAGGCCTATGGATTAATAAAACTCAATTGATGATTAGTAATGAAGTATCTTGATTAAAATGTAATTACCGGTAATCAAATTAGGGCTACAAACTCGACCACAGTCCTCTTTCACTACTAACCTATACACAAGCAATGTAGTAACATTTTGTGCAGGGTTCAAATATAGCTTCATATAAGTCCTTTAGTCAGGTTTTCGGCCCAAAAAGAACAAACAACTGGCCTATGATGGAGATTTATAGATTATTACTAAATGTTAAAATGTGACAGATAACATGCGCATCTGTTTTGTGCTTCACTTTGCCATTCAATTTTTAATATTTTTGGTTTATTTTCAAAGGGCTGCTCAATAATGACAAAAAACTAAACTGACTAAAATCACTATTTAAACAATTTTTTACACTGTGAAAAAATGACCCAGACTTTTGTGATTTTGTTTTAGATTAGAAATTAGAGGGCCAAAATCCTTATCACTCAGAACAGAATTTGATTGGAGTGATAATTGTAATCATGATTCAGATAAAACATTTGATTACTCTTCACATTGCCCTAACATCCTTTCTGATTAATGTGTATTGTACCCATTAGATTTCCACAGAAAAATACTGTTCTCTACATCACCACAGTGAATTCAATCAATACAATGATCACTATAAGACACATAAAACACTACAATATAAAAAAAGATCCACTCTTCAGAGCATTGTAGCTGCCTCTAGACTCTATAGTAACAGACCTCTAGATTTGATACATTGACAGCTGATATTCATAGAACTAAAGCAGAAGGGACAGTGATGAGGCCTAGTTTCCTTATATATCACAGGAAAACAGGAAAACTAGCATAGTACTAACAAAATAGAAACAAAAACCCAACACCAGCGTCTTAGACATGTAATCACCTCAATCATTTGCCATATAAAGTCTTGTCAGTGTGTGGAGAATGGATGGAGGTGATGTCACTAGCATGAGTCCAAGCTGTCAGTGTGGGAGTAGATTCTGCCCATATGTCGCACCCCTCATGCGCCAAAACCAACCACAGCAGTAAAAAACACCCCAAAAACACGCAAGACCACTATGCTAACCCAAACCAGACGACACATATACACCTAGCATCTTCTTCCAACTCTTCTCATGTTTCAGCTAAAAGACATAGCCATTACTGCAGAATCCGAGTGTGGGCCAATGGCTACAGCTCCGGACCACCACATAACCCCCCTCCCTTACCTCAAAGTCTGGATAGCCTGAAACGGTACAGCACAGCTCCACAAATCCACTCAGTGTGGTTTAAAGGTGGGGAGAAGACAGAGAACCAAAGAGAGGCACTATTTCACGGCCGACATTTTAACTGCTGCTGAGGCACGAAGGAGCGGGGGAGGGGGAAGGACGAGGAGGAGGAGGGGTGACGCAACCTCGCATGCTCACTCCACACACCCAGGGAGTACTGCACAAGCGCCTGTGAACATTTAAAGGAACACAACGGTCTCCAGGCTTACTCACTTTATAGTACGCAAAAAATACAGTGCCAGGTCACATTGACTAATTGTCAATAGGTTAGTGGTTGATTTATGCAGTGGTTTAAGTTTTATGCAGCTAAAACTTGGAACAGTCTTCCTGAAGATGTGAGACAGGCCTCTACTTTGACGATGTTTAAATCCAGGCTCAAAACGGTTCTGTTTAGCTGTGCATACGACTGAAAGGTTTTTATTCTGCACTCTTCTCTTTTAATGTTAATTTTATGATGATTATTTGTGATTATTTATGTTTTGATTTGTGTGATTTTAATGTCTTTCTTATTCTGTAAAGCACTTTGAATTACCTTGTGTACGAATTGTGCTATACAAATAAACTTGCCTTGCCTTGCCTGATTTGATTTGCCCAAAACAATGAGGTAGATGCCCTAAAAAGACTGACTAGGTTATTCCATCAATGAGATAAATCTGAAGACATTTTGGCAATCCAACAGAAAAGTGCTAAAAAGTATCTCCAATGTATTAGTATAGAACAAATGTGTGTAAAATGGGCCACAAATGCAGAAATATCACTTTATTTGAAAATTTACAATGTAACCATTTTTATACCTGATCAAATTTGTCATATTTTCAAAACCTACATTGACAATATTATCAGTTATTTTGTATTTCTGTCCACCTATACACTGGCATATACCAAGATAACAATGCCAGGATTTATTAAAGGGCCACCCTAGAGGCCAATAGCATAACAATGCCACCATTATGATACATTAATGTAATACAGGAGAGAAATGAATGTTACTGACATCATCAACAGTGTACGGTTTTTAAATCTCCTTTTAGTCTGGCAGTTCATTACTGACTGATTTGTAATATGATGATTCGTAATATATTCATGACTGATTCATAATATGAAGAAGGATAACAAACCCTGTAACGCTGCCATGAGAAAAGTGTTTCTAAATTACAGCTAATGATAGCAACCACCTTCGCCTACAGACCACGCCTCATACTCCCTACCTACAAACATGCTCAGAACATACCCAACTCACTCCACTTGAGACAACTTAAAAGTACACAAACAATTCAAGAGGCAAAATTGGGAACTGAAATCAAACTAGAAAAAAGCAAGTAGCAAAATCACCTCAAAGAATACAAGAGCAGATCTGCTGCTGAGATATGTGCAAACTGCAATACGATCAGACTGAAATGAGGCCTTAGTCAAACGTCTATATGATGGAAAAATGAAGCACATATAAGGAACAGTGAAGTTGCTATTTTCAATGAATTTTCAGAGCAACAAATCGTCCTAGTGCTGTCAAAATGTGTGCCTGATACACACAGTAAATACAGGTTGGCAGGGCAACATGAATAACAAACAGACCTTCCCAGATTCATACCAATATGAAGAGCACTATGATTCTGGTCAGATACAATGCATCACTTCCAGACTTCTCAGTGCCCTGATACAAGTTACAGCAGACGGATGAGAAGAGGAAGACAACACTGGTAGAGTTCAATATAATAAAAAGTATTACCATGTGGTTTTATAATGGAACTATTTCAAAACTATTCAGGAATGGTCCTATACTAGACTCACAAATCTATCTGCCCTGCACCAAATCAGACCCAGTCTAAGAAAAAGATTTATTGCCATTGTCCAAGAACAAAATTCACAAACTCTGGAATGTGCTTCAGTGATATTGTGCACCATAAAATAATGAATGATAGCAATAAAATATAAACTAATTTAAACAAGACAGGTAGAAAATAAAATGTAATAAATAGACCGACTGGATAGAAATGTAAAATATACAGTATGGCCAGTTATTCTTGCAGAGAGTTGTTTAAAGTGACAGGTGTTATGAAAGCCACACCTCACATTTCTGTCTTTAGGACTCATTCAGGCAGGTGAATAGTATAGCATAAGTGTGAAAGCTGTACCACTGAGCCACACTACAGTCACACCACAGGACTGTTACAGTTTACAAAAAACACTGACTAAAGAGTGTGGTGCAGTAAGAATGTAGCAGACAAATGGGACACACAGACTGAAGAACACAGAGGTGACCTTTGACCCGCTCAGGTCACTGTGGAATGTGACAAATTTACAGAGTACAGTAGCGCTGCGCAGCCATAATAGTTCAAGGTTCACACAGAACATTACCCAACTTTTCTCTTTACAAGTTACTTTAGTTAATAATGTGAGTAGTTATACAGTGTGTGTTACAGTACTGACTGAACGAAGTAATGAAGGTAAGAGGAGGTAGAACATGGTGTCATAAATAGGGATAGGACGATATTAAATTTTAGAATCATGATTATCGTGGCCAAAATAATCGTAATTAACGATATTATCGCGATAATGATTAACCTGTTAACGTTCCGACGGCCCGGGCCTACTTTAAAAAGTTACAGCAATGTACATACACTTCTGCATCATCCACACAAACAATCTACACATCAAATGAAAGCTCCGGCGCTCGTCTTTCTGGATATGTAAACCATTTCCATCTGCAATCACCACAGTGCTGGCAGGAAAGACGTTTTTACAGAAAAGTCACAAAGTGTGAATCTGGACTTCACTTACCATTGAGCGCTCTGGTTCTGTCAAACATCAACATATTCACACAAAGTTGGTCTCATTTGTTCCGTAAAGGTCCAGAGAATATAATCCAGTCAAGAAATTATGTCCACAAAATAAGATCCTCCATGTCAATCTGCTGCAGGAAAGTACTCCAAATATGAAATCTGCTCCTTCACTTCTTTGCATTTCTTTTGTCGATTTCAGGCATAATAAACGTCTGACAGCACCAACTTTGTTCCCCAGTGCTAAACACACCTGTCAGCTTGTGATTGACACCAGTGTTGGCCAATAAGGTGGGGGTTGTGGGTTACTGAGGCCGCAGACAGCGAATCAGTGCTACAGATGACTGAAAGTTTACGCCCCACTCTTCCCCTTGTAAAATCTACCAATTACCATACATTTCGGACTATAGAGCGCACCTGAATATAAGCCGCACCAGCTAAATTTGAAAAGAAAATCAATTTTGTACATATATAAGCCGCACCTGAATATAAGCCGCAGGTTTTCATATCGTAACATGAGATATTTACACAGAAAGACGGTGCACCGACACACTTTTTTAAAAACTGTGCCTGAAAATCAGCACCAACACGACATCAACACGGGATGAACACACCTGCAGGTTTAGAAAATAAAGCTGCACCAACACGGAAAATCTGCTTTTATTTCCTCTGAAAACTTTGTCGTCTTTTTACATTGACCAAGTTGGATTCATTGATGCCGAGCTTACGTGCAGTGGCTCTATTTCAGGGGTCGGCAACCCGCGGCTCCGGAGCCGCATGCGCCTCTTTCAGCCTTATACTGCGGCTCTGCGTGGCTTGGGAAAATAAATTTTAAGTATTTAATTGAAGTGTATTTTATTTGTGTTAGCCCTTTTTTGTTGTAGTTTAAATTGGAAGATTATTATGATCTTAAAATAAAATTATATTTTCTTATTTTTCGTTGATAAAAATAAGCGTCACACTCGCGGAACAATGTTCAAAACAAACACCGCTCACGTCTCACAGACACAGACACTGACACAGCTCACTGTCCTGTGTAAAAGCCCTGATTTTCAGACGCTGTGCGCACAGGGGTCAGGAGCAACTTTCGCCCGTCCCTAATGACACACTAATAAGTTCGTCCGTAGATGTATCATGAAAATCCTGCTGGAAATCGCCACAGAAATCTATTTGATGTAGTAGCAAGTATATTATCTGCTCTTGTCTCCGCGATGACGTATCACGTATAACACATCAGACATGTCGCCCAAAAGTAGAGCCACAAGCGAGTGAAAATGAGCCAAAACAAAAGTCTTTGGAGAGCTTTTAACAAAGGGGAAAAGGACAACTGAGGAGCCAGAAGAGGAGACTACAACCTCCAAGTAAAAGAAACACAAAGAAAGAAAACAGACAATACCTACTTAAAATCTGGGTTTGTCGCTACAGGTGACTCACGCGCAGAGTCCGCTCTGCGTAATATGCGGGAAAAGCAAATGAGGCAATGAAACCTTCAAAACTGCTTTGGCACATGGAGAATAAGCACCTGGGATTAAACAATACGCCTTTGGATTTTTTTTTTTAAAGAAACTGCGGAGCAGAGTAGACATAATCACATAATCAGCGCAGGGCTCACACTGATGCAGCGGTTTGGTGAGTTGTATTTTTTTATGCACTTAACTTATTTTTGCCATATTTATCTGCCACGTGTAGAAGGCTTGTCCGTGAAAATAAAACCTACATTATTCCGTTACATTATTATTATTATACAGTGTTATCTTCATTTTAGATGTCAAAAAGTATTTGCGGATCCCAGTGTTTTATTTTATGTGGAAAGTGGGTCCAAATGGCTCTTTGCGTGTTAAAGGTTGCCGACCCCTGCTCTATTTCCTTCTTTATCTTAAAAACTGCATCATATCCATTTCATGATGCGCAAAATGATCGTTCAAAATCAAAACTAGTGAATTCTTCAGAGCAGAATCTTTCCCCACGTCTGTCTCACTTTTACGTTTACAGCTAGAGAGCGCCCCCAGGGGCCGTTATCCAGTAAAATTCTATAAATAAGCTGCACTGCTGTATAGGCCGCAGGGTTCAAAGCGTGGGGAAAAAGTCGTGGCTTATAGTCCAACATTTACGGTACATAACACATGTTTAGTGACGTTTTCCCCTTACAGCCAATGAGCAGTGGTACAGACGTACCCGGAAGAAAATGTGTATTCCTCAATGCCATGTTGTCGAAATGGACCGGTCCTTGTCGTGCCGGAAGTGACACAAGTGCCCATCGAACACTTAGAACGATGCAATTCAGGCACTTTGGAGAACTGGGAAAAGGCCGAAGCTGAGTGGATGCAGAAATGTGTGCATAATGGCGCATTTTACGCACTGTTGTTTTGCGTTTTAAACATGATGAAATGTACAAAACAAAGGGAGTACGTGATCAAGGACACTGTGACAATGTTGTACAAGTTAAACTAGAGGCATCTCTGACCCGGAGCAGTTCATGGCAAAGAGTAAAGATCCCACAGTGGACTCGGGAGTAAAGGACCTTATTTTTTGATGGATTGGATGCTGTTCTTGATCGGTAAGCGTGGTTTATTCTACTATTAACTTAATTGTAGGTAAAATATACCGTGTATGATCGTTAGCATTGCTTCTTTGCACATAGTGCGCATTCGGACCATGCGCTCTGGCACATTTGTATTCAGCTGTATGAATTAGATTTAATTTGTCTATTGTTTAACCCTTTAAGGACTGAGCACACTATGGGCCAGTATAGGTCACCTAGACTTTTATATTTTTGTTAGTCATAAAAATCATATTAAAGGAAGTATCAGAATTTACTGCATTTTTTTACACATCTACTTCTATTTTACACTTTCATCCATATTTTTTCTTTTATGCATCGAATAAATGACTGGGAAAATCCCCGCAGCACCCGCGCGGGCTCTCATTCGTCACCTTCGCGGAGCAACAGAGGCAGATTACCGTAACTGACGGAAAAATATTTAAATAGCCCCATGCCTCCGCTTTGAGACGCTGTTTGAATTTACATGAGAGCACGACTGGTTGCGGAGTTACGCTGCTGGAAAGTCCGCATCCGTGTGCTATCGCCGACGATAGGATCCCTGCTGGAAAGTCCGCATCCGTGTGCTATCGCCGACGATAGGATCCGACGCTATAGGGTTAAAAGGTGTTGTTTTATTCTGCAGTTTGCATTTTTGTAGGTAAAAATATAAGATGTACACACATTAGCATCTCATCTGTGCGCACGGGTGAGGCGCACACTGGCACGCTCCTGTGGAGAGTTACGGATCAGACTTTGTTATTGTTGATATCTGACAGAATATAGTTCAGACATAGATAAGCACAGAAGCTACAAGTGTCATTGCTATGTCAGAGTGGACAAACACCAGAACTAACATCTAAACATTGTATTGGATCTGGAAACATGAGGCAGTGTGGTGCCGTAAAGGCGATTATAATCGTGCGCGATGCTCGCGATTACTAAAAAATGCCACGAACGATTAATTGCGGACCCTTTTTATCATGATTATCGATATTATCGTATATCGTCCCATCCCTAGTCATAAAGAGCAATATCAGCCTTTTCACTTTCAATATGATAGTGAGACATAACAGCAATGCCAAAAGCCTTTGTAGGCACCATCATTGTTTTTACTTCTCTGTAAAATGATGGTAAATATGAAATGTTTTAGGTAAAAAAAACAACAACATACATTTCACCGTCTGAGAAAGTTCTTTCTCCCCCCACACCATCAGACTACACAACTCTCTGGCCTAGCACAACCCATTCTAATAAACCTGTTAAAAAATGCTTGTGTTTATTTTAAGAATGGTTTTATTGTGTTTTGGTGATTTATCAATTCGTTGCTGTCCAAGTAGTTGACCGCAGTTTTCAATTTCCTCTGGGATTAATAAAGTTTATATTCATCTATCCATCTCTGAAAAAGCAGACAAGGGATTTTGCCAGGGGAAGCCACTGTTAAGCTGCTATTGAGCACAAATGAACGTACAGCTTTTATTTGAAAAACAAATTTTTTTATAGGTTATTGTTCATTCAATTTTGTATTAATTATGGCAATTCTTGGTTAAAAGTATGCTGTATGCTGTACTGATTCAAATGGACAGTTGATCAAGAAGTGGCACATGTGAGACTGAGTCATTTTATTTTTCCCATATCACTCTCAAAGTGTTTACAGAACTCCGGTCACAGTTCGGGTTGAGGGTTAAACTTCTGATCCTCCTGTACTTGCTCAGACGCATTTTATTAGGGTATTACACTCATAGACCAGCCGACAGAGCAGCAGCAGCGGCCATCTTTGTTGTGGGCTCATATTGCAGTGTGAGTATAGCACACACTGTAGCAGCCCGCTCCATCTGCTGCTCAGAGGAACAAACAGAACGCACTCTGACCCACTTTCACTGGGCTGCACCGCGCCGCCACCAGAGCCAGCACCCACCTCACAGAGCTGGGGACGCATCGGCTCAATGGTTTTATTTTATTAACTGATAGAAGTTTGTTTCATTTAGGAAACAGTTAATTAGGTTTATGTGTATTTGCTGGGCTGCGTATTATGAAGAATCTCACAACACAATATTCCAATACAGAGTCCTTGATACGATCATAAACTGTATATATAAATTAACAAAGCTAACCTGCCAACCACTGCATTCCAAATGGGAAATGAGCATGTGTGTGCTTCTGGCTCCATCGACTTTGGCTCTAATTTACTTTACATTGAAAAACTCACCCCTCTCTCTGTAACTGTTGCTGTCAGTCTCGGCATTTTAAAATTGTATTCCCCTGTTCTGCATGATCCTGGTATTTTTATTTCACTATTGTGTCTGTAAATCTAGATCGGAACGTTAATAACTGACAAATCAGGCGCCTTCTTTCCCCGAGGTCGTTCCTGCTAGCGTTAGCAACAGGTTTAATTGACATCATTGCTAAGCGCCCGCTCCCTGCTAAACCGGCAATGTGGATGGGAAGGGCATTACCTTCAAGAGCCTCGCTCTGGATTCGCTCTTTGGTTGCTATGATAGTCACGGTCAGAATTCCAAATATGAAACTTGGCTCCAAATTCGTCCCTATAACGGCTAGTCTCGATGAGCTTCATTTGATTGGAGCTGAACGCTATGGGTGACATCAGTGATGTTAGTCCACTTCACAGTGGCCTTGATATCAGAACACAACTGATTCATGAAGAACTCCAACTCATTACAGCTCAACAGTTTCAGTTTTAATGCCAGTAGGTAAGTGTACAACTAGGCAGTTTGTAGACAGTTAACATTGCTTTAAAGTATTGCCATAAACATGTCTGTATTGATACGGCATATTGCCATATCATTTTTTTCAGTACAGCCCTAGTTTCCTGATGATACTGTGCTTTTACTTTATTGTACAGCTAGATGACTGAGCAATTAATAGCAAAAAAAAAATATCCCTCAGACTCTGGACCAAAGCCACTCATCTAATCTAAAACTCTCAAAACATGTTCACAAAACACTTACTAACAAATGATAACACATCTGTTCTAAATTACATGCCGTCTAAAGCCAACTTTTGACAGTTTCAACATAACATTCATAACCAAGCAGTCTAATGTATGGCATAACAACTGTATTAAGTCAATAATAGTGATGACACACTTAGAGGTCTGTCGCTCTTATTTTAAAAACAGTATTTGATTTAGATTTTCAGTGTAACTTATTACCAATAGATCCAAGCATTGCAGTTGAGGTTTGGGCAGAAAGGCCAGTTGCCAGGGCAATAACAGTCCTCTCAAAAACTCTGACCCACTTTCACCACCACTGTGTAACACACTAGAGCATTGAAATCAACACATCCAGAGACAAAACAGCATAGTTACCAGAAGCTCCTCAAAACATAAGAACAAAGACTTCATATGAGGACAGAGCCTTTACAGCTGTAAACTTTGGGATTTAAAGGCACACTATGCAACTTTTCTTGTGGAGGGTCCGTCACCTTCTTGGATCCACAAAAACATTATTGGTTTGTCTGGAATGTTCCACAATATGGTATTAAAATTATATCTCCATGGAGACAAGCAGGGTCAGATCTGTGGAGAGGCGACTAATAAGTTCACAGTAAGAATGCATGTTTTCCAATGTATTTTGTAGCAATAAAAACACTAGTACTGGTGAATTTGCTATTTGAATTTCATAGTTCGGTTCTATGCCATATTGTGGAACATTCCAGACAAAGTAATACTCTCTCCATGGAGAGAAGAAGCTGGCTCACCAGAAAAGTGGCATAGTCCTTTAACTGAAAATATGTTACTTATTAACTTAATGTGGTTTGTTTGAAGAAACAGCTGTGCCTTATTTGAACCTTAATTTAAGCACAACTAGATAAATCATTACAAATCAATACTCATTAACATTAGTGGTGCCCGGGACAAGAAGCAGCAGCACTAAAAACAACAGCCAAGTAACAACCACAAAAACGAGCACTCTATGCCGTCTACATTTTTAAGCAATTGTTGTAAGAAAAAAAAGTTCATGTTAACAGCTATGCAACTTCTTTACCATGGGTTATAGGTTAAATATTGATGCTGATTATTTCTGAGACTGTATTACATGGTAGGGCTCCAATATTCACCACAATTAAATCGAAATCGCAATTTAAATGGCAAAGGCTGCTATTTTAAAATAGCATAATTTCCACCCCAAACGACAATATTTGCTCTTATTCTGCATAGAAACAGCTAACCTTGCAGTTTAGAAATGTACAAACATATGGTTCTTAGCATTAGCTTGTCAGTTCATTATTTTTGTCAATTCTAAAAACATAAACAACAAATCTATTTGCAATTACAATTCTTGTCAGAAAAATCAAACATTTTTTTAATACAAACCGTTCAGTCCCATTACACTGCGTTATTTTGTATAGACAAGTGAAAGAAAAGTCAACTAGAAACAAGAATCAACAAAATGAACTAGTTGTCATGATACTAAGGAATAGACTTGATACAGATTCCGATACCAGAATAATAATAAAAAAAAAACATTCTTTATTTAGACAATAGATTTTTCATTTAACTCTCAACTCTTGTTCTTCACTAATGAAATGAAAGTTTTGGCTCAGATAAGAAGAAGAGGCCCACTGCTCGACAGGTTTGCTGACAGCATTTAAGGACAGGGAATACGCTGCTAACAAATGAGTAGGAACCTGAGCAAACCTTTTATATTATCATAAAGTCTGACACATTTTCACTGTCTCCACACAGAGCTGTCTACTGGAGCACAGGACACTACTCAAGTCCAGCCAAATGTAAATGTGAGCGCAGCTTCATTTTCCAAAGTGGGCCATTGTTGCTAGGAGACAAAGTAGGTCTCAAGGCGTCTGCAAGCACAGTGAAGGCAAACAAAGAAGAAACACACATCCCTGGTACTGCACAAGGGCAAAAAGTAGGACTTTATAGAAGCAATCTACAGCTGAAATACGGCAGTGACAATAACACCCGGAAATGAATCATGTACAACTCCACGGAGGGCAAGTCATTTTATATGCTGTGTTTTAATGGAAAACAGGACTGCCAAGAACTGAGTGTACAGTTAAAGTGGATCTCGGTGACCTCAAAACATTTTCAAGGCCTTAACAATTGTTCTGATGGAAGTGACAAAAGTGGCTCAGTGGAGAGAGCGGTCACCCACAAACCTGAAGGATGATGGTTCGATCTAGCTAGTGCATGCTGTTGTTGTGTCCATGGGTAAGACATTGTAATGTTAAGAATGTGAGTTCAGTGTTAGAAAAGTAAGTCACACTCATAGACTGTATATACAATGGCTTGCAAAAGAATTAATCCCCCTGCAACTTTTTCACACGTCATTGTCACGTCACAACCACAAATTTAAATACATTTTCTTAGCATTTTATGTTAATGAGCAACACAAAATGGCACACAAGTGTGAAGTGGAAATATTTTACAAGATTTCCACATTTTTAAAAAATAAAAAAAGTTAAAAGTGCAACGTGCAAAAGTATTAGGCCCCCTTTTTCTTGAATCCAACCAATTACTTTTAGAAGTTGCCTGATGATTTTGGAAAGATTGAATGTTGACCTAATGACTAAAAAGAGTCCAGCTGTGTGTAATCTTGTCTCAGTATAAATGCATGTGCTGTGAAGGCCACAGAAGTTTGTTAAGAGAGTGTTGGGGAGCAAACCACAAAATGAAGTCAAAGGAGCACACCAAACAGGTCAGAGAAAATGTTGTGGTGAAGTTTAAAGCAGGACTTGGATCTAAAAAGATTTCCCAAGCGTTGAACATCTCAAGGAGCACTGTTCAATCCATAATCCGGAAATGGAATGAGTATGCCACAACTACAAACCTACCCAGACATGGCTGTCCACCAAAACTTACAGAATGAACAAGAAGAGCACTCATCAGAGATGCAGCCTGGAGGCCCATGGTGACTCTGGAAGAGCTGCAGAGATCCACAGCTCAGGTGGGGGAATCTGTTCACAGGACAACTATTACTTGTGCACTACACAAATCTGGTCTTTATGGAAGAGTGGCAAGAAGAAAGCCATTGTTGAAAACCATCCATAAGAAGTCTCATTTACAGTTTGCTAGAAGTCATTTGGAGGACACAGCAAACGTGTGGCAGAAGGTGCTCTGATGAGATCAAAATCAAACTTTTTGGCCTAAAAGCAAAAGCTAGGTGTGGAGGAAAACTAACACTGCACATCACTCTGACTGTGGGGATGGTGTGTTCAAACACGGTGGTGGCAGCAGGTGCTTTTCTTCAGCTGGAACGGGTAAGCTGGTCAGAATTGATGGGAAGATTGATGGAGCTAAATACAGGCCAATCTTGGAAGAAAACCTATTGGAGTCTGCAAAAGACTTGAATCTGGGGCAGAGGTTCACCTTCCAGCAGGACAATGATCCTAAACAAAGCCAAAGCGACAATGGAACAGTTTAAAGCAAAACATATTAATGTGTTAGAATGGCCCAGTCAAAGTCCGGACCTAAATCCAGTTGAGAATCTGTGGCAACAAACATTCTCCATCAAATCTGACAGAGCTTGAACTGTTTTGGCAGGAAAAATAAGCAAAAAATTTTAGTCTGTAGGTGTGCAAATCTGGTGGAGACATACCCCAAAAGACTTGCAGCTGTAACTGCAGCAAAAGGCAGTTCCACAAAGTATTGACTTAGGGGGCTAAATGCTTTTGCACACTGCAATTTTTAGTTTAGTTTTTTTTTTTTTTTTTATCTGGAAATGCTGTATAATGTTCTTTCTACTTCACACTTATGTACCATTTTGTGTTTCTTATTCTAAATATAAAATTTTTTAGTTGTGACTTGACAAAATTTGAAAATGTTCCAGGGGGCGCGCTTCTGGCTCCATCGACTCTGGCTCCAGTTCACTTTAAATTGAAAACCTGTTGTCCCTCTCTCTGCAACTGCGTTTCAGGCTCATCATTTTGATTTTAAAATGTCCGGATGAACCCACTGGACGTGATCCGAGTATTTTTATTACAGGTTTGATTGACAGTGTGGGTAAGCGCTGCGTGGGTAAGTATGAAACTTGACTCCAAATTTGCCCCTATAACTGCTAACCTTGATAAGCTTCATTTGAAAGAATGGGTGACGTCACAGTCCCTTAGTGTATTTGTTTATACAGTCTATGGTTACGCTTTGACAGTTTCAACAACTAACCACATGTATGGAAGTTAGGGTTAAAACAAAGACCTATTATGCCTCTACACAGTATGCAGTTATAATCTATGGCACATGGATCATCATTTTTTAACCATTTCGCAATATTGTTCTATGACTTAATGGCAACTTAATAAAAGAAACTGGTCCACTGACTTCCCGTTTAAAACTCCAGAGCTGATTACAGTGTGCGATCTTGATGTCATTACTACAATAAAGTGCTGTGCTGTTGGAGCACGCTAAAGGCCCCGTCTATTGATAGCAGATCATGGTAGACAGCTGTGAATTTTTTTTTTATTTGAGACAAATGCCTGCTGAACCCTATGTATACCCCTTTCAATAAAAGAGTAGTGGGAGTGGAGAACATGGTTATGGCTCTTGAGTGTTGATTTTGCATAATATGCCTCCTTTAAGGTTGGGGGTAGAGGATCGAGATACATGTTCGACTATCCTTACCTTAACAGGTTTAACTCTTTATTGTAAGAAGGAAGCTAAGGCTGCTGTTTAATAATAAGGCTCCTGACAGGTTAGCCAAAAGCATTGAACGATGGGTCAAATGCGGAAGAAAAATATGCTAGGCAAAGCCAGAAATACTATCAGACAATCACTTCAGTATTAGAATAAAAACACAGTTGCGCGTTAGTAGAGTCAGTGTATCCTCTGTGGGCTCTGGCTGAGAGGGTGATGGGAGCCAGTCTGGAGTGAGCGCTCAGAGCTCCAGGGAAACAGAGCTGATGTAATCCGTGGATCACAGATGTAAGGCTGAACAGTGTGTGCTGAGGGAACAATGAGAGGAGAGACTGCTCAATGATATTCAACCTGACACTGATACTAAGAAAATGGCCTGATACTCGATTATGATACCACAATTTAGACAATAGAGGACAATTTCAGACCCAGTATAAATAAAGGTATGTTTTTAAAATTACCACGTGTGTTATACTAGTTCTGATATAGACCTATGTGAAGTGATTCTCTTCAGTATGGATACTTCAAATGAGTGTCTAGTTTCGATACTAGTTTTAGTAGTAAATAGTATCTGGGTATCGACTACTTTTGACAAGCATTTTGCTCACCCTCAAAGTATGTGGAAATCCTGCTTCTCAAGTACATGTACTACAGACAGTGACCTGGGGACAATACCAGGAGAATATGAAACAACAGACACATCTATGACAGTGCTCTGTTTGGACATATGGCATCTGTATTAAGAGCTCATAGTGAAGTGAACTCAGCATAACCAGACCAGAGGTTATGTCTCACCACTTTCTGAGTGAAAGAGCACATGTAAGTGTCCACACAGTCACATGTCACACACATGGGTCCAAGAGGCCCCTCTGTCAGGACTGTCCCAATGTCAAGAACAATGTGTCAGAGCTTTCAGGCATATGGATTAGAATCAACTTAACCCTAACCATAAACAGCATTTGATATAGGCTTGAAGAGAAACAACATTGTCTACAGTGTTACATAGACTGCTTGAAAGCTCATCTCAGTGAGATGGCCTAAAATATATCATGATATAAAAGAACAACAGATAAAGGATAAACAACACTACTAAAAGTTCAGCTTGGATTTCACAAATCCTTATTCTGTCATTATTAGAGCATCTACAGAGCCTCCACAGGCAGTGTTAAAGCTGTATTGGGCATTAGGGACATTTCTTTGTACTGATGACTACAAGCCATAAAAACAAGGCTAAACAATGTTAGAAAAATGCATTCATCTCCTCTTGTTAAGAAGTTTCACAGCATTCCTTAACATTTAGGGCATCCTTGTTAAATATTGGCACAAATTCATAAAACTGTGGACCAAAACATTTCAGACAATATCAACCTTGAGACTGGATATCTGGGTTCACAAATTGTTATGTTTGACAATCAGAAAGTCTAGTGCAGCTTTTTCTGTCCTTTAGAGTATTTAAAGGAGAGACATGTGGTGGCCCAATGCTGAGTATAGTTTGTTAGTTTGTAGCTGTAACATTTGGGTCACACTGGCCCCTGTGAGCTGCCTGCAGTCTGACTGAGCCCCACGTGCGCCGCAGCCGCAGCAGCCGCAGCAACAGCAACAGCAACAGCAGCAACAACAGCAGCAGCAGCAGCAGCAGCAGCAGCAGCAGGAGCAGCAGCCTGGCTCTGGGTCTGAGTTCACAGACTTATGTAAGAGGGATCAGCTCCACTGCCCTCTGTCTGGGGGCAGGGCTGCACTTTACTAAGCAAGTGACTAAACAACACAAAAACACTCCACCATCTGGCCCCTCCTCAATGTGAATAGTTACATTATGTTATGTTAGTTAATAAAAAAGCAGGAGAACAGGCCATCTTTACATTATTTCATATGGACAAAGTGTACAGAGCTCAAACTGTAAACATGTGACTGTGATAAGGTCAATGAACTCTGGCCATGCTCCAAAGGAACAGACGCAACTCAGAACTAGGTGTGAGCGATACAGGCAAAAATAAACAGCTCAACATTAACTGGATTTTCTTGTTGAGTTTCACACAAACACGAATCAACTAATTAAACTCAAAACTTCACAAATATTATGCCTGATTGGAAGTTAAAGTAAAAAGAACAGAAACATGTTCTCAACTCTTCACTTTTGGACAGCTTTCTTGACAACATTCTCGCCATTCTAATTCTGCAACAGATCGATAGTAAGTACTTGTCAAACATTTTGTAATGGAATAATTATCTAGACTATACAGTATACACAAACCAAAACCGTGTGTTGAGAGAAGAGGTTTAAGAGGTTAAAAAAGCAGTAGTTATATCAAAATGAAACATGAAAGGTGTGAATTTACGATTAGATTTTTTTTTTTTCTTTAAAAGCCTAAAGTCATGTTCAAGAGACATCAACAGCACAACCCATAGACAAAACATTTCATATAAAATAGTCAACGATTGCATTTTCAGACCGTGTTAAAATGAGCCATAGGAACAAGATTGTGAAAGTCAAAGTAAAATATAGAATTGAATCAAAAATCAAGATCAATCAATATGAGGAAAATAATTTAATATCTTGTTGCAGCCCCACCATCTTGTAAAACCCATCTCTCATAACTGGCCAACAGACATGAAAAGAGGTCTTACCAGCGCAGGCCACTGGATGTGCTTGGCCTTGGTCCCCTGCAGGAGGCTTCCCGTGGCCCCTCCGCTCCCTGGGCCCATCCTGGCATCCTTCCTCTTGGCCCAGACCAGCTGGTGCTCCAGGAGAAACAGCTGGAAGTCCTCGTACACTTTGACCCACTCCCTCTTCTCCCATTCCTGGTCGTCAAACTCCACGTACACCTGTGGATAGAGGGAGGCACACCATCAGAAACTGAACTGAACTGTTTCTGTATTTATTACTTACTGAAGTTACAAATATTGCATATGCATTTGCCTAGATGTAAAAATATGGCTGTGTAACTGCGTAACTCCTGATAAAATGACATTTTAAGACCATCATATTTTTAATTTACCCTGTCAAGGGCCGCATAAAATGATGTGGAGGGCCACATTTGGCCCGCGGGCCTTGAGTTTGACACATGTGCCTTAAGGGAACTGTTCCCAAACACACTGGAATGAAGGTCATGCCTCATATATACAACCTTTAATTAAAAACAAAAAACAATCATTCATTCTGTGTTCTATGTGTATTCTGTGTTTACATTCATTTAGATTATATTTTGTTGCTGCAGTTCCTTTATGCGATTCACTGTAGCACCGTTCCTGGATGGGCAGAAGCATAAGCTCATATGACTATTATTTTTTTTATCCAAACAAATTTTAGACACATGTCATTTCTGTGTCACTGGGAGTAGAGACCAGAGTTCTGCTGCGGTTCTGGGTGGACCGCAAAGAGCAAGGGCCAAAACACAGCAATAATTTAAATCCAAAAAACGTTGCCTCTTTATCCATGAACGATGCTGCTCTGAGCCAGAGCAGTGATTGGTTTAAGTTCAGGCTCCTTACAGTTGCCATGGTTACTATTTTACAGCTTTGTTCCAGTGTTCAAACCTGTTTGAATCAGAAACCTTGGTAGACTTTTTACAAATGATGTAGTAAACAGTTGAGCAAAGACAAAGTCATAACGAGCAAATGTTCAAGAAGGTAGTCTAGTTCTAAAGTAAAGATTTCTCTGCACGTTGGAATATGAGTGAGAGCAGTGGGGGCATCTCTCCTCACTCAGCCTCACTGTTCAGTCCCACTGCAGTGCAGAGAGTGGAGCGAACGAGGACAGACCTCAGCCAATCACACATCAGCAGCACCCCCCATCACCAAAGTCAAGCTCCTCCCCCCGTGTCCTGACGGTGTCATCCCAGGACAGTCTGCCCCCCGCCCCACTATCTGTGAGCACACCGCTCCGAGCCGATGCTTCACAAATAAAACACTAGTACAGAACAGAAAACAGCACACGCACAGCTGTGGAGCCTGGAGAAGAATGGAAACTGCTATTTAGGCTTTTGCTGCAGTTTAGATTTCACTGATACGCCACAATCTGGTGCACTTCCAAACAGCTCCGCTAAACGTCACATCCACTAGTGTGTAATATTTTAATATGATTGGACCAGACTGGTTCCGTTCTAGACACCAATGATACACTTCTGTGCAACTGAATGACAACAATCACCTGCTTTAAATGAGATGGTGCATTCCCTTATTTGTCCAGGAGCTGCTTTATATGTTACAAAGGCAAAAGAAAGGAAGCATTTGGAGCGAGAGATTCCATATCATTATATTGTATTCTACACATACACATTGGAGACAGAAAATAGCATTTCATTCTCCAAGAAAAGTAATTTTATACAGATCACAAATTACCTCTCTATTGCAGTCTTACTGTTTATTAAGTATTGAAAATGTCTGAAAATGCATTTGCAATACACACACACTCATTGCACTAGAGTGGTCAAATCCTTCTCGAGTTAGTCCAAACACAGTTAATGAGACCATGACACTGCAAGATCACATTCTCTCCTCGGCTTATTTGGTAGCCATAGTGTTAGTAGCACTCCTTTCCAAAACCAGCCAAAACGTTTATTTAGCATTGCCACTGTGAACCAACTGTATGGTGATTCAGGAGATTTTTAAATTGAATGTCCTCCATGTCACAATCAGCCACATTATTGAGAGTAAAGTGGATGACGGGAGTGAAGTGTCAAAGCCAGGGACACTGTTGTAGAAATGCTTTTGTCAGTCTAGTAATCACATAAAAAAAAACAAACACAGTTCATCGAGACAGTGAAATGAGAGCTGGTGGAGTGACCTTAAACAGTGTCTTTTCTGGTCAAGAACAAATTCATTCTGCCTTTTATTGTTTCATTCTCAGTCATGTTTAGTAGAGATGTTAATGCTCTGAACTCAAGTGAGAAAATCAAACTCAGTCTACGTCACTTTCCAGTCGAGTCAGGGTGAGTCATAGAGGTTTGACCTAAACTGTTTTTATATTTAAGGCTTAACAGAAATACACAGTGGGACTGTGTATACCTTGGGTTAATAAATCATGACTGCTCTCTGTACGTGAAACCCATGTAAGCATTAAACAGAAAATTATCATTTAATTAAGAAGTGACAAATAAAAGGGTGTGCTTTATGTCAAGTTTATTGTAGATTTCTTCAAAGAAGCACACACAGTTGCAATTTATGAAAAGACCAACAAAAGGGTCTTTAGCTTTTAACATTAGATTAAAATTGTATTGTGGCTGCATTTCTATGGGGCAACAAGACTACACACTTTTCCCAATACTATACAAAGACATGTCTGAGCCGCAGTCTTATCACCCAGAGCTCTGACGGGCGTGATTGACAGGTGGATCAACAAATCAGAGAAACCCAGGGTCCCTCTGTATCAAAACAATCATCGTGGTTTAGGAATAAAAAAACAAGGAAACAAAAATATTGGATTGTTTCAATACCATCCGGTGGCATCAGCCACAAACTGTAACCAGCTGCAACTAAACTATGCTTTTGCAGATACCATTAATGATATTGGCAGGACTCTAGAAATCACAGGACTGAAAAACAGAGCAGATTCATAGAGTAAAGCACTAAACTCTGTTCTCCTGAGGTGAGAGAAGTTAGATTTTGTCCTAAATGTTAGATGGCCAATGAGGGTGTTCATTTCACCTGAGACAGTGAAATAAACAAACATAAATCCTATATAGAGGAATTCAGTCTGAATTTTCTGGTCAAATGGGAACCCTGTGTCTAACCTAACCACGCATTTAACCAAACAGATGGTGATAAACACTAGGCAAGGTGGTCAGAAATATACATACACTACACGTGTAATCAGTTAAAATAAAAAATTCAAATATAAATAATCAAAAACTGGTATTGAAGAATGCACATTATTAAACTTATATGAGCTGTATGCAACACGAATTGTAGCTATGGTCTAATTTCCATCAGTTTTCAACTTTTATACACAAACACATGCACATTCATATAATAGTATGAACTGCAGGTATAGGCAAAACATTCCAAAATAAAAGCCCAAATAAATAAAAGGGTTAAAGAAATTGTCTTTCATTCCATCTAAGATAATTCTCAAATTAAAGTTATGGCCCATTCATGCTGTAATTAATTCTCCTGATCAGCACGCAGCACAGTGAGAGCTGAGTCATTTGAACTGAGGAGTTCAGGTGCAGCAGACACTCCTGCCGAGCCTCTGCCTGAGTGGGTGCGAGTCTGGACTGTAGCAAGGCAATGTGGCCTAAATTTATATCACAGTGTGTAAAAAAAAACAACAACAACTTGTGACCAAATAAATTAAGATATGACTGATGCTAGAACTTCATATCTGAGGCTTTTGTCCTATTAGTGCCAACTAAACAGCTACAATTAAAGTTGTGCTTCCACTCCACAAATACTCTCTCTGTCATCATTAGTGCTTGGAGCATCTGCATAGCGTCCACAGACAGTGTTTAAGCTGCACTAGACGCAAGCTCTAAAACGCATGCAAATTATACTGCGATTTTCAACCCCCATTTTAATAAAAAATCTGTACATCATGAGCGATATATGGTATAGCCCAACCCTATAGGAGCGTGCACGTGAGGCTGGAGTGTGCACGAAATCCATCGCTCCTGTTTATGCGGCTGCACTCAGAAGAGTCGCGGCAGCCGTGAGGAGCGGTGAATGGTCCGTGCCGTCTGTTGCTATGGAAACAGAGGCAGTAAAAGCATCGTCCGGACCCGTTACTCTCAGAGAACAAAGACGTGCACAGTGCACAGGGAAACGACTTGCACCCACAGCTGCACGGTAATGATGACAATAGTGACAGGCGACTACAACAAATACTATTGCACTGAGGGACCGAATACAACACAGACAGGAAACTACAGCCCACTACACCGAGCTAAATAGGCAACAGTCAGACTACAGTCAGACAGTCAACACAAGTACTTTTATACTTTAATGAAATACTAAAACACCTAAATCTGCTTTACATAGCTCAATCTAAATGCAACATTAAAAGAAAGTGAAAGACTGAACTGCAGGATTTTAGGAAGAAATCTAATTGCGTATTTTGTGTCATAAGATTTGCGATGTTTAAAAAATAGAATTCTATTCAGAATAGCAGGTTGCAGATTGTAAACAGCGAATATGAACCGGTAAACTAATTCAAGAATCTCATGAATTTCAGAACATGTTTGTTGAGGTGTAAACTACACTACCTACACTATTTAGTCTTTGTGGTTGGATAATTGCACCAGCTCAAAATTACAATATACTGTGCAGCCCTGGGGTGAGCTGAGGTGAAACAGTAGGAAATATGAAGCAAAGCTGTCTTGGATACACATTTGTTAGAGGTTGAATTTAATGACAGCAACTTCAATATGCCCCACGGCATACGAAGTAACCACCACTAGGATATGACTGTTGAATGAATGAATGAATGAATAATGGACTCATTTAGCACGTCTGGGAAAGTATGAGCCAAGTCATCGCCAGTGACAACTCCTCCACTGGTCAAAACAGTCACTTTTTGTGCATATTTCACATTTAATTAAAATCATGAAACTACACTTTAAGAGTATGCAATTGAGTCACTCACATTTGGACCGAGAGGAAAAACAACATGATGTCATCATCACTACTGCTACTTACATAGTTCTTCTTTATACTATGGATTCAAGCAGAGCAATAGTGTGAAATGCTTGAGTGTTTTCTGAAATTAGACATATGTACACAGCAGTTACAATCTTATCAAAGGACAGTAAGACAACAGTTGTCAATGCATATTTATCTGTGCATTACACCACAATGTGAAATCTGATCATGTGACGCACTGTTGTGTATGCAGGCATAATAGGGATGGGTTTGGTGCCACAAAATTCCTCCATAACCTGGCCCCCCCTACCTCTGAGCTCCTCCACCACAAATCCACCTGTGCTCTCCGATCAGCTGATGCCAACCTCCTATCCCCCCCCACCCGTTTAAAACTGACAAAACAAAAAAAAGGAACAGATTAAAGTGTCATGAAAAACGCTATGTAAGTGTTATTATTATTATTATTGCTATTGTTGTTGCTAAATCTTGCTTGAAAATCTGTAAAGCCCCTGAGAGTTACATTTCTTGAGAAACTGTACTTTCAAAAAACAGTTGAATAAATGAATAAAATGTGAGACCAAAATGTGAACTTCACGATTCATTTATTATATATAATGTCAAAATCTTGTCTCGTTCCCGTAGACCCAGTTTTCTGTCTCTTTTCATCAAGTGGAAATTGTGTCTCTATCCATGCCTAAAGCATACATAATAGAAACTACTCTAACAGATTCAGCCCGTGCCCCACTGGTCCCATGGAGAAGAGGCTAAATAGCACTGAATGTTGTAACGTCTCATCACATCTTAATGACTTTATAACAAACACAAATGCTAGAGGAGCTATTTGCCCCAGTGACAGAGCGTGTGTGCGTGTGTGTGCCGCCCTGTACTACGCATGGATGCCCTTACACTGTCAGGGCACAGACAAACTGCACCGGGGACATCAGCTCTTTTCACTTCAGCGTATAATGGTTTTATATTCTGTGTCAGAGTGTAATTATGTGTCCTCACCAGGGACTCCGTCAATCTGTTTTAAGAGGAAACACCTGTAAAACTGTCTGTCTAGTGTCTATTTATATACAAAGTATTATTTTAAAAGTAAAGCACTGTATGAAACATTTTCTATATTAGGTTAGATCAGTGGTTCTCAAATAGTGGTAGATAATAGTTATTTAGAAATAGGTTTACTGGGATTATCATGCCTAGGGTTATTGTGGTTCAATGGCAAAAAGTAGTTTCAGGTTAATTCAAAGGGACATGATTTTGATTTGAAATTTTATGACCTAACTGTATGGTATGAGGTAAAGATGTTCAAATCATATATTACCTTTACTGGCAGCAACGGTAAGGCTGACTTATTACAAAAATATGCAACATGATGGCCATGACGATTATCCATTCAGAAAGCAGAATGCACCTCAAATGAATCTCTCATTTGGGTTTGTTTAAGCCTAATAGGTCTCTGAGCTGAATCCTCACTATCTAAACCCCAGCAACTACAGCTCATCATTACTATGCAGGCAGCCCTGCAAAGAAGCACTTTGACCGAAAAGAAGAGGTATGTCTGTGATTTGGTTACATTTTGGGTTCCAGAGGTCTGACACAGAGCAGAAGACTGAAATATGCAAACTATGTTACAAGACTATTCCCGTGCCCAATGCCAACACAACAAACCTCTTCTATCACCTAAAGAAGGTCCATGAAAAAGAATACATAAGAATAAAAAAATCCAAGCTAAACCAAGTTGTGGAACAGTGGGGGCAAGTTGCGAAAAGAAATTGTATGCGTTTGAAAAAAATGTGAAGGCTACTGTACCTCCACCACAGCTGTTTTCATTTGACACATTTATATTGCTGCACTAAAATGTATGTTTCTCATTCGTGACAGTTCAGTTAAATGTCACTTCAAAATAAAGTTGGAGAAAAGTAAGCACTGAATTTTTTGTCAAACCTTTCAGAGAATAACTGAAAACATACTTTATTGTCGTGATATAAAATAATCCATATCGTGATATGATTTTTTCCATATCGCCCAGCACTAGTTGTGAGTTTGGTTTGGTACCATTTATTAAAACTGTAAGAGCACAGGCTATATACAATGTGTTCCAATTTATTATCCAAATGGTATTTTTTTCTGATTTTGCCAAATTGTCAATATAAATGAGAGTCATCATAATTTTCAACCTTAAGTGTACAATTTGAATGTTACTGAACAAACCTCCCAATAAAAACAGTATTAGTATTAGAAGCACTAGCATATTACTGAAATCAAAAGCCATTTCACTCAAAACATCTTAACAGATCGTTACATTTTAACAAAGGACCCCTTATTTGAGAGGAGCTTCACAATTCTTGCATCCGTTGAACTTGTGAGTTTGTGGAGAGTTTCTGCTTGAATTTCTTTGCAGGATGTCAGAATAGCCCCAGGGGAGGATGGGGGCCACACCATGAGTTTCTCTTCTTTTATGCCCATAGCAGCCATTGATGCAGAGGTATTCCTTGCAGCATGAGATGGTGCATTGTCATGCAAGAAGATAATTTTGCTATGAAAAGGATGGTTCTTCTTTTTATACCACATACTTTAACAGAGGTAATTTTCACACCTTCAAGGACCCTAAAGGGGCAAACCAGTGCTCCCCATGATTCCGGCTGAAAATATGACTCCGCCACCTCCTTGTTGACATAGCAGCCTTGTTGGGACGTGGTGGCCTCCACCAACCATCCACCACTCCATCCATCTGGACCATCCACGGTTGCAGGGCACAACTGCAAGCCTCTGGAGGATCCTACACCTTGATGGTTGCAAGACTCCAGAGGCACCAGCAGCTTCAAATACCTGTTTGCTTCTTTGTAATGGCATTTTAGCAGCTGCTCTCTTAATCCAATGTATTTGTCTGGCAGAAACCTTTATCATTGTGTCTTTATCTGCACGAATCTGTGTCTGCTCTGAATCAGCTACAAAACTCTTAATAGTACAATGATCATGGTTAAGTTTTTGTGAAATATCTAAGGTTTTCATACTTTGTCCAAGGTACTGAAGTATTTCATGCTTTTCAGCACTAGAGAGGTCCTTTTTTTTTCCATATTGCTTGAAAATGGTGGTCTGCTTAATAATGTACAATGTTCTTCTTAAGTAGTTTTTCCTTAAATTGGACTTACCTGGCAAACAAATTTGCACAGGTGTCTGAGATTGTGTCTTAAGGCTCTTTGGATCAGTGAAATCAATGCAATCCATGAGTTTCACTGGAAAACAAAAAAAATGTTACCTTCATGACACTTAAACACAATTTGCATAATAATTTGGAATGCAGTGTACTGTCCCCTTTAAGGTGGTTTCTAAGGTGATTTTCTGCAATAGCATTGCACAATTTGTTGGCTTGACAGGCCAACATACACTATATAGTAAAATCCAAGGAGGTTGTGATCAGACTGACTAGGTGAATAGTGTACATATCAGATAGTCCATGATTAGCAGCTGGCCATAGTACACTTAATGTTTGTGGTGTTGTTTATTTTAAAATGGTGATTGTTGAATATTCCACACGAGGCAAGGACATGCCGACACAAACAGACACTTTCTCTTCCTCTACTCTCTCGATAATTCTGTTCTAAGAATAGATCACGCTGCATCCAGACAATCAGTGAGTGGAATCTAGGGCAGAGCAGCAAGGCTCCATGGGAAAATCCCTCCTGTGCACCAGTCCCGCCCTCGGCACGCACACACGCACATGTACGCATGCACATGTACACACACACGTCTTTCACTGCGGCTGCCTACTCTCATGTCAACATCGATGTGTGGACCAACACCAGCTCAAACTGAGAGCAAAGAGCACTCAGGCCCAGCATCGTGGCTTTCATATATTACAGAACTGCAGCCAATTAAAGTAATTCTTGGTCGACTAAAGACAGGACCTCTGCATCTGACAAAAGCTCACAAAATATTAAGGATCGTGCACAAAAAAACAACTACCGGTAAGTATACGTGAAAATGCTGATTAAACTGTCCAGTGACTACCAAAACTCCAGCTAACTCACTCCATGCCTTTCTTTCTGATGAGGTCCATATAAATTCTTATAATCCTAATTGGGATAAATTAGTTCTATTAGACCATCGTATCTATTGTGATCCAAAACCAAAAACTTAAAATTCCAACTTATAACTGGAAATCAGTGTTGGCTGATCTTGGTTTTCTAAGTTCTTACAATATAGGAACATACATTTAAAATGAATTGAAACATGTCATTTAAGGTTTTGTATCTTGCAATGAAATGTACATAGCAATTCAAACCAATATGGCAGGAAGCCAAAAAAAAAGTGGTCTGAGGGGCTCATTTGGTCCGTGGGCATAGTTTGGACATCCATGTGTTAAATAAATAGTACAAATGAGGAACAGTAGTGGCACAACTGTCTCAACAGATCTGTGGGAAATACTGCTACTACCACATTTTAATCCAGGATAATAATGATAGTGGTTTAATCTCATATCCTTTAACCAAATCTGGTCAGAGAAATAAACCAGGCAAAGCAGGGTGAGCAGAGTTCAAGATTTTCAACATGAATAAAAGCACAAAAAGGGCAGGAATTATGTAGCTCGCCTTTCTCAATAACAGATTTGAAGTACAGGCTTGGCTTACAACACATTTTATCATCTCTCGCTGAATTCTGAATTTCAATTTGGAATTTTAATAACAGACTCACAATATTCCCATTTCCAAAATGGGGTCTGCTTACTTCTTTTTAAAACTTTTTAAAACAGTATGCTTGGTAGTGTACCCAATAGACTCCAGTCAAATACACTTTCACTTCCTTCTGTACGTGCCAGGTTCATCAAACTGACCCTCCTCCACTGAATGACCATTGCAAGATTAATCAAACTGACATTGCAATTTCAATGGATGCAATTAAGGCTGCAATTTTCAGTACCCATTGTTTCCGCCACAAACAAACAAAAATATCCTGCATAAAAACTGCTAACCCTGTAGTTTAGATCTGTGCAAACATGTTCTGAAATGTGATTTTTGTATTAGTTTGTCAGTTTATATTTCAGTCTTTTTGTAAGTACTCCTAGATGCGTTTTAAATGTGAACATAGATCGCAAATCTAATTGCAAGGCTTGTCAGAAAAAACGCAATTAATAAGTCCTGGTTGTGTTGTGTTTAAATGAGTGTCTGCCAAAGAGCACAAAGGCAGTGACGCTCGGCCTGGACAGTGCTGTGTGGATGTCTGCAGTGACAGATGGAGGTGAGGTGATCCCAGGACAGAGTGGCTGCTGAGGTCAGGCACAGGATTAAACACAAACCTATCATGGACTCAAGGACCGGTGTCTGTCTCTCCCATCAGTCTGTGGACCTGCTCTGGGACCTGAGAGAGGTACTCACCTAGGGGTCTTAAAGGGGATGTGGAGAAAGACTGAGCAGGTCATGTAGGACTGCAAGCAGACCTGTGCAATTAATCAAGTCATATCTAATTCAAGTCGGTTTAATCAATGATAAGCTTGTTTTTTTCTGAGAAGTCTACAGCCAATCTTCTATTTATTTATTTAGATTTTTTGTGTTTTTATTTTATTTTATTTTATTTTATTTTGAAGAACACCCAGTGACATAGAAACACATACAATATTTACAGCTTACTATTTACAATCTTCTGTCAATAAAGAAATTTAAAGTTTGTATTGTTTAAGGTAAAAGTAATATTTAAATCGCATTTAATTAATTTTCAATAAGACCCAATATATTGAATCAAAATTTGTAATTGACCAATATGAAAAAAATGTGATGTCATATCACCCAGACCGACTCAAGAGTCTTAAAGGGGATGTGGAGAGGAATTCACCAGGCCTTATAAGACTTGTAAGATTAATTTAAATGTAATCAAAATCTTATTTTAAATAGTCACAATTAGCAAGACTGCAGTTATTTAAACGTTTTCTGGAGGAAGGCCAATGGCTTTGACTGGATATTGAATTAACCCATCTATATTACATTTATCAATTACAGGCGTTTTAACTGACAAAAGGCTTTGTCTGGTTGTGTTACCTGCTTGTCTCCATAGAGATTGCTAAATTTTAAGCCATGATGTGGAACATTCTGGGCAAAATCTATCTGATAAAAGAAGGTTTAAGTCCCTCCATCTAAAACTATGTAGTGTCCCTTTAAGAAATTTTCTCTGCAACCAAATACACAGGACACAACACCAGATTAGGAATTACAGCTTTTCAAGAAGTGTCCAAGGCCATTGCAAATACATGGAAAACATCAGGAGCTCATTTTCCATTTACAAGATAAAATTGCTATGATTTTTTGCAAGATCTTGTGGCATGAGATCGTGTTCCATCCTAACTAGGGCGGCAACAAGTTTGGATGGATTAATCGCAACTAATCCTGGGCTCAATACTGGTGGGCACTGCTAGAAAATACCTTACAATATTAACAATTATTCCAGGAGCACTGTAGCTCCTAACTGAAATATTTTAGGAGCACAACCAGAACATACATATACAGATAAAGATATACATTTTTCCTGAATAATCTTATAGACCTAATGTGTATGCTTTATTAATATTTAATTGTAATGTAACCAGATAATGGATGTTTCATCACCTGTAAAACAGATCTGGCTTGAAAATAAATAATATATTGAGTAAATGTAAGTTTACTATAAACTTAGAATAAGAAGTATTGTCTAAATTTCTAAATGCACCCTCTCTTTATTCATCTGTAGTTTACCATATAGCCTGAGTAATAGTGTATTCTCTACTCTTGATATGAGGATCATCTTAGAGCACAGAGGCTGCAGATTATAGTGAATAGAAGTACAGCTGTCAACCATTGACTGGATATATGCAGTCAGTACATCATGCTAACACACTTAGCTACTCAGCTTCACTTTTATCACTGAAACTACAGTCTCTGCACCTGTCCTCTGCAGGAACACAGTGTGGAGTGAGTTTACAAAGGTTACTGTGCGTGTTCGTTTTACTAAAGCTACGTTTTTACCACATTGTAAAACTTCTGTGATTAAAAATGCCACGGAGGAAGGGAGCAGAGCGGTGCAATGTCGTGATCTCACACGTGAGGGTCTTTTTATTAGAACAAAGGGATGATTTAAGCCTCAGACAAGTCCTGGACAGATACTAGAGATGTCCCAAGTCACACTCGGCTGTAGGTACATAGCATTCTGAGCTCAGCCTCCACTCAGCTGTGTCCGTTGCTGCTGTGGCAGCAAAGGGGAGGCGGAGATGAGATGAGGGGGAGAGAAATGAGAGAGAGGGGAGAGAGAGTAATGAAAACAGGTGTGACTCATCTTATTACTCAAATTAATGCATTTAATATTAAACAGGGGCAAAATGTGAGCATTTGGTCCCAGTTTTTTCAACTATTTAGTTTAGAGCTCTACAAACGTGTTCTGAAATGCATGGAATTGTGGTATCAGCAGTCACTATTTTACCAAAAGGTGTTCAGGGCTGTCACGGTTAAAGAATTTCCGTTGTGATAACTTTACGTGCCTTAGCACCGCCGTGAGCAGTGTATGGGGTAGCACATAGGCCCATAGTAACATATGTAAATTGGGGTTGGACTTGAAAAATAGCTGTATTATACAACAGCCAGGCATGATTGCCAGACACACGAGTGTTCACACATCAAAAAAGGCCATTTCTGTTCACTAAATGTAGTTTTAAAGATGAGTTACAAGGATATTATTATTATGTTGTAACACTGTCCTGCATGAAACTCATGGGGGACAGAGCGCAGGTTATAGAGTGATGTAGGGATTTGCATTCAACTCTTCCACTTCTTCAGTAAGTAACGCGTAAAGCCTGTACATCCACGGTAAACCCCGTCCACTCGAGACTCAAGCCCTCTGACTGAAGGGGCACGTTAGTCTTTAGCTTTAGCATCGACGCTTTTCCTTTCTCACCACTGTCCTTTGATACATATTTACAGCATCTCCCCAGCTTAGAGCCACGTAAAGATGAATTGGTCGACAGCTGAATAGTAAAATTACGGCAGGCATGTGCATAGAGTTTCATCAAAATACAAAATGGTCACTTGCGCCATGTGATTGATCATACCACGGTATTGCAATAGTGTGTTGGTGGACACCCCCAGCCCTATGTCACGAAAAATTCTGAAGCATGATATTTGATTTTGAAGTTTGCCAATGAAACAACAACTCACCAGGATAATGCAAGCAAACCTCAAAAAAAAAAAAAGAGTGAATAATTTTTTTTTCAATTTTCAATTCACAGCACATGTTAACGTACTAGAAAAAAATTATGAAAAAGGTATGCGTTATGATCCAAGAAATATTGTTAATCTCTAAAAATGTATGTGCAGCTGGACTGCCTGGCGTGTCTTAAAGTGGATATGGAGGTTGTGTCCGCTGGTTCTCTGCTCTCACAGTCTGTGTCACATCAATAATTGAGTGAGTTCTATGAGAGTAGGTCACATTTCAGGCCAGAGTCACATCAGCTGCACATCACAAAAACAACAAGACAAAAATCACGCACAAGGATTTGAATTCACTCAGGTCAGAATCCACTGTTTCTATGGCAACAACGCACAGGACAGTGGGTAGAGTTGTGCCAATCTGGGGTATGGACACTCCTTTAATTCATTTAGTCACAAATGTAATAATGAGAAAATATAAATGCCCTCCAATTTCTGAACAAGATTTATGGCCATGACCTGCAGAACAGAGCTCGTTGGATCACTGCACCAGAGACAAATGCAGGACAAAATATACTGTCAAGGACAAATAAGAGTAGAAGTAATGCACAATTTGATTACTATTCAGGGGCACACAATTTGATAAAAAAATAAATAAATAAATAAATAATAATAATAATAATAATAAACAATAAACAATGCATCAATTTTTCGGTACAATTGTCGAATTATCAGAGCCTGCAGAAATCTAGTACTGTTTTCTTTTTCCTCTTGGTTGGTGCAGAGAGAGAGACAGTATCAAACTCATTTCATATTCATATTTCATACAGATTCATAAAAGGTTGAGTTCAGTTTGTTTTTCTACACTTTTCTAAGTGTGAGTACAGAGAACGCAGCCATGTCAGTGTTCTAGCACGTCTGAGAATAGCATTTCTTGTGACGTGTTCAGACAATGTTTGCTGCCAATTAAACCTAGTCACAGCTCCTTTATATTTAGTAGAAGCCTGCCTAATTACATAGCACAAAATGCCAACTTCACAGAGCTATGTGAACCAAAAATATCAGAGCACTCACGCCACAGCAGCAGCCGGGCACTGCAGTCCAAGAAACGGGACTACAGCTCCACCAGTCTGCCACCTCTTCACTGGGACTGAGATTACATTTGTAATTTTTTAAAATAAATATTCATTGGACAAACACATCCATGAGCACCAACACTGCAGAGCACATTCAAATATACCTGCTTAAGTAATCTAAGAATCAGACCGTGCATTTCAGAACAGTCAGGTGGCTCAACGCACTTTTGCTATCAAAATGAATTAGCAATTTGAATGTCTGCACTATCTAATTAGAAAGACAGCAATTATTTTAGTACAACTTCAGGGATAGTCTCTCATACTATCATATGTGCAAATGTTAAGCTAAAGCTTCATAAAATATCGAAATCAAAATTAAAAAAATACATTTTGAACTAGTGTGATAATCAAATAGCAAAGGCTGTAAAAAAAAAAAAAAAAACATGTTAATCTCGAACGTTAGACTAGACATGTTTTGAACTTAATGCAATAGTTTAGACTGCATACTAGAACTGTTGTTTTCTCTCAAATGTCAATGCTCCTGAACTAGTTTAAATGTGCAGTGTGAGATGGATCTTGCAAATTGAGATAAATCACAACTCTAAACACAAATGCTGTATGAAATGACCAACACATAAAATACCTCTGATAGAAAAAGACAAATACCACAGTTCTTCAAAAGCTTTCAAATGAACAAGATAGAGATATTTGGTTAGTTTCTACCAGTTTTAAAGTTAGGGCTGCAAGACTTTCTGCAGCATACCTCTGACAAACAATGGCAGCTCTAATAGTAATTTGGACAAAAGTGCAGTAACGCTCACGCTTGCTTTGGTCCAGGTCCTATTACAGATCTCTTGTTTTCCCTCTCTCTAGCTTGTTTCTGTTTCAGTCTCCCTCTTTCCTTTGCTCCTCCCTCTCGCCCCTCTCCCTCTTCCTTTCCCCCTCCCCCGCTCAGGATGGTTTGAGGTCAAGCGCTCACGTGTCTGTCTCCTGCTGCAGCATGTGGGCTACAAATTCCAGTGAGCCAGCGTTTCAAATGACATGTTTCCTGGCTCTGGGAGAGAGTATGCATGCACAGGAACAATAATACAATTATATTGTTAGAGTAGTTGGCTGGGAGTGAAGACATTCCATCAAACACACTACATGAATGTGGCACACCTTTGGCACAGATCAGTTCCTCTGCACTGTTTACTCAGGCCCGGGCGCTCCATAAACCACAGAGGAATCACAACACACACTGCCCCTTCTCGAACCACTTCTTCTCAATCACTTTGTTTACACAGATCCACAAAAACGATTCATTGAGTTTCAAACCCCATGCAAACCTATGACTCAAACTGGGAACTATTATAGCTAAGCTTGTGGTCCTTTAGAAGTCCTATTGGTATTAGGCATTTGGTTTAACAACAAGAACTCACAACAAGTCTAACTACAAGTATGTATATTTGTTACATGTGGTTGTAGAAGGTTATGTATTTGTTCAAATACTACATGTATAATTCTTACGCTAAGCTAAACTGGGTTTTCAACAGCACTCCTAAAAAAAGACACAACATCAGTAGACTAATATAATTATAAATTACAGTCTAGCTGCCAGACTAGCTTTTGTTTTATTGTGTTACTTCCACCGTACTGTACTGGAAAAGAATACTTGATCATAGGGATGCAACAATACTTAATATAATCCTGAATAATTCAATACACTCATGGTCCTACTCCAGTACATTAATTGTGCCATACTTCCCTACATACACTTGTGCTTCATAAAGACATAACACTGCTATATCTGAATAGACGGAGATAATACAAATATTATGTCTACTGATAACGGCCATAAAACAATGGAGAAACATTTGCTTTTGTTAATCTGAGGCCTGAAATGTTTAAAAATCGTATGTAATTATAATCGTGTCCCATGTAATAAAATATATAAACTAGAAAACTATTGTTGCATCTCTAATTGTTTATGGTGAGGAAAACAACAGTCCAGTCTTACACACAAATACAAAAACAAACAAGACACACAAAGATTGTGTATATTTTTTAAGTGTATTACTGTAGTCAAGTCTGCCTTAAATCCTCATTACTCGTTAAGGTCATAGAAGACTAGTCTGGGTCGAGTCATGATCTCTGAGAGTGCATGTCGCTGTCCAAGTGGTGTGCAGGTCTTAAACAATTAAAATCAAACATTACTACTTGCAATTCAAACACTTATTTTTTCATCATTATGACCTGAAATCAAGCCACAGCAAGCAATGTACTAGTTGTTTATTAATGTGCATGGGGTCATTGACCTGTTGTGTGACACTAAGAGATTATACACCATGAAGCTCATTTATTAACCACACTGTAGTGCAGTGTGTAGAGGGCTTGAGAGCTCGAAGATCCAAGATCGCTCAAGAGCAAGTGAATTCTCAATCCATCAGAAACACAAGTCGAAGACAAGTCCCATAGTCCTCAGTAGGGATGTCATATCATCAAATTTTGTATTAGGAAAAAAAAAAACATTACAAAAATCACAGTTATTCAAGATTATTGAAACCATGACCAAACAACAGAGACAATATGAAAGTGAATTAAGCATTTCAGACACTTCACCATTGTTCTAGTATATGATTAGCTGTATCAAACCAAACTTTCTGAATAATAATGTTTATGCAACAAACCACAAGACAAAAAGTACTTCATATTTAGATTTGCTTTTTGGAATATAGATCAAATTAAAAGTAATTACTTTTGCTTTCAATTCACACATTTCTGTCGAATAAACTTGACATCCCTCAGACTGAATAATGTTACACTAAGTAATGCCAAAAACCCAAGAACATCTAATACATGCTTATATAACCGGTCCCGTGGGGATGAGGCAGTTTTCCATAGAGTGTGCGTGGTGGCACAGGTTTAGCGTGTCATTCTTGTAATACTGTAAACAGAGTATGGGAGTAACAGAAGAGGTGAACAGTCTAGGTGTGGGTGTGTAGCCGTAAGCCCGCTACACACTACAGGATAATTTGACTGATTTAGGGAGGAGCAAATCGGGTCCTAAGGTGTTCATATGGGATTTTTTTAATCTGCTGCGCTCCTCATGTGTGGGGTGTCAGTTTTGTCATACTGTAACGACAAAACATTGGTAACAGCCAATAAATTAGAGCAGCACACAGAATGACACATGACACACTGAAGCGCAAAGCTCAAGAACACAACAATTCAACAACAATTGAAAGACGACTATTATTCACCTTTCGTAAAGAAGTTAAACTGTAGTATTCTCATCCATATTATCCATAGAATTTGTCCTCTGTGAATGAAGACACTCAGACCACAAAATAGCACTATGAATCCAGTTTGCATTCTTGAAAAAGTAAAAAGGCAAAAGTAGTTCCTCATGTGTGTGTTTATATCTACACAGCGAAGATGGGGGTGAGCTGCTGCAGATTAACGATAGTGATTCTACTTCCTGTGTAATTTATTGTCAGGCTTCTGTGCATTAAAAGCATTCATCTGTACCACATTTCACAAATAAGAAGGCCGTTTTGACTTGCATCTAAACTAGTAGTTCAATGCTCTGATCTTTTGAACTCAAAGAGAGTTGTTTTACCATAGACGGGAAACAGCTGACACGAGGTGTGCTCACAACTTTAAGCCTGTGGTGTGCGGCCTCTTTGCTGTGATATCCCGCTGGAGTCTTTGTGCCCAGAGATATTAAATCTCATCAGATTCTCTTCGTGTCTGTGGTCTGCGCTTTTTGTTGCAAGTTTAAAAAATGTTTAAGACAACCCGGCAATGTTGTCTCAAAAATATTCAATTGTCATTTGGATAATTCTGAATTATTTTGTCATGTCTTACTAGTCGTTCTATATCAAACTGTTGAGGAAAAGGGCGAAAACAAGTGAGGTCCCCATACATTGTGAGATATTAATAAGAAAATCTGAAGGAAAGACAAGTCTTTATCTTGTACGCAGTCAAATTTCTTCCCTTTGTACCAGGAAAGTAAGACTGGGAATAATGAGAGCTTTTCAGGCAGAGTAAAAATATATTGTATGTTTACGTTTCTGCTTCTAAAAAAAGGTTCATCTTGAGCCTTGTAATTTACTGCAATCTTTAACAATGAGCTATTTCAGTCAACAAAACTTTGGACTGAAAATAACAGCTCTGGGTCACATGACAGTTTGTTGTCAGATGTGACCCTTGAACCAAACAACTGAGGTTTCTATACAAAAACTTACTACATATAACTCCATGTTTTCCCATCAGAACAAATCTCACCCATCTCATTCCCTCTCAGTACAGACCTGTATCATGTTTAACTATGAGACTTAAAAAAGATGCAATTATGATTTTTCTGACTAGTATTGCGAGAATTTGCAATTAAAAGTATGGCTGTTGCTCAGAGGGCTCATTTCATGTTCAGGAACATTTTAGAAAAGACTGGAAGAAGGTCATGCATTTAAGAACATGCTCTAAAATCTAAAGGATTTTTCTGTGTTTACGGTGGACATTTTATTACTTCAACTTGAAAATATGATTATGATTGAGATACATTGAATAGTTTATACTGATGCACAAACATCAGCATTTGGCTTAAAATTCTATAAGGCCTTTTAAAATGGCATATCAGTCAACATCTAGTTAACATGTGGTGCAGTGGGCCAGAAAAGTGAATTAAACACAGAAACAGCGGGCAGTGAACCAGACGAGGACTGCTGTTTACTGTAGATTCTAGCTTTACAACACAACACATTTTTTATTTGAAACTTTACTTAATCCTAAAGGCTAAAGGTCCGGAAATTTGATTTGACTGAAGTGGTTCCCTAGATCCGCGTTTGGACAGTGAAAATACTGTCTTACCAACAGATATGTTGTAGAGGCAATAATAGTGTTCGTACGGTGAAAACCATAGAAACATTAGCAGAAACCCTGAAGACAATGTGAAAATCTTTACAGCCTCAGCTTACAAGAGTTAACTTGTTTAATTGTGGCCCACATTCCATCTGAGACACGTCAAATGAGAACTCTACTCCAGGGCTGCTGGCTGCACTCAGAGCAGAAAAGCATTTAGGACTAGTACAAGGGGTAGTTCAAAATTGTATTTTTTTTTTTTTTTTTATCAAAAATGTGCTAAAATGTCCAACAGAATGTTTTTTTTTTTAAATGTATTTTTTCAATATACTTGATATTTTCATATTACAAATCTCAAAAACAAGTGAAATATTAATCATTTCTATACTTCTATTTCTAAATCTCAAACGTAAGCCACCGGGTTGTGGACCGGTACCCGTCCGTGGATCAATTGGTACCGGGCCACCGGCCGTCCAAGAAATAATTCATTATTTCCGTTGTATTTATTATCTGAGTCTGAACAATCGTTTATTTTGAAAAATCTTTTATTTTGAGAAATGACCCGATTCTCTCGGTTACATTTCCGTCACTTGAGTGCCGACAACTTTACCCACAAATTAGCAAAATTAGTAAAAAACAGACGTCTTTGGAAAGTTTCTTTTCGAAGGGGAAAAGGCCCAGTGAAGCGACAGAAAAAGAGCCAACTTCCAAGTAAAAGAAAGCTTTTAACAGACAATACCAGGAGTTCTACTTGAACTATGGATTTATCGCGACAGGTGATTCCCACAGACCAAGCCCGCTCTGCATAATATGCGGCAACCAGCTCTGTAATGAGGCAATGAAGCCTTCAAAACTGCTCCGCCACTTGGAGAGGGCCCCCCCCCCAGGTAATATAGTGGTAAACATTGTGATCGGTAACATGGGCCAATTTGGTATTATCCTTGCATTGTTTTAGTCTAGCTAAACAATGCAATGTATCACTACTCCAATTGGTCAGTCATGAGACATGACAGACATTCTCCGAGTAACACACCAAAGTATCCAATCACAGTAAAGTGTGAATTCTCAGAAGAAGCAGAGGGCTTTAGTTACCTCTTAAATCAGGGGTGCCCAACCTCTTTTCACCGAGGGCCATATCTTGAAAAATATTCGACACGGAGGGCCACAGACCAGTGGTCAATACAGTGGATAATTCAGATGGTGTATTTAACATACTTTAAATAAGGCTTGAAATATTATTACCGTAGGTCTGTATGAAAATGCAATGTGATGTTATTTAGATTATATTGGTAGGATTACTCAAATTTGCCATAAAAAGTACTGATTATGATCAATTGGGCCAGTTCAAGTGAAGGTCTGAGGGCCAATAAAAATTGTTCTGAGGGCCATAGTTTGGATACCCCTGTCTTAGATAAAATACATACTGTACATCAGTGATTCTAAATCTTTTCACCACCTAAGATTATATTTGACTGAGTGTCACCAGATGTATACCAGGACTAAATCAGGCCTAAATTAGGGCTAAACCAGGTCTGACTCTACAATGAGATTAAACCAGGTCTAAAATGAGACTGAAAACAAGACTAAGTCATACACAAGTTAATTCTAGTCATTAACAAAGAACAAAAAGATTTATACATTTGTCTCAAAATAAAACAAATGGCCCCATGTACCACCAGAGGCAGCCCATGTACCCCAGTTTGAGAAACACTGGTGTACGTCAATTGTGATTACTGATGAAATTGTGATAGAAGAAAATTGTAATATGATTCTATTGGTAAGTCACCCAAATCTATGGTAATTTTGTCCCATTTTTAGGCCCACTTAAACTATGAACTGCACTATTCAGAATCCACCTTTGCACCATATCGTCAACACAACAGTTTACAAAAGCAAAAACACTTGTGTAAAAGTAAAAGTAGTATTTGGGAGTTTTACTGGGCTCAGAACGGTCTAGTGTGTACACAGGAATTCTTCGCGCACTGACATGACGAGAGTGCTGCCATCTGGAATCAATTCTCTTCCATTTGTGTAGAATAAAAGCAGCCGAGGAGAGGGTGGAACCAGTGCACACACAGCTCCACATACAGCTCCACACATGGACAAAGACACACTGTACTCACTCTAGTAGTAGTTCACAGTACAAGTCTGTAGTACACTAGAGTATACTGTACTTTGGTTTCTTTCTTTTAGAGGAATTCATCATACTAGTGTAAATCTGTTTTGTTTACAGTGGGTAATGACAGTACAAATCCCTACAAAGTAAGCCATAAATACAATGTAAAAACTAATTATTTCAAAGACAACATTCAGAAAATATTATAGCACATATGGGGTCCAGTGTAAATGTAATAGTAATAGGGACTGTGTAATAGTTCAGGATATCAAAAAGTTAGACCAAATCTACTGATGGATTCAGACAATTTCTTGGCCATTGTGGCCGTTTCTCATCATGTTTGCACTTTAGTTTTACTTTAGTTTTACTTTACTGTTGACCAAAGTCTAAAACATATTTGGAGCAGACATGTTCACTTTGTTTTGCAGTGGCCTCCACTCTGGTATTGATTATTAGGTACTGGCATATACTCATGGCCAAAGAATTAAGAATATGAGGGAAAATGGATTTGTGCATCTCTGTGTGCTGCAAACTGCAGCTTTCCTGCACTGATCAGGGGAGGTCTTGAGTAAAACTATGCTCTCAGTTGTTTCATTTGTCACTGCTGAAACTTATTTATCCTTCCTTACACTTGTATTGCACTTGACAGGCTCTTTCAAGTTCGTGCAAGCCCCTGAAAGTGGTACACTGCAGCCACTATTCAGTCCCCATACTACTTCTGTAGCCACAGCTACTTTAGGGTAGAGTGACGGAAGCAAGGCTGCCAATCTGTGCCATCAGCTTCAACCCAAGGACAACAATAGCACTTGGTTGAAGCGGGCTTTTGGTTGGTGGGCCAGCCCTCTGACCATCTCCTTTCTTCAGCCCAGTCAAAGGGATGAGAAATGCGTTAAACCCAAATTGAAGCCAGATAGTAAGTGAGGAGGTGGAGAAATTGTGCAATAATATAGAGTCTATGTTGTAAACACTAGTTTGTCTCAGAGTTTGTGATACAGCTTTTACTTAAAGATGGAGGTTCTGCTCAATCGAATGATCTGACACACAGTTTAAAAAGTTGTCTATGCAAATGTGCTTTGAATTAACAGAGTATGACTCAAACATGTGTAGATACTAAACAAATAAGGTTAGGGCTGAATCATTTTGGAAATATATTCAATAGTGATTTTTCAGACAAGTGATAACAATTAAATTTGATTTTGATTTATGTTTTGATAATATAATACTGTTCACACTTTAAACCCAACCAGAAGCTTAGCATTTGAGAGAAGACAGAAATATGAAGTGTTTAACCAATCCAAAAATCTCGTCCATTTCCGAACATGTCGAGGTCTAAACTACATGGTTAGCAGTTTTATGCAATAAGACAAGATAATTTGTTATTTCCAAAGGAAATTCACTTAAAATTATGTAAAATAACTGCAGTAATTGTGATTTACTGACTGCGACCATTCAAATTGTGATTTTGATTATACTGCGATGCATCTTGCTGCCCCAACACAAGTATGTACACACAAGCCAAAGGCAAATCGAGGAACTCATTTGGCCTTGTTTTCAGTTAGATCCTATCAATGCAGTGCCTGTGGATAGAAACAGACAGTTTTAAACCTGTGGAGCTGGTTGGAGCAGACAAAGCAGCAGTTTGGCGCTGAAGGAGTTAAGCAGCGAGCCATGCTAAACTCAAAGGAACTGTGTTCACGTGGCTAAGCCACTGTTGCTATGGGAGAGAGGCCAGACAGAGCAGAAAGAAGGGCTCTCTCTCCTCCACTCGGCACGGCTCTGTGGCACAGCAATGACTAATGACTGCACACCCCCTTCATTTTTCAAATAGCATTCACTCTCTCTCTCCCTCTTTCATTTCAGCTCTCCTTCATCTGCCCATCTCTCCATTCTAAGGCTGTGGAAGATGTGAGAGCAGTCAGAGACAGCAGGCTTTACTGCAACACTGCAAAGGGCCCAACATACAAACCCAATCATACACTCTTCACGGTACTATTACACACATGTGTAATACGTGCCCAATGTACTGCAGTCATACACACATAATACCCAATGTATCACCTGAAGTGCTCACAGTGAAAGTACTGCTTTTATCAGCAGTATCAGAACACCTCTAACTGTGTCTGTGAGAGTGTCATGTCCACTGTGCAGCATATGATTCAGTCAAAGTAGTAACTAATTTTACAGGTGATCACTGTCAACGTCTGATGACTTTTAATGACAAGACTAACCACAAATTTTACAATATTAAAAAAAACATTTCAGTTCAAATTCAAAGTATTTGTCTCTTACATTATTTTCAATTCGGCTACACTGTGGTTTTGGCTTATTGCCAACTGCTGTTTTGTTGTTTTTATGACTTTACTTGTTAATAAATAAATACATAAAAATAAAGGCCCAATCAATTTGAAATTTCTGGACTGATAATTCATATAATAGCCAATATGATTTGTTTTACATTTCCTAAATAGACAATGGCAAACATTTCATACATTAATAAAAAGCCAACGGTTAACACTTTTTTATGACCATTTTCAACTGCTGCCTTTTTGGCATAAAGTCAAACACATTTGTCAAGATTTGGTAAACTGCAACTTCTACTTCAATATATTCAAAAACAAAAAAGCAGAAACACTACTCTCCAAATAATAATGAAGGTTATGAAAAGACAATAAGAGTTTGTAAAATAATTCACATCAACTAAATGCACAAGGTGGAATATTACCTAATGTACAACACTAAAACACTAATTTAAAATGACATGAAGGGAAAATCCTAGGAGAAAGTGGCCACAGTTTTGTTTAGACTGCAGGTCCATTAATAGAAGGTCTGGCCAGATCCACAAATTCACACACAGCTCACATAGCATGATCGCACATTTAAGATAAGAGAATATTTTAACTTGTTCAAGTTCTTATTCTTGTGTCATCACCTTCCATATTATGTACTGTACTTATTAAGTGGCTTGTATTGCAAGTCTGTCAAATGAAACACAGAAAATATATGATAACAGATAGACCCAAGTCAAGAATCAACTACAGCTTATTTCAACATCTCTGCAGGCCTAATTAAAACCCTACAAAACTAATCAAGAGGCAAGTCTGGCATAAGAAATGTATGCATAAAATTCTATAATCCTATACGCAATGCCTCAACAGGTGAGCGGGCAATGAGGGCAATCTACCCAAAATTTGAATGAATGAAATTAGCAAATCGCACAGGCTGCCTTTTTTGAAGTACTTGCATACAAATTGCACCAGCTGCAAAAATATAATAACTTGGTCCATAATCCAAACAAGTCCAATAAAATGATTAGATGTGAATGAGCCTCACAGGTCGACAGTGGTAAAGACAACAAAGTCTCTTTAGTGTAGGGAATATCAATGAGAAAAATCAATTGAAGTTGTCTACCTGGCTGTTTGTAGTCTGACCCCAGCAAACAGGATGAACCTTGGAGCAAGTATGCGTCCTGTGCATCATGTGAGCAGTCTCTAGTGCACTGACCCTCGCAATGAGCATTGTCCTATAGTTGATATGGAAACAACTGGGTGAAAATATGAAAATTTAATGATTAGTGTCAAAATGCAGGCCCCTGCCTGACAACACAACAGCAGCCAATATACTCAGCTCTTCAGCTCTGGGTCGGCCCACTGTTCCCTGAGAGCCAGTCCCAAAATACTCCCGGCACCAGGAAAAACAGTCCAAGCTTTCCAAACAAACCCACAGAGAGGCCCTGATGGAGCAGCGGTCACAGCGCCCGGACGACCAAGCGCTTAATGCATCACAGATCTCTCCAAGTTCCACAACTATACACTATAAAACTATACAATGATCAATACAGAGTTAAACCAGAGATCCTGTGGAGCAGGTCTGCAGAAAACCACAGCCTGAATACTCTTCATAAGTCTGCATTGGATACCAAGCACAAATTGTAACTGTTAATGATCATTCATGCAATAAATTCACCAATACATACAGCTCGAATCAAGCAGTGACATAATGTAATCTGATTAATGTCAAACTAACATAATGAAATAGACCAGTCTGGATGTGAAAAGAACCAACATGAAGTATAGCTCGGTTCACACAACAGCATTAATACAATGTGCTAGGTTTGTGTATGGCTGTTTGTATTAGACTTAATTTAGACATTAAAAAGTTGAGACAAAACTGCTAAACAATAAGCTCAACAAGTACAGGAAAAACTGTACAATGACACCAAAAGTACTAAACCAAATATACCTGATCCATACAGAACTCTAATGACCTTTTCTTGTGAAATACACAAACAGTGACAAAACCACCTAGCCCACGTGTAATCCACTAAGACCACAGACACAGACTTGAGTCACATGATCTGCCTCAGAGAGAATGAGAGAGATGTCTGCCCTGTGGCCCCTGTGTCCATTCAAGGGGAAGAAAGTTCAAAATGAGGGGCTGTGTGTAAGGGAAGTTGGTCTCCACGGTGACAGGGACAGGAGCTTAGATTGTGCAAACACCTGTCACAGGTGTGTGAAGCTCCATGACAGTCCAACACACCAAAGGGCTGTGCACATTATTCAAAAAGCTTAAAAAAGAAAGAAAACACACTACAATAGAGTCCTGCTTTTACACATAACCACAGACTTTGGATATTAGGGTTTGTTCACCTCCAGACTCTCTCCTGGCGGGGGTGTGAGAGCAGACAGGATCTCTTTCACTCACACTTATAATCCAAGCACACACGCCGGTCACATGACCACTGACTTAGGATCAGCTCCTTCACAAGCTGCTTTGCAGACAACTCCGCTCCAGACTGCACACTCAGACCTCAGCACTCATGGGTTTCAAAAGAAGAACCACAATACTTGAAACTAAGCATTTACTACTAAAACTTAAAGTTGCACTATGTAATATTTCTCGTTGGGGGTCACAAACTGCTTGCATCCATGGAGATGTTACTGATTTTCCTAGAATGTTACAATAAGTGACATTAAATCTATCTTGCATTTATTCATTTATAGGTGTTTTTGTTGCTAATCGCCACTCCACAGATCTGACCAATAGCTTAGCCTGGTGGTGTCACCTGCATATAGATAATTTTAATGCCATACAGTGGAACATACCAAGCAAGCAGTAATATAATTGCAGGGGGGTGGACCATCTACCAGAAGTTGACAGGGCATTTTTAATAGATTCAAAATTAAACTGTACACATTTTATCAAAGGTTTGGTGCCCCTCTGACAGACCTGACCTGGGATTACATGGATTTTTTAAAGTGGACTCACTCAAAACAAAATAGGTAATCTGAGAGTGACAGAAAAGTTTGTGTTTTCAGTGATTGAGCTTATAATGAGAATGAAGGCAAAAATGTAACTATAGAAATTTGAAATTATTCGGTGTTGAAGCTTGCACAAGGTTTTCAGTAAAATGGAGATTGTAATGGAGGCAGGAGTTAACAGAATACATCTACTTTGTCAATTAACCTTATATTTAAAGAAAAATGTCTTGTTGTATTCATCCAGAATTTCGTTCTTTACTTGGTATCAAGATGGATTTTGACTTTATCGTGACAATAGCCCCCAATTACAACTCAAATGGAAGTGAATGATTGGAAATTTTAACAATTGTCAAATTTATTCACTTGAGTCTGTAAAGGTTAGGAATTTGGAGCAGAGTTAAGACTTTGGAGTAAAAAAAAACACTACTTTTTTTGTGAAATTTTCATCCTCATTCATCCTCATTCTTTACCTTGGACGACCAAGGTAGAACCTGATTTTGATTAAGGATATGAATGATTTTGCCTAGGAGCATAAGGGGTGGAAGCCCAAGCTGACTTTAGGAGGTCAGGTGCACCCTGACCCAATGTCCCACATGAGCACATTACAGTGACAGTCACAGCTTCTAAGGCGTCTCATTGTCACTAAGCAACACAGTGTCTTTAGGAGTGACACACTGTGGGCTGCATTCACACACAAAAACTACCTCTCATCCTTTGACCGTAGAACCCCTGCTCTTAACTGGGATGGCTCCTCTGGTTGTTTCTTATCAGTGCTTGCAGACAACGGCTCTGTACTCTCAGGACCTACAGTCTCGGGGGGCACATTTCAGCTGAAAAGCCAGGTCAGATTATTGCACCATTAGAATTATTACATTAAAAATGCCACAAATGCCTCTAAAAAGTCCTTTGGCAGAGGTTTCTTCACTCAATATGGAGTCTCTCTGACCCTTTTAGTTAAAATTTTATTTATTTTTTTGCATGCTCTATCTAAATGCATTTTTGTAAATGCACAAAACATATCCATTATTGCCCTTTAGTTTTTTACTGATTATATATATTTTGGCAGATTTTGTAGTTAGTACTCAAAAATGTAAGATAATGTAGTTTCTTAAAGAAGACATTATGATTTTGTCTGCTATGTAGTTATAATTTATGACACCCGTAAAATGACTAAATAAAAAGAAACAAGTCTGCTGAATTCCACTTGTGTAGGTGATCTTTTGTGATTGATGCAATTAGACTTGGATTCATGACTGTGACACGAGCAGTGATTCTGTTATTAAGAAAAAAGAAGGCACAAGAGATATTATCTGACAGCAAGTTCTAAAATTATAAAAGGTTTATGAAAGATTTTAGTGATTTCTGAATTTTACTAAACAACCACTCCACACATGGCCCAGCCTGTTCAGAAGCTGTGAAAATATCAGCATTTATATTCGCCATGACAATTTATATTTGCGTTTGAGAATACAGAAGAAACACAGACTTTGACATGTATGTACTACACAGAGCAGGAATAGAGCCGGGGACGGGACCCATGAACGCCGTTTGTAAAGAGCTTAAGACAATGGGAGTATAATGAGACACACATAACACCTGTGGCTTAATAACAAACACAAGCAGAGACAGAACATGGAGCCAACAGCCCGTTTAGCACTTCTCATCCAACAGTTTCCCTGAAAGTCGGTCAGAGTGTGGCATGAGCCAATTCAAGCTCATATGTCAAGAGCTCTGTGAAAACCCTGTTACTCACATTTCTTGGGACTTGTCAGGAGCCAGTGGGTCAGTGCAAAACTTCAGGACCGGGTGTGAATGGTCAGATTGTCATGTCAATTATTCAACAGTGTGTACAAAACTTAAGTGTAGATTTTTAGGGGTGTGCTAAAACGTCATGTATTTTGAGAATATTTTACTAAATTACTTGTGACAGTGCAACAATTTTGTTTAGAGAAAAGTTTGTAAAAAAAGTGTGTAACAAAGAAAGACTATAGTTAGAATGCGTTCAGTTTTACATTTAGTTTGCTTATCACATGTATCACTAAATGTATCATATTAAATTGTGAGGGACCTTGTAATTTCTAGCCCTAGTAGACTTTTGCAGGTTCAATTGGAAATGTTATTATCAAACTATGTACAGTCATAAGTACCTAACCAGCCAGTGGAAAATTATAAATGAAATCAATTTTATCATGAGACAAACTTAGACAAGCATAACTGAATCCAGATTTCAGGTTGTGCTTTTTCTGGAGGCCAAAATGAAACCATGGGCTAAAGTCATACTGTGGGGGGACCTAGACTCTGGGTAATCCCGTGCTATAGGAGCTGAGTCGGCTGACCAGCTCAGCATTCCTCTGTGATTCTGTGTAGAAATGATGGTGGCTGATGTTCGGACTGGGTGTGGAAGCTTCTTGCCTTTCTGTTGATGGCTCTACTGTATACCAGACACAATGAGGCGACCGACCATGTTGCATTCAGAATCACTGTGGATATTTGAGCTTTGAGGCAGGGCCCACCATGACATACTGCTTTTATGAAAACACATTTGGTCCTGATTAGTTTAAGTTACATTAAATGGTGACCTTGTTCCAGAGAAACTTGAAAACAGTTGAGGAGGTGTTGTTTGTTTTTCCTTTTGTTGACTATTAAAAGTATTACGCAACAGCATTATCCCAGTCTGCTCACTGCCCTGAGGACTGGCTGCACTATTTAAAAATACTCTCCTTAATTGTTCGATTTTTTGCATTGTATGTGTGTTGTTTTGGGAGTTTTAAGCCGCTGGGAACAGGTTTCTGTGAATAAACTTTATATTGCCCAAGTATCACTGAATAATAATTTTATGAGCTACATTTAACACATTTAATTTCATTCATGAATTAAACAGGGCAAGTTATTTAGGCTGTTTAACTGAATCACAAAAGAGAGAGGGAAAAAGAGTAAAACTAGGTCTAATGGTCTCTTAAAGAAGACATGCTTGTTTTCAAAAAGGTTTTCAGGCAGTTATTAATTTAATAAACAAATAAAAATCATTCTTACTGTACAATGCTAGTCAAGATTACATATCTGTTAATTGCAGATGTTATTGATTTTATGGGCTCATATTTGCCCCATTTTTCAGAGGTGTTGAGGTGAAATGTGCAGCTCAAAAGTCATTATTAATGATGTCCTGAGTGTTTTACTGTACTAGAGTAGAGCCAGAGACACTTGAAGATCAGAAGAATTCAGTGCATGTAATATTCATCTTACAGGCTGGGTCTTTGTAGAGCTCATTTTAATCCATTTTGTAGAGAAAACACATACTGAAGTAATTAGAGAAAAGGCTCCTGCAGCGTTTGTCCAGCCTTTTGTCCTGACTTTTGTCCTGACTTTTAGGAGACATAATGTTGCCATTTTTTCATCATTGCAGTAATACCTCGGATTTATAGAGCCTCTCAAGACACCCAGAGCACTTTTTCATCGACTATTTAGGTGACAATATAATATAAATATTTTAGAAATAAAACAAGCCATTTCAAATTACCTGAAAGCTGGTCAGCAAACAAGATTTGATCTTTTTTTTTTGGTCACAATAATTGTAATCATGATTGATCAATCGCTCAATAAGCTGTAGTGCCCCAGGGCTGAATCATTAAAAATGTGTGATCCTTTAACAAAATAAACAATGCTGTTGAACATTGGTGTCCAGGATCATGGCCCTTTAGTTGGAGGCTGGATCCGTGTGTTACAAAGCGAACTTCAGAGAACTGCTGGTTCAGAAAGCATAATTTATATTGAAGTATAAGTATCAAGTAGAATACATTTGTATTGAATGCATGGATTTGTGGTTTAGAGTCGATGGCATTCAATGGCAAAGTAACGTAGTGTGATTGGTCACAGAGTGTCACCTCTGTTGCTTCCACATAAACGCACTACCAGCTCCCAGTATTAACGCGGCCAATTGATAACCTCGTAATACTGCTTATCCAGGGGTACTCCTGTCTGGGTTAATCTATCCGAGTAAGTGAGATTTATCCAGGGTAAGTTCCACAAGGAGACGAAATAAAAGAAAACCTAAACTTAAGTTCAACTGGCATTGTAGTACACTGAATGCGCTGCCCTAATAGCCATTTTCTTTTCTAGGTACATTTCAAACATGGCATCAGCCTGGAGAAGGACTATGTGTGGTTTCCGATCCTGGGACAATGCTTCCAAGGATACATCACTACAGACCTGTGGCCTACAGCTCCTATGGGACCATGGAGATTCACCTCGGTACATCTCAGATTTCAACAACAGCTGTCATGTTCTTTGACAGCTCAGGCATTGTGGGCTTTGTGTTTGAGATAAATTATCTGTCGACCAGAGAAAATCAAGGGGAAAGGACACCAAGGAGGAGAGTAACCTGGTGTCCAGCTCCACAAAACACTGTGGCCCTGTAACAGAAGGACCATGTCACCTCCACCTCCTGAAGGGACTAAGGTCATTTGGAGAGGGCAATCCTCTACTAAAGACATTGTATGACTCTGTGCTATTCTTTAAGCTGTGGCACCATAAACCAGCACAGGGAAGAGAAACTAAACTAACTCAGAGAAGCTGGGTGAGAAGGTGGATGAGAAGAGGACGTTGTCCATGATGGATAACCACTGGGCTAACCTTGTTCACCTGCTGCATCAGCCTTAAAAAAAACAGGTCAAATCTGCTTTATTTTAAAATTTCTTTTTTTGTTGATTCAATATTCAAAATCAATAACAGAAATATTGCGTGACATTAAATGTAATATCCATAAATATATAACATAAGGGTTCAACCATTAATTAGTGAATACCTGTTCAATCCATGGGTAAATGAATGATGATTGTCATGGCAGTTTTAACAGGTTAAAACTAAATATTATATCTTTTGAAAGGTGAAAAGTATTCAAAATGTCATCTATAACAGGCAGGAAGTTCAAACCCATGAATACTGTATTGTCCAGTCCAATCTTCAGTCCAATTCTATGGCTCTGGCCCATGTCCAACCAACACTGGAGTCCTGCCACTAGTGTCACTCAGCCACACACATCCTTGCAATGTCCAGTCAGTTCTGTCCATGATGCAATGACCACTACATGCTACTATCTGCAAGAGCATGTGAGGAACAGCCTGAACAATGGGCTGAGAACACGCATATCTGCTGAAGAACACCGTGAACAAAGGAGCAGCGCTGTGTACAGTACAGCTCACCAGTAAGGGCTTGTCAGGGCACACACCGTTCATCCTGCACCTATGGCAAAACATGCAGACATTTGGTATGACATGAATGACAGCGTGACCTATAGAAAAACAATCAACTCTGGCGATAGTAAAGACACAGAGGCACTCCTTAAGCCTGCAGCAGAGAGTTTTTTTCTGTTTTTACAAGTCAGCATTCCTGAATCTCTGTCCAGCTCCGAATGCGGCTGTTGCCCACCAAAAAAACACGGCTAGACAGAGCCTTGAGGTCGATTATTACGCTAAAATAACGTGGATTGTGACCGATAACCAAGAGGTAGTGTGTCAGTCTCTTGCCCTGTCACCCAACACACACTTTTGGCATATCCTGACGCGGAGGTTCCAGAGCTCAGCCTGGGAAATGCACCTCTTCAGATGGTTACTTGAGTAGGTAAAACATGTACATGGCTTATTACAATGCAGCAGATATATCGAAAGACTGGAAGCTACTTTTGCACACACATGGAACTAACAAACTACAATGAAACGAACAACATCAGTGATCAAATTGTTATGTACAACTACGATGTTACTACAATGGTCTTCAATTGAGCATACTCCAAGACGGGATGTAGGTCATGAATTATAGACTGTTTCACACACAATGTGACAACACGCGTCTATAGCATTAAATAGTTTATGAATAACTACTGTCTTGTTTGGCCTGAACTAGCTATATACTTCTCCTAACCCCCTGCTGGCTGGCTGTCTCACATTAACTAGACTAGTTAAACAGTCAAATAGCTGAACTGTAGCGTTTTCAAATGACAAAGACATGGGGGCATCATAGACGTAACCAAAAGTCGTGTCTATAGAACCACAAATCTGTAATCCCACAGCAAAACCTCAAAATCATTTCCGTCTGGCAGGGTATAGCACTGCCTTGCTGGCTAGCCACCAACCACACAGATTTTCCAATTTGCTTTGCATGTAACAGTCGAAAGAGGCGGACAAAGTCAGTTTTCCCTTACCGTCAAGTCGGAATTGTCGTTGTCACGGTGGTTCACGGCTCGTATGACTCCGGATCGCCACGACCACCGGCCTATTTCAGCCATTTCAGGCGGCGCGTCCCCGCTGACACAGAGGAACCGCTTTCCAACCAGCTCCGGCCGAGCCTCGACTGCCATGGCCCTGCGCTAGTCACAACCCCCCCGCAAAAAAACTTCCCAACAACGACGCCCCTACAGACCCGTCATTTACGACATTAAAGCAACTCTAAACGAACCCGACGGTAGAAAGAAAATGAAAAAGGGTATTTTGTTGGTAAAAAGCTGGAAAATCCACCCGGGGGATTTAAATGTGTAGCAGTCTCCACCCGCCGAGCGTCAGGATCTTTTCTCTGCGCGTGAAAAAACCGTGGAACACTGAACCGCATCACCGCCGCCATCCATAGTTGTGTTTCTCCGCAAGATCCGTAAGCATTCACAGACCACAGCCAGGATGTCTCCTTCCGCACAGCCGCACCGCACTATTTTCACTGTTGCTCCACTGTTTTTCCACACACATCCAATCAACTTTTTTCAAGACCCATGGAAATGATTAAATAGTCTTTCTTTTGAATTGAATTATGAAAACGTAATCAATCCAACAAGTGAAGAAAGGGTCACACTACAGCCAGTGCCCAGACTTGGCTCCACATTTGACATCTTTCCTTAGAAATTAGGCGGTTGTTTTGATCATTAACCATTGACTGATGAATTACACTAGAAGCCAAAATATGCTTATTGTGAGCAATTGATAGTGTTTAACTTTTATGGACTGAAAAGAACATGTGACTAACAAAATATAGCCTAACTGGACATGTATGGTCCTATAGCGTAGACCTTTAAAGGCTGTTTTTAATAAGAAAAGGTTTCATGTGTTATAGCGGAGTCACATTGACTTCCAGAACGAGTGCGCGGCTGCTTCTCGTCTGTTCTTCAGCTGAGGGATCTTAAGGACACGGCCGAGGTTTGTGTATGAGACGCAGCCCGGCAGAGCCACCTCCGGGGAGAGATGAGAGCGGGACAAAGGAAAAAGCTATACGTCTATAGGCCCACAGCACGTAGACGGGCGTGAAGGAGCAGATCAGGTAACATCCTCCTCGTGCTACAGACTTTTTGTGGAACACGTGACGAGCTCGTTACTATGGATCTATCTATTTTCACTGACAAATTGACGTCAATTCTGTTGAGCTCACCAGGCTACCAGGGCTGGTGTTTGTTTAATCAGGTTTATGGTCTGTTGGGCTTATATACATTTTCCATATCTTCTCAAGACCCCCAGATCCAGATGACAAATTTCTCTCAAAAGAGAATAAAAGCTAACAGCCTAATATTGTATGAACTCGCTTGACAAGTGTTTCATTCACTTGCCACACTTGTGGCCACACTTGTGGCAAGTGAATGAGGTCCGTCATTCATGTAGCCACAGCTGCCTTGGGGCTGAAGTGTGGCTGTCAGTCTCCTCCCACTGCATCTCTCTTACAGGGACCATCACTCAAGCAACTCATTCACACAGGCAAAATGGGTGAAGTGTCTTGCCCAAAGACACAACAACAGTGTGGTCAGAGCTGGGATCAAGTTGCCATTCACATGATCGCCTTGTGATCTCATGTCAACACCACACGCCCTTCATACAGAGCTAATTCTGATGAGTGATAAAACCATTTTCATTTATTTTAGGTTGGGACAGGATCAGATTGGACAGGTATATTGCTCCTGAACTGTGGCTTTAAAACGCCATTTAGTTGTATCGTTTATCTTGCTGTTGTATCCCAGACTTTCATATTTGAACATCTGTGAAGGTGCATGAATGAATGTGGTTGAAATTCCTTTACACAGTGAATAATGCATGTGTCTGTGCAGTGTGTTGGTCATGTATTTTTCAGTGGTACAGCGGATGGTGGTGGAGGGAAGAGGGGCTGTCATCTTCCGGTCCCGACCAGACACTCTATATGTGACCAGAAAGGCTCCTCTGAGATGTGCTCACATGGCTGCACACCACTGCAGCCGCTGTATGAATAACAAGTAGGTTTGAACTCACCACCCCCTTCTTTCTCTCATGCACGCTCATGCAGGCTACACGCGCCGCATACAAACCTCTGCTATCACAAAGAAACCCATAGTGAATGGTTTAATATTAGAGTCTGTATCTGCACTATTGGCTGCATACTGAGTGATGCTGTCATGATGATAATAATAACACATAAAGAAAAATAATAATAATAATAATAGTTAAAATATGTATATTATTTAAGTAATTAAAAATGCATAGTACATTTAAAAATAAGCACAGGGTTGCATACCTAATAGTGAAGTCTAAAGGTTTATAAAACATCAAAAATAATAGCTGAGTGAACTGCTGAAAGGCTAATGTATGTAAGGTCAATCAGTGAAGTAAAATTCTAGACTCTTGTCATACATTTTATTGGTTGAGTAGAATTATGATTATTCTTTGTTTAATTTATTGTTATTTATTACAAATACAATGTCAAGTCACGTGAACAAACGGTTCGACCAATCATAATGCGCAATTGTTGTAAACACATCAGCGCAGCCAATGGGATGCCTGGACAAGTTTTTCCTTCCTGGTGACGTTGCTGCTACCCAAGTCCCGTACTGGGGCAGGAACCGTGAAGCAAAGTGCGAAGAGAACCTGGAGGGACAACGGTGAAGACCTGTGAAAGAGCTCGTTTGGTCATGGCTGAAGAGGCTGAATCATAACATACTGGTTTTCTGTTTTACCAGGTTTTTATTTGTAGTGTTTGCGAGGAAGGACCGGTGTTGGATCGCGGATTTTTTTGGCTGAAAAGTTTGCAGCTCGACAGACGCCAGTAGCAGAGGACGGCTTTTGCTCTCGCTATTGTTGCCACCTCTTCGCACAACAAAGGCGAACAGGATGGTGTCCTGGCTAATCTCGAGGAGCGTTGTGTAAGTATTAGCTCATTGATGACAGTGGAAAACGATGGCTTTTAACCTTGCTCGTAACCTGTATGACTTCAGGCGAGCAGCGAGCTAACTCGGCTAATCCTGCGCCGAGTTTGCCGACCTGTCTGAACCATGATTTCACATGTGAGCCAGGCTTCATAAACTTCAGATTAAACGCAAGGGCATACACATTCAGAGCTGGGGTGTACTGGGGTCCCGGGGGGTTCGCGGTGGAAGATGTGCTCCTTGTCTCGCGGATGGCCCGGCGCACGTAGTTAATGCCGTAATCAGATGTAACACGTTTGAGTTGGGGTGGACCTTTGCTCTTGGAAAATGTGTGCCATGCCACAAATTAAACCTTCTAGCACTGTGCTCTATAGTTAGGGATAAAAAGTTAACTCACGCCCTATATTTTTTATTTTGTAGCCGAGTGTGCAGTCAGCTCTTGTAAGATACACTGACTAACAAACATTATGTCTGAAATGCCTTATAGCGCTTTGTTCAACGTTGGTCAGTATATTTTCAAAGTTTGAAAGTGATAAGTTGAAGTGGTCAACATGGGGCAAATTTGCTTACATACAAAATTTACTACCGGTAGTTTTTATGTTGAGGGTTGGTTCACTGGTAAACTATCCACTTTTGCCCCTAAGCCCATATAGTTCAAGCTGTACTGAGCATTGCTGTTATACAACATAATGGAGGACAGGAATGTGCACGAGGAGGGAGTGGCGCTGGAAATTCTCCCTTTTGTAATGTAAGCCTGATGTGTCACAACAACGTTTTTCATGCGCTGTCACTTCACTGGACCTGCTGTACAGGTACTACTGAGCTAGGGATGGAAGGACTTGTTTTTACGGTACTTTTAAAACCTATAAAACCTGAAAGATTGTTATTATTTGACTTTCTACTAAAATGATGCATCCTCATTTCAGTAAAATTAACCAATTGTAGTTTCCTACAAATAAGACTAGATAATACATCATCAGCTATGGCATAACATTAATGACCTAGGTGTCTTGTATAGGGATTTTCCAAACGTTCCATGTTGCTTTAGTCATCAACCATTATTAATTCTCCATAGTCGGTGGTGGTAAGCTTAAAAGTCACTTCAGACCATGCCATTGGGTCCGACTGAGGGATACAGGGCTGCCAAAGAGTTCTTAAATGGTTCCTCTTATCACCACTAACCAATCACCCACTTACCACATACATAATTCTGGCATCATGTGTCTTGCGTTGTACTAGTGTCTGGGTTCTAGTACGTGATGGGCCACAAGGGATTTAAGTCAGTTTTATGTTCCATTTAGGGATTGTCATGTAGATCAAAATAGACATAGATGGTACATATTTTTCTTTACCATAGAATTGCAGACAAGAAAGCATGGTAAACAGGTAGTAAAAAGCTGTGTAGCCAATTAAAAAACACATATATAGTGTTAGAGGGTATAGTTTTGAAATTGTATTCCAGTGAAGGCAATTGAAGTGTGAGAAATGTGAAAGCTGGAGTGATGTATGTGTCATGAGAACAGCGGTAACCTGAGTGCACCTGTGGGTGTCCTGTTTCACACACTGAACAAACACACTGGTGTCTCGAACTCAGTGTGAGGGCACAGATCCAAATGCATGTTTGGTGGAGCTGCCAAAAATAGACAATTCTTCCCGCAAATGTGAAGCGTTCTGATTTTTAAAAAAGGGATGAATATTTATATATTTGAAGCTTACCATCAAGTCTTTTTTAAGCCTGTAGTTTCAGAGCTTAGGCAAAAGTCTTGCCCCTTTCCCAGTATGACAGTTTAAGGCCAAAACATGCTTTGGACAGTTATTCTAGGCCTGAAATAAGTTGATCAGTTTATTGCCACAAATTGATTATTGATATAAAAAATCAACTAATTTGAATCGTCATCGTATCCAGAATATGCCATTTCCTGAGAGGTTTTAGAACAGAGCAGTAATTACATGGGAAACGTGTTTTTGATGGTGACCCAGATGAAGCTGATGTGGTGCGGCTTGAGGCCATCCTGATGGAGTGTATTTACAGACAAAATAGGGTTTTCATCAAATACAGTAACATTTCCCATGTATTTTTTGCTCTACCTGAGTCATATAACCATTTTCACAGTACATGGTACTTTATGGAGTCTGTGTATCATCCAGATAATGATTATTTGATTACTAAATGATAATCTGTTATTTGTGATTAATTGATTAACTTGTTTCTGCCCTAGTTGCAGGAAGGTATTCATGGTTACTGTTTCAATGATAGTTATTCAACATTTATTATTATATTTTTTCCCATGCCTTCAAAACCTTACTTACTTGATAAACTGATTTTGTGAAGCCCTGTGTCAACTCCTGCTGTGATTGAATTATGAAAAACTATGCACATACACTCTGGGGAGTTGGTGTGCATGTTAATCAACTACACTACTGTTTAGTCCTACCTTTGCTAAAGAAGCCTTGTGGCCTTTTTGTTAGTTAACTATGTATGGCAGGAGTGTTTTGTTAACGTCTCTGAGCGAGGGACCCAGTGTTCTAGTCCTATTCCATGAACAGAGCCAGAGTCTGAGCTGCACCATTTGCTGGAGCAGCACTTTTCCCAACAATCCTCCTCTTGTGTTTTTAGGGGAAAAGTCATGGAATCAGATCTCTCTCCTCAGGCTCAAACCAGATGTTGGAGTCATGTCCCAGCCCGCCCCCCCCTTTTACTGTTTCTCTTCTCTGTCCCGGAGCCTGCTCTTGGTTTGACCCCCCTCCCCCTTTCTCTACTTCTCTTCTCTCTCTTTCACCCTCTCTTATTCTCTCTCTCCATTTGCCTGTATGTTGTGTGTCTTAGGTGGGGAAGGGCCTGTTTTTTCAGCTGCAGTGGACAGACAGAGGTGTTGAAACCAGGACAGAGGAAATGAGCAACATAGGAGGAAGCACAGAGTGAGTTTTAGATGGGGGGGGCCTCAACATTATAAGGAACATACGCTGTACAAATGACTGTGTAATAGTGTTGTTCCCATAGACTACAGTCAAATGAGCTGTAAAATGTATTTAATTCTAATGGAATTGATATCCGGTAATTTTAAATATAATCAATAATCTGCATACTTTTCCTTCTTTTGTGCTTTATCTTCAGCACAAGAATGTTTACGACTAACCCTAAATTATGAGTCCCTTATGGATCCCTATATCTTTATATGGTTTAACATTAACAAATGCTATAGGATCTTTTTTTTTTCAAAGCGTGAGCATAACTGCATAATGTACAGTTATGCTTATGCATATAATGTAAAAAGTAAAAATCATAATTGGTCAATTGTAACTGTGATATGAATTATATTGCCTCATATCTTAATTTTGAGCACAGTTCCTGTAATGTATTGCTCCTATATTGGAGAAGGAACTTTTCTGCCTATCCAGGAGCTGTTTTTGTGGTTTTATTATGTAACCAGAGATGCAAGAGATTAAGAATTTTACATAATTTTACATCATCACTTGTAGAAAAAATAGAATTAAGATTTGCAGTTATTAATTTTCTTAATGACAATCTGTTTTACTAAGCCATGTAAAAGCATCAGACGCCAGGGCCAGCGGGAGAATGTGTCTGTGCTAGTCACAGCTACACATGTTAATGCAGGCAAGAGTGAGTATGTCTCCAAACTCTGGTCTAAACCTCTGTCTGTTAAATAACAAGAATAGACTAGCATACAGTGGTCCCTCGTTTATCGCGGGAGTTCTAAAAATAGCCCACAACAGGTGAAATCCACAAAGTAGTCAGCTTTATTTTTTACGATTATTATATATATTTTAAGGCTGTAAAACGCCTCACGTCACACTTTATACACTTTTCTCAGACAGGCATTAACTCACATTCTCACATTTCTCCCTTGTTTAAACACTCTCAAAGTTCAAACCTTCGTACATTATATCCCCCTTCCTCGATTCTCCCTTTAAATTTGCTGTTCATGCGTCTCTACTCCAGCGGTATCTACAGAGGCATCCTCTTTATGCAGAGAAACACTTAAGTCCAAAGCGTTTCTGAAATTTGTTGTTGCAGAACGTTTCATCGACATTGTGGGTTTTGATGGGGAGAAAACTTGCAAACATACAGCACTTCAGAGACACACTGCGATCGAACATTTATGTAAATGTAACCCTAATATATTGTTCTCACTAGTCTCTTGAGACTGTGGGTTTGGCGGGTTACAGTTAGAGTGCAAGAAAATACATCATATTAAATCTTTCTTGCTTAAATAGACCAACACGGCAGGACAGTGTACAGCTTGTCTTTATTCAACAACTTAACTCATCTCTTCTCGTGCGCGCCCTGCTCGCGTTCACTCTTGTTACATTTTTATTGTTGCTCTCCTCAAATGCGCTGTACCGCAACAACAAGTAGGAACCAATATTATTATGAAAAAGTAAATAATGCATCCAACATAATATAATAAATAATATTTATTGTTAATAAAATAAGTACAAAGTAATAAACAAAAAACTACTGACCCAAATAAATGCTAATACATAAAATAATATACGTCAAATAAATCAAAGGTTACATAAATTTGGCTGAACACATTCTGTACTGTACAGGAAACACGGCATGGAAGAGATTGACTGACAATGGTCTACAGTCCCTTAGCAAATCAGGACGCAGAACACAATGTGTGTTCATACATTATAATAAAAAAAAAAAAGCATGCAAAGTTGCACTAAAAAAAAAGTGAAACAGTGAGGCCACGAAAGGTGAACCGCGATATAGCAATGGACCACAGTATTTTTAAATCAGTTATATTGTGCCACTGTAAAATGTGCTTATTATTACTATTATTATTTTATACATTTGCTTCCAAAAAATGGAAGACTGTGGTGATACTCAATGAGAGTAGGTGGAAGTTCAAATAACTTATGGAGTCCCACCATCCGTAGTACTGTTACAGTGCTGTACTTTAACCTCTCAGATAGTATGCTTGGATGTTTTTTATTTATGGTTGTAATGAAATGGAATAATGTTGATTATATATATATATATATATATATATATATATATATATATATATATATTTAAAGCTTCAAATAAAAATGTATAAAATATATTGTAAACTCACAAAAATAACCACAGAAAATCACAAATGAAGGTTTTGTCAAAGGTCTGTGTTGTGATGAACTATGTTATGATATTTATAGTTGAATACTGAGGGCCATTGAATGCCTCTTGTCAGTGTAGTTAGTGGGGATTTATATAAATATATTACATCTATACCCTGTGAAATAAATCTTAAGTAGATAGATTGGTCTGTCTCAGACACAGAGTGACTGTAGCGCAGCTCCACAGATGATTCAAAGCCACAGTCCTGAATCTGCTGAAGTCTGGAGCATGATGGAGCGTTTCCATGGTGACCGCAGCAGCCACACTGTGTTCTTTGTGCTGGTCAGAGCTTCTCCTCAGCTCAGAAACACGCTGCTCTCATTAACCAGCTCTGGCCTCAGCCCTTTGTTAAACAGCACGAGCTACACTGACACAGATGTAGCCGTCATGGGAGAGTCTGGAGCCCGCTGGTTTCCACAGTAACTCAAGCCAAATAAACCACTGTGGAGCCAGTCACATGGTACACACCAGACTGTTGGGCTGTTGGTGTGGGCCAGTGTATATAGCTTGTATATAGCTTCTGTTATTTTGTAAGAACCATGGATGCAACGAGTAGTTCGGGACTTACACCTGGTCCCTGTGAATGGATGTTAGATGATTATAGTCTGTCTATATACTGTGTATTGTGTAGGTCTATGTATCCAGTAACCATGACCCCCAACAGCGAAAATGGAGGAAAAGGATGAATGGCTGACTGCACTCTTGTGTTGTTTACTGCACTTACTTTTAGGTTATGGATTGTATTCACAAAGCACTGGCAGCTATTTATTGTCAACAATGTATGAATTCTTATATTGATAGTGTAGACTGGATAACAACTGGATGTAATTAACTTGCTTTATTACAAAGTCTTATGAAAATGTGTTGTCTTTTTGTTCATAGGCTGCTTTTTGGAACGCTGTATCCAGCTTATTACTCTTACAAAGCTGTCAAGACCAAGAATGTCAAAGAATATGTAAGTATCATAGTAATATTTAAGGATATGCAGTTATGTAATTGATGGAGATTACTCTACTGCAGCAGAGCAAATACGCATATCTGAAAACACTGTCTTTATTAATCTAAGTGTATTTACATTGACTGAAAAATACGGGCCATGTATATATGCATGTATATATATATATATAGAAGTTGCAATAATATAAATCTATCAAATGTATATCTATTCCGCAATGTAAGAAATGAATTATTTCAATTGACAAAACTGTTAACTGTCCATTTATTTCCTTAGACCTTTTAAATATCTCCTTTTAGCACCCATAGAAACAGATATGGTGAGGTCACTTTTGAAAGTCATATTATATTATAATATTGTATTGGTGCCATAGGTGCGCTGGATGATGTACTGGATTGTATTTGCACTCTACACAGTGGCCGAGACCATCACTGACCTAACCCTCTCATGGTGAGTTAGACTAAGTTAATATGGTCAACACAACTTTTTTTTTTTTTTTTTTACATTTTTTATCAAATCTAAAAGGTGCATTATCTCACTTTTCTGATGGAGTTTCCCCTGTTCGCCTCTTCATAGATTAGGCCTGTCACAGTAATTACTATATTGACTCATTGTTCAATATATGAAAGCTGGAACAATATTTTTTTGTGTTCAATATTTATCTTGTATACATTTTCTATGCACTAAATTTTCTTTTTTTTTTTTGGCTAGATGATAATATTTAATCTGTAAAAGGTTGAATCAATAACTTCTATGACTCATTACATATAGCAACTAAGTACTAAATGTTTCATTCTACTGTTTATTGTACAGTTAGAATCATTTTTGTGGTTTAAGTCTGCTCTTGTCCGTGACATAAATTAGTTTCAGTATTATTGTGGTGGCAGACACGCCACCAGAAAAGTTACTTAGTACTCATTTTAAATATGTTGGGTTCCAACAAAAAATCCTACGATCGTAATGATGTTTTCTCAGGTTCCCTCTATACTATGAGCTGAAGGTAGCGTTTGTGATCTGGCTGCTGTCTCCATACACTCGTGGTGCCAGCCTCATCTACAGGAAGTGTCTGCACCCACTGCTGTCGTCCCGAGAGAGGGTACGATGGGCCGTTTGTGTGGACTTGGATGTGTCTTTCATTGAATTGAACTGGACTGAAAAGTGCTGTGGATTTCTCTTTGCAGGAAATAGATGAGTACATTGTGCAGGCGAAGGAGAGGAGCTATGAAACCATGGTGAACTTTGGGAAACAGGGCCTGAACATTGCGGCCACAGCTGCTGTAACTGCTGCAGTCAAGGCAAGTGCTCTTCAAATGCAATGAATAACAAATGAATGGTCAAATATATTAGACTGATAGTGATACACTGGTACATTTGTTTTGAAATGAGAATGAATTGAAACTAAATGTTTTAATTAAAATCATTTGGGTGTAATTTTTTGATCCGTGAGGGAAATTACTTTAAAATCAGAAATACATTTATTGTAATTTTGTCTAATATAGTATAGTTACCAATACCAATACTTTTTTTTATATGTTTACAACATCCTCTCCCGGTTCCTGCCATGTTTGAGAGGCCATGCACACTGGACTAGCTAATCAAATATTACATTAGTCGATAGATTTATCTGATGAGTTTTGCTGCAACAGGTGTGAACAGGGGAGGTCATGGCAGGTCTGAGGGTCCCTACAGGAGCGATGCTTAGGTGGGGGGTGGGAGTTGGAGCAAAGGGGTTTCATCAGCCTTGCGTGAGACTGAAGAATATCACATAATCCCTGCTGATCTGCCTCCGGCCCAGTGCACCAGCTAATCCAATGGCAGATCCAAGTCACACATTAATCCTGTTCACGGCAACATGCGTAGAGAAAGCGGGTTCAGATATTTTTACATTATCTTCTTTTATTGGTTATGTTTTGGGAGCATTGCATATTTGATTTAACTTTTGACTGTGTTCAGACGATACCAGACTGCAAAACATATTATCAAGTCCAGTTTTTCCCCAGTCTGCAATCTTCTTGGTCACATTAGGATAAATATGTTCAATGTACCAGTGCCATTTATTGATGTTAAAGGTGTTCCTATTAAAGATGCAATATGTAACTTTTCTGCTGGAGGGTCCACAATCCAGAGATGTAATTGCCTTGCTTGGAATGTTACAGGTCTGATCTGTGGACCCTGTTCACAGTAAGAATGCATGTTTATCAATGTATTTTTGATCAATAACTTGCATTGCATTAACTATCCATGGAGATAAGCAGGTGGCCTACACTCTACCAGAAAAATTACATAGTGCACCTTTAAGTTTACAATTGACTCAGCACACACAAGCAAACAGAATAATGCTCAATTCCCAATCTTGTGGTTAATGTCTTGTCTTCATCACATACAAAGTTACATTTGTAATTATTTTATTTATTGTTATTTACAACAAAGAACATAAAATGTCTAAAAACATCTGTTGTTATGACTAGCCTTGGAAGGATAATCCACAATTGCACACATAACAAAAATATTACAAAATACTGATTCTAGAGTACCAAGTCAGCACTGAACTGCGTACTGATGCTATAATGATGATTGCATACATAACCTAACAGATGTCACTCCTGCTGCAGTGTGCCGCGTGAGGAGGAGCCTGTGGAGGTAAAGCACGGTGCCTGTCCCATCTTCTCATATTTTGGTTGTCTCCATGTCCCCGTAGACCTGACCTGTGCATGACTGCATTTTTTCACTGCATTGCATCACGCAAATTCAAATCATATGATAGTAATAATATACAGTGTGCGTCCTGGATGTCATTAAACCTGATCATCGTGTGGTTCAACGCATTTATGTTTGCAATCATAATACTCATTTTTGTCAGTTTAGTTTTTAGTCCTTATTAATCTAAAACAGGGTTGTAAAAACAAAATCTATACTGTGATACTATATCTACTATTGAAAACTGATATTCATTTGAACAAGTATCAATACTGAAAAAGATCACTTTTTTGACATTTCCTGAATAGTTTTGGTCTTGTTCTTTATTTGAAATAGTATAAGACCACATGATTGTGTCAGAGTAATTCAGTCTACTTAATAGTAAACATGTAGAATCTCTATATATGTGTTTTGTTAGAATAAAAGGGGCAGGTCAATATTTGAATAAGTCATATACAAGAGGCTTTGGTCTAAAATGGTAAACCCCCAAAACTCATTGGAAGATACACTAAACTTAAAGCCTTCTTGCTGTTTGTACCAAAGGTTGTTTTGAGATGCTTAAACCTTGAGTTGTGTTTAACAGGGTCAGGGAGCCATCACAGAGAAGCTTCGGAGCCTGAGCATGCATGACCTGAGCCAGATTGGCCAACGCGACGAACAAGGAAACCAACTCTACCCCTACAGCTCGCAGGCATCCAACCCGGCAATGAGGAGGGCCCACAGTACAGATACTCCTGATGGAGATGGTAAATATATTCTTAAGAACTCTTTGACACTTTCAGGAGATTGACAGAAAACTAAAACTACTACAAATGAGAGCTGAATGGATATGTACTAGCCAAACAAACAATAAGAGCCAGCACCTACCATAAAAATAGGGAACTAGTGAACATGGTTAACAAGTCCTGTGTGCAGAATGGAGGAGTACTCTAAGAGTACTTTATAGACCAGCTTTTATCAATAGGAACTTGTCTGCAGCCTGTAACAAGAGGTCATGTAATGTGGCAGCAGGTCACATGATCACACTTACTACAGTAATGTAATAGCCTCAAATCCAATGTGTGGTTCACATGACCATCATGTGAATATGTCAGATATCACCAGTAAAGTTGAAGATGTTGCAAATTGCATATTAAGTAGCACTTTTGTTTTGCTACACTGCCCTCTGCTGGTATGCTGCCAGGCAGTAAAAAAAAATCTATTGAGTTCTTTACTGTTGGATCTATGGTTGTCAAAAATCTATACACAGATACCAATCAGTACTAAAACTAGTATTGATTAGTATAATGAAAAAAGAAATCACATAAAAACACACAAAATTACATAAAAAATATAACAATTATCCTGTCCTATATCTGAATTAATAAAATACCTCAGTAATATTAAAGAAATTATTTGTTAAAAATAACATTCTATTGTCTAAGATAAGAGTATGTGTTATCAATATGGTACGAGTAGTGAGCCTTTTCCCTAGTATCCAAATGGGGTTAGAAATTTTAATATTGTTAAATCACTAATTGGATCCCTATTATGACACAAACATTTATATTAAACTGAGTTCTGTGACTAACTGGCAGTTTGTTTGTATGAAAAGGTTAATAAGCTTTATGTGCTTTGGTTCAGAGTACCTCTATGATGAGCACACAGATGAGGAGGCAGAGCCCACATTCTCTGAAGATGAAGCCGTGACTCAGAAAGGACTGAGGCGCTCTCAGAGTGTAAAACTGACACGCTCCAAACTGCGTAAAGACGTAAGTCTAGCTCTAAGTGCATGCTTCTAACCCAACTCCAGTAAAAGTACAGAAAAAAATGCATATTTGTCAAGGTATTTTTGAGCGACAAACGACGAGTGATTAAATAAATGCAAGGTGGAACATTTAATTTAGTTACATACTGCATATTACATAGTTTAAGCCCACAATTGATCAGAAGCATACAAAAAAAAAACAGATACCAATAAATTTTTGATGTCCAATCTTTGGCTTAATCTCCCATCTTTCTGTCATGTGAAATTTTATTTCAGTGTATATTATTTTTTATTTATTCATGTTTACAACAGATAATATCTAAATGTCTAAACAGTTGTTGACATTACCTCTATGTGCTTCCATCCACAGGCCAGATACGGATCACTGAAGATTAAAGGGAAGAAGAGGCCAACACTAAACTCTGTCAACTACATGTGAACAGCCTGAGCTTCATACTACTCTGATTGGTGGATCCTGGTGTCCCCCAGCCTCCTGTTACTCTGATTGGTGAATCCTGGTCTCCAGTGGCACAAGCTGGTCTCTGGTTGGTGACTTCATGTCAGTCTGTTTTAATGCTGACATGTTTTTAATGAACTTGATGAGGACAGGATATTGGATTTGATTTACGGTAATCATGAGCGCTTTCAATTTTTATGTTTTTTTATATTTTGTTGTTGTGTAAGTTGCCTTTTATCTCTTTAAATCCACAATAAAGAAGAAACAAACTTGACCCCAAACCTATTCAAAACATCCATGTTTTGTAAATATTCTGCTGTATTTTACCTGTTTATGTGTGTGTTATCAGGGACTTGTTTACAAACATAAGTGAAACTGGTCAGCCACCACACATATGTCCAGGTGGCTCTATACAGTCTTTCCATCTTTAAATTGTCTTTTTAACATATGAACTTGTGCTGTGTTTGGTGTGTCCTTGCTGATTATGTTGGAAGAAACAACCCCTCCTGCCTTTGGAGTGTCTTTGTTGTAGAACTTTGCACATATAACCTCAATAGAACTTGATGCTGACATTGCTTGTCATTTCAGAGGCTGATAACTGCTCAAAATCATCTGTTACCACAGAGATGTCAGAAAAACCAAATATGAGGGCATTTAGATTTGTTCTTTCTAAATGCATATTTTTGTAACTGATTTACTAAACCAAAGCTAATTATAATGCTTTTTATGCAGTGTGGATTACTGCAGTTTAATAAAACTTATAAGCGCTTGTTCCAAATGCCTTGGTGTGTGGTGTCCTTCATGTAGCTCAGTGAAGCTTAAGTCTAGAAACATAAATACATGTATCCTTTACACATGACAATGTACAATGGATCCATATTTAAAAAAAAAAAAAAAAAAGACACTTAACACTTTACAGTACAGAATTTATTATTTTGGACATAAAGTCATTTCATAATCAGATCTATTACAAATGAATAATATAATAAACTTAATTTGATTCAATTGTTTTCCTAATCATTACCCACACAGCAAAGTTCAGACTGGCACTGATCTTCCAGGCAGTGCAAGGCATCCTGGGAAATGTGTGTGACATGACGATTATAAACCCTTCAATAGATCTTTAAAATTGTAATTGTTTCCGTAATAAATACGCCACCATAGATCTCTTCTGTGGTGCACAGGTTTGAGGTTGAGACCACATTAAAATAGCAAAGAAGATATTAATGGCAGAACATATATCCCTGAACAGCAGTGATCCTCCGAGGGGCACATGTGAAGAGTCTGACGTACAGAGTACTGCGACGCGCCAGTGGTCTGAAATTTTTAGACATTTTCTGAAGTGTATTTAAGGAAATACAATGTCCTTCTGTGTGTAACTATTGTCATGATCAAATAACTGAATATTAAATCATACAAATGTAAATAAGCCTTGGTTAATATTAAAATGTTTCAAGTATGAAATAAGTTACAACCATCAAAAAGTGGCATTGATGCTTTTTCTCTTCAGCTTTCCAAAAACTGATTAAAATAATTTGTATTGGTTTCTTTTGTAGAAAAAGAGAAACCTGCAGCACCTGTGCACAAACAGCAGCAAATAGTCTGTTTAAGCTGATGCTGCATGTACATTGATTAATCATCTAAATTAATCCAAATCAACTCAAATAAGGCTGTTGCAGGCTGCAGCGTTAACAAAAAAAACAGTCAAATTTTGGGCATTTGCTCCTGACAATTATCACATAATGCAAGCTCCTGGACCTAGTTCCCACTTAACTGACCTCTAACCCTCCCTGCACTCTGTATATGTGTGTGTCACAGTTTGTCTGCCTCCAGCAGCTCCCTCAGTTCATTTTGAATGTCTTCAGGCAGCTCCAGAGGAGGGAGATCATCCAGACAAAGGTCCTCCTGAGCGGGCATTTCCAGGGGAGGGAGCGTGGGGATGGCAATTTCCTTTCCTGTACCCCTCTTCTCATGTCCCACTCCGGTCCCCATCGCACCTCCTGGCTGTGGCAGCACCCACAGCTCAGAGCGCTCCTCAGACTGGAGCCGTGCGTTCTCAATTCTCAGCCTATCGTTCTCTGTGGTCAGACGCAAGTTCTCATCCATCAGGTGCTCCACAAGCCGCCGCAGGTCCTCGATGGTGGTCTGCTGCTCCTCCAGGCGCGTCTTGTCGTCTTTGGTGGTCTTTGAGCCGGAGCAGGGCTGTTGTGCTGGAGGACCTCCACTCTGGCGTGTCTGCAGCTGATATAAAAGAGTGTCGTACTCCCGATCTCTGGACTTCTCATGGGTCACCATCCCAGCACATTGCACCGGATCTGAGGGCTGGAGTGTGGACACAGAAGGGATTGTCCGAGCTTTGGTGGCCAGTCTTCTGGTCTCTCTCTTCCAACGCTCCTGGATCAATCTCTGCTGTTTAATGTGGGTGTCTCTTTGCAGCTCCATGGACAGGCGAGCCTGTAAACACAAGAGAGTTAAAGAGAGAGAGTTAGTCTTTCCTTTACTGGAACCCGATACAAAATAGTTCAATCTTGGGACTCATGAGACACTGTAGAGCTCTGCAAAGTGTTGACTGGTTTTAACTAAGGACAGGAAGGCTCTCACTTACAGCTGTAGATTACTAAACTTTAAAACAAGACTGATTCAAGGAGCATCTGAGTAATCAGCTAAATCTGTACAGATTGACTTCATGTATTTGCTGCATTATTTAGCTATGGTTACATGATATTATGTCATACTAGATGTGTCTCACCTGCTCAACCTGTGTAGTCTTCATTGCATCAGACAGAAGATCTATGACGAGAAGAGATGGTATGACATACTTGATATATGAAGGTGTTGAAGTGCAGCTTTGAGAGATCCTTTACCTGCGGCTTTCCTGTGACACAGAATGGCCTCTTCATATTTCCCTGCAGCGAGCAGTCGTTCAGCCTTCCTGCACTGCTGATGAGCCTGGGACAACAAAAACAATCCGATAACACACGCACAAACTCCGATTTGGGAATTTTAAAATGATGTGTTTTCTTTTTGGGGGTGGGGTGGCGCCATATTGATTTGGATGTGTACTATTAAGTTATAACGGGGTGAAGTCACTCTATCATCTATTCTCCAAAAGCTTCAGCTCTATTTAAATATGAACACTACAGTAAGCTCCACAACAGCGATGACTGATAATAATTGTATGTGCGCACGAATAAAAAGAGCCAAATGAAAAACAATGTTGCTTACGATTTGCCATCGAAAAACACATCTGACCGTGCTAGCTTTCGTTTAGCTGCTGTAATGTTAGCCAGTTATTGCAACATAACAACACGGAAACTTACGAGGTTTAGCGGGCTGTCCGCGACCTCCATGGAGTCCAATCTTCGACGGATTACACTACATGAAAGGTGCCGTTGTCCGTCACGCACTGTCATTCGCTCTTCTTTTAAAAGAGAGAAAAAAATACGAAGAGAGGAAAAAATGTACTGTCAGAGAAGAAGCTGTCGCCTCCACGGCTAGCACGTCTCCTTCTCCCTCAATGCAGTCCCTGTTCCGGCAGACCAGGCGCACTCGGGTGTAATACTGCCCCCTCAGGTTTACTGCAGTCACACATGTATTTGATGGAGTCATTGAGGTCATATTTGGATCTATTCATGCAGAATTAATCTATTGAAGATGAGTTGACTGACTAATTACTGGAAGGTTCTTCCATTTGGTAGACGAAAGTGGATTCTAGCAATCTGTTTGTAATCTTTAAAAATAAATCTGGTTTCAATGACATCTATACTTTCTGATTTGAAGGACTTTATGCAGGCTTTTCCATTAAAAGCAAGGCTACTCTACAAAATATGGGCTAGTAACTTGTTGAGGGTCTGGTTCTGACTGACGTGGCTAAGAATCAAGATGAGGCTCAGGAGGTGAACAGAGGCAGAAGTGCCGCGGAGCGTACAGCGTATGACCACCAGAGGGCGGCAGCAGCCCTACAATAACGCGCACTGGAGGAAGACATCCGATCAAAACATTTCCTGGTTTATCCGGTTTATTCCCTCGTCCGTGTGTTATATTACTGACGAATTGGTGATTTTACATTTAAAGTCACCCATGGGCTATTAGGAGTCCTGAATGTTGTTGTAGCCCCAGATGCGGTAAGGATCCTGGGATGAACTTGCGGAGAACATGCGTCCTTGTCTCTACCACGGCCTTTGTGCTGCTTCTCTTACTGCTGTATGGAGGTCTGGGCTCGGTGCTTCGGGCCTCCAGCGCCGCTTTAAGGGACTACCAGCTGCTCGGTAGTCCGCTGTACAAGCTCGACCTGACGTGGCCCCGTAACCCCGAGCTCTTCACCGGCGCAGTGTTCGCGGTTGCGGTAAACCAGTATGCCGGTTTGGTGTACGTCGCGCAGAGAGGTAATTGCCCCCTGTGACACTTGAAGGCAACATTGGGGTCTGTTTCTGGAACAGATTTTGAATGGATTTTTCTTTAACCTAGGATTGCGTTCAAAGTCAAAGGCTATTTTATCTATTTTCCCTGATTGCCTATTACTATGTGGTTAACACAAGCAGAGAAAAATTTAGAATATTGCATGATGTTATTGCCTAATCATGGGCAGAATTCTTCTTCAAACTCAAGTAAGTACATGCTGACCAAATGGTTCTTACAAATTTAATATGGCTACTTTCACTATGAATCTATGAATACCCGGCAATAAAAGAGCAAACCCTTGATCATTTTGTGCAATTGTTTGAGGCAACACTGCGCAGTGAAACACCTGGAATACCCCCTCGGCTAACAATGAGATAATTACACACTTGTGAACAGTACATATATATAACTGTCTGTTTCAATCTCTGATCATTTGACATTGACTGTCTCACAGGTGACAATGTGCCCAAGATGCTGGTGTTCAGCACAGATGGACATTTGCTGATGTCATGGAACAGCAGCACTCTGGAGATGCCCCATGGCATTTTTGTGGCTGATGCAGCTACGCCCAGCCCGAGTGTGTGGGTCACCGATGTGGGTACAGGGCCATACGGACACTGCATCAAACAGTACTCTCCGTCAGGAAAACTCCTGCAGGTGAGCCCACCTTTCACCCTGGCTACAAATATTTTACTAGTTAATAACAAACAATTGCTCTACATGCCACCTTTTACAAGTTCTTTTTTTTTTATTACACCAAGTTAGATTTCAAGACATATTTTTTTTAATTTTCACCCGTGAATTGCAAATATTTATAATAATATAGAGTAGAACCTGGCATTTTGTAAAATATTTCTTCTATTTTACCAGCAACAATCCACAAGTCTCTAACAGGCTGTGCTGTGCGCAGGTCCTGGGCACTCCAGGTCAGCCTGGCTGTGGGGTCAGCCCTCTGCAGTTCGACCAGCCTGCTGAAATCTTTGTGCACACATCTGGAGAGATCTACATAGTGGATGGAGATGGGGGGATGAACAACCGCCTCATCAAACTGTCCCCGGAGCTGGAGGTCCTGTGGATGCATGGGGAGAAGGGGCAGGGCCTGGCACAGTTCTACATTCCCCACAGTGTAACCGTGGATGCTGCTCAGAGGGTGTGGGTGGCCGACCGCGGCAACAAACGCATTCAAGTTTTTAACTCTGTCACTGGGGAGTGGCTTGGTACATGGGGCAGCTGCTTCACTGAGGATGCACCTTACTCTGTGCGCATAACCCCCGACAAGAAGCACCTAGTAGTAGTGCAGCTCAACACCAACCAACTGTCAGTGTTAGAGGCGCCTCCTGTGGGTATGATTGGTCAGTGTAGGGTGGAGAGCGTGATCCAACTGGGGGAGGACACAAAGCCTCACCTGGTGGACCTGGATCTGAAGACAGGAGCTCTGTATGTGGCAGAGATCGGAGCTCAGCAGGCCCAGAAGTTCACCCCGTTCAGCCTGGGGGGAAGTCTGCTGTAGGGGCTCAGTGGAGGATAGGGTTGGCCAATTTGTAAAAGTTTATTTTCAGTTACATTGGTATAAGAGTAATACAGTATGCATACTCTTAGTAGGTGTTAGGTGGTTGGCATGCCGACTGTGATATAGGCTTGAATGCAAATGTACAGGACGCCTGGCTTCAGGTGCAGAGATAATCAAATCCGATAATAATCATGATAATCATCAGAGTCAATCCTTTCACACCTCCTCAGCTCACTTCCACAGCTCTGTTGCGTCTATCTGGGTCTCACCAAAGTGAAGTTTCATTTTCCTGGTTGTCTTTGGGGAGAGGCATGTCCTCACTGTGTGGCTGTATCGCACTAGATCATTTAGTAACATTAGTAACCTGAGTTTCACTTGTTCATATTATGAAACCTGTTTGGGAGCATTATTTGCACTGGCACAGATGCTCTTGTGAGTCACTGTGTATATCCTTAAGGCTTTTTTTTACTGTTCTTACACATGTGCACTGCACTGGAAAAAAATGTTCTCTTGTTTTTTGTGTTTTTCTAATTTAAAATTGATTTTGAATATTTTATTTTTGTATTTCATCTCATCATGTATAATATTAAAATGTATGTATAAATTCCTACCAATAAAATTATTACATAACAATATAATTGTATTGTTCTCACATGTGGTGTGCATGTTGCATAGACAACAATATAGTTGGTCCATCACTGTACAATACCAGACATAAATATAAACTCATTAATATTTTAGATTGTTTTAAAGAGCACATGGCTAAAAAGACTAATTTAACATTCAATTTAAAGTATATATAGATATATATCACCCCAAAAATATTAAGCCTAGATATTGTAAATTATATCCAGTCTTAGAACTGCACCAGGGATATATTCTTACTTAAACAACTCCAGGATATGAACAGAAGGGGGCGCACTATCAAGGCTAAATTTAAAACCCATCCTTGACTAGTTTTAAGTGACTCCTCGTGTATTCTAATTCCTAATTTACACACAATATGTAATTTCATTCTGTAGTCAATGCATTGAGTCAGTTTGATCAGGTTTCCATTTGTGATTTACTGTACACAGAATACACAGCATTATTTTTGTATTCATCATATATAATCCTATATATGAACAAAAGTGATTTAATCAGACATGAGAATAGGCCATATCATACATTGGGGATGCAGCTGTGAGCAGTGATTTTTAATTCTGTAAATGTGAGTGTTACAGATTGGTTGTTTAGTTTGAGTAAGTGAGTGAGCAATCATATTATAATGTTACTTCCAATAACTGAAGAAACAGTTAGGGCATATTCTCCGTTATCTACTTTCAAAAGGAAGTAGAATTATTGTTATAACTACTAGGTTACTAAACAGCCAACGGGATTCTAAGTGTCAAATTTTAAACACTGCACATTTTCAACATCTCCCTGTCTTTTACCTCATGTTTTGTTCTTTCTTATATTATGCCTTTACCCCACAAGAGAATACTTTGAGTTTACATATCAACTTTAGCTGACACAATAATATCAGGTGTTGTATGTGTATGTATAAATTAAAGCCTGCAATAACAATTTAATGTTTCTTCAAATTAACAAAAACAATTAAAGTGCAGCTTATTAAAGGTTACAGGTGGATCAACTCTAAAGGTGCCCAAGTGTTTTGCTTCCAAACCCCATCACAAAGCCCATAAGAAACGACATCTCTCTCCTCTGTGGGTGGAGCTGAAAAGAATAGAGTTGAGGCTTTGAAGAGTCACTATTTTACATCTTGTGATCCAAACCTCACCCTTATTGATTATCGTAGGCCTGATCACATGAACATATAAACTCACCATTACTTTGAACTCTTTAAAGGAAACTTATTTGAAATGAATCTCATACATTGTTTTATCTTTCATTCATCAATTCACCACAGAGACATAAAGAATACAGTTTATGCACAAAGGCAGCAAAGACACATCACATTTATTGTAGCTGTGTCTCTTTTACAGAGCAGACCTTGTTCAAACCTGGTTCAGACCTGGTTCAAACCTGGTTCAGACCTGGTTCAGATCTGGTTCTGACCTGGTTCATACTTGATTCAGACCTGATTCAGACCTGGTTCAGACCTGGTTCAGACCTGGTTCTGACCTGGTTCTGACCTGGTTCAGACCTGGTTCAGACCTGGTTCAGACCTGGTTCAGACCTGATTCATATCTGGTTCTGACCTGGTTCAGACTTGGTTCTGACCTGGTTCAGACCTGATTCAGACCTGGTTCAGACCTGGTTCTGACCTGGTTCTGACCTGGTTCTGACCTGGTTCTGACCTGGTTCAGACCTGGTTCAGACCTGGTTCAGACCTGATTCATATCTGGTTCTGACCTGGTTCAGACTTGGTTCTGACTTGGTTCAGACCTGGTTCAGACCTGGTTCAGATCTGGTTCTGACCTGGTTCATACTTGATTCAGACCTGATTCAGACCTGGTTCTGACCTGGTTCTGACCTGGTTCAGACCTGATTCAGACCTGGTTCAGACCTGGTTCTGACCTGGTTCTGACCTGGTTCAGACCTGGTTCAGACCTGGTTCAGACCTGATTCAGATCTGATTCAGACCTGGTTCAGACCTCATTCAGACCTCATTCAGACCTCATACAGACCTGGTTCAGACCTGATTCAGATCTGGTTCCGACCTGGGACAGAACCTGTGCAGAGCTTGGCCTGTATCTGGGCGGGGACTTCAGCAGGAGGCAGGGGACTGAGTGCTTTCACTGAGTGTCCACAGCTCGTCCGTCTCCTGACTCTTTGTTTTGTTGACAGGACATGACAGCAGCGACACCTCGTCGGCCATAATGGCCCTGTCTGGAGTTTTGCTCTATAGTGAGAGGAAGGAAGTTGAGGACACAGAGCTTGTACGGAGGTGTAGGAAACAGTGGTCGTATGAAGCAGTTGTCCCGTCTCAACCACAAAGAGTGTGCTGAGGCAGCAGGACAGGAGCACAGGGCAGACCAGAGTTTCACCTTCTCACTCCTCTCACACGTCGTACAGAATCAATGTGACCAGCAGGCTCCCAGATAGATGCTATGTATTCATCTTCAATTCATAAAACCAGCAGTGTCACACTTTAAACTTAAATAATCTGGACCTACTGGAGTAAAACCTTGAACAAAAGCCTAGAGCCAGGCTGAACAGCCTTAGCTATTGATTGGTGATAAGTTATGAGCAGAGTGTATTGATCCATGGAGACATAGAGAGCACCTCAGCCCTGACTATGAATATTTCAGCAGACAATTAACAATAAATATGTCCTTATACTATCTGCAAGACATGTGCCTGAGCCATCTGAGTCTCTACAGAGAGAAACAGCCCTGATGCCCCGGTGACTACAGAGAATCATGGACATGAGTCTTTATCACTTGCACTTTCAAACACTGTCATGAGAGCACATGGGGTCCTGGGCACAGAGGTATATTTAACCAGCTTCAAGTGTTGCATAGTTTACAGAGTTTATGGTCTTCATCAAATATCCTCATCTTTCAAGTTTCTCCATTACAGCCTCAGTGGAGTTACAGCCCTGCTTGGTTAGGATGCACATTAAAGAATATTATTTTCAGAAAATGGCTGGAAGATTGAATAAGTACAAAACTAATAAGGGAATGGTTGGGGGAGTTTCTGTACATTCCTTTATCCTGCTGCTATTCTGGGCCGCTGCGCCCTCACATCCCATCAGCCACAGCTCAATATTCAGGCTTCGAGGCCCTCCACTGCCAACCCCCCCACTCTAGACCAAGAGCGCGCACGTCGGGAATCTTGATGATTTTCTAACTGGGTTTATTCCTCTTTCCTGTCATTAGTCAAAGCATGACAAATTCATTTGATCTCCGCTGTGTGATGATATGTGAACTGCACTGGGGAGAGCAGCTCCTCCTCGGCCCAGATGAGCCTGAAACCAGAGCCTTTTCTTCAGAATTGAACCATCGAGAGGCAAATTAAACAATAGCCTGCTGTAATTACATCTACACAATACCCTGTTGTGGTGCTGCAGAGTGTAATCATGTTTTCGCCCCGCTTCTCGCTCCTGTTTCCCTCCAATTAAAACGCACTAAAGAGAACAGAGGGAAATGCATGCACATGTGTTAATGCTGCTGCCCAGATGCTCCTGTGGTGACCTGCTACGCTAAATCTTAACCTCAAAACTGTAGCAGTATCTCTTACCCCATAATCTTAATTGTAACTTACCGTTGTTAGCCATGTAACAAAGATTCAAATCACAGTTTTCTTGGAGCATAGTTAAAAATAAGATTTTTCACAAGTCAGCTGAACTAGCTTTATTTTGCCTTAAAAGGTAATCTGTGTACTCTTAGAGCTCATACCTAGCTGTGATTGGATAAATCTACCTGTCACTCACTCAGAGAACAGAGGCTAGCCAATAAGAGAAGTGGGTGAGTAAAACCAGACTTTTGAGTCCAAAGCTGAATTGTGTGGGCCAGTAACTGTACCACAACCCATAACATCTTAATGCATTTCACCAGTGAAAATAGATTTTAACTGATCTAAACCTAGTTTCAAGTTGAGCAGAGTTAAAATTGAAATGATGCAACCTGACTCTACTTGATTGAAGTCATTTTGAATTTAGTTTTACCTGAACAATAGCAACTTCTCAGACTTTAAGGTTAATAAGGTGACATAATGTAGACTTGGCAGGGACCTCACATGGACATCCCAGACACAGGTGGAGCTCAGCAGCAGAGTGGCTGTGGGCCTATGTTTGTCTAGCGTCTGTTCAACTGAATGGCATTCAATTATAAAGTCTGTTATCAGCCTGAGGTGATGCTCTGTCTAATTTACTCCTACTCTATTGTCACAACATTAAGAAGACCCTCCCTCCTATGCTCTATCTGATAATGATGTGTGATTATGCCCCCCCTCACAGTGCTAAATGAAGGCCGAGCGCTCCTCCTCTGCTTTAACTGCATTAAGTCGCTGGCACAGGTTTCTCCAGCTGGAAACCCGAGCCTCGTAATGCCATCATCCATCACCAGCACTCTTTATTAAACTCACTGTGTGGACTGTGATCGCACGGTCCTATCATGAACACAGCCCATCCACCACAGCTGAACATGCCCCTATACAAGTCCCAAACCCGAATAAAAGAAAAATGGTTTGTTAGTGCCACTCAACCTTAAACCGCAAAAAGATCAGCAGAACACTGTTCAGGTCACTACGGTAACACACAACTATATTCAGACTGTTCAGAGATACAGATAAACTAAAATTATGACAGAAATCAAGTCAACAATGGGAGTAGGTGGTTGTGGGTGAAGAATGTTTTCATTTGCATCTTATTTAGTACAGTGCATTTTGATGTGGCCAATGTACAGATAACAATAACTGCCCTGATCTGGACATTTTCATATTTGTAATACTAACTCTTATGGTGATGCATGGACTTCTGTACTGATATTGTGCGTCGACTCGCATTTGTTTCAGATATCAGTTTAGAGTTCATTTAATGTAACTATTCAGGCTACTTGCTGTTGCTTACCCAATATTAGAATTTTTAGGTATACAATTCAGTTACCTAACATTTTAATTCCTTTGTCTTTTAGAGCAGTGTTTTTCAAGGTGTGGTATGTGTACCACTGGTGGTATGTGGGTTGCCTATGGTGGTATGCTATTTAGGACTACATAAGCTGTGGTTTAGTCTCATTTTAAATCTGGTTTACCTTCAGGTTTAGTCCTGATTTAGGCCTGATATAGACCGGTTTAGATTTGGTGGTACTTGGAAAGTAAAATATTATCTTAAGGGGTAGGTACTTGATGTGAAAAGTTTGAGAAAGGAATATATTTACACTATTTAGCTGGATCAGTGCATTCCCAACTACAACAGAACATTCAGGCTCAGTTTTGTATGACCAAAGTAAGAAGAGCACACTACTCTCCTGTTTGTAGTGACATATGATAAGTACATGTTTACAGCTGAAGGAGGACATTAATGAACAACACCTGATTATGTGGAAACAAATACAGAAACTAGACACGCATGATTCAGTTAACGCTCATTTTTTCAGAAACATTTTAATAAGAACAAACTTTCTCATGTGACACGCACACAATTAGCACATTATTGGTGCAATGGTTGCCTTGCTCCACTGGCCCCTCCCCCACCTCATCTTCTTCTCTAATTGGCTGTAATCCAGTCAGTGTTGTGATGACTTTCCTCTCTGTACATCCATTAGAGCTGATAGGTGAGCTAATGAACGTCTATCCTACTTCAAGTCGGTGTCAAATTAAAATGTTTTTCCAATAAACTCAATCTGTTTGATTGTAAAAATGTAGTACAATTTTATTCATAATCCAAATAGTAAAAGTTTGCAGCTCTCCTCTCTCCCCAAATGACTTCAAGGCCTCACTCTTCCAGCGATACAGCCTTTGACACACTGATAAAGTGACTTGTTCAATGATCTGGGAATAATAATCGGCTGCATTATATAAATGTCTAAATTATGGGGAATGATTCGGGGAGAGCTCAGAGAAAGATGGAGACATCTGCAGAAAATGGCAGCACAAATATTCAGTGTGTTCATATTCTCTGGCGTAACAAGGACAAATGAGTGTCCTTCACTATAATAATAATGATAGTCCTGAAACCAGTAGAGGGTTATTGGAATATGAATACACCCTCACACACACTGCTGTCTCTGGGTACATGTATGTCTATGGGGCCCAGGCAGAATCACCTGAACCAGATCCCAACATGAGACACATGTCTGTATTGGTCCTGCTGGAGATATTGTGGACAGCGCTGGACTTCTCTCTATCCATGGGGTCAGCAAAAGACTGGGTTTCTGGGATAGGTTTCAATACGATCACTTTCTGGTCTGATGCTACATGTTAACAAAGCATGATATTAAAACACTTCCAATTATTTCTCTCATTAATGATTATGACACACATAAATATTAATGGCTCTTCACAGCTCTGTGTAACAGCCTGTGACTTTTATGACCATTCCACCACCAGAAGAAACAAGAGCAGGACATTGGACAACAATATGGAAGACATTGAACGTGACTGGACGCTGCTCAGAGTATTTATGGAGCCATTTGCTGAACACAGTGGCTCATTATTGTGATGGACAGCTGCTGAATACTGAAGATGGATCAGTTTGATGGATGGGCTTTAGTCTAATGGCTGTGCAGGTAGAACCCGCCCTGGTCTCCACAGGCCCAGCTCTCGCGGCCCACACTAACTCAAACAGAGATTAGTCGGGCTCGTTTGTTACTTGCTGACACCTGAGCAGCTCCTGGGAGCAGCCAGTCAACAGGTGAAGATGAACGGCTCTAATGAGGCCATTTGCCTAATGTCTTTACCATTTTGTCTCAACAATCAAAGACTGCGCAGCACTGACATGTGGTCCTGGGTCCAGCAGTGCACACAAGGAAAAAAACATCCACCCATCAGTGTCAGAGCAGAACACATGGAGTCTATGCACAGCTACACACACTGCCCAGAATTGGAGAAAATGCTTGTATTTAAAGGGGCACTATGTAACTTTGGCGTCAAAGGGCCCACCACATGCTTGTCCCTGTAGATATTTTATTGCTTTGTCTGGGATGTTCCATAGTATGGCATTCAATTTAACCAACCTCTCTATAGAGACAATAAGGAGGCACCATCAGGCCAAATTACTGGTCAGATCAGTAAAGATGCTAGCCCGCTCACATTAAGAATGCATTTTCCTCAGAAATAAAAACACCTGCAAATCAGGCAAAACATTGACACCCATGTTGGCAGCCCTCTACCAAAACAGTTATGTAGTGCATCTTTACATATCAGGCTATGCCGTTTGTTGTTTAATTACAGGTTTAAAGATGTACTATGCTTGTCTCATAAAATTGTTGTTTTATGCTGGAATCCTCCAAAGTATTGTATAAACGTATCTGTTTAAATTTTTTCAGTAACAATTTGTATTGCCAAAAAATAGTAATCTTCTGTGGAGATTGTGAAGTTTTATGTAGTTTTGTGGAATTTCAGTCATCATGCAAAGAAGAAGTTTCAGTCTCTCCACCTAAAAATGTACAGTGCCCCTTTAAGTGTCAAATGTTTGGGTGTTCCAGGTCAAATGTTAAATGGACATGTGGATCTAAATGGACATCTTCGCTGTTGCCTTCTACCTGTGCACCTGCTGTGTATGTAGAGCCATTCAGTTTAGCTCTAAACTGTGTCAGATAAAAGTCCTGTTGATAGGCTGCGCACACCATGGCTGGTTTTAATGAGCCCAGATGAGAACATTATTCAAACTCTTTATGGTTGTTCCAGGACATTAGCAGTAATGTTTTCTGATGATGCTCAAGTCAAATGTCAACGATGGAGCCAGCTCAGTCTAATGGTGCAGGCTGGGGACCGCTTTAATGAGCCCCAACTAAATCACCATGACCTCTGACCTTTGGCTGCTCCCATGTGGACTTCGACATGATCCTACACGAGCGGCAATGATAAATGAGACGTTTACTCCAACCTGTCCCAAACTAGGACCTACATACTGACTGTAGATGCGCAAGTTAAAATATGAAAGGGCTCTGGACTTCTCTAGTCTGTGCACTCAGATCTCGTTGATGTAGGAACAACTAAACCAGAACACAATAGACATAGAAGCAGTTTATGTCTGAATATGTGCCCTAGCGTTCCTGGTGGCTATAAGTATGTGACTAATAAACTGTAATTTGAGGTGGATTATGCCGCTGTCACTTCAACCAGGAGACTCCTCTATAACCAACTAACCAAACTGTAACTTTGCTTTCTCAAAGAAGATGTTAGTGCTTTGCCTAGAATTTTACATAGCTCTATGGAAATGCCACCAAGCTAAGTTCCAGGTCAGATCTGGAGAGAGGCAATAAAAATACCAATAATGAAACAATTAATAGAGGTGTTCTATGCCATACTGTGGAACTTTACAGGCAAAGCAATCCCCATCTTCTCCAAGGTATAGGAGATCCCCACCAATAAAGTTTCATAGTACATATTTAACACATTGTAACAATCCTATCCAAAGGAGACATGATGAGGTGTTTTTTTCTTTTGTGAGCTGCCTGTTACTGTATTTAATTATTTGAAATTGTTGCTATTAGCTGGACCAGTGCTCCAACTGAGGAGATCAGAAACAGATCAGAATTAACCTGGTCCAACAGAACGACGGTACTTTGAGATGTTCTCTTCACCTGAAATGTATAATGTAACATCTGAACACAAACTTCACAGACCTGTTCCACACAGAACCGTGAAGACCTCCATGTGTCCAATTGTGGAAGCTGTCTTCTTAACCCCTTAGATAACCAGAAGAAAGAGACACCTACACAGCATTAGCAAGAAAAACCCAGTCCTCCCACAGCCTCTGACCCCCCAGGACTACCGCCCCCACAACCAGCCGCCAAACCCCCTGCTCTGCCTGCTGCACTGTGAGTGAGGTAAACATGTCGGCACAATGGAAATTTTCTCAGCTCCAATCTGTCATGGTTTCCTTTAGATGATCTCTGGAGAAAACACACGCGTCTGCACACCAGTCACTGATCACTCTGAGATCATTTAGATAGTCCAATGCAAACACTTCCTCCATGCAACTTCTCTGCTGACACTGAATGCAAGTGTAGGAGGCATGGGGCAGTGGGGTCACCATGACTCAGCATGTGCCTCAATTGCTTCATGTGTCTTAAATTTGACTTTTTCTTAATCCACTGCAAGCTGTTATGTTAGTACCCATTAGTGTGTGGGATTTCAAGACAGAAAATGGCAGTTCAGTCTCATCAGGTTATCATCAGGTGCTCTGGTTTCTCCTTCTACACATAAAACATAGATGTGTAGAACTCCCCAAACAAGAGACAATTCACATCACATTTCAAATGTTATGATTCTAGATATCACTTGACTCTAATGGTAACGTCCAAACCATTTCTGTTCTGCGCAACATTGTTCCGGGAATGGGAAAAAACTCAATTCTATTTTTAAGTAAAAGTTTTCACTTTCAAAATAATTTCACACACATTTTTAGCTCTAATTAATGTTAATCAATTGAATGCAATAATTTAAAGAAAATACATGCACGCAATGCATGCAGGACTCAAAAGAATAAACCATAGTATAACTTTAGACTATATTAGCTCCCAGTTCTTTTTATAAATACATATACTAAGTGATGTTTCATCATACATACATCATAGGACATTTAGCTGTAAAATGCTGTTTTAGAACAAGTTTGATGTCATGTTGCAGTTATTTTGTGTATTATTTTAGACTAAGGGCATAAATTACCACCAGTATCAAAACAGTTTTGAAGAATCTCAAAGTTTTGCTACTGACATCACTGGGTAAGTGTTCGATGGTTTAAATGGAAAATGATGCATTCAGTTGTTTTGGCTTAGAGCTGGACCCAGTCTGCAGACCTCAGTCTCACTGTGGGAGTTTGAATGAAAGTACTTCTGTTACAGAGCTGCATTTGTGACTCTTAAAACTGCAAAAGAAGAATATAATAGACCTGGACGACTGATGGATTACACAGACTCTTAAAACTCAAAACTTTTCCTTTAATCGTCACAATATTAGGAAGGACCCCCGAGAGACAGCTGCTGAGGAGGCCTCTGGCAGGGCCCGTCCTCTGGGCACAGTGCTGCATGTTTGTGTCCGTGGGCGAACACCACTGTCCCAGCGCCCAGTGCTTCCTGATGGCAGTGTGGAGGCGGACACATTCCTCTCATGGGCCCAAGGAGCAAGAGCTTTTGAGATGCTGTGCTGTGGATCTGAGAGCCTTTTGTGGCTCAGGCTTTTGTTCATGCGTCGTTCACACTGTTTCAGCTCACATTCTCTGCCCTCAGCCTTGTCAGCACAACACTCTCTCACAAGTCCACTGAGTCCTATCTGCTTCTGTGTGTGCTCCACTGCACTATCAATTTGACAGTCATCCAGTAATGATAGATCTGACTATATTCATGCTCTCCTCTAAACCCTCCTAATCAGGACACATCAGACTATATTTGTCTGACATAAGCTGCCCTTCTGATGGACTCATCCACATCATGGCCAGATATTATTCTTCTGCTCCTATATATACCTTTTGTTTTGAAACTTGGTTCATGTGGCATGAATACTTTCAGCGTTAACAATTATGTTAAAGTAAGTTTTTATTCTCTCAATTTTTGTTCCTTCTTGTGATAAAGAATTGAATTAAATGTAAGGTCTTCACTGCTCTCTTCTTTTAGGTTGCTGACCCCAAGTAGTCAAAACACAACATTTTCCCTCAGCACTGGTGTAACCCTGGGCAATAAACAGTGTCCCACTACCCCAACTGTGTTCCTCATCAGCTACACAGGGAAATGAGAACTCAGACCAATCAATGAACACTGTGACTCTGTGAAGAAAAGGAGAAGTTGTATCTATGATGGTCCATCTCTGTGAAAATGGCTTTAGTGTGTTCCAGTGAGGACTGGTTTCAGAGTGCCACTGAAGGGCTTTTGAGCAGAGCATTAACCCAGCCAGTGCTGTGTAATGTCAGTACTTCATTCTCTGCTGGCTTCACTGTTCTGCCCACTTCATCAGAGATTTCATTCATGTTTTATGAATGTGGTAGGTCATAATGGAATCACATTACTACTATGTCACCATTTGCTTATTGTTATTCAGGATTGAACCAAAGGCAGTTTTTAAAATTATATTATTCTGCTATTATAAATGTGATACCCTTCCATAATAACCTACAGCTTCTTCTCCACAGTCATGACCACACTCCTTTATCAGGAGTGATCAGCCCTATACTGCCAAGATCTCCACCATTCACAATGAGATGTCCCAAATTGGCAGAGGTCACACAGTTAGTGTTCCCACTTCCTTCAACTTTTCTCTCCTGTTTCGATTCGATCCTTTCCTCTCTCTTCTTTCTCCTCTATCTTCTCCTCTCTCAGTTCTCCCTCTCAGGTGGAGGCGCGTGTTCGGTGAAGCTTGTTATTGACGGGTGTGTAGGCGCGAGGCTGATGGATGCGCGGAGGGTGTGACCGTCGGGACAGTGCTATGGCTGAAATGTAGACTGCGTTGTCCGCGATTCTATCTCCAGTTTTGATCGTTCTGATTTTGAAAAAAGAGAAGCAAATGAATAGAAAATTATTATCAACATACACGCCCAATATGTCTTTGGAGTTTTATTTAACACCAGGGGGGCGAACCCGTTTGCATCTTTGAGAATTATTTATAAATAGGTGATGTCAACTTGTTTGCATACACCACATAGTTATATTAAGGTACAAACACTTAGTGGAAACAAAAATCCACCACATTTCTGTTTGTCAACTTGTCCTCCCACGAAGGGACTTTACACTGTGCGCCAGAGAGACAGTGTCATGACGCACCGCGGGAGGGCGCACTCCTCCATGTCTCCTAGACTTCTCAGTGCATTCAAATATCATATTTATTAAATATATATCTATTATACAGCTATTTAACTACTCAATTAATCACGATTTTATATTTGGTTAATGTAGGCTACGTTTACACTGCCATCATGGGTTTAGCAGTATCATACGAGTATAGGCTATTTTAAGTTCATCCGCGTTCACTCCGTGCTGCCCACTGCCCTCTGTGCTTGTTCTAATTGTAACTGTTTTGACTGAAACAGTTATTTCCTCGCGTGGAGTGAAAACGCGCGCGCATTTTCCTCTGAGGAGATTCCGCTCCGCATCATTTGCCTGTGGTCGCTTTGAGTGACACTTTCCGAGCATCACTTTCCGGAACAAAGCCAAATATAGATCAGTGAGGTATACCTCGAGCACCGGATCATGCCTTTTATGGTAAGTCAAAACCGGAATTTCTAATTTGAACAAGTAGGCACATATAAGAGTTTTACACTGTATGAATATAACGACATGGTCTTGTGACCGACGAAGAGCTTGACTGTGTCCGAAGCCTGCACGGAGTCTGGAGCAGGTCTTTGACAACCTGTGTCTGGCGACGTCACACAAACATCAGCCAATGAGCGGCTGCAGCGCTTGTGCACAGAGCCTCCGTTTTCGCCACTCCTACTCCCTATAAGGGCAATGACGTGTCAGCATATTCAAGGATTCCCTTAAAACTAAAGCGAGGCGCGGGCCCTGCTCTTGATCTCACTCTCATCGTGAGCTCCAGGACTGACCCAAAGCGATCCACCGACAGCGCACACACGCACCTGCGCTCAGTGGAAACCATGACCGCAAAAACCCTGGACAAAGTAGCTGTGACCCTGGGGGGCTACGCACACCCAGGGCCAGAAAGCGTGTACTCCATGGAAGACATGTCAGGCACCCTCCACTCCTCCGCCCCCTTCAACAGCGAGTTGGGCCACTACGATCCGACCACCACAGGTAAGAGGCATTCACAAATGTGCTGTCAGAGTGAAAATTACAGCAGTAGAATCAGAGCTTTTCGGCTTGGACTTTTTAAATCTATTTTTTAGAAAGTTGAAGTAAACCTTCTGAACTCTGTGTCTTGTCTCGTACAGAGCCGCTGCTGGACCACTCTGCAGAGAGGCTGTCTTACAGCGGGCTGCCCCCTGCTCTGGCCCCGGGTCCTCGTCAAACATTCACCTACATGGGCAAGTTCTCCATTGACTCTCAATACCCGGGCTCGTGGAGCCCCGAGGGGGTCATTAACATCGTGTCAGGGATCTTCAACGTGGCTCAGCCTCCGCCCCCCTCCTCCTCCGCATGCTCTTCTCCATCCTCGCGCTCTCCCGGTCACTTGGCCCGTATTCAAGGCTGCAGCATGGCACAGACTCAGCCTGAGGAGCAGATGTACTCCCCTCCACCACCGTACACATCCTCCACCTGTGGGGAGTTCCAGGACCCATCAGCGTTTCTGGCACCCTCCGGGGCCATGTCTTACCCACCGCCCTCCTACTCCTCTCCAAAGCCCTCGACTGCAGATCCAGGGCTGTTCCCTCTTATTCCGGACTACACAGGCTTCTTCCAACCAACGTGTCAGCGAGAACTCCCAGAACGAAAGCCCTTTGGACCATGTCCGTTAGACACATTCCGCGTGCCGCCACCACTGACCCCGCTAAACACTATCAGGAACTTCACCCTTGGGGCACCTGCAGGCCTTGAGGCAGGCTCCCGACTGCCCTCTGCTTACAGCCCACAGAACCTGCCTCTTCGGCCCATTCTGAGGCCCCGGAAATATCCCAATCGCCCCAGTAAAACCCCAGTACACGAGAGGCCGTACCCGTGCCCAGCCGAAGGTTGCGACCGCCGCTTCTCCCGCTCTGATGAACTCACGCGTCACATACGCATCCACACTGGACACAAGCCCTTTCAATGCCGTATCTGTATGCGCAATTTCAGCCGCAGTGACCACTTGACCACTCACATCCGCACGCACACGGGCGAGAAGCCCTTTGCCTGTGACTTCTGCGGACGAAAGTTTGCGCGCAGCGATGAGCGGAAGCGGCATACGAAGATTCACTTGCGGCAGAAGGAACGCAAATCATCTGCAGCATCCTCTTCATCATCTGGCTCTAGCGCGCTTTGTTCGTAGTGCGCACTGGCATGTGCATGTGGGAACAGGCACACAAAACTTTATAAACTGGCTCAGAATAGCGTTGCTCTTGCAACGCCTTGTAGTGCCTTCAATCATGCTCTGGCAGAAATGAAAATAATATATTTTTATACAATATAATTCTGTACCTTTTTGTAAAAAAAAAAAAAAAAAAAAAAAAAAAGTGTAAAATATGTAAAGTGTAAATGTGTAAATATCTATTGTGCAGTGTGCAGTGAATTAAATATAATTGAAGATGAGCACACGCCTCTGTGTTTTTGTCCAAGTCAAATTTCATTGAAGTGGTTTAATAATGAAAGTGCTAATGTCTTCTTTAGTTCTGACTAATGACACTGTGGGCCGCGCTCACCGCGAGGAAAGTGCGTGGGAAAGTCCCTTGACGCGTAAAGTTTGGCCCTGGAGCGCACGTTGTTTTTCTTTATCTCTTCATGTGCGCTCTCTACAGAGAAAGCAAAGACAAATAAAGCCAGGCCCGTATTTAGACTACTTTATTATTTTATTTTTCTTTTCAAAAAACAAACAAACAAACAAACAAACAAATAAACAAACAAACGTAGCTTCGTCCTTTTATTTCTTTTTATTTCTTACACGAAAGACTGGGCCATTTTCTCTTTATTTTATATAGCCTAGGCCTAACTTTTTAACTACCTCGTTTTTAACGATAGGCTACTTTTGTGTCAAACAACAAACGACATAAAGTTTAAAACGCCGTCATTCCGTCGTAAACAGTGATTTTCGCGGTATGTTTGACAGCGGAGATCTACACCGACTGGACCTCACCTCATACACGCGTCAGATGCCCATATTACGCACTGTCAGTGCACCGAGCGGAGGAAACAAGCGCATGTGTAAGGCCCACACAGGTCATTTTAACAAATGAGTGAGTGATTGTACAGTCGGCTACACTTTACAGGGGATAGTGGGACTTGTAGGCATAGCATCTTAATTTGAACTGTTAAAACGTGAACGGCATAAGCACATACGGTCAGGGAATGTGTTCATTTCAACTCGCGCAAGGCCCATATGTAACTGTGTTCTTTACTCTGCCACTAAGCATTTAGGCCCTGAAAATTAAACTTTCATCACAAGCTTTTCCTCACTTTCTTCAAATCATAAGAATTTAAGGAAACACATTTCAGTGGTGTCAAGCAAAACGTAGGTGAGATATTGTTACTGTAGTCCTATTTCAACACAGTTCAATTGTTTCCGCTCTTTAATTTTACAATATAAAGCAGGTACTTACATTACATTTTGAGCAGATTTTTATTTTAGTGCCCTGATAGTACACCAAGACCTAAATGATAAGTTCTCCAGAATTATAACTCACCAGTGACAAATTGTTCTTAGCACTGGTTGCCTTTAATTATTATTTACTAAGTCTTAATATTAATATCTGAAAAAAATACATATCTAGTCTAGTTTTCTTTGATGTTTAAACATCTGAATGATTTTATTAAAGTGGATGTTAGAAGCATTATTCATCTGTACTTTACCCAAGTAGAAATGGATATTTTTTCTTTATGATCTTAGGCTATGGTATAAGGCTCTGTATCTTGTGTAACATTTTAGATAGTTAGCAAAAGCTACAGAAATAATTAAAAATAAATGTGTGAGTAAAGAAATTTGTGTCCATATACATCTTAGTATACTAGAGTCTGAACTGCAAAGCATACATTTGGCTGTTCCTGATCCTGTTAGCTTTATGGAATAATTTTGTGTATGTTGTGGCCGTAAAGTAAAGAAAAAAGTATTGATACTGGCCTCTTAATACTAAAATTTCACTCCATTCACCAGTATTTTGTTTCAATATTTAGGAATCCTGAATTTCCCTGATGATTGAGGGAAAGTTATATAAAAGTGTGTTGGTAAATGGTCATTTTTATATAGCACTTTTTCACCTTCAAGCCACTCAAAGTGCATGTTTTTGTTACACATTAACATTTAGAGTGTAAATGTATAGATAAGAAATGGAGGTATGACATTTATTGAATAATAATCATTACAATCAATAACATGTCCAGTTTTAGACATGAACATGTCTGTAACTCTAGATGTCATAACTTCATACTTCGTGTTGGCAGAAAACAAAGCTATCCTTTTCTGTCACGTTCGCTGCAGGTCTTTCTGAAAATACTGTGCACTGAATAAAGCAAGCTGCTTCGGAATGTCAGCTCTTGCTTCAAATTAACATTTTAATGGACATTGGATTGAATTTTAACCAGAAAGGGAGAAATGACATTATAGTAGCACATCCTCCATTTTTGGTAATATATAGTACAATGTACAAAATGGAATACTTGCTTTAGAAAATGAATACTGTAACATTTAAGTGTGATATTAGTCTTAATGAGGTCCAGCAGAAACTCCGGCCAAACCCTGTTGTGCTGTCCAGCTTTAAAAGCTTGTCTTCACATACACCCACCCAGATGCACCGAGCTGCAGGGTGCATGTTGAGACACAAGTCACTCCTCACACAGACACTGGGGGCCCAGGGTAAGCTTGGCCCCCACACCAGAAGTCCTCTGGCTGAGGGATCTCTAGGAGCCATGTTTCCTCCGGAGACTCAGAGCTTGGGGCTGAGACCTGTAGGACTTGGTAGTAATGACAGTCTCGGTTGTTGTCAGGGTCATAAGGAGGTGCTAAGATGTCCAGGAAGGCGGCAGGTCCCCCCAGTGCCTCAATCTGATGCAAGTTGTCCTGTTGGGGAGTGAGCAGACAGGGGGGGCTGCTGGCAGAGTACTCGGACACACAGTGCAACACAGAGCGGCAAAGAGAGGGGACCTGTGAATGGCTGAGGGGTGGCTCAAACACAGGGGTGACTGCTCCATCGGAGTCCAGTTTGTCAAAGCAGCGCACGCTCACCTTCCCATACAGCACCTAAACACAAACATTATACAGGTGTCACTACACCATCCAAGTACATAAACTACCCCCTCAGTGGGACAACGGTGGCTCAGTGGTTAGAGCAGTGGTCCCCCAACCCAAAGGTTGAATTCACTACGCATTGCGTAGTATGAATGTGGTGTGTGTGTGTGTGAGTGTGTGTGTGTATGTGGTCGGAGGGGCTGATGGCTGCAATAGTAACTTACCACTACCGAGTATGGGGTGAATGAATCATAACTACAACATAGCACTTTGGGGGGCTTTGACAAGCCTGTAAAGTGCATTACAAGTGTAAGGTATTGTTATTATAATCAACACAGATGTAAAGTCATAAGTCATGAACCCTTTATGTTGAGTTGTCTCCACAAGCCAAAGAGAACTGCATCTTAGGGTATCTTTTGCTACAATAGTAGTTTACTACTATAGAGTATGGAATGGAGGAATAATGACTTCAGTGTAGCGCTTTGAGAGGCTTTGAGCCTGTGTATTCTAGATCATGATCAATACAGGAAAAGGTACCAAAAAGTACCATTCAGGTACTAGTACTGAAAACCAGGTATCACTGGAGTACTTGTACATTTAAAAAAATCTTTGTTCAAAGTCCCAAGGCCCACAAATTCAAGTTAAGTCCTATGCTTTGAGTTTCAAGTCCTTTTTGCAAGCTATTTAGAGAATTTGCGAGGGGCATATTCCTGTTTGTTCCTGTCAAATTAAACACTGAAAGTGCATTTAGCGATCGATTGTATAGAAAAAAGATTGTTTTGGAGGAGAAGGACCAAGTCCTCTCAAGTCACAGGGCTCCAGGTCAAGTCATATGGCCCAGGTTGTTGTCCATTTGATCAAGTCAAGTCTCAAAATAATCAAAATAGTGACTTTCCAAACTAAGACTTGTAAGTCCACATCTCTGCCCATTCGTATCCCCAAGTGAAAATATGTCTTTTGTTTCGAAATTACAGTTTCTGGGACGACTGGGTGAAACGGGCTCTCTGAAAACCTTGGCAATTAAGAATACTCGACTGGATTGTTTTGTTACTGAACACGCAAAAAAACAAACTTATTATGGTAATGAATTCACAATATACATCCCTCCGAAAGGATATCTAGTATGTGTGAATAATGAAGCAAACATTATTCACATGTTGCTCAAAACAGGGTCACACTAGGTTAACAGTGTGTTCTACCGCGGGGTCAAGGTGTAGTCTCGTGACTACCTTTATCATGCCGTTCATTCCCGGGTGGTCGTGCAGCGGGATGGAGGCGCCTGAGCGGAGGATAAACACGCCCATGCTAAACACTGGGGTTTCACAGATGTGCATGTAAGTCACGGGCGGGCTCTGGGCCCCTTCTGGTCCAGGGCGGCTGCTTTTCCGGGGAGCTAATTTGAGATCCGCAGCTCTGAGTGAGGTCACGAGGGAGATGAGCTGTTTGTGCTGTTCGGGGAGCGGCTTGTGCTCTCCATTGTCTTTGGACAGACAGTCTTTAAAGGTGACAGAAGCCTGTTTGGCGATCTTCTGGATGAGAGGAGTTCTGTCTCGCGGCATCCTGCAGACAGTTAACGGTATTCCTGGCACTGACTCGTACCGTTCCGTTCTCCCACCGATGTCCAGAGAACTTCGACGTGTTCTCCTTTACGTGTCAGAACATTAAAACGTCAGTATCATTCTGCCTGTGTTATTGGTAAAGGAATTCATTTTTGGCGGACAAAGCTGCCCAAGGCTAATCATTTTCTTCAGTCTACTGTCCCTCCGCTGGTGACCAGACCAAAGCGTCTGCGCACTACGCAGCATCCGCAAAGGAGCATGGGAATACAAGTTTTGTAGCCATGAAGCACGAAAACGTTAATGCACTAGTGTTAGTATTTTTAATAGTCTGCAAATTTAATACATGTTCTCTGAAATCATTCGTCGAAGTAGAAATACTGGTCATGCACCGAAATCTAATATATCCATGACCGAAATACATCTACACTACGGCTTTGAAAACAAGGACTACATTACCCAGTGTCCATTGTCAGAGCAGATGTTATAAAGAGGAAAAGGCCACTTCGGACCGTTCGGACACTGAACCCTTCAGCGTGTGTGTCTGTGTGTGTCAACTCCCACTATTGCTGTTATTCTGGGGCCAATGGACAAACACTAGGGTTCTATTGGTCCTACTGCATGCTGCTGTTTTTTCATTTAGTGGTTTAAAATACAGACTTTTCTTATGTTAGATCACTGGTGTTGTTTATGACTGCAAAAATGGCTCAAAGAAATGTAGTAATCTCCGAAAGAAAAAATCTTTTGGGAAAACTCTACTGAGCCACTTCCTATACGCACACCAAAAATGGATGTGCGCGCTCCAGTTACGCGCGGTGCTTGTGCGCTCTGTGGGCCACGGCTGGAGCACCTCTTCACATGGCGCAGTTTGATTTCAGATGTGTGAATGTGTGTGTGGCTTGAGGGTTGTTTTATAAGAGGCTCTGGAACAAAAAGAGTCCACATCCTCTTTGGAAATAATGAGGCTCATGCGTGCACACATGTTGCTTGGAGACCTTTCTCCATCAAACAGCCTGATCTGCTCTGTTGTTCAAATTTTTAATGTTTTCGCATCATTTTTCTGTGCCATTTCAGCGAGATGAATATTGGCAATATGTAACACAGCCATCGAAGCCATCAAAACAAAACAAACGAACAAACAAACAAAAAACAGTAGCGATCAGGTATATGAAAGTGAAGCCACCTGACTTGAGAATGAGAACATATTATTATTCTTGCTTCAGCCCCACGTTGCCTCCAGCCACGCCCACGCCACTATGACCGGCCTAGAGGATCAGGCAGAAAACCTGGGCCTAGGAAAACTACTTCTGTTGTTTTGTGTTTGAACCATAAGACTGTTGATTAGAAGTGGATACCCGTGATGCCTGCTGTTTCCTCTCTGAATGGCACTGTTCTCCATCAGTTCATGTTGAGATGAATGCTGGATAAGTCAGTGTGTGTGTGCCCTGTTTATTGGGTAAACATAAAGCCATCATTATTCTGACTGTTTAAAAATGTGCATGACTCACATTGCAGAAAAGTCAAGGGACATTTATCATAGCTTCCTCAGCCAAAGATCTGACTGAAGTGCTGATTGTGTGTCCAGTATTTGCATAACCACATACCAGCGGGTCTTAGAGGCGCTTTGTTTCAGGTTTTATGGGAGATCATTATTTGTCACCTGGCAAAAGTTAAATAAGCAGTGTTGTGCAGATTATCATTCCAGTAACACACTGTGGCATTTTGTCTGTCATTGTTTCATGATACACAACATGTTTACTTTCCATTGTCTCCAAGAGTGTAGCTACTAACCCAATGAAACAAAAATATACAAAAAATTGTACCAAACTGAACAGTTTGCATTGAGTTGGTCTGATCTGCTCCGACAGTTTATGAGGAACTATCACTGACGCCTTTGTGCCCAGTTCTCATCACACCCATCATTATTACGAGCTGACAATAAGAGCCTGTACATGTGGGCCCTGGGGTCTGGCCTGCCAAGAATGTCTACAACATGAGCCAAAGATCAAAATTCATTAGGCTGCTGGAAAAATATTTGCATAAAGCTATGTTAATGTTTGTCCCGATGAACAAAGAGGGGGACAGAGGAGACCAGGATGACAAATGTACAGTCCAGAGTTGACCTCTGAAATATCTTCATGTCCCACTGCTCACATGGTTCAGACTACACTTGTGCTTGTGTTTGATCTGCACCTGGAGAGCACAATACAACTCTAATACTAAGTGTTTGTCAGGGGCCAGTGCTCCAAAAGTCATCAGAGTAAACTGTCCCATGGTCCTCCATCACTGCAGGCTCCTGAGTCCAAGAGTGGCTGGGGACAATGGACTGGAACTGGCTCATTTGTCTCTGTTTAGGGCTTTGCTGCAGAGGCTATTACCTCTACAAGTGTGGGCTCCTGCACCTCCGCACTCATGTGAGGCCCCCATGAACAGTGAAAGATGCCAATAGGCCTATGATTAAAAATGTTCATCCCCAACTGGGAGGTTGGAGGTTTTTACCCTGCGGTTTTACCCTGCTTTTACGATAGCAGGCTGGGTTGTATCTTTGGGCAAGGCACCTCAATAGGGTGAAATGTATTTGCCACAACACATACAAGATGGAAATCAAATGCTGTTGTGGAGCACTAGTATAGGAAACCCATGTAGACAAGAACAGATAATGGAAACTACAGAAAGGCTGGGTCTGGATATTGAACACAGGACCAAATTGCAGAGAGGCATGCGTGGTTATCACTGCGCCAACTGTGTCCGAGGAGTAAATTAATTGTGCATCATTGTTAAGCAGTAGCCAATGTCTAAAATATACATACTGTATTAACTAATGCATTATAATCAAAGGTGGGTACTAGTCACTTAAATAATCACAAAAAGTATTTGGTGAATAATAATAATAATAATAATAAAGTGCAGAGCAAATTTATGATTCATTAATTGGTCAGATAAAATGTATAATGCTTGGTTTCTATTATTTCAGAAATAAAAACTAAAACTATTATGTTCATTCAAGTGTTATCTTATAATTTCATATTGCCAACCTAAAGTGTAGTTGTCTGAGTCTGAGTCTATGTCAAATTTCTAGGCCTATATATCTCTATAACTTTCTGCCATAGAATTCCTCTAACCATATATTAATAAATATATTGATCACATGACATAAAGCAAACATGTGAGTGATTAAATCAAGTAGCACTGTCTGAACTGTGTTCAGGAGATGCTGGGGGGGATGGGGTTGGGGGGGGTGCAGGAAGGGCCCTCCCCCCGGGGGCTTCTCCCCACAGCCTGGCCTTTGTCCCTGATGATGTATGAGACAGGCTCTCCATTGGCGTACCACAGGAACACGACAGCAGCGCCAACACAGAGCCATAATGGAGACTGATGCGACGGCTCACTTTGTCCACACCACAACGAGTCAGCGCAGCCCTCCAGGCTCCGTCAGGGGCCCTCCAGGTTCTGACAGGGGCCCTCGTAGCGCTGCAGTGTGGCCCTGGCAGCTTACGTGTGGAAGCTGCTCTTTCCTGGCAGGTGAACGGACGGACAGATGATGTACGAGGGCATGAGGAGGTACAGTAATGGGACAGTGGAAGTGAAGGTCTCCTAGCACACATTCCTGACATAACTATGGTGAGAAGTGTCAACTGTCAGTGTCATGATCTGACAAGGCACTGTGCTGCAACTTTGGCTTCACACCTGCCGCCATAAGGTATGAACCAGGGCAGTAATACTCAGATCTGTGGTTCACCAGGCTGCCCAATCACCTGGGAATTCAAATTGACATGTGCAGTTTGAAGTGATGCTGACACACATCAACACATTTACAGACAAAAACAGAGACATACGTTAGCATCAAACTCCATATCCTCCTGAATCAGCAGCACTGGCAAAAAAGTATATTTACAGTGTAGTTGTGTGTGTACCATCCAAAAGCAGCATCTATCTCTCCTCAGAGAGTAGCACTACCCCATTCCCCTCCATCTGCTATTCCTCATGTGGACCATAAAGTCTTCAGTGTGCACTGCACAGAACATTGTCCTAGTGTGGGGATGCCAGCAGATCATGTGGCTCTGTCTGTTAAAAATATTTCTGCTAGACACTGTCAAAGGTCCTGCAATATCACTGATGAATTCATCCAATACAATACTGTTAAATTCTAAGTATTAGGAATTACTTGGTTTGGCTCTCAGTGGTTGTTGAGAACCACTGAGTTGCAAACTGGTTTCTAGCAACCTCTGAGTTGCTAGAAACCCTTTTGCTCAGAGCAAGCTGGTTTCTAAACAGCAAAGCCTGTACAGTTTGTTACCACTTAGCCACTTCTTAAGTAAAACATTGTTTGTCATTGTATTTAACCCCATGGGTTATTCTAACCCAGTTTAGGCTCCATAAATCTACTACTTTAGTGCATACTTTATATCTGTCCTTTGTTTTCTCCAACATGTAAAAAATGGTGGACTACTTGCAGGGCTGGTTACTATATCACTCAGACTGTGTCTGCTGGGGGACAAGGGACAAGTGCCATATCTGAGAAATCAGAATAATAAGTACTAGACTGGTGGCATGTGTCCGGCTCATGTGGAAGTTGTAGATGAAACCTAACACACCTTCACTGAAAATATGGAGGCAGAGGATGAAAGTACTGTATGTGATAAGATACTGGGGAGAGTAAATGGAAAGATTTAAGCTTGGAATGAGCTGTGAGACAGTGGGCTTTTGTTTGTCTGTGTAAATGTTTAATCAGTATTAAGAATAATATGTTATGTATGTATTTCTATACTCTCTGGTTTTTAATTATTTGTTTGTATGTATGTTTTGTTCGGTTCTGTTTTTGTTCAAAATGTGAAAACATAATAAATATAATCTATTTGCAATTAGTATAAAAAATATATGTGTGGCAAGCTGTATACCAGGAAAGCAAGTTTCACATGTCTACTTTATTTTGTGTCAAATCTGGCTTCAGTTGAATGATGCGTATGAAGAAGTGAGTGGGTTTGGCCGAGGCAATGGGGTGGAAACTTGCTTGTGTGTTATAGCCTCATTCATCTGCAGAGGGCTGCGATGCTCTGCCCAATGACATAGGTCCAAAATCACCAAATCTCTCCAAAGCATCCATGCCCTAACTCCATAAACAATCTTTTGCAACTCTGTCTTTCCTATCCATCCTCATGGGTTTACGCAGGAGAGCCTTAATGCTAACCCTGCCAACTGCAATGGTTTCAGTGACTGTGAAACCACATTGATTCAAACTGCTCACAGCTATTAGCAACAACCTCTAGATACCAACATACAAGCTTGGCAACGTGGTCAGAACTTGAACCCTCAGTTGTCATAAATTTAAATAAAGTCACTGTTAAAGTTTGCCATTTTCTTTTACTATATTTATATTATTATTAAATGTATGTGAATAGTCTATTTGATGTCCAAAAGAGCCCAGCGCTGAATCAAATGTACAATCAGTGACAAAGACCAAAGGTTGGTGGTTAATTTCCTTGCATTTGCCATCTACCATCTGCATGTGATAGGCTACTAAAAGTCTGCTCCTGGGCAGCTATGGCTATGACAGCTTTCCACCACCAAGTGTGGAGAGTAAATTTAATGAAAAATAAGCTCATATGAAACAGACCTGTTGTTGGTTTTGTGTAGTTATGAGACATGTGAGAATGACGTCAAGCAGTTCAGAGGCTCTCAAGAGCTCTACAGAGCCAGACACAAGAGCTTCTGCATTAGCACCGTCCTTCCTGAAACATGTGGATGTGACCTCCTATCTTGATCCTTATCCAGGAATGGATCACTGGGTGTGATCTAAAACAGTCCGACAAAACAAAACACAGAATACAGTCCTTACACCATATGGTCAAACACATGAAGGCCAATACTACTCCTATAGCAGCTCTGATGGAGCCTTTTGAGAGGACTCTGGGCACAGACTCTGAGGTGAGGGGTCATTTGTGAAGTTTCTCTGTTGAAGCTGTCTCTAAATAAAAGTGTGGAGCACACACTGCACTGTTGTACACAGTCTCTGTGAACTGCTGCCAAATGACACCATTAAACACAAGCCCTCCCAGACTTCACCCAGGCTTTCTCTGACAGTTCTTTCATCTGGTCTACTGTAACTTTGAGCACATTCTCCTCTTTCACTCGTTTGTTAGCCCAAAGTGGTGGTGTGCACCCTGGTTTGACAGTAGGATCCAGAATACAGTTCCTGTATTCTGGACGCCAGCACAGGCCTATGAGAGCCTAACAACATCACACAGACTGCCTTAGTAAAAGGCTAATTAAAGTTTTGCTTCATGCCTGTATAGCTTAAGACATGTTATTAACGCTAAACATAAATATAAATAAGAGAGAAATATAGAACTATCGTAAGGATCATTACAGACTCACGACTACCATCTAGTGGAGGTTTATGATAATCATAAGGGGAAGAGCAGGGTATCTACATGGACACTACATTTGTCTATCAAATTGATGGGGAGATCACAGGGCAATAATATTCAGCTCACCAGTATTACAAACAATAGCTGTACGTGTCACACTGGTGGCGCTTTTGTTTATCCCGTGGCTTTACACTCCACAGTTAGCGGAACCCTTGGCCACATTTGTTTCCTCCACAGATAGTTGCACCGTGCACAATGTGCTTCCGGCTCCTTTCCACACGTGAACAGTGAAAACAAGCCACCGCCGGAGCCGCAGCTGAACCCGAGGTATGATCCAGTATGTTTCATCCAGTGATAATGGACAAAACGGTGCTGTGTGTTATAATGTTTGATTTGGTAAAGGTGTCACACGGGGGAGGATCATAGACTGTATATAGTGAGGACATATAGTGAGGGGCATCGTTCATCAACTAGTCCACCTCTGTTTGATGCTGTTTTAGACTTCAAAAAAGAGTGAAAAAGCTGTTAATTCACCCATTTTTTAATTTACTAAACGAGCTCAAGTACAAATCCATAGCAGGCATATAATAATAATAATAATAAAATAGAACGTATACTGCAAATATAGGGTAATTTACTGTTGCTTTAATAAAAATGTTCTAAGCCCCAGTGACTCCACCACTTTGAAGTGAACCTTCCAGAATTAATCTCGGGACAGCCAGAGCTTGGACAACATTTAATAAGGTTATAGTTTTACACATCAATTAATAGTAATATTGACGAAGACTTGACTTGAGTGTACCCCAAAGTTGGGCCAGTTATCTGAGGGAGATTGACAAAATTTTGTGTTGAATCCATACAGCTGTCTGTGTAATGCAACGATCATATTTTGTGTTTGTGTTTTGCAGCTCTTGGCCAAAATGGATGGGAAGGTAAAGAAACAGAGGAAGCACCAGCAAAAACATAGTGGACCAAAGGCAGAGAAAAAGAAGCTGAGGAAGCAGGGCCCATCCACCGAGGAAGATGAGCGCAGGCGTAACCCTAAGGCCTTTAGTGTGCAGTCGGCTGTACGCATGGCCAAGACTTTTCACAGGGCCCAGGACATAAAGGCTAAGAAACACCACATACCTTTAGTAGACCGTACTCCACTTGAGCCCCCTCCTGTGGTCATAGTGGTGATGGGACCCCCCAAAGTGGGCAAAACCACATTGATTCGCTGTCTGATCAAGAACTTCACCAGGCAAAAGCTAGCAGACATCTGTGGGCCTGTGACTATTGTTTCAGGTGTGTGCAGTCTTTTGATTTGTCCAGTCAACAAACGTCTGGTGCTGATCAAATGTGTCTCTATTCTACAGGGAAGAAGCGTCGGCTCACTTTCATTGAATGCACCAATGACATCAACACCATGATTGATCTGGCTAAAGTTGCTGACCTAGTGAGATTAATTGATTTCACTTATGAGGAGGTTTAAATTTCCAAGTCTCTAAATGTTTTTTTATTGTAGGTATTGATGCTAATTGATGCCAGCTTTGGTTTTGAGATGGAGACTTTTGAGTTCCTAAACATCTGTCAGGTTCATGGCTTTCCTCGCATTATGGGAGTGCTCACTCACCTGGATGCCTTCAAGAACAACAAAACTCTGCGCAAAACCAAAAAGAACCTTAAGCACCGCTTCTGGACTGAAGTCTACCAAGTAAACTCTCTTCTTCCAAATTTCCTACCCTCACTAGTATTCTAATAAAGTTTTAGTGCATGAGATACAAATATATAGAAATGAACAAATATAATTTATTCATTTCTATGTTCACAAATTGTGTGATGATTGGTTGTACTGTAACAATGATTCATGATGGCTTGTGCAGGGTGCCAAGCTGTTTTACCTGTCGGGTATGGTGTATGGGGAGTACCAGACACAGGAGGTGAAGAATCTTGGTCGCTTCATCTCGGTGATGAAGTTTCGTCCTCTGGTGTGGCAGACGTCCCATCCATATGTTTTAGTGGATCGGTGAGTATGCGCCATGAAGCGTGTATTAGGGCTGAGCAAAATGGAAATAAACACAATTTGTCATCCGGTGAAATATATTTAATACAGTATTCTATGGCACAGTTACAGTATATGATTATTGTGCTAAGATTGAACACAATCAACACTAGGAGACAACATAGCAGGATGATTTCAGGAAGGCTTTCAGGAAGTCTGTAAATTATCACAGAAACACTTAAGTTAGTTGGTTAATGGGGTCTGATAGTCAGCCAAAACTAAACATTACGTTATCTGGACCAACAGATATTTTACCTGTATTATATGGTCTCATACTGTTAAAAATCTTTTTGATCATGTTTATTCACATGTTGATCCAAGGTGTATGTTTTTATTATAACTGAGCTGTGTTGACAGCATGGAGGATCTAACTGACCCTGAGAAGGTCAGGACTGAACCCAAGTGTGACCGGACCGTTTCTCTCTATGGCTACCTGCGAGGGACATATCTGAAGAACAAAAGCCACATTCATATTGCTGGTGAAGCTCTTTGAATGTAGCATAAACTACATAAGTGTTCCTATCATGTGACTAAAGAGTTTGTGTTTTGGTTGACAGGAGTGGGGGATTACCAGGTGTCAGAAGTGAACTTTCTTCCAGACCCTTGCTCTCTGCCAGACACTCAAAAGAAGAGGGCTCTGAACGAGAAAGAGCGCCTGCTGTATGCCCCCATGGCAGGAGTTGGGGGAGTGGTCTATGACAAAGATGCAGTTTATGTGGACCTGCCCGCAAGTCACGTCAAGCAACAACAGGTGAACCTAACAAAGCTGTAAGGCAAAATATAAATTGACTAAGCCGTCTAAATAGTTGCAGTGCCTAGATTGTAATGCACACAAGTAACAAATGCACAAAAAATACATATTTCAAACATTTCAAGATATTTTAAGAACTATAGATCTATTTAGGGGTGTTAGACGATTGTAATGCTGTGTTTGCCCATTTTACTGTTGTTTTAGTTAGGGTGACCAGATGTCCCACTTTGTGCACAGCATGTTCAGCTCAAATCCTGCATCACGCAAACTGGGTCTGTGCAAAAACTTAATTTTCATCAGCAGCCATATAGAGCTCTGTGCAGCAGCCACTGCTTGCGCACCACATTTACTCATTTAAGTGTCTAGGTATGTTAAGGTATGTGTAATGTGCTATTAACTCATCTTTGTTCATAAATGTGAACCCTATAAAAGTTCCTGCAACATTTATACATATTAAGTTAACATGTATATGACATCTTAAATCTTCCCATGACTACATTTACCCACTGCCGAACAGGCCTTATTGTGAAAACACTGACAATGCACAGATTCAAACTGCACAAACGGCAGGCATATATTTAAAAAAGTTGCTTTGCTTTGATCCCTGGATTTGAGAATGGAATTTTGCAAATGAGGCCTTATCAACATACACTATAGGCCCACTGATTAGGCTACTTAAAATATTGCCTAAAATGCAGCAGAAAACAGGACTACAGGTCTTATTCAAAAGGAGGAGTGGAGAAGCAATGAAAAAAGAAAATGTATATATACTTTTTTTTTAAATGTCCCTCATTTTCACACTTTGTCCCAAATAAACAGGGGTGCTGTTTCACATTTGGTTGTTTTCCATCTGGTATATTTTTGTTTTTAGTTATGTGTTGTTGTTTTTTTTTAATTGGTCTTATGTGGTCATGTTCTTGCAGGAGGAGGTGCGTCCTACTACAGAGCTTGTCCAGTCTCTTCTCGACACTCATGCTACGTTAGATGCTAAGATGGCTGCCAGTAAGGTGTCTCTGTTCAGTGGTTCGGCTACTCTCAACTCTGACGAATTAGTGGAACATGAGCGGTGAGACTTGTGAAGATTATTATACTTAATGCACCCAATGAATGTACAGTGTCAACTGTTCTGTAGTGTAGTAGTGTATTTTATATATATATATATACACACACACACACACACACAAAATATGTATGTGTCAAATGACGTGTATTATATAGGCTACAAGAGGAGACTGTGTGGGACCAACAGAATGGCCGCAGCAGGAGGAAAGTGGTCTTCAATGACAGCCAGGACCAAGCCAGCGGCTCCAGTGAGGAGGAGGATGAAGAGGAAGATAAAGAACAGGATGAAGAACAAGATGAGGATGATGACCACTTAAACAGGTTTCTGAGACAGACTCGAGAGGGGAGCGGGCCCCCTCACAAGAAACAGAAGGTGGAGCAGCCTCCGTCAGAGCTCCCAGTATTCGCCGACAGTGAGGACGAATTGGAGAAGAGTGAGGAGGACTCTGAGAAGGACTCTGAGGAAGACTCTGAGGAAGAGGAGGACCCGGGTGAAGAGGGAGACTCTGAGGAAGAGGAGGACCCGGATGAAGAGGAAGACTCTGAGGAGGAAGACAAGGAAGAGGGCTCTGAAGAGGAGGGGTCAGAAGAGGAGCAAGGTGAGACTGATCAGGCTTTGAAATCCTGTCCCTTTGTGATTAAGCACATTTTACACTATTTTACAGAAATGGTCTTAATTTTTTCATTGCCTTTTTAAAATAATAACTGCAACATTGTGACCACAGGGGCCCTATGCTGGAAAGAGAGTCTGCAGCAGAAAGCATCAGAAGCTTTTCTACGTCAACAAGAAGCTGCCCCTAATCTGCGCAAACTGGTGTATGGCACAGGTACGTCATCACATCTTTGCAACACTCAAGACCTGCTTTATTTTTCTGTGTTTAATCTGTCCACTGTCTGACTACAGTGGTGGAAGCTGCTGGGGTGCAGAATGAGAATGAGGAGGATGAGGAGCTGGGTGGATTGTTCAGAGTCAGTCGTCCTCAGAACAATAAGAGACTCCAGGCCGATGCTCTGGACTGCTCTCGCTTCCATCCCAACGGTACTCACGACTGGGATTCACAAGAGGTAGGAGCACACCCAAAATATTCTCTCTGGCTTGATACAAGTTGCTCTGCGAATGAGGGGAAAAGAAGCATTTCAGTGGCTAAAGCTCTGGTGTTCTGTATGCTCAGGTACTGGACTCAATCAGGGACTGCTTTGTGACCGGAAAATGGGAGCACAGTGAGGATGCCGCCACTCTGCTCAAAGAGGATGGTATGTTAAGTATTAAATGATGAAGCATTCACCTACTCACGATACAAGCTAAAGTTTAATTATGTGTTTATGACTTGTACTAACTGAGTTGTCATTTTAAGATGAGTTGTACGGGGACTTTGAGGATTTGGAAACTGGAGAGGTCCATAAAAAACAGAATGTAGAAGATCAGGAACAGGTAAAAGTTGCAGCTAAACTGTTGGTTTCTGATTTTGTTTGTGTCTGTTTTTAGTACATGTACATGTTTGTAAATTATAATATTCTGGTTGTTTTGTAGATGGAGAGTAATAGTGAAGCAGAAAACGAGGAGCAGCTGCTGGTGCAGACTGATGAAGAGGAGCAGAGGAAGAAACGTCTGGAGAAGAAGCGTCGATTAAAGGAGCGTTTCGACTCAGAGTACGATGATGGAGAAGCCACATACTTGGACGACTTGAAAGAGGAGATGCAAAAACAGGCTGAGGTTCCCTATAAACAAGGACACTTATATGAATTTAATCTTATGAATCCTTCTGAAGTAAATCCCAACTAAACCATGTTGTATTTTGTACAGCTCAACCGGGCTGAGTTTGAGACGATGGATGATGAGACCAGAGTGCAGTATGAAGGCTTTAGACCGGGCATGTACGTGCGACTGGAAATCTCCTCTCTGCCCTGTGAATTTGTGACCAACTTTGACCCGCACTATGCCATCATTCTTGGTGGGCTTAGCTCCAGTGAAGGCAATGTGGGATACCTACAGGTCAGTCCCCTGTTCTCACAACTTAATATCAGTAGTGAGTGCAATCTGCAGCATTGTTACACTGAATTGGGGCATGACTCTAGATCAGTTTAACTTTTTTTTTCTCTCCTCTGATTCTGATATTTAGAAAAATGTTTAGTTTTCTTTTGGGTTATTACCTTCATCTTTCTTTTTGCAAAGCATAATGGGTGTAAATGCTTTTAGCTATGAACTCTGATATAAAACCACCAGATCCTGACAACGGGTTAAAATCAAATGTGTGCAATAATTCCTAAACTTCTTTACTTTCGTTAGCCTTAATTGTGAAGATATTTTTTCCAGATATTTCTCATTTGATATCTCCTGTTTCTATCTTGACTTGAGCCCAGTAAGAGAGTGAGGAATTCCTTCCAGCTTTCCTATCGAATGAAACCGAAAGCAGTTCTTGCCTGCCTGATGCAACTATGTACTGCTTTGATGTAGATTGGGGTGAGCCGGAGTAAAGTGGAGTTGAGTGGACCAGACCATGGGTTTTATGTCAAATCTAAATGCAGAAACTAGTCTTAATTCTTGTTTAAAGACAGATGGGAATTATACCTTTATTGTAATGTGAGTGTGGACATGACCCTCAGATGCGCTTAAAGAAGCATCGCTGGTATGATCGTATCTTGAAGACTCGGGACCCTCTGATTCTGTCCCTGGGCTGGCGGCGCTTCCAGACCATCCCCCTGTACCACATCGAGGACCACAACGGGCGTCACCGCCTGCTCAAGTACACTCCACAGCACATGCACTGTGGGGCCTCCATCTGGGGTGAGACACAACCTCAGAAGCAGAACAGAACAACATTCAAGCTTAATTTTAGAGGCAACCTTTTTGTATCTTCACACCACCAAAATGCCACTAGAATCAAGCTACTTTATTGATGTAATATGTATGTCCAGCATGTATGTGTGTCAACTAGCTACATGCCAGACCTGAAAGTGTGTCCTGTGTACTCTAGGACCAGTCACTCCACAGGGAACTGGCTTCCTCGCTCTACAGTCTGTGGCTGGAACAAAGGTAAGCTGTGCTGATTCACTGTATATATTTACAGGGTCTATATAAATGCTCTTTGAACTAATACAGTTTTATGTTTGTAGGCTAATTTCCGTATTGCAGCCACAGGAGTCATTTTAGATGTGGACAAGTCTGTAACCATAGTGAAGAAGCTCAAACTCCTGGGTTACCCCTACAAGATTTTCAAAAACACCTGTTTCGTTAAGGTGATACTGTCTCTCCCCATCGCTCTCTCATTGTGATGAGGTTGTATTGACATGAATGTGTATGTTGTGGCAGGGCATGTTCAACACTGTGCTTGAAGTGGCCAAGTTTGAAGGGGCCTCCATTCGAAGTGTCTCAGGAGTCAGAGGTCAGATCAAAAAGGCCCTGTCCACTCCCCCAGGAGCCTTTAGGGCCACCTTTGAGGACCGTCTTCTAATGAGTGGTGAGAAAGTAATTTTTAATTTGTTGAGAAAAGCACTATCTGGTGATTTATATATACCACTCTCTTGAACAAATGTGATTCTGTCATATTTTGTACAGACATAGTGTTCCTGCGCTCCTGGTACCCGGTGACTGTCCCTCAGTTGTACAACGCTGTCACAAATCTGCTGCTGCCTGTGGGACAAAAGGATAGCTGGGCAGGCATGAGGACCCTGGGTCAGCTCAAACATGACCTTGGCATCCGCAACAAGCCCAATACAGACTCTCTGTACAAGGTACACACTGCTAACTATCTATCCCTCTATATTCAACAAAGTGCATTTTTTTGCTTCTAAACTGTGTACATTGTCATTTTAGTGCATTTTTTATGCAAACAAGGTGCAAACTAGTTTGCATGAAGCACACACTCAATTTTAGATCTGCAATGACCAATACATTTTTAAGCTTTGGGTGGAGTTTAGGTGTTTACTTTAACTAAAACCAATGTATGCTAACCCCTCTAGCTGTGAGCACAATGTTGTCTTTACCTTGTGTAAAATTACATCAAACAGCAATTGATGACATGATTTGTTTTTTTATTTAACTTGTGAATGTTTGTGTTTTCAGCCTGTTTTGCGTGCGCCGAGACTCTTCAACAAGCTGCACATCCCGAAAGAGCTCCAGAAAGCCCTTCCCTTCAAGAGCAAGCCCAAACAGCAGGTACCCAAAGGAAAGACCCCCAGAGACCTCCAGAGGCCAGGTGTGATCCGGGAACCGCATGAGAGGAAGGCAAGTCTAAAATGCAGACATGTATTATCTATATTATGTAAAATCTCAAAAATATGTTTGCCCATAAAACCCAGCCCTTTTCTTTGACTTGATTTTTTTTTTCTTTTTGTGGTGTTTATTATTAGCCCTGTACTTTTTAATATGCAATTAGATCACATGTGTTTATTTCATGATGGAATATTGTTAGATTCACAGTATTTTTATTTTAAATAATACCTCTCTTCCTCGAGGCTCACAAAACGTCTGCAGCAAGCGATGAATCTGCTCTCATCAGTGCTGTTTCTTTATAGGTGATGGCCCTCCTCCAGGCACTGGGGACAATTCATAACTACAAAACTAAGAAGGCCAAAACAGTGAAACACGCCAAGCACAAAGAGTTCCTTCAGCAGAAAAACCAGCAGGAGGAGGCTAAATCTAAACGGCAACGGGAGCTGCGCAAGAAGCTGTACAAAGCCATGGGGCAGACGGAAAAAAAGACTGCGCGCTCAAGTCTAAAGGGCAACACTGAGGACTGATTGCACAGATACAGACAAGCAATCAATGTATTATCTATTTGTAAAAAGGAATGTTTTACTTGTTTTAAATAAACATGGTGTCCCATGTAACTTGATAATTGACTGTCTATGTGCACGCATTTGATTTATTCTTCCATTTTCTTTACAGGAATAAAGCAGTTTTTTCATATAAATAGGAAAACATTAATTCAGTTCAGAGTCCTTTCTTCGCTGGATTATGGTGACATTATATATGGTAGCAAACAGCACCTTAAAAAATCTTTATCTTTTACCAAAGTGCACTTAATTACTTTTGACACTGATCTGTACAGGAAGGTTGGCTAGCCCTCATTGCAAACTCACTTATACACACTTACGTCTTCATTTACAAAGCTATAATGGCAAACCTTCCACAGTATCTCACCTCCCTGATTCGATCATCATCATTATCACCAGGTCTCAGAAAAGACTGACCTTAGCAGTATCACAAATCTACATGGAGCAAGGGAAAACTGGTTTTAAATTTCATGCCCCTCATGTATGCAACACTAAATCAACTAAAACTAAATAGTGTAACTCTGTTAAGTAAATTTAAACACACTGGATCTGTCCACTTTTCAGACCGTGATTATTTAAATATGCATTTTATTATGCATTTTATTAGTTGTAAATGTATCTTTTAACTGTATTCAGGACTCCCTTGTAAATGAAACGCAATCTCAATGGGACTGCCTGATAAAATAAATGTTAAAACTATACATTTGGCCTGTCAGAGTAGCCTAATATTTACCAGTCTGTATTTACTGAGGGTCGTTTGTCAGTCCTCAAACAATGATTACTTAGGATGTGCTCTCAATACATCTGTTCTTAATGATCCATGTGGATTTTTCAGCCTGTGTGCGGAATATATTGACCCTTTATTCTGAAGTGCCCTGGCCGGAAGTGAGTGTTTCATAAAGTTCGTAGAATACTGTTGAGGTTGTAGAAGTTTTCTCAGCATTTACGGCGTGTTCTTCAGAAGAGTCGCGGGGCAGTTTATGCGGAAGGTGCAGAACATGGCTCCGATAAACGTAATGCAGGGGGTCTCTGCAAACGCAGGTAAAAGTTGCGTTTTTGAATGAAGTGTCTGCATCCACGTGTTCCGACGTAGACCGTTCGAGCAAATCAGGATGGTTATAGGATATGGAGAGCTGGCCTTAGACTGTGCCGGTTAGTCTGGACTCATCTGCGCCGGTCACCCCATAGACTCTATGTTTCTTCTAAGTTGGGGCGTCCGGAGATAAGTGCAGCGTCCACAGGATCGTCTAGAAGAGACTTAAGCCGTTTACGCATTTAAATATACATTTAAATGTACGCGTAAAAAACGCAATCATAACTGTTGGACTTGTGCAAGAAATACAAATGCTAAAGTATTAAAATGTTAATCATCTCGTCAGATGAAGCTATTGAAGCTACAAATGACAAGTGCAAATCTTTTCCTCCAGTTAGACTAAAGTAGACTATATTATACTAAAGTAGACTATATTATATTTAATATATTATTTTTTAATTAGAGAAAGAAATGCTGCCTGGAAAACCGCGCACACAACTAGGTCTGAGTTGGATTGGGCATGTTTTCGTTAGAAGAGAAATAAATGTATCAGCATTTAGAAAGGCAAAAACATCCTACTTCATGTCTGCATTGATAGAGAGCCACGGAAATCCAACTAAGTTCTGGAGGACAATCAGATCCCTCTCTGAACCTAACAATTATACTTTACCAACTGATATTTTATTAGATTCCGGTATTATAAATTCTAAAGGGGAAATATGTGATGCTTTCAATAGACATTTTATCTCTGCATGTGATATGTTGAACAATGATGGTCCTTCTGATCTTGATCTTGATTATGTTGAATCTGAACCTCGGACAGATAACTACATTTTTTCTTTAAGACCTTTCAGTTACATGGAGGTCTTAAATGCTCTCCGCTCCATAGACCCAAAGAAGTCCACGGGAGCTGACGATCTCGATCCAAAACTTCTTTTATTAGCTGCCCCATATTTAATTCAACCTCTTTTACACATTTTTAATTTGTCAATTCAAATGGCAATTATACCGGAATTATGGAAAACAGCACATGTTTTGCCTTTACATAAAGGTGGGACAACTAAAAATGTAAATAATTTCCAGCCAATATCTAAATTACCTTGTCTTGCAAAAGTTTTAGAAAAGTTAGTTTCAAATCAAGTTACAGGTTATTTAAATAATTTCTCCATTTTAAAGTCTTATCAATCGGGTTTCAGAAAAGGGCATAGTACTGTCACAGCAACCACAAAAGTTTTAAATGACATTTTCTCAGCCCTTGATGATAAACAAGATTGTGTAGCTCTGTTTATTGATTTAACTAAAGCGTTCGATTCAGTGGATCATGGAGTCCTCCTGAACCGTCTGAAGCAGATTGGATTTGACAATGCTACATGTAACTGGTTCCAAAATTATCTTTCAAACAGAACCCAGGCAGTAGTAGCCGATGGTTTTAAATCAGATTTTTTAACTTTAAGTAAAGGAGTACCCCAAGGCTCAATTTTGGGCCCCCTACTTTTTGCTATTTTTATTAATTCTATTGGTCACAATTTAAAAGAAAGCCACATACATTTATATGCAGATGATGCTGTTTTGTATGCAACTGCTCCTTCTGCTGATCAGGCACTTTTAAAACTGCAGCAAGATTTTAATGAAATCCAAAACTCCCTCATAAAGCTTAAGCTGTTTTTGAATGCAAGTAAAACTAAGTATATGATTTTTTCTAAAAAACATTTCAGTAGCATGCAAGCTACAAACCTTTACACACTAAATGGTACATCCATTGAAAGAGTCAAAACTTATAAATATCTTGGGTTTTGGCTTGATGAAGACTTGTCTTTTAAAAACCATATCTCAGAATTATGTAACAGATTAAAATCTAAATTATCATTTTATTACAGAAACAAATATTGTATCCCAATGAGTTACAGAAAAGAAATAGTGCAAGCAACCTTCCTGTCTGTACTGGATTATGGGGATGTGGTGTATATGCAGACTTCAGCCTCTGCTTTGAAACCACTGGATCCACTATTTCACTCCGCCCTTAGCTTTGTTACAGGTGATGGATTTGAAACTCATCACTGTACGCTCTATGAAAAAGTAGGTTGGCCATCACTGTCTGTTAGAAGAGAACAGCACTGCATTAAGTTTATCTATAAGGGATTACTTCAAAAACTGCCAGAATACCTCACCTGCTTGTTAATTATTGATACCGGAACATTTAACACCAGATCACATGACTGCATAAGGCTAAGGACGAGCCACACCAGAACTGAGATGGGAAAGAGGGCTTTTGGCTGTTTTGTGTCACAGAAATGGAATATGCTCCAAGGAAAAGCAAAACTGGACACGTTGGTGACACAATTGCAATTTAATGATCTGATAAACTTTTATACACACACCTGCACTTGTTATTGATGTTTTTTATGGACTTATTTGTTTTGATTGTTTTTTCGGTTTGTGTTGTATTTTAAACAGGGCACCCATGAAAAAAAGAGCCCAAGTGCTCTCATTGGGTCCCCCCTGTATAAATAAAGATACATAAATATAGTATATATTATACTTTAAAACATTGATACATAACAATTTCTGCCTATACTATACATCCATACACAATGTAACCTGAAGTTGGTTGTTGTTTTAAACAGCAGTGTCTCAGTGTCCTCTGGAGCATGAGCTGCGTGCTGTGCTGCAGCGGAAGATCCTGGTCCTGGACGGAGCGATGGGCACCATGATCCAGCAGCACAGGCTGGAGGAGGAGCACTTCAGAGGGGACGAGTTCAAAGACCACCCTGTCTCCCTGAGGGGGAACAACGACCTGCTCAGCATCACACAGCCACACATCATCTATCAAATACACAAGGTACAGCCCCTGTACCCCCCCAGCGCAGCCACACAAAATATTTTTATTTTACTTGACTTTATGCTCTCAGTCTACGTGTCATGGAAAGGTTTCAAGTCTAAATACTGGTAATTGTACATCCTTTTAAATAAAATATTGCACTACAATAATAATAATAATAACTAAAACTGCAAGCAGTGATAAAGGCCCTCGCCACTCCTTGCGACCGCGGGGTACATGCCACCGTGAAGAACCTGCGTTTCGTTCTCGCTTACATCGCCCCTCCCCCCAAAATCAGCGTCTCAGTAATACTACTCCATTCATTCCAATGGGAGTATTTATGACATTGTCACGCCTGCATGGTTGGAAATAGAGGTATGTCTTCATTGGCTTTTTTTGTTCAGTATGATGAGAGGAATATGTGTACCAAATTTCAATGGTCTATGACAAAGTAATTATTTTTCATCCCAGTTAACCAAAACCCATGTATTTCAATGAGAAATGTCAGACGTTGCCATGGCAACACCTTTGAAAATAGAGGTATATTCTCATTGGCTTTTTTGTTCAGTATGTCAATAGGGATGTCCATGCCAAATTTCAAATGTTTGTGACAAAGTCATTTTTTGCATACAATTAAAAGGTTCAAGGGGGCGCTGTGGAGCAATATAATGTCTGACCTGTGTAAATTGTATATCTATGCGTTCAGATCAACATTTTGAAAAAAAAAGTATATTCTTGCCGGGAAATAGGACACTAACTGTGTGAGTTACACGCAATTAAAAACTTTAAAAAATGGCTTTTTTCTTTGCAGGCTGGCCACACCCACATTTTATAGAACATTCCAAAAGAGTTGCTTATAATCCCACATGGGTCTAGTTTATTTTGACCAATTTTCATGTTTCTTGAATGAAAATCCGAGGCGTAAAAAATTCAAATGTGAGCCCACAATGGCCGACTTCCTGTAGGGTTTAGGGTAGGGTCATAATATAATTTTTTACTTCTCTTGACATGTCCTATGTTTGTACCAAATTTCATTTGTCTACGATGAAAAAGGTCTCTCATTGTCGCAATGTATTTCAAATTTTGAGGTGGCGCTATTGAGTCATTTTGAAACATTAATTTTTTTGAACATCAAAATAATACATTTTTCAACAACCTTGAATTTTGGGTCCAATAAAATTGACTTTTCGTTAATGTTCAGGGGGTCAAAAATGGCTTCAAAGCGCCTACCAAAATGATAAATAATAATAATGGAAACGCATTTTCCACCCATTATTTTTCTCCTAAACCATAACGGCTACAGTCATGTGACTTTCTCACATTGTGCCCCATCACAAATAAGGCCCCTGTGAATTTTTTCACAGGTCCATGACAAATCCATTGGCTTCTATGAATTTTTGAAAATTAAATTTGAAGAGGGCGCTAGAGAGCCATTTTGTGCTCACAAAATCAAAGTTTGAGGTGGCGCTACCGAGTTGTCTTTCGGCGAGGGACTCATTAAAACCGCGTCTGGAGCATGGAAAATGGCAAAAATCAAGTAGTAAACACGCCCCGACATGGCAGTGAGTGATGTCAAAAATTAGAACTCGACGAGCTCTAATTGGCTGTGTCCCAATTCGCCCACCTGGCCTTAGAATCGCCATTGGACGGTGTGAGGTGGAGGGCGGTTTGAAGGGCAGTGACGTAATTTCCGGCGCGACAAGGGCTGTCCCATTTCAACCCACCCTACTGAATGCGGCCGACAAACCTGCCCTTTGCACCGTTTCCATGGAGATCGGACGTAACCGAAGCCTGCATCCGTGCACACTTCACGCACTTCTATATCCCGTCATGCGCGCCTACGCAAAAAAGAGAAGAAAATGGAGTCCACTGCGCAATATACGTTCAAATGTTCGTACTGGTTTACCTCATCTACAACAGAGCAACATGAAACTGTTAAATCTGAATAAAGATCTGTACAGTGTGTTTGATGATTAAAAAGGAGTTACATGGAATAAATGAATGTGCAGTTATTGCTAGACAATAATAAAATTTTTTATTATTATTTTATTATTTTAATAATAATTAAAACTGCAAGCAGTGATAAAGGCCCTCGCCACCCCTTGCGACCACGGGGTACAGGCCACAGTGAAGATCCTGCCTTTCGTTCCCGCTTACATCACTCCTCCCCCCAAAATCAGCGACTGAGTAATACTACTCCATTCATTCCAATGGGACCATTTATGACATTGTCACGCCTGCATGGTTGGAAATAGAGGTATGTCTTCATTGGCTTTTTTGTTCCGTATGATGAGAGGAATATGTGTACCAAATTTCAATGGTCTATGACAAAGTAATTAATTTTCATCCCAGTTATCCAAAACCCATGTATTTCAATGAGAAATGTCAGACGTTGCCATGGCAACACCTTTGAAAATAGAGGTATGGTGTCATTGACTTTTTTGTTCAGTATAGCAATAGGGATGTCCATGCCAAATTTCAAATGTTTATGTCAAAGTAATTTTTTTGGTCCAATTCAAAAGTTCAAGGGGGCGCTGTGGAGCAATTTATTGTCTGACCTATGTAAATTGTATATCTATGTGTTCAGATCAACAGTTTGAATAAAAAAGTATATTCATGCCGGAACGTAGGACACTAACTGTTTGAGTTACATGCAATTTAAAACTGTACAAAATGGCTTTTTTCTTTGCAGGCTGGCCACACCCACATTTTATAACTTAGAAAATTCCAAAAGACTTGCTTATAATCCCACATGGGTCTAGTTCATTTTGACCAATTTTCATGTTTCTCGAATGAAAATTCGAGGCGTAAAAAATTCAAATGTGAGAGGTAAAATTTTGGAAAAATTGGGTTCCGCCCACAATGGCCGACTTCCTGTAGGGTTTAGGGTGGGGTCATAATATAATTTTTTTCTTGTCTTGACATGTTCTATGTTTGTACCAAATTTCATGTGTCTACGATGAAAAAGGTCTCTCATTGCCGTAATGTATTTCAATTTTTGAGGTGGCGCTATTGAGTCATTTTGATACGTAATTTTTTTTTAACATCAAAATACAACTTGTTTTGCCAATCTTGAATTTGAGGCCCTAGTTTGATGAGTGTAGAGCATCTGTTTAGTCTACAACAAAGTGCAGTACTCTGAACCCCATTCATTTCAATGACACATTTATTATGTTACCACGGTAACATAGTTAAAAATAGAGGTATGTTGTCATTGGCTTTTTTGTTCAGTTTGCCAAGCCAAATGTCCATGTCGAATTTCAAATGTTTACGTCCAAGTAATTTTTTTGGTCCAATTCAAAAGTTCAAGGGGGCGCTGTGGAGCAAAAAAAATTCTGACATATGCAAATTGTATATCATTTCGTGCAGATCAAGATTTTAATCAAAATGTATATTAATGCCGGGAAATAGGACACTGCATGTGTGAGTTATGCACACTTTAACACTTCAAAATATTGCTTTTTAATTTGAAGGCTGGCCACACCCACATTTTATGATCTAGAAAAATCCAAGAAAGTTTCCTATAATCCCACATGGGTCTAGTTCATTTTCACCAATTTGCAAGTTTTTTGAATGAAAATCCACGGCGCAAAAAATTCAAATGTGAGAGGTAAAATTTTGAAAAAATGGGGTTCCGCCCACAATGGCCGACTTCCTGTAGGGTTTAGGGTAGGGTCATAATATAATTTTTTACTTGTCTTGACATGTCCTATGTTTGTACCAAATTTCATTTGTCTACGATGAAAAAGGTCTCTCATTGCCGTAATGTATTTCAAATTTTGAGGTGGCGCTATTGAGTCATTTTGAAACATTAATTTTTTTGAATATCAAAATAATAAATTTTTCACCAACCTTGAATTTTGGGTCCAATAAAATTGACTTTTCGTTAACGTTCAGGGGGTCAAAAGTGGATTCAAAGTCGCGACCAAAATAAGAATAATAATGGAAACGCATTTTCCACCCATTATTTTTCTCCTAAACCATAACAGCTACAGTCATGTGACTTTCTCACATTGTGCCCCATCACAAATAAGGCCCCTGTGAATTTTTTCACACGTCCACGTCAAAGCGTTTGTCTTCTACGAATTTTTGAAAATGAAATTTAAAGAGGGCGCTAGAGAGCCATTTTGTGAGAGAGTGCCTTGATTTGCATATCATTGCGTTCAGCTCACAAATGTGCATAAACGCTGTATTAGCGTTTTCCCAACAAAAAATGTGTGAAAGAGAAATATTTTATTGAAATATTCCAAAATTTGCGATTTTGTTGAAAATTCACCCTGACCACACCCAAAGTCATAATCAAAATGTAATTGTTAATCTTTAATCACACATGGGTTTAGAGGGATTTGGCCAAATTTGAAGTGTTTGTGATGAAAACTGGGCGAGAAAATGTCCTGAATGCGAGGGTGTGCACTTTTGTCGTTCCTGGGTTTGATCCAATATGGCCGACGTCCTGTACATTTTAGGGCGGGGCCATAATATCATTTTTGTCATGTCCCGACATGTTCTATTTTTTGATGTGAGTTTCGGATTTTTATGTCGACTTTTTTCCGAGTCGGGCTCCCATTGGCCCCATGAAAATCAAAGTTTGAGGTGGCGCTACCGAGTCGTCTTTCGTTATTTTTTCTCGGGGTCTTTTGTGACAATTAGAGCTCGTCGAGTTCTAATTTTTGACACCACTCACTGCCATGTCGGGGCGTGTTTACTACGTGATTTTTGCCATTTTCCACGCTCCGGACTCGGTTTTAATGAGTCCCTCGCCGGGACGGAGTCCCAGGCTCGGGCCTAATAATATTTGTTAAAACTTCAGCATTAATCAGTATACAAATGCATACAAAATTTGAAAGAAAACTTCAAAACTGAGATCCAGCTACAACCATTCATATTAAGGAACCTTTCAAAAGGTTCCTTAATGTGAATGGTTCAGGAACATCACATCACTAAAAAGAGGCCTGTCTGGGTTCTTTGTGATGGAACCAAAGAGTTGAGGGTCCAGTCCTGACTGTTTGTTTTTACTGTACCTAGTTTGAGCCCCAGGGTGGATTTGGTGTGAGGCCAGACTGTGCTGTGTGGTGAAGTAATGGCATTTGTTCTTTTGACAGGAGTACCTCGAGGCTGGAGCCGATATCATTGAGACCAACACATTCAGCAGCACATCTGTGGCACAGGCCGACTACCGACTGGAACACCTGGTATGCTGTCTGTACAGTGTCTTACACACATGCATTCAAATATGACGAATTATTAATTTAATGTCAGGTTAAAACAATGTGCTATGAACTGAAGTGTTTTGCCATCTCTGACATGACTCTACTAAATGAGAAAGATGTTTTCTATATATCTTGCTATTTTGGCAATATTTTAACCTATAAATGAGCTGACTTACATTGTAAGATATGTATTTTTTTACATTATTGTTTAAACTCATTTTCTGGCTGATAATTGAAATTTTTAACAGCTTTGAAGTGCATTCATTTTCATTATTGCCTTAGCTGATATTGAAGTAATGATCTTTTTTTGTCATGTAGTCTTCATGGTATTATGCCTCAACAGTGTGTTTTTTGAGACCCGTTGTCTGTGTGTGTCTGTGCTGCAGATTGAGTGACAGTTTCTCTCTGTTGTGTGTTCAGGCTTATCGACTGAACAAGGCGTCTGCTGAACTGGCGAGGAAGGCTGTAGATGATGTCTTCAGACAAAGTGGTAACAGACAGTTTTGTCGTGTGTTTTTCTAACATTACTGTATTCTGCTTTTGAACTGTTTTCTGCTGGTTATATCAGGCTGTAAGCGGTATGTGGCTGGAGCATTGGGTCCCACCAACAAAACTCTGTCTGTCTCTCCATCAGTGGAAAAACCAGACTTCAGGAATATCAGTAAGAATCACAGAATTATCAACATAATAGTTTATATTTGTGATAAGAGAGGAGCATCTTGGACCTGTGTGACATTATGTGTGTTATGTATTATGTACAGCATTTGATGAGCTGGTGGAGGCCTACTCTGAGCAGGTCCGAGGGCTGTTGGATGGAGGAGTGGACATTCTGTTGGTGGAAACAATCTTTGACACTGCCAATGCTAAGGTAATTCAGTTAACTTGCTTACCTATTTCATACATGCATAATGTCATACTTTTATTTTCAGTTAAAATTGTTGTCTGTGTTTGTCCCAGGCTGCCTTATTTGCCATTGACCTACTGTTTGAGGAGAAGTATGAGAGGAGGCCTATTTTTGTAAGTGTCTTCTATGAGATGTGGTTTCTGCACAGATGTTTGTTACTATTGTCTGTGGTGGATCTCAGATTTCAGGGACTATTGTGGACCGGAGTGGCAGGACACTGTCAGGTCAGACCAGTGAGGCCTTTGTGGTCAGTGTGGCACACTCCAGACCTGTTTGGTGAGTTGGATTCCACATGTACCTCCTTGTGTACCTGCCTTTCCCGCTCACTGTTCTACTTCTGTGTCTAGTTTGGGTCTGAACTGTGCCTTGGGAGCGACAGAGATGAGACCATTCATTGAGGCCATTGGCAAGAGCACATCTGCATTTGTGCTGTGCTATCCTAATGCAGGTTACTTTAAAGATGCATTCATTCATAAATCAGATGTACACACATGGACAATTGTTGGTATCCATTGGTTAATAAAAGAAAAACTCACAATGGTCACAGAAATAACTTGAATCTGACAAAAGTAATAATAAATACAAATTTTATGAAATTTAACCAATGAAAGTCAGACATTGCTTTTCAATCATGCTTCAATAGAATTATTTAAAAAAATTAATGAAACAGACCTGGACAAAAATGATGGTACCCTTAACTTAATATTTTGTTGCACAACCTTTTGAGGCAATCACTGCAATCAAATGACTCCTGTAACTGTCAATGAGACTTATGCACCTCTCAGCAGGTATTTTGTCCCACTTCTCATGAGCAAACTGCTCCAGTTGTCTCAGGTTTGAAGGGTGCCTTTTCCAGACGGCATGTTTCAGCTCCTTCCAAAGATGCTCAATCAGATTTAGGTCAGGGCTCATAGAAGGTCACTTTAGAGTGTCCAATGTTTTCCTCTTAGCCATTCTTGGGTGTTTTTAGCTGTGTGTTTAAGGTCATTGTCCTGTTGTAAGACCCATGACCTGCGAATGAGACCAAGCTTTGTAACACTGGCCAGCACTGATGTTCCTTAAACTTGAAGTTCACCTTTAATCTCTTTAGACGTTTTTCTGGGCTCTTTTGTTACCAGTTGTATTATCCGTCTCTTTGATTTGCCATCAATTTTCATCCAACGGCCACGTCCAGGGAGGTTGGCTACAATCAGATGGATGTTAAATTTCTGAATAACATGTGTAACTGCAGTCACAGGAACATCAAGCTGCTTGGAGATGGTCTTATAGCCGTTACCTTTAACTTGTCTATTTTTTTTTTTTTCTAATCTCCTGAGACAACTCTTTCCTTTGCTTCCTCTGTGCTGTTTGGTGACACGATGTGTACCACATGCAACATGGACCAGTGACGACCTGTAGCCCTGTATATAGGCCCACTAACTGATTACAAGATTGTAGACACCTGTGATGCTAATTAGTGGGGACACCTTGGATTAACATGTCCCTTTGGTCACATTATTTTCAGTTTTTTTTCTAGGGGTACAATCACTTTTGTCCAGGCCAATTTCATGAGTTTATTTTTTAAGTATTTCTGTTGAATCATGGTTGAAAAGCAATGTCTGACTTTCGTTGGTCAAATTTCATAGAATTTTTATTATTATTATTATTATTAGCCCTCGCCATTCACAAAGTGATGGCGAGGGGTATTGTTCTTCCATGGTTTCTTTTTCTTATTATTATTTTTCCTCCTCTTTGATCCCATTTTTCACCCCCTGAACATGAACAAAAAGTCCCACATATACATATAGGATCGACCGGCTCGGCGAAAAATTTCATAAAATTGGCATCACAACAATGTCCAATGGACACAGGCTCGACAGCGCCGCCTAGAAAATTCAAAATTTTCAAATGAATTGGGAGCTGACATGCATTTTTTGCCCTAGCTTGACGAAATTCACACCAGTGATAGAGCTCATGGAGACAAGCAAAAAAGCCAATCATAGTGCTGCCCTAGGACTGACCGGAAGTCGGCCATTTTGAATCAAAAATTCGCCAATTTTTTCACTGCGTGTTTTCAAAATGCATCTCCTCCCAGGTTTTTGGTCCAAATGAGCTCAGATTTCACATGCTACATCTAGACACATGGGGTTTCATAAAACATCCGTTTTTTCCACGAATTCTACACGGTTCGCCCGTACGCCGCCGCCAAAATACGCCTTCGTTTCCTGTTTTTTTGATGTCCTCTCACGACCACAGGCATTGCCCTACAGAGCTCACATTCACATCACATATGCGAGATTGGGGCATGAATGGAATGCAATATTAACTGTAATCAAAATGAACACTATAGCGCCCCCTACCATAGGGGTGAAATGCAAACATTATCAGATTCTTACGAAATTCGGGGAATAAATTGGGGGCATGACGTGGACCAAAAAAATATATTATGGGCATAGGTTTTTTTGCTCCCTTGGCCACCAGGGGCGCAAAGACTCCAAAAAAATGATTGAAAAATGTCTGACACACACATACATTGGTCTACACAGCTCAAATTCACATCACACATGTGACATCAGGGCATTAATAGAATGCACTATTAATTGTAATCAAAATGAACACTTTAGCGCCCCCTACCATAGGGGTGAAACACAAACATTATCAAATTCCTACGAAATTCGGAAAATAAATTGAGGGCATGACGTGGACAAAAAAATAATATCACGGGTATAGGTCATTTTTCACACTTGGCCACCAGGGGCGCACAAACAAAAAAAAAGTCATTAAAAAATGTCTGACACACATGTATATTGGTCTAGACAGCTCAAATTCACATCACACATGTGACATCAGGGCACTGATAGATTGCACTATTAATTGTTATCTAAATGAACATTATAGCGCCCCCTACAGTATTGGTAAAATACACAACTTTGTCTGATTGGTAAGAAACTTGGGGAGATAATTGTGCACCTCAAAAGAGGCAAAAAAGTCCATTACACCATACCTGTATTGTACACGAGGTTGCCAGTTCAATGCCGTGGACCTCCATCCATAATGTGTTTGTCACACATATTTATATAGAAACTGTGTGAAGGGGGGTGGATTGCGGCCATGGGGTGGCCGGGCGGGGAAAATGGTGCGTGGGGGTGGTGGCCATACCCGGGCGGTCGCGTGGGGGGGCGGTTGCGCGGGTGGCGAGGGCTATCATCGCCGCTCGCGGCTTTAATTATTATTATTATTACTTTTGTCAGATTCAAGTTATTTCTGTGACCATTGTGAGTTTTTCTTTCATTAACCGAAGGGTACCAACAATTTTGTCCATGTGTGTATCAGGTGTAGGAGGTGTATAAAGTTCGTTTGACCACTTTGTTATTGTTAGGTCTGCCCAACACATTTGGGGGCTATGATGAGACCCCTGAGGTCACTGCTTCCAGTCTAAAGGTAATGTGGTCAAACTATCCAAATGTGTCTTCTGTGCTGTTTAAACTCACATACTGCCTGTGGTCCCTGCTGCAGGAGTTTGCTGTTGATGGACTGGTGAATGTTGTGGGCGGCTGCTGTGGAACCACTCCAAATCACATCAGGTTACACATTAGAGAAGCTCCTACTGCAATATCAGGTGCAGCCTCTAGCAGAGTATGTCTAATAGTCACCTTCTGTCATGTAGGGCCATCAGTGAGGCAGTACGACACGTTGTGCCCAGGGCTCCTCCTTCTCAGCTCTACCAGGAGTACCTCCAGCTTTCAGGTACCCTCTACTTCAGACTTCCCCTGAGACTCATCTATTATAAAAAACATTTTCTTTCTCAGTATACTATATTCTTTCTTGTTTCTTTTTTAATGTAACCAAGCCACATCTACATAGCTGATCAGCACATTGACTTTCACTCATGTATGACCAAAGGTTTTGACAGTAATCCTTAAAACCAGTTGTTCGCCATATGCCCTCAGGCTAGGTGACTTACAACTTTTTTCCAGTTATCCACATGCCACACCCCATGTTTTATTTTTCAGGTTTAGAGTCATTCAGGATAGGCCTGCACACCAACTTCGTGAACATAGGTGAACGCTGCAATGTAGCTGGATCACGCAAGTTTGCCAAGCTGATTATGGCGGGACATTATGAGGTGAGACACACATTTCTGATGTTTTTACCAGTTCCAGTTTTGAATCTTTCTAAACTGCCTGCCCCCTCATGTTCAGGAGGCTCTGAGCATTGCTAAAGCACAAGTGGAGATGGGGGCTCAGGTCCTGGATATAAATATGGATGAAGGCATGCTAGAGGGCCCTGTTGCGATGGCTCGATTCTGCAACTTTATTGCTTCTGAGCCAGATATTGCAAGGGTAAGAGATGTAGATTTTGAGGACACATAAGCTGTAGCTGTTGTATAAATGACAAGGATATAAAGTAATAAGCATTCAGTATTCCTATACCTATAGCCTTAATATTCTCCTCTTCCAGGTTCCCCTGTGCATAGATTCATCCAATTTTGCTGTGATTGAGGCTGGGCTCAAGTGTTGTCAGGGGAAGTGCATTGTGAACAGCATCAGTCTGAAAGAAGGGGAGCAGGACTTCCTCCAGAGAGCTGCCACAGTGAAGCGCTATGGGGCTGCAGTGGTGGTCATGGCCTTTGACGAGGAAGGACAGGTCTGCTCCACTCACTCATCCTTCCTGTTTAAGTGTGATAAAAATCTTCTTAGGCTAATCTGCTGTGTTTCCACAGGCCACAGACACTGAGCGAAAAGTGGAGATCTGCTCTCGTGCGTACTGGTTGTTGGTCAACAGAGTGGGATATGACCCCAATGACATCATTTTTGACCCAAACATTCTGACCATTGGCACAGGGATGGAGGAACACAACCACTACGCTGTCAATTTCATAAGGGCAACTCAGCTGATCAAGGTGAATTTGCTTTTAACGGTCAACATTGCCACAGCCTTTGTTTACTCATGGTAAAAGCCAAAGCTAAATCTGTCAACTGGACAAAAAGTGATAGGAGAGAAGATGTTTTGCTGCTCATTAAAGCTGCTTCTTCAGTTCTGGTCAGATTACTTCTGATAGATATAAGGCGAGGAGGAGCTAACTACACTGAAACTGTAAACAGCTGTTTACAGTTTCTGTAAATAGGTAGGTCTGTTGAGCTACACTATGTGTGCACTGTGCCTGAGACCTACTTGGCATAATCATTCAGCTCTTAATGGGTCCTCTGGCTAGCCCTGTTATCTTTGCTTCCTTTGTTTGCTTTGGCTCTGACGATAGAGTTATATATGGGGGAAAGGTGATGTCTAAGGCCCCCATTCCTGTTCAAGGACAGACAATCTTTCCGAACAAAAATTGCTTTTTTAACTCCCCTCTTAAACCATGTCTTTTTTCTGGCTAAGATCTGTACCTCACTATCTTCAAAGGAGTGGTTAGTGGCTTTGAGATGGAGATGCCCTGCGGACTGGGGTCCAGAGGAGCTCTCACAACAGTGTTGGTACATTCTCTTATGGAGTGGCTGTTTATTTTCTCCAATGTAACACTCACGGCACTCTTTACTACACTGAATGGAGTAGACTACATTACTTTTACTATTTATGACTCTGGGTTTGGTCCTTTGGGTGAACCAGTTTCTTTCTTAAAGTGTTTGTAGGTTTGAACTAGATTGGAATTTCAAAATGTCAGAAAATTCTCTGAAGTTTTCCAGACACACCAGCTGTGTATGGAATAGTTACACCTTTCCTTCTAGGTTCAGATTCCCTAGTGTCCTGTTTTTTTTAGCTCTCTTAGATCTATTGAAGGCCCATTTTGGATATCCACAAGCCAAGAGGGCTTTCTCCACATCTTGTTCCTCCTTCACTTTCCCTTTGTGTTTGTGGGCACCACTTGAGCTCTGTGTTGTAGAGTATGTATAATCCTGAGTTTGTGCTGCAGTGGATCAATCAATCAAACAGCAGGTGTTGTTCAGTGTGTGTGGGTTTCCTGAAGACTTCTACCTGGAGTCCCCGGTCCTCTCCTATAGTTACTGCACAATCTAAGAAGGCCAGTTTGTTCCACAGCATTAATATGTGCAGTAAAGGGTTCCAGATCTTGAATTTTGATTTTAGTTCAGTTGTCATCCACGTATCGATACCAATGTGTGGGTGGAGTGCCTGGAAATGAGGCTAATGCATCCTGTTTAAATTGTTCCATATCTAAGTTAGCCATAATAGGAGACACCGGTACGCCCATGGCACAGCCGTGGATTTGCCAGTAAGTTATAACTTGTATATGGAACTTATAACTTCGATATAAGGCAGTGTCCACCAGCAATCTGACCAGAACTGAAGAAGGGGCTTGGATGAGCAGTTAAACATCTTCACTCCTACAGCTTTTTGTCCAGTTGACCGATTTAACTGGCTGTAATCCCTCAGTCGTCCAGGTCTGATCTATGGTAAAAGCCAGCCATCTTTATTAGATTTGTAAACATGAGTTTCTTTTCTTTCTTTCTTTCTTTTTTTCTTTTTTTTTTTGTAGGAGTCATTACCAAGAGCCAGAGTCAGTGGAGGACTGTCCAACCTGTCCTTTTCCTTTCGTGGGATGGAGGCCATTAGAGAAGCCATGCATGGGGCCTTCCTCTACCATGCTATCAAGGTACATACGATTGGGTGTAACCCATGTACAATTGCAATTTGCGTGAAAGTCTAAAAGCTTGGCATGGACATGGAATAGGCTATTTTCCTTCTTTTGTTAAGGTATATTTGTTTTTAACTTGAGTACCTATTCAAAGAAACACTATGTAACTTTTATGGTAGAGGGTCTTGAATCTTTTTCCTCTCGATAGAGATGTTATTGCGTTGCCAGAATTGGTATTAAACTTGCCTATCTGCATGGAGACAAGAAGTTGACACCACTGGGCCAAGTTCCAGGTCAGATCTGAGGAGAGGCAATCCCGCTAACTTCACAAATGCATGTTTTTCAGGGAAATTTTGAGGAATAACTATACCAGTAACTGAATTAATGCAAGGTAGATGGCTTTAATGCCATACTGTGGAACAGTCCAGGCAAAGCAATACAATTTTTATGGAGGCAGACATATCAGAACAGTTGCATTGTGCATCTTCTTAAACCGAATGTGTGATTAGAGCACCGTCCTGGTTCTAAATAATAACTCCCTCTGCAGCATGGACTGGACATGGGCATAGTGAATGCTGGGAACCTGCCAGTGTATGACAACATCGACAAAGAACTGTTAGAACTCTGTGAGAACCTTATCTGGAACAAAGATCCTGAGGCCACAGAGAAACTGCTGACCTACGCACAGGTACCAGGAACTGACTGAATCTATAGAGCTCTGTCCATCAATCTCTAACCATGAAGTCTTCAACAGAATAATGTGAAAGGAGCAAAGAAGAGTGTTCAGAGCGAAGAGTGGAGAGAGGGGACTGTGGAGGAGAGGCTGGAATACGCACTCATAAAAGTACTTGGATATGTTTTGAAACTTGTAAAATGGCTGAATTTTTTTTAGGTTGATATACAGTAGTCTTTTACCATCAGTTTGAGACAAATTTATCTCAAACTGACTATGAAGACTGAAGCTTTGAAAGAGTAAAGCAAATAATGTTAAGATGAGAACTATGTGTGCCCAGGGAGTGGAGAAATATGTTGTGGAGGATGTGGAGGAGTGCCGGTCTCTGGAATACTACACGCGGCCCCTCTACATCATTGAGGGCCCCCTAATGAATGGCATGAAAGTGGTGGGGGACCTTTTTGGAGCAGGCAAGATGTTTCTGCCTCAGGTAGGTACTGTCCTCAAGTGTAAGAGTGGACACAATCAGGAAACAGTTTATAGACTTTGATATGATCATTTAGGTCATTAAATCTGCTCGTGTGATGAAGAAGGCTGTGGGATATCTAATTCCGTTCATGGAGAAGGAGAGAGAGGAGATGAAGTCTTCAGGTGCAGCTACAGAAACTGTGAGTCTGGGTGTTTTTAATTAACATGATTAGACTGTTGCAGCAAACCTAATGGATCAATATCCCTGTAAGACATTGCATCTAGTATTGTACTAATTCTATTTTTTTTCTTTTTGGGTGTATGATTGAAAGCTGTTTATAGGACATGGATAAAAAGTTTTCTTTAAAATGCTCAAAACTGATTTGGGAATGTGTTTATGCAGGATCCATATCGGGGAACTATAGTCCTGGCCACAGTAAAAGGAGATGTCCATGATATTGGCAAAAATATTGTTGGTGTTGTCCTTGGCTGTAATAACTTCAGGTACTGCATGTCTGTGTCAGCTTGTCCTGTCCCAGTGTTACTGAATACATATGTGCATTTTGTGTTGTGTTTCAGAGTGGTGGACCTGGGTGTGATGGTTCCGTGTGATCAGATCCTTCGAGAGGCCGTGGCTCACTGTGCAGGTAATAGAGGCTTCATACTAAAACCAACAGGGTGGTATGTGTAGAATGACTACTCCTTGGTGTCATACTTTATGGGTTTGGTATTGTGCAGATATCATTGGGCTGTCAGGGCTCATCACTCCATCGCTGGACGAGATGATCCATGTAGCCAAAGAGATGGAGCGACTGGGAATGAATACTCCTCTGCTGATAGGAGGAGCCACCACGTCTAAGTAAAGTCCAGTGTTATTACCATCACTCTTTCTCTACCTCTTGTCCCAGAGCACATGAGTGAATTCATGTTTCAATTTTTTATTCCTGTAGTGTGTAACAACTGCAATTCTGCCTGCACAGTCTTAATTAAAGAGGGGGTTTTACTTCTATGGAGTATTAACATATTTAGATCACCATGTTACCTTTTATTGTTTTGTACACTTATTATTTTTTCACATACCCGGTGAGGGTATCAAGTGTTTCTCCTCCGACGCACCTGTTGCCCAGTCAGGTGGGCAGAGTCTACACAGAAACCTTTTATTGTTTTGCTATATTTGTTTACTGTGTAGACTCTGCACACCTGACTGGGCACAGGTGCTTCAGAGGAGAAGCAGTTAGTCAGAGGGAGTTGGTCAGAGGGACTGAAACAACGTTTCAGAGGGACCGAAATGTTGTGAGAATAAAAGTGAATCAAGAGTGAGACAGTGCGCTCTGAGTCTCCTTTTTTTCCCCGAGTTAAGTCACCCCCCTTTCAGAGCACTATCTCAACACAAACCGTGTGCATGCCACTAGTGAAACTACTGCACATCATATCAGGTTGGTCAAGTTGCTTTATGCAGCTTTGTATCATGTTTTTGTATATTTATGGAGAATTCTCATGTGGGAGCATAGGCTTGAGCATTGGATAGAATCTTACAGCTGACCATAAGGTATGACAATGTCTGCATGACATCTAAAACCTCTTCAGGTATGTTTTTGATGGTAACATGGTAAAAAGCTCAAAAATTGATTTTTGCATGAATGTGCAGATTTTGTGATTGTTTAAAAAAGAGATCTTGTATTTGCCCAGTCCCCTTATATTAACTAAACACTATATGCCTGTATTTAATTTAGATAAGTCTGCACAGTATTGTTGTAGTATTTATGTAAAGCTGTATTGTTCTGTAGGACCCATACAGCCGTGAAGATTGCCCCTCGCTACAGCTGTCCTGTGGTTCATGTTTTGGATGCTTCCCGTGCAGTACTGGTGGTAAGAACGCCTTCTATACAGATGTCTGTTTTAAACTTCACACAGTGTGGTCCCTGGACTGATGGATGGAATGTGTTTAGTGCTCACAGCTCTTGGATGAATCTCAGAAGGATGAGTATTTTGATGAGCTTAAAGAGGAGTATGAGGACATCAGACAAGATCACTATGACTCTTTAAAGGTACTGTTGTAAAGTAAAAATGATATGACCCATATATAACAATTGATTTGAAACAAGATTTAGACATTTTCTTGGAATATAGTTAGGAAAAATTATTTTCTTGTGACTTACAAATTGTGGAAAAAAAGAAGAAGAAGAAAAATATATATAATATATACCTGTACCTTTTTTTTTTTTGAGCAATACAAATATATTCTATAAGTAGCTCTTGAAGGCAAAATAAGTTGGCTGAGTACTGCCTGCATCTAATTATAAAGCATATTGTCAAAGACGCAGGCACGGTCAGCATTATTAGTTATTGTTTGCTTTACCGTGATGGCAAAACTCTGCTCTGGTCTCTGAAAGTTGCAAAGAGTGCTTATAAACTCATCATGGTGAATAATTGGGATGCTCTGAATCCATAAGGTAACAAAGGTGAACTTTTGGACCACTGCAAATCGTTGAAAATACACATTTTTAAGCAAAAATCTACAGATGGTATGCATTAAGGGAACTGTACCTATGTCAACAACATTGATATAAAATATCTATTGAGTATATATGTAATTTATCTTGTTTATTAATTTATCTTTAGCTTGCATTTTAATCCAACATACTATACTTTGTTGTGTTAGGATCGTCAGTATCTGTCTCTGACTAAAGCCAGAGAAAAGGGTCTCCACATCGACTGGCAGTCCACATCAAAACCAGGTGACTCACACAAGTTCTGTTTTTGGTCACAGAAGCATGCTCCTTTCAACTCTTTGAGCCATAAATGTTTTCTGATGGGTGTGTGGTTGTGTATGTGTACAGTGCAGCCCCAATTTCTTGGCACTCGTGTCTTTGAAGATTACGACCTCAAAAGTCTCCTGGACTACATTGATTGGAAACCCTTCTTTGACGTTTGGCAGCTCAGAGGAAAGTATCCCAACAGAGGTTACCCCAAGATCTTCAACGACAAGACTGTTGGTTAGTACCAGGGCAGTAGCCCTTTAGTCGTTTACTTTAGTAATGGTTTCATTTAAATAGAGCCTGCATATCAGGTGGCCATGTACGATGACCTTGAGAAATGCCCTCTATAAATGATGCTTTGTTCTTTGCAGGCTCAGAGGCTCGGCGCCTTTTCAGTGATGCCCAGAAGATGCTTCAGCAGATGATTGACAGATCCACTCTGAAGGGACGGGGTTTGGTAGGATTCTGGCGGGCTCAGAGTCAAGGAGATGACATCTCCTTGTACAGTGAAAACGTCCAGGTTTCTGGAGACACTGAGCCAATAGCTGTGTTCCATGGTCTGCGGCAGCAGGTACCTCTCCATCTGCACCTCCGTTCAGCACATAAAAGGGCTACTCCTCTCACTGAGTATGTGCTGTGTGACAGGTGGAGAAGGAACCCTCCAGCCCAGAGCCATTTCTCTGCCTGTCTGACTTCATTGCCCCCATGGACTCAGGTGTGAAGGACTACCTGGGGCTGTTTGCTGTGGCAGTGTTTGGGGCAGAGGAGCTGAGCCAACAGTTCCAAGACAAAGGCGATGACTACAGCAGTATCATGGTCAAGGCACTGGCAGATCGACTGGCTGAGGTAAGCGACTTCATTAATGTACATGAGGACAATAGGAAAAAGCCTCTAATATGGATTATGATGTTTATGGGTACTACATTTCTGTGTCCAGGCCTTTGCGGAGCAGCTCCATGCCCATGTCAGGAAGGAGCTGTGGGGCTACAGCACAGAGGAATCTCTTCAAACCTCAGAGATGCTCAAGATTCAGTACCAGGGCATCAGACCAGCTGCTGGCTATCCCAGCCAACCAGACCACACAGAGAAAACAACCATGTGGAGCCTGGCCAACATCCAACAAAACACTGGTAACTCATTTACAACAGCTTATTACTGCAGTGAGACACAGGGGTAGAGAGCATTATGTCTGATTAGAGCTGAAATGGTTTTGGAGACGCTGTCACTTTCTTAAAATTAAGCCGGAAGGAATTTGTATTCTTTAATCAGCATTACCATTTGTGTTCCAGTATAGGCAATGATGCTTTCCTTGGCTTAACCCTCTTCATAATTTACACACACATAATTATCCAATTACCCAATAAGCCAAGTTGTAACTCCAATAAAATGCTTTTTTTCAGCTGCAAACCGGTTCTGCAGGGTGGGTTCAATGTGGCTAAAAGTTTTTTTGTGTTACACTGAAACTATATGAAATATAGTCAGTGGTTTAAAAAGGTCTTCTGATCAAAAACCTAATTTATTTTGAATCTAGAGGCTGCCAAAATATGATATACATGGCTAAAATAGTTTTTTTCCTTTTAGTATGAGTTTAGATCTAAATCGACATTAGAAAATACATCCGTATAATGTTGTGTGCTTCTGTTTTGTACAGGCATCAGTCTGACAGAGTCTTTGGCAATGACACCTGCAGCGTCTGTGTCAGGACTGTACCTGTCCCACCCCCAAGCCTCATACTTCGCTGTGGGAAAGATCACAAAGGAGCAGGTATCGGGACATGCTCAATTCATCCTCTGATCAAATGCATTGTGGGATCTTGTGTGGGCAAAGCTTTGTGTCAGGTCTCAAGGAAGATCACAGCAGTTGTAACAGAATCTGAGTGAGGTGCAGTCAACTTGTATTTGAAATGTCCTGCATTACTTAATTTAAAGGTCAAATATTAGGCTATTTTCTGATTTATGTTTCTAATGTTGTTTCCTCATCAAAAACATACCTGGAGTTTTGTTTTGTTTTATTCACACATTTAACACACAAACTGACATTTCAGGGAAGAACTATGCCTAAATATGCAAACACTTGGTGACATGGGGTAATGCAGGAAGTGCTGCACTCTATACACCTCCATACACTAGAATCATTTGAATAATTTCAGCCCTGGAATTGTCAATCTCTACTGAACTAAAGATAAAAGGTAGCTGCTAACTTAAAAACTACCTCTTCATGACATCATAAGGTGGATAGGAGCATTATATATGATGATAAAGAGTTACTTGTAGCTTAAAGCTCACAAGAATCAATTTTGGAAACAATATAAGACCTTTAAACATCAACAAACTAACTCACACAACAAAAAATGGAAGATATGTAGATACTTGTACAGACTTATGGGTTTCAGATAAGAACATTCAAACAAACTTTATAAAGCACTTTCATACAAAAAAAATGTAACCCAAAGTGCTTTACATTTCAGTTAAACTGAACATCCGCCTTGTCCCAACAACTGTCTTCACAACATTGTAAATGTCTGTTTACAGCAAAAGGGGACACAACATTAATTGTATTTGTTTTCTAGCAAGTTCAAAGTCACTAATAATTTACATCCGGTTTCAACATTTGTGTAATTTCCACATGTACATACCACATGATCAATATACAGTATGTTTTTGTTTTATTTTATCAGTGTTTAATCCATAGAGTAAAAAGTTTATTTCAAGACTAAAGTTAAAATTAACTAATTATTGTTCCAGGATTGAATGTTTCTTATCATTCTCAGGTGGAGGACTACGCCCAGCGGAAGAGCATGGATGTGTGTGAGGTGGAGAAGTGGCTTGCTCCCATTCTGGCCTATGATCCAGAACTTTGACCCTGGCCCTAAGTCACACACAGGTGCTACACTGGACTCAGGTGTGTCCCAGCTTCCACTGGGATGGACTATATTCACTGCGATGGACCTTTTATAATGCTTTTATTTTATCAGACTGATATAAATAAACCACAAACACTATTTTTGTTCAGTGGAGTTGGTTTCAAACAAACCAGAATCATTTCATGTAATATGAAAAGAACGGTGACCTAATTATGCTGCTATTTTAGCTTTCTATTGTGCATGTTTAGTAAACTTTAGTAAAACTAAGGTTTTTGTGTGAAATAATGTTGATCTAAACTTGATCTTAAAATAAAAAAATAATAATTTGCCTCCATTTGCTTCATTATTTAATGTAAGTTGGAAAGATAGAAGATATATATAAGATTGACAATAATTTGCTAAAATTCATTTCTTGGCATAGATGGGGATGATGTATAGTTGCTTCACTTCTGCTTGTGGATTTGGATAAAAACTCAAATATTCTATGGCTCTGGAGTGAGCAACTGAACACATATTTCAGACTTTCTCTTTTGTGATTCTTGTAAAGCCTTAAATTGATCAATGGCAAGACGTACAATCTCCTCCACGCTCACACGCGCCGATACCTGTGCCGCCTGCAGCTCCTCCCTCCGCGTGCGTGAGGCGCCCAATGAGAGACGAGTTTCACTGTTCATCTGATTCTCCGTCTTCAGCCTCACGAGCCTCACAGGAGCACGCGCCCGGGCTCTCCGCTGCGACAGGGGCATCTTCACCGGAGCTCAGCATGGCCGAGGGCGGGGAGGCAGAGGACGAGATCCAGTTTCTCAGGACCGTAAGTCTCCCGCTAAAATGATGCGGCGCTACTGCGGCTTTCTCTGCGCGCGTGCTCAGGGCTGGGACTTTACCGCATTACAGGACGCTCCGGTAGGCTGCTGTCTGTGGTCAGAGCTCCATCCTCTGTGGTCAGTGATCCGCAGCGCGCTGATGAAGCCCTGACCGCAGATAAGTAGCTCACAGGCGGCAGACAGACGGCAGAGAGGCGGCAGGGAGGCGGGCAGTGTAGTCCCAGAGATGCTGTCATTCGGTCGCAGAGGCGTTTTGTGTGCTGTGTTGATGCTGGGTGGATGCGGGCGCAGTGCGGTTCATCCTGGCTCATGCTCCGCTGAAGCTCGGCAATTTGTCACTTTCAGAGTCAGCGGCTTGATGAACTGTTGCGTTTGTCTTTGTACAGCTCAATTACGAGCAAAACATAGGCAATCTGGCCCAAACATTTGGCACACACGCTCAGCCATTAAATTGATGACATCCCCTCTACACGCAAACATAATGCATGACAGTGTGACCAAGGATGATGTAAAAATCAAAGACATAGACCAGCAATGCGCATCCACAGCTGACCGACTCAAATTTGTGTTACTCCCAAATAGAGCAGCAGTGCATAACAAATTACAATCCTGTCATCCATTTTTCTTCAAATGGGAAATACACAAAGCACTGAAACTGTTATGTAAGTGCGTGGAGATGTGAGGAGTTCTGTGCTGAAACCGCACTGTCAGTTAAGAAGAATGTTTTAGTCATGTCGGTGTGTCTAGTGACAGGTAAGGGGAGCACAGACTGTCTCCCATCAGGCCACGAGCTTTGGGCCGGGTGGGGGCCGGAGGAGGGTGCTGCAGAGCGGTGCTGCAGAAACATGTGACCACCCGGTATCCACAGTCCAGTCCACACACAGACCTGGTTCATGATCTACTGATGTAAGCTACTGTGAGGTGTTAGGACCCAGTAGGAGTGATGCTCTGTTTTAATGAGCTCCATCTTACGCAATAATGCAAGACAAAGCAAGGAACGTCTTTAGAAAAACAAAAAACAAAAAACCGTTCATCACTGTATTCATGGTGTGAGCAGCATAGAGTTCAAGCTTGTTTTATTCCCCATGCTGGCATTAAATGTGCAGTCATTGCAATAGGTCTATAGGTCTATAATTGGTTAAAGTCTTCATGCTGCACTTAGCCATTTTGTTTTGTAATTATTTCATCATGACTAACCTTTTTATTTCTGTTAGATGGTTGACAGTTTTATTATTTTGATGTATGGAGAAAGAAGGTAGATTGTAGCAGTTCTTTGGAGTACTCTGTCTCTGTCTATATATACGAATATGAATAATGGTATAAATAAAGGATACATTTCTTTGGAGAATGTGAATATTGTTTTTTGTATGTCTGTGGATGTTCAGTCATTATCTCTTTTACCTTTTTTCCCACCGGAGAGCATCCAGAATCCAAATCTTTATTCATGGTCATACAACATATAGACATACAATGGTCCATCAAAATGGCAGTGTGCAGTCCAGAGCCTGATTAAATTCTTAAGGTAGAGGGGATGATGAGACAAGAACAAAAAACGTATGTTAAAATCTTTTTCTCGTCTTGTGCTAATTTGTCCTGTCTTCACTGGTAGAACAATTTACTCTTTACTCTTTGCAGAAGGACTGAGAACTCAAAACTCCCCTCTTCAAAATTGCTTTTAATGTTTGATTTTATGTTGTAAATTTTGTGATATTTTATTCTTCTATGTATTGTGAAGCGACTTTGAGTGTCTTGAAAAGTGCTATATAAATAAAATGTATTATTATTATTAAATGTATTATTGACTGAAAGCGCTGGGTCCACACACTGCTGTATATTGTGACTGAACTCTGTGTGAATATGTGTTTTCATGTTACACTGGCGGAAGGTGTCTGTGGGCTGGGGAGAGGGTCTAATGATTGATCTCGATCAAGTTTGTAGTTTCCTGTGTGGTCTCTGGGGTGACGAGAACCTCTGAAAGCCTTTGAGTCTGGATGTTCATTCTCAGGCTAGAGTTGTGTCTCAGAGCCTAAAAGCTGGTATACGAGATGTTAGTGAATTGGCCCTCTGGGGGGGGTCTGTGTGTCCACCCCCTCCTTCTTAACCCTGCGGCTTTCTGGGTAAGTGCACTTTAAAAATGCAGATCAATACAAGCTCAGGGTACTGTGTCTTTACTGTGCACAGAGCAGCTGCAGACCTCCAAATACCTGCCCATCATTACTAAAACTGCACCATCAGCATCATCTTGAATGTATGACTGACAGTGTGACAACGCTATCTTCTGTGTTCCCTGTATCTGGATTGGAAGCATGGTTAAAACTGTGAGTCACCAGTGTGAGGGACTACTGTCTTTTATTTGCTCTGATGTAGTCTCACAGTGGCAATGACACAGTGGTAAAGCATTCCACATTTTTTCTTTATTTGGTTCACAATATAGAATAGTACACTCAAAAATAATAAGATTGTTGCTGTGTAATGTACAGTATGAATGTGTAGACCTGTCAGAATAAGTACTATACTGGCTTAAGTTCAATATGTCAAAGATGGAACCATATATTTTGGGCCTGAATATTTATTGTGGGTACTTTTTCTTTGTGAAATTGGGGAGATTTTTGTTATTTTTGTTGTTTTTGTTATGTGGGTTGAAATATTAACTGTGGCTCATTATTGCTTTGTTTATTTATTGCAGCTCAGGCCTTTAAATGATACATTCTATTTAAAATGTTTTGCTGGGATTATCCTGCTGTATTATTATTGTATCAATGGCATAAATTTTCTTCAATATTATCATTTATTGCAGTATATCTCTATAACTGTATATCGGTCTTCAGAATTTGTTATTGTGACAGGCCTATGAATGGGAAATGCATAGACATTTTGCTTCTGGTATTGTGTAAGCACAGTGACTCAAGAGTAACATAAGAGTGACACGATGTGACTTTGAGCAGTGACAAGCTGTTTCATAACTGTTTTGAAGTGCCCAGTAGTTGTATGTATTAGTATATTTTTCCTGTAGACCCCAGCGTGGAGTTGGACTATGCAGTGCTAATTTGATTTACATGACTGTGCATTGCATAAAACAAGGGCACGTCTGATGGTCACTATATGTCCACTCTGTGGGCCCTGTAACACGTCCATACAGGCAGAGGACAGTACATCATCCTAAGACATGATTCACTGTCCACATTGAATAAATCCTCATTAGGTTAGAGAACCTGCTAACAGAAAGTCTATTTTACAGTTTCACAATGTCTTTTTCCCCCTCTTTTTGTCCCACACATTTATTAGTTAAATTCACAGTTGACCTGTCTATTTATGAGTCAAAAAGGCCTATATTATATCTTACTTTACTATTGTGATATATTATGCATAGGATTCCAGTGATTGTTAGGACTGGATATTAGGGGAAGGTGATGTGTGGGTGGTGCCTGTGCTTCTGATGCTAAAGCCTGTTTGAAGATGACCTTTTGGAAGTTCAAAGGCCCAGCGCAGGTTCACACAAAAGATGGAGACTGAACGCTGTTCTGCAGAAGATTATTTCTCTGCAGACTCCTCTATCGTAGAATCTGATCACCATGTTAGTGTTCTTGTCTATGTGTCCTTTTTGACATCATAGTCATATGCTCTGTCAAAATGTGCTTTTGAAGACAGTAGAGAGGAGGTAGGAGAGAGGAGGGGTCCATTACATCTGAGCAAAGTAGTGTGGGTCTATTCCATTTGAAGTGAAGTGCAGTTCTGAGCTGTGCTTCTTTTTGGAAGAGACTGGGACTCATAAGTTAAGTTTCTCCTTGAGTTGTGAGCTTGTGTTGTGACCTACATAAACGAGGGAGCTCTCTCATTCATCACAGTGCTGACTGAGTCACACTTTCTGGAGCATGGTTTAGCGCCACTCTCTGACAGGTTCTGCGGCGGCCTGCGTCTCTCCCAGAGGAGACCGTGGCCTCACTAACAAACTTCCTTAACTTTCTCCTGTGTCCCATATAGAAAGTGTGCTCTCCGCAGTACTGGAATGACCTGTCCTCTTTGGATTGCTGTGTAGGCTAACACCTGTTTCTGTTGCCTAGCTCAAAACAGACCGGATATGTTGGTATAAATCCACTAGCAGCACACTACAGGTCTTCAAGAGAGCACTTATACATATGACACATGCCAAACAGGACTGTAGATCCTTAATAGTTTAGTCGATTGATCGGACAATGGTGTCTTATGGTTAACCAAAATTTGTATTAGGCAACACATTTTTAAATGTGGATTATAAGAGTTTATATGCACAATAGCTGAAAGGTGTGAGTTTACTAAGCATTTTCTGTATGAATAGTTGTTCCTGGATGAGCTCCTGTGCAATTGTAATCTTGTGACTGCATTTTGGGTCAGATACATGATCATTCATGGTTTTGAAAGCTTTTGCCACGCACCCCTTTTAGTTGACTAATTGAACAGCAGAGCACGTCTTTAGTGAACCAAGAACAACTCCAGTGCTCACGTCATGTCTGAGGTGTGACTTGTACTGGTTTGGCTCTAGCTCAGTGAGTGTTGGGACACTTCTTATTATCAAACATATGTGAGTGAGCATGTGTTATGGGAGTGTAGGCATAGGACAGGATTCAAAGGATTTAGGCTGCGGCATGGCTGCACCAGAGGCTGTCCTGGATTGATCCTTATAGCAGGTCAGTGCTGGGGGCAGCTCTAAGCCCCTCTTTATGTTCAGGGAGGGGAGGGAGCATGAAACTTAGAGCTCAGAGCACTCAAAGACTCTTTAAAGGACCTGTACCAGATTTTCATGTATTCCTGTCAAGAAAAATACTCTTTACATCATGCATTGTGCTAAGAGCTGCTAAATAATAAATAGATTGAGACTGTAAAATATAATCCATTAAATTTACATAATAACTAATACAGGAGCAAGAGACAGGGGCACTTTTTTGTCCAATCATGCACATTACTGAGAATCATGGGAAACCAACGGCCTGACACTTTCCCGGAAACTTTATTGATGTCATGATGCATTTTCGACAAGAGTAACATAAAAGCAAATAGCAGACAAAGATGGGAGAACTATAAGGAAACAACTGTATGACACTATACCAGGCCAACAATTGTGTCTTGGTGAAGTTGAGCTCCATACATTTTTTCCCTTAAACTTTTTTTTTTTCTTATCCATAATGTGGTTGTTTTAAGTCTAAAATTTTCTTCCGCTTATCCGGGGCCGGGTCGTGGGGGCAGCAGTCTAAACAGGGACTCTCAGACTTCCCTCACCCCAGACACGTCCTCCAGCTCCTCCGGTGGGACCCCAAGGTGTTCCCAGGCCAGCCGAGAGACATAATCCCTCCAGCGTGTCCTGTGTCTTCCCCGGAGCCTCCTCTTGGTGGGACATGGCCGGAACACCTCCCTAGGGAGGCATCCAGGAGGCATCCTGAGCAGATGCCCGAGCCACCTCAGCTGGTTCCTCTCAATGTGTAGGAGCAGCGGCTCTACTCCAAGCTCCTCCCGTGTGACCTATCACTAAGGGTGCGCCCAGCCACCCTACGGAGGAAACCCATTCCGGCCACTTGTATCCGTGATCTTGTCCTTTTAGTCATTACCCAGAGCTCATGACCACAGGTGAGGGTAGGAACATAGATTGACCGGTAAATCGAGAGCTTTACCTTTGGGCTCAGCTCCTTCTTTACCACAACAGACCGATACAGCGACTACATCACTGCAGACACTGCACCGATCCGCCTGTCAATCTCACGCTCCATCCTTCCTTCACTCGTGAACAAGACCCCGAGATACTTGAGCTCCTCCACTTGAGGCAGAAACTCACCATCCACCCGAAGAGGGCAAACCACCTTTTTCTGGTTGAGAACCATGGCCTGGGATTTGGAGGAGAGTTTAAAATGCAAGATTTGGCAAATGTTTTAATAACTTTAATAACTCATAAAGTTTCAGAAACACATTTTAAATCCAATTATAGGTCTTGTGGTCATTAGTTAACACATACAGTGGGGCAAAAAAGTATTTAGTCAGCAACCAATTGTACAAGTTCCTCTCCTTAAAAAGATGAGAGAGGCCTGTAATTTTCATCATAGGTTCACTTCAACTATGAGAGACAAAATGGGGGAAAAAATCCAGAAAATCACATTGTCTGATTGTTTAAGAATTTATTTGCAAATTATGCTGGAAAATAAGTATTTGGTGAGTAACAAAACTTCAGCTCAATACTTTGTTATATACCCTTTGTTGGCAATGACAGAGGTCAAACATTATCTGTAAGTCTTCACAAGGTTTTCACACACTGTTGCTGGTAGTTTAGCCCATTCCTTCTGCAGATCTCCTCTAGAGCAGTGATGTTTTGGGGCTGTCACTGGGCAACATGGACTTTCAACTCCCTCCAAAGATTTTCTATGGGGTTGAGATCTGGAGACTGGCTACTGGCTACTGGCCACTCTAGGACCTTGAAATACTTCTTATGAAGACACTCATTTGTTGTCTAGGTGGTGTGTTTGGAATCATCGACATGCTGGAAGGAGGTTTTCACTCAAAATCTCACAATACATGGCCCCATTCATTCTTTCTTTTACACAGATCAGTCGTCCTGGTCCCTTTGCAGAAAAACAGCCCCAAAGCATGATGTTTCCACCCCCATGTTTCACATGCTGTAGGTGACCAAATACTTATTTTACTGAGGAATTTACCAATTCATTCATTAAAAATCCAACAATATGCCAATATTCCTGCATTCTTTCCACCCATTCTGTCTCTTATAGTTGAAGTGAACTTATGATGAAAATTACAGGCCATTCTCATCTTTTTAAGTGGGAGAACTTGCACAAATGGTGGCTGACTAAATACTTTTTTGCCAAACTATAGCTGATTATCCCCAAGCAAGCTTTCCAACTTTTATTATTATTATTAATATTATTATTTTTAGAAAGTATATGAGAAAAATAAATGGGAAATTTAGTTTTGGAACTGCGAGGTAGGCGGTCACTCGAGCCATATCACAATGGCAAAAAGGACTAATTGGGCGGAGCTAAAAGTTCAAATTAAAACATGTTCTCAACTTGTGGTTTGAAATCAGGTACGTGGTTTGAGCCCAGGAAGAAATGTAACCGAATTTACTTACACTTTATCTCACATACTTCAGAATTCAAGTGTCTGAGGTACTGTCTTGATTCACCAATAAATACTGTGCACATATTGAATAAACAGAAAACATGTCACCATGTTCCAGGAACTGTTTTGAGCACTGACAGACTGTAGCCCTGTGAGTGGGTGCAGTGAGGCAGCCTGTGGTGTGTGGATGTGCTCTGTGCTCCTGGCTCTGGATCACTCTTCCTTACAAGGCCCTTAGACTGTACACAGAGCTGTGGGTGGGCTGTTCTTTTCGGCCTGGACCCTTACATGGGTGTTTGTGGGGACATGTGTCACTATATGTGTACAAGTATATTTAATAATACTGCAAGTCATCAGCATTAATCTCGTGCTATGTCCCCAAACAGTATGACCAGGTTCATAAATCATATTATAGATCAGAGTGTGAATGTTTGTGGCCTCCTGTCCTCACAGTGGTCCTCTCTCTTTGTGTGTAGGATGATGAGGTGGTCCTGCAGTGCTCGGCCACTCTGCACAAAGAGCAGCAGAAGCTGTGCCTGGCGGCTGAGGGCTTCGGTAACAGACTGTGCTTCCTCGAGTCCATCTCCAACTCCAAGGTTCGACCAGCACTCAGAGCCCCCTCTGTATGCTAAATTAATGCTAACATGCTAATTGCTAATGCTAATTCAGAACTCACACATCAGACCTGAACAATGTTAGCAGGATGGATTTCATTCTGATAAAAAATAAATAAATTTAATCCAATTATATGCAAATATTTGTCATGAATTACACATTTGGAAAGTAACACTGCTAAGCTAACACTCTTCCAGGTAACCAATCAGGTCTTCCTTAATAAACAACTAACTCCACACAAAATTGTTGATTCATATGCAGGTATCCTCATTTGTTGTAGTGCTGGAGTGTTGAAGTGCTGTGTCCTAGTCTAATTCTGTTGTGATTTGTGCTCAGAATGTGCCTCCAGACCTGTCCATTTGCACCTTTGTGCTGGAGCAGTCTCTGTCTGTGCGAGCGCTGCAGGAGATGCTCGCCAACACAGAAGACAAGGCGGACGCGGTGAGTCCAACCTGGATCAACACTCTCTGACACCTACACACATGCTATCACATGAGTGCTTGGTGCCTTTCAGATTAGCACGATGTGAAACAAGTTAATGCCAGAATGCTAACAGTAGGGAGATAATTTTTTATTAGTTGATAAATTCGAATTTGATATAGGCCTATGTGTTGTGAAAATGGTACAACATATTTTAGGTAAGCTAGACTATATCTGGGTACTGTTTCAAAGTGCCTCTGTAGTATTGCAAAAAAGTAATGATTTTGGTACTTGAATCTGGTACCCAAATAAGAATTTTCATTTTTGTATGGGTCTGAGACATACAGAAACATACAGAGATATACAACGTTACAAGGCAATCCCAGCTCAAAGAATGCTATTGTTAGCCCCTAAACTAAACCAGGGCCTGGCCTTCTTTAAAACATTTTGGTGTTTGCTGTTAGAACTGATCAGTCAAAACCGAGTTCTAGTTTTGAAACTTTTATGTTACTGTTTGACGATGGACTCTGAAACATGCTCTGAACGTGCTGTGACCACGTTCTTACTTCCATTTCCCTCAGTTCCCCCAAAGAACATTATATGATTCCACTCTCTCTCATGTGCAGAAATGATCACCCACACCATTGTAGCTAATACAGTTGATAGTGTGAGAATACTTTTTGGACAGTGATACTCCTGATGCTATGTGTGAACACGGGGTGCTTGGTTGCTCTCTCACAACTATTTTCTCTTGTTTGCACACAGCATGTAGATGTGGAAGTGTGGGTAGGTCCCGGCCTCTCTGTGTGCCTGTGTTTGGTGTCTGTCTCCTTAGGGAGATGGTTAGGTGCAGCCCCTGGCTGTAATGTTAGATACTAACTCATAAATGTTAGCTCTTTAGTGCGTGTTGATGTGATATTTGAGCTAGTGACACTTAGAAAGCCACACTCTCCAGGCACTCAGCTCACTGTTGTCTTACTGCACGCTGTGTGTTGCTAAAGTGTGTTCAGTTACTACAACAGTTTTTATCCTGATACAAGTTCATCTTCCTTAGTTAGTCTTTCTAGATGATTTGAGGATAACTGCACTTCAACAATTATTTTGTAAGTGGGCTCATTGGTGTGTCAAAGAGGTCTGTGATATTAACTATTGTCTAACACAGTGGTTCCCAACCTTTTTTTTCTCTATAACCCCTATTATCCCAAGGGGTACTTTTGAGGAAATCTTCTCCTACCTGACAAACTACTTTCTTATTTTATAAATAGAATGGCTAGTCAACATGTTGATAACACTTATAACTAAGCTACTTACACTCTTACAATGCGTGAAGTTTATTTTCAATGGTTCAGGCTTAGTAACTACTCAGTTAGGTTAGGCGTTAAGGTATTAGTTAAGTGGTTACTAAGCCTGAATCCTTATCTTGCTCATGCTTTATTAATGCAAATTAAAGTTTAGTTATTATGAAGCGTTACCAACATGTTATGGAACCATAATTATTATAATACAATTGAGAAAAAAGCAATGTAACATGCCATCCCTTCTATAATTTAAGAAGTAGTTTGGACTTCTTTTTTACAAAATCCCAGGAACCCAATCTAAAACTGGAGGACCCTAACCTTAGTTTGGGAATCATTGGCTTAACACATTTGTTTCAGAAAACTAGCTAATGTCTGTGTGTCTGGTATTTTCTGTGTGTGCAACAATGCTTCTCTGCAAGTCTAAATGTGAAGTTTTGCTTGATAAATAACAAATAGCAACAGACACTATATTTTATTATTGTCCTCTCATCTCAAGCTGTGCTTTTGTGTTCAGTGGTATTTTTGTAGTGTTGGTTGCTTTTTGTTTGTAACTCTTCCTAAACTCATCTTTTAACAATTGTGTGGCTCCACCTGCGTCTTATTGTACTTTCAGACTGCACAGGGCGGGGGTCATCGCACTCTGCTCTATGGGCATGCTGTACTGCTGCGACACTCCTACAGCTCCATGGTCAGTGAAAGCACCATACTGCTAATTAAGATATGGCTATGTTTAGAGAAAATGGCAGTGCAGCATACTTAAGTGTAGTGTACAATATTACCTCCACTGCTGTTCTGAGTTGTGCTAAAAATGTGTGTTTGTGTAGTACCTGTGCTGTCTGTCCACATCACGCTCATCCACAGACAAGCTGGCCTTTGATGTGGGGCTGCAGGAGGACACCACAGGTAAGGATTCACCTGGAGGATCTCACACAACAATCTACTGTCTATCAGACAAGTAACTGAACCACAGGCTGTAGTATGCACTGCAAACTATGTATGTTTCACACACAGGGGAGGCCTGCTGGTGGACCATCCATCCAGCCTCAAAGCAGCGCTCTGAGGGAGAGAAGGTCAGAGTCGGGGACGACTTGATCCTGGTCAGCATCTCGTCTGAGAGATACCTGGTGAGTGGCACATGGCACTGCATATTGTACATACAATACCATTGAGTATATTTAGTACGTTCAAAAAGATATTTGTAATATTTAAGTAATATTATTATTTAAAAATCATAATTATTTAAAAATCATAATGAGCACACCATTGTCGATTTGAATATTTTTGTTTTCTAGTTAGACCCTCAGGACTGATGCATAGAAGTTATTGCGTTAACTTGTGTGAACTTACTGAATTTCAGTGTTGATGTGTCTTGTGCAGCACCTGTCCTATGGCACAGACAGTCTCCATGTGGATGCAGCCTTCCAGCAGACACTGTGGAGTGTGGCTCCCATCTGCTCCGGCAGCGAGGTGGCTCAAGGTAACTGTGTCCTTTACATGTCCACACAGTATGCACACCTGTCTTACATGCGTTGTGCTGTCTATCACAGGCTATCTGATTGGAGGAGATGTCATGCGACTCCTTCATGGCCACATGGATGAGTGTTTGACTGTCCCGTCCGGAGAACATGGAAATGAGCACAGACGGTAAAGATGACAAAAGATGGTTTTGTTGTGGCGTCTGGTGTGTCCTGGACAAATCCCTTTATGTCTCAAACATGAATGTCTGAGGCAGAGATACATTTTGTCTTGATTGATTCTGAAATAGCATGGTTGTTTATGATCTCCAGGTCTGTACATTATGAGGGAGGAGCTGTGTCCAGTCATGCCCGATCTTTGTGGAGACTGGAGACCCTCCGAGTTATGTGAGTATATGATACACAGCAGTAAGGCTTATATTCATCACTTCATTTTGTGCCTACTTACACACATTATACACATGTGCAGGGGAGATTCCATGCTTTGTGTGTACATTACATGCTTTGTGTGTACATTACATGCGTTGTGTGTACATTACATTGCTTTGTGTGTACATTACATGCTTTGTGTGTACAGTACATGCCTTGTGTGTACATTACATGGTTTGTGTGTACATTACATGCTTTGTGTGTACAGTACATGCCTTGTGTGTACATTACATGGTTTGTGTGTACATTACATTGCTTTGTGTGTACATTACATTGCTTTGTGTGTACATTACATTGCTTTGTGTGTACATTACATTGCTTTGTGTGTACATTACATTACCGGTAACTTAAATTCTTAACTGGTGACTGATTCTAAGCTTAACTATAATTATAACTTGCTTATTATTGCTTATAACTTATAACTAACCATAATCTAATTTAACCTGTATCTTTAAACCATGTTTTTGATCTAATGATCTAATATTGCAGGATCATGAGGACCTGCCTTTTGTACACACAAGGGAGTCATGTCCCCATAAAGTGACTGTGTTGGCAGATTTCAGTCCCTAGAATGTGATAAAAAATACGCCCACACAGACCATGGAAGCAAATGGGAGAACTGTCTTGCCCAATCACAGTAGGTTAGTGCTATATAGTCGGCTCAGGAGGGACGAAAGTCATGACGTAGCTCTGGTTGCCACGGTAATGGGTAAACTTCAATTATGCTACGAATGGGCTATTATATTTTTGACTGTTTTATGTTATATTTTATGATTAGTGAGTGATGTTTTTTAGTTTAGTTTTGTTTTTTTAGTTACTGCCGCTACCCTTAACTATTAAGGATAGTGCAGAGTGCATCCAGCTGGGTGAAGTGGAGCGTACATATGAGCCCTCAGGCAGCACCACTGTTATAGATATGACACATGTATTAGTGATATGAGTCAGTATGAATCAGCCCTTACTGTGCAGTGCTGTCCATCTCCAGTACATCTGTGAAAGGAAATCACACTCTTCGGTTAATTTTGTCTGTTGGGCAGTAATCCAGGCTTCTCAGGTAGTGTGCTAAGGGAGAGGTGAATGGTCAGTGTTGAACGGATCTAAAAGAGCTTCAAATATTATTTAAAGAAGACATATAATACCTTTTCTGGTACCATCTTACTTTTTGTTAACTCTAAGTAGCATCTAAAATGGCTTATTAATAGAAAATTGTACTATTGACTGCAGTGGCATTTCATGTGTTTTTATTTTTGAAGAATGGCTACTGAATATTTTAACACTATGTGTAACTAAAAGTCTTTTATAAGTATTGGAATATGGGTGGGGATATAGGGTAGATAAAAAACAATATTTTCTCAGCATTCAAATACAGCACAATGTAGGATAACTCAAAAATACATGAATCAAAATACAACTTATTGATGTTGTATTCTATCTATTGATGAGGGAACCATTGTGTTACCATTGTGACATCAATTTTGCTTAATATGTCCCCTTTAAAGTGAAATCATTTTGAAGGAACAAATCTATGATCACACTCAAACCCTATTGTTCTCAGGTGGAGTGGGAGCCATATCCGCTGGGGCCAGCCATTCCGACTGCGTCATGTGACCACAGGGAAGTACTTGAGTCTGAGCCACGACCGTGTTCTGCTGCTCATGGACAAAGACAGGGCCGACATCAAGTCTACTGCCTTCTGCTTTAGGTCCTCCAAGGTACAACAACACTACACACTGTAAAAACACACACAAGCCTAGCACACACTCACTCCACTCTAATGTGCACATTGATGTGTAGTCTGTGTGTGTTGAAGGCCGTTCTAATGGATAGCATGCTTGTATACTTACATTGTAGTAAGTGAGCATTGTATCTTAAGTATTCTGTGCTGCTGCTCATAGGAAAAGCTTGACCCTGGAGTGAGGAAGGAGGTGGATGGGATGGGCACTCCTGACATTAAATATGGAGACTCAGTGTGTTACATTCAGCATGTTGATACCTGTCTGTGGCTCACCTACCAGACTGTGGATGCCAAGTGCGCACGCATGGGAGGAGTACAGAGAAAGGTGAGATGACAATTGTTCTCTCCACCCACTTCTCCAGATAAAATGCTTTCAAAATGTCTTTTACAAATCAGAATCACAATTATTTCAGTTGAAATTATTCAAGTCACAAGCACACAAATGACCAAACATAAATTTAAATGTTTATTAAATCTATGAAATGAAAAACAATAATACTGGTTATATTGAAAAAAAATTCCCAGTAAATAAAATGGTGTACAAAAGCAAATTAAAGATATTATAAGATAATAAATGCAATACATTACAAATACAGGCTGTTACCAATATTCTATATGACAAAATGTTGTTTAGATAATACCATACAACATATATGGCAATGTAGGTACAAATTGTCTACATTATGTTGTTGAGTCATTCCTGTGTAATCTTTTAATATATAGGCCATTATGCACCATGAGGGCCACATGGATGATGGGCTGACACTGTCTCGGTCTCAGCACGAGGAGAGCCGTGCTGCCAGGGTCATCCGCAGCTCTGCTTTCCTCTTCAATCTCTTTATCCGGTTTGTAATAACACAACTATAACACAATATCCAACTACTATCTGGCGGAACAAGTGGAATAGATTAAACAACAACGCAATGTATACAGTCTATATGTTTTTGTTAAATTTGTTTTGAGAAAACATATTTTCTGGAAATACAGATGCATGTATTTAAAGCCATCTCAGAGTACAAGGCAATATTACATTTATTGACAAGGACCTAAACCTGTATGAGCCTTAGGGCACATTCACACACAGTCTTATTGTAGATTAGGTTTGTTCCTGTTCTAGTCCTGCTTTAGTCATGGTCTTGGTTTAGTTCCATGGTTACTTTGAATTTTCAATGTGGTGATTGTGTGAACATGTCTCCTCGCTGTCTTACAGGGATCTGGACACTCTGAGGAGAAAAGGGAAGAGTTCTACCTCAGAGCTGCCGATAGACTCGGTCAGCCTCAGTCTGCAGGACCTGATTGGATACTTCCAGCCCCCCGATGAGCAGCTTGAACATGAAGTCAAGCAGAATCGTCTGAGAGCTCTCAAGAACCGACAGAACCTCTTCCAGGAGGAGGTAATGCACCTGTCTAATGGCCCATTTGTTAGGCCATGTCCCATGTTTAGGCCTATGAATATGTGTGATGCTCTCTCAGGGAATGATCAGCCTGGTGCTAGAGTGCATAGACCACCTTCATGTCTACAGCAGTGCGGCACATTTTGCTGAAGCTGTTGGGCAAGCGGCTGGAGAGGCCTGGAGCTCCATTCTCAACTCCCTCTACGAGCTGCTGGGTACATTTTGTGATCTTAAACTGTGCTTTTTATAATGTGTTTTGATGAAAAATACAGGGCATTAACTGTTTTTAAACAATGAGAATATTGCCTTGGGCGTAAAATTCAAACACCCACTCCCCCTGTGACTTTACAAAGCATAACACAAAAGCGGCATTTTACTCTGGTGTTAACATTAGTTTACAGTCTGTATTTATACAAAAGAAGGATGCCAGTCCCCCTTCCTTCCCTCCCTGTCTCTCTCTCCTTAAAATATCTCTTCTACAGCTGCTCTGATCAGGGGGAACAGAAAGAACTGTGCCCAATTCTCCAGCTCACTGGACTGGCTCATCAGCAGACTTGAGAGACTGGAGGCTTCATCTGGTAGGTCATATAGATTCTGTGAACTCATTTAAATGATCTCTTTAGTGTAAAGCTGTAATGCAACCATTTCAAATCATTTCAGGAATACTGGAAGTGCTTCACTGTGTGTTGGTGGAGAGTCCTGAGGCTCTGAATATTATCAAAGAGGGACATATCAAATCCATCATATCACTGCTGGATAAGCATGGGCGTAACCATAAGGTACTCCCATTCTCTGAACATACACCTTCACATTTGAAACTTGACCTACATTAGATCCACATCCTAACATAAAATGTCATCATTAATTAATAAAAAAAAATAAATTGTGGTATCCATTTGACTAGTGTCATAAAACCCTCTTACAGCTCCTCTCTTTGTGGTAGGTCCTGGATGTGCTGTGCTCCCTGTGTGTGTGTAATGGTGTGGCAGTGCGCTCGAACCAGCACCTCATCTGTGACAACCTGCTCCCAGGACGAGACCTCTTACTGCAAACCAGGCTCACCAATCACGTCAGCAGGTTCATATGCATCAAATATGCAATAGACATCCAATATTTAGGCAGACAGTTTTATATTGTAGGTTTTCAGCTGTGTCTAATTAATTTCCCTTTGCAGACAAATACAGTTTAAGTCTTCTGTCTCTCCCCAGCATACGTCCCAACATCTTCCTGGGGGTCAGTGAGGGTTCAGCTCAGTATAAGAAATGGTACTATGAGCTGATTGTGGACCAGGCCACAGCTTTCATCACTGCTGAGGCCACTCACCTGAGGGTGGGTTGGGCCAACACCAGTGGGTATGGCCCCTGCCCCAGTGGAGGAGAGGGCTGGGGGGCTAACGGGGTGGGAGATGACCTATACTCCTATGGATTTGATGGGCTCCACCTCTGGTCAGGTAAGCATAAATTTACACTATGAAGACATTGCATTACAACATATTAAGGATATCACAATATCAAATTTTTATTTTTATGATTGTGAGGGAAAACATAGCGGTTTTTTGATTATTCACAATTAGTGATTATCTGTGAAGTTTTCAGTTTTTGTTAATTTACATTGTGTATAAATACTATTTCTCTCTCTCTATGTGACCAACTCCATGAAATTAAACTTTAAGCTTTTTGAATGAAAAAGTCAAGTCAAGTTAAACTAAAAAGTACTTAAGGTACTTTTTGAAATATAGATAGAATGGATTTTTTTAAACTAGTTCTTTTCTTCTTACAATTGTATTGTGATATGAATAGTCACCCTAATTAATCATTACCTATAGTCATTATCGATTAACCAAATAAACTTGACAAATTAAGATCCCTCTATTCTTGTAACTGTTACCATGTAGAGATATAAAACCTTCATAAACTGTATAATATTGTAAAAATAAGACTCCAATCACTTCCACCCTGTCATGCACATTGGCAGAAACAGATGGATGATATTATATCTATCTCTTCTGCACAGGTTGTGTTGCTCGAACAGTGAGCTCCCCAAACCAGCACCTGCTAAAGGCTGAGGACGTGGTGAGCTGCTGCCTCGATCTGAGCGTGCCCAGTATCTCCTTCAGGATCAATGGGCAACCAGTCCAAGGCATGTTTGAGAACTTCAATGCGGATGGCCTTTTTTTCCCTGTGGCGAGCTTCTCTGCTGGAGTCAAGTAAGTGTTCATCTAAATATGAAAGCAAACGGTATTAACAAATATTAATGGAATGCTGGGAAGACTGCGTGATGGAGAGGGGGCTGTGGTAGAGCAGTGGAATAGATTTGGTTTGAATTTGTCTACACCAGTTTGTGTTTTTATGTATAAGTTGTTGCTTTTAATTAAATTTTGTTAGGTGATAAAAAATAATAAATGTTTAAGAAATATGGTAATATATAATGGGATGTTATCATGCAGGATTCGATTCCTCCTGGGGGGTCGTCATGGAGAGTTTAAGTTCCTTCCTCCTCCTGGATATGCTCCATGTTATGAGGCTGTTTTGCCACGAGAAAAGCTAAAGCTAGAAGCCAGTGCCGACCAAACAGCTGCACAAGACCTGGTGGGACCTACAGTTACATTAAGCCAAGCAGCCTTCACTCCCATCCCTGTAGATACCAGCCAGGTACGAACCCTCCCAGTGATGAAAAAAAAAAGAAGAATTTAAGTGTTATAACATGAGATGAATTTGTTTTCAGATAGTACTTCCACCTCATCTGGAGAGGATCCGTGAAAAACTGGCAGAAAACATCCATGAGCTGTGGGTTATGAACAAGATCGAACTAGGATGGACCTTCGGAGCAGTGAGTTAATTTTTTTTTTTTTCATGTGTCTAGTTCTCAGCAGAAATCTGAGAATATTTTTGTATGTTTAAGGTACGAGATGACAACAAGCGGCAACATCCTTGTTTGGTGGAGTTCTCCAAGCTCCCAGAGCAAGAGCGCAGCTACAACCTCCAGATGTCTCTAGAGACTCTGAAGTAAGGCTTTGTTTAAGTTGCATACTTTTTATATATGGGTGAAATGTCATTAGACTGTGTACTGTGCACAGGACTCTCCTGGCTTTGGGGTGCCATGTTGGCCTGGCTGATGAACACGCTGTGGAAAAGTTCCGGAGTATGAAACTATCTTCAACGTAAGTTTTTCCAAGCAGACAAAACTACAGACGCAATTTTAACTGCAAGATTTACATCCAAATCTTTCCAAAACCTTAGATTTTTATAAACTGTATATGTAGCAATTCATATGTACTTTGACTTAACATATGGGTGTGTGTAAAAATGTTATTATTGGGGCTGTTTGTTTGTGCAGTTATGAGCTATCCAGTGGGTACAAGCCAGCTCCTCTAGACCTCAGCCACATCAAACTGACCTCCACACAGGAAGCCATGGTAGACAAACTGGCCGAGAATGCTCACAACGTCTGGGCCAGAGACCGCATCCGCCAGGGCTGGACTTACGGCATCCAGCAGGTCACAGATCCCCAACACTCAACTATAGTAATATAATGATTGTTATTTTGATTGATTCATGAACAACAATATGATAACAACAGGCTTATGTGTTACAGTTTGATAGAAATATGCATATATGTATACAGTTGGAAATTGTATTCACTAGTCTAGTGAATTGCACCTAAATTTTGCTTCTTGGCAATAGAACATACAATATATAGATTCTGATATATAGATATAGATACATAGAACATTCTCAGTCTAGACACTCTTAGAATAGCTTAACATTGAGTACATCTAAGGATGCTCACAGTTAGAATGATATGTAGATCAATAGCTGTTTTGTCAGCCCAAATGGAAAGAACAAATAATAAATACATTATTCATAGTCATATAAAACTAAACACTCCTGGCTTATTTAGGATGTGAAGAATCGTAGAAACCCTCGCCTGGTCCCATATGTACTGCTGGATGAAAGAACCAAGAAATCAAACAAAGACAGTCTTCGAGAAGCTGTGCGCACTCTGCTGGGCTATGGCTACAACCTGGAGGCTCAGGACCAGGACCACAGTATGCTGCCTCACTCAGTCAGTTTTATATAATAATGATTGCACAATAACTCTAATAATGTGTCTATTTCACTTTCAGCCCAGTCTGACCTCAGCAGCATGTCAGCTGAGAGGTTCCGCATCTTTAGAGCAGAGAAAACCTACTGTGTGAATGCTGGGAAGTGGTACTTTGAGCTGGAGGTAATGAAATTGTAATGATATTGTCCAAAGATACTGAGGTACTTAAGACTATCTCCTGGTGCAGGTGCTCACTGCTGGACAGATGAGAGTGGGCTGGGCCAGACCAGGTTGCCTCCCAGACCAAGAACTGGGCTCTGACGACCAGGCTTTTGTCTTTGATGGGTTCAAGGTACGATTTTTTATTAATTTCTGTATAAATTGGTACACTGTATGTATGAGCATGTCTGTACACTACATAGGTATGTACTACAGTCTTTCTTGACTTCTTCATGCATTTTTTATTATCATTTTGTAGCATATGTTCCTGTCAAACTGACACAAAACTATGTAACTATTCTGGTGGCTGGTGTGCCACCTTGTTGTGACAATGGATATTTTTTTGCTTTCTCTAAAATCTTCCATATGGCATTCTATCTTCATAGTGACAAGGGTTATAGGCCAGATCTGTGGAGAGGTAACCCCCGCTCACAGCAAGATACCTATATTTTTTGAGCAATAAAAACCTGCAATAGAATAAATGCAAGATATGTTTAATACCATACTGTGGCACATTCCAAGCATAGCAACACCTCCATGATAGCAGAGCTCCCACTTACATAGTGCCCCTTTAACCTATTCATATTTCTATTGTAATATGGTAATAGAGTGACATAATGTTTGCAGGTTCAGCGCTGGCACCAGGGTAACGAGCACTTTGGGCGAGCCTGGCAGACTGGAGATGTCGTAGGCTGTATGGTAGATCTCAATGAGCACACCATGATGTTCACTCTCAATGGAGAAGTCATGCTAGACGACTCTGGCTCAGAGCTGGCCTTCAAGGACTTTGAAGTTGGAGATGGTTAGTTTTGTGTGGCATGTTATAAGTATTTGTTTTGAAACAGCTGTGCGTAACGACACTGATACTCAGTAACTTCTGTTATTTAAAAATTCAATGCTGTACATTTTTTTACTAAAATTACACTCAAACGTACAAGAACAGGTTTAAAAATGTCCTCAAAAAGTGCAATTACTCAGAAGAAACATAAGAATTTGTTACTTTCCACCGCTGTGTTTAGGTACATTCAGACATAAAGTGACGTATTTTCCCTTTGTATGCTCTTCCAGGCTTTATCCCTGTGTGTAGTCTGGGGGTCTGCCAAGTGGGCCAGATGAACTTTGGTAAAGACGTGAGCTCGCTGAAGTACTTCACCATCTGTGGGCTGCAGGAAGGTTATGAGCCCTTTGCTGTCAACATGAACCGTGACGTCACCATGTGGCTGAGCAAGAGGTTGCCCCAATTTGTCCCTGTGCCACCCCACCACCAGCACATTGAGGTATATACTACACCCTTGGCCCCCAATGCTAACAGTTTGTAAATATACGTAATACAATAATTAAAAAGTTGTGGAAGTTGATAAAAAGAAACTAGAAGAGTGTTTATGTAACATTTGAACATTTGAACAACACCTGTGTGTGAGATATAGATATATAAGTGTTTGCCACACAGTAAGAAATTAAAGACATGACTTATTTTGTTCCTGTTACGTATATTTTCAGGTGACGCGGATTAATGGCAGTGTAGAGTCTTGTCCCTGTCTGAAGGTCACCCAGAAGTCCTTTGGGTCCCAGAACAACAACCCTGACATCATGTTTTACAGGTTGAGCATGCCCGTAGAGTGTGCCGAGTCTTTCTCAAGAACCAACAGCAGCTTTTTTTCACCAAAAAGGGTACTGTGAACAGCTTTACCACTATCCCTTGCAAACTATATAACTATTTTACTAATGCTGCGTTCACACTTGCACTTATGTCAGGTTTTCATAATATTTGGGGAGATTACATTGACTAAAATTATTGAAGACTGATCCTAACCTGAACCTTTGTCACTACTTGCCTTCCTTAACCTATTTTAGCCCATATCAGAACTGTAAAAGATGTTGATATTGGTCCCCACAATGTCATAAATACCCACCGAAGACACACACAAACACAAGACATCACAATTTGAACTAAATGTGGTATTAAACCAGGACTAGAACAGGACCAAACCAAGTCTACTTAAGGACTAAACGAGGACAAGTGTGAATGCAGCCTAAACACTGATAGTTGCTGTCTCTTAGTTACATCTTTTTTGTTCACTAGGAACTAGAGGACTTTGAAACTGTGTCAGATTTTGAGGTTTTGATGAAGACATCACATAGCTACAGTGGTCCCAATGGTCCTGAGAGAGACGAGTTCAACAACCACAAAGATTACACCCAAGAGAAACCTTCCAAGCTCAAGCAGAGGTGCAGACCACCCCTCACTGCAGTGAACAGGGCCTTGTGTCTGGTAACTGATCTCTTACTCTTCCTCACAGATTCATGCTGAAGAGAAATAAACCGGACAACAGTTGTCCTGCAGTGACTCCTCTGCCTGAAGAAGAGATGGTTGATGACAGAGAAGACAAGGAAGAGTATGAGATACACGCCTCTACTGTAAGCTCCACCTAGCTAACCCACAAGACACATGTACAGTTTATTGTTGACAACTGAGCATCTACATTTGTGTCAACATTGGTAGCAAACATAGGCATGTTCTGAACTACTGGTTTTTAAAATGTGGGTTTAGAGGCACAGGCACTTGAGGGTCACAAGATGATCAAGATAATGTCAAAGTTATGACACAGGATTCCATTTTATAAATTCAACTTTTCAGTTAAATTGGGTCAAATTGTACGACACTCTATTTAAAAAAATGCAATAGGGTTGTTGCCAGATGAAAGTGTAAGTATCATTTAGAAATGGGTGTTCTGGGTGGGGTCTATGATCATTTTGGTGGTGCTGGCCTTATAATTTAAGGAACCCCTGCCTTTGTATTGCTACTCGTATTCTTAGAGTTATATATGTTTCATATTATAGTACTATTGTAATTGGTCACCTTTTATAACAAATATTTCATAACTGCTGTGGTCCTCTGTGTACAGTACTACTACTCGGTACGGATCTTTCCGGGACAAGAGCCCAGCAGTGTATGGGTGGGCTGGGTCACCTCAGACTTCCATCAGTACGATCCCGGCTTTGAGCTGCAGAAGGTGCGCACAGTGACTGTAACCCTGGGTGATGAGAAGGGCAAAGTGCACGAGAGGTGAGCCAGTGTCATTCACGTTATTGGAGGTATCCAGACTACTAGGTTTATTATGTTTTGTGTGTAGTTGTTAATGGTCACCTTCTACCCCAGTATAAAGCGCAGTAACTGCTACATGGTGTGGGCTGGAGAAAGCAGCAGTCCAGGTCAGGGCAGGAACAACAATGGATTAGAGATCGGCTGTTTGCTAGACACAGCCTCAGGCCTGTTGAGCTTCACTGCCAACGGCAAAGAGCTCGGCACTTTCTATCAGGTTAGTCTTTTAGGATATTGTTATTCTGTTTACTTGAGATGCTACATACTGAAATATATTTCCAAAAATATTTATATAACTTTTGTCATATTCCTCCAGGTTGAGCCCAGCACCAAGCTGTTCCCTGCTGTGTTTGCCAAGGCCACAAGTCCCAATGTTTTCCAGTTTGAGTTGGGTTGCATCAAGGTAAGAGCTCTTAGATGAAAAACAAGACAGACAGCACTCGTGTTGATGGTTTTCATTGACAGAATATCATGCCTCTGTCTGCGGCTCTGTTCCGAAATGAGCGGAAGAACCCCTCTCCTCAGTGCCCCCCGCGCCTCCATGTCCAATTCCTCACTCCAGTTTTATGGAGCCGAGTACCCAACCACTTTCTAAAGGTACTGCACATCGTAACTGCACATTTATGACGGGGTAATTGGTGACATTTAAGTGTTGTCTCTATACTTGCTAATCTGTCCATTTCATTTGCCCTCAAACAACATGTTATGGAATTTTGCACCCCCTGCATATTCTTAGCAAGGACATCTCCAGTTCATTGTTGACATTTCTCTGTGGTTAGCTCTGGCGTCATCCAACTGTTACAGAATTTGTCCTTCTATCCCGGTCACCTCGTCTCCAGGCTGTCCTTCTTAGCTCTTACAGTTGAAACCAGAAGTTTACATACACTTTATAAAACGATACATATGCTTTTTTCTCACTGGCTGACATGAAATCAGAGTACCTGTTTTAGGTCAATTAGAATTACCAAAATGATTTCTATTTGCTAAGTGCCACAATATTGAGAGAAGGATTTTTTAAGAGAATTTTTGTTTTTTTTCTTCAAAGTCCAAAGTTTACTTATATTTCATTAGTATTTGGTACCATTATCTTTAAACTTTATGACTTTGATCAAATGTTTTGGATTTCCTTCCACAAGCTTCTCACAATAGTTGGCAGGAATTTTGGCCCATTCCTCCTGACAGAACTGGTGTAACTGAGCCACGTTTGTAGGCCACCTTGTTCACACATGCCTTTTCAGGTCTGTCCATAAATTTTTTATAGGATTGAGATCAGGGCTTTGTGATGGCCACTCCAAAACACTGACTTTGTTATCCTTAAGCCACTTTGTAACCAGTTTGGCAGTATGCTTCAGGTCATTGTCCATTTGGAAGACCCATTTGCCCACAAACTTGAACTTCCTGGCTGATGTCTTAAGATGTTGCTTCAGTATTTCCACATAATGTCCTTTCCTCATGATGCCATCTATTTTGTGAAGTGCACCAGTCCCACCTGCAGTAAAACAACCGCACGACATGATGCTGCCACCCCCATATTTCACAGTTGGGATGGTGTTGTCAGGCTTGCAAGTTTATCCCTTTTACCTCCAAACATCATGATGCTCATTATGGCAAAACAGTTCAATTTTAGTTTCATCAGACCACAGGACATGTATCTACAAGTTAAGGTCTTTGTTCCTGTGTGCATTTGCAAACTGTAATCTGGCTTTTTTGTGTTTCTTTTGGAGCAATGACTTCATCTTAGCAGAGTGGCCTTTCAGCCCATATTTGTACAGTATTCGTTTCACTGTGGATAATGAGACACCAGGTTCAGCCAGTATCTTCACAAGGTCTTTTACTTTTTTCTTGGTTTGATATGCACATTTCAGACCAAAGCAGGTTCATCTCTGGGACACAGAACCCGTCTCATTTCTGAGCAGTATGATGGCTAGACATTCTTATGGTGTTTATACTTTTGTATAATTATTTGAACAGATAAACGTGGCACCTTCAGGCATCTGGAAATCACACCCAAGGATGAACCATACTTGTGCAAGTACACAATCCTCTTCCTGATATCTTGGCTGATTTCTTTTGACTTTCCCATATGTTACACAAAGAAGCAGTGTATTTCAGGTGTTCCTTCAAATACATCCACAGGTGTGTCTCTAATTAGCTCAAATGTTGTCACTAAACCTGTCATTAGCTTCCAAAGACATGGCATCATCATCTGAGTTTTCCCAAATAGTTTAAAGTCATAGTAATCTTACTGTATGTAAACTTCTGACTTTTGTTAGGCGTGTTCTATCAAAATGACGACTGGATTCGATCAGTTCAAATCTCAAAAGTTTATTCCCCTAACAGTTACAATCTAATACAGGACCCGGCGTCATATGATCTATCCCTCGTGTGTGCAGCAGGCGGTCTGTCTGCTTTTCCCTGGCCCCGTAACATAAAAATATAACATGAAACATGAATATGCAAATATTATGTTGAGTAGGTTGTCGCCCAGGTTCCTCCCTTCGGCCTCACTCATCTCTCCAGGCTGCACCAGTCTATTTTTCCGGCCTTGCGTCTCATCAGACCACCCTGTAAAGGAGCATCTACACACCCCAACAGCCTTCCACAATTCATATCACACAATATTGCTTTTAGCATAGTTTCAGTATTATCACAAGATGCTCCACTCTAGTATAAACATAGTGGCTGTCATGATTCACCTCCTACAATGTTGCCTTAACTCGGTTAAAGGAGTTTCTGCAAGGGACCAACTGTCTCCCATAATTCACGTTTTACCTTTAACCTAATTTCAGTGTTAATAGATGGTATTCAACTTTTAGTATGGTGCTTGTTAGACAACCTCCAAAAAGATACAACATTCAAAGAATATATAAATTCAGTATAAAAATGGTGATTACATAATAATATTCAAAACTTATATGATTTCAGTATCAAAAGATATATATGTATATGTGATGGCCCTAAGAAACTTTATTAATCAATATGCATTCCATATTTTTGATATATGTATTTGTAATGCAACTCAGAAGCTTTATTACTTGACATACCCTTCACTTTGAATAAATTGGCTAAAAAATCCTTGTCTCATTATTCTGGCATTTAGCAAACAGAAATAATTTTGGTAATCCTAATTGACCAAAAACAGGAAATTCAGTCTGATTTCATGTCAGACAGTGAGAAAAAAAGCTTATGTGTATTTTTATATAGTGTATGTAAACTTCTGGTTTCAACTGTATCTAAACTTCTTTAGTAGAAGCAAAGCCACACTTGAATGCCCGAAACTAGCGTACAGTGCTGAGAATATTCAAGTCATTGGCTTTTGGACTGATGGACAATTTCTCTGGCCCCAGACATTCAGAGGCTCCTGCCTCTCTTTACAACTCTAGGACTCATTAGGTCAACACTTATTTTCCCTAACAATTTAGAGCTGTTTTTCATGGGACCAATCTATATTCTTATTGTACCTGAGCAGCATGTGTGTGCTAATGTGTTGTGCACTCTGTTGTGTAGGTGGGTGTATCCCGGGTCAATGACAGACATGGCTGGCTGGTGCAGTGCTCCGAGGCTCTGCAGTTCATGTCTCTGCACATCCCAGAGGAAAACAGGTAGGTGTATCACTCTTTGTGCTTTGTTATCAAGGTCTTGTGCTTCCTCATTTATTCTTTTGTGCATCTCTGCTGCAGGTCGGTGGACATCCTAGAGCTGTCAGAGCGAAAGGAGCTGCTACGATTCCACTACCACACACTCAGACTCTACTCTGCCATCTGTGCCCTGGGCAACCGTCGTGTGGCCCACGCCCTGTGCTCCCACGTGGATGAGGCCCAGCTGCTGCAGGCCATTCAGGACAAGTACATGCCCGGTACACTGATTCACATCTGTCACATATTCAAGTAATCTGTTAGCATGCACTCAAAAAAAATAAATTCCTTCCTTCCTGTTTTATTTTTTTATGTATTCATTGTTAGTACTGACAACTCTGCATTGTGTGACTGTACAGGGCTATTGCGAGCTGGTTACTATGAGCTCCTCATTGACATCCACCTGAGCAGCTATGCCACGGCACGCCTCATGATGAACAATGAGTACATTGTCCCCATGACAGAGGCGACCAAGAGCATCACTCTGTTTCCTGAAGACACCAATGAACAAGGGCTTCCTGGGATCGGCCTGAGCACCTCTCTCCAGCCCCGGATGCTCTTCTCGTCCCCTAACTTCATCTGTAACCGCTCTGCAAACTACAACCACAGCACTGACAGCTCACTCTCAGGGGACTGCTTCCAGTACAGTCCTGAGTTCCCCCTGCATGTACTGAAGGAAAAGACCATAGAGATGCTAACAGAGGCTGTGCAGGAGGGAAACAAGCATGTGCGGGACCCCATCGGAGGAACCACAGAGTTCCTGTTTGTGCCTGTCATCAAACTGGTGTACACCATGCTCATCATGGGATTGTTCCAGAACGGAGATCTGAAGAGGATTCTCCGTCTGATTGAACCAAATGTGTTTTCAGAGGAGGGGCCTGAGGAGCAGCGGCCTGTGAACAAAGAGGGTCTACTGCAGATGAAGCTTCCAGAGTCCGTCAAACTACAGGTGACTCTCTCCTCACGCTGCTCAGCTCACGGGCCTTTTATGCAATTAATGCAAGGCTGCAAAAACTATTTGCAAAAAGTATTTTATTTATTTTATACTGTGTTTACATTTCTCTTTATACAATTGTTCCTTTAGTTACCACAATGCTGCATATAACATTACATTACTATGTACCTTTATTATTCCAGTGGTCAGCTGTTAAACTGCAAGAACATTATAACAGTGAGCGGAGCATAATATTGCTCTCTCTTATGTGTTTTGCCATCGTATTTCCCTGTCTGTAGATGTGCCACGTGCTTTGCTTCCTGTGTGACTGCCAGCTTCGCCATCGGATTGAGGCTGTGGTGGCATTTTCTGATGACTTTGTAGCGTGTCTTCAGGACAATCAACGTTTTCGGTACAATGAAGTTATGCTAGCTCTCAACATGTCCGCTGCTCTCACAGCCAAGAAGACCAAAGAGTTTCGCTCCCCTCCCCAGGAACAGGTAGGGGCCAACCACACCTTATATATAACATCTATAACACAGCCTCACACCGTAACGAAGCGCAAAAGAGCAATAAGGACAATTTTTGTCATGTATATAGCCATATGTTTGAAAAGCATAATGTCCAACTCAAATACTTGAAATTTGTCCTACAGATCAACATGCTGTTAAATTTTAAGGATGAGAAACAGGAGTGTCCCTGTCCTCCAGACATCCGGGACCAACTGCTGGACTTCCATGATGACCTCATGAAGCACTGTGGTAAACTACTTGAACCACCTTAATTTTTAAAATATGATGTCACCCGCTCATATGAGTCTAATATATATTTTTTCCATACTGCAGAAACACAAACAGGTTTTTTGCTGGTTTCTATTCGTCAGATTTAGTGATCCATCAAACAAATATTAAATTAACAAAAATAATTGCCATGAAAATATGCTCCATGTTATGTAATAAGTCATGGTTTGTTGTGTGTGTGGTACAGAACTGGATGAAGATAGATCCATGGACCGGGGTGCTGATGTGACCATTAGGGGGCGCCTCATGTCCTTAGTTGAGAAAGTGTCTAATCTGAAGAAGAAGATGGCACACCTGCCTCTGGAGACTCATGGGAGGAAACTGAGTGAGTGTGATCTGCTCCAGACATGGAGATGTGATGCTAGTACAGTTGAACTTTGTACTTTGCATCCACTCTCAGCCAATTTTCCTTTGTCTAACTGTTCCCTCTCCTATCTCTGTCAAACCCCCTCCTGTCACTATGGTCATGTTTAATGTGCAAATCAGTGCTGTTTTCTGAAAGACTCAAATGATCCAAAAGTTGTGCTAGAGTTTGCTGCTTTTTCTATCCTGTTTGTGGTCCTGTTCTTCCCTACTGTCTAGATTGATCATCTAAAATTGTAGAAACAGGCAAGTTGCTGAATGTGGTTGGACAGAAATTTAGCTTATATATAATAACACAATATGATTTTTATTTTTTATCAAAATGTTATGATTTTGTTGTGAAAAAAATGCGTGCAGATCTCACTTTTAATGTAATAATTTATGTGGGACAAAGTGGAATATTTTCTACAGGGGTGTAAGTGACTGTGCATGAGCAAGTGGGACTGGCAGTCATCCTGTCCCACTGTCCTTTCAATGATGTTTGAATCGCTTCTTCTGCAGGCACTCTTCAGCAGCTTATTTCAGACACTATGGTGCGTTGGGCTCAGGAGGCAGTCATAGAGGACCCAGAGCTGGTGCGGGCCATGTTTGTATTACTCCATCGCCAATATGATGGCATCGGAGGACTGGTGAGTACTGTACACTCATATGATTTGATAATAATAATACTAATAATACTACTAATAATAATAATGTATATATAAATATATATATAGGCCTGGGAGCTTGAGGATTCTGCGCAGTATGTTTGCTCTTCCTGGTACTGCACTTTTCTGGACTGCGATGTCTGATGTTTTTCCTGGGATCTGCTGTAGCCACCAGTTTGGGGGTCACTTCCCCGAGTGCCCTGATGACATCACTGATGCCTTCACCTTCCAGGCTTTTTCCAGCTCTTCTTTGAGCCCCTGGTGTTTCTCTAGTTTCTCATGTTCCTTTTTCCTGATGTCCACCACAACAGCTTTGCTCTGTTTATCCACCGCCGCAATGTCCAGTTGGTTTGCCATCAACATTCTGTCAGTCTGTATCTGGAAGTCTCACAGGATCTTGGCTCAATCATTCTCCAGTACCACTGGAGGTGTTTCCCACCTTGACCTTGGAGTCTCCAGTCTGTACTCTGCACAGATGTTTCTGTACACTATGTCCACCACTTGGTTATGTATGCTTTCCCTGCCAGCATCTTACACCCTGCAGTTATGTGCTGGATTGTCTCAGGGGCCTCTTTGCACAGCCTACACCTTGGGTCTTGTCTGGTGTGGTAGATCTGGGCCTCTATCGCTCTAGAGGCCATCCTCGCTGTGTAGCAAGGAGTACCTTTGTGCTGTCCTCCAGACCAGCTCTGTCAAGCCATTGGTAGGATTCCCTGATATCAGCCATTTCAGTTATGTTCCGATGATACATCCCGTGCAGGGGCTTGTCCTCTCATGATGGTTCCTCCAGCACCTCTTCCTCTGCATTTCACTGTGTGAGACATTCACTGAGCACGTTATCTGTTGGGGCCTTGTCCTTGACGTACTTATGGATCTTGAATGTTTCATCTTGGACTGCAGATTTCACACTCACTAGTCCTTGGCCTCCTTCCTTACGGCTTGTGTACAGAGTACTGGATTTGGGATGGAACCCACCATGCATGGTCAGGAGCTTTTGGGTCTTCATATCTGTGGTCTATAGCTCCTCCTTTGGCCAGCTTATGATTCCTGCTGGGTATCTGATTACTGGCAGGGCGTAGCTGTTTATTGCCTGGGTCTTGTTCTTGCCATTGAGCTGAGTCCTTAGGACTTGCCTTACTCGTCTGAGGTATTTGGCCATGGCTGCTTTCCTTGTTTCCTCTTCTAGGTTGCCATTTGCTTATGGGATACCAAGGTACTTGTAACTGTCCTCAATGTCTGCTATTGTTCCTTCTGGGAGGGAGACCTCTTCTGTGTGGACTACCTTCCCTCTCTTTGTCACCATCCGGCTACACTTCTCAAGCCCGAAGTGCTATGCTGTAGATCCTGGTGGTGTGGATCAGTGAGTCAGTGTCTCACTCATTCTTAGCGTACAGCTTGATGTCATCTATGTAGAGAAGGTGACTGATGGTAGCCCCATTCCTGAGTCAATATCCATCGCCAGTGTTGTTGATGATTTGCCTGAGGGGGTTCAGACCTATGCAGAACAGCAGTGGGGACAATGCATTTCCTTGGTATATATTTGATGGTCTTGCCATTGGCCTCAAGGGTGCTTTTCCACAGCCTATATGTATGTGTGTGTGTATATATATATATATATATAATTGCTGTCATATCTTGGGTAATACTGACCAAATGTGATGTTGTCAGGTCCGTGCTCTTCCTAAGACCTACACCATAAACTCAGTGTCAATAGAGGACACCATAACCCTCTTGGCTGCTCTGGGTCAGATTCGCTCGCTGTTGAGTGTGCGCATGGGACGAGAAGAGGAGAAACTTATGATTCGAGGACTTGGGTGAGTGCTTATTATGTCATTATGTATCCTAGATGAGTAGTGTAGAGGCCTCATTTTAACCATGATATGTTGTAGACTCCTTAACAAGATTATTATTGCTGTAACTTGCTTTTCTCTCTATGTAAGGTGCAATAAGAGACCTTGTGTATAAAATGCATAGTGCAAATAATAGTATATACTAATAACATCTAAAACGGTATGAATGGCCTACCTCATCTTGTTTAAATTATAATCTACTCATAGAGACACATGACTGATGTTGACCTGCTGGAAAAAAATAAACAAGTAAATCACTGACTTTGAGAACAATGGCCAAATTCAAGATTAACAGCATATTTCATAAAAAATATACTGGTTCCAAGAAATTCACCTTCATCACACTAAGATTTTTGCCATCTGTGCAGTGACATCATGAACAACAAGGTGTTCTACCAGCACCCAAATCTGATGAGAGCGCTGGGCATGCATGAGACTGTTATGGAGGTCATGGTCAATGTCCTGAGCGGAGGAGACTCCAAGGTATCCATTCTTCTCCTCATTTGTTTGTGTAATTATTGTTCTCTCTAAATACTTACACCATCTTTCTCTGTGAATATGTCATACAGGAAATTACCTTCCCCAAAATGGTGGCCAACTGTTGTCGATTTCTCTGTTACTTCTGTCGAATCAGCCGCCAGAACCAGAAGGCGATGTTTGATCACCTCAGTTACCTCCTGGAAAACAGCAGCGTGGGGCTAGGTAGGCATTGCTCTGCTCCCCTGATGTTAATGTGGCGTTTGACAATCCTTGTATGATTTTGAATTATATTTTCTGTAGTGATACAATAAACCACCATCTATGGTACATCTTATATTATATTGTTTTCTCAGCATCACCTTCTATGCGTGGTTCAACTCCTCTTGATGTGGCAGCGGCCTCTGTTATGGATAACAATGAGCTTGCTTTGGCCTTGAGGGAACCAGACTTGGAAAAGGTAAAGGACGAAAAATAGTATGAATGTGGTATGTGAGACATTAATGGTGACTGGAGAGGCAGTGTTGTCATAGATTCCCAGGGCAGTAATAGCTTATGATGGTCAAGTGTGTGGAGTGAATGAACAATGTATTGTGAAAAAAAGACAGAATGAACATGACTCATTATGTATATGTCTTGGTCCAGGTTGTGCGTTACCTGGCTGGCTGTGGCTTGCAGAGTTGTGCAATGCTGGTGCGTAAAGGTTACCCCGACATTGGCTGGAATCCTGTGGAGGGAGAGCGCTACTTGGACTTCTTGCGTTTTGCTGTATTTTGCAATGGTAAAATTTTAAGCATCATATTACTTTGATTTTGGTCGTTGAAGAATGTAAATATGCCTATTACAATAATACATTTTGAAGTGCAATATATTGCTACAGAAAAAAAGAATGATAAACGATAATATAAAAACAATTTTATACTGACACAATAACACTAACGCAGGATTATCCAGTGAATTTTTTTCAAAGTGAACCCATGGAACAAAGAAACACTTTAGTATTTAGAATTTTTCTGAAATCTACAACTTGAATGTTACTATATAGGCCAGGGGCATCAAACTCATTTTCACAGAGGGCCACATCAGTAAAATGGCCGCCATCAAGGGCCAGATGTAACTGTGTGGCAGTGTAAATATCACTAAATGTAACCGAATGTCATGTAAAATAAACGTAATTACTTTTTAACTTGTTAAATAACTGTTTCTGTGATAAACTGACATTTTGTCAGTGTGTATCTGGTCGGGACACACCTGCTCACAGACCTTTAGCTCTGCTTCAACTACGGCCTTTTACAGCCTTTTAATTATTGGACAATTTGTTGTTTTTCTTGAAGACTAACTTTTGCATACTTAGCTCTATGGTTGGTGTCAAAATGTAGACGTAGATTGTACCGACCCTGCCTCATAACACAAAAAACATACCGTTTTTTATCCTCAAAGCACAAACTTGTATTTGCCTTCACCTTTCTTCCTCCAAACTTCCTTCCATGCCAACAATTTTCCTCTTCATGAACATTTTGTGATGATTATTTGCAAATATTTCTCCGTTCCACTTGCTGGGAAAATCTCATTAGTTTGTCAGTGCAAACATTAAAGCAGTATAGACTTATTGTAAAATGACAGTCATGCCTTTTAATTTACCTTCTCGCAGGCCACATAAAATGACGTGGCGGGCCGCATTTGGCCCCCGGGCCTTGAGTTTGACACATGTGATATAGGCTATGTGCTACATCAAAATAAGAACACAAATTCCCAGTTGTGCCAAGAAAATATACATATGATGAATACTGAGCCTTAAAAATATTGTTCTTCTGTCAGACATCGAATGATAAATCAATATTGTATTTATCTTGACCTTAATAGCAAGAAGTTTTTGTGCAGGGGAAAGTGTTGAAGAAAACGCTAATGTGGTGGTGAGACTGCTGATCCGCAGACCTGAGTGTTTTGGCCCAGCTCTCCGAGGAGAAGGGGGAGATGGTCTGTTGTCGGCTATGGAGGAAGCCATTAGGATTTCTCAGGATCCCTGCAGAGATGGCCCCTCCCCCACATCGGAGAGTAATCGCATGCTGTAAGATATCTTGTTCTTATAGTTTTACAAGCCAGTTTATAATGTTGTAATTTACTAAATTAAACCCTCCACAACAATACTGTCTACATTGTTAGGAATAATCACGTATATGGATCTCAACAGTCCTGCCCACTTCGAAGCCCACTGCAGTTCTAGAAGTACATTTCCCCTTCATTTTACCCCATAGACTTTTTGAAACATTCAAGTATTAAGAGTTTAAACTGTTGTGGTCATTACTTACCACATAGCTGATTAACCCTGAGCTTTCAGATTTTAATATAGTTTTATTCTTCCAAATCTATGAAAAAATGAATAAGAAATCAAAGTGTAGGAGACCGGTATTTAAGGAAACCCTGTTTCTAATGACCACGAACCTCTCAGTAATTTGGTCCTGAACAGACAGTGAACTTCTGTAGAATTTGCAGCAATATACTAAATATAAAACCTAGAGAAAATATAAGTGGACTACTGGAATATAAATTATTGTGTGTGTGTGTGTGTGTGTACTGCAGTGATCTGATAGAGGACGAGGAGGATGACACTATCCACATGGGAAACGCCATCATGACCTTCTACTCAGCCTTGATCGACTTGCTGGGCCGCTGCGCCCCTGAGATGCATGTGAGAAACTGCATACACACAGTACCAGAATCTACATTCCCCACATTCACTTTGTTTTGCTTTTTTCTCATTCAGCTGATCCATGCAGGCAAAGGTGAAGCAATTCGGATCAGAGCCATCCTGCGCTCTCTCATTCCCATCGAGGACCTGGTGGGGGTCATCAGCATTCCCTTCTCCATGCCCAGCCTCACCAAAGGTCAGCCATTAGGATTAGAGTATAGTGTTAGCTGGTCCGTGACTGGGTGAGATGTGAATTATGTATTGGTTCCACTTTATAATGTTAAACCTAATTACCCTTAATAAAGCATGAACAAGGACTCAATTCATAATGAATAAATAGTTTATAAAGACTGATTTAGGGTTAGTAACTACTTAATCTAGGGATTAGTTGCGGTAGAGTTGCGGTTCAAATTTTAACCAATCTTAATAAACTATTTGTTGACTTAATTCATAATGAACTAAGTCTTCAGTGTTCATACTTTATTATGGTTATCAAAAGTCTAGTTATTATAAAGTGATACCAACATGATTTTCACATGTTGACAGATGGTGTAGTTTTGGAGCCTGACATGTCGGCTGGCTTCTGTCCGGACCACAAAGCGGCCATGGTGCTGTTCCTGGACCGAGTCTATGGGATTGAAGACCAGAACTTCCTCCTGCACTTACTAGAGATTGGGTTTTTACCTGATCTGAGAGCTGCAGCATCTCTAGATACTGTAAGACCATATTTTCACAAATCAAGTATTATTGAACTTGGGCAGATTGGTGCATTTACTGCATATGAATGAACAACGAGATTGAAAAGTTGTGGTAGCCAAAGAACTACAAATATTAGAATGAATCGAAACATATTGTGCTTGCTTCTCTGTGCCAGGTGGCTCTCAGTGCTACAGACATGGCGCTGGCTCTGAACCGGTACCTCTGCACAGCCGTTTTGCCCCTGTTGACTAAATGTGCTCCACTCTTTGCGGGCACTGAGCCATTTGCCTCCTTGATTGACTCCCTACTCCACACCGTGTACCGCCTGTCCAGAGGCTGCTGCCTGACTAAGGCTCAACGCGATGCCATCGAGGAGTGTCTGCTCTCTGTGTGCGGGTAAGTTAAATCTCAGATTGTCATCTATCTCTCCAAGGAGCTGTGTCTAACTGTGACCCTCTTGTGTAGAAAGCTGAGGCCTTCTATGATGCAGCATCTACTAAGGAGGCTAGTGTTTGATGTCCCTCTTCTCAATGAACACACCAAGATGCCTTTAAAGGTAAGGAATCCATGCCTTATTATACTGGCCTAAAGCAACATTGGCCTATATGAATGTGTTATACACACCTTGCAATTTGTTTTTTATATTCAATTCCATTCAGTGTTTTCACATTGTCAGTTTGCTGTTTCTTTAACAAGATTACTGCTACTCAAAAACCCAGATGGATTTATGACAAAAACTGCAAATGTAATTCTGCAAAACAATGTGTGTTATAACTCTGTGAGTGGCTGTCTCTTTCAGCTACTGACCAACCACTACGAGCGCTGCTGGAAGTACTATTGTCTATCCGGAGGCTGGGGCAGCTTCGGGGCAGCGTCAGACGAGGAGCTGCACCTCTCAAGGAAACTTTTCTGGGGGATCTTTGATGCTCTGTCACGTAAGGTGAGTCATAGTTACACAGTTGAAGTGATTCAGACGCAGTGTTCACAGTGTGGTATTTATGTGCAGCCGTACGAGCAGGAGCTATTTAAGCTGGCACTGCCCTGCCTCAGCGCTGTGGCAGGGGCGCTCCCTCCAGACTATATGGAGTCCAACTACATGACTTTGATGGAAAAACAGTCTTCCATGGACTCAGAGGGGAACTTCACTCCTCAGCCTGCAGACACCACTAGGTAAATTGAATAAAAGAAGGTTGTGTGTCCTGAATATAGTCTATTATCGGAATTGTAATAATTTGTCCACAGTGTTACTGTGCCTGAGAAACTAGACTGTTTCATTACACGATATGCAGAACACAACCACGAGAAGTGGTGCACAGAAAAGGTGAGGACAGAGTTGACCATTTTATATAGCATATTATCTAAATCAACAATAATACTTGTTTTGTCTGTATATTTGTTCAAGTTTTCCATTGGCTGGTTCCATGGAGATCAAATCTGTGAAATCTCCAAAACACACCCCTTACTGAAGCCTTACAAAAGCCTCTCTGAGAAGGTACACTTTGTGTGTGTGTGTGTGTGAGTGTGCACGCGTGGGGGTGTACAGGTGTGTGTGTGCATGCTTGTACGTGTGTGTGTGTACATGGTCAACCATGTCCCTGATGCTGTGTGCATCTGTGTGCAGGACAGGGAGGCGTACCGCTGGCCTGTCACTGAGTCTCTGAAGACCATGCTCTCCTGGGGCTGGAGCATTGAACGCATTAAAGAGCCAGACCCAGCCAGTCTCAACAGCAAGTCCAGGAGGACCTCTCAGGTCAGCCAGGTCAGTGCAGGGGTCAGTGCTGTGCCCTCTTTTACATGAGAGGATTTAAAGTTCAGAACTGCTCTGGGAAACTTTGACTCAGAAGACGATGTATACATAATGCATGATGCTGCCCTGAAATATATGTTTGCCCTTCACAGTTATCGTTTGAAGGAGGTCCAACTTTCATCCCGAGGCCTATTGATATGAGCAACGTAACACTGTCCAGAGATATGCAGGTAAACACTCTACATTACATACTTATAGTGCACTTGAGTGGCTTAGTAACACCATCACATGCTTCCATACATGTCTTCAGTCCATGGCAGAGCTGCTTGCTGAGAACTACCATAATATCTGGGCCAGGAAAAAGAAACTGGAGCTGGAAGCCAAAGGTACATTGTAGAGTCCATCAGGAATCTTTTAAGTTTTAAACTGACTATTGTCTTGACACACAGGAGGAGGGAACCACCCACTCTTGGTCCCATATGACACACTGACCGCCAAAGAAAAGGCCAAAGACAGAGAAAAGGCACAGGATATCCTCAAGTTCTTGCAGATTAACGGGTACACTGTGTCTAGGTAAAATGAACATCTGAGATAATACCAAAGAAATATTCCATTTACATCATTGTCTGAATATTTTTGATTTCTCACTTAGGGGAGTGAAGTCTCCAGAGCTGGACACTCCTGCCATTGAGAAGCGCTTTGCCTACAGTTTCCTGCAGCAACTTATCACATATGTGGACCAGGCACACCAGCACATGATGGATTTTGGTAAGAGCAACAATAAATGGGTCAAATGTTTCCTCATGTTTATTTTTATTATTTTGTGTACTTAGAATATTTTACTTGATCAAAATATGACTGATGTTTCTGTCAGATGTAGGAACAAGACAAAAAGGAGAGAAGATTCCACATGAACAACAAATCAAATTCTTTGGGAAGGTAATCTCAAAACTAAACAATTTATATTTTATCCCGACCAATTAGCGTCTTTGCTCACCAAACATATTTATGACTCTGGACTCAGGTAGTTCTACCTTTATTGGATCAGTATTTCAAAAACCATCGGCTCTACTTCCTGTCTACGGCCATCCATCCAATCAGCAGTGGTGGACACGCCTCCAACAAGGAGAAGGAGATGGTTACCAGGTCAGCAACAGTATTTAAAGTGGATTGACAGCATACACTTTGTCCGATGTTTCAAACGGTCATAAGCAGCTGAGTGCAATAATGTTCAAAAGAAATTTGTTTAGAATATAACTCCCATTCCTACTGACACGTTACCCCAGTGGCATTGAAGAATGGGTCAAATGCAGAGGACAAATTTCCCTACAGGGACAATAAAGTACCTTAAGCCACCCTCTGATACCCCCTCTCCCATTCTTCTCCTCTCATTTTCTACATGCTCCTCTTGAAAATGTCCAGCCTTTTCTGCAAACTGGGGGTTCTGGTCAGACACAGGATATCCTTATTTGGTAAGGGCACTTGTGTGTGATCCTGCATGTGTTCATGGTGCTCTGTTTTCTGCGGAGGCTTATGTCACACAGCACGTGCGGGTGACTATTCCTTCTGATGGGGTGATGGTGAAAGTTGTATTTTTGACCATCACTGTTCAACATCCAAGTTCAGTTAAAGACATGTTCAAAAACATCAGTTGTAAAGTTTCATTATTTTGATTTCTGTTTATTTATTTTTTTATTTCTGTCTTATTTTTTTCTGTAACAGTTGGTTTTAGTTTGCTCATAATGACATGCTGTGTTTTAGTATCACAACTTACAGCATGCCCTGTGCCCATTCAACTGCCTCTCTTTAACAGGGAACAATGCAAGCTCCATTGTGAACTGTCTGCAGATCCTTGGTCAGAGCCTGGATGCCAGGTCAGACCCACAGACTCTGAATGTATATTGTAGGTAACAGAAGTAGCGCTATCATTCTCTGATTGTGTGTGCATGTTGTAGGACAGTGATGAAGACTGGTCTCGAGTCAGTAAAAGCGGCCCTCAGGTGCTACTTTGTGAATGCTGCTGAGGATCTGGAAAAGACCCAAGAAAACCTGCAGCTGGGTCAGTTCAGCCACAGCCGAGAGCAGCCCCGTGGAGTCACCCAGATCATCAACTACACCACTGTGGCTCTGCTGCCTGTGCTCTCCTCCCTGTATGAGCACATCGGGCAGAATGCCTTTGGAGAGGATTTGATCTGTATGCTTCTCACACATACCCCGTCCCATAGTCTCAGCTGATTTATAAAGGTGATTCTGCTCTTCTTTTGCAGTGGATGATGTTCAGGTTTCCTGCTATAGAATTCTCAACAGTCTGTACCTGCTGGGCACCAACACAAGCATCTACGTGGAGAGGTGTGTGGCTGTCTGGCTGTAGTTCAGTGGACTCTTGTTTTCTGCCTGATAACATCCTGATATATCTGTGTTCAGACAGCGTCCTGCTTTAGGAAAGTGTCTGGCAGCATTCTCTGCTGCATTCCCTGTCGCTTTCCTGGAGCCTCACCTGAACAAGTTCAACCCCTTTTCCATCTACAATAGCAGAGCTACTAAAGAGCGCACTGGTAAGTTTATATACAGACTATTTCATGCTAACAAAGATTTTACGGGTCTTGAGAGTCAACAGTAGATGACACGTCTCTCCCAAGAAGAGCCTTTCTTAGGCACTGCTCACTTCTTTGTCGTTGTGAGAACAGCAGGAAAGCATTACTATTAATGGCTACCATGACAGGTATTGTAATATTGTTGTAGCCCTAACATGATGGACATCATAAAAAGTGTTTAACTTCTGTTTTGTGCAATCTAAAGTAGAAACCAAATGATTTGATTATCAAAATGAGAGCTGTATTATGCATAGCCAGAAAAAAATAATAAAATAAAGATTCTAGTCCTAACATTGTGCTTATGTGTTTGTTTGTTTTTTATTTAGCTCTTGGCCTCCAGGGACAGGTCAGTCAAGTGTGTCCGCTCCTCCCAAACCTGGACACGTGTCTGCAGGAGATCACTGAGCTGGCACAGTCTGGGATGAGGTACACGCAGATGCCCCATGTCATGGAGGTAGGAGCGTCTCCCCTTTCACATGTTCCCCTCACATGTCCCACACAGGCTGCAAGGGCCAGCTCTGTTACTGTTGCAGGTGGTGCTGCCTATGCTGTGTAACTACATGTCCCATTGGTGGGAGCACGGCCCTGAGAACACAGCGGAGCGGGCAGAGGGCTGCTGCACAGCAGTCACCTCTGAGCACATGAACGCTCTGCTGGGAAACATCCTCAAGATCATTTACAACAACCTGGGTATCGATGAAGGGGCCTGGATGAAGAGGCTGGCAGGTACTTTGTCCTCAAACCTTATTTATCTGTTTGGTTAAAGACCTGTGCTCATGCCCCTCCCACTGTCCCAAAGTCTTTTCTCAGCCCATCATCAGCAAGGCTCAACCAGAACTTCTCAAGACCCATTTCCTGCCTTTAATGGACAAACTCAAAAAAGTAAGTGGCAGCATTGCTTTGCCTTAAAAATATTTAACATTACATTTAAGAATAATTTAAGATGATGAGTGCGTCCAGCAGTGGTGATTGTGTGTTGTGTATTGGTGATTGTGTGTTGTGCTTAGAAAGCATCAGTGGTGCTTCTGGATGAGGAGCACAGTAAGGCCGAGGGAAGAGGGGAGATGTCTGAGACTGAGCTGCTTATCATGGATCAGTTCACCATCCTAGTGCGGGACCTGTACGCCTTCTACCCTCTACTCATCCGATTTGTGGACTACAACAGGTACAGATCACAGAGACAGGTTGGGTTTTTCAAATACAAGTCTTCCTTGTATTACAACTTTGCTGTATTTACGTAGTTATTGCATATAGTTTTTTCAGCTCTGCTTTGACCTCATGTAAAGTTTACAATTGTGCAGTTTGTCACTTTATGACTTAAAAACTATGACTCTTCATTATTATTATTTCAATATTGTAAACCTTGTTATTGGATGGCAGAAGTGAAAGATTGTAAACTGTGACAGGGCACGGTGGTTAAAGGAGTCAAATGGTGATGCTGAGGAGTTGTTCCGGATGGTGGCTGAGGTCTTTATTTTTTGGGCCAAATCTCACGTAAGATGTATTTTAGACTTAATTCATTAATATTCAGCTTTATAGTTTTAAAGGGAAACAACAGGCATTGTTTCTTAATTTTGCAGAACTTCAAGAGAGAGGAGCAAAACTTTGTGGTTCAGAATGAAATCAACAACATGTCGTTCCTCATCTCTGACACCAAGTGTAAGATGTCCAAGGTAAAATATCTGAGCTCAATAAATTACATAATAATGTTACAATAACAATAACATAATGCACTGTCAGTGTGGTTCACTGCTGTTATGTTGGCCTTGTCTAGGGCTTAGTGTCAGACCAGGAAAGGAAGAAGATGAAGAGGAAGGGAGACCGCTACACCATGCAGACCAGTTTGATTGTGGCCACCCTGAAAAGGCTGCTTCCTGTGGGGCTCAACATGTGTGCTCCAGGGGAACAGGAGCTGATCGCACTGGCCAAGAACCGCTTCACCCAGGTACAACTCGACATACAGCACCCAGTATTACCCAGCGCACTCAGTCTAGACATCTAACCAGTCAGACCATTATCAACAGAAGGACACAGAGGATGAAGTTCGAGAGATCATCAGGAACAACCTCCACCTGCAGGGCAAGGTAAGTGTTGGCATAGCATGAACATCGCAGATTCCTTCGTCCTGATACTCACAGTATTGTTTGTCCCATAGCTGGAGGACCCGGCAATCCGCTGGCAGAGGGCCTTGTATCGAGAGCTCCCCAGTCACTGTGAGGATCTCTCAGACCCAGACAAGACTGTGGACAGGGTCCTGGACATTGCTCACGTGCTTTTCCATCTGGACCAGGTCTATCTCAAGCTTCTGTTTCCAGAGTGAGTGTGGCTATGGATGACTTCAGTCTTTCTCTCCTCAGGTGGAGCATCCTCAGCGCAGTAAGAAGGCCGTGTGGCACAAGCTGCTCTCCAAACAGAGAAAGAGGGCAGTGGTGGCATGTTTCCGAATGGCACCTCTCTACAACTTACCAAGGTAAAGTCCATGCACCAACAATGTGGACCAACAGTTAAGACTGTTTCTACTGACTGCTGTCTGTGCAGGCACCGGGCAGTGAACCTGTTCCTGCAGGGCTACGAGAAGTCCTGGATAGAAGCTGAAGAGCACTACTTTGAGGATAAACTCATAGAGGATTTGGCAGTAAGTAGTCAATCCAGACTGTCCTTTGTGCTCTGGTTCATTAAACTTATTTAATATTTTCTTAATTGTTTTGACAGAAACCAGGTGAACAGGAGTCATTAGATGAAGAAGAATTAGTAAAGCTCATTGATCCTCTGCACCAGCTCATTCAGCTGTTCAGCAGAACGGCTCTCACTGAGAAATGGTACAAACCCTGCACACATTCTCTCTCATGTGTTAATTTAATTTCCTATCACTTTTCTATACATTAAATGCTATTGATTCACAGTCAAATTTACAAATGTATTTACTCCCAAACCTGTGCCGTTCTCATTTACATAGTTAGGGAATTAATAATTTTGCTCTTTGTTTTAATGGATGTGAACAGGACAATGTTCTAGATAAAGTGCAGTGTAATCTCTGACATCTCTCACTTTGTGTGTTGGCTGCAGTAAACTGGATGAGGATCTGCTGTACATGGCTTATGCAGACATTATGGCTAAGGTACAAGCTCCTCCTCTATATACCAATTATGAAATGAAAAATTAAATATTTAAAAATCCATATCTTGACCTTTTTTCTTAATATAAGATTTATCAAAATATAAGAAAAACTCTTTCATCAACAAAAATATGTTGGTATTAATAAATTGCTAAAAAATATTATGAAACTGTTTGGGAGTTATAAAAGCTGGCCCTTCATTAGAGCTGATCATAAAGAATAATAATCTACTGGACTGCTCACATGCCTTTAAAAAAAAAAAAAAATTCTGCTAATTCTGTTCTAACCTTTGACATGTATTTTATTTATTGTAATTACTATATAATTCTTTAGTTTGGGGTACTCTTTAGAAAATGTCTGAATGTGTTGTTGGTTCTATTCAGAGTTGCCATGATGAAGAGGATGAAGATGGTGAAGAGGTGAAGACTTTTGAGGTTTGTCCTGTTTTGGTCTGAACTATGCACTAATGATCCTCCAAGACTACTCAGACACACAGGTGTCTGAGTAGTCTGTGATTTGTCTGTGCAACAGGAGAAGGAAATGGAGAAGCAGAAGCTGTTGTATCAGCAGGCTCGACTGCACGATCGCGGAGCAGCAGAGATGGTTCTTCAAACTCTGAGCGCTAGCAAAGGTGACAGATCTGATTAAATTACATTACATCTTTCACATTAAGTGAATGGCTTTTTTTTTTTATTAAAGACTATCTTACTATTTTTCATAAAAAGATGGTGGTGAGAGAGCTTTTGGGGTATTTATTGTGTTATTATGACCTGGAACACAGGGGATTGGGAGGTAGTGAGCTGTTTTAGGGGGGAAAAGTATTAAAAAATGATCCTGTTCAAAGCAACATTTAGTGCCTAAGGAGTTTAAATTTAGTTGGAGTGGTTAGTAAATCTGGCTGTGAACTGTGTAAATGAATGTGTGTACAAGCTGTGGCTACATTATAACTGTGCTTTAATGAATCAGTCAGATAATAGAGCACTGAGATTCTCCAGACATCACATGTACCTGGATTTAGAAGTCTGTGTGAAATAAATTTGTTGAGCTGAGATGCCTTGGTCCCTCAGGTGAGATGGGTCTGATGGTGGCCTCTACTCTGAAGCTGGGCATAGCCATTTTGAATGGAGGGAACTCCACAGTGCAGCAGGTACTCTGTTTCATCCCTCTTCTGAGACTGAGGTCTCACAGGTGTACTGAGTCTTCTGTCTCTCCCTCTCACAGAAAATGCTGGATTACCTCAAAGACAAAAAGGATGTGGGTTTCTTCCAGAGTCTGGCCAGGCTCATGCAGTCGTGCAGGTAGAGCTTATGTGCTTATGCTAGGACAGAACTATGTGAATGCTATTTTTATTGTGTTAAAATAAGCTTTCTAGCTGGTATGTGTTCACGACTTAACAGCAGTTGTGACTTTCTTTAGTGTTTTGGACCTAAATGCATTTGAGCGACAGAACAAAGCCGAAGGCCTGGGAATGGTGACAGAGGAAGGATCAGGTAACGGCATTTTTATTCTGTTTATAGACAATGTCTTACCTGTCCATATGAACCACAATATGAGCCCCCAATTTCATGTTGTCCATGTCCATAACTCTAACTTATTCTTTTGGGTGAAACTTCAGTACGTCTAAATCTGGGGTTCACTGATAGTGACATAGAGTGCTTAGTTTAATTGTCTTTTTTCCTGGTGCCATCGACTCACTTTCATGTGTTTGAATATTTTCTTGTGTATGACTCTTTGGACTTGCAGCGGACATTTAGTGATGATGTCATGCAGAGCTTTATAAATGAGACCTGGGCCTCACCGTCTGTGAACACTCAGATAGTGAGCTCCGACCAGCGCTGGACCTCCAGCTCTGGTCCTGGTTCTGACCGTTCTTTGTTTCTTACACTCTTTCTTTCCTCTGTTGTCTTTCTTTTCTCATGTTTGTTTTGGGCACTTTCCTCAGTCACCAGTCATGAGCGTGGTAATTATGCCTCTGCCATTTTGCTGTGTGTTGATTGGTTGGTCTCTCTCTTCCTCTTCTCTGGTTTATGTCAGTTGTGCTCAAGTCCTGAGTCCTGTCATGGCAGTACACATGGCTTCAAGTTATTGTACTTCTTCTTTCATATACAGTATTCAAATCAATACAGCAGGTCAATATGACTTCTAAACACAGGCTAATTTTAATTGTATAAAAATATGGAGAGTAAAACATCATTCAAGCTCACTCATTCACTTACACATATTCACTGACACTATTTTCAAATTACCAATTTTGGTTTACTTCAAAATTAAATGTAACTTGCAACCAGACAACCTGCTGTCTCTCAATCCTAAAACCTTTATTACAACATTTAATAACATTTTATGTATGAAAGGTCATTATGCACTTCTTATATTTTATCATGTCAAACTCAGCTCAGGATGCAAAGCACGTCTGGTACAGGAAAAATACTAACCCAGAGGAGTCATCCCTCTGTCCTCCTCCGCTCCGTCACAGCTCTTGTGTCTGGATCTGGTCATGTGTTGGTGTTTGTCTGTTCAAAAGTACTTTTCTAAGTTTTTAGTTTTTTTTCTATCCCAAAATCTCAACTAAAAAAACAACTGTTAGTTAATGGTCACGACCACTGACGGGAATCGCTCTAATGTGTAGACGCAGAGTGAGTCCACCAGTCCTTCAATAAATTCAGATTGCACATTTCTTTTTAGCATTGAGGTTTGCTGTGCTGCCTCATGAGTTCTGGGGTTCATTCCTGAACAGTGGAGGTTGTTTGTGGGTGGAGTTTGCATGTCCTCCCTGTGCCATTAAAGGTTTCCAATTCTTCCTGTTTCCTCACCAGCAAAAACAGCCCTTAGTGCTACTGCTACAAATTAAGGACATCCATCAATTGTAAAATTCTTGAATAGTGATAGCAAAAATCATTTTGTGTTTCAAAAATCCTTTTTTGAAACATGTTTCATAAGTTTGCCCCTTTCTATATTTGCCCATTTTGCACAGTAGATTCACTTTCACTGCAGTAGTCATTGCAGCTGAGCCCTAGTGACACCTCACTGTCCCAGTGTCAACACAGGGTGAGATTTATCACTGTAAGATAGATACTTCTTTCTCTTTGTTTGCCGTCCTGTGCACATTTGTTTGTATACTGTGTGTTAACTGTATTACAGTCCTTTTGGTGTCTTACCTTTCTTTCATCGTGTTTTCTCCTCCATTTTCTGGGTCAAGACCACATGTTATCAGACCCTACAACTATCTGCAGCTGTTAGTTTTCTCCTACAGAAAAAGTCAGCATTAAGGCATGCTTCCATGGGGATATGACTGGGCTAGCACAGTAGGCTTGGCAGTTGTACAACTGTCAATTACTATCCTCTATGAACACTATTCTCATTTTTGTTAAACATAATGCTCAAGTAGAAAACTGTCTCTGTGGACTGCCATTAGACCTCCATACTAGCTCATGCCCTCTGCCCAGTGGAAGCGTGGCTTTGGTGCTGCTTGTTGAGTTCTCAGAGTGCTGTAGTTTCTCACTGCTCTTGAGGAAGTGTGTGCTCCTGGACTTGGCCCATCTCTTCTGAATTCTTGTTCACTCTCATCTTCCTGTACCCCCTCCCTGGCTGTCCTGCTTGTGCATGGGCTCTGTCTGCCTGTTTGGCTGTGTTTTCCACCTCCAGGAGAGAAGGTCATGCAGGATGATCAGTTCACGTGTGACCTGTTCCGCTTCCTGCAGCTGCTCTGTGAAGGACACAATTCAGGTTTGTAAGAAATCTATTCCACAGCCACATTATTTTAGGCTTCAAGGTCATCTCCTTATATACTACGTCAACCCATGTTTTGGCCTAAAACTTATCTCAACCTTTAATACCTCTTTATCCAATCAGTAAGTTGTCATCTTAAATTAGTATATTCAGCACTAAAGAAGGTGTGTGTTTTAGATTTCCAGAATTACCTGCGAACACAAACAGGAAACAATACGACTGTCAACATCATCATCTCGACAGTGGACTACCTCCTGCGAGTCCAGGTCTGACCTCTGACGTCTGGAAGGTCTGCGCAGTGTGGTGGCTGTGTTATTCTAAATGTGTCTGATCTCCCCAGGAGTCCATCAGTGACTTCTACTGGTATTATTCAGGCAAGGATGTCATCGATGAGCAGGGCCAGAGAAACTTCTCCAAAGCCATAAATGTTGCGAAACAAGTCTTCAACACGCTCACAGAGTATATCCAGGTACATGCCAAGCTTTATTTAAATGGGCCTAACTTATTTAACTTAACCAAAAGCACAGTTATATTTTTTATGAGTACAGTATGCTGTTTGTGTAATCCCTCCGTTGACCAAGTTGGTTCCATTGTAAAAGAAAAAGCAGAATAAGCCGCTTAGATTTTCCTTTAGGCAAAACATATTCACTCTTAAAAACATTTGTCCAGTTGACAAAATAAAAATTTCTTTTGCCGTGAAGTATATTGTATATTGTTGGCATTATGGTGTGTATTCTCTGGCCTTCATAGGGACCATGCACAGGGAACCAGCAAAGCTTGGCTCATAGTCGTCTATGGGATGCAGTGGTGGGCTTCTTGCATGTCTTTGCTCATATGCAGATGAAGCTGTCCCAGGTCAGTACCTCTCATAAAAAGGATGACAAATCTGTTAAAACAAAGTAAGATTTGATTTTGTTGTAACAGGATTCCAGTCAAATTGACCTACTGAAAGAACTGATGGATCTTCAGAAAGACATGGTGGTCATGCTGCTGTCCATGCTCGAAGGTACACATCACACATTAGTGAACATCTATCAGTATTCTATCATTTATAAACTGGAGGAGAGTTTAAATTATCCTGGCATCAGATCTTCAAAATAATAGTGATAATGCCAGGAAAGTAGGGAAAGAAGCATATAATTAGAGCACCAGACAGCACACAGCAGTCTGGCCCTAAGAGCTGCTTTTACAATATATTTGTACTTTGGCATTTTACTTTATTATATAAAAGTGTGTAGCCTCTTTAAATGTGCACTATATAGCCTATGATGAGTGAGACAATAATATAAAAAACATTTTCCCTCTTTCTATACTGTAAAGAGAATATAGTAAGAACAAATTATATTTTTATTTAATGATGCCATCTAGTATGTGTAAAATTTACCACACATGCAAGTCTTCATTGCGAATTATACTTGCCTGACATTTAGCCTTCTAGTGTTTCCAACTCTCAAACCAAATGCATTTGCCTTTGATATTAAATAGTAAAGGTGGGACATAAAGATTTGCTCCTTCAGTTCCTCCAGCTCCTCAGGGTGCCTCCATGGCTCACCGGGTGAGCACATAACATATACCAGATAAGCCTGTGTTTGATTGCCTGTGTTTGATTTGAACCTTCAGGTAATGTGGTGAATGGAACCATTGGTAAGCAAATGGTGGACATGCTGGTGGAGTCCTCCAACAATGTGGAGATGATCCTCAAATTTTTTGACATGTTCCTCAAACTGAAAGACCTTACCTCCTCTGATGCCTTCAAGGAGTATGACCAGGATGGAAAAGGTGTGCATGTCTGATTGGATTATCGTTGCACATCCCAGTGTTGAGAGACTTGTAATTGTCCTGAATTACAGGTGTGATCACGAAAAGGGACTTTCACAAGGCCATGGAGAGCCACAAGCATTACACTCCATCAGAGACTGACTTTCTACTGTCCTGTGCTGAGACTGATGAAAATGAGTTGCTCGATTATGAGGAGTTTGTGCAGCGCTTCCATGAGCCAGCAAAGGTACACTGCACTGCACTTGTTGACATTATATATATTAGCCAATCAAGCCTTTGAAATATTGCTGTTTGTTTGTGAAGGACATAGGCTTCAATGTAGCCGTCCTGCTAACCAACTTGTCAGAGCACATGCCCCATGATTGCCGCCTGCAGACTTTCCTGGAGTTGGCAGACAGCGTGCTTCACTACTTCCAGCCATTTCTGGGCAGGATTGAAATCATGGGAAGTGCAAAACGCATCGAGAGGGTATACTTTGAGATCAGCGAGTCCAGTCGCACGCAGTGGGAGAAACCACAGGTAACTGTGAGCTCTGGTGCTATAGTGAGTATAGATAGAGTTTATCAGGCCTTCTTCTTTGTCTGTGTGTATTAAAGCTGCATGTGAAATATGGCTACATATTTTGACTCTGTGTTCTGTGAAAGATTGTCCAGACAAGAACATAAAGTGAGACTAAATGCTAAACTCCCCTCACAACCACATTTCAAATAGACCTGCTAACTTGGGTAGTATTACCCGAAAAGAATGACGCTTGAGGAGCAGTGAGGTCTAGGCATATGAAGAACGATGTAATTGGTCTAACAGGTATCTCTGCCCCTGCAGCTAGATGTTTGTAATCAGAAACATCGAAGTGTGTGATGCCACCAACTACTGGAAGTTACAGTAGCCACTGAAGGCACCACACACTTTTTTTAGGAAGTTCCACCAAAAAAAAATGTACCTAGTTTGCACTAAAGTCACCAAAAATGACCAGGAACAGTAGATAATGCTCTTAAAATACCATATACACAGCTAAAAAAGTGGATTTAGTGTTTAGTTCCATATTAATTCCCTGCTTGTATTTTTTTTTCAGAACAGAATATACATCATATTTTGGCATTACTTGTGTTGTTGTGTCTGACCAGGTGAAAGAGTCCAAGCGACAGTTCATCTTTGATGTGGTGAATGAAGGTGGAGAGAAGGAGAAGATGGAGCTGTTTGTGAACTTCTGTGAGGACACCATCTTTGAAATGCAGCTGGCCGCACAGATGTCCGATGCAGGAGAGCGCTCCATGGTAAAAGAAGAGAGTGAGAAGGAACGGCCTGACGAAGATACCTCTGATCTGGGCTTTTTCACCCTCAACACAATCTGCATGGCTCTGGTCACTCTTCGCTACAACCTACTTCTGCTCATCAAGGTAGACCCTCACAGCATCTAACCTGTGGTCTTTGGGCAGACCTTTGTCATTGGTAGAGTAGTGTTGTCATAATACTAAAATTTCAAACTCGATTTCGATACTAAGGAATGGACTCGATACTCAATACTAATTCCAATACCACAATGATAATTTTTTTTAAACTCTCATAGTTCTTTCTTTTATATTACCATTCAGTCTTATATTTGTGTATCGGTAATCCCTCAGTCGTCATGGACCACTGATTCAGCTCAAGATTTTTCTAAAGTTATTTTGGTTCATTTCAGTCCTGTTATTGTGACGGTTTTAGTTTTGATACCAGCTCAGATGAGAATCTAGGTTCAATACTAGTTTTAGTATCGATTAGTATCTGATTTGTGATACTTTAGACAACCCTATGGTAGACAGAGATAGCAGTATGTTTGTTATGTGTACAGGTGCTGTCTGTGAAGAGCCTGAAGAAGCAGATGAAGAGGGTGAAGAACATGACCCTGAAGGAGCTGGTGGGTACACTGTTGTCCTGTTACTGTGCCATTCTCCTGGGCCTGCTCCACGTGGCTTTCAGTGTGGCCAGAGGCTTCTGTCGGATCTTCTACAACACATTCATGGGTGGAAATCTGGTGGAGGGTGCCAAGACTATAAAGGTGAGTTCATAAAAAAAAAAATCACATACCTCAACAACTTCTTTTTCTTTCTTTCTTGCGATCATAATTACAATTCCATCTGGCATACCACTTACAACCCAAGTGTGTATGGAAGTAGTGTGCTAGATTTTTATGTCACACAGTTGAGGTAAAAAAAAATATATATATACTTATATCTTTATTTATAGTTGAATCCAGAATTTACATGCACTATATAAAAAGCACATACACTTCCCTCTCATTGTTTGACATGAAATCAGACTAAACTTTTGCTGTTTTAGGTCAAGTAATATTTCCAGAATTATTTCCATTTACTAAATACCAGAATAATGAGACAAGGATTTTATTAGACCATTTTTCATTTCTTTCTTCAAAGTCAAAATTTTACATAAAGAGGCTTCTAATTTAATTATTTACAACATTTGAGTTAATTAGAGAAACACCTGTGGATGTATTTGAAGTCATGTCTGAAACACACTGCTTCTTTGTGTAACATCATGAAGAAATAGGGGGAAGCCTCCAAGCCTGAGGACACTCAGGAGAGACTGGTGCACTTCACAAAATAGATGTCAATCATAAGAAAAGAACATCATGTGGAAATACTGAAGCAATATCTCAAGACATCAGCCAGGAAATTAATGCTTGCAAATGGGTCTTCCAAATGGACAATGACCCGAAGCATACTTCCAAACTGGTTACAAAGTGGCTCAAGAATAATAAAGTCAATGTTTTGGAGTGGCCATCACAAAGCCCTGATCTCAACCCTATTGAAAATTTATGGGCGGACCTGAAAAAGCAAGGCGGCCTACTAACTTAGCTCAGTTACACCAGTTCTGTCAAATTAATGAATGTCTCATTATTCTGGCATTTAGCAAATTAATTTAAATTTTAAATAAAAAAAAATTGGTAATCTTAATTGACAGGAAAAGTTTAGTCTAATTTCATACAGACAAAGAGAAAAAAAAATATATGTGTCTTTTAACATAGTGTATATAAACTTCTGGTTTATGTAATAATACTCATTATGGTCAAACAGTTCAAGTTAAGTTTCGTCAGACCACTCATCTCCTTCCTGAGCAGTTTGGTGGCTGGACATTCCCATAGTGTTTATACTTGTGTATAATTGTTTGAACAGATGAACGTGGCACCTTCAGGCATCTGGAAATTGCACCCAAGGATGAACCAGACTTGTGCAAGTCCACAGTTCTCTTCCTGATATCTTGGCTGATTTCTTTTGGCTTTCCTATGATGTTAGACAAAGAACCAGTGTATTTCAGGTGTACCTTCAAATACACCCAGAGATGTGTCTCTAAGTCAAATGCTGCCAATAAACAAAAATAATCAGATGCTTCTAAAGACATGGCATCATCAACTGGATTTTCCCAGATTGTTTAAATGCATAGTAATCTTACTGTATGTAAACCTCTGACTTGGAAGAAAATAACAGAAAATTGGCTAAAAAAATCCATCTCTCATTTAGGAAAAAGAAGTAATTATGGTAATCCTGTTTAACCTCAAAAAGTTATTCTGTTTTCATGTCAGACAGTGAGGAAAAAAAGCATATCTGTCTTTTTATATAGTGTATGTAAACTTCTGGTTTGAACTGTATACAGGGAGAACCCAATGAGAGCACTCAGACTCTCCTTTTCATGGGTGCCCTGTTGAAAATACAATAAAATACAAATAAAAAGAGACAAAACAAATAAGTACAAAACAATAAGTACTAAAGGCTTACATAAATACTTTCTTGTCACATCTTAAAACTATTAAAAGGATAGTTTACATTATCTCCGCCTTTGAAAACATGTTCAATTTGTCATCTTTAAAAGGTCTCAATTTATTTTTATCTGTTAGACCTGAATGTAAAATTGAATTAACATTCCTGATTTTTGGCTCTATCTGCAAATAATGATCACAGAACACCGAACAGATCACAGCCAAATTCGTAATTTAGATATGTTAAGTATGGCGGCATAAATATACTGATGCAGTGAATGGCTCCTTTAGGTATCAGAGCTGTTGGCAAACATGCCGGACCCCACCCAAGATGAGGTGCGAGGGGAAGGGGAGCGGGACAGGAGGTCTGAGAGAAGCTCCGCTAAAGAGGATCTGGCTGACCTGGTGGTGAACACTAGTGAGACCGAGCTGCTGTCGGACATCTTCGGCCTGGACCTGAGACGTGAAGGAGGCCAGTACAAGATCACCCCCCATAACCCCAACGCTGGCCTGACCCAACTGCTCAACACCCCAGTGCCCCCAACCACTCCCCCAACAGAGCTCAGACAGCGCCACCCGGTGAGTAGAGGACCATAACCTATTTAGCCTCATAGCATAATTGCCTAAGTCATTTGTCAAGGTTTTCGGGGAAATACAAAAATAAACTGCTATATAAGATGACTTTTTGGCTGTAAAAATTATTGGACGATTGGACGAGGACAGATACCTACAGATGCAGCAGGTTCTGGAGAGTAGAATGAGACAGAAAACACAATGTGGCAAAAAATAACGTAGGCAATTGTTTTGTGAGGCTGGCAAAATATGTAATAATATCTCTAAAAAAAATATCTATTCTGACCTTGTTTTAGTCCCAGAGCTCGCCTTCAGAGGGAAAGGATCCAAGCCCTGATCCTTCATGTGACACAGAGAATAAATCTGAGTATGCTTCCATTATATTTCCATTATGTATTACCTTTCTTCTAACCTTTTCTATTTGTTTGGACTAGTGGATGTGTGATGCAATTCAGTTTCAGTGTGGAGACGGGGAAAGAATTAAATAGTGGTTTGTCAGAGAGAATGTGGATAATTTGTTGAAAGAGGTTGGCAAATCAAGACCCCTCTGTGGTGGGTCAACAATTGTCCATTAGTGTTAGGTACAATAACATCTATCCTTAGCAATCTATTTTGATAGAAGTGCATATGCATATTTATGCATATGTTCAGGTGCATATGTATATTTATTTTGAACTTGTTTTGAAAGTAGGACTGAGCATGTGGAAAAAGGCAAACAACAGATTGTAAAGAATGTGAGGGAAAAGCCCAAAGTGAGACGGCAGCGTGTCTCTAGATCGGATGAGGGGGACCAACAGGAGTCTGCGTTCTGGAAGAAGATTTTGGCTTACCAGAGGAAGATGCTGGTAATGGGCTATAACACTGTTAAGTCCATGCTTCTTGCAGCTGTTCCTTTACACAATTTTTTGTCTCTGCTCAGAACTACTTTGCCAGAAACTTTTACAACATGAGGATGCTTGCACTCCTAGTGGCCTTTGCCATCAACTTCATCCTCCTTTTCTACAAGGTAAGACTTATGTAATAATTATTTTTATCTGGTTTTATTTATGATGCCATTGACTGATATCATTCCATCCCAAAAAATATCACTCCCATAATGCATTGCTGTGTTAAATTGAGTTTGTTCATGATGGTAATGTGAAAATGGCACATGGTCCTTTTCTTAAAGGTGCACTTAGCAACTTTTCTGGTTTCTTGTTTCCATGGAGATGTTATTGCTTTGCCTGTAATATTCCTCAGTGCAGCATTAAACGTATACATCTATGTCCATGGAGATAAGCTGATGGCACCACTAGGCCAATTTAGAGGTCAGATCTATGGTCAGGTTACCCCGCTCACAGTAGTTATACATTACTCAAGATGTTTTTGAGCAATAAAAACATCTGTAATTGAATAAATGTGTGATGAAGAACAACATAGACCTACTGCGAAACATTTCAGGCAAAGCAATGCTAACTACGTACAAAAGTCAAGCAGGTGATGAACCCTTTACCAGAACAGTCACAGTACACCTTTAATAGGAATGTATACCAGTAAGTAATTGCTTTTGCTGCATCTGAGATTTTTTATGGTTTTTTTTATGCTAATTCCGGCATATTTACATTGATGCTGTTTGTTGACATGTTGATTAATATGCACTGTCCTAATTAAAATAAATAAATAAAATAAAATGTAATGTCGCAGCCTTTAGTTTTGGCATGAATGACAGTTTGCTGTTTTGCTCCAGGTTTCCACAGCCTCAGCCTCAGTGGTGGAGGAGAGAGTGCCCCCCGAGCATCCTGACAGCATGGTTCAGGCAGACTCTGTAGAGGGACAGGTCCTGGGGGAGGCTCAGGCAGAGGTGCTCGTCGACTCTGGACTGTCCCGCAAACCGGCCACTGTACGTTTTGTTCTGGAGGAGAGCAGCGGCTACATGGAGCCCACACTGAGGATCTTGGCCATTCTGCACACAGTTATCTCCTTCTTCTGTATCATTGGATACTACTGTCTCAAGGCATGTCCACACTACACACATGTATCTGCTTACCTGCTCTATAAACATTTAAATGTTTTGTATGTGTAGATACAATGAAATTACTGATGTCTGTACTTAAATAAGACCAGGACAGAGTAGTATGCATATGGTATAAAATGTAACTGTACCTCCCACTGCCTCTCTAAATCTTGGCTGGTGCATTTCAGGTTCCCCTCGTTATCTTTAAGAGGGAGAAGGAGGTGGCCCGGAAGCTTGAATTTGATGGTCTTTACATAACAGAACAACCATCAGAAGATGACATTAAGGGACAGTGGGACCGGCTGGTTATAAATACTCAGTGAGAAGCACCTCTGCCTCTCAAACATTATTTAAAACTTTGAGTCCATAAAATACAATTTTAATTGTATTTTGTGTTGTTTAGGTCATTCCCAAACAATTACTGGGACAAGTTTGTAAAAAGAAAGGTATGTTTGGTTTGAAATTACTACTAGGCTAATTGTATGATATGGGATATTACAGTTACCAAGCAAGTATAAATTACATATTTTCATGATCTACTAGAAAAAAGCATAAATTGTATAGGTTTTGTGATATATTTTATGCTTATTGCCAGGTGATGGATAAATATGGAGAGTTCTATGGTCATGACCGCATCAGTGAGCTCTTGGGAATGGACAAGGCAGCTTTGGACTTCAGTGACTCTCAGAAGAAGAGGAAGCCTCGCAGAGACAGCTCACTGGCTGCTGTGTAAGTACTGCTCTACCACTGGGGGGTGCCACAAGCAAACAACAAAATGATTTTAATTTCTTTTTCTAGACTCAACTCCATTGATGTTAAGTACCAGATCTGGAAGCTGGGAGTTGTTTTCACTGACAATGTAAGTGCAGAGGAGGCTCACTGATGTCTCCCCATGGAACTGTTGTACACTCATATCGTGTTTGTAGTAATACATTGAGTTGTATGGAACTGCTAAAATCTATGCAGTGGTTAAATGGGGGGAGAGACTCTAACTATGTGTGCTCCTCCTCAGTCCTTTCTGTACCTGGCCTGGTACATGAGCATGTCTATCCTGGGACACTACAATAACTTTTTCTTCGCGGCCCACCTGCTTGACATCGCCATGGGCTTCAAAACACTACGCACCATTCTTTCCTCTGTCACTCACAATGGGAAGCAGGTAAGAAGGGCAGACAGTGGCTCAACTTTGTTCTTTAACTTATTTGTGTATACATTTAGAGCTTTGAGTTGCTATGATGAATTTATTTCAATTTAATCTTCAGAATATTTCAGTTTTCAGATTCCTAACTCTTATCCAGTCTATGCTCCTCCTCTGCAGCTGGTGTTGACAGTAGGGCTTCTGGCGGTGGTGGTCTATCTCTACACTGTGGTGGCGTTTAACTTCTTCAGAAAGTTTTATAACAAGAGTGAGGATGGGGAGCTGCCGGACATGAAGTGTGATGACATGCTGACGGTGAGCTGCACTGAGACTCCTTCTATGGGCTGAGGTCTGGGTTCAGTGCACATGCATACACTATATATAATGGCAGTATCGTATGACATTATTGACTTCACTGCATATAAGAATATGTATTTTATAGTTTTACAAGGAACTGTGCCAGGCATGGTTTGTCTTTAATGAACAAAATGATGAAATAGCTCAATTAGATGTAAATAACATAAATGCAGAACATGTTCCCCTTGTACAAACTATGAAAACACATCACACTACATCAAAAGTAGACTAGACCGATGTGTCTGACCTGAGAGCAGTGGGAGCAGCCGCTCCTTTCACAGTACACTATATAAGGCCGTGGTGCAGAGGTGAACAGGGGGCTGCAGTGGGAAGGAGTCACCCGGAAAGCCCAGAATGGACTGTAATCCTCTCAGCCAGCCACCCGGAACAGCTCCTCTTCTCCTGTCCTTCTAAGGGGCTGGTGGACGCATGTGTGTGTGAGCAACACCAGACTGTGGCCAAAAACATTACTTACAATAACCATTGGCACAATGTGGCACCCACATCACGGCCCATTTCCTTTATGACTTTGACATGGAGCTCAGTATAAGCAGTGTTATTAGCAAAAGGCTTCCATCTATATGCAGAAAGTCAAACCTATTCACTCTACCTCTACTGGGTTCTCTGTACTCTCCACTGTGCTCAGTGTGTCCCTTTGTCCCGCAGTGCTACATGTTCCACATGTATGTGGGTGTACGTGCGGGTGGAGGCATCGGGGACCAGATTGAGGACCCAGCTGGAGACGAATATGAGATCTACCGAATCATCTTTGATATCACTTTCTTTTTCTTTGTCATCGTCATTCTGCTGGCTATCATCCAGGGTATGCCCCTCCCCTTTAAGCCATTAACACAGACTCTCACATCACTGTACAACAGTTTGGCCTTAGTGAAAATATTTACAAACAATACAGCATATAGCACATCACGTAGTATAATAATGTGACTGGAACCAATACAAGTCTTACTGGAGAATACCTTCGGAGACCTGTGCCATTTGGTCTGTCTCCATGTTAGCCAAAAGGAGCACACATGTTTGGGAAGAACATGGACAGTTAGATGTAGCTCCATCCCAGACAAAATTCAAAGCCTTGCAAAATACTTAAATCACATAATATTACCTATGACTGAAATTATTGATTCAAACTGTCTCATGTGTACAGGTCTAATCATTGATGCTTTTGGAGAACTGAGAGACCAACAGGAACAAGTGAAGGAAGACATGGAGGTGAGTTTTGACTTTATTGAACACAATATTTTATGAGTTATAATTATCTTTGGAGATACACAGTAGCCAATTCTGATATCTCCTTGAGAATCTGCACGTTCTCCCTATATTACTGAGAGGACACCAAAACACTGAGTGATATCTTGTTTCAGACCAAATGCTTTATCTGTGGAATTGGAAATGACTATTTCGACACAGTGCCACATGGATTTGAAACACACACTCTTCAGGAGCACAACTTGGCCAACTACCTGTGAGTATCAGTCACGTCATGTGATTTTAATGTGCATTGTTTGATATAGGGTTATTTTATTTACTTTGATCCAATTTGTTTTGTCATTTATAGTGATATTAAATTATCTTTTTAATAAAAATGGCTTTCCATGAAACCGTGTGTTAACTCAAATCTATTGTTTCATTTATGTTTGGCATTTAAGTTTCAACATTTCTATGTTTGAATTTGAATTTGAATTTGAATTTTTTTTTACAGATTCTTTGTGATGTATTTGATCAACAAAGATGAGACAGAGCACACTGGCCAGGTAAACTCCCTGCAAGAGCCCTCTGGCATTAGTGTTATAATTTTTTTAATACATTGAGTTCATCGCATGATTAAATGACAAATTAGTCATGTAGGGACAATGCTGTGCAGGTGTAGTGCTTTATGTGCCACAGACAGAGCTGTTGTGTCACAGAGCCAAACACACCACAGTCGTATCATGGAGGTGCATATTTCGGCATGTCTTTACAGACCTCTAAATGCCCTCTGTCCACAGGAGTCCTATGTGTGGAAGATGTACCAGGAGCGCTGCTGGGAGTTCTTTCCCGCTGGAGACTGTTTCCGTAAACAATATGAGGATCAGCTCAATTGATTCTTCGTTAAAACAAAATCTGTTTCAGCTTACTCCTCCCAATAAAGGCCCTGGTGGGGACAGCACACTGACTTGATTGACATGCTCATCTGAACAGCACAGACACGGACCAGGGTTCATAACTCACAACTGGACCAACTCACCGCTGCTCTGGGAGCTCTTCTTGATTCTTGTGTTTAATGCACGTTGCATGTGAGCTCACATGTTGAGCTCCAATGAAGCATTTCGCAATAACTCATCCATTGCCTCAGGCCCGTCCCAGAACCAGCACGACCCCCTCCTCCAGGACATTTCTGCTCCTGTGTCCATGCTGAGACTGGCAGTACTCTGCTCATGAGTATCTGAGACAACAGGAGAGGAGCAGTCACAGCTACAACTATCATAAAAATGAACTGTTTGTTCAAAATTGTATGTGCATCATAGGGTTTTATAGTGCCTGTGCACTCAGGACCACTGAGAGGTAATCACAGTCCCAATTCACAACCTTTTGACTGTTGATGAATGGATAAAACATTGTCTAGTCATTGCTTTCTGCAATAAACTACAGTATTAAGTTGGTATTTTTCACATAAAACATTCAAAAAACTGAGTGTACTCACATGCTCAACCCTTACTAGTGACAGAAAGCATCTTATTTTCACTTTCTATCATTTAATTAACAATGTGCACTTTAACTGAGGTCACTGCTATCAATGGACCTGACACACTGTTCTAATAGTGAAGATCCATGAGCGTCTCATGCGGATGCATGCATTCTCCTGGTGCTGAGATGTTTGGCTGATGGCAAAGTGTGAGAAAGCAATACCAAAGTTACCAAGTGAGACAATTGTGCATCAAATTGCATTGGTAATGGGGGCAGTATAGATTCAAGGACAGGAACCAGTGCCTTATGCCAGGGGCCCGCGGTGCAGACTCCTCTGTGGCCACTCTACACTCCCCCTTTGGCCTGGACACTTAGATGTGCAGTGAAGTGTTTGAACCTTATGTCTTCACACCCTCTTCACTACAGATGTCTTCCAGTTGACGTGGGTGTGAGAACCCTACAGTAACAGCAGTGGCCTCTAGATGGAGCATGTCCTCATCACAGCAGATACGTCCAAAGTAACAGGCACCTCCATCAGCTTACTGGGCAATGCCAGTATGAATGAACTCCACTGCTTGAACACCCCCCGCCAAACATGAACATCATGGAGGTTACCAGAAATAAAAACATTGCTCTGCATATTTTTCACACTTTCTGATGGTATTTACTGTGAAGGTGAGAGTTTTTCTGTCTGTGTCCACGCTGCAGCTGCACTGACCCTGTGTGACAGCAGCCCTCAAATGGGGATGAGCCCAGAGCAGTTTACAAAACCTTGGGCATGCATTCAGACGTATTTTTTAAACATTTTGAGGAATGCTATGTTGAAAAAAAAATGTGTTCTTAGTAGCCTAGGAACACTTTGCATGTTTCCTGCAGGTTTATGATAATATTCTAAATTAGCCTTTTGTATATTCAGTTGGTAGAGCATGTGGCACATACAGAGCACATTTACAGACTGCCCTCAGTGCTGTAGGTTCAAGTCTGGACTCCGCCTCTGCTCACCTTTAACCTTTAACCTGTTGCTTCTTTGTTGTCCTGTCCAATCAACCCAAATGACCAAACAAACAAAAAGTATATCATGCACAGATTCATTGGATAGTGACTATATTTAGGATAAAATATTTGTAATCTTGAACTCTCACAGGTTTGGTTGTAAGTGCATCCTTTTTCTGTGGTTGCTCCAGCAATGTTTCAGGATGTATGCAGGGAATGGCCATTGTAATCTATTCAAGCTTGCTTATTAAAACAGAAATTTAAATATGCATTTGTTATTATCATGATCTTTTTATTCATGTATTTATTCAATTAATAAAAATACAAAACCTTTGATTGCTGTATTGTGACATTTGATTTCAACTTCGGTCATAGTTAGATAAACCTCCTCACACAACCCATTTGAGCTAGAAGAGATCATATGAATCAAAATTTGTCCATACAATAAGAGCACACATATCTACTGTATATGAATGTATTGACCTATGACCACTGATGGCAAAATCTGGCCATGTATATTCTAGTCACAGCATTTATAATCACCAATAAAGCTAGTCCCTATTTATAGTAAATATGATTGTTAAATAAGCATGGTTAAGTTGCCTATTTGACCTTGACTGTTTCCAGTGTTGTGGTTGGACAGAAGGAGGAGGAGCTCTGGTCCAGAGTTTTCCAAATCTGACTTCTGAGCTCAGAGTGAGAGCAGCGCTGATCAGCCCAGGTGAGTTCACTCATCTTAATTTACTATCACAAAACTACAGGGATATTTATTTAGACATTTTAGGAATATATTCTGTTTAGGTCCATACAAAAAATGTTTACATGATTCCAGGGTAGATTCATTCTGCCCTGGAGAATTTAAGGGGGGTTCCAAAGCTTTAGATAATATTTTAATCTATCTTAAAGCGCTGGCATGTAACTTTCTGGAGATGAAAAAGTCACCTGCATGATTCCATGGAAATAGAAAATAATATTTTTAAACATTCAACAACAATAAGTCGGTTTTACACTATAGTCTGAAATATTATAGTCAAAGGAACAAGATTTCCATGGAAACAATCAGGGGGAGGCTGTTCTTCAGGCCAAATAGAATCAGATTTGCAAGTTCACTCAGAGTAAGGACACATGTTTTTCATTGCTTTTCAGTGCAATCAAAACTCCATAATAAAAATATGCTTTTAATTTAGTATATTTTTGGAAAAAATAAAAATACATACTATGACATTAATATACAATACTGGTGAAATCTCCCATCAGTGCAGGATGGTAGGATAAGCTGGGTCACTCCTGCAGGAAAAAAGCAAGGTAAGATAAGGTACAGTACAGTAAGGTACACTTTATTGTCCTTGTATGGAAATCATGACAATTTCTCTTAATAATGTCTCTAAAAAAACCATAAAGGTGACCCACGTTTCTGCATCCTCTTTTCCAAATGTTCATTCATACACATTGAACAGATCTGCATGGCAACCTCTTACAGCATAAATTAAAAATATCTCCTATAAGACACATCTTTTTCCCCCCCTTTTTTAATCACTGCGCTGATTGGAAAAGGACATACTTTCTGCTGAGTGGTCATGGAAGATAAGAGTGGTGGTTGTGGCTTTAATTAGTACAGCCTGTATTAGTGAATGTGCACTTCTTTACAGGCTATGCTAATCTATGCCAGAACCAGCAAAACACTGAGTCTGCCGACCTGCTGTAGGAGAACAACTAACATCTGGAAATGCACTGGTGAATGGGAGGAGAAGACGTTTCGGGGAGAGGAGAAGTAATAATAGGTTGAAGTGCCTGGGGAAGTGGAGGTCTTTCCACCTCAACAATAGTGCATGTTGTAACTTTTAAGCAACAAAACACCTCTAATTGAATAAATACAAGGTTGACAAGCTCAACTCCATATTGTGGAACATTCTAAGAAATAACAGGTGTTAGAAAAGTTACATAGTACACCTTTAAAGTTCCATTCAAAGACTCTCTCTCTCTCTCTCTCTCTCTCTCTCTAAACTTGACTGAACTTTACTCTTTGTTTATAAATGTCCAGTGTCTGAAACATGACCAGCAGCTTCAGTTTGGTGCCCCAGGCCTACCCCAGCCTTCCTGGTGAAACCGTATCTGTCGGACCCTTGCCACTGGATGTACGGGCTGCTGTGGGAGAATGGAGCCAGTCTGATCAGAGAGGGAACATGAGTCAGCTGAACCACACTACAGCACCTGCCCCCCAAAAGTTTGACCCACTGGGTGGGCACACGGTCTGGCAGGTAGAGCACCAACACTGTTCATCTTCTGCTCTTTTATTTATAACACATATTGTAATAATACAATTGAAAAATAAAGCATAAAAGATTCACAGTTTCTAAATGCATTAAGGGATTTTGAATGTAGAGCTATGTAGAGTTAAGCTGACTCTTCATCACCAGTCTAAAGAATGGAGTTTTTTAACAACCTGACAGCCCTCTCCTATTACATTGTCCTTGTATCTCTGCGTGATGTGCTGTACTCTGAACACAATTAATATACACAAATATCACAAAGCTGACATGAGAAGCATGTTTATTTTTACAACATTAAAACAACTGTAAATGTGGAAGCATCAGTGCTGACTTTAGACTCTCTCTCGACTGTGCAGGTTATAATAATAGTCTTCCTGACTGGCTCACTGTCCCTTGTCACGGTGGTGGGGAATATTCTTGTTCTGGTCTCATTCAAAATCAACAAAGCTCTGAAAACTGTGAATAACTACTACCTCCTGAGCCTGGCCTTTGCAGACCTGACCATCGGCACCCTCTCCATGAACCTGTACACCACCTACATCATCATGGACCAGTGGGCCCTGGGGCCTCTGGTGTGTGACGTGTGGCTCGCCATTGACTATGTGGCAAGCAATGCGTCTGTTATGAATCTGCTGGTCATCAGTTTTGACAGGTGAGAGACTCACAATCTCCTCTATTATCTCAACTGAACTTTCTGGCTCAAATCAATAAAATTAGGTTCAAATGAAATCTTTTAGACATAGTTTGTACAGTCCTTGACACATTTGAGCTGGCTCTGATGTTCTGTGTGGGTGTTTAGATACTTCTCTGTGACTCGACCTTTGACCTACATGGCCAAGCGTACCACAAAGCGGGCAATGGTGATGATTTGCCTGGCTTGGTCCGTCTCCTTGGTGCTCTGGGCTCCAGCCATCTTGTTTTGGCAGTACATTGTGGGAGAGCGAACAGTACAGCCCACAGAGTGCTACATACAGTTCCTCTCAGAACCCATCATCACCTTCTGCACAGCCATTGCTGCCTTCTACCTCCCTGTGTGCATCATGAGCGTGCTCTTCTGGAGGATCTACCAAGAAACGGAGAAGAGGGCCAAGGATGTGCAGAGTCTGAAGGGCTCTGGGTCTGCTCCAAGACCCACACACACAGAAAGAGGTGTGCTGCGCCAGATGAGCTCTCAGAGCTGCAGCAGTGTGGAGCTGAATCAGACCCAGGAGGAGTCCAGACAGGGCAATCCCAGGAGCAGTGTCCACTCTCTGAGGGCTTTCTGCTGCCCTATATCCCCCAAAAGGTCCTCCCAAGTCCTGAGAGGCGATGAGCACAGCAGCACTGACACTGTCAACAGAGCGTCCACGGGGAGGGACACGCCCCGGCCTCCAGCAGCTCAACCAGGTCAGGAACACCACATTCTGTTCACCATCACAGGAGACATATTTAGAAATTTTAAACAATACTTACATGTGTTATTATATGTTTACTCATACGGCTTATACAACTTTCTAGACAAAACCAGGAGCCAAGAGAAACAGCCCTCTTTAGGGGTTCACAGTGCGCAGACACCCTCCATCAGCATAAAGGAAGCAACAGTAGCCAAACGTTTGGCGTCCAAGGCCAAGTGTGAGATCAACAAACGCAAGAACGAGAAGAAGGCCAATGAGAAGAAGGCAGCTAGGACTCTCAGTGCTATCCTCCTGGCATTTGTCACCACGTGGTTGCCATACAACATCATGGTGCTGGTGAACACCTTCTGCCAGGACTGTATACCTGACAGTCTGTGGGCCCTGGGCTACTGGCTTTGCTACGTCAACAGCACCATCAACCCCATGTGCTATGCTCTGTGCAACAAGACCTTCAGGGACACCTTCAGGGACATTCTGTTGTGTCAGTGGAGTCAGCGCAAGAAGGCCAGAGCTACCTTCCGCAGATAGGAGCTACTGTGAAACTTTATGGTCTATGTTCTCATAAATGCTGTTTTGAGCAGTTAGCTGAAAGGATGAACACTGATATGGAAGTGATGGAAAAGAAGAGCTTTAATTTGTCACGGTCACCTGCAAGTTTATGTGATTGAGGGGACTGCAGAGAGCAGACAGTCCTTTGGTTAATTATACAGTACAATTCCTACAATACAGTAGGAATTTTCATTGACTAAGCTGAGTACAGTAACTACTTTTGGGCACAATGAGAGAGTAGTAACATCAAAGTATCTTATAAATTATTAAAGGGTTTTTATTGTAAGTGGTGGTCTTTAATTTTGCCAATATCAGTCTTAATATCAACTTATACTAAAAAACAAATTAACACATCATCAATACAGTATAGTGGCACAGTGTGACTATGTCATACTTCTGAAATGCTGTTTTAACTCACAGTTTGGAATGATGGGCACTCCTTGGTTTTGAGTCCAGTTTACAGAAAGTGGCAGTTCTTTTACTTTTACCAAAATAACATGTGTGGAGTGTCTCCTGTGGAAATACACTCTGTAAATTATTTTATTTTTTTGTTAGGTAGTAAACTAGTTTCTTTAGTCACCACTTTATACTTCAATATGAGAAACACCAGATTATATTTGTGTTTGATGTGAGCCTTTGCCTTTGGTTAAGTAATAATTTTATACTACGTATGAGGTGTTTTATTTAAATTATCTACATTTTGCTACATATTACAGCAAAAATGCTTGGGGCCCAAGTCCTTAAAGCACCACGGGCCTAAAGAACTCCATAAAGTGCTCCACGACTGATTCCATTCTCAGCACACTTCTTCTTCAGCACAATTCTTTTATAGCCTAATTATTGTATCCTAACTCTTTCATAATTGCATCCTAACATAAAAATAGCCTATATGAACTAAATAAAGATTTGGATAAAAGAAATTATTTTCTTAAAGTCTTATGTATCAGGTCTACTTTTTTTCTTCCATGGTAAAGAGTACATTAATACAATTATTTCTTTGTGGCTTAATAAGAAAGGCTAGTGTCTTAGTATACTGTGTGTTTGGTTCAGTTAACAGTATGTCAATGACCGCATGCACGTCTACATTTTTTTATACTGAGAGCTGCATTCCCGTTCCATGTCACACGAGGGCGCTGCGAGCCGCGTGGGTGGTGTTTGCTCTTTGTTCTGCATCTGCCGCATGTATATAAGTGAACACCTTTGTGGTCCGGCCAGTGAAGATAAAACAACATTAACAAGTTGAATTGACTTTCCAGGTACTCTGGTCTAGTCCTCTGATTGTGTGTCCTGGAGCTTTAAGAATGGACTCTCTGTGCATTCTGGGTAATGTATTCTCTTGTGTGAGCATGATGGGAAATGTAGTAGAAGCTGATTGCAGTGTGTCTGTGAGCTCCCCCCACCCAGACCTCTGTGCTTCCTCCAGCAGCATCTCCTCCCATCACAGGCCTTTGTGCTCCTTAGCGGCTGTACCAGTCACAGAGACCCCCAGCCCTGTCCCCAGAGCAGGCAGTGGGGGTGGGGATGCAGAAGGGGCTGAAGACAGCAATCTCTGCATCAGTGAGAGCATCACAACCTCACAGCCTCGTCACCGGAACAACAGCAGACGTAACCACAGCCTAGCATCACAACCTGAGCTGCAGTGCTTCAGAGCTGAGCACCAGGCTGCACTGTGGTGGAGGGGGCAGCCATGGCCTGAACCACCAGCCTCTATTTGCCTCACAACGTCAGCATGGGAAACCAGGAGGCAAAGCAGCGCAGAGCTAATGGAAGTTACCCTTCTCTGGATGATGGAAACAAGGATTTATCAGGAGAGCGTAAAGGAGGAAAGAAGATCCATGGTAAACAGGGAGGAGGGGGCCCACATGCCACTGCCAACAAGAGGAAAAACAAATCTGAGTCCAAGTCTGTGTTCTCCATCCGTAAGAAGAGAGGCCAGCTTAAAGGCAAAGGCTGTTCGTCTGTGAATGGCTCCAAAGAAGATGTGTTGGCAACTCCACAGCACAGCCAGGACCCCAACAAGACCCCAGACCTGTCCGCTGATGAGCTGGGACAGTCTGACAATGAGGGTCTTGCCCAAGAGGCCTGTGGGAAGCCCAGCCAAGAGGAGGCAGGTCACAAGGGTGGCAGCTCAGGTTCCGACACTGACATCTACAGCTTTCACTCGGCTGCAGACCACCAGGACCTGCTTGCAGACATCCAGCTCACCATCCGCCTTCAGCACCAGCAGCATGGGGGAGCCCGGAGCAGTGCCCACACCCCCACTGACCCAGACACTGAGCGTGGCATAGGAGTAGGCACGAGAGGGCAGAGTAATGGGGGTGTCTACCTCACACCTCCTGAAGTTGTGGACTTGACCCCAGAGCTGGAGCTGGGCTCAGATGCACTGTCCTTTCTGGACAGTGGGGTGGGACACCCCCCTGAGGAGACTGTAGAGACCCTGCTGCCCTGTCAAGAGAAACACTCCCCCATTTTACAGACGGAACTGGCACAGACTGAGGACGAGTGTGCGGACACAGAAGCCCCTGTTTGTGCTGCACCCGATCTGTCCCTTCACAACACTGTTACCATGACAACATGTGGAGGGTCCACAAGCAGCCCTGTCACTATGACAACGACTGACTTCACGTTTGTCAGTGCTGATGAAGCAGCTCCGGAGGAGCACGTGGGGCAGCTTGAAGAGTGGGCCACTCCTGTGGTAACGACATGTATCAGTCAAGATGGTCCCCTGGAAGAACTCATCTCAGGGGCTAACGGTCATGTGGGGTCAGGGACGAGCGCTGAGTCTTTTGATGACAGTGTCACTTCAGAGTCTGAACACAATCTGTCTGTGACTGACCACACAGTCACTTCCACTCCACAGCAACGCAGGAGCCCTGTGACCCCACACGAGAGCCCTTCTTTGGCCAAGAGAGGCCTCAGACCCAGCCAACCCAACTCCAGCCCTGTAGTGAAACCCTATCCAGCCATCATCCCCTCATACATCAAGACCACCACAAGACAGCTCAGTTCCCCTGGTCACTCCCCCTCCCATAGCCCACTGTCCCCTCGACGAGACACCCATATCCTGCACAGGTATATTTATTATTTACTGCAACAGTATGTTTTTCACTATTTCTATCCATTTGTACACTCTCCACACTGTGGTTGTTGCAGGACACTACTAGAAAGCCGTAGACTGCACAGACATCGCTCTCGGAGCAGTGGGAGGCCCCTGAGCCGGTCTGCAGACTGGACAGAGGAGCTGAGAGTGTCCCGGGAGCAGGACGAAATCTCTGGGGTTTCTCGAGACTTTCTTGAGGCCTACAGGGGTGGCAGCCAGCCTCTCTGCCCCACCAGAAGGTCCTCCTGTCAGAGCAGCACCTGCATGTACCCGGACGTTTTCACAGGTGAGAGAGGTGACCTGGACTCCTGCTGGATGCTTTACAGCAACTCCAACAGAAAATACTCCATTATGACCCTGTAGGAACCAAATGTCGTTTGTTTGTTTGTTTTGTTTGTTTACTTAAAATTTATAATCCTGTTCTAATTGCATCTATGAAATAATGTTCAAATAGTTATTTAATCTGAAAAACATTTCTGAATCGACCAATTTTATATATCATATTTGTCCTGTATTCTGCACTAGTGATGGCAGAATAGTTAGTGGTCATATTGTGTGTGTCCCAGGTCCACACTTCTCTAATCGGGACTGAAAGTGAACAGATTTGGTATGTGATGCCGTGTGTGTGCAGGGCGGACTCTCCTGGAGAAACTCTTCCATCAGCAGCAGCAGGAGCAGCCCGAGGAGGCCGAGCAGCTCTGCTCAAAAATCCTGGCCATGGGACTGCTGCAGCCCTTTACCGACTGCTTCAGAGATCCTCTGGGGGACAGCATGGGCCAGCTGCCCACAGCAGCCAAGTTCCACGTAGGTGACAGTGCTCACTACACCCCAAGAAGAGGCTCTGTGCAGCTATTCTACACACAAACATCAGTCTTTACTCCTTCCCACTACTAAAATATTGACATGAACCGTTTTCATTTTATATGAGGGCAGCACTTTCCAACACAGTAAGAACATGGAAATATTATGGTAACTGTAAGTGCAACTGTGGTAATTACATAATAATTATTCATGGAAACAGGACATATCTGTGATTTTTTACAATTCAAATTTCCCTCTAACTGTAGCACCAAATAATATTGTATCACCCAGAAATGTGTTTAGTGTTTTTGTCAGCAAAACACATTTGGCCTTTGTTATCCCACTTATCATGCTGTTTCTAAGCCCATTGCATTTAGTCTCTCTGTGCCCACAGCATGACCAGCTGTACACCTGGGCAGCAGTGAGCCAGCCTCCACTCTCTCTAGAGGCTCTGGAGGTGAAGGGCCAGCTCCGAGCAGCGTTCAGCCCAGTGCGACCAGGGGACAGTAGGAGGCCGAGCACTGCCACAGAGGCTGGTATGGGTTTTTCAACACCATATTATTATACAGTAGCCATACAGTTATGTCTCCAATGGTGTTGTGTTTAAGGTTGAGGTACCTTAACCTTGTAATCGTGTAATATAGTTAACTCCAAACTCACAATAATGTGTAGCCGTGTATGCACACTGTCATGATGTTTTTATATGCTTCTCCTAGTCTGCCCCTTAGGAGACAATCAGGGTGAGTTTTTATTAATTTAATATGATCATATAAATGACATTGAATAAAATTTTATATATTATTTAAACTGTTTATGGCACATAATTAGTTAATAATAAATGTTTTACACCTGTTTATAACACACTGTGGGACAGTGCAGATTCAAAACCCTGTACTTTATTTTGTCCAGAGCACTCGTCCAGTTCTACTCAACAGGAAAGCAAAGAATGTCAGGTCTGTCTCACATTTGAAATGGGATTTTCAAAGTTGTAGTTGCATAGTTTACCAGTGCCTTTGGGGATTGAGCAGTTCAGAAAAGTTTTTTTCTGAAATAATTTATTTTAGGAGGAACATGTCCTGAAGGCAGCAAACCTGAAGGAGAAACATGTGAATGTGATTCAGCAACTGGAGCAAACTATAGAGGACCTCCGCACTAAGATTGCTGAGCTGGAGCGACAGCCCCCCCTGTTGGACACTAAAGTCATCACTGTGGAGCGGGAGTGTGGGGGGTGTGAGCCAGCCCTCATGCCACTGTGTGATGCCCACCTTCAGACCAGCCCGTGCTGCCTTCAAGTGAAGTCAGTGCAAACCTCTCCAGTCGATGAGAAATTCAGCTTCAAAGTACCTTCCAGTGACACAAGTGAGGTCAGTGGGCCCCAACAGCGACCTGCCAGGACAGGTGCACTCCTCTGCTCCTGTCAGATGCAGCCACCTCCTCCATTAGGACTTCCAGAAGCCTCTCCCCTTCCACCAACAATACTCTCTGATCTCGCACCTCCTCCACCTCCACCCCCTCCTCCTTTTCTCCCTGGGACTGTTCCTCCACCCCCTCCGCCTCCTCCACTACCTGGAGCTGCTCTGCCTCCTCCCCCTCCTCCCTCTCTACCTGGAGCTCCTCCGCCTCCTCCTCCACTTCCAGGGGCTGCTCCTCCCCCTCCTCCGCCTCCACTTCCAGGGGCTGCTCCTCCCCCTCCTCCCCCTCCTCCCCCTCCTCCCCCTCCACCTCCACTTCCAGGGGTGGCTCCTCAACTGCCTCCCCCTCCTCCTCCTCTCCCTGGGGCTGCTCCTCCCCCTCCTCCCCCTCTCCCTGGGGGTGCTCTTCCCCCTCCTCCCCCTCTCCCGAGTGGTGTTCCAGGTGCAGTGTGCGTACCCCCTCCTCTCCCTCCGGTTCTCGGCTCTCTTCCTCCTCCTCTGCCTTTGGGATTGTACTCTCTGGGTCTGTCCCAGGAAAAGCCTTCTCGAAAAGCACTTGTGGAGCCCCCCAAACCAATGAAGCCCTTATACTGGACCAGGATTCAGCTGCACACTAAAAAGTATGCAATATTTTAAATCACATATACAGTATACATATACACATACACATATAACCCTGTATGGATGGGTCTCCTCTGGGTACTCCCAGTTTCATCAACCAGGCTGTCCCAAACTCAAATTTAGCTCTTAATTCAGTCACCCAAATCACTAACTTGTTCTATATGCTGAATTTATTAGCAATTTATTAGCAAGTTACAAAAAGGTGAACATTCTGATGTGTTCAAAAGTATCATAAAAGCCACAATGAAGTTTGATGAGAGCAGTGGGTTTTTATATATTGAGCTACCTTATACAATATTGATTCAGTAAAGTTCTTATTAATGCCAATTATTTCTCCTCAGGGAAGTCTCGTTGTCATTAGTGTGGGAAACCATCGAAGAGCCTGAGGTTGACTTTGAGGAGTTTGTAGAGTTGTTCTCCAAGAGTGCGGTGAAGGTGAAGAAGCAGCCTCTCTCTGATACCATAACCAAGTCCAAGGCTAAGCAGGTTGGTTCCCCAGAATTATAGTATTGTTGATGAGTGAATATAAGGAAGGTAGAGCTATTTCAGTTTGAGTATGTATGTGAGATTATTATTTATAAGGTTCAATGCACAAAATTACACATAATGACATAAGGGCACTCAACCTGCTAGAGTCATGGTATTGATCCCTGGCTTCGACAGTTTGCTGATGTCTCTTCCCGCTCTATACTCCTATTTCACCCTCACACTTGTGTATTCAAGGGAATATACAGAGAATAAACAGCTATTTTGTACGATTACTATATGATTGTTAAATTTAACACTGATAAGGTTAGATTTTACAGGACATTGTAGGACATATACTTTTGAAAACATAGCAATATATAATGCAAAATTATCCCATTTTTAGGTTGTAAAATTGCTCAACAACAAGCGCTCTCAGGCAGTAGGAATCCTCATGTCATCATTGCACCTGGATATGAAGGACATCCAGCATGGTCAGTTTTTGAATATAAATATTATATATATATATATATATATATATATATATATATATATATATATATATATATATATATATATATACACACACACACACACTACAGTAAAGGCTATGTAAAAAGCACTATGTGTCACTCATGTGCTTCACTCTGCCCCATACAGCTGTGCTCAACCTGGACTACACTGTGGTTGACCTGGAGACACTGCAGGCACTTTACGAGAATGTAAGCTACTGAAACTGATCTGAGTGTCTGGTAACATTTTATAAGAACCACACTTATAAAGCATGAACAATGACTTAATTCATACTGAACAAACGGTTAAATAAGAAAGAGTTGGGCTTAGAAACTACTTTATTAATACCCTAACCATAAATCCTAACTGTAGCCCCTTACTAAAGTACCTGTAGTTACTAAGCCTGAATCATTCTTAATACTGTTTGTTCATTCTGAAGTCTTTGGTTAGGCTTTATTGTCCAGAAGCCTAATTAAAGTGCAGTTATTATAAAGTGGTACCCTATTTTTACATACAGTTGAAACCAGAAGTTTTACATACACTATATAAAAAGACAAATGCTTTCTTTCTGACATGAAATCAGACTAAACCTTTTCCTATTTGGCTCAATTTTATATATTTTTTTTATTTGCTAAATATCAGTATAATGACTAATTATTCATTACTTTCTTCAAAGTCAGACATTTACATACAGTAAGATTACTATGCATTTAAACAATTTGGGAAAACCCAGATGATGATATGTCATGTCTTTAAAAGTTTCTGATAGATTTATTGACAGCATTTGAGTTAATTAGACACACACATGTGGATGTATTTGAAGGCACAACTGAAACACACTGCTTCTTTGTGTAACATCTTGGAAAAGTCAAAAGAAATCAGCCAAGATATCAGGAAGAGAATTGTGGACTTGCACAAGTCTGGTTCATCCTTGGGTGCAATTTCCAGATGCCTGAAGGTGCCACGTTCATCTGTTCAAACAATTATACACAAGTATAAACACTATGGGAATGTCCAGTCACCAAACTACTCTGTGTCCCAGAGATGAGCGTGCTTTGGTCTGAAATGCATATCAACCCAAGAACAAAAGCAAAAGACCTTGCGAAGATACTGGCTTAAGCTGGTAAGTGTGTCATTATCCATAGTGAAATGAGTATGGTACTAACAGGGGCTGAAAGGCCACTCTGCCAGGAAGGATTACTCCAAAAAAAAACCATAAAAAAGCCAGATTACAGTTTGAAATGCATAGAAGAACAAAGATCTTAGTTTTTGGAGACATGTCCTGTGGTTTGATAAAACTAAAATTGATCTTGGCCATAATGAGCATTGTTACGTTTGGAAGAAAAAGGGGGAAACTTGCTAGCCTGAGAACACTATCCCAACTGTGAAATACAGGGGTGGCAGCATCATGTTGTGGGATTGTTTTGCTGCAGAAGGAACTTGTACACTTCATAAAATAGATGGCATCATGAGGAAAGAACATTATGTGGAAATACTGAAGAAACATCTCAACACATCAGCCAGGAAGTTAAAGCTTGGGCACAGATGGGTCTTCCAAATGGACAATGACCAAAAGCATACTGCCAAACTGGTTACAAAGTGGCTTAAGGATAATAAAGTCAAAGTTTTGGAGTGACCATCACAACGCCCTGATCTCAGTCCTATTGAAAATTTATGGACAGACCTGAAAAGGCATTTGCGAGCAAGGTGGCCTACAAACTTGGCTCAGTTACACCAGTTGTGTCATGGGCCAAAATTCCTGCTAACTATTGTGAGAAGCTTGGGGAGGGATATCCAAAACATTTGACCCAAATCATATAGTTTAAAGGCAATGGTACTGTCAGCTTTTCCCGGAGACAAACCACAAATAAAAATCCAGTAGGCTCGAGTAGATCCACAAACCTGATTCAAGTAGTTGCAAGCATCATTCAAACTGATTTGACACAATCTCCTGATTTTACATGGCCAGAGTGGGCTCTATATACTCGTGGCACACGTCATATTCTTTTAATAATTAGCTTGGAATTTACAGACATGAACATATTATCTAGGTTAATTGAAGACAAAGTGAGCATGCTTATCTGGTCTTTCTTAAAAAACACACGTGTTGGTACAAAATGCATATAGCATAATACTTCCACGTCAAAGTCAAAGTACATTGTAACATAATCATGCCACGCTGGTGCCCACGAAAACATACAGGTCAAAGTATGATATATCATGTTACATGAAATATTAATCTCACAATCCCCCCTTTTGATCACATATCACATGTGATCACAAAACCAAAATTAAAGAGCAAGACGCTACTTTCACATAATAATGCATTCAACTTAAAGTTCCCATATATGAGTAAAATATTAGCTTTAGCTTTAATCACCCTGATTATAACACATCCCAGCCCTTAGGCTAATATAACACATAAATCAACACATGACTCTCAGACAGCAAATAAGAAACAAAGAGCACTTACTGGGACTCAGAATTTGGATTTTATATCTTTTTAAATCAAATGATCAATCTACATAGTTTTGACCAAACTTAGTCAATTGGTTCGGGACAGGAGAATTGAGACCCTATAGAGAACAATAAAAATTTGTGACAAGGGAGCTTTTTCATTAGGGCAGTGACAATCGCTCTACCAGCGATCAAAGACATGGGATGACACAACATCCAATTGTGACTAAGATAGCAATTACAGTCAATATTGTGGTAATTACAGATATTATTGTAGCAGTCTAAGAACCAAACATTTTGTAGAGCCAATTTGACCAAGTGTTTTCAGATACGCCAGAATTTTTAACAAATTCCATGGACAAAGACTTAAGTACAGCATTCTGCTTCAAACATGCTACATATTGATGATTGTTTGGAGTTTTTGGGTTTGGATTGATAAGACAATGAAATTGTCTTACATGCATGATTATTTCTTGAGTTAACTCTGTATGACAATGTGACCCTATGGAATATATTCCAGAGTCATTAAATGTTGGATTTTTAATAGATAATATTAAAGGATTACATCATTGAGTAATTGATTTGTGCCCTCTACAATGTTTTGCAAGTTCTTTGGTGTACTTCCATGGATAAGGGGAATGTACCAACACACTAAAACAATAGAAATGAGCATAATCAAGAATACACATTGAAAATTTCCAAAAGCATGGCTTATACTCTCGTTTTCCTTCGACTTCTTCTCCCCCTTTTCTCTTTCTTCTCTGGAGCCCCAGTGGTAGCAGGTGGTCGGGGTTGCTCCTCAGGGTCACTGTTTCCAGGGATGTCCGGATTTGGTCGACTTTCTTCATCCTTCGCAAGTTTTCTCTTGACAGTGGCATTCATTGACTTATGACTTGTGAAATGCCAAACCATGGAAAAACATCAGCAGTGAAGTGTTTGCCTGCTTTCATCTTTAAGTTCAGTTTGGTATTTTTGCAATTACAACTTCACAGTAGCTATTTCCAACTCTTTTTCATTTTCTTCAATCTCCTTCTTTTTCTTCTGCCACTTGTTTATTTGATGATTGCAGTGTGCATCAAAGTCTTCTTCAGCTTTACGGTTCTGTCGTAACGGCTAGTGCGGGTGCGGACCAAGGAGTGCAGACTCGGGGCAAGTTGACAGTGTTTATTTACAGTTTGTGCTAAAACAGTTTTCAATAGTCGGTTTAACACACATGGGGAGCAGGGAGCGGGAGGCAGACCAGACGGGCGTAGTGCAGAGCAGGAACGGGAAAACCACGACCGGAACAAGGACAGGATCGGGCATGGGACCAGAGCAAGCCAAGCGGGGATAGTCCAGAGCAGACACGGAGACAGCCAGGGCCGGAGCAAGACAGGACCGGAGACGAGACCAGGGAGGGCCGAGCAGGAGAAATCCAGAGAGCGGGAGCCAGGACAGGAGACAGGAAGCAAGCCGGAGACCAAGACAGGACAGGAGGCGAAGACAAGGGGTGGACTGTACCGGAGCTGGGGAGCAGGAACGAGCGAGAGAGCAGGAATGTTTACACGTGGAAGGTCTGGCCCCGAGTGTCTTCTGCCGAGCCCTCATATACTCGACAGCAGGTGGTGATGATTGCGCTAATGCGCTCCAGGTGAGCACGGGAGGAGTAGGAACTCCGCCCAGCTCCGGATTCAGACAGGTAGGGGAGGGGGAGAGCACACAAAGAGGCAGAAAATGCAGGCATCATGACTCATCATGGTTCAGTCCCATTATATTTTGCAGGGCTTCTTGAACCGAGTTAGGCATACCTTTCACCAGAGCAGACCTAAGCATGACAGACATACCAGTTCCTGGTTCAATTAGTTCTCCAGTGACATCATGATATAAGTTCGTGGCACGTTGCTTGTAGCTGTAATAATCTTCATTGTCTCTCATCTGCATAGACAATAACTCATTGGTGACAATACATGGGAATCTTGTCCTGAGTTCTCCCTCTAGGGTATCTCGGAAGATATGGATGGCATGGTTGTTCTGTAGCTGCGTTCTCAATCTTCCTTCCATGGCTGCAGCTTGTATGTCTCCCCAACATAGTTTATCTCCAGCGATTTGTTTCAGGAGCGCTCTCATCCATGGTACGCCTCCTTTGGTCAGCTTTGGTAGAATGAGCATTAGGGCACTTCAGTCCTTTGGTGAGAATGGCTGGTAAACTACTTGCCGGCCATCCGTTCTTATTGGAAAGACAGATGTAGATTTCCTTCGTATGGATCGATAATTCCACTGATGTATTCCTCTTTATATCGAGTCTCTTCAACAGTTCCACTGAACAATCCATCAGCCGAAAAGGGTTCATCATTTTGTTTCGTTGACACTTCAGCCATAGCACCTCTTGCTTCATCTTTTTCAGTCCATGACAGCAAACTTCCACTTGTCTCCATTGTTGTCTCTTGGTCAAGCACCATTTCCGGTCTTCACATGTTACTTCGCTTCTGCTTCTTCTTGGTTTTGACAATATGAGCAAGGGCAGCTACTTGGTTTTGGACAGAGTCTATTTTTTCATGTAGTTCTCGCGACCATGTTTCAACAGATGTTAATGCCAACTCTCCTCCAACTACCTTGTGAGTTATCTTCGGAGTCAAGCATGTAGCCAGGCCTGGTGTCATCATGGAAGCAGAAGATTTTCTCAGCTCTGGGTCTTTCCTGGTGGTACCTGAATATGGCAGGGGCAGAGCAGTTTTTCTTGACATCTCATAATGGTGTTCCTCATTATGTGGGGGTGGGCTTGTTACATAACGTAACATGCTGTCAAAACGTGGGACATCATCATCTGTGTTGTCTTCATCCCAGCTTTGTGACCATTGCTTTTTCTTTGATAATTTACTGCTGGTCTTTTCTTAAGGGTTGGATATATTCCCACAGCAGGTTCTTTCGAAATTTCTCTCAGAATTTCTTCTTTTAAGATCACCCCCTTCTCCTTTGGCTTGAGAACTAGGATGGAAGACAGTTCTCTCACTTCTTTTATTATCTTCATCTCCTTTGCCCATTGGTACATCCTCTTGGCCATTCTCATCTCATTCTTGTACTTTTGCATTTTTAATCGGTCCATCTTTCTTCTTATAACATTTCGGGTAGGCTTTAATTGACACTGCTTGATCTTCTTCTTGTAGTAGCTTTTGATGTTTTTCCATTGCTCTTCTGTGGGGGCAGTTGCATCTTTTCCTCCATGTGTCATTCCTTTTTTAACATATTTCTTAATTATGTCTTGAATGATGGACTGGTTTTCTTGAGCCTTCTTTGGATCTGCTTCTTCTTGAAGTGCCTTATTTTTCTAGAATTCTATCAATTGGTTTAATGTGATAAATTGGGACATTGTGATATTTTAAATTACCTTCTCAGCTGCTGTATAATAATTTGGATATTGTTTTGATTGTATTCAAGACGTCAAGTCTATGATTTTTGTAGAATGAGTCACTATTTAATGAACAGTTTAACTTAGAGTTCAAAATCTATCAAGGAGCCAGCATTGGCTTATTATAGTTCTTAATTGAGATTATTTATTTTAAATTTATTTTAACAATCTTAGTATTTTTTTAATAACAGTTTTATTTCACATTTATCAAGTAATTATCTATCTCTTCTAATAACATCTAATGATATCAATGATATCAACACATGACTATGAATAACACTCTATAATAACTAACTATACCCCATTTGGCCAAACAAGATACAGCCACTAAAAGATGTTATCCAATTAGATCCTAGTTAATCCTCTGAACTGTCTTCTCTATTTTGTTTTAATAAAAATTGTTGCTAGCATTACGCATAGTTTTTCAGGTACCACATTTTTATATAAACTTGATTAAAAGTTTTGTTTTATTTTTAATGTAACGTTTAACCACTAAGTATATTTTTTTAATAAAACCTGCTTTTTTCTCTCTTCGTGCAAAGTCATAAACACGGAAATGATTAACTTTGTTTCTAATCACACTTTATCTGATCAAAGTCTAAACATGCTACTTATTATTAATTCCACTGCTTTCTTTTTTGTGCTAAAAGCATAAACACCTTATTGTTGTTTTCTTTACTGGCTAAAAACATAAACCTATTTAATTACTAATTTATATAGTTTAAAATTATAATATAATTAATTTCACACAACGTCCCAAGAACACATCACATTAATTTAACATTAAACCAGTTGATAGAAATTCTAGAAAAAAAAAAGGCTTCTGTCGTATCATCTTTTCTGGAGCGCTCGTTTTGCGATGTCTTTTTCAGGCGTTCTGCGGAGGAGACGATTCGCCTGTGCCTCCAGGATTCGCAGGATCACGTTGGGGTCACCAAAACTGTCAGCTTTTCCCAGAGGCAAACCACAAATAAAAACCCAGTAGGCTCGAGTAGATCCACAAACCAGATTCTTTATTCTGATTCAAGCAGTTGCAGGCATCATTCAAACTGATTTGACACAATCTCCTGATTTTACATGGCCAGAGTGGGCTCTATATACTCGTGGCACACGTCATATTCTTTTAATAATTAGCTTGGAATTTACAGACATGAACATGGGTTAATTGAAGACAAAGTGAGCATGCTTGTCTGGTCTTTCTTAAGAAACACACGTGTCAGTACAAAACTTCCACGTCAAAGTCGTCAAAGTACATTATAACATAATCATGCATAATCATGCATGAAAACATACAGGTCAAATATGATATATCATGTTACATGAAATATTAATCTCAAAGTGCCAAATACTAATGAAATGTATATAAACTTCTGACTTTGCAGAAAGTAATGAAACGTTGTCTAAAAAATCCTTCTCTCATTATTCTGGCCTTTAGCAAATATAAATATTTTGGTAATCCTAATTGATCTAAAACAGGAAAGGTTTACTCTGATTTCATGTGAGGTACTGAGAAAAACACAGTTGTTCAGTGTATGTAAACTTATGGTTTCAGCTGTATGCTATGATGACAAGCTCCTCATGTTTTTTTGTTTTTTTTATGTAACAGAGGGCACAGCAAGAAGAACTGGACAAGATTCAAAAGCACGTGAAGACCTCCAAAGACAAGGACAGCAGCAAGCCCCTGGACAAACCTGAGCAGTGAGTAATGCACCTGCTGCTCACAAACCTGTCTCACTCACAATGGGATAGCACAATTACAAGGTAATGAGCTCAGTTCCCAACTTGAGTGTGGAGTTTGGATGCTCTTATTCCTACCTTGGTGTTTCTGCGTACCACGGCAAAAATATACACTGAGGCATAGGGTTGTCAAAAACACTGATACCCGGAGACTAATCAATATGAAAATGTTTACCGAAATCAGATACTTAAAACTGGACATTTTCTGAATAGTTTTAGAATGTTTTTTTAATCTTTCAGAACCATTAAGATCACATAATATTAAAGAAAGTACTGTTATCTTGTGTCGACAATTGCATTAAGTGCCTAAAATATTGTATTTTTTATTATTGTTGTGGTAAATATCAGGTATTTTCCTTTGTATCAAAATATAGTGTGGAATTTTTGTATTATAACACTAATGGATCAGAGCTGCCCTGTATAGGAGAATGTGACTCAGTGATTCGTTCCTGGTTAAAAGTGCCCTTTGTAACTGTTCTGATGGATAGTTCGCCACCTGTGTCTCCATGGAAATGCTATTGCTATGTCTGGTCAAATCTGTGAAGAGGCAACCCTGCTTACAATGATGATACCAAGACATTTTTGTAGCAACCAAAACTCTGGTAATTGAATAAATATAAAAGCAATATAGATATGTGTAATGCCATACTGTATCACCCTGCAGGCAAAACAGGAGACAAGGCAAGCCAATTAATACATAAATACACATTTCTATATAACACATCTATTAATCACTCATGCACATACAACTTATGATAGGATTTTAGTGAGAGAAATATATACCCACTTTTGCAGGTTTTTGTATGAGCTCTCCCTTATCCCAAACTTCTCTGGACGAGTCTTCTGCATCCTGTTCCAGAGCAGTTTTAACGAGTGCATGAGTTCCACAACGAGGAAGCTGGAGGTTCTGCAGAGAGTGTGCACGGTAAGAGGGTGTTTGGTGTAACATTTATTTATATATTTATAGTACTTGGGTTGGTAGTCTTAGAACCACTCTGTGCTGCAGGCGCTGAAGGAGAGTGAGACCGTAAAGCAGGTTCTGGGTCTAGTTCTGGTCTTTGGGAATTTTATGAATGGTGGAAATCGAACCCGAGGCCAGGCTGATGGTTTTACACTTGATATTCTTCCCAAACTAAAAGATGTTAAGAGCAGTGTGAGTACAGCTTGTAATAGATTTGAATTTTTAATATATGCAAAATGTGCTAAATCAAATACTGTGTTTTTGTTCCAGGATGGGAGCAAGAGTCTGTTGTCCTACATTGTCAGATACTTCCTCCAACATTTCACTGAGGTAAGTCTACGGCCTGTCCCTCTTGATGTGTTTGTATCTATGTGAAAGTTTGTTGTGTGTCCATGTGAAAGCCTGGCATTAAGCTACGATCGGCCACTTGAACCACGCACCTGAGAGAGCAGTGAGACATGTCCTTTCCTGATGGATTTATAATCCAATTAAAGGACCTGTTACCTGATTTTAATTATTATTGTCAAGATAAAGGACAAAAATCCACATTTTTTTCATCCAATCAGGATCATTCTTACAAAGAATTATAGGGCATTTTCAAGAGAAATAAATAGAAAGCAGATAATGGGAAAACTACATGGAAACAACTGCAAGACACTATCAGACAGTTTCTGTGACATGCTGCAATATCACAGCGGCAGAAAGAACTTGTGGCCTGAGGTCCTGTACCTGAGCCACTATGTTTAGAAAGTATGAATGGTTATCCTGGTGCTTGCTCCTGATCAAGTCCAAATACTGCATTAATATGAATAACAATATCCTTTATTTGCCATACATTCCATAAAGACACAGTCAAAAGATAATACCTCCACACTCTGCAACACCTGGTCCTACTAATTTGCAGTCTTAAATAGTGGGATGTGGGATGCCTTACAGTGGTAGGGGGTGTATATGGCAGCTACATGTGGTTTGAAATCAGGTACAGGCCCTTTAACTTGAATTTCATAATTATTCATAGAATTGCAAGAAAGAAAGAGAGCGAGAAAGATGATATACATGTCTCTATTCATGTTTTCTTGCGTGTGGCCCTGTGTATGGGCAGGATGCTGGCCGGGAAACCTGTGTCTTTCCTCTTCCAGAGCCTCACGAGCTCTTCCAGGGTTCACAGATGAAGTTTGAAGATTTTCAAAAAGAGCTGCTGCGACTCCGCAAGGATCTGAGAGGTACTACTCACTTCCTGTGCATTTAGAACAATTCTGCTTTCATGAAGATTTCAAAATAAGAACGCGTCACTCTAAGTGTTAATGTGACCTCTGTGTGTTAGCATGCACAGCGGAGGTGGAAAAGGTTTGCAGTGTGTCAGATGAGGAGCATCTACAGCCTTTCAAAGACAAGATGGAGAACTTCCTCTCACAGGGTAAGTTCTGCTATGTTTTAATCTAGAATTGAGCATTAAAGAAGAAATGTAATTATTTTTTCTTTGCAGCCAAAAGTGAACTGGAAACCCTCGACTCTCAGCTTGGCAGCACACACACTCTGTAAGTGTTTTTTATGCCAATTACTAACAGATCTATACAAGTACTTGTCCAAGTGTGTAACTGAGGTGTTTGCAGCTTCCTGGAGCTCACCGTCTTCTTCTCAGTGAAGGCCAAAACTGGAGAGAAGGAGGTGTCTCTGCAGACCTTCTTCAGCGTATGGCATGAGTTCTCCTCTGATCTAAAAGACCAGTGGAAGAGGGAGAACAGAGTCATCCTCAAAGAGAGGTGTACTACAACATCCAATGAGAGGGCGGTCCTTACTATGGACTCCACGCTAAAGTCTGTGTCTGTTTCAGGCTGAAGGCAGCGGAGGAGAGTTTTCGACAGGTTAAAGAGAAGGCGTCGTATAGCGTCAAACCTAAGCAGTCATCTGGCATTGTATGTTTACTACTGGCCTCCAGTGGGCTTTCTATTTAACCCCTTCAGGACATGTATACCATATATAATCATTATTTTTCCTCACAGAAAGCTAAACTTGGGATGAAAATCTGAAGTGAGGAGACCGTAACGGACACCAGAAAAGCAGAAAAGAGGAAGTTCATCACTTTACAGAGATATTCGACATGTTTGGGGCTAGGACAAATGTCTGCTCATGATTTGCCTTTATTTTTTTATTTTTTGGGTGGATGTAATACCAATACAAATTTGTATTAGTGCCTGCAACCACACCATGCTAATATAATAATATATAATGTTATAAAAAAAGCACATGTGGCTCTTAAAAAAAGAAACTTCAATAACTTTCAAATAAATAATTATGTTTTTCTGAAAAATTGTAGTATGTCCAGCCAGCCCTTTCTGCTTTCTTTTTAAAAGCACATGGGACTGGTATCTCACAGCATTCCAGTGAACTTTTCTCATAAATTAAGTATTTTTCATCATATTCTCTGTTTTGACATGGGAATCTAATCATAGAACCACATGAACTATACAGTGGCTAAGATGGAACCCACCCATACTGTTGAAGCAATTAATTTAGTTGGGGACAGTGCATGTTAACGAACATCAACTCACCGGATTATGTCCTTAGGAGATATCATATAAAAGCAGTTACAATCCATCTACTACTGTCTACTACACACATGCTCGCATACACTCACAATACACTCATGTATTACTCTTTCTATTGTATTGATGTTTCATACATACACAAGTGGAGTGATCAATACACACTAACTATTACAAAAAAACAACAAAAAAAACAATGGATGTACAACATTTTTACACACACTGATTCAAACAATGTGAAAGATGTCAGGTGGAATCAAAAGTTCTATTATTGTTCTGCCCTAAAAACATAGGTATGTACCTGTAGGTACTCTCCAAAATCTGTAAAAACATAAATCATTTGAGTTATTACTTTTGAGCATAAATGTGGTAATTCACTATGGTAAATTCATAAATGTAAGTTTAAGTTAGTCACAAAAGAACATTCATGCACAAAAACGTGCACATAATAAAGTGATTTACCAGCACCACCTGCAATGACACATAGCCATTTTGTTAGTAATGCACTACTGAAGCTTAGTTCTATAAACTAGCAGCCATTAGCAACATCAACAACAATTCCTTTGCTCTAATTCATGAATGTCTTCAGTATTCAGTGCTTTGTTTGCTGAATGTGATTAGATGTGTCCAGGTACAACACGGGAAAAAAATATGGAAGAATGGTGCTCAGCTGGGTTTAACAGTGTAAATATGAATCTGTGCAAATGTATTGTATATAGAAGACCTCATCAATGTAAAGTAATAAAATGTCTAAAGTGTCTTCAGTGCATGTGTGCCTCCTTTTTGGATGCAGACCTCTTCACTTCAGCCACTAGAATCAGACAGTTTTGTACACACCATATGAATGGGGTTTGTTAAGAATATACAAAAACAAGCACAAAACAATTTATACCCACGCATGCAAAATTCTATGCAAAACAAGTAGCCCTGCATTTTAGAAGTAGGCTACTGCTTTGAGTAATATCAGTGAACTTTGTCCATTGGCCAGTGCTTCTGGGTGGATGTCTTCAAGAGTTAGAGCAGCCAAAAATAGTACATTTAAAAATAATATCAATAATATCAATATCAAGTAGAAGTACAAAGTAGTAGCCTATTTTTGAGTACATACATAAAATGGCCTAATAGCTACATCCTAGTTAAAACAGCTTGTGTTTGGATTAAAACAGATGGAGAATATCTTCAATAGCTTCAACACAAATTTTAGCCAGTTTCCTTATCAAAAACACCTGAGTATTTTATTCAAATGTTCAGCTCTGGGTTTAAAGTCCACATACCTCGCCCAGCTCGATCACTGATTCTGAGATTCTGTTCTGTATTTAGCTACTTTTCAGTTCTGTGTGCACACATATTATTATTTGTATTTCACCAATCAGCTCGCCAAACTCATTTCCATGACAACAGTCCTTGAGTGAACAATGAGCTTACAATAAACATGCTTTTTACACTATCCATATCATATTTAACTATTTCACACAATCTGAACTAAATGCTTATATGAATGCCTGTGATTCAAAAGATCATTTTCCATGTCATCACAAAATCCTGACCCTTACCCAAATAGTTGTCCAGATTAGAAATGCATGGTTTGATGTTGCCAAAGTGCCAATGTGAATGTACACCACAAAATTTGTGTTTTTGTTTGTACCCTCAATGGGGTTAAGGTTTAGGCTTTGTGGTTGCAACTGTACCGTGTGTAAAAATATCTGATGTATTAAACAACTAACTGAACTACTTCTTCACAATTGTAGTTTGATGAATCCTGCATATAGCTCAGCAGTTATAAGAGTGTAAATCTTACTTATTTGTCTAAATCCAAGTTGTAAATTGAGACAATAAGGAAGACACATGGTAGCTAAAAGAAGTGTATGGATTGTATTAATTGGTTTCAGCTTTCTGTCGCATGGTACCATTTTAAGGACACTTAATCCATCAGATATAATATTTAGTTTTGAATTGTATTGTAATTGATATGTCAATGGTCCTAACCTTTTAGCAGTAAAATATAGCCTGTCCATGAGTCTGAAACCCATGGACAGGCTATTTTTTACCTTTTGTTCTGGGCTTAAACTTTGACATTTAGGTCTGACATGCAGAACCATGATTGTGAAGAGAATAATGGATTCTCACCCTGGATACTGGTGGTTAAGAGAAGCAGGAGGCTGACGGTCCTGCTGCTGGAGCAGATGAGGCATGAGAACTCACTGTGTATTGTTACCAGGCACCTGTGAGCAGTGAAAGCAAAGTAATCAACATTAACATTGATCTTCCCCAAAGCTGGAGGCAGTAAACAGAGAACAGGTTGGTAGAAGGGGATGACCTGCCTCAGAAATAACATCACACCCATACCACTTTAAGAATGACCAATCACTGGAATGGGGACCGCTGGAAGAGCAGGTGACGTACTGCAGTATCACTTCACACCTAGTATGAATGTGGTGTGTGTGTGTGTGTGCGGGGGTGTGGGGGGGTGTGTGGGTGTGTGTGGGGGTGGGGGTGTGTGTGTGTGTGTGTGTGTGTGTGTGTGTGTGAGAGAGAGAGAGAGAGAGAGAGAGATGGAGCAGATAGGCAGCCATAGCTATGTCAGTCTTCCCCGGGGCAACTGTGGCTGCAATACTAGCTTAATTCTAGAATGTTGAGTGAATTAATAACTCAATATAAGACTAATGCATTATTATTATATTCACCACCAGTATAAGTGTTTATTGTTGTCCATATGCTGTACTGTACATAACCATATTGCCACTTATTATATTGTTTTGTGCCATTATAATTTTACTCTACTTGCACAGTGTTGGGCTTTTCTTGTCCACCATCTGCTTGTATCCATAGGGGTATAGGTGCTTCACTTGCAATGTTCCACAGCATATCATTAAACTTCTCTATCTTGCATTTATTCACTTATGGGTGTAATTATTGTAAAAATTTTAAAAACCCTGATAAAAGGCTTGCTTACTTTGAGAGGGCTTGCCTCTTAACAGACCTGACCAGTAAATTGGCCTGGTAACCTGCTTATCTCCATGATTGATACAAACAGGTCATAGAGTGAAACTTTCCAGGTCAACATCTGGAGATAAGGTACTCTCCAGCAGAAAAGGTGCACTTGAACCTTAAAGTGAGCTGGCAAAGTCAATCCTTGGAAGACAATTTTAATGGGTATGTAGGTCTAAAGCCTTGAAACCAAATGCCCCTAATAATGTACATTTTACAGGTATCACTAAAATTTAACATCTTGTGTGAGTATACAACATTATTTTAGAGAAATATAGTCCAAATAGTTTGGATTAAACAGAGGCAGAGTGACCCTTTTTGGGGTTTTTTTTCTGTAAAGGAAGGGCAGGTACAAAAACATTGCTTTTTTAAACAGTCCCATGAACATGACAGCCTATTATACATAGACTATATATAATAAGCTATACACAGCCTATTATTGACTTTTAAAAAAAACAAAACAAAACACCAATGGCTGAAAACACATGACCTTTCTTTGAGTGCACTGTCACATTCATGCTTCTAATTGTCAATAAGTAAAGTCCAGTCCCTCTTTCAAATAGCCCATAGAAAGACTTTAAGCTTCTCTGCATGCATAATCAATAAGCAATGTAATTTCTAATGGTTTAAATGTGTGCAATGTAACTTTTCTGGTGGGAGACTTGCCTCCATGAAGATGGCCAGGCTTTGCATGGAATGTTCCAGAGTACTGCATTAAATTCAGCCAGTGGTCAGTCAAGCAAAAGGTGAGGGAACAAAATGTGGTGTGGGGTGGTGGTCCCTCATCTTTGTGATGCTACAACAAAACTTGAGGTGTTATTATGTGTGAAAATGGGTTAACTAATCATTTGTTTTGGTCAAAAAGGTGGGAGATAGATAGGGTGCACGAAGTAGATTAGTTCTAACCAATGATAAACACAGAAAATACCAAAAGGTTTACAGTAGGCTAAATTAATAAGATTCTTGACCATGGAAGTATATTGTAGATCCATGATTACAACACTGGCAGAGGATCCCTACTACTGAGTGTCACACTTTGAGAACTATTGGTCCAGATATGGCTGTTTTATATTGGTCTTGAAAATAAATCTTCAATTGATCAAGTGGAGACATCTGGATTCTTGTTAGAATGTATGAGGGTGCGAATATAGACATAAAAACAGACATGCTCTCATGAGGTCTCTCTAGCTTTGCATCGAGGGATCCAGTCTCTTCTTAAATTGTATAAAGTAGTGCGCCCTGGTTGATTTAATCATCACATTCCACAGAGCTCAAGAAACAGACAGTAAAGGTTTAAGTTTTGTTTTGTTATGTTTTGTTGAAAGTCTAAGACTTGTGCACCGCACACTGATTAAATTAATGCTTCTCAGTTAGAGGTAATGCAGTAGATTTTCAGATTAGGAAACAACAAAAGCCAACAACATCTCGTCCGCAAAGCACCATCGAGAGGAAATGGCGTACATCCGCCATAGCAGCTCAGTCAGCCTTCTTCCACCTACGCTCAAAGACACACACGTTCAACTCTCTGACATCCAGGTGCCTAAGCACTACATGCTTCCTATAACTGCGTCAGTATCACACTGCACCTCACTGTTAAATAAAGTAGTTATTGTTGGGCATTACTTTATGTTCTTGGGACTAGTTTGGTATTGGAGTAGAACTCCATATTCATCCGCCGGTGCTTGAGTGTAGCACGACAGTACCCGGATGAAGTGTCATGGCCGCCGTCGCTGTGGTTCCACAGAGAGGAGAGGAGCAAGGCGAATGTCTCAGCTGGAGATTTTTCCGTGCTCAACATTGTTTTTACAATGTAGGACGACAGCGCCACACTACCTAGACCTACATCGAGTTCTTCGTAAGATTTGCTTGTTGTTCCATAACTTTAAACATGTTGGTGTGGGCGGGGGGAATGTTAGGTGTAGAATAACTAACTAATAACTATCGCTTTAATAAATGCCTGTCTTCATGATAAAGCCACTTCCTCTTTCGGGACGCGTCTCTATTTCTCTATTACTCATTGATGCAATGTCTGTCACCATTATCAAACTCAGGCATAAACTATGTAACCAAGAGTACATAAAGTGCTATCAAACAGCATTCAGACGATACGTGAAACAGTTTTAAGTTTTTGTCCGCATCAGGGAGGCATCTTCACCTTTAGTTGAGAAAGCTTCAATAGTGTTTCTGCCAGGGTAGCCCCTGTCTCACTGTCCCATCTGGGCTGTCCCAGTAAATCCTACCTGTGTGTTGACCCACACAGAGTTGCCATGTGAATTTAATCAGTCATTACTGTGTTATTATTTTACATGTGGCCCTTATGGCCATGTCTACCATTATTTTAGATGTCAGTCAATGAATGTGAATAAGATCCAAGTACTTGATTATGTAATTACATTTGTAGAGTTCAGTATACAGGCTGAAGTGGTTAAAGCCTAAAATCATGGCAGCCATTTTTTTCCATCCAATATGGCTGCCGCTCCACAGAGCTCACAGCTGACAGCAGACAAGAGACTCGATCCAACTCATTTTCTAAAAGCAGGATCCACAGTTGCTGCTATAGGTAGGTGTAATATCTCATTAACCTCAGAGAATACAATATTTTTACAAGTGTTTACATTGTGTCCCCATCAACTGAGGAAGTGCACCAGTGACTAGATTACAGAGACCCTGAATAGCATCCTGCAATCTTGTATATGTGCAGTTGGAAAAATAGTCATAACCATCAACAAAACATTCTGAAGGCCTATAATAAAAAAGAAAGTGGAGGGGATGCAAAATGATTACTAATAAGTATATGTTTTGTTGTATTATAGTAAGTTAAAGATGAAACTGTTGAGTTTGAACAAAATTTTTGGTTTTGTGTATTTTTTACTGAAATAACACATAATCAATAGGAAAATCTTGCTTTTGCCCGCCATTTAGGACTATGATTGACATAATCATATTATAGCATCTAGATCTCAACAGATTTAGAGTCAGACTTTCCTCAACAAACTTAAAATTATATATGTGTGAATTTAAGTGGGATTGAGATAAATCTGACATGTTGCTTTATTTATGTCACTACATTTTTCTGTGATCTGATCCAGTTGTTCTTGTTCATAGGTGCAGGTCCGGGGTCTGCAAAATATTTGAGATCTGTTGTCTGAAAATACAGGTAACGACTTCCAAATATTTTTTGTATATCTCTTTGATGCTAAAAAGTCTGCTGTTGACTCTTTTCTGCTGTTGGATTTCTTCTCTCCAGGATTTATCCCAAGGAAATGTAAAACCGTATTAATGAACATTAAACCTAATCTACCCTTCATGGGTTCAGTAATAATCAGAAATGGTTTTTTTTATTAAAAGAGCTACTGTTTCTATTGAGTTTTATTTTTTATTTTGTGAGTTTGATGACAATACTAAATTCCATATAATTATATAGTATAAGAGTAAAAAAGCAAGTTTAACATATCCTTTAAGAACAAATGTTATATGCTGATATTTTATTCATGCTGTTTCAGATATCTGTGGATCTAATAGTATGGAGGATCACATAATAACTCAGGATTCTGTCAAAAGCTGTGGGATTCTTTCAAAGGAGGACGAACGGGAAAAGATGAAGGACTTTGTCTACAAGCATTTCCGAGAGGTTACGGATCACCCTGTGCTGATGGAGGATGGAAGTGCTCGGAACGACAGGATAGTGCGGAGCAAAAGCCACTGTAGGGTTCAGCAGGGGGCATTTTTCTCTGGAAAGATTCTCAGTTTTGGATGTTCTGTGTGTAAAGACTGTTTTACTTACAGCCCCAATGACCTTCTAAAACACTTCCGATTAGCTCATAGAGGCGCCCTTCCCACTTACCCGTGTGATCTGTGTGGCTTTGTCACCAATGAGTTCTCCGTCCTGCAGCGCCATCGCATTGAGCATAGGAATACTCTGGTGACCTGTGAGCTGTGCCAGGATGGCGTTCAGTACTCTCTGCTCCTCCTCACCAGACACTACACCATGTGTCACAGCCTAAACGGACACTTCACCTGTGACTGGTGCCACTTCTCCACCGTGGACGCAGGCACGTTTGTGCAGCACATCCATCACCATAAAGAGACCTCCTGGAAGTGTTCAAAGTGTACACACTTGAGCACGAGTGAAGCAGAACACCAAAAGCATTTGAAAGGCCACTCTGGTACATTTCCTTTCACCTGTGACGTCTGTGGATATGGAACTGCAAAAAAGGAATACCTCAAGAACCACATAGCAGCTATTCACAAATCAGAGAAAAAGAGTGTCTGGACTGCTATTGAAGACAATGGGGATGTAAATTCACCTGCAAGTCTCAAACTTCTACTTAAAAAGACCTCGCCTCCATCTGAAGAGTCAAAGGAAGATAATCAAATGTCTAAAGTGAACATAGTTTCTGGTTGTAAAGCTCACACAAATGACAAGCTACTATCAACTGTGTCTTCTGATGAAGCAAGCCAGCTATCTCAAGATGCATTGGCAAAAAAGGACAATAGAAACACCAAAAACTGCAATAATAAACTAGAAACATCAGTAGTAGATGTGTTACATGAGGCAGAGCACTCTCAGAGCTCTGACTCAAGTCAAACCAGCCCCAATGGCATGACTGTTGTCAGAGTGAAAAACAAACTGTCTCTTCCTCCTAACTGCACCACCAAAGTCATTGGTTTTAAAATGGTAGATGGTAAAAAGCACTTAGTTCTTAAAGTGATACAGGCATCAACAGCCTCAGATTCTTGTGCCCAGCAAGATCACGGAGAGTTCCCCAATGGTAGAAATTCAACACTAGACAGCCTTCAGGCAGATGATATAATGACTGTAAAGGTAAAAGTAGAAGAGGAAGAAACATTGGTTTCCAATTTAGATTCAAGTTCAAATGATACATATTTTAGTAATCATGCATGTAGTAGTTCCATTTCAGAGGAACATCATATAACAAAAAATCAAGATCAGGATACCAGTCGTTGTCAACCACCCGCTTGCAGTAAAATAACCATTAAAGACATAAATTCTGTTACCACTCAGCTGCTTAGCAATGCTACAAATTCCTGTGTTTCTCCAACTATAGCATCAAAGAATTCTCATCTTGAAAATGGTGACTGTATAAATGCATTGTTGTCTCATACATTAGCAACAGACAAACATGTCTTTGCAGGAGACTCATCCCTAGACACTACTGCTACAGAAAGAGACCAACATTTAGTTTCAGCTTCTTCCAGTTCCTGCAGAGATACAGGAAATAGTTCTATTCCAACACAAGAGGTCTTCACATTTCATAATTATTCAAAGGAGACCACTAGCTCTTCGCCCGATTTTGGCCCCAGCAGTCACAGTTTATTTGAGCTTTCAGCTGAAAAGGAAGTGTCACCACAATTTAGGTTGGCATTGACTGAGTCGTGTGAGACAGAGCAGGCCAGAGTGGAGGCAGATGTAGATGTGAATAGGTGTGAAGAAAGGAACAGAGGGGGCAGTAGTGATATAGAAATAGATGGGTGCATTGCTGATGTAGAACTGGAGGAAAACCCAGAGTCTGTACTGCAAGATTTTAACATTATTAAAATTGAAGAAGATAACATTCCCATATCTAACCCACCATTAAACCATCTCAGTCCAGCAGCAGATGAACATTCTGATACTGTTTCAACCCAACAACCCAATAAAGAAAAAAATGATTCTGCAGGTTGTTCAGAAAACACTGACATAAAGCAAAACAAAACAACATTAAGAATCCTTCAGTTGCCAGAGGGCAAGCAATCAGTGTTGTTGAGGACTGCAGAAAGTCGCTTTGCTGTGCCAGTGCATGTCAAAGCATCACCAGGGTTTAAACTCATCACAAATTCAACAAATCCCCAGATCAATGTGTCCTACATGAAATCAGCAGGTGACAAAACGGCTAACTCTGGGATTGTGCTAGGTTCAAACAGCAAAATAATAGGTGTTCCTTCAGGGAAAGGTGCAGCACTTCTAACTGCATCTAAACAAGGCATTGCCAGTTCCTCAAACCACTACCTAATCACATCAGACTTGAAGCGCCCTTTACTCCTTCCTAGAACATTAAATAACACACCTGCTGACAAAACTACAAAGACTTGCTATGTGCTGCAAAGGTCATCATTACCGGTGGCTCAAACCTCCCCTGCTCCAGGACTTAGACTTGCCAGTACACAACTTTCTCTTAACTCTCGGCCGCTTCTGGCTATGCCAGCAAGTTCAGCAGAAAGCACTGGCAATCTGCAAAGTGGTCGGCAAACATTCTTGCTTCGATATGTTTCTCCTAATAAATCAGGCTTACCGGTGTCCAATGAGGAAATAAAGGGGACAAAACCTGCTGGACCACGTACTCAACCAAATGACAATGCAGGGAACAAATTATTTTTTAAAATTGTAAGTCCTCCAAATAGTCTTCTTTCTAATGCCTCCCCTGTGTCTCGCAGTCACCCTCTACTTTTGGCCACAAGACCTCAGACACAGTGTTTCTTGCTGTCCCCAAACAGTCATTCTGCTGGTATAAAGAAATTTATTGCAGTACAAAATGCTTCACAGGGCATTGTTAGAAAGGCAAGTGTTTTTCACTCTCCAGTGAAGGTTCAGCCTAGTGAAGCTGATAAACCTATTCTAGCGCCTCGTCCAATTCGACCACCAAGTCAAAGGAAGAGACGTCGGAAACTGCTATTTGATGAATTGCCTGCGACTAGCCATAAAGTACGAAAGCTCTCCAACAAAGCTTTGCCCGAGAAGGAGCCTGTTGTTTTGTGGAGCCCTGTAGCCAAAGACCAAGAGAGGACCCTGAGGCTCTCTCCCCTGAGCTCTGAGCAGCACGTTAAATGGCCTAGACGATGCCAGCCTGTGGTGGTGCTCAATCATCCGGACGCGGACATTCCTGAGGTAGCTAGCATCATGAAGGTGGTTCAGCGGCATAGAGGGGCTGTCACCAAAGTCAGCCTCTCTCAAAAAACTATCCAAGCTCTCATTGATCTTTCAGCCACAAAATCCTCAACCAAAGATAACTCATCTCAAAGTGACTGCCCTCAGCCGCGCACAGTGCAGAGCTCTGTCCGTGAGCGGTATCTTCTCAAGCTAAAGTTGAGGAGAAAAAGCAGAAAGAAGTATCGCCTTGTGCGCACGGTTCCGGACCCACAGCTCTCTGTAGTGTTTACCTGTTGGTTCTGTGGCCGCCTGTTCAACAGTCAGGAGGCTTGGATTGGCCACGGCCAGCGCCACTTGTTGGAGGCCACAAGAGACTGGAACACTCTAGTGTAAACACAGACATTTGTAAGGACCTAAAATTGTCAAATATCCTGTACTGTAAATACTGATTTTTATTTGATTTTCATCTTTTCAACAGTGCATATTCCAGTAAATTATAATGCAAATGAAAAGTGTGGATGTTGCATGCATGCACAGGTCAGATTTAACTGAAATCATGCCCTCTTTTCAGAGCACTGTTAAAGAGGGACACATTGTTAATATGCACATCAATACACTGCTCAGGTAACTTCAAATTCCGGTCTATTTTTGCTAAACGTGGCTCTACACCATGAGTGTTACAAACAATGTGTAGGTCCTGTTTAATTTACATTCCCATGTCCTGCCCCTCAAGTGGCCACATGGACCACACACTCTGATTGCAGGGTACAGACTCCATGATCTGTTATTTATTCACTCACTCTATTTTACCTTTTCTTTATAGTAACTGTAAAATCTACTTGCTGTAACGCCCTGTAGCTGTTCAGTAAATGTATAATTTTATAGTATTTGTTTAGTGGCAAGATGCTTATTTCTCATTATTTCATGGTTGTTTACCAAAAAGGTGCTGTTGTAATGAATGTGTCATTCCCCAATATGCAAAAGTGTACTAAGCAGTGGGAAACACTGCAGCCAATGCTCTCCCCAATCTTCCGAACACTATCCTCTATTGTCATTTCAAAGAGACATCCAGGGCTCCAAAAATCCCTCCTCAAACCCTCAGCATTGTTTGTTGGCGTTGTTTGTTGAGGTAATTTCCAAATGTAACAGACACGCAAATAGACACTGCTTAAATTCTAAAAACAGTGTGATGTGTCCTCCACCCCGCTCCTTACTGACTTTTATTCCTCACTGTTTTGTAAGGTGATTCTGCATCAGAGGGGGTTTACCATACTCATGACAGCTGTCAATCACTGTTGCACTGTAACTGCATGTTATCTGCCCACTTTTCCAGTTTACTATTGATCTTTTAAGAAGCAAACCTCCAATTGTTAATCATCATGCTTTTTTTTTTGAACTAGGTTTGGTTTATGGCAGTGTCCCTAATGGCAACGCATACCACCCAACTCTCCACTGGAACTATAAATTAATAATGCACAATCACTATTTGAGTAATATGTCATGGTCACCACTTCTTTTAATTCAGTTATTTAAAAATATTTCGTAGCCTAAACCTAAGCCCAGATATTTTATTTAAAAGTCGAAGAACTGGGACAAACATGACAACTATGGGACTATGTTCTATTGCTCATCTTCTATCTGTGAACATGCACTCGAAGAACATCACTCAAAACCAAGACATTACTTATTCTGCAGTGCTGTTTAGTTTGGTGAAATCAAAAAAGTTAATTAAAATATTATTCTGTATTTTGTATACATTTTTTGTTTGTTTGCCTAAATCATTTTGGAATTCTTTGTTGAATTTGAATGGCCAGTCATACATAATACATTGTATATATTGTTCAGTACAAAATCTTTTGATTTTTAAATTACTCCACTAAATGAGAGTTTATCAGGCATGGTGAGCAGGTTCTTTAAAAAGCAGCCTTTGACTTCTGAATGGATGTACGTGTTTGTGTCCACTCTGAGGTGTAGCTTGTCCTTCTTTGTGCAGGTACCTCTGTCCTCTCCAAGTGCCTCTGCGTCCCCTGGACTGGTCGACATGTGTTCTGTATTTTGTCTGACCTTATGCTCTTGTTTAATAAATGTACAGATCTCCCTACGTTTTTGTCCAGTTTCATGATATACCTAAAATTTTCAACTTTATAATACAGATGGTTTTCCTCTTCTTGTGACTAGAAATGTCACAATATCAAATTTTAATCTAGCAATAATTGTGAGAAGAAACTTTTAAATCAGGAATTAGTGACGCCATGACTAAGTAACAGCGAAATCCGTTTATCACTATAATACTGTATATATGTGGGTTGCTCTGTAAATCTCACTTTCTTAAATTAATGCAACATAAACAGCCAGATATAAAAGCCATTAACCTTTTTACAGTGTAGACTGAGTTGAAATTAAGCATTTGTTTCTAAAATTCTCATGCTAATTTTTATTTTGTACTCTTATAGTTATTTTATGGTCTGACTATATTTAACAGCTCCATCTTCCACAAAATTAAGACCTATACATCTTTAGTGGAAGATTATTTAGCCACCAGAGGGCAGCGCTTGAATTTAAAATATTAAAATCAGGGGCACAATCTGGGTGCGTGGTCATCTGCAACGTCACGGGGGCCCGGGGCAGGTGCAGGCAGAGGACCCTGTGTGGAGGCCTCTGACTTTAAATGGGTCATATCAGAGACACGGGCCTGATTTTTCTGACTGCTGATGGACGGGTTTAAACCAGGAGAGTGCATGTCTGTGCACAATGTGTATACATAACATACTCAGTCCTTCAGGCCCTTACATTGTAATGAGTGTATGTCTATATATTACCTACTGAATGTAGGATGCAAAATGAACACTTAATTTGCCTATAATATTTTGTTTTCCTGTTTCATATAAATGAATCAGTACACCAATAGTATCACTCTTGTCAAATTTCATTTAAATTTAAATCATTGTCAGATAACCGTAGGCCATAAATCTTAAAAGCTACATTATAGAACACAAATGAGACAATAATTCAAGTTGGTCACAGTGTGCTTTATTATTTTATATAAAAGTTGTGTTCCAACTGATCAAACAGCTGTTTTGCATAGAACCAGCCTTCAGGTGACCTCAGAGCTTTCTTATGATACACAAATTGTAGTATATATATATGTGTGTGTGTGTGTATGTGTGTGTGGGGGTGTGTGTGTGTGTGCGTTTTACACAACATGTAACATGGGTCTAGAGAAGTACCACTACAGCACAAGCCATGGACTCTGACCTGCTCCCTTTACATGACCAGTGACAATGGTAAGAACAGCTGCTGGATGTGGGCCTTCACACATTTGTGCTATAAACCTGAGTTTAGGGATTGTATATCGCATCAGTGTATTGTGTATCGGCACAGAACAGGGGTGGTGCACAGTGCACAGCAGCGGCGGATCCAGACCAAACTGTCTAAGGGTGCATTTGACTTTCAAAGGGGTACTGTTCCATTAAGTGTCATTATTTATCCCACCTCAAATGAGGGTGCAAACTTTCATAAATAAGGTTGAAATGCACCCTTTTGCATCCCTGTAGACCTGAGCCTGGCGCATAGTGAAAGTAAGCTGTGAGGTACAGTTCAGAAACACTGGGGACAATGGGATGTCACTGTTAGCATCAGGAAAGTGTACAAAAATTACTATTTAAATTTTTATGTTCAGAAACAGATGCAACACCTCATTAAACAGTATTAAATATGCAGACCACAGAATGCACATCACATTAATATGCTACTAGACGCATGCTCTGACTGACACATGTGCATGTCATAAACACAGAGAACCACTACAATGTCACAGAACAGAATGACCTGCACTCACCCAAGGCTCTCCTCACTGCTGTTTTGTGAACATTATAGTTGAATATGTGCAGCCTTTGATTAATATTTAAATTTGGGAGTTGAAGTAAAATATAGATGAAAAACATGAACCTTTTAGATAAAGCTAAGACTATTTTTAGCAGCATGAGTGCTGGCTCTATTTTGGTTTATCTAAGTGCAAAGAGAAAAAGACCATTGCAGGTCAGTGCACTCGAGCATTTCTCACAAATGCACTGGCTGTCCCAATTTCATGAACTATCCTTAGATCTGTGTTTCAGTGAAAGGAAAGTTTAGATGTAAATATGTCAGCATACAAATGTCAATACATATGTTAATATATTGTATGCATTAGATGAGATGAAAAGATCTGGTTGCACAAATTATTCTAAAAGAGCTAAAAGTAGTTGAGAGAGGGAACTTGGTGCCTGGGGGCTTTAACTTTTAATTTTTCAAAGTCAACAGCCTTTCTGTAACCAATCTGATGGAGATGTGTGGATAGATGGACCTGTTCTGTAAAGATTTCTTCCAAGTTTACACTGTTGATGATCTGCTTAACAGCATCTCACACTTCACTGTCCAATAATAAAGGAATAGAACAGTAGCAAAGGACAAATGTGGCGTTCCATGTGCACTATAGAAACATGCCTTGTGATGTCGGTTCACTAGAGTCTTTTACCTTTGCTTCCATTATGTTTTGCATGTCTGACAACAGCACCACTCGAGGTCAACAGCACCCACCTCCACTGTAAACAATGTTGGTGACGTACTCTCTATGTTATATTTCTCATAGAATCCCATCTAGGCATATGTAGTATAAACAAGATCTAGTTATCTTATGATGTACATGGGACTGCCTTTTTCTGTTGCAACTTTACACAGAAAAGCCTTTTAATTTGGACCACTTATGGTTTATGGCTGATGGTTACTTGAATTTGCATTAGTAGAATAGCACAACTTGAGTGTTCAGCAAATGAACTGGGCTCAGGGAGGCAGAGGTGTAAGGTCTTTAGTGTATAATGACCACTGCAGTTTACTATACAGTAGTCTCGTTCTTCCACGGCCCTGTTCTTATGTTCCCCGTGGAGTCTGATCCAAAAAGTCCATCTTCCTGTAGACTGCGGTTCCGGCCAATGGGTCCACGCCTGCTCATGGTACCATGCTGCCGTGGAAGTGTATTTCTAGGAAAAGATTTTGGTTCAACTTCTACACAGAGGCGGTTCTGTTTGTCTGAGTTCTGTGGTATGCTGCTGTAGGGCTCCATGTCCTCTGAACAGGGCTCCTGTGGTCCATACAGGTGCCACTGACATGTGTGTGGGCTGTGAGAGGGCAGCAAGAGGCTGGCACAGGACGTGATGCTGTCGGCCATATTGGGACCATGGCTGTGGAAGGATGTGGTGCTGTCAGCCATGTTATGGGCATGGCTATGGCAGGAAGTGACTGAATCCTGTCTCTGCAGCAGCAGACTGGGGTCGGGGGCACTCAAGAGTGAGTTGTCCATGCTGGTGGAGTTGAAGTGAGAGCGGTAATCCTGTAAGTACGGCCGGGGGCGATTAAAGGAGCGAGATTTGGTGCGGTCCATGAGGCAACTCTGTAGGGGCAGCACAGGTCGTGGGAGGTCATCCTGAAGTGTGTCTGGGCTGAGAATGGTCCCACAGCACTGAGGGGAATGGTTAAGTTTGGGACTAGGTGGAGAGTAGACGGTCTGTATGAGGGGAGGAGGGCAAGAGGAGCTGATCTGACAGATGGGCTGATGTACCTCATCTGCAGGACCCAAAACTGCTCCATTTTTACCACTATCCTTGTCCTTGGTGGGGCAGCAGGCCCACCAGCGGTGCCACACATCATCCCGTTTAGCACAGTGCTGGATGAGGAGGAAGAGGCCCAGTGTGACACAGAAGGCTCCATACAGACAGCTGAAGACCATATCCAGGAAGTGTCCCAAGGACACAGCCAGTGCCCCAAGCGCCCACGTGGACAGGAACAGAAAAAGAGTGAAGGCTGTGGCTCGCAGCTGGGATTTAAAGGAGTGCTCGTTAGCCAGCATGGAGATACCCGGAGAGAAGGGCAGAGGGTCCCCTGTGATCCCTCTGGAGTCCGCCTGCTGTTGCTCCTCGTTCAGGAGACACAGCTCATACTTCCTTTCAGGGTGACGTTTGAGCTGAATATAAGTGCACAGAAAGTACACACACATGACCAGAACCACCAATGCCACTGGACAGAAGAACCCTCCCAGGCTGGGCTCCCAGGCCATCCAACAACTGAATTAAAACAAGAACAGAGACACTCACTAAACAAGTAGTGTGGTAATGCGGCAGCAGGCTCAACGGTTAGAGCACTCATTCACCAACACACAAGTTGGCGGACCCCTTTCTATAAGACACTTTATCTAGTATGAATGAGGTGAGTGAGTAAATGATTGTTGGTGGTCAGAGGGGCCAACGGCACAAATTGGCTGCCTCGCTTCCAGCAGTCTTTTCCAGGGCAGCTGTGACTACGGGGGTACTTTACCACCACTGAGTATGGAATGAATTAAAGTGTAAGTGTAAGGGCTTTGAGAGGCTTACAAGTACATTGCAATGCATTATTTATTAATATTATTCTAAAATATTAAGATAACAAAAATAAGTTTTATATTTCCTGTGTGAATAGTCACTTACTATTGAGCACCATCACGGCTTCCATAGTTGTTGAGATCAAAAGCAGCTGTCACTCCTACAATTATCAAGGGGAACCCATCACTCACAATGTAGAATCTGAAACACATAGTGATGTGTATTTTAACACAGGTTGAAATATTGTCTGCTCCAAAAAAATACATGATTATGATGTATAATGAAAGAAAGCTGTCCTTCCTTATCTTACCTAAGTATTGTGGGTTTTGAGTGGGCTTTGGCTGTACCAGTCCTGTCTGCAGCCTTCAGAGGGTCTTTAGAAACATCTTTATAAATGTTTCGAGCAGTAAACATCAGCCACAGCATGGTGGATAGAGATGCATACTGCAAGAGAATGCCCACCTGACAGAGACCAAACAGACATTAGAGTTCACAAATATTATCCGAGCTGTTTCAAAAAGATAGGGGATATTTTTATGTTACTGGTCTCACCATCTGACAGACAAAGGGCATGTTGATCTGATTGATGCCTCCAGTGAAGATTCCAAACGTAAGACCAGTGTGGAAGAGGAAGTTTAACAGCATGTGCCACCCATTTCTGTTGATGCGGATCACACTGTGGAATATACAGTGGAGACGATGTGTGACAACAGGCCACAATTTACACTATTCACTCATAAAAACATGGCAAATAATAATAATAACCAATATTTAAAAGCAGTAGCATTAGACTGTCATATGAGTGAACGACCTATATCTGAAATTCGCGAGTGCTTTCCCTTAGGTCGTTGTAGTCTTGAACCAATAAAATAATAATAGCCTCCCTCTTTGGCAAACATCTTTGTTTTGCTGTATTGGACTATTAATCATTGATAAATACTTCAGTAAAACAGTTGAGCAAAAGTGACTTACAGCAGGGATGGGCAGAGCCAGTTTTTTCTAGTCCTGATACCTGTTATTAACTGATTATGTATGACATTATGTATAAACATAAGTGCAAACTACAAACTATGACATATATAGAGTAAACAGTGTCCAGCTTTTAGAACATAACAGAATGTATCAGTCTTGGGGCATCTCTTTGTGTGTCCAAAACATTAGTGGCTGAACATCGTTTTATTACTTTTGACAGTTACTACACTCACCACTGTGATCTGCACAGCAAGGTTGGCTAGCCCTCACTGCAAACCCACAGACTTAAACACACTCACATCTTCATTTACAAAGCTATACTGGCAAACCTTCCACAGTTTCTCACCTCCCTGTTTCAATCATCATCATCATCATTATCACCAGGTCTCAGGAAAGACTGACCATAGCAGTATCACAAATCTACACGGAGCAAGGGAAAACTGTTTTTAGATTTTAACTGTACATTTTACTATGCATTTTATTAATTGATTTTTTTAATGTTTTAATTGTATTCAGGACTCCCTTGAAAATGAAACGCAATCTCAATAGGACTTCCTGATAAAATAAATAAACATGGTCTTAGAGTCTGGGGCTGGCCTTCAAAGGAGTGGGTGGTGTCTTACCTGTGATGCACAATATAGGTGAAGATGGACACGAGCAAACACAGCAGCATAACAGCGGTGCAGGCGTATACCACCGGGTGCAGGTAGTCCCCGGGGTATGGCGGGAAAGAAAGCACCCGCTTTAGGTCCTGCAGGAGAAAAACATTAAACAGGCTGTAGTGGAGTGGCTCACTCCACACTCCACATATGAGCTTTAGAATCTCTGATTTGCATTTAAAGATGACACACGCAGACAGACATAATGAGGCCACACGCGTGTGCAGGTCCTCAGCTGATGCTGTGCACTGTAAGTGTGGTGTTGACATCAGGGCCTTAAAATAACTCTATGCACATCATTAAACATGGAAAAGGCTCTGACGGGTCTCTGAGACTGCCACAAGCACCATCTCAGAGCCAGAGCAGCCCTTTCAGAGTTAGAGGCATTACATTTTCAAAAAGGTCAACTGAAAGTCCGCTTTTGTTTAAAACTAATCATGTGAGTTATTTTTTTTATTTATAAAGCTTGACAGACTTCCTACAGTAGTCACAAACTCACACACTACACAATACAAAAAACGTCTGTCTCCTGAAGGCTAACTGATCAGTCCAAGCCAGTTTATGGTAGATGATACATGCTCAGACAAGACAAGCTCTGACAATATTATGTTACAATTGATGAAAGTTGCTTTAGTATGTGTTTTGATAGTAAGGCCACAAGTTCTCCATGCATTTCTTTAACTCACTTTCTCCTGTTTTAAGGTCTTTCTCACACACCTGTTCCACGCACCCCTGTCAGACAGCGTGCACGTGAGTACTATGAACTCTGAATGATGAGCGGGGACAGTGGTAGGGTGCAGACCCAGGGGCTGAAGAGTTTCATGTAAAGCTGACCTGAATATAGTTGGCGTCCTAAGCGCGTGCATTCCGTGTGTGCGTTTGTGTGCGCGCGCGTGGGGGGGAGGGCGTGTGTGTGTGTGTGTGTGTGTGTGTAGGGGTGGGTGTGTGTGTGTGGGGGTGTGTGTGTGTGTGTGGCAGCCAGGCCGCGTGTGGGGGCAGCAGGCTGACTCAGAGGCTTCGAGTGCCCACAGCCAACTCTGCTCCGGAGCTCTGTGTGGAGATGCCTCTACAGAACACATATCTCATTGCGCTCCACTGAACCACTATCTATTAGACACAGCATGGCTGACTAACTCTGAGCTCCTCCACGCACTGAAAGCCCACTGCTCCAGCCGCCACCATGTCCTCATAAATAATACGGAAAAGGCAGAGGAGTATATGACTTGTTGATGTTAATAACCATTGTTACAAGAGGCCAAGAGGCTTGTCACATGATGGCTGAAATAGTTGAGTCTAATTGCTATATTACAGTGTTTACAAATTCAAATTGAGAAAAAAGCTCCCACCACTGCAATCTCAGCAAGAGCTTGTGAAGCCTGACAGGCTGGAGGCTGTTGTTAGCTTATAAGCTTTTAGTCTTTGCATCATGCTCTGTCCACCCCCACTGTACAGACATTTAGGGCCTCATATCAGTGACAAATAGCGGGAACATACGGGCGCACACAGAGGGGTCTCCACCAGTCACACCCTGAGTGGGACAGTACATGTGCCTCCTATGCACCTCATGATGAGGGAATATAACCTGCAGCAAAGGTCACCGCATTGAACTGCATGGTTTGACACAAGCACACACACAAGAAAGAACAGATTTAAGCAGAACAGCAGACAACACTACACTCACCATCTGTGTTAATGGATTCAGTTCAGCTCTGGAAAACTATGTCTTGGACCATCCATGGGGGGCTGGAGCAGCAGATTCCCGCTGCCTCCATCCTAAAAGCACAAATATACAATCAGAATTGTGATCAAATCATAGGCTCATATAAATGGGCTATCTGAACTTAGAGCATGGACAATGTAAATAATGCAGCTTAAATGCAGGACGATGCTGTGTGTATTCAATTGTGTAGAGAATGTGCCAAAATAACATAAAATAAAAGACAACATAACTTTCACATTGATAGTGTACTGAGGTATGTGAAATAAACATAACCGGAGATGAACCCTCACGGGCGTTTAGTTTTACGCGCCAACATGATGCTCGCGGAATGTCAGCAGCCGCAGACCATCTCATGAATATTGTCCAAGCATTCACAAATGGAACTTGAGAGAGAAGGCACTTACCTGCGCGGCAGGACTGCTCTGGTCCAGCGGAGACAGTGGAATGACGCTCCTCCGCTCTGCCGCGCGCACAGCATCTTATGACGTAGCTGTTACCCACGCGGCACGTGGGACAGCCTCGACGCCACCAGGATGCTCCCATCACCCGCCCATTTAGGCTATTATTCAGAAAAAATACTAGGAACTATTGAACTGCTATAACTGCTTGATCAAATCTCCACAAACGGGCATTGAGAAGCAGTGAATGTTCGGGACCTAAGTAACCAAGAAAAAAAGAGTTGTAATCTATCCACGCTCACAACAGCGCGCCACATAAAAACAAACACCAAGACGAAAAAAGGTGTGTGTAGTGTGCGTAATTAGCGCTTGTGTGTAATGCAAGAGTTTTGCAACATGATTATTTATGTTCTAGGCCTATAGGCTACACTCGCAATAATAAGGACACACACCAGGGGCCACTGTCCACCTGATTTATCCGCCTGTTTATCGAGCCTATTCATTCGATGATAAATTGGGCAGTACGACAATAAAACACCATTACAGATGAAACGATGGGCCAGTAGTAACCGCCCGGTCCCGTCTCCATCGTCCTAGATCCGACTGGGGAGATGTTGTCATGGCAACGCGTACACAACAGCCACAGCATGGACAAGTCTGCTGCAGCGAGACGCACTAATAAACATCTGTCAAAAGAAAGTGATACAAGGATGAATGTAAGTCATCTCAAGAACAGTCATTTTATCTGCTTAAGTTAGCCGTATTTCATAAAAGAATCCTCGTCACTTTGTCTAGAAAGAAGAGTCCTTTCCGTTTATCCAGTGGGGCGTGATGTCGCTGGAGCAGCTTGAAGTCGCGCTGGGACAGAGCGAGGAGGAGCTGCACTTGTGAGCAGGCTGCAACACATCTCCCACTGCGGAATACAGTTTAGGACTTTAGTCATTAACCATAGACCATTTAGGGTAATGCAGCTAATACAAAGCCTTTGGCAATACAAAACTAAATCAATTCAGTCGTAGGGTCGTGAGGTCAGTTATTTGCTTGAGAAGAGTAGCAGCCTAAATGGACCTATTTCACTTTTTAAAAGTAGCTATAGCCAGTATATCACATTTGTATTGTACTAGACTGACCTAATAACTTCATGTGTAGTAACGTGTTTCTTTGGTCTATTGTTGAGGCTTTGACATATTGTTCGGGCCAACTCAAATTAGAGATTTATATGACAGTTTGTAAAATACATTGTGCCTATCCACAGACTTCTGTCAGACAAGCTGGACCTGGCCAACTCACATGTCTGTATGAGGGAGGCTGCCCTGCTGCAGTACTACCTCCAAGGCATGTGCTGGGCCCAGGACGCTCACCTCAGCCCCCTCCAGACCTCTTTCACTATGGCAGTGTTGGATACACTGCTGCACAATGTCACAGGTCAGACAACCTTCGTCTCAAGCCTTAACCTTGAGGAATATGATTCAGGGTTCTTGCATGATCTGTCTTAAGCTAAATGCTTGATCTCTGAAATGCTTATGGATAATCCTAGATGGGAATGTGTTTTTGGGTCAGACATGAATCTTGAAACAACAAAAACTGTTTGTGTGGAACAGAGAAGGGTATGGATTTTGTCGACAATGTGTTGGAGTTTGCTAAAGCATTGGCTGTAGCCTGTCATTGCCCCCCTGGCGCTGAGGGTCCCTCTTCTTTCCTGAGCCCAGAGGAGGTGCAGAGCCTCATCAGATTCATCAGAGACAGGTGTGTATCAGCTGCTCCTTCTGAGAGTGTAGCCATGTACTGTAGGTTCATGGAGCCACCTGATAATCACAGACTAACAAACATTTGACTCTGGTTAAAGCACTACCGCATAAGACTCTTGGTGGAAAAATGTGGAACATTCTCTATGGTGATAGATCCATTTTTTCCATTATTAGGAACATTCCAGGCAAAGCAAACTCCATGCAGTGGGGCTTTAATCACAAACATTGTTGTGAATAAGTATAAAAAAATTTATATTTGTGGGATTGTTTGTTATTGGAAACATTAGCAAGTGTCTTCAGGTCAATATTGGTTGTTATCATTTAATTAAAGTTATTGTTTTGTTTTGTTTTTTTATTCAAATAAAAGTTAATTAATTAAAGCAACATCATGCAACTCTCTGGAGGTGGCACTTGCATGTGTCCATGGAAATGGCTAAAATTATACTTTGGAAATTAAAATCACACTTCCGAACTTTCTCCATGCAGATAGATGAGTTTTATGCCATACTATGGACGGTTATAGCCAAAGGAACATAATTTTTATGGAGACAAGGTAGATGAGGCCTCCTCCAGGCCAAGTGAGAGGCAAGTTCTTCAGTGCAAAATAATATTTAAATGTTTTTACTGTAATCTATTTTTTTTGGCAAAAAAGTTACATGGTGGGTCTTAATATTTGTTAGGGGAAAGACATTGTTCTGGATTATATTTGTGTCGACTCCTCCCACGTCTACAGTTTGTTTCAGAAGTACCAGTTGTTCAAGGCTCTGAGCTCAGGGCAAGAGGAGCTGCTGCTGAGCATTGAGGTCAGACCCATGTCACTCTGAACTGAACTTAAGTTGAGATTTATTGTTGTTGGGATATTACTGATGATCATAGAGTATGTACATTTTTTGATATCTTTGTTATATTATGAATAATGATGTCATGTTTACAGGAGACAGTGGATGTACTCTGCATTCAGGATGCTCTTACAGCACTGGAGGACGGTACCGCCACACACCTGGTTACCCCTGAGTCTGACATTAACCAATAGCAATAACTATTTTCAGATGACATTGCTGATTTTTAGGTATACTGACAAAAAGCTATGTATTTGTGTCCAAGAGAAATTTATTAAAAACATATTTTTCTGATGACAGTCAAAAAAATTCTTTATGGACATTTAGCTTGTTATTTGCATTACAGTTTAACAAGCCACATCTCGATGATATGACTCACAGTTTACTGACACATACAGTTAAATTTAGTACACACCTCCAAAATCTTTTATAATTTTCCACATTTTCACACTAAAATATATTGATGATAAATTCTTTTTATACTGTATTTGGCAACAGCTACACAGCCGGTATTTTAAGTTGTAAACTTAAAATACATGCATTTGGGGGTAAAAGGCCATCTGATCTGAAACTACATGGACTCTCTCAAAAATATGGGCAGACTCTGTTCAAAGAAACATAACCTTTAATTGACCACACTTTCTCGATGTTACAAAGTAATAGGTCATCCTCTATCTGTAATCGTTCACAAATGAAGGTTTTCTTATCCAGTGTACCCAGGCCTTATCTCTTATTAATCCAATTCTCTTATGATTCACAAAATTGTGTTAAAATTTTCACATAGTTCCTTGTAATAAATATATAGACTGGTTCATTTAGTAAGCTGGATACAAGTCTTTCTCCACTGTACACAATTAACCTTTACCGAATAACCCACACAGTACCTTCTGCTTTATGCTCCCATGTAAATCTTGCAAAATAAGGCAAAAAACACAAAATTGGGTTGACTGGAGTGACCAAAACCTTAGAGTACCACTAAATGGCACTTATTCATATGCTTCTCCATGCTCCTCTTGTGTGAGAATGTCTCTGGGCAAAGCTGGCAGTGGAAGGGCCTCTCTCCAGTGTGTACGCGCATATGGCTCACCAAGTGGGACTTCTGACAGAAGCATTTCCCACACACACTGCACTGGTACGACTCTGCGTGCACCTTCATGTGTCGGATCAGAGTCTTGGTCAAAGAGAAGGCCCTGGGGCAGCAGGGGCACTTGTAGGGCTTCAGCTCTGTGCCTGCCCTAAGATGGCTGATCTTTTTAGACAAATTCTGCGAATGACTTGATGGTTGGTTGGACCCTGCACAACGCGCTGCTTTGGACTTTTTGAGAGTTAGATGTCTGTGTTCAGGAGAGATTGGCTGGACTCTGAAGAGACATAGTGGTCGTGGAGATTCACACGTCAGAGCCGCAGAAGGTCTGGGCTCACCTCTCCTATCTGCTCCACAGTCTGTATGCACAAGGCTGCTCTCTGTGGTTCTGTGGGACTTAGAGGTGCTCTTTAACTCATGTTTTTCAGGGAGTGTGTCTGTAGAAGCTGCAAATTGGTCCTCTACATGGAGCTCCCAACACACTTTCAGATCTTCCACATTGGATTGAGGTCCCACAGGCTCTGAAACACATTTAAAACAGCTATTTCTTCATATGAGACATAAGTATGGGGTAGTCACAGAGTGGCGGTCCACAAATGAGTCTGTATTACCTCCATGCACTGCATCCAGCTGCTGACTGTCCACCACCCATTTGGTACAGGGCTGTCCATCCGGCAGCAGAGTCTTGTGCACCAGCCGCAGGATCTCCTCTGCTGCTGCTGACAGACACTCAGTGACCAGAGCACGGAGCAAATCCATCTGCACTGCACTGCTCATCCTGCAGGGGGCGGCCGTCACTGATACTCCAAAGGTTTGTACTCTGAACTGGCCTTAGAAACAGAAGAAAAAACTTGCAATTTAAATAAACTGAACTATTTTAAATTGTTGTGATATAAATAAGGTATCTAATTTAGCAATAGGCTATATTGTTGTGTGAATTAGGGCCAAAAAATACAGTGACTGCCTTCACTTCACAGACGCATATTAACGCAACGCCAGGTAGACAAGCAGTACATTTTAAAGTGCATAAAATACATAAGGAACACGTGTGCTTTTCCGATTTTGTTCCCCAAAGTCAGAATCCTTACGTTGCCTCTCCGCGTGTGTAGCCTATGATCACTCCGAGGTTTACAGAGCAGCGCAGTCCCACGGATTCCCTTGTCCTGCGTCTATAAAGACTGACTGACTTTACGCTCTAGCAACAACCAATTATATTACTGATCCATGGCAGGTTGACAACAACAAAGCCAACGTTCTTCTTCTTGATTTACGACAGATGAAGCATGTTCAATGCAATGCTGCCCTCCACTGGATACAGAAAGAGGATAATAATCTATTTATTTTTAAGGACACTCAAAGCACTCGCCAGCCAGAACGTCTGCCTGATAAACAACCCAAATTACAACCTAGATAGGTACAATAGCACACCGAATATAGGCATCATTAAACACCATCATACAGCCTAATCCTTGCTTTCTTGTGTAAAGATGTGTAGAGTGGTGTTATTTTCTGTCACCTAAAAGATGACAGTCTTGCATCACATGTTTCATTCACTCAGCCGCTTCATTGGCATGCTGGGTGAAGTGTCTTGTCCATGGGCCCTCTTTGTCAGGGCTTTGAAACGGTTTAACAGTGCATGCGGAGAGCATATCCAAGTTAACATGCAGATATGTGGTGGGGTTACATACTATAAATATAGTCTGTAAGGTACTGTGTGCGTCTGCCATGCACTGATTACGGATCTGTCTTCAGCTGAGTCGTCCTCGGTCAGAAGGAACAGGGAAACTCCACTTGAACAGTTCAGAGATGTTTATTTAGGAGGAGGGAGCAGGTGACATCAAGGTAGTGATTATTACCCCCCCAGTGAAATGAGTAGAGAAAAAATGGCATGCTATTACACAAAAGAACCATAGTTGGGCGCTCCAACACAATAAATTAACTTACACGCAAACCTGGAGTGTTCGTAAAAATGCAATAATGGCCGAATGGGCAAAACTGTCCAAAATGAGTCAATACATTATATACGAATAGCTGCAGAGGAGAATATTGGGTGTTTTTGCAAATAAACTGTCAATATACAACATTCATATTCAATTAGAAATAATACTTGCACCGTATGACCACACAGTACTCGTACACACAAGATAAAGCAGGATGACCTGCGAACAGTACGAGGCTCCGCTCCTAACACCGTGACAACACTGCACGGCACACCGAATAACAGGTGCATCATGGGTAATGTAGTCCACCGGACTTTTTAACAGCCGCTCCTGTATTTGTAGGGCAAATACACACATGCAAAAGTCCACTAGTTTGGAGAAGTGCTTCCCATGTTCTCAGGCACTTCTGGAAGCTCCACTAGGTTGGTTACATGGCAAACATAAGTACTGTCTTTAACTTTCACCTCTGTGGCTTGAACAACACCATCTGATCCTGGGAAAACCTTGGTGATCATGCCAACAGGCTACAGTCCTCTGAGATTTGCAATTACATTAACATAACAACCTGTCCCACAGCAACATTGTCAGTAGATTTCTTCCATTTCTGTCTCAGCTGAAGTCCAGGCAGATAGTTCTGGACTAAGTGCTTCCAGAAATGGTCGCTGACCACTTGACTGTGTCACCATCTCCTGTTAGACAGAGCATCAATAAGAGCGCAATAAACCTGTGTAAAGACATAAGAAAAGAGTCAAGGCAAAGCAGGAGATCCAAGTGCACGCATCAGTTGGTGAGGCACTTGTAGACGGCCAATCTTAATCATGTGTGGGCCAAGGAGTCTACACCTGTTGACCAGAATGGAGGATTGTAAAGTCACAGCCACGACGGAGGTCAGCCATTTTGGAAGTGAAGGAGAAGCACGCCATCTTCTGCAGTGCACACACTGGTACTGATGTTTCTTGATGGCCTGACGTCCTCTGATAATCCAATAGGTGCGGTGTATCTCTGCATACAGTCTTTCTGCACCACGGTGAAAGAGCTGAGCATCATAATGCTTTGTGATGAGTTTAGGCAGAGGGTGATCTGCTGCCAGCACAATCGGGTGAATGCTGTCTGTCTGGGTTCCTGGGACATCCTGACACAGATGGCTTCCACCTCTGATCAGACCACTGAGGCTGTCATACTCATTAAAGAGAGCACTCAGACGGCTGCTTGAGTGAACAGGGTGGCCTGCTTGGAGGGCTTGGATCTCCTCTGGGCAACTGTTGGTCTGTGCGGCATGGAGGAGCTGTATCTTTGCCTCTAGACGTTCTGCTGCAGTGAGAGGAGTGGCCGCCCCATGCAGGGACTGCTGAATGGCCAGGACCAGGTTGTCCAGTGATGTGTATTGTGCTGCATGGCCGCAGAATGTTGCCTTCCTAAGCTCCTCACTGTCATTTTCTGCAGGATCTGTTGGGGGCTTTGGCTACGTGTCCTTGGTCCGAGCCAGGAAGTGTGGGCCTTGTGACCAGCGGACGGGGACAGTTAACTCTCCCAGAGACTTGCCTCTAGTGATATCATCAGCAGGGTTATTGTCAGAATTTACATAATACCATAATACAAGAGCTGACGGTCAGCTCTTGGATCTCACAGATTCGAGTTCCCACAAATACTTTGTAGTGGCAGGAGTTAGACTGCATCCACTGCAGCACCGTAGTGGAATCTGTCCACAGGAAGACAGACTGTAGGGGGATGGTGAGCTCTGTTTGGAGCACCTTGGCCAGTTGGGTTCCAGTAAGCGCAGCACACAGCTCCAGTCGGAGCACTGACACCTGTTTGCGGGGCGTAACCTGGACCATGCCATGACAAAGGAGGTGAAGATGTGCACTAGCTATCACCCTGAGATAGACTACAGCTCCATAAGCCCTCTCAGAGGCGTCACAGAAGATGTGAGCCACATATGTCACACTGTTGCTATTGGGAGGATGAGCATAACAGCGGAGCATGGTGGTGTGCTGGACATGTGACAGTTCACTCTCCCATTCAAGCCAGGAGTGGAGCAGGGTGCCTTGTAAGGGATGTCCATTCCTCTCTCCGTGCTCTACAATCAATTTACTTTTGTGATGTAGGGGCAGATATAACCCAGTGGGTCATGTTGATGGGCCAATATTTTGTACACATTATGCAGTGTAACAGTGGTGTAAGACACCAGTTCTTGTATCCCAGAACATCAGTTGAGCAGTGCCAGCTGAGGCCAAATGTTGACTCTTGAAGTTCAACCACAATTCACAACTGTCTGACCTGGTGGTACTGTGCAGATGAGCAACCACATCAGGGATGTTGCTTGACCATTGGCGTATCTCAAATCCACCACGGAGGAGAAGCTCTCTCACCCTGTCAATGAGTTCCTTAGCCTCTTGTGGGTCAAAAAGGGACTGCAGGCAGTACATATATAAGCTGTACTTGAATATAAGATGCAGGTTTTCTTGTTGTAACATGAGATATTTATACAGAAAGTTGGTAAATTATAGGTATTCAGATTAATTTGTGGTTGTTGTAAAACCATGCACCGCTGCTAGAAAGCTGTGCAATCAGCTCTGCAAAATGCTATTCAGCTAGCGCTAACCTAGCGATAGCAAAGTTGACACAAACACATACCATTATTCATACAAATCCAAACTAACACAATAGTTTATTTCATAAGGTATGATACTTATGATGGATATTTTCGGCTCAAGTTCGGCAAACAAAGCAGGATGGTTGTATCACAAACTTGCATGTAAGTTGCTCGTGTTCGCCCTCGGGGGCCACGACTTTTTTTCAGCAGGCTCTGCAGATTAGTGTCTCATCACCTTCATGGTCTTGTTTTTCAAAGCCATAATAATTCAACACATGAAACTTCACCTTCTTGAGTGGAGGATATGTCATTGGGATCCAGATACACTGCCTGCCTAGCCATGATGGTGACGAAGAACCATTCCCAAATCAGAATAAGCACAGAAGCTCACAAGTTTCATTGCTATGATAGAAGGCCCCTTTGTGGACAAACACCAGAACTAACATCCAAATATTGTATTAAAACCATAAAAATTAGGCAGCCTGGTGCTGCAAAGGTGATTATTATCATGTGCGATGATCACGAGTATTAAAAAATGCCACGAACGATTAATTGCGGACCTTTTTATCGCGATTAGCAATATTATCATATGTCGTCCCATCCCTAGTTCACATAGAAGGCTGTGTGCACAGAGTTATAAAACATCCTGGTAAGTGTCTTTGTGCCCCCTCACATGGCTCTATAGTGCAAAAATAGCACAGCAGGGGCTACACATGGTCCCAAATGGCAGAAGTCTCCACTCAAACACGTCTGGAGGCCACTTTGTTTCACCATCTCGCCACAGGAAGCGGCTGTCCGGAAGCAGTTGGACCTGGTGAAACACAGCTTTGATGTCTCTGCTCACAACCACAGGACACTACCGTAAGTGAAGTAGTACACTAAGTAGTGTGGGCCCCAGTGTAGGCCCTGGCAGGAGTGGTTGAGGATAGTCCCTTGGAACTCAAAGGAGAAGTTAAAAAAACACTCTACCCTTGTTGTTATGATGTACTATGTGGTATAGCACATACCAGGATTCAGTAGAGTTATGAATCTTTTCTAGAATCAGTTTAACCAGCTGGAGTCCACTAACCTCTTGATCTTCTGGTTGTATGTGATTGCTAGATCAGGGGGGTCCTAGCTAGTTTACAATCTATGGATCTCAGAAGGCCTTTAACTACTTCGGGAGAGATCTCCAGCTGTGGGAAATCTTTCCTCCGGAGCATATCGAGAGTGGCATATCTCTCTACTCCATATAGGGACTCTGATGGTTTTCCGTCTTCTTTAGACTGTGACCTCTTTCTTTGGCCTGTGGAGGGGAGTGTCTAGTTGTACACACATTTCAGGTTCTCACAGAGGGACTCAGTAGGAGAAAGGCATGACAGGTTCAGGCAGTGCACCTCTCCTTGCTGTGTGGGCAGATTGCTGTGTGGGCAGCTAGGACCCTGGATGGCCCATCCAAGCTTGGCGCAGATTGGCACAGGCCCATGGGCTGGCTCACACAGCAGGACAGGAGTGATGGTCAAAGGCAATTAACACCAAAGGCTGTACTTGTGAGAAGCCCTCGAGCTGCACACACTGTAGGTTTTGGTACTTCTTCTTTAAGAGCTCTACTGGGCATGACTTTTCAGTTAGACAGAACAGTGTGGCTGTGAAGGCACATGTAGTCTTGTAACGTGTTCTTAGCTTGGCCTCTGGACAGAGCTGAAATGAGACGTAGGCTCCCTTTACCTGGATCATCTCATGGCAGATAGTTCTCAATGAGAGTGTCTCCTCCTCCAACTTGAGGCCCAGTGAATCGACTGCAGCTGGGAGGATGATAGTATTCTCTGAACCATCATCTAAGAGAGCAAATGTGTCCGAGGACTCCCTTGCGTGGTGCAGCTGGATGGGCACAACTTTGAGCATAACACGGCCTGAGTGACTGAGAGGACCCAGGAACACTCTGCTAGTGCTCACTGTCGGGAAATTAGGGTCCTGTTTCTTGGCCTCTGCCAGGACATATAGTACTAATAAGTGCTGGCCTATACAGCTTCTTGAGCATGCACTGCTCAGGAGTGTGTTTACTGCCCGAGCACCAGCATCTGGATTTCTCCTTTATCCAGGAGGCTTAAAGTCTACACAGCCACTGATGTAATGCTCTGTCCCTTCACAGTAAGGGAAATAGGGCTTAAACTTCAGCTTCTGTTTAGAGGAGGCTGAATGAGGAGCTTGTGCCTTCACCTCTGTTTTGAATTGTACTTGTGCAGGGTCTGAGCCATAATAGATGGAGGTTGACTTACTCTGTGACATGGGCCCTGCGGTGGCTCTAGGATGGCTCCTCTCTTGGCGTGGCCTGTCTGCATGCTGAAGCTGTGTGGTTTGTCTTCACAGCAGCAATACTTGTGATTTACTCTCCACCCATTCAGAGAGGTCATACATGTACATGCAACTGACGCCACTCCAGATGATGCCATGTGTGATAGGAGGGAGCTTAGTGAGTACTCTGTCCACATGTAAACCACACTAGAGCTCAGTGGCTGCCACATCATCCATGGAACTGAGGAGGCCAACCAGGCTAGATATTGCAAGGGAGAAATCTTCAAAGGCTTGAAGGCTTTAATATGAGAGCAGTTAAGGATGGCACTCAGATCACTCTGGACTAACTGCCTCAGCTGTCCATACCTCTGCTCCAGAGCTCTCACAGCAGTGCTGTAGGGAGTGAGGTCGTGAATGTTAACGACTGCCCACCTGTAAAGCACATGGATGGTCCAAGTGATCCAGCAGGATGTGATATTTATACTCCTCTGTGAGATGAGCATGTGGCCCTAGTAAACTGTCCAGCCCCTTCTTCCACAATGGAAAGTCATTCTCTCTGCCCAATTTGAATGTCACCATCTTAAATTTGGGGATGCCATATGAAGAAGCTACTATCATCTCCATCAGATTAGCGTGGGTTACATCTGCTGGAGAAGGATGATAGGCAGCAGGCTGTGGTGTGGAGACAAAGGCCAATGGATATGTAGAATAGTAGTGACTGGCTGCATCAGTACAAGGAGCTACATTTGACAGGTTATAGGTAATAGGCTGCTGTGCCTCTTCCTCCAGTTGTGGATAATATAGGGATATAGATTGGTCTACTTGGGTGACAGGTTGATGCTCAGGATGGATAACATGACTCACCCCAGCGGGTGGCCACAGCTGTGGTGCAGGCTGAAGCATATGCTGAATCACTAAAGGTGCTCTGGGCTGAGGAGCAGGCAGAGTAACAGGCTGAGGAGCAGGAAGAAGAGCAGTTTGCAGTGTGGTCGAGGCAATGACCGAAACACACTGGGCTGATATGCAGGCTGTGGAACAGGTTGGATCACTGGATTAACCCCGGCTGGACTACAGGACAGGCAGTGAAGCTGGTACAATAGCAGGGCTCATAGGGATAGGGGCAGGCTAATTGACAGGAGTTGCCCTTGGTCACACTGTAGGCTGCACTATGGGACTCAATGGAGGAGCTAACAGGAATGCAGTCTGGGCAAGGCTCATACTTACAGCAGCAGGTTCAACTTGCCTTAAGAGATTCAGAAGAGTTCTGGTATCCTGCCTGGGGGCTGGTACCGGTACATTCAGTGGTGCTGGTTTGAGTACAAGAGGAAGAGAAGCACGAAGGTAGTGATTATTACACTGGTAGTTGTGTGTGCGGGTTTGTGAGTGTGTATGCGTGTATATATGTATGTGTGTGTGTGTGTGTGTGTGTGTGTGCTTATCTGAAAAGAAAAGACAAAAATATATATGCATTAGAAACACCAATAAACTACACAGTTTGAAATGAGTAGAGAAAAAATGGCATGCTATTACACAAAAGAACCACAGTTGGGCGCTCCAACACAATAAATTAACTTATACGCAAACCTGGAGTGTTAATAATGGCCGAATGGGCAAAACTGTCCAAAATGGGTCAATACACTATGTACGAATAGCTGCAGAGGAGAATATTTCCTGTTGCAAAAGGATGGACAGTGGATGGACACAATTGAAGCGTTGATACGAGGTACGTGCAAGTGGAGCACTGCACTAAACCGATAGCATCGAACGAAAAAAAAAAAAAAAAAAAAACATTTTTAAAAAAAAAAAAAAAAAAAAAAAGATTAGGCAGTGTGTACGAGGCTCCGCTCCTAACGCCGTAATAACACTGCACGGTACACTGAATAACAGGTGCATCATGGGTAATGTAGTCCACCGGACTTTTTTAACATAGTCAGATAATTTAGTTATTACGTTAAACATTTGTCATTTTTGGGTTATTCTTCTGGATATTTGTTTTTATAAAATACCAATTGTAGTACCATCCTTGAAACAGAAATGCTGGTGCCTGCCCCTCAGAGTGGGTCATCAACACACATACTTAACTCTAACCTTGATCCACACAGTTAGAGCCAGAATAGAATCATGTTTTGAGACAATGGGGGATCCTGTTCACCACCATACCAATGTATTATACTTTCCATTTTCCTTTTCCATGTTGATATAATCATAATTTCAATTGTTATGTGAACTTTCTTCAGTCATGAGTCATGAAACAAACAAAACAAAATCTGACTCTAGATACTCAAAAATTCAAAAATGTCACTGCAGGGAATTGCTAGGCCTATTTAGGCTGATATACTTAATGATACAATGTCTGTTCTAACAAGATTTTTTTTTTTATGTTTGAAACATTTAACTTTTGCAAGAGGTGAGAATTCACGCTTCACAAGGAATGAGGAAAAGGACATCCTGTGGAGCCACAACAACAGGAAGAGTTAACACCACCCACATCCAGTGCTGTGACCATGCCTATGCTTATACAGAACCATACTTTCCCTCCTCTGCCCAGAGGGAGGCATCTCAGTGGAGGGGTTGATGCCATCACAGTTGTAAATCTGTAAATATAAGGTCTAACTATCTATTTGCTCATGATAAAACACTGCTGGGAGCTGAAGACACATACTCAACAATGCTCTGCCCCAGGGGTGAGCAATTCTCAAGGCACTTGCTCCCTAAAACAAGGAGAGATGGAACCCACATGAACAATTATCACACTGTAATGACGCAGGAACTCAGTCTGAGGCCAGTGTGACATGAAGGTACTAAACGGAACGTTTGGGAAATTAATCTTATGGCATATCCCATCCCTCATTCCCAGAGCAGTACTTGGGTCACCTCTCTGCAGTGTCCAGAGACCTATCTCCAGGTCTTGAGCTGGTCAGTTGTCAGTTTTGCCTTCCATAGATGTTTAAGCTTGATGAGATAAATTAAAGCAGTGGTTCTCAACCTGGGGGCCGCAAAATTAATTCGTGGGGTCCCCAGATTATATGGGGAAAAATTTAGATTGTATGCAATAGCCTCAAGGAATAGTACCCTTCAAATGCAGTGGTAAATCTTGATTCCTCAGTGTTGGTCTCATATCTATGCCTTTGTGCTGAAAATAAAATATTAGGGTAGGGTAACCTATTTTTTGGGTTTGAGAATGCCAGTGGATGTCATTATGGGGGTTGCCACTGAAAATGGTTGAGGACCTCTGAATTACAATACTAGAAGGGAACACAGATACAAGGAAGAACATGCAAAGTCGAATCTGTAAGCTCCCCTGTTTTATTCTTATTTTAAAGCCGTTGGGTTGGGGGCATGGAGGAATCATTGAGAAGCCTCCTGGATCAGTGTGTGGAAGCGACAGCTGCTGATTGTACTACAGTGGGTCACATGACCACCTCTGATCCTCCCTCCGCTCCAGCTCTAATGCTGCATACAGCCCACAGAGCAGATTAGAGCAGGCTCACGTTCAAGCAGCACATGAGCTCAACACAACAAGCTCAGCGTTAGAACCAGAAGAAACAGACACAAGAGAGCCAGGAGAGAGGCAGGAGACAGGCTGGGGCAGAGGAGCCATGCACTGGTCCTGAGCATCATGAAGCAGGTGACACTCTTTCTCACATCCACCTCAAAACTGTTACTATTTATTGTGTATGTGGTGCATTGCATGTTATTATTGTGCTAATGTTTACAAAGGAGTTCTTTTTGGGGTTATTGGATGGGGTCTTGCACCTTGGGTATTGTACTGTACATAAAAAAAAACTATTAAGTGTTTCATGCTCTAATAGTTTCATTGTTTTTTATATGACAATAATATCTTGATTCTTGAATCTCACATGTTAAAGTAGTGAGGCCACACACATCAGATGTGGGCCCTGCTCTACATGGTTGGTGCTATGGTGTATGTAAATATTTTCTGAATTTTCATGTTTTTCAGGTTCTAATTTTAATGTCTTATTTTGAGGACTTTTGCCCATTCAAAAGATATAGTATTTTGTTTTGATTTATCAATTGCTCTGGCAGCAGTGCTAGATTTTCATCATTCTGAAACCCATGGATAGTTTTGTGGTCAGTTGTTTAGCGGCAGTGAGCTGTGTGCATGTACGCGTGAAGGGGTTCTCGGTGGCAAAGCTGGTGAATGAGAGGATATCCTGCTACACACTGGAAGGAGGGGGCTGTGGAGGGGGGGGGGTCTTACTCTTTAGGGACACCTTTTTGCCCATTGATTTATCCCAGTTTAACATACACTCACCATGTTTCTATCTTTAACAGCTCACTGTTATCTGCAACATTTTGAGGGCTTTTCTCTGTTCAAAACATAAAATATTTTTTTATCATTCTAAAATCCATGGATAGCCTGTCCTCTGTTCCTATATCCTTTGCTTCTTTCTCCTCTGAAACCATTTCTTGCGTGAAAAACAGATTGAAAGTGAACCAGAGAGGATCCCCCATCTAAATATAATGTCATCAAACGACTCATTAGAAAGACATGTGCTGGTAGTGAGAGTATAGAACCAAAAGCAGTAGTCTTCAGTATACCTGCATGACATGACAGATCAAATGCATTAACTTAAAGATTTGATTACATTTGTTCACTAATGATATGCTTAAAAGGAGCAGAACCAATTACTGGGTTTCACTATTTAGATGATATGGAGGTTAGGCTAAATAACATGAATGTTCTTATTAAACCCATTCCAGTCAGTCCATTCCATCAGATAGAGGGACATCATTACATCACAGATTATGCAAACAAGGATCACAAGGTTACACTTGTCCCTACTGCTTTTCATTTTAGGCTCTACCAGAAACATAAACCCAATAGATCTTAGCATTTCATTTTATTTATTTATTTGCAGGATGGATTTTGGTTTAACAAACTTTGTGAGAGTTAGAAGTAACTAGAAGTAACTGTCCATCCTATTATCTTTGGGCGTCCATCTTTTTCTTCAAATCTTCTGTTTTGAACTATGAATGTAAAATGGCCAAATAATAGCAGAAAAGATGCTGGGTTAAGGTTGCACAGAAAACAAACAATAACAAAAAAGAATGATATCATATTGGTTATTGTCCAGGTTTATTGTAAAACTGTTCTATGCTTTTCTTCAATTAAGCAATTTTTAGCTGTACCACTGTATGTGCCAAGAGCAGCAGAATGGGTCTATGAAGCCTGTGCACTAATTGTCTTTTTTCAGTGCAATCTTTGTGTGTGATATCTTTGTTCTTGGTGTTTTAGTTGTAAGTGCATTAATAAAGGAGGATGTAATGAGCAGTACAACTCTATAGTGAACAATGTGTCTGTATGGCACAGCTGCACCATGGCTGTGGTGCCACGGCTCTGCTGGTTCTTTTTCTTTTATTACAGTTAAAGCATTGACTTGTGTCTCTTTGTGAGAGCTGTGGATCCAATTATACTTCTGTGTTTACTATAAGTCTTGGGCACCGTTTAGGAAGGGAGAGGTATTCTGTGTTGTCATTAATTCTAATCTGTGAGCTAAGGCTGTAGTCCTTTAGTTGTTTAGTTGATTAATCGGCCATTGGTGTTTTAGTCTACCAAATATTTTACGACTTATTATTTTATTAGAATTGTAAGAATTTTTATGGACAACAGCAAAAATCGGAAGGCAAGGAGTAAGTTACCTAGAGTTTTGAGAGTGACTGGAAAGTTCAATGTACTTTTTCACAGCACAAGATCCAACATAATTTCAAGAACTTTTGTCAGTGCAACGCTGCACATTCTTCTAGATAAATAATCATTGCACAAGGTGTATCTAATGTCGATGAAAATCACAGTGGCTTTTTTAAAATATATGAAATCATACATTTTTTTGAGAAACTAGTATTGAGAATGGGTTTTGAGTAATCAGAAATGAAATGTAATTTATCAGGCTTTCAGAATTACTCAGCAGCCAATCGTAGTGAGTATTGTATGACATCATCACATTGTGGCCCATGTGCAGCTCTGGGGAGATGTATGTGCCATTTTCTGCTCTGCTTGTTTGAGCTTTAAATAGGACAGTTTAGCCTTGTTCCAGCTCCGTGTGAGTTTGGGTCTCTGGCTCCTGAGCATTGTAATGCGGGGTTGTATGCACATGTGGGCAGTTGTGTAACACCCTTGGGACTGTGCTGAACTGTGACAAACACTGCTGCATGATCAGAAGTGCTCCATGTCCCCACTCAGTCCACTCACTGGTTTGAGACTAAGTACATCCAAAAGCCAAAACAAGGGTAAAATTCTACAAAGCACATTTTTCAACTCTGACCAAGAGAACACAGAAAACTTGGGTTAAGGTTAAATGCATGACTTCTTTATCATCGGGATTATTGTCATTATTAATGGGTGTGCAGTGAGCAGTGAAATAAATGGGAGGTAGACGTTGATTCATTCAGTAGGCTGGTCTGGTCTAGGCAGCACCCTCTAGTGTCTGATTGTGTTTCTGCGGGCCACAGCAGATTACATGGATTAGACAAATCTCTGTAGTGCCGTAAATAGATAAGGGTGAGTGTTGCCTCCCCCACATGCACGCAGCACATACCCTCTCTGGTGAGGTCGACAGATGTTTGACAGTTTAAGACTTTAAATCCAAAAATGAAAGATTCCACTCTTCACAAACATAACACAGCCCCGTTGCCCTGGATATAAAACATATATATCACAGAATAAAAACATTGTGCGCACACATTTACTCTACATCTATTACACAGTTCAGTTGACAGAATCGGGCTGACACGGGGCGATCTGTGTTTTCATTGTTCATGGCTTCCTGATGATGGGTCACACACCGCGTGTATTAGGAGAGTGATGGGCTGACACTGTCAGTGTACCCTGCTGTGGGATCACAGAAGGATTAATTTATTCCGTTAAGGGCTGGTTAGCCTAATGTGTTCACCAACACATAATCACTGTCCTGTCCCAAAAACATGCGGGTCATGTGACTATGTCTTTGTTTGGAGCAGTGGCAGCAGCGCGAGCAGTGGATTGTTGTAGCTGATAATTAACAATATGCGTGCGCGCGGAGGGGATGGAGCAAATCATAAGAAAGAATGCTGTTGTTGGGTTACTCCACCGGATACTTTATCAGTAAATGTACCCTTGCCTTTCTCTATGTGTGGGTTTGACAAGAGCGTCGTGACGCGCTGTGATGACTGAGCGCACTGACGCGACACGTCGCGGGGAGGTAAGGACGCTGCAGCGCAGAGCGGTCCGTGTGAACCTTTACAAAAGTGTCAGGACGTCTAGCCTTTGTGACAATGCTCTGGTTCTTTTGAAGGGTTTCTGTGTCCGCTCTACTACTGCGAATCCAATGAGTGGAGATGGAGTTGTTTTTTGTCTTGTTGGGATCCCACCTGTCTCTGAAGTAAGTCCGATAACAACGCGCGCACGGGGCACAATATGAACATAACATTTACCGTCCACCTTAAACATTTCGACCAGGTTCACGTGGAATCAGAACAGGCCTACTCATGTTTACTCTGAACAAAAACAAACCACAGGACGTGTTCTAGATGGGCTATTTTCTTCTGTGGAAATGATTGGTAAAGTGAAGTGTTATGTTTTCTTTGAGAAAGAATGAGCTCGTATAAAGACGTATTCGATTCAGTATACTTATAATACTATTATATTATATTGTGATATACCTTTTTTTTAAAATTCGCTGCAGAAGTACTGTAATGTTGTGTGAGTGCTGGGAAAGGCGTGCCCTGGAGAGCAGCCCACACAATGATGGTTATACATTCCTCACATCAGGGGAAGACTTCTTCAGGATCTGGGGCCATGGCAGAGTCAGTGCTCTGAGTGTGGTGGCAGAGGGGTGCGGCTGAGTGGGCACTGGGCACTGAGACAATGAGAATTCAGAATGGAATGCATGGACCTCCAAACTGCAGCCCACACGCACTCCTCACAGAGTGACCATTATGGAGCACTGCTGCCTCCTGCTTGGCTCCACTGCACATCTCTGATACACCCACTGCTACTGGGGCTCTGAGAGGGTTCTACTTCTGTGTCTTTATAGTGAAAACATATGCTGTTTACAGGTGGCACTGGTGTTTTGACTCTAGCGAATTGTGACAAGAGGCACATGTTTGAAACTCAAGTGATACTGTGACAGAGCATCACTTTTCACATCTTCTAATATCACTTTCATCTAATTGTAAACAGGGACTGGATCAACTTATCTTGGCATGTTATGACACTGTAATGATGGGTTTATTGTTCATGTTCATTTACTCATTATTGGTCCTGAGAAACAGCTTGAACAATGGGCAGTGTATTTTACGTTGAAATTATGAAGTAATGTAACATGAGGGCTGTCCCACTGTGGACCGCTTAGTTTTACTAGACCTTGGCCTTAGACTGTCATAATATTACTTTAGTACTGTTTTAGTATGATGCATGATGATTTTTTTGTTACTCAAGTATTCTTGGGTCTCGTCTGAAGAGCTGTGGTGTGCTGTTATTGCTTTAGTTTTTTCATTGTTTTACTTTGTTGGCTGCTTTTGCTCAAACTCATCCCTAACCAAAAGTAGATCTAGACTCATTTGTGTTTGTCAGAGCGTAGCAAAATGCACTGAGGCTGTGCATATTTTTAGCTCCATCTTCACAGCTGACTAAAAATAGGTCGTTCTCTCGGTTTCCCTCAGCATCAGCAAATGTTCTCACAATCTGTCATATTTGACGATAAATGGTTATAAATGGTTTGATTTTATGTAAGAATTATGTTACCAGCACAGTGGTAACATCATTAGTCCATAAATTTATCTGTGTGCGTAAAAAATGGATAAAGGTGTTAGGCCTAGAATTACCCAGATCTGTTTTTTTAATGAGAAAAGCTCCATATCACAAGAATAATAAACACTTGATTCAGTTAATTCAAATGTTGTTTGATGACATGGATGTAAGCTGTTATGCACACAGTGGTCATGTGGTGGCCCTGAGCACAGGCACTGAGAGAGGGAAGAATCAGGGCAGAAGAGATGTGAGTCAGTGTACTTATTTTTACCCCAACACAACATCTATGCCCTCATACATTTGGCAGAATTTATTCAGCAGCAGAGAATAACAGTAGTGTTTTCCTTGCGCTCCTGTGTTAAGCAAAGTGTTTTTTTGTTTTTTTTCTTTATTTTCTATATCCTGATGGACCAAGGTATTATAGATGTCTAGTGTGACAGAGTGGGGAATGTTCCTCAGCTGTGACATTTGGCTGAGTGTAAGTGGAGGTGACAGGCGATGCTCTGGAGAGAAAAGGACAGAGTGAGCGCTGAAACAAGCAACAGAGAGGGGGAGATTTCACCCATGGGAGAAGGAGCATGCTCTGCAACATTACCAACAAAGCACCAAGATGTCTTCTCCTGCAGCCTACCCACAGCTCAGACCGATAACAGCATCATCCAGAGGCAGCGCCACTGATTCGTGACAAAGGTGTGTGAAGACTCAACATACTCAGTGGAGTGTATTGTGGACACAAAGAACTCACCACTCGCATGGCTGAAAGAGTGATTTCCTGTTGCATAACGACATGCTGGATTTCTCAGGACTGCTGTGGAGCAATTCAAGAAAACCCACCTATGTTTTAAAATGTTTTTCTTGAAGAACATTAAAATAAACCAAGATATTTTCTTTACTTTATGCATGGTCATGTCCGGTCTTCATGACAGAAACAAGTCAGAAACAGAAGATCATGTCCTCAACCTCCTGTGGAGAAGGAGCTGAGCCTTTCAGACAGTTGTTTTGTACTTTGTAACTCCAGGATCAGTTGGATTTTACATGATAACCCACATAACAACTAAGGATGGTATACGTTTGTTCAGATGTTTGTGAAAGTGTCCAGACTGGTATGTGAGTGCATAGACTGGACTGGTACTTGTGAGTATGCTGGCGGGTGACCTGGCCCCAGCTTCTTTGGGACCACAGTGGAGCTTCCAGTGCTCAGTGGGAGTGGACTGTAGTGATGTAGAACCACGCTGCATTTGGTTGGCTGCTCTGAGCGCCTCACCATGTTTTGAGCCCACTCCTCCAAAGTCATATCAACTACAGAGGTCCCGCAGACTATTACCAAGCCATCACATCACAGGGGTGAGTTAGGGCTGCAAATAATCATTTCAAGATCTTTTCTGTCTTTGCTTATATCCTAGAATGGTGTAATAAACTGTTTACATTTAGCAATTTAGCACCACCTGAAAATTCTACACTCTAATATACTGTCTTTACATCTAAGTAACTAAAATAATGAATTAAGAAAATGTATCCAATGCAGATTTGTCCCTGGTTCTCTAGTATTATGAATGTGTGGTCCAGCTCTCACATTTTCTTTGCTTTTGAAATATTTGGTCATTTTGGCCCTGGCTCTCTGTACAACAGTCCCACATCTTGGTCTCTTTTTCAGTTATTTAATTACAGGCGATTATTGTCTTTGTCTGAGTAGAAATATGAATACTGGTCTTGTTTGATGTGGTGAAGAGGAAAAGTCTTCCTTTGGTAAATCTTGGTCCAACCATCATGCATCTGTTCTCTGTGCTCTGTGTGAACACAGTGTCTAAATAAAAGCACTGGAGCTTTGAGCCTGGTGGGTGCTGGTGTGTGTGCCTTTTATAGTAGCACTTCAGCACTTATTTGTTTTTCTTAGTGCACTGCACATTACCAAGGTCCAAAGTGAACTAGAAACCTAAGCTCTTAAAAGTACCCTCTGAGCTCTCCTTAATGGGCAGGGCCCTACACTTCCTATGTGCACAAACACACTTCCTGTTATTTCACCTATGCATAGATGTGAGTGTGCATTGTTTTATATACAGCTCAGTACTAGTGCTAAATCATTCCTTGTGCTCAGCTCAACATTTGGTGGTTCCCTGCTTTCATTGTCTTGCTAAAGTCTCAATCAAACCAGTATACACCAATAATACAGATTATGAGGCTTGATTCCTGTTGTTATTAATAGGTATCATATTTATAACTCAATGTTGGTCAATAAATGAATAGTTCCAGACAATGCTCTTTGGAGAGAGGAACTGAGTCATATGCATGACTTTGGTGCTATTCTGCTCACATTGGGCATACACCCATTTCCTTTTTTCTCCTTCTTTTGTTTCCACACAGGTTAAGGGGGAGAGAGATGGCATTACACTCTCCAATAAGAACCGACGGCGCCCCCTGTCTTCAGGCGAGGTAGAGGGCTTTTCATGGCGAGCACCCAGGACCGTTGTGCTCCAGAAAAACTCCCAGGGCTTTGGCTTCACTCTGCGCCATTTTATTGTCTATCCACCGGAGTCATCCCTCCACTCTCTCAAGGTACATACTGTCCTGATTTATAGTGATTAAACAAATAAACACTAAATTAACATCAAATTAACAAATTAAGACAATCAGCCCAGTTTATTTGACAGTTTCTTAAATGGTGGGTTTCAACATTCTATAGGCCGACGTGACTTAATACAGGTGGAAGGGTTTCAATACAAAGCAGACCAAAGATGTGAAGCAAAATTATTGCTCTGTGATATAAGTAACATTAATATCTAACTGTCTGTGTGTCTGGACAGGACAAAGAGAACGGGAACACATCAGTAAAAGGTGAGAGTTTCTGGTCATACTGAGGAAGAATGAATGTTTAAATACTAATTATTGAGACATTTGTAGGATGTGCACACTCACGCCTGGAGCCCATGGACACCATCTTTGTGAAGAGTGTTCGGGAGAATGGTCCAGCTCAGACGGCGGGACTGTGCACAGGTGAAAGACAGAGGCAGCATTATACTGTACTATTTATATAACTGTATAATATATTTGAAAATATATTTGTGCTTTTAGGGGACCGCCTGGTTAAAGTCAATGGAGAGAGCATTTTGGGCAAAACTTACTCTCAAGTCATTGCACTCATTCAGAACAGGTAGCTTAAAACCACATGCAAAATAAATTATATTAGAACATAAAATAAGAGGGTTGGCCACAGTTCTTTGGCTTTGGGTGTACACTGATAAATGCAATTTTTCTGTTGCAGTGACAGTGTTCTGGAGCTGTCCATTGTGCCCAAAGACCAAGACATTCTACAGCTGGTAAGTGTGACTTAGCAATGCACACACAACAGACTCAAAATAGTTATCCCTCTTGATATTAAATTAGGAAAATATTACTGTAGATACTAAATTTACAATCATTTTAACTGAATACACGTATAGTACTGTGTGCCGTCTCTCTACAGGCTTGCTCACAGGACTCCTATCACAGGAGAAATCATCCCCACAGTGGAGAGGTGCACATCCAGCAGGGACCCCCACCTCTCTGTGACTCCTGCTCTAGGCCCCGCCCCCTCAGCACACTGGACAACTGCCCCTGTCGAGCCACCTTCTCTCCCCTGGACAACTCAGACACTGGTCAGGACTATGCAAAAAGTACAAACAAGATCCGCTCTTCCTCTACTTTGAACGCTTTGGAGTTTCACTTTGCAAACCACCATGCAGCCATTGCCTCAGCAACCCTCCCACCCCCTCGTAAAAGTAGTCTGCCTGCCTCTACACGGGCTGAGGCCCTGTGCCGACAGGCTCTGTCTGAATGGTACTACAGTCAGGCGCAAGCGGCTGAGCACTTGTCCCCTCGCAGCCGTGGAGTGTCCCAGGACCGGCTGGCCGGGCTGGGCATAGCACTAGGAGTGGAGCCTGGTTTTGGCGAGCCACACCACACAGAAAGCTTACAGCACCATCGTCAGGTGGCTGCAGCTGCATTTCAAGACCCCTATAGACTAGGAGGTGGTGGAGATGTTCCTGATACAAGAGGTAAAGCATGCTCCCAAAATCTGTTAGCTGCCTATGCAGACTATGAGCACAACTATGGCCGCTCTGTGGAAACACTGAAACACGCCACCACATTAGTATCATCCCACAGCCAGCTCCCCCAGCAAAAAGATCCAGAGTTCCAGAGAGAACTGTCCACCTCTGTGGCCCCCACAGGCCGACAGGGGCGTCAGCAGGTAGCAGAGCCCCAGACTCCACGCACAAATGAGGTTGGCTACAGTAGCTACAGCCCATCCTTCAGCACAAAGAGCACGTATCTGCTCCAACATGCCCATACTTTCAGAGAGGACAACCACAATACAGCTCACCTGAGTCCCTGTGACAGTGAGGGGTCCCAGAGGCCTCTCTCCTCCCCTGTCCTGTCGCCTGCAGAGGAGGAGTGGACAAGACCCCTAAAGCAGGAAGTCATCATGAGGAAGAAGCCCTCTGCCACGCAGAGCTGCAGGACTAATGGCAGTCTGGCACAGCAGGCTTTCGACTCATTGTCCTCCATCCCTTTCATTGGTATGTCCCCTCTGTACCCTGTTCCGTCAGACCACCATAGCACTGTAGGATCCTCACTTCTCATAAACTGTGTTGTTTCTATGTTTATATGAAACTGTTGCTTCCTTCCCATCGCTTTTAGGCCTAAAATCAGTTTGTCTGTTCAATCCTTCGCATGAAGGGACTCTAAACATGTTCCTTCTTGTTTGTTCTTGTATATGGTGCTCAGCCAGTATGAAAAATCGCCGCTCGTCATACCTCCTAGCCGTCACCACAGAGAGATCCAAGTCCTGCGATGAAGGGCTCAACATTTTCAAAGACGAAGGCCGAGTTTTCTCGTAAGACACCTGTACAATATTTAAAATTACAATAATAGAAATTTCATTCTGTCTAATAAATGGTATTGTGCTTCTTTTTAGAAAACTTCCAAAAAGAGTGAAGAGTTTTTTCCTGGATGGGGTGAGTTGGAACGATGTACCTAAATTGTTCAAGTGGATTGAAACTGTGGGTTAAATGGGTTAAACCTTTGTTTGTGCAGTCTCTGGACAGCCTGCGTGCTCAGGAGGAAGCCCGTTCCAAGCGCCATTCCACCTCTGAGCTTGGCACCACTGTGGTCAGCAATGTCCGCAAAGAGGGCTGGCTGCACTGCAAACAGGTGCTCAGTGAGAAGGGCAAGGTATGACTGTGTCACTATAAAAAAAGTTTTTTACCAGTACAAGTAGTGCCATATTACTTACTAAAATGTTCCTTATGGTTTTTGTAGAAGTTGGGGGGTGGTATTCGGCCATGGAAGCGTGTTTTCTCAGTGCTGCGTTCACACTCACTGTTCCTCTACAAAGACAAGAGAGAGGCAGTCCTTCACGGGGCAGGGGCCGTCCCAGGACAAGAGGAACATTCTCCAATCAGCGTCCGTGGCTGCCTGATCGACATTGCTTACAGCGAGACCAAACGCAAAAATGCGCTGCGCCTCACCACTCAGGACTTCTGTGAATACCTCCTGCAGGCCGAGAGCCGCGAGGACATGCTCAGCTGGATCAAAGCCATCCGAGACAACAGCAAGAGTGACAGTGAGGTGAGGTGTTATATGTCTAATGTATATGGTGAATATATTGGCCCATAACCAACTTTAAATCATTGGTCATTTCTGTGGTTCAGGAGATTGGATTCTCGAGACAAGCTCTGATTAACAAGAAGCTGAATGACTACAGAAAACACAGGTCAGTCTGTAGCATAGAAGTAAGCCTCTAGAATGGGGATACAATTTATATTGTAATTGTTCATGATAAAAGATTTGGCATCATCATTTACACTTGAATGTCCGTAACAGTTTTTGTTCTATCTCTGTGTAAATAGTTCCATAGCATTTCCAAAAACTTCCAGATTTGTTATGAAACTTTTAGTGTAGATCTTGCCTCAACCATTAACTACTTTTTAAAAGTATGGAAGTCAGGTGTAATTACTGCATAATATTTGAATGAGCTGGGCTAATGTGTACTTGTGTGTGCAGTCTGACAGGTCACAGGCAAGACTCCTCTCCCAAAAGCCATCGAATTGTGCCGCCTTCGCTTCTTTCCAAAACAGACAACAAATCAGGTAAAAGTGTGGTGAACATTGATCGGGGGGTTGGACCCTAGATCATGTGAGGGTGGGCGGGGCCTCTAGATCAGGTGGGGCATGGTCTGTGACTGAGTCAGCATCCCACTGAGTTCTCGTCACTTGTCTCTGTTGCAGATGACAAGACCCCATGGGGCATCAACCTCATGAAGAGAAGCAAGAAGAGCAGTAATCCCAAGGCTTTTGGAGTGCGGCTGGAGGACTGTCAGCCTGCTGTCAACCATAAAGTGAGCACTCATATAAATGCATACAACTATATCTTGCACTGTTGTTGGTACATAAAGTCACATAGTTTATATTGTGCAAGTGAAAAAACTTGCAAAAAAAAAAAAAAAAACTAACAATGGGAAATGTTCTGTGTTTCTCATGCTCATATTACTTACATACCTGTCTGTGTATTTGACCTTTAATTTAAAATCCTCTTTTCCTCTCATTTTCTCAGTTTGTGCCTCTGATTGTGGAGATGTGTTGTGCTGTGGTAGAGGCCATGGGTCTAGAGTACACCGGGATCTACAGAGTCCCAGGAAACAATGCGCTGGTGTCCAGTTTGCAAGAGCACCTCAACAAAGGGCTGGATATCAACACGGGAGATGAGGTGTGGACAGTTAGAACCAACAGAAAAATTACACCAACATTAGACACAGTTTTAAAATGTGAGATTTTCTCTGTCCATCAACACTAGCACAGTCGCATCACAGTATCCTCATAAAGCCCACTCGAAAGTTGTAGAATATGTTTTGGCGGTGTAGCAACATGTTTATCTTATCTTGGTAAATGTACACAAATGTACAAATGTAAACACATTTGAGACAATAATCTGTCCTGCCCTTTGTTTTAGAGATTCCAGGACCTGAACGTCATCAGCAGTCTGCTAAAATCATTTTTCAGGAAAATTCCAGAGCCACTATTCACAGATGGTAGGTGCAAAACTAACTCTATGCAACTTCAGATGCACATTTTGGATGTTTAGTTAGTTTTTTTTTGTTTTGTTTTTTTACTCTAATACAATGGGTACTGAGGCCTATAACACATGCACAGTAATGCTCTGAATTATGTGAAAACTGTGTGCACTTATTTGATATATTTATATAAGCTAACTGTATAGAGTCACAGGGCTTACAATAATCAATGAACTTGAGAATATGACACACTCACAAGGTTCAGGCGCATTTCCTATTCATTTAAATAAACGTTAAACCATACCAGTGATTGTGTCTGTGCTGTCCTCTTATCTAGTTTATTAACTTAATAACTGCACATCCAATGTGCCTGCACCTAATATATAACTGTAAATACTTTAATATTTCATTATTCTTTTTGAGTATAGATAAGTACAGTTCCTTCATTGAAGCCAATCGGATAGAAGACGCAGACAGCAGACTCAAAACTATGAAGACCCTGGTCAGTGTAATTTACAACCCTAAGCCCTAGCCCTTTTTAAAAAATCTCTCTTAGTATATTCACCTCAGTCTGCTTTATTTAAATCAAATACATTTTTGTTCTAGATCCACAGTCTCCCAGATCATTACTTTCATACTCTCAAATTTTTGGTGGAACACCTCAAAAGAGTGGCTGATTATTCAGAAAAGAATAAGGTACGGCTTCAATGGTCACTAACTAATTATGGAGTGAATAACCTGTGTGAATGGTTTACAAATACCTGGTGGTCTTGAAATCATGTTAATGATGTTAAGGAATGCAAGTGTAAAACATAAAAAGTATGTGTGCCATTAAAAAGACACTTATTTATTCATGTCTTAAACCCTAACATAAATGGAATAGATTCTATGTAGCCATAAATACAAGGGTCCAAAATTAATTTTGTGTGTGTGACCACTTTTGAGATGGAGCCCCGGAACCTGGCCCTGGTGTTTGGACCCACTCTGGTCAGGACGTCCGAGGACAACATGATGGACATGGTGACGCACATGCCTGACCGCTACAAGATCATAGAGACTCTCATTCTGCATGTAAGAAACTGTCTTATATATATATACCAATGTGTGTGTGTGTGTATATATGTGTGTGTGTATATATGTGTATATATGTGTGTGTGTGTATATATATATATAATATATATATATATACACACACACACACACATATATATATATACATATATCTATATATATGTGTGTGTGTGTGTATATATATATATATATATATATATATACACACACACACACACATATATATATATACATATATCTATATATATGTGTGTGTGTGTGTGTGTGTGTATATAAAATATGTTGATATCTTGACCTTGGATGAGTGCATTGTGTCCCCTCTCTCTATGTTTGTGTTCTGAGACAGCAATACTTTAAGACAATTTATGTTTACGATGTATGATGGTGATGTATAATGAGCATTGTCACACTGCAAACAAAGTGTGTCTTTTTATATAGAGTATGTAAAGTTCTAGTTTCAACTGTATAGGCGTGTGTATTTATTCAGTGCAACTGTGAATTCAATAAAGTCTGCCACCCCTTTCCTCCTACCTCATCCACTTATATTGTTGGTATCTGTGTTAATATATGTGCATTTGAGTCCCTGTAAGTTATTTGTGATATTGTGTCTAGAAATTTAAAAAAAGAATACTGGGGAATATTCTTTTTGATTTTGATTGGAGTTCATAATAACTGTTGACAATTGGAATACACTTTCATCCAGTCTGTTAAAATGTTGCTTTGTGTTTCAGTGTGACTGGTTCTTCTCGGACGGACCTATGGAAAAAGAGGAGAAGGTAAATGTGACAGAATAAGCCCAGACCTTTAGTGCTGTTTGGCGTCTCACTGTTCTTTTGTTTGTGAAGGCCCCTGATCACGAGAGCGACTCTTCACCAGTGCCCAACATCGATCACCTGCTGTGTAACATCGGCCGCACAGGGGGGCCAGGAGACTGCCCAGGTGAGGGTCTGCCCTACACACACTCTGCTTTGTGAGAACAGCACACACTGGCACAGTGTTCAGAGGAATGAGACAGTTGTGTATCTTTAATGGTTTGTGTCCTTTTCTGTGCGCTGCAGCTGAAAAAGTGGAGGCACCACTGCGGTAGGACCTCTGTGTTTGTGATTCTGTGCCCCCACCTGAGTGTTTTTACATTGTTGTCCTGTCCTGAAGTCAAATGTGAATTCTGACCATTTTATCCAATGGGTGTAATATTGATAGACATGGAAAGCTTCAATTATAAATAATACATATTATATTATGTCTTCTTTAGTTTGAACAAGACAATCATTTGTAAACCTTATAATTTGTTCAATTACATTTTCTTCATGTATTTTAATTTTATAGGGAAAAACAAAAGGTGATAAAAGTTGAGTGGAACAATGAAGTTGTTGTTGAAGTGAACAATTTCAATATATTCTGGAGGTTTAGACCTCTAATCATTGACATCACTTGTTCCTGATTAGAAGGACATTTTGAGGGCCTCTATCCATTAAAAATATATATGTTTTTATTTGAAACTGTTAACTGCTATGACAACTTTCCTCACTTGAAACCCATATTTTAAACGGGAATAGTGTCTATCAATAGTTTACCATAACCTATGCTGTGAGTGATAAATATACTGAATAGTCTCTTGGATCTAATATGTTTGTATCTTTCTTCTAGATTCCACCATCGATTCACTTAAACTAAAGGTAATCAAAACTTTGGTGCAACTCAGCAGTACATATAGAAAAGTTCTGTAATACAAACATGTTTTACAGATTTCTTTGAGCCCTAAGAAGGACCCAAATGCCAAGGAATTAATCTCTGCCATGACCCGCAAACGCAAGATATCACCTGACCATCTTCCAGGAATCAGCTCAGAGGAAAACTTGGAGCATGAGCCAGTCAAATCCAGCAATTTGAGGAGACAGAATGGAGAAGAGAGAGACAGCATTGAATCCAAGAGTGAGGTCCAAGGAGGAGGAGGAGAGGAAGGTCAAACCTTACAAGAGGGCAAGGATCTGGAAGAGGTTTCCAACAAAGAAGAGGTGGAAACCGAAATCAAAGTAAAGTATGAAAAAACTGACATAGCACAGCTGGAGGCACTGACAGTGCCCAGGCCACTGAGGCCAATTGTGGGTGTGAGGAGGGGGCACAGACTTCTCCGTCCTCACAGTTTCCACCTCCTCCAGGCTCCACCTGAGGCTCCTGCCCCATTGCACACATATCCCTCCAGAGCAGGGGGCCCAGCCTGGGTATCTCGCTCCAGGATCCCTCCTGCTCACACCTCTAGTTTCTATGGGACCCAGTCGGGCAACTGGGCTCCAGCAGTTCCACTGCGCTGTAAGAAAAGCTTCACTGCTCGAACGAGGGCTTTGTCCATGACCCTAGAGCTAGAGGGTAGAGCCAGAGGCTGGAGAACGGACAAGGTGGAGGTCATACGGGTCAATGAGAGCGGAGTTCCACAGGGATCAGCTATTGCAACAGTGTCTTATCAGGAGACCCCTCCAGTTCCTTGGATGGTTGTAGGGACTTGTCCTTGGTCAGACCCCAGCCCCTCCAGGTCCTCAGTGGTTCTAAGAAGACTCTCAAAACCACAAGAGCAGAACCAGAGATGGCGGCGCCACACAGTGATGGTATGAGCTGCTGCAATACAACACACCAAGATTTTAATCCAGGTTTGAACTAAAACAGCCAAATTTGAACTTTAAAACTCTCTGTCTCTTTTACACAAATAGTACTGTCAGTGACCAGGTTAGCCACAGAACAGTAACAACAACCTGCCCACTCTTGTATAGTGGCAAACTCCCTCTGTTCTGGTCCTGCCATGGCCTAGCAGAGTCCAGGTCTGGGGCTTCTGGAAGCATGTTGTAAACATCCTGTGATCCTCTATTGGCCTGAGACTCTGTAATATTTGTCTGGTTATATACCTGCATAGGCCAATTACAGCATTATATTTAAATTAAAGAAACATTGTACAAGATGTTTTACATGACTATGCTTAATTGTTTTGGCTTCTCAGAGTAATGATTCAATATCTTTAGTTGATCTACTTTTCCAACATCTTTCCAAAATGTCTGCAGCTAGTTCAAACTATGACCATGGCTAGTCTAACTAAATCTATGCAGGCCGTCAGGCTCATCAGTGTGTTGTTGCTGCCCACAGTAGCTTTCTTCCCATGTGTTCTGGACATAACCCTCAGATCATCCCAGTGGAGTTAACCTAATGCCGTCTGCCCAAAGGTTGGGGTCAGTAATAGATGTACTAAATATTTGGGACAGTAAGGACACGAGGCAGCTATGTGAAGTCATGCCAAATCAGTTTTCTATCCTTTGTACAATCACTGTGCAATGCCAATGCAAGCCCCAGTGACCAGTGCTCCTTCCATGTGCTGAACAGTGTCTGAATATTGTGCTCTGTGCCTGGGCCTGTTTTGTAACCCTTGTAGAAAGCCTTGAGAAATTAACCTATTGTACTATGTAAATGTTATACCTGTATATAAATATTAAATTATTATTATCTTTGGCTTTTTCAAATTATTATTGTTATGACTGTTTTTTTGTTTTAATTTGTCAAGTTACCGAATGCTCACCAAACCAATAACACAAAATGTCTTTAAAAGGCAAACCTAAATTAAGTTGAACATTATTTGTTATATTTTTTCAAATTAACATTTATTCAGCAGTGCTGAATACTTCAAAATTACACACACAGTGTGTAATTTTGAAATATTCATGGAAATGTTGTAATGAGTATTCTTAGAATATACTGTGCTTGTTGACACAAATCAGAGATATTACAGAACTACCAGCCACATTCAGCTTATTGCAATGGCCCTTTTTAAAACTTCAATGGTCAGTGATATAAATGTCCAAAAGTTATGACTCAATCATTCATTACCTATAATGGTGAACATACACAGACTGTTTAAATGGACCAGTCCTTTCAGATTAATGATAATATGACTGTTTCATGAAGAGATTCTTCTTCTGTGATTGCCTTTTCTGAGAAGGGAGAGCAGCCCTTGAGCGACGAAGGGCCACACCAGGAAGGCCAGCAGTGTTGGGAGGGACACATCAAAAGGCCACCACTTCTCCTGATTTAAACCAAATCATAAATCAGAAGAGCAAAGAAAAGAGAAAAAACATAAAATAAAAGCATAAAATAAAACGTGAACTTTGCCTAAAATGTACTATGAAAACCGTGATAAGACATAAAGAAACCAAAAGATGCACTGTGTAACTTTTTCTAGTCTGGTGTCTGCCACCCACTTGTCTCCATGGAGATCTTATTGCTTTGCCCGGAATGTTACACAGTATGGCAGTTACTTCTACATGCATTTTTTTCAATTACAGGTGATATTATTGCTAAGAAAATCACTTGGAAAAACAAGACTGGGGCCATTTCTAAACAGATCTAACTTGGCCCGGAGGCATCACCTGTTTGTCTCCACTAAGGTACTTTAATGCCATATTGTGGAACATTCTAGGCAAAGCAATAACATCTCCACTGGAAAGGTTACATAATGTGCCTTTTTTCTTTTAATTTAAGATGATTTAAACTAGTACAGAAAAACAATATTTTCATTTAGACTACTATCATTACATGTGGCAGAAATACTGTTACATGGCAAGAGCAAGGTTTCAAGACATCAAGGATAAACTACTGACTGCACAATCAATATGAACAAGTTGTAAGATATAAATAGAAAGTCTTACCTCACACATACAGCCTGGACAGTGCCAACATGGAGTCTCCTCTGACCCCAGGGCCTAAAACAGTCAGTACGTTAAGTTAAGTCAATATATCAGTTGACAACATCACAGTCAAGCAAATGTATGCGATTCTCACATTTGATGCTGCCAGCCGCTCCAACATCTCTAGACGCTGCCCCACACTCTTCATGTCTTCTCTAAGCCTGTGCAGGGCCAGTACAATCTGCTGCTGGAGCTGAGCCTCATGGCTGCCCCAGGATCCTCTGCGGTCCCCTCCATCGCCTCCATCACCCCCTCCATGCCCTCCACCCACGCCCCTGTTGCCATGGGGACCCAGACGCCTCATACCGCCCTCTGCCAGTCCACCTGCAAAGACCACAGAGGGTTAGTTACATACACATAGCTACTAACTATACCCTCACTACTGATGTGTAATGTTTTCACTGATTCTTTACATTGCTGATATGGCTGAACGATTTTGGAGAAAGGGTTAGCTGCAAGTTGTGATTAGATTTGCAAACTATGCATTAATACTAAGATTCAGTTCACATTTTAAAATTGTCCAAGATCATTAACATTTTTAGAGAAGATAAAGTTGAAACCAGAAGTTTACATACACTATAAAAAAGTGTATACGCTACACTTTTTTCTCACTGTCTGACATGAAATCAGACTAAACTTTGCCTGTTTTAGGTCAATTAGGATTACCAATATTATTTCTATTTACTAAATGCCAGAATAATGAGAAGGATTTTTCTAGTTTCTTCAAAGTCAGAAGTTTACATGCATTTCATTAGTATTTAGTACCATTGCCAACTATATGACTTGGGTCAAATGTTTGAGATTTCCTTCCACAAGCTTCTCACTGTAGTTGGCATGAATTTTGGCTCATTCCTCCTGACAGAACTGGTGTAACTGAGCAAAGCCTTGCTCTCACAGGTCTTTTCAGGTCTGTCCATAAATTTCCCATACAACTGAGATCAGGGCTTTGTGATGGCAACTCTGAAACATTGACTTTGTTATCCTTAAGCCACTTTGTAACCAGTTTGGCAGTATGCTTCTGATCATCCTGGCTGATGTCTTGACATGTGTTAATCTTTCCTCAAGAAATCTGTTCTGTAAAGTGCACCAGTCCCTCCTGCAGCAAAACAACCCCACAACATGATGCTGCCACCCCTGTATTTCACAGTTGGGATGGTGAGCTCAGGCTTGCAAGTTTACCCCTTTTTCCTCCAAATGTAATGATGCTCATTAAGGCCAAACAGTTCAATTTTATGTTTGTTAGACCACAGGACACGTCTCCAATAATTAAGGTCTTTGTCTTTGTGTGCATTTGCAAACAATCTCTTTCTTTTGGAGTAATTCCTGGCAGAGTGGCCTTTCAGCCCATGTTTGCACAGTACTCGTTTCACTGTGGATAATGACACTTATCAGATTCAGCCAGTATCTTCACAAGGTCTTTTGCTTTTGTTCTTGGTTTGATTTGCACATTTTGGACCAAAGCAGTTTCATCTCTGCTACACAGAACCCGTGTCCTTCCTGAGCAGTTTGGTGGCTGGATATTCCCATATTGTTTATACTTGTGTATAATTGTTTGAACAGATGAACGTGGCACCTTCAGGCATCTGGAAATTGCACCCAAGGATGAACCAGACTCGTGCAGGTCCACAATTCTCTTCCTGATATCTTGGCTGATTTCTTTTGACTTTCCCATATGTTACACAAAGAAGCAGTGTGTTTCAGGTGTTCCTTCAAATATATCCACAGGTGTGTCTCTAATTAGCTCAAATGTTGTCACTAAACCTGTCATTAGCTTCCAAAGACATGGCATCATCATCTGAGTTTTCCCAAATAGTTTAAAGGCATAGTAATCTTACTGTATGTAAACTTCTGACTTTGAAGAAAGTAATAAAACAATTGTCTTAAAAATCCTTCACTAATTATTCTGGCATTTAGCAAATAGAATTAATTTGGGCAATGCTAATTTTCCTAAAACAGGAAAAGTTTAGTCTGATATCATGTCAAGCAGAAAGAAAAAAGCATATGTGTCTTTTTATATAGTGTATGTAAACTTCTGGTTTCCAGTATAAATAAATTGCTTAACTGATTAAAGCAAATCAATTCAGAAAAACGGCAGGATTACAGTGAAGACATGCGATTTAATTGCAAATGAAATTCTATTATTTTTAAATGTTTGCAATTGCACCCAATCATAAATTGTGATTCCAACTTTTTCCACTTGTTACAATTATGGTTCCCCCCCTTCTTTTTTAGATTAGTAAGAAAGAAAGTGTAATTCTGAAATTCTATCCTTTGCACAAAACATTCAATCACCTATCTAAGAATGGAGGATAACCTAATAGGAACACTTTTATTTCATTGGATCTGTCTTTTCTTGGTATTTCCTGAAAATAATTCACAGGAGACATGGCCTATTTCCTCTGAGCACGTAGCCTGACTTCACAAACCCTGTCTGATCAGCCTAGTTAAGTACATCTACGTCCCGTTTGCTTCAGTAACATCCCTCTGCAGCTTACGTTCTCTCCAGTGAGAAGCATCTCGTCCACCATCCCGGCTTCTCATTGGTCCTCTTTTGTCCCGGGCACCCTCTCCTCCCTCACCAGCCCCTGCCTGTCGACCGTCTGCTTTCTTCTCCACTAGGCTCTTAGGGTGGCTCTCATAGAAGCCATTTAAGACCTGCAAAAATAGGGACATTTAGTACATGATGTTCAGGTGATACACATTTCAATGTTGACCAATACGTTAAATACATAATATCACATTTTTTTAGAGCCTAGCTTACAATCTTGATTTTATCACAATTTATGAGCATGACAGGCTGACCAATAGGAGCTGGCGTAGAAAAGAGTCTGTGTTTGAGTATAATGCTGCATTAAACAGAAGCACTATATCACAATATGAAAAAAAAAATATTGTCACAGAAGGTGAGAGATATAAACTATAGCAATTGTTGTTTTGGTAAAATGCTAAATTATATTATTGGGTTTATAGTCACCTGATTAAACAAAAAATATACATAAAACATATTAATCATTCAAATAAGTCTCTCAAGTTATCAAACTGCCTAGCCTACACTTTTGTTACCTTGGTGTCTAGCTGCTCCACTGAGTCACAGAAAATCTCACTCTCAGAGTCGCTCGTTAGGACCAGAGGCTCGGACAGGCCCGAGTCTGCAGCACACAGGAGTACAGGTGAGAGTGGTCCTTCTACTGATAAGACTTATGAACATTAAGAATAAAACAAAAACGGATGTTTTAGACACATCCTTCTCTGCTTTATTATAAAAGCACCACTGAGTGACAAAATCTGACCACTGCACACTGTCAAACATCTAATAATTAGCAGCTTTCATCTTTGGTTTGTTTTTACTTCATCAACATGATGACCTATCCTAAGCCGCGCATACTCCCAAAAATGTATGCATTAACAATGTAAGGGTTTGTGAGACAGTGTCCCCAAGATAAACTGTCATAAAACTAACCCTAGCTCATGGGATTCAGACACCTGAGGAGATGAGCTGGCAAATCTTACCATGGCACACACTGTCAATAAGAGGTGCAGTTTCAGACTCATCTTTGGCTCTGTTTTTTTCCGTCAGTTCTGTAGAGACACAAATCCATAAAGTTCATAATCATTATGTAATTTTTGTGTATGCTGTATGAATTGTACTAAAGCTGAAGTTATGTAATCATTGTACAGTTGTGACCTTCTCGTAACACAAGAAGAGACTGTGGGGGCCTGGGCATGTCGTGGATCACGTGGTAGAGCGGCTCAAAGTGGTGGAAGAGAGAGGCTGTCTTCTCATCCATTGGCATTGTGTCAATGACCTGAGTCAGCAGATGCACAGTTAACACACCTCTCCTATTTACTGCATTTTTAATTTAAATGTTCATGAATATTTTAGAATATTTAACAACAAATAAAATACAAAATAAACAGACCAACAAGACAAACAAATGTCACAAACAATAATACAAACCAAAACTATGCCCCTGCTCAACTAGCTGTTTACTGCACTATTAATACACTTTTATCATGACAAATACCTCCTGAGCAACATTTTTCATCTCATCCACGTATGCCGCCATGGCACTTTCTCTCTCCATCTCGCCCAATTTGTTCCATGCATCCCTGCACAAACATAATGGAGAGGACCTCATGAGCTTGTTGCATAATTGAGACTGGGAAATTATGAAAGGGGCTCTTGGCAAACCAACCATTTGTATCGACCAACAGGGTCCCAGAAGCCTGGGCGAGGTACTTCGCATGGTCCACACACAGCCTGCTTGTACAGACTGTAGAAGCGCAGCATTACCTCGTATGATGGCCGGTAGCAACCTGAACAACAGCAACAAACAGTATTGGGCCTTACTCTCATACTTTATAATATACAGCAGTAATGTTTAAGCTCACACGCAGAACATTTACTTAGGGTAATTTATTTGAGAAACTATTTAAAATGTCCTTCAGAGTAGTTTCCAGTCACTTTACTGTTACTTCTGCAATAGTTTTGAAAGAAGAGTTATATTTTTCCACACACTGCAAGTCTATAAGTGAACAAAGCTATATGTTTACACCAACATCTTTTTTTTTTTTTTTCTTTTGAAAATCCCATATTCGAAGTATTATGCAACGTTTTGATTATCTGACTATAGAGATCAACAACTGATATTACATAAAGACATACCCTGAGAACAGACTCTAAGGGCAGAACTGAGCAAATACCATTTTTGGGGAGGTTGTGGATGACATCCACGGCAGCCTGGAAGCGCCGCTCGTGGTCGAGTACAGGCTCCGCCATAGTTGGTACAGGCATGACACAGGGGAGGCCTGAATGGAGCAACTCATTAGGCCCTAAAAGTAAACAAACAAGATAAAATGATACAGTTGATATGTGTAACCGAGTGATCAGTAAATTGTAAAATTGCGGTAAGCCGATGTGTATGCAATCATTAACAGACTGTACACGAACCATGCAGTAAAAGAGTAATAAGAGGTAATAAGCATAAAATTAATTCTAATCAAACACCTAACAATACAATGACTCTAAAGGGATTTAGAGAGGTAATGTCAAAGAGCAATGAGTTGTCCTTCATTTGCTGCCCTCCAGAATGCAGTAACTCGTCTTAAGTCCACAACTACCATTAACATCAGCCTGACTCACTGTCTGACGATTTCTTTAAAAACGGATGGAGGTAAAAAGTAATTGCACAATACACAATTGCACAATATTAAAATCTCTTGACTCGGTGTTTAGCGTATGGTTTTAGCTTGTGTGAGTAATAATCACTGACATTATCTCACCTTACTCGCTGCAGGGTTTGTTTCCAGTCATAGCTGCTCAACCCCACAGTTATAAGCTCTAAATAAGCAGAATGAATACACAGGGAGGTGGACGGCCTAACTTACACTTTGAAAACTGTTTGAACTTCAGCTGATTGATTCTGTTTACGCGTTTATAGTCGACACTTCCGTGTCTGTCGCGTCACGTGACCACCACGTGACTCAAACTCTCATTACAAAGTTATAACATAGGTTAATGGTCAGACTCTATTTAACATGACCATAAAATGCAACTACAGGATTATTTTTATGAATGAACAACATTTTTTTTTTTTTGTAGGTTTAGGGGTTAGTGCCAGTAAATGTAATATAGTGAGCTGAAAAGATTAGTCTATAATGGAATGAGAAGAAGAGACAGACCATGCACCATGGATGCGCCTCAGTTAATCCGTTTTGCATTTGGTCCACGCTAGAAAACAGGAAATACTTCAGAATAAAATACTAATATACACTGTTCAATGGCCTGTCCAGGAGCCACGAACCTTTTACATAAATCTGTGTCAATGATGTAACCACAGATGATGTTGATGATGATGATGATGACGACGACGATTATTATTATTATTATTATTATTGTTGTTGTTGTTGTTGTTGTTTTTGTTGTTGTTGTTGTTATTATTATTATTATTATTATTATTAGTAGTAGTAGTAGTAGTAGTAGTAGTAGTAGTAGTAGTAGTAGTAGTAGTAGTAGTAGTAGTAGTAATATTGAGTATAGCTGAATAAATGAACAATTGCAGAAAGATTGGCCTAGAACACTCGAGATCGTTAGGCTGATATTATTAAATAAGGCTCTTTACTTTCAAGGATATATATTTTTAATTACCGGTAACCCTAACGTTTACCGTTAGGGTTAACGGTAATTCGTTTAGGCTAAGTTGTTATTGTATATTTTTCAATCTTTAATAAAGGCGCAATCTGTTAAAATAAATCAAGTTTGCCTCTCGTTCTCTTGGATTATATTATTGTGAAAGCCCAGTTCCGGATGCGCTGAGTTGTTGAGGTTGATCTAGTGGCTGTGCGTAAATCTTTGACATCAGCTGTGGGTTTGGCTTCTATAATAAAACCCAGGGCCCCTACACAAGAGTCGGGGTTCCGCGGGGACCTCATGCGCTAGCTCCAGCACACCGGACCTCAGCGAGGCTGCATGGTTTTCAACGGCGCTTTCTCTACAAACAGACACGCAACCAGGAATAATGCTGGGAAACAAAAAGAAAGCATCAGCCCTTAAAGACGGCACCGGGACGTCCCAGAAGGCCATTGATCCTCTACGAAACCTGGGTGAGTGTTCGCAGTGACGGGGCCCGTGGAGCGGAGAAGAGCTGAGTTTAGTCCCGTTATCTTCCCCGCCCCCTTGTTCCAGTGCCTCTGATAAGAATAGGAGCAAAAGACGACAATTGTTTGAGATATTCACATCCAGATTGGAAATGCATTCTAGTTTATTGTGAGTGAGTGGCCCTTAATGTAATTTAAGACTGTACGCTGTATGCACAACCGTTCTGTAGAAATGGGGCGTCATTGGGTAGAATAACTGTTGATTAATTTATTATTTTGGCTATGGCTTTCTCCAGTAGGAGTATTATAAATAATGCTTGTCTGATTAAAAAAAAAAGCATACAGAAATGAATGCAACAGAGTAGAAAGAAGAGCGACCTTTCCTGACAATATCTTAACACTGATAGTCACTTTAAAACATTTCCCAATACATTTATATCACATAATTATCTTATTCATTTACTGGAAACAGCTAGTTGGGTTTGGAAACAGCTTAAAGCCAGAACAATATCATAATTTGATTGGAGTTTCCTATTTACTTTTTAAACTACAAACTACAGTGTGCTCCTTACATGAGTTTTCTTGATGAAAGCGTTTAGTTTGACCTAATGAGATGGTTCTTTGTGGTCTCTCAGAACTCCCTGTTCTGTTTTAGCCTCTGGTCTAAACCTTGTCATCAACGGCAGCAGAACCCCACCCCTCAATATATGAAGTGGAGCAGGCGCTGTAAGGGACCCCTCCTGCCCCCCTTCACCCATGTGTCTAAATCTTATGGAGAGCTCTGCCACATGAGAAAAAGTTGCAACATTTGATTTGAGTATTTGTTTTGTATTGGGAGTTTATTGTTTATTGTGATATTTGAATATACTTTTTGGCACAATAAGTTCAGTTAAATGCCAAAAAAACAACAAAACTAAAAATGTACATGGCCTCATTTACTACTTAAACTAAGTCAAAGTAAAAAAGGAAAATCATGAATAATAATAATAATAATTTTGTCCTACTTTCTAAAAACGTACATTTCTGTAACATCTGCAATATGTCTATTTTCTTGTGATATTGAGTACTGTGTCAACCAATATTGCAAAATTAATATTTTTTCAATATATTGTGCATTCTTACTCTTGTGTGTCCGTGTGTAGGAGTCCAGGATGATGAAGATGTGAAGCACATGCTCCAGGGGTCTAGTCTGATCAAGGTAACTGATATTAGGAGGTGCACTTTAAGACAATGCAAGTTTATGACTGTTACATATTTTCTGCATTCACACATTCAATTACACTTTAGGAACCTGCTGCTAATACCAAAATATGGCGTCATGTACCAATCATAGATGAAACATTCTGCACGTCCATGTGGAATCCCACACTCAGAACTAGTCAAGTGAAATCATTTTGCAGTTATTTCTGGATTCAAGTGACCTACATTTAACCAGAAGACAAATTTACTGTGGATGCATTTACATGGCCAATAAAAAGCTGATAAAAATAGGTCAGATAAACCCAATAATTACACCTGATTACTGGTATGTATTTACAACTGCAAAAGAGATCTGATAATGAAAAACACATGTGTTGGTTGATCAGTGGATTTTTAAAGTCATGTACTTGGAAGTGCAATGAATTTTAAGATAACTTTTTTGTATAATTTTCCTTGTCAAAACCTGTTCAGGTGTGAACGATTAGCAAGAAATCCAATTACTCACATAAGATGTCATTTATTTAAATTTCAAAAATCTCATCTCCATAAATTAGACAATGATCAGATTTTGGTGTGCACTGTTATGAATTCTTATGTAGAGTATGTTAAAATGTACAGTATATATGTCAGGTGCGGTCGCCTCACTGGCAGAAGCACAGGAGTCTTCGGCTGCTTGAGGATGGGGTCACGGTTTGGTGCCAGTCCCATAAAACGTCCAGTCGAGCCAAAGAGCAGCAGTCCTGTGAGTAATAATCATTGTTATTGTTACTTTGCTCTTTTCTGCACGGTCAACCATGCCATCCAACAGACTGTGTGAGGTCCGAGCCACAAAACCATCTATAAAATTAGAATTTCTCTGTTTTTAGAAAGTGCACTGAGAGACTGGGTGTGTAAACTAAAGCTGCTACTTAGAGCTAGTGCAGACCCGGCCAGGGTTAACTCTTGATTACAGAGGCAGAGTGGCTATTTCCAGCATAAGTCCCGAGTGATGCTTTGGCTTGATCGGGTAGATTATAGGAGATGCTGCAGGGAGTGGTTGGTGGTTGTGGCAGACGTAATGAGCAGATGTCACTGTGGTTCATGTACCGGCCCTGGAGTTCTGCTGCCTTCACTTTCTGCAAGTTTTCCTGACTACATCCTACATACGTACAGTTAAATGTAAAAGAACAATTTCAACAGTGCATATCAAATCAAGACCCGCTGATAACAAACATACACTACCTAACCCACAAACTTTAAGAAGCCTGCCAAGTTGAACAATAGGCCACTGTCTACATTTTCAGATATGTTTTCGTTAATGTAGTATAACTGAAAACAACATGGGTGTTCTGCACTCAGAAATGCTAAAAAACAACAATGTAAATTGCTACAGTCACATCAAATACAAACTGACATTATGAATATGTTATTACACACCTGTTGAACCTGAAGTAAAGCTAAAGTACCCAACTTTTACTCATAAATTTTTTTTTTCCTCACCACAATGTATATTGTAATATCAGAACTTTGTGACAAAAATCAGACCTCTACACTTTATCTAATTAGAAAATATTTTGTCTATTGAAAACTTGTAAAGAGCCATGGGAGTCCCATCTTTTTATCTCCATCTGCATAGCTATACTTGTGGCCAGCAAATTCATTCATACATATACTAGGGATGTGCCAAAAGTTTTGTAAAAGCTAGGAACAGGTTAAATAGATTTAAATATCTTGGAAAATAATTCACCCCAATGTTATGAGCATTAACAATGATATTTGTGACCAAAAAGATTTTCTTCCATCTTCAGTCTCTGTCTTGGAGGTAGAGTGTGTCCGTGAAGGCTGTCAGTCTGAAGTCCTGCGTCGCATGGTTGACTCTGTCCCTGAAAACCACTGCCTTACCGTGGTTTTCAAAGGGCCACGTAAAAGTCTGGACCTGCTGTGTGCCAGTCAAGAGGAGGCCCAGCGCTGGGCTCGGGGCATCCGCACTCTGCAAGAACGAGTGGAGAACATGACACAGAAGGAGAAACTCGACCAATATCCTTTACAACTCACTTGTTTGTGATAATCACAAAACATCTCGAATAGTTAATACTTTTTTTTATACCAGAAGCACCAAAAGCTCAGTTGGTAGAGAGTTTGTCCTCTGATCCAAACGTTATTGTTTCCAATTTCCACATAAAAATCATTGGTTGAGTGGTCAGATGGTCAGTGGTTGGTGGTGCGATTCCAGCTTCTACAGATAAATGCTGTTGTTGTGTCCTTGGGCAAGACCTAACCCTCCTAGACCCCAGTGTCATGCTTACACTGGTGTGTGCAAGTGTGTGTGAATGGGTGAGTGGTTCCTTGATGTACAGCACTTTGCGTGCCTTGAAGGTGGAAAAGCGCTATATAAAATTTCGACCATTTACCATGGCCATGACCAATATCCAGACCTCTGTATTTTTCAGTCATGACTTGACTATAAAATAAACACCTTAATGCCTTTTCCACCTGGATCCATGCTTACTTGAACCGAGCTGACCAGAACCATGATGATAAGATGAGCTATGATGAAGTGCAAAACCTACTGCAGATGATCAACATTGACCTCAATGAACAGTATGCACGTAGCCTCTTTCAGGTATTCACTCACACACTCTGTTGGGTTCTTTCTATACTAAAAAAGCACTTTCTGTAATGTTTGTTTAATGTTTGTGTTCTGCAGAAGTGTGATCGCTCGGCTGACGGGCGCCTGGACCATGGGGAGATCGAAATCTTCTGCAGGGAGCTGCTCAGGAGACCGGAGCTGGACGCGGTTTTCATTCAGTACTCTGCAAATGGCTGTGTGCTCTCCACTGTGGACCTGCGAGAGTTCCTCAAGGACCAAGAGGAGGACGCCTCTGTGACTCACGCTCAGAGCCTCATCCTCACCTACGAGCTCAACCCCTGGGGTAGGGCCATTTAAATGCAGTCCATAGGAAGGGCCCATGAGAATATGTGCAACAGGCAATTAAACTAATGATGGTAAAATGATATAATGTAGATTTATAGTTCTCTCACTAACTTTAGTAAATCATTCTTCATTCATCACGTGATCTGCTGTGATTTGTGTGATGTTATGTAATTCTGAAACAAGAAGTTTCAGTTCATGACCTTTCTACCCAGACTGTTCCCTTTTGAACAGTTTGCTTCATTGACAGGATCAGGAAGGTCATTTACAAAAGTAGATATATATTTGTGTTGTTTCATTTTTCATATTAACACTCAAGACAACAACTTTCAGACTTGTGGTCACGGACACATAAAAATAGCACTTGAACTAAAAATTTACATCTCATACAATCGAACTGCTAGATGAGTTTCACCACAAGAGGGCACTCTTTAACTCTTGCATTATTAAGTGTACCATTAACGTAATTACATTAAAAAATATATATATCTATTTATGTCTATTTACCCTTCTTTACTGGAAATATGAAACATGTATTTTGCTTTGACAGCTCAGAAGAACCACTTCATGACCCCTAATGGCTTCACCATGTACATGCTGTCCAAAGAGAACTGTGTGTTTGACCCAGCCCACGCTCGGGTCTACCAGGACATGAACCACCCTCTGTCCCACTACTTTATCTCCTCCTCACACAACACCTACCTCACCAAGGACCAGCTGACCGGAGACAGCAGTACTGAGCCTTATATTCGGTCAGTTAGAGACAGTTTGATCAGCACTTTCATATCCTTTTTTCTATTGTAAGTCTGTAAATCATATATGTTTAACAGAGCTTTGAACCAAGGCTGTCGTTGTGTGGAGCTGGACTGTTGGGATGGAGAGAAGGGAGAGCCTGTCATTTACCATGGACACACACTGACCTCCAAAGTGCCCTTTGATGAAGTTATTGAAACTATCAATGAGTATGCCTTCAAAGTGAGTGGAGGACATCAGTAAAAACTCTATCCATACTTCAGAGCATGTAAGAGACCCCTTATGTGTCACACAGGCCTCGCCTTACCCTGTGATTCTGTCACTGGAGAACCACTGCAGTGTGGAGCAGCAGACTGTGATGGCCCGACAACTGCGCACCATCCTGGGAGACAAACTGCTCACCAAGCCCCTAAAGGGCTGGGACACCCGCTACCTGCCCGCCCCTGAGGTAACTGTGCCCGTGCAGACATAGTCCCCACTGGTGTAACATTTATAATTATGTAACTATTGATTGCAAAAATCTTACTCACTTTTACATGTTTTCATTTGTAATACTCACAGTTATGTTTTTGCATTCCAGGATCTTAAAGGGAAAGTCTTGATTAAAGGGAAAAGGGAGAGTTCAGGAGAGGACCACTACAGTGCCTCAGACTTCAGCTCCTCAGATGAAGAGAGTCAGAAGGATGCCAGGTCTAAAACACAGAGAGTGGAGCGGAAGGTAAAAGCCTGTGTGTGGTACTAGGGCGCGACCTGTAGAATATCACAGTGTTTTTGTTTGTGACCTCAGCCAGCAGCCTCCAAACTGAGCCCAGAGCTGTCGGAGCTGGTGCTGTACACCCGGAGTGTTCCCTTTAAAGGCTTTGATCAGGCCGCCAGAGACCCCGAGAGCCATGTGTCCTCTTTCTCCGAGAGCGAGGCCTTAAGACTCATCAAAGAAACAGGTCTGACACATTTGAATCTCACATAAAGGTGCACCTGCTTGTCTGTATGGTGATGTTATTGCTTTTTAAAGGTATATTTGAGCAATAAAATTGTAAATAAATAAATGCAAGATAGATAAGTTTAGTGTCCTTCTGTGGAAGATTCCAAGCAGGTGGCAGACTACTACTACTCAGTCCAAATTTTAAATAAGGAAAATCATATTAATAATAAACCTTTTACAGGGATGCACTTTGTTCGTCACAACAGTCACCAGCTCAGCAGAATTTACCCTTCAGGCCAGCGCCTCCAGTCGTCCAACTACAACCCCCAGGACATGTGGAACGGAGGCTGTCACATGGGTTAGTAAAATACATATTATGTACATCATTTACAGACCTGTCGCAAATTTAAAAGTGCGATATATTGCTACAAAAAAAAACAACAACAACAGAAAACTACAAATAACAATGAAGATGATAACTACTACTTACTTCAAAATAATATTGTTCATCACACATTTATTGAACATGATATTGAAGTAATATAATGTAATTGTAACAGACTTTTTTTAGTATATTTTTGGTATATGAAAACATTTTGTGTGTGTTTTGTAGTGGCTCTAAACTTCCAGACTCCTGGTGAGCAGATGGACTTGAACCGGGGCAGGTTTCTCCAGAACGGTCAGTGTGGATACATCCTGAAGCCCCCCTTCATGTGCCAGCCAGACACGACCTTTAACCCTGAGAATGTGGGGGGTGGTCCGGGCCATAAACCATTCCTGCTCACTGTCCGGGTAAGATTTCTTGCTGTAACATAGTGTGTAATAACTGAATTATTAAATTTGAAAACCTACAAGGGAAATTACTTGGATACAGTAGCTCAAAAATACAATTCAAAAGCCCTTTGCTACCACTTTTATATTTACTACACTTTAATGAGTCTTGATAAAATATGAACAAAGATTTAAGACTTGTAATGAACATATAGTTTATTAAGAATGATTCAGTAACTACTTAATTAAAGGATTAGGGCTAGGAGTTAAAAATCAGGGGTTTAATTAAGTCAAAAGTTCAGGGGTTTAATTAAGTAGTTCAGGGGTTTAATTAAGTAGTTACTAAGATAATAAGCTTACTAATTCTTAATAAACCATTTGTTCATTATGAATTGAGTCTTTGTTCATGCTTTATTAAGGCTACTCTAAATAATAATAGTGATCAATAGTTAAAAATGTGTCAAATAAGGACAAATATACAGAAATATTTACACAGATTGTTATATATACACTTTGTCATTTGTGTTTTTTGTTGTTTTTTTTTAACTCCAGATTATTTCAGCTCAACAACTGCCTAAACCTGAATGGGATAAACCAACATCTATAGTGGATCCGCAGGTGTGGGTTGAAATACACGGCCTTCCAATCGACAACAATAAGAAAAAGACTACTTATGTTGAGAATAATGGTATGTATTAATACTGATGATTTTTTTAGCTACAACTTGATCTTACTTAACAATGTTTAAAAGAAATAAAAGTCTGAATTAATTTCTTCTGGAAATGAAATTACTTTTAAAATGCATCAATAAGACATCAACATGAACCAACAAATTTCCCAGTGACACGCACAATTTATTTTCCAGTCCTTGATCGGTGATATTTATTTATTTATTTGATTTATTTATTATTTTGCATACCCCGCCCCGAATTTACAATCACACATAATGACCCATAAGGCTGTTTTAGTTCATTAATTTTGTTTGTTATCTATTATGTTATGTAAATATCAGCTTTGGAGTAGGTTAAAATACTTCCTTTTCCAAACATTCCTCCAGGTTTTAATCCTCGCTGGGACTGTACCTTTAACTTCACGGTTCACGCTCCAGACTTGGCCTTGGTTCGCTTCATGGTGGAGGACCACGATTACACTTCAGCCAATGACTTCTTAGGACAATTCACTCTGCCCTTCATGAGTCTACGTACAGGTCTGTGTCAAAACTACAAACGGGAAGATTAATACTGGAAAAATATATATTAAATAAATTGTCTTAAATTCGGAATTGTAATGTTTTGAGAATTTTTGTCTAAATTGATTTAAATTGATTTAGATTTATTAAGACTGCATACACACTTGCCTTGATTTAATTAGGATATAGACCTGGTTTTGTCCTCTTCTAATCCCGATTTAGTCCTTGTCTAGTCTGGGTTTAGTCCGAGTTTATTCCCCCTTCTGAGGGAGTGTCTTAGCTACTTGGTGTGGATCTTTAGAATAGTATTTTAGACTGGTTTCATTGTGATTTCAAGAAAAAAAATGTCAGTAGGAAATATGAAAAAATACTTAAATGGGTCAACAAAACAAATAAAAAAATAATCCTGAACAACATGGACAAATATTTTTTTCTTAAAGAAAAAGTGAGTCATGAATAACAAAAAAAAATATTGTGTGTTTGATGTTCACCAGGTTACCGCCATGTACGCCTGCTGAAGTCGGATGGGTCCAGTCTGTCCCCTGCCTCTCTCTTCATTCACGCTAAAATCTCCCCGTGCAACATCAGCAGCACAAGAAGCCCCTGCAGATCCCCCATCAGGTCTCCATCCAAGAGCTCTGCGGCTAAGTCCTAAAGAGCAAAAGGACTTAGCAAAGGACATAACAGGCTCTGTGATGGATGTGATACACTGTGAGTACCAGTCCTGAACACAGGCCTGGCCAGCCAAAAATCTACACTTCTCCATAACTTGGAATATGTGTAGTATGGGCACAGATTTTATCTCTCCTCTTACGGTTCACCGGTGGATTAAACAAACAAACAAACAAACAAAAACAAACAAATCCAAATAAAACAAAATAAGGGGGACTGAAAAAGGAAAAAAAAAAGTATTTCAGCAGAATCAATGAGTGAAGTGCTAAATACTGTGAATCTAAAGTGAGAGAAGTTTGATTTTATTCTAACTGGCAGATGACCAAAGTGATCCTTCGTTCTCCATGCATCAATGAGAGAACGGAGAATGAGACATAGAGGAGGGGGTGTTGACCAGACTGAAGATCTCCTGTATAGAATATATAGAGAGAACAATTCTGGACCCAGACTACCTTAGCACTTCACCAAAGAAGATATTAATACTCTCTATGCCCATTTTACAGTAGTGGCCAATAACACTGATGTAATGAAAGAGGCAGGTCTGAACCAGGCACTGGCTTCAACTTGACCAGTTTAGAAAAACATGGCATGGTGCACTTTTCCATTTTTTCTTAAATTTCATTGAATATGAATTATCCAGAACATCTGATGAAAATTGTATTTTATTTATTTTAAAGGGATAAAAAAGGGATTATTTTATTTATTTTAAAGGGATAAAAAAACTATGAAGCCTAACACTGTCAGGTCATACCAGCTGTTTCCTGCTCTTAACTTGAAGGTCAGACACTTCACATACTCCAGTACGAAAGTGAAGCCATACAAACACACAGATAATGCAGTGTTAGGAGGAGGCTGTTATATAAGCATGATATTAATATTAATATGACTGTATTTTAAAAAATGACTATGAAGCAAGCATGACTCTAACTTTTACACTTGAACAAGTTGAATTCCAAGTAAAACAAACCACTAAAAGAGGCAGCTTCAGTGTTAAATCAATGGTTTACAATGTTAATATCTGACCTTTTAAGCTTTTAAACTAACTCTTTAGGATCCTGTTGCTGGTTTGAAATGCGCAGCTTATTGCATATTTGTCTTGTCATGTCCCTTTCCCTTTAATGGTCTGCTCTGTCGAGCTGTTGTAGAGATCTTTCAGCATAAAGTAGCAATTAGTAATTAGCTTTGTGGTGTTATGTGGGACCACAGCATGACAGAGGTAGCTATATTCTTTTAAAACTCAGTGCTAATGCTATAAGTATTTAGCAACTAACAAAGTATAATTTTTTAACCAGTACATTTGTCTATTGTATTCTATTCTTAATCTATCAATTATTAACTTTTCTAATGTTTGTAGTAGTTAGTTTTTTTTCCAATCAATAAATTGTAAATAGTCAAATATTAATAAAGATTAAATTAATATACAATGCAAATAATATAAAATAAAAATGTCTTGCAATGAGTTAATATAAGCAGTTTACATTAAAAATCTTTGCCAGTTTTTTAATACTTAGAGGCTAAGTGCATTTATAGTTATAGTTATAGTCTATAGAAATAAAGAAAATAAACCATCACACTGATAATCAGTGATATATCTGTACGGTCCAGTGCTGTCACATGTGTACTGAAAAAAAATCAACCGTATCACCTTTTAAGAGCCAAACTCTCATGAAATTATTTGATACTGATATGAAATGATCACAAAATTAAGCGATAAAGTTTTGATGGGCTTTGTGTTACATTTTTTGCATCAAAAGCTCTTTGTAAATAATTTAACATGTTGTTATGAGAGTTTTCCTGTTGCAAGGTGATACTGATGATTTTATATTTACACCAATGACAGCTTTACACTGTATGTATATGGACATATCTTGAGAAGAATAATTTATATATGTTTTATGTTTTCATCAATGGTAATGTTTCATCTGAATTACTGTATGGAGGTTAGAGAAAAGAAAGCACTTAGCAGGGAAGGAATACAATGTACTTTGGCTATTTAAAAGAAGTATTTTAGCTTTTATGAATATGTTTGAAATAAAGACAATCAACAGTCATGAAGCTGTCATCATCTGTTTATGGCAAAAATGTTGTTTGCACTTGCGTTTTATCTTCAAATAAAGATTATTTTCACTCATGTGTGGCTAATCTGGTTTTCTGTACTTGAGGCATTAGTCTAGAGTAAGTTCAGTTGCATTAATAAACAGCGTCATAACCCATAAATACATAAACACATGAACATTTAATTTATTATAAAATATCATTAACTTAGCCATAATTGTACTGTACTTATTTTATATCTAGCCGATGCATTACAAAAGGCACTTGAAATATTCTCACTGCTTATCAGAGTTTGTATGTACTTCCAATGAAAGTTTTAGGAAAGTGTTTTGCCCAAAAGGAAGTCCGCATACTCTTTCCTTCGAATAACTCTATGCATTTTGAAAGTGTTTGGTGTTGTCTTTGAAAAGGACATCATTTTCTTGGAGAGTTCATTAAAGGATCCAGGTGCCACCAGCTGCACCCGCATTGGTCCAATACTTCCTTTAATACGGAAAGACTTGTACACTGCAGAGTCCTGTTGCAGGCAAATGTCCAACTAGATATAAAAAGTGAGAAAATACATATATTGTTATTTAAAATATATTAATTTATAGAAATATTTAAACTGATTTGTTGTTAACCTTATAGCGCTGTTCTTCTGTGAGATTACGAACTCCTTTGAGCTCCAAAAACACCTGGTAATGAGGGTCTGAGCCACCACTGGAGTCACCTATAAAAATATACATACTATGAATGAATTCTTCAAAACTAGCAAATAATAATAATGCCTTTATGAGCTACTCAAAGTGCTACACTTATCCATTCATTCTTAACTAGTGGTAAGCTACATGAATGCTAACTTGAATGGCTCATTAATAAAAATACCAGGTGAGAGGAGCCAAGGACATAGTGACAGTCCATGGTCAGAATCACATACCTAAACTACTAAACTAAATGCTTAGAGGAAAAATGTCTTTACCCATAATTCCACTCTCAGCACAGCAGTAGTCGACCAGCTGAGCCCCAGGCCACTGAGAGAGCACCTTCTTTAAAGCTCCAAGGAACAAATGTTCAGACACTTTCTCCCCTCGCACATTCAACATCTGACCACGCCTGACAAATAGAGAGAAAGGAAATATAACTCTCGCTGTGTTTTGTAACTGTGTGTTTTAAACTGATCAAATAATTCATGTGTTTCATACCTGTACTGAAACTCAATGATAGGGCACTGATTATGGAATCCAACAACCTTCACAATGTCGCCAATGCGGTATCTGCAACAATGTAAAATTAAACAGTGCCAATCCTAAATGTACATTATTCATATGTGATATGTTTGCAAAAAACTAATGAACCTTACTTTTTATTTTATTCTACAATTCCAAATATAACAAAAATACAATTCTTCTGTATTTTGTATATTACAATACAAGAAGCAATAGCTATTTGAAAGACAAACATAAAAAAAATGTCATTCATAAACATATTTAAATATTATCTAACCGTAGTCACAGGCACTGGAGGATGGACTGTGGATCACTGAATACAAAACTGAAACTAATATTGTGACATCACATACTAAAATACACCTTTTATTGTATTTTGTTTCCACTTAATATGAAAGAAAAATGCAATAGTTATTAAAAAAAATATCTCTAACCTGTATAGCCCAGAGGCATTAGTGATGACCAGCTCATAGTTGTGGCTCTCTTTCACCTCCTGCATTAACAGACTGGGTGGGTTGTCCTGATCCAGACTGCTTTCAGGGAGAAACTCACAGAACATGGAGCGTGGGCACAGAAGGTAGTGTCTGCTGGGCTTCTCTGGCCACAGGTTCACCCCTATGAGGCCTGCACGAGAATTCATTCACAAAACAAGAGTAGATGCCTGTTATGTAATTTTCTTGCTAATCTGTCCCCATGGATATGTTATTGGTTTAGAATATTCCATAGTATAGTATAACATTAAACCCATCTATCTCCATCAAGACCAGCAGATGACACCAAGTTACAGGCCAGATCTGTGAAGCTGTGACCCTATTCACAATAACAATGTTTTTTTTCAGGGAATATCTTTAGCCAAAAATGTTGGTTACTGAATAAATTTCGTAAAGCTAAGTTTAAAGCCATTCTGTGAAACATTCCCGGCACTGGAATAACCCCAAGAAGGTAGTACACGGCCCCAAAAGAATAGTTAGTGCCCTTATAAATAGACAAGCTTTGAAAAATATAATATTATCTGTCACACACAAGTCTTCCTGTCTGTCACTAAGCAAATGTCTTACCTCTGAGCACACTAGTTACTGGGAGATTGTAACTGTAAAAAAATTCCATTTAGTATCATGACATCATAGTAGTGGCTTTTGTAAGCGTGTTCGCCAGATTCTTGAGAGTCAAGAATATGTTGTATTTTTTATAGTAATGACAAAGTTGACAATGCCTTTATATTCATCCCACCACTCCAAGAGCTACAGATTTTTATAGTAATTTTACCTGCTCCCATTTCTATTAAACAAATCCAACAGTTCAACACCTTCTGTAGCAGCGTAAAAAGGCGAGTAGAAGGGCACTCCTTGGCAGTAGCTGTCTCGCAGCATCTCTCCGTATATCTGATTGGAGCCAGAGTCCACTGCCAGCACCAGGTTAAGGTTGGGCCACAGGCGTTTTGCGATGCCCCTGATTCCATCCTGGATCTCCGCCTGGATCTGGGACGCCCTTTTTGGGTTCGGCTTCATCAGAGCCTCCAGTCTGGACCGCACTTTGGGATCCAAAGCCAGAGCTTTACTGACTGTCCCGCGCTCTATGTCCTCCACCAGCTCCTGCCAACGCTCCTACAGGAAAGCCAGGAGGAATTAGTTTGTTAATTCGCAGTTCATCAGGCAAAATAAAGTTAATTTTGGTCTATCAGTCACATCTTGGATTCTGTATTTCCCAAGTAGACAAAATGTGAGGTAACAGAAGAACCAAGAAAACAATATGTTATCAGCAATAGTTTGATCATTAAAAACATGTTGTATTAATAAATTTTGTTGTAAATTTAGAAAACTTAAGGTGATAAAGGTATTGCATAGTTCACACTAGCTACAGCGATTTAGGTCAGTGCTATAATACCAGTACTTGATATAGAGCAAAAGAAAAATTCAGTTATGAACAAAAGTTTTAAAGTGAAATATCTAAATACTTGATGTAATAATTTGAATATAGACGTTTCTGACATGTAACCACCAAATACTATCAAAAATTTAACTAAAGTCATTGTGGAAAATAGTGTATCAAATTGCTTTACCTGTAATGCAACACATGCATAAAAGATTGTTGAAGCAAAGTTGGACTCCAGAGTTCCTATGGTGGGGTCTTTCAAGGCAAACAGAAGGTGAAGATATAGTGTGTCCTTTTCACTGGGAACCTACGAAACAAAATGTGATGCCATACTTTTATAATGAGACTGTCTGTTGCCATTGTACTATATACAATAGTAAGTGTGTACGTATTTGATAAAATCCAACTCAAAGACCTCAATTTATATAGTGATATTTTGGAATAGGTGTGCAACTAAAATGTAACCTTGCACAGCAAGAAGGATTCTTGCAATATTTATGAATTCACAAACTCACAAAAGTCCATCTTGGTGTGCCCCCGCTGGTGCAATAGGGTCCAACAGGTGGTTGGTGCACCAGTCACAGAGCAGCACTGAGGTTTGTGTGGAAGTCAAAGACAAAGCTCTCAAGCAAACCAAAACAAACAGGCAACGCCGACAGACATACTTCAGCCTATTTTACTGTCAATACAGACTATTTTGTTTGTGAAAATCGTGCAGAAGGTAAATGGTAAATGGTCACATTTTTCTATAGCGCTTTTCCACCTTCAAGGCACTCAAAGCGCTTTACAACAAGGAACCATTCACCCATTCACACACACATTCATACACCAGTGTATGCAGACACTGAGGGCGAGGTGGGTTGAGTGTCTTGCCCAAGGACACAACGACAGCATTCATCTGTGTGAGTTAGAATCGCACCACCAACCTATGGATCAGTGGATCTGACCGCTCAACCAATGATGTTTAGGTAAGGTAAGGTAAGAGCTTTGTGCATTTTTGGATAGGGAAGATGCCTGTGCTTTTCTCTCAATTGGATGTAACAAAAGTTTGATTGATTTTTCATTCTGTTCTGCCATTGTGACACTTCAACCAATCAGGTTCAAATAATCTTTATGACATTCCGTGTTTTCCAGTCAATTTCAGTGAGTGTTATCCCAGATTGATAATGTGTAGAACTCAATTTGTGAGTGGTATGAGTGACACACATGACACACATATCAATCTGGCATGAGTCAGGTTAACTAAAATGTCCTAATGGAGTCTTTAAGTGTGTAATCATGTGTCACATTTCAAATTATAATGGCTTACTAGAGAAAACATTTAACAGAATTTCTTGTTTGCTATATTGAAAAGAAACAAAAGATGTATGCGTGTGGACTATATCTGGCACATAGCTATTTTATTACTATATTGTAAATGGTAAATGCTCATTGTAATTATTATTGCCTTATTACTGTACAGCATACGTTTTCTTGTATGGGCTGATGTGTGGGAACATAAATGTCAATGGCCTAGAAAGGTTTCCAATACAAGTGAACAATTAGTGATGTTTTTACTCTTACCTCAAAAGCAGGAGCTGGAGTTGAATATAAGTTGAGCATGTGGCGAGAGGAGGCGGGTGTTGAGGAGTTTGGACCAATAGGGAGACCAGCTTCTGACTGGCGCAGGGTAGGAGTGTAAAAAAACTTGGTGGTTCGCTGAAGGCTTTCTGTGGCAGGGAACGCTTTTCGCATGGCATCTAAACACACCGTCACTCCCTGATGGAAAGAAGTAGGATTAAATCTTATGTTTTGCTTAAAGATGATATCAATACAATTATAGAAAAAGGGGACATGAACTTTACATTACTATTTCACCCAGTCAACCATAAAGGTGTACTAGTTTCCACCAGAAAAATAATACAGTAACACGATAAACTATATATATATATATATAAAAAAAAAAAAGCAAAAAAAAAAAAAAAAGCATAGAATAAAAAACAAATGAAATGGCAAAAATTAAATTTGTAATTGAACTTACTTGTAGGAAGAACTCAGTATTGGTGTCCTTGGTGCTGAGGAGCATGGCACTGGCCCCTGATGTCCCAGAGGTCATGGCTAAAATGAGGGGCTTCCCAGAGATGACTACCTTTTCCTCTCCAGCTGCAATCCTCTGTATGAGCTCCCTGTAGTGCTCATATGTGGTGATGGGGTGACGGGCGCGAAACTCAGCAGAGTCTGGGTAGTGAAGTTAATTCACACAGTCATCTGAAAATGTCTTACAGTTTGGTGAAATCTTTTGTTTTTTCAGTTCAATAATTTCATGAAAAGAATGTGATTTCCAAATTGCAAGTTTGTTTAAACTTTGCAAAATTGGGAAGAGACAGAGGCCTGATTCAAACTGTTCAGTGAAGGGAGTGTATTTCATGTGTATATAAGGTTTTCTGCACATGTGCTGCTCCTCTACCACTGAGCGAATGTTAATGTAATAGAACATGTATGTTTTAGGTGATTTTTCTCATCATACACACAATATTATGTCTATATTTTAAAACTGCATGTCATGAATCAAAGAGCCAAAATTGAGTGAGTCAGTGTGTTTTCATTCTACTATGACTTTAGTAGCCAAACACACAATGACATTACTCAAAAGATTCCCACAAATATGAATCAAATCACACTTTTCTCTCACCTCTAATTGACTTAAAATCGTACTGCTTTCCATAAGTAGTGTCGCCGTGTTTACGCAGGCGCTTGAGCAGGGTCTCCTCCTGAACCTGCTCCACATTGCGCGTATCCTCCTCCATTTTTCTCCTCTGTCTTCTGCCCAACCAGCCCACGACCTTCAGCGCCAAATACTGACTCAGCACACTCCCCACAGGCCGCTTTTCAGCTCCTAATTTCGAGCTGATCTCTTTCAAAACCAATGTCATTCCGGCAGTGGCGCTCAGGGCGACAGCCGCAACAAGAGACGGTATGACTGAAGTTACACAAGGACATGACAAGTATTGGACAGAAGAGGGCGCTGTTAGTCAACATTTCATTTGCTCATAACTTTCTGTTCATCTTGCCATGCAGTGTTACAAAACGTCAAATATCTCAAACTATATTTATTATCAAAAACAATATTTCCTTTGTATACAGTATTTGGTGTACTTACTTTGGCCCTGGCCCGCAATAGCAATCCCAAAAGATATAATAGCGCAACAAAGAGCCAGAACAATATAAAACCAACTCAACGCCATTACAAAAACACTTCGAAACGAGAGTAGCAACTTTACTTTCTCACATGTTCAATCAAACGCACAAGCAGTTAAATTATAGGTTAAAATCGCTAAGGAAGTTACAGTCTCGTATCCATGGTTTAGTAGTCTACTTCCGTGTTTGGGTCACAACGACTTCACTGATTGGTTTAGAGAAGGATGACGTAAGCCGTATAAAGTTGTCCACAAAAATAAATTTGTTTTCATTAGGTAACATACAAGGTGTTTTTTGTTTTGTTTTTTTGTTTTTGTTTTTTTGCAATAAGCTAAATAAAACAACCTAGACCAAGCTTCACCATTAAGATGATTAATTACTGAAAATGAATGGTCTTTTATAATATTACATGTATCAAAATACAAATAGATTTATTGATGGACAAGCTCCTTCCCCGTCTTAGTCCACAGAAATTCCAATGTCAGATTTTTTTTTCAAAACCTGCAAGACCAAAAATTACATTAACATTGGTATCCATTTTGTCACATTAATACAAAGTATCTGTGCACTAACCTGCTTCATTTCCATAGTGACGGCTGCAACAAAAATCAAACAGATGATTATCAAAGCTGAGTATAATCAAATGTCAGATTATTAATAAGCCTAACCAGTCCAAGCCGATGTGGGTAACACTAAAGGTCCATCCACAGAGACTTCAGAAAGCAGCTCGGCCAGCCACAACACGTCATCTGGACTATCAACAAAAACCTCCTCTGACTCCTGCACACTCAAGTCCTCTGCAAAAAGATTAAAATGGCACATCATGTTTAATTTAAGTTTAAAAGTGAATAGAAAAGTTGATAAGCATTCAAGCTTCAACATCAAATCATCTCTGCCCATGTTCACAGTGATTTGCATATTGATTTGGCATTTATTTATGCCAGATGCCCTTCCTGATATAACTCACTATGCCAGCTTGGGACTGGCACGATACTAGTGAGTCCTTATAGTAAAATCATACTTTTTCACAATGCACCTCATTTATTTACCTAAACTTGGATTTATTTGTGAGTAGTGATTACAGTACGTATATTTTTGCTTGAATTCTAGTTTTAACATCACTGTATTTCTCTGTCAGAGGAGCCTACCTTCACAGTTCTGCTCCTCTTCCTCTTCTGTGACTGTTTCCAGTTCAATGGAGCCGTCGGTGGAGGAGGGCATTGAACAGTGAAGTTTCTGCATCAGAAGAGCTGTGTCACAGATGTAAGCCTCCCTGTACAAACAACAGGCTGAACAGAAAAAAATCATAAATGTTATGAGTGCATAATTCAGTCCAATTGTTAATAATTTTGTATGCTGTTAAGTGAGTATCTTTGGCCCTATCTTAAAATTGTTAAAATCATACATAACCTTATAGGATATTCTCCAGTCCAGAATAAAAAAAAAAAAAAAAAAAGTTGTGGGTTCTTGCTTCTTGCGTACCCCTTTTTTGGTAAAAATTTTCAACCCCCATGCATAATATACTAAATAAACAAATACAGAACTAGACACTTATATAGATATGCTATTCATTTCTAAAATTTCAAAATAAAATAAACTATTACCAAACTTGTTGACCCTTTAAATTCCTAATATGTTACTAATAAAGACACACTAAACATTCTATTCTAAACCAATTTATTTATAATTAATGCCCTGTAATAGGCATACAATTTGTCCATCTGCTTAGCTTGCTTATGCCTGGAAATAAATTTGTATTTTTATGATTTTACACTTTCATGTTTTAACCACAAGCAATTAAAGGCCTTATTTTGGTTTAAAAACATTTCATTTGTGACAGGCCTACAGCTTGTCATTGCATATTCCTGTGAGTTTTGTCTCCTTGGTTGGTGCTAACCTTGGATCTGCTCCATCTGTCGGACGTGGCTCAGTGCGTCTCTGACTGAGATGGTGAAGCGGTGACTGTTTCTGAGGTGCTTTAGGACGAGTGCGCTGTGGAGGGCAGACTGACTGTGAAACACCAACTTAGGCAGGCACAGGGAGCCCACTGCATGGATCTCAAACCGGCAGCCCTGGTGACAGACAAAGAAGTCCCAGTATTACCAATATTAGGGATGGCAATTTACAGGTCTGATTTAAAGGTGCATTATATAACTATTTAAAATGCCCATATTACACTATTTTTTGATCGATGTTATAATGTAGTTTCCTCATCAAAAAACATACATGGACCATACCTGTGTTTTGTTTCATTCACACACGTTTAACATACAAACTGTGTAAATTAAGGCTGGGTTCTTCTCTCAAACAGAAAACACCCTGTTCCACCTTGTGATGTCATGTGATAAATTAGGAAGTGCTCCACTGTGTTTTTAAACTCCAGTGGTGGAAGGGCACAAAGTATAAGTAGCAGTACTATACGTAATTAGTAATATATTAGGTACATTTTCAAGTGGATACTTTTCAGTTTTACTTAATCACATTTGAGAGAAAGTATCTGTACTTTCTACTCCACTACAATGTTTAACTGGGCTGAAAAGTATTTTTCATCATTGTCAGCACAAATCTTTATCAAAATCACTACATTTGAAGCCTTATAAGACCTCAAAATGTGCAAAACAGGCTCTTCAATACTTTTACTTAAGTCGTTTTTTTCATGTGATACTTTTACTTTTTCTTGCTCCAGTATATGTACTTTTACTTAGGTAACAAAACTAAGTACTTGTTCCATCACTGACCAACGCTGACAAATAGTAAATTTTCTTATTACAATAATAAAATCTGAAATCGGGTTCACCCCATACAGTCAGTGCTCGAATATGATGGACAGAACAAGCTCTTCTATGAATGTAGATAGCACTGAGACTCACTTGGAAAGAGACATGCTCCAAATCTGTCCAAGTAAACTCATGCAACAAACACTGTTTCCCCTCCACGTTCTGATCAAGAAATAAATTCAGTGTTAGCAGAAAAAAAACTTCATATCAAAGTGGAATTGCCTATAGCTTACCTGATAAAGGCAGACTCCATTTGACCATACACCAAAAATGATGGAAAATTTCTGTTCTTTCTTGTTCTGTGCATTCATACACAATTATTTCAATTTCACAAATCAATATCTTGCAAATGTCGGTACCTGTCTCATCTTGTATAGAGTCACTGGCACGTCCTCTACTGTGTTGGCCAGCTTCACAAACTCCAGAAGAGCCTCTCTTTTTGGCAATCCTCTCAGTTCTTCGTGCAACTTTGGACTGTGCTGCAGCAGGTAGTTTCTTCCTCTTTTTTTTATAAGCTTTCAACAAACCACAAAAATCAAATTACTTTTATCATCTCAGTGGCCCAAAAGATGTACGGTTTAGACACACAGGTACGATATTGTGACAATACTCATGGAAAGTCTACTATTCTATCAAAATCCCTGCAGATGAAAGTTTTGTTTAGTGTAACAATTATCTGCACAATTCAATAGACTAAAATAAATGTCATTTTTGTATCCATTTTATACCTTGCAAATGTAACAAAAAACAATGCAACAGTTGCTCAAACACCACATTCCTATAGGGTATTCATTCCCAACCTTGGGATTTCTCAGGGGCTCCTCAGGGGTTCTTAGAAAAGCTACATTATGAGAATTTTAATGAAAGCATGACATTTTAATTGCCTCTATGAAGTATTTTATAATCATTACTATTCTATACTATCTTTATTAGCAAGTTGTTTTGTCTTACGAGACTGTAGTTTATCAAGTAAGAGTATGATGTGGGGGTCGCCAAAGTATTCATGGATAAAATAAGGATGGCTGGGAGAAAAATGTTAGGAACCACTGATAAAGGGTATGCAAAGTGTTCTGTCAAAGGACACACCAGCAGGTACTGGTCAGAGCTAAAGTTTAACCCCAAACTTCTCTACCACATAAGCCACTGTCCTCCAAACTTTTGATATCACAGTATTGTCATACAGCCAATATATTTACGCCTGTAGTAATGAACTGACTTAACCAGGATTATGTAGTGGTTTTTACCCAAGAGGGGAAATAATCTTCAGGAAGAAAGTAATGTTTGTGTTTTCCTTGGATCTCGAAATCTCCGACTTCAGCCTGGAGCGCATGAGATGCCAGCTGGAAGAAGAGGTCCTCCTGCTGGCGGCTCTGTGAACGCAGCACCTTCTGTCGCAGAGCAGTGTAGTAAAGCCGCAGCTCCCTCCCGCTTCTGAAAATATATCAAATCAATCAACTCTACGGCACTAAAGCTGTGTTTGTTTTGAAATATTACATTTGTTTAGGCACAGATCCATTTGGAGTATATAGGAGTTTGGGTATACAGTTAGCCAATGAGGTAATAATACAAGAAAGCTAAATTTACTTTGAAAACAATACGAGGATTTTTTGTCTTCAGTATTCTATGCAAGCCAGTAAAATACATAGATGTTTTTTCTTTCTTTCTCTGACTCAAGGGATCTGTGAAAAAGTAGGCTACCATGTGTCTGTAGTATCTAAGCTACTCAAAATTCAAAAGTATTTGTTCACATTTCCATATAAGCCTACACCACCTCAAAATTGGGACTAAACCCGTGACTAAACCTGGAGTACACCTGGACTCATTCAGAAAGAGAACCAGACCAAACCATGTCGACACCAGACCAAGTATGAACACACCTCATGTCAGTTAATCTCACAATATTTCAATAATGAGCTAAAACTCGTGCATCTTCAGACCATTGGTGATAAAACTTACTGTATCAGTCGTCCACTGTCTAAATAGTACTGAACCCGCAGAAACAAGATGGAAGGGCCCTGATATAATAGAGTAGAGTTGAATGTTAATATAATGTATGTGTAATAAATAGTCAGTTGTTAAATTTCTGAAGCAATATTCACTCACCATTTTAGGCGCTTTTGTCCACCTTTGCCCTAAATACTTTGATAACTTTTGCTCCAAATCAATGAAGAGGTATTCATTATCTAAAAGCAGATACAAGCTTATTGATGTGTAGGGCTGTTGAAAATGCTTTGTTTGGTCAGCATTTAGATTAACTGAAAACATTTGCTTTAACCCTCCCACTGATTAGGCCTGGTCTCCCTCTCACCTCTGAGAATAGCCAAGCCAAAGATCTGCAGTCCACTGATTTCCAGCTGCTCCAGCACTTCAGACAACAGATCCTGGCCTCGACTTTTCAACTAAATATACACAAAAATGCAACTCAGTGCTTAAAATTCATCAATTAATTCATTAATTTTCTGCAAGGAATCAAACCGTTAATGGCCTGCAATGATTCAATGTCCAGCTGCTTATATGAAGACAGAATCATGTGTTCTGTGCTTTAATTACATTTTTGTTATTGAAAACATTAACTCTTAGTTTTTTAAAATATACTTATTTCATTTACATTGCTTGATAATTTACAGCTATTTCAAGCTAAAAAAACAAAACAAAACACCACCAAACTGATAATCAAATCTAACTGAACTGCACAAGAATAATTATGGATTTCTCACACCTTCCAAGTTGAGCCCTACTGTTTGGTTCTAATGCAATTTTACCAAAAAATCTCCAAATGAGCACACATACACTGTGCTTGAATAGTTGCAATAACAAACACTAAGGTTGCTGTTTTGAAAGTCAAAACTTACAGTCCACCAAATCCACCATCTTGCTTTATGATAAAAATATGCTACTCACCCCAGAGCTACAGTCCAGACGCTGCTTATTGGGTAAGAAGACACACACTTGATGCTTTGCCTTAGACTTCATTTTGTCATTCACCTCAATGGTTCACGGTCCTCATTTTATTCACTAGTGTCCTCCTACAGACTGGAAAAACAAGCCTACCTTTTATTATCAAAACAATGTTGAATTACACCAAATAAAGACGTAAGCCACATAATGTTGTTAGTCTGCTGTTCATTTATTTAAAAACTACATGTTGTAATGCCAATTGTGCTTTGCTTTGAAAAAGCAAAAACAAAACAATGACTGAAGCTGGTGATTCTTTTCAGTGTTACAAGTCTTTCTTCGTGTCTATTTCTTTTAATTTAAAAACTACAGCGATTTCCACACGAGATTAACTGCAACATGCACAACAAAAAATATGAAAAAAACAAAGAAAAATAACACTACAGTGCATTATAAAGGCACCTGCTTCACAAAACACAGGCATTAGTACTATACAGTAGTTACATATCATGATGTCAGTAATGTAAATAATAAGCATTTCATTGTAAATCTAGATCAAATTGTACCATCAGTATCCAACAATATTACATTGACCTGTAGAGGGCGTTATACATTCAAGAGGTAACAACAAACTGCTATCTTTCTGCTCACTATTCACTCTATAGACTGCAAAATACATGTACATACAAAAACCTCTAACTAAAGGCAGTCCACTGTAAAACATGCTGTACTTGGTGGTACAAGTGGTTGGGGGGCGCGATAGGGACATAGGCTCAGAAATGCGTTTACGCTCTTTACATTGTCTCTTCACTTCAGCATAAAAAAAAGCTTTGTGCGTAAGTTTGCTGCATTTAAATAACATACGTTTCATTTCATCAACATGCTATTCTTTTTATCATTTTGCTTCATAAATAGATGAGAAACTGCATTGAAAATATGCAGGAATATTAAATTAAATTTGAGAAACTTCAAGCAGTGTTTTGACCAGTTTTAACATAAATATATATATTTTTTAATCACTTATTGCCAGAAATCTTTTCAGTCCATCATTACTTCTTACCCTCAATAGACATACAATTTGCCAACACAATAAACCTCAAAGCTGTCTTGGATTGGGTACTGTACAATCACAATGTGAGTGTTTTCCACCTCCAGTTCATCTGTTAAACTGCTCTTCATGTCATAATGTTATGCTAGGACCTTCTCCTATATATAATCTGCAGCTGTGTATCAAGAAGTAAACATGTAAAAAAGGAAGGCATACAGTTAACTGTAAATGTCTGGAGAGTGTATCATATAGACAACCTCTTATTGACCTCAAATGGCCTTAACAAACCTCCACTCTTCACGTACCTGCCTTATTCAGTCTAAATGGTGAAGGCGTTTGCTGAAGGTGTTGTGAGAGAAAATGCTTCCCCTGAAAGGCAGGACCAAACAGTTTTGGATTATGACATTTTCTGAATGGTGTAGAAAACTTATGAGAAAAGGTGCACTTCTATATGTTTTGAATGCACTTTGAAATAACTTGACTTTTGAAGATTAAACAGAGTTTACAAAGCAGCACTGGCAAATTTTGTATCAAAATATTAGTTTTCCCATGACCTATAATTGTACACATGAATTAAATTGAAAACATTGTTCATATTTAAACACAATTATTTTATACAGTACTAGAGTGAATAAAATATTTAACTACTTGTGTTTCTTTCAGTATGCATATTTTATATTCATCTTGTATTCATGGGTTTCAATCTCCTGTTTCTAGGCAACATTTTGAAAACTTTTTATCATTGAGATGATATCATTTTTTGTTTTTAAATTGTTAATTGCCATCGAAACCTTCCTCATTTTTCGTCATTCTGAAACCCATGGATAGCCAGGAGGCATCTTGCTGTGTTGATTAGGCTAGAAAAGTGATACAGTTGACCTGCTCGAGTACATTTGTGATATTAAAACCTTATGACTAACCGCTTCAGCTCTACATCTGTTTTTTGACTGGAACAAAAAAGGAAGACAGCTTCAAGTCCTTCTGCTAACAGCGGAGAGGTGTTAGCATGTCGCTTAAAGGCACTTCCTGGTAAAGCTTTCCAGAGTAGCACCTGGGATTGTTTCAGGAGGAACCAGAAGAAGCCCTTGATTGAAGATCAGGAGGACCATGTCCCATTCACAGTAAGGTGAAGGCTAAGATGTACTGAAGGAGTTTGTTACGGTTGGCCTGAGGTAGGAAGGTGTTGCTCAGCTCCAAAGTCGTAATCTTGTTCTCTTTACGCTCCTTTAGGACCTAGAACAGAACATAGTAGATTTTAGACAGGGTTTCAGATGACACCACAATATTTAACATTTAATGGAGATGGGGACGGGTAAAATTGAGATTGCTAATATGCAGACTTTTGTTGGTTAAAAAAGTTCAAGGAATGGAAGTGAAGCACTTTCCAATCATGTTATGAAATGTGAAATATAAATATTATAATTAATTATAATATATAATAAATATATAATATAATTATTTTTACACCCCAACCAAAAACCCTATACAATTCGATAAATTCACCCCAAGTTCCTTGAATGTCTTCACTGTATTCTTCACCAGATAGTGAGTTGCACTTTCACCTGCACAGGACAAAACAATGTTATTTTATACAATTTCTAGAAAGTCTAATCTAATAATTGTGAGATCCTAACTCACCGTAAGCTGCCACCCCCCTCTCGGTGCGTGTGAGCAGGTATTTGAAGAGCCGCAGCGTGTACTCAGATTCGGCCATGGGCTGACTCAGACTGTGGACAAAGATGGCCGCTCCACCGTAGGCCTCCAGGACGGGACTGAGGAGGCGCTGGAGGAACAAGAAGAACTCCTGATGCTCTGCCGAAATGCTCACCTGTTCACAGGAGAATAGAGAGGTTAGAGTGATAAGAGTATGCTCAAATTGAAGAGAAAATGACATGATAGAGTGTCTACAAGATTATATTAGATTTGTTGTTTTGAAAGTATGCAAAATTAGAAGATTGAGTATAAAGTTTATATAATTAAAATGAATACAGAAAAATGTAACAAACAAACTTGCTGTGTAATCTTCCAAACAAAGATATAGGTCAAGGCCTGCACTTTTTTGTTTTGGTTGCTATATTTATTTTAGCACAATACTTAAACTTGAACCAAGACATCTAGAGTACTATTTTAACACATTTCTTATTATTTTTCTTATAATTTTCTTACCATTATAAGTTAATTTAAAGATTTCTTTTTTCATTCACCTAATTGAAACTGTAACATAATGATTTGAGTCTCTGACCTTTAGGTAGCGTATTCTCTGCTCTTCACCAAAATCGCTGTCTTCATCTTCCTCGTCACTTCTCCAAGAAAGAGGCTCAGGAAATTTCTTGGGCCACGGCTCCTCGGTGGGACTTGGGCTCAGTTCTTCTTGATCCTCCTGAAAGATAAACATTAATTTAGCTTACATGTTTTTTTAATGGAAATGTTTGTTTCCGTTTTGACTGACCTCTGCCACGTACAGAACTCCATACTGGATGAGTCTATTCACGGCATCAAGGAAAACCTGGTAAATGGTCACACACGGCTGTGGGACAAGACACGGAAAATGTCATAGTTATGCTTGAAAAAATTACATATTACACAGTTAAATAATTACAAGCATTCACAATTTAATTGATTAGGCAATTCATGTGTAATTGTTATAAGCATTCTTTTAGCCTTTTTTTGCGGCCATCAAGTTTGTAATTAGCATACATACACACATACACACATACATATATTTTATAACACAATCAGATATAGAGATTTGCAGCTACAGTCACATGACATACAGTTTCACAACTTGAATTTGGTTTTGTATCTACCTTAATTTACCTAATTTAATCAGAACAGAAGGAAAAACTCACCGGTGCCACATTGACTTCATTGATGAGGAAGTGGGACAGTCCGGCAGCTTTTCGGATCAGTCGCTCCTGACTCAAGAGGAGGTTAAATGGGCTGTCCTGTATCTGAGACTCGGACTCCACCAAAAGCTCCCTCTGCAATGCCAGGATACTGCAGGCTGCATGAAAGAAGGATTTTATTTAGTACCATTTTGCCTGACTCATAGCATACCTGACCATGCCATTTTCTTAGTCAAATTAATTGAGCAAATCAAAAAGATTTCTACAGCCAAGAAAACACAAACCGCTCTGTCTTCTTATCAATATTTTTGTTTTTTTTAATGTGTTTTTCCAGAAATCTTGAAAAATCACTTAGGTAGACGTTACTATCCGAATGAAAGTATTTACCAATGATTGCATCGGGAATGAAGACATGAAACAGGCCATTGCTGTAGAAGTTGAGCTCAAAGAGGGCATTGACGGTTTGGCTGGGTGCAATAGTGAACTCTCCATTACGGTTTGAAGCACTGGTGACATTCACACAGTTGCCCAGCAGGTGAAGCGCTCTCATCACCACATCCTCTGAGTTCCCTGAAAAGCCGAGGTCAAAGTCCCGGGACAGGATCTCCTCCTTCATGTTAAAGAAGTCCTCCACCAGTTTGGACAGCACCACCCCCTGAGGAAGAATACATCTCATAAGTGTTATTACACATGGGCAGATGTGGAGTGGCTTGATGCTGTGTGTTTAAATAGTGTCACTACAACAAAATGTACTTGACCTATACACTTTTGCTTTTGGGTTTTTTCTTTTCTGATCCTCACTGTTTTTATTTTGTATTTTGTGCTGTGTTGTGCCATTGTGCCATTGTTATTTTTTTTTTATGTTCTATAAAAATAAATATAAATAAATCTATAAATGATAAAAAGCAATAGCTGTATTAACAATGGTGGTAGTAAAAGGAGTAAGGGTAGCAGCATAAGGTTAATTTGGTAAACTTCTAATAAATTTATAATGTTTGCACAAGGAACAACTAGGCTGGAGAATGATTTATTTAAAAAGAGTACATCCTGCATTTGGAGTACACAAGTAACCTATTGAGTTTTGAACTGTCCCATATTTTTCACTAATCCTGTAGGGGGCAGTAGCTCACTAGATTCTGTCTGTAGCAGGTGGAGTAGTCTGTCACACTGAGCCTAAAATATAAAACAGAACAAAGAATGTGTGGTTAATGTGGGCTTACCTGTCTGTGTCTGTAGAGCAGCAGACAGGCGACGATGTGTGTGGACATGATGGCAGATGATTTATTCGCCGCTGCAGAAGACAAGAGCCAGAGGATATCTTGTCAGTGAACAGATGGACTTTCATATTAGGATTAAGTCCCAAACACTGGGGACAAATTAAAAAATAAGATCAAAAACTTTAGATTTGACATTTACAGATGTAAAGGTTGAGCTAAAGTACAGGTGCATAAAAATTATAATGACCCAAATTCAGCTTTCTTCATTGTCATTACAGTTATTACTGCTAAAATGTTACTGTAATGTATTTTAATTATACATGTTTCCCATTTCATTAAAAACAATGCATTGTATGTTATCAATTGGACTGAAATGTAAACGGTACTGCAGTTATTATCTTCAGAGTTTCAGATTCTGTGCAAAAATGCATAACATGGTTGTTTGCATTAATCCTATTATATATATATATATATATATATATATATATATATATATATATATATATATATATATATATATATATATATATATATATATATATATATATATATATATATATATATATTACCTAAGGCACATCTAGAGTGTCCTTATGTTAGTACAATATTTCTAATTAACTTCTTTAATATGAATCTAAAGCATCTCAAGTATGTGTCACCGTTACCGAGGTTACTAGAGTTCATCCTCCTCCCTTGTCGTACAGGTTTGGGGTGTTCTACATTAGTGAACACTGGTGCTGCATTCCACCCCTGTCCTGCTTCCCCGTCCTCCCCTGCCTCCCATTGGCTAAAAACAACATGCCATCCTTCAGGAGGCTCTGTGATTGGTTCAGGGGTAAAAAAAAATGAAAATGTGGGAGAATGCAGTGGAGAGAGCTGGGGAGAACCGGTTTGTGTTGTGCTTTAAGTGATTAAAGGGATGCGAGGGGAGAAGACTGATGCAGAGATCAATTTCAATCAATGATTACATTGACAAACCACTGTGGTAGTGGTATGTGAAAGCTAATAAAAATTTAATCATAAACAAAAAGCTAGGGATGGTCCATTATAGATTTTTTTAAGCCAATATCCAATGTTTGTCTTGCTGCTATGGCTAATTATTGCTCCAATCAATTTTAAAAATGGTGTAATCAAAAGAGCATTTGATACAGTTTTGTTATGAATATAGGTGCTTGCTTTGGCCTACAAAACTGAAAACAAAGCCACAAAAATACAGTGGCTTTATAAATATGTAACCCAAAATATAACTATAACTAATGCACTAACATTAATGTCTATTTTTTACAGTGTTTAAATAAATGTACATTTTAAAGATCTTTTTCCATGATCAAGCAGCCCTGATACAAACATGTATAATGCATAATAGGCTGGTAAATGCTTATCACTAGAATAATGCATGGATTCAATGACAAAATGCATTTAGGTGTATCTTAATCTTACTGTAGAGAACATGCTTGGCCAGGTTAGTGATCAAGTGCCGTCTAAAGATCTCATCAGGCAGCTCTCTGTTGTCCTGCTCGTCACCTTCACCATCGAATGGCACCGCATCCGGTCTGAAAACAAAAATGGACACTCAGCACGGCCGCTACAGAGGCACTGTGCAAGCTTCTCATATTTTCACCGCTTCCAACAACTGACAATGCATTTCAGGTTTGTCCTTTATGCCGTCATTTGGGTAAAAAGTAAGTAAAATTGTTTGTTTTTGTTAATACATTTTTATATTCCCAACCAGGAAAGGCAAAAATTTTTTTTTTACTTATTTATCCTTCAAATAAAACAACTAAATTGATCTTTTTAAAACTTGATCTTAGTTTAAAAAATGACAAATAATGAACTATAACATTGTCAGGTTGTACTATGTATTTTACAATAAGATGCGCTACAAATAGAAATTGCATTTGTCAGCAGTATTGGTATTCAGTATCTGCTGAATGACATAACTGACTCCAGCTGCTGCAAATTCCTTATTGACTAAAAGCATTGAGTGACAATCAGTTGAAATAGATCCAGTTAAACTAGATTAGCCCTTGTTATAATAGATTCCCTGATGTTTATCGAGTTATCTGATGCGTTATTAGTATGTCAACTTTGAAAACAGTGCTTTCATCATAATACAAGACACAAGACACATGCAGGCATTAGAGACAGACGTCTAGATGGGCAGTGAATGTTTAAACATACTGGGCTGATATGATACTGGGCATCAGGGTGTGTTCCAGGGACATAGGAGGAGGGACATGCCGGCTGGTGTGAGTCTCCAGGTATTCCTAAAATGAACAAAAATACACACATTTAAGCCAATGTTATCATGTAAATTAAACGGTAAAATTCTCCTATATTTTTTTGCAAGTTACATTTCACTACATAAAACTTTGCTAAAATGTAGAACGTATTTCAAAATGACCTTGAGGGAGAATGGCTGAATGAAATCCACTCTGACACATCCATAGTTTTTCCTCAGCATCCTGAACACACCACACGCTATTCCCCACAAGCTCTCATTCTTTTTGGGTTTGCCCTGGAGAAAGAGAAAAGATAGGATAAATTAAGATGTTTATGATTATGAAGTTGTTACATTGCAAATTTAACGTCAAATTTTTGTTGAATTAAGTCCAAAAAGTAAAAATAAATCCTATCATTCTGCACACAATAACAGTGTCAAAGGTCTTACCAGCTGCTCACTGTTGTAGTTGCCTTCGATGATGCGGTCGTAAGAAATGCCCACCGGGACCACTAGCACGTCTGGGATGGTCCCTTTGCACAGAGTGTCCACCACGATGGACAACATGCCGGCCCGAGCTGGTAACACTTTACCACTGCGAGATCGAGTCCCCTCCAGGAAGACCTCCAAAAACTGCTGTTGCCTCAGTAACTCCTCTGTGTACTACGGACACACATAGTTATTCATAGGAGAATATAGAAGAGACCGTGCCTTTTTAAACTCAACACAAATAAACATCATATATTCTACAGACTATAGTAGGGCTGGGTGATATAGTGAGAAAAAATAATTGTAATCTCATTCCTGTCACAATCTCAAATATCCTTGTATTTTTCTCTTCAACGTAGATCTATTTTCAAAATAAGACACTTTCTCCCACAGCTATTGGTCAGCCTCAACTAAGCTCTAAGCGAGTGACATTTCTGAACTTTCACAAGAAGGCAGATGACTTTAGTTACCTCTTAGATATATACTTATACTATCATAAGTTTACAAAATCAAAATGTTGATCGGCTCCAAGAAAATGGTTATATAAGCATATTAACTTAACATATTGCCCACCCTTAGACTATATTCAGACTGGATACAAGTCTACAGTGAGTGAACTATTTGACCCTCATAAAAGAACTGGGCTCAGGCCAAAAGCCGTGCTGCCTGACACCTCAGGTGGCTCGGAAAATACACACAGCTGCTCTTTGCTTAGACAATTTTTACAAAACAACATCCTGAAATAACTTGTTGGTTAGAACAGTTTAGTTTGAGCATTGGATTGGATTTGAGCTGGTGTTAAATGATTTGTCTATTTATCTTTGAGCTAGTCTTTTTTAAACTATTTAAAACAGAAAAAAACAAACTACACTTCTTGTTTTTGAAGATGACAAGCTACTGCGTGAAGAAAACCACTCGTGTTTAGTAAAAACTAGAATGTTCGGTTCCTCTATTTATATTTGACAAAGTAACAAAGTCATACAAACTTACTGCATGTAAAAGAGACCTGTACAAAACATCTTTCTTCCCATTATTTGTCTCCTCCATTCTCCTACGAATGAAAAATCCTCCCAGTTTACGAATAAGGGTGCTGAAAGTAAATTAATTAATCATAGCATCATCATATTAAATTAAATTGATATAAATATCATAAAATGCACTATGTATTTTGCTGGCTGCGTCTGCTACTATCACTTTGCCTGGAATGTTCCACAGTGTGCCAGTAAAATGATCTCCATGGAGACAAGCAAGTGACATCAAGGAAAGTTACGGCTCAGATATATGGTGAGACAAGCCTGTCTACAGTTAAACTGCTAGATGAATGTTTGTTACTGTATTTTTTGGCAATAAAATCAATTAAGCTTAATGTCTGACACATTAACATTTCAGACAACGTGATAACATCTTAGACCCCTCACCAGAAACGTTACATGGTGCACCAATATCACATGGACTCTGGGATTTTCAGGTGACTCTCAGTACTGTATTGACAGCTTAGTACATATTAAACCAAATGTGATAATTTTACCTGAGAATGGGCATGCTCAAGTTGTTGCCAGCTGCGATGTGTGGAGCTTTAACGTTATGACAGAATAGGATCAGCGTTATGAGCAGGTAGTCGATGTGCGATTTGTGCACCGGGAGGAAGACCATGGGCACGTTCTGCTGTAAGGACAAAACCACATCATTTAATTCAGAAATTGAATAGATCAAAGTGAGTAAATATAACTCAGAAATATGTAATTTATTAACATATTGAGTGACCTCTGAAGCAGCTTTCTTGACCATTTCTAGTTGGCCCTTGTGGATCTGAATGCTCCAGAAGAAACCATTGAAGAGCCTTAGTAGCACCCATCCAGTCAGCCTAAACAAAAATTGATGCTATCAGTAGAATGTAAAATGGTGTGATTTTTGTGTTTGTCAATTTGTGAAATACCTGATAAAAACAGGTGAAACATTGGCCACCATTTCTTGGAGGAAAGAACGGGCTTTTTGCTTCACTTTTTTGGCAGCTGCAGATGAGTTAGCAGCATCCATCTCTGAAGCTACCTCCACGATAGCACTCTCCACTCTAAAGACACAAAACAACAACAACAAATATATACAAATGGCAATAATTCAGCACTCGGTATGTAAATATGGGCCAATGGTAGGATACATGAGTATTAACTAGATAACACATTTTTTTAATGTAATATGTGATGATCCTTCATAGTATGTATACTGATGGTATACCTCTAGTCACCAGAGACCAGAGAATTTGATCAAGCTCTGACCTTCATTTGCATCATACCAGTTATCCACATAATTTACATGTATTTTGACTACAAAGTAACCAAAGAAACAAAACCATGATTGAAAAAAATGGGAGGGATTCACTTTTCGCTATATAACACCAAATTGACTCTTATGAACTTTAAGTCATGTTAGAATGGTGTTACCTCCTAAAAAACATACCTGGAGTTGTGTTTTGTTTCATAGATAACCCTGTATTATATGTCTGTCTACATCCAAAGCTCAGAATGCTCTGTTCCACCTGGTGCTGTCATGAACCAGTAGTTTTCAAGTTAACAGCTACCTTTTACCTTTGATTCAGTAGAGACGGGCAATTCCAGGGCTGAACTCATCCAAATGATTCTAGTGAAGGTGTATAGAGTTTAAAAACATATTGGAGTACTTGAGAAGGTGGAACAGAGAAGAACTCCGCCTACAAAACACAACTCCAAGTATGTTTTGAAACAACATTATAACATAGATGAGAAAATTGCCTAATATGGGCCGTTTCAATGTCATTCGTTGCTGTGTTTTGTCTGTACTTATGCGAAGTTTTTTTTCTAAATTGTGTTTTTATTTTTTAATGCTCTGTTAACAGGTGTACAATTATAAGAATACAAATTAACTCAACTAAATTTCGGCTACACCATCATAAAATTGAATGAATTAATGGGAACTTTTTGAACCCATGTATGTTTAGTATATAGGTAACATGTAAAGCCAGGCCTTTGTGACATGTATTGGGTTACACTGACACGTACCTGCTGTTGTTGAGCACATTGTCCACCACATTTCTGGGGAACATGTCCTTATTCACATCTCTTTCCATGACAAACAGCACATAGCTCAGCCTGCGTGCTAACCAGCCCCTCTGCCTATACACAAAGAAAATACGACATTACATTATATTAACAACCCTGGTCTAACATAGCTTAAAATGCTGAAGCCATCTTGTTTGGCCTCTTGAATTCAGTGACTGGTGTCATCTAACAAACAGTTTGAATAATTCAGACGTCTAGCTTTCCACTGAACAAGAGGCATTTATTATACACAGGTCAGGTTGTTGGGTAGACTTGTTCCTTCAAGCACCTAAATGACTGACTGGGCCGTGTAATTTTACAGCTGTCAGAAGCAGAGGTGTGAGAGAGAAGTGGAAGACAACCATGAACAGGAAGTTTGAAAATTTTAGACAGACAGTTTATTCCCTGTGTTTGGTTTATAGTGATGGGACAAGATTTTGTGTCACATTGAATTATCGCGCAAGATAAAATTGCCAGAAGGTAGTGCTTGTCCCATCCCTACTGGTTTATTATTAGCCCAGTGTCAAGTTTGTTCTAGAGAGATGATCTAATAATCTGTATATAAGGTAACAGACCGTAAACAGAACAATGAACTGAGAAATCGTCATCTATAAAAAACATCACACAACAATTGCTTCATGGGACTAACACCAAGCCACCGATTGCAATGATAAAGACGTGGTGCCTGTATTAACCTTAAACTCATATAATCTCCTACTGTTACTGCAGAGGTACCGTAAATTTCGGACTACAGAGCGCACCTTGATATAAGCCGCACCAGCTAAATTTGAAGAGAAAATCAATTTTGTACATATATAAGCCGCACCTGAATAAAAGCCGCAGGTTTTCATATTGTAACATGAGATATTTACACAGAAAGACGGTGCACCGACACGCTTTTTTTAAACTGTGCCTGAAAATTGGAACCAACACGACAACAACACGGGATGAACACATCTGCAGGTTTAGAAAATAAAGCTGCACCAACACGGAAAATCTGCTTTTATTTCCTCTGAAAACTTTTGCCGTCTTTTTACATTGACCAAGTTGGATTCATTGATGTCGAGCTTACGTGCAGTGGCTCTATTTCAGGGGTCGGCAACTCGCGGCTCCGGAGCCGTATGCGCCTCTTTCAGCCTTATACTGCGGCTCTGCGTGGCTTGGGAACTGACACACACACAGCTCACAGTCCTGCGTAAAGAGCCCTGATTTTCAGACGCTGTGCACAGGGGTCAGGAGCAACTTTGGCCCGTCCCTAATGACACACTAATAAGCTCGTCCGTAGATGTATCATGAAAATCCTGCTGGAAGTCGCCACAGAAATCTATTTGATGTAGTGATAAGTTTATTATCTGCTCTTGTCTCCGCGGTGACGTATCACGTATAACACATCAGACACGACGCACAAAAGTAGAGCCACAAGCGAGTGAAAATGAGCCAAAACAAAAGTCTTTGGAGATCTTTTTAACAAAGGGGAAAAGGACAACTGAGGAGCCAGAAGAGGAGACTACGACCTCCAAGAAAAAGAAAGATAAATTTAACAGACAATGCCTACTTAAAATCTGGGTTTGTCGCTACAGGTGACTCACGCACAGAGTCCGCTCTACGTAACATACGGGAAAAGCAAATAAGGCAATGAAACCTTCAAAACTGCTTTGGCACATGGAGAATAAGCACCTGGGATTAAATGATACGCTACGAGTTTTTTTGTTGTTTTTTTAAAGAAACTGCGGAGTAGAGTAGACATAATCACATAATCAGCGCGATGCATGATGCAGCGGTTTGGTGAGTTGTATTTTTTTAATGCACTTAAGTTGTTTTTGCCATATTTATCTGCCACGTGTAGAAGGCTTGTCCGTGAAAGTAAAACCTACATTATTCCGTTACATTATTGTTATTATACAGTGTTATCTTCATTTTAGATGTCAAAAAGTATTTGCGGCTCCCAGTGTTTTATTTTATGTGGAAAGTGGGTCCAAATGGCTCTTTGCGTGTTAAAGGCCGACCCCTGCTCTGTTTCCTTTCTGTTTCTTTATCTTAAAAACTGCATCATATCCATTTCATGATGCGCAAAATGATCGTTCAAAATCAAAACTAGTGAATTCTTCAGAGCAGAATCTTTCCCCACGTCTGTCTCACTTTTACGTTTACAGCTAGAGAGCGCCCCCCAGGGGCCGTTATCCAGTAAAATTCCATATATAAGCCGCACTGCTGTAAAAGCCGCAGGGTTCAAAGCGTGGAAAAAAAGTAGCGGCTTATAATCCGAAATTTACGGTATATACTCATTCACAAAACAATTTCACCTACACTGATAAACTGTGCTCGTTATTTCAATATAACACAAAATACCTGTCTGTACACGGCCATCTGAATTCACACCTAAATTATAAAACATTCAACATCTCTTTCATAGGTCAGTTTTGTACCTGGTGTGTGTCTCGTTGATGTAGATGACATTACGCAGCCCCAGAGAAGGAATGCTCGTGTTGAACAGTCTCTCCTATAACACAAACAGAAAGAACATTAGGATCAATCAATGTTAACTTTGATTGTCTGAAGGTGAACTGTACATTCATATAAACAGTCAAAATATTAAAATCCTTATGAGTATAATGAGTGAAGAGGTTTTACTGAGACTAAAAACAATTATCAAAAAGAGCCTGGTGAAAGTGCAAGGAATATCAGTCTAGAAGAATGTCATTTTGGCATTAACTTTGTAGATGGACAATGTGCTCCTGTAAAGATCATTTACATAATATTGAGTAATTCATACAGTATTTGTCATGTTAATCTTTTAATCAAATATGGTATTGTCACTTTTATTGATCTTTAATAAAAGGAAAATAATAGATTTAAATAGGGTGAACATTTCTTTTTTTAGTGTTGAGGTGCAGGGCCTGTTTCAGATGCGATTTCTATCTCTACTGTTATCCGAGCTAGGTATTAATGCACAAGGAGTACACATGTAACACTTTATAACTTTTAATTTGGATACAACACAAGCGGCACAAATATTCACTTTATCTTGCAGCTATCAGTTCCCATGACAGACTGAGCTCAAGGAAGCACATATCCTCATGTTAAAGTTAATTAGTTTTGGTGTAACTTTACCCAGCTCTGTGGTGTACAGGAGTGGCAGCAGCGTCCTACAAAGGGCCTCTTTCTGTTGAGTAGACCCTCCTTCCACGTGCTCGTCACACAGCGCAAAACAGATGGGCTGGTGCTACGGTCCTGTTACACACACAACACTATTACTAAGGGCTGAAATTTATATCAACATAAGACTAGACAAGGATGAGCTATTTTAGTTAAGCTGGAACATTTTTTTTGCTAATATTCAATTGTGACTTTTCTAAATAATATTGATCTTGAAGGAAGTCTGACGTATGAATTGCTCAACTAATAGAGGAATCTCATGCATTTCAGAACATGTTTGTAGCCTTGCAGGGTTAATGGGCTTATTCAAATTAGGACAGCTTGATATTTTGTTATCAGAGTGTTACTCTAAAGGCAATTTGCTAACTGCATAGTATTGTCTGATTAATAATCTCACAATGGGTAAATTGTACTCTCTTAATAGCACTTAATATACAATAAAATGCAAGAGGCAAGAACATCATATGTGCATGCAATTGCTATCAAAAGTATAAATCAGGGAAAAGATAAAATAAAAGCCATCACTGCCAAAACACTGAGAATACGTTACACAATAATAAGCAGGGCAATGATTATTCGACCCAAAGTCTGACACTGACCGAGTCCTCATTGGGGTGCTTCCAGTGGTTGCACCACTGCTCGCCGCTGTTCACCTGCAGCAGGAGGCCGTCTGACAGCTCCATGACTCCAGAGAGCAGGCCCCACTAACTGCTCAGCTGAAAATATAAAACAAACGTAATTATTCATGCTTTGTTTTTAATCAAGTTTAAGTAATTTTGCTATACAGCTTAGTTTTCTGAAGCATTCTTTTTTTATGTTAATCATTTTTGACAAGATGCGTAATGAACCATTTATACAGGCCGAGCAAAACATATTGCATTCAAACTTAAAATATCTTGAGTCCATTTTGGCAAAACCCATTTCTTTACACAATAGTGCCTCATTGTTAGTTTTATTTATTTTAAGCCGGATGCCCTACCAGATATGACGTTCTCTCTTATGTTGACTATTTAACGTCACTTGGAGCTTTGGTTATAAGTTTGATGTTTTGTAAAGCCAAGAGAGATTAACCATCTTGAATACATTAAGGGTAAGGTTGCATTGTTTTACCAAGAACTGGCATAGTCCTGACCAAACCTGCCAAGGATGGCTCTTTACACGCCCAAATACTGAAAGAGTAAAGTCACTCCTTTCTTTCTTAATGCCAATTGAGCAACACAGATATTAACACTGAATACAGTATTTCTTTGTGTTTCCTGCAGCAGTACATCAGGCATGTCCAAACTGTGACCCGGGGGCCAAATGCAGCCAAATCTTGGCCCTCAAGCTTCCAGTTGAATCGACCCATGTTACCTTTAAACAGTACTTTTTACTGTATTCTTCTGAAAATCTACTTTAACTAGCATATCAAATATTTAATGTGTCCCATTGAGGATGTAAGTATGAATAAAGATCTAGTGGTTCAGTCTAACTTGTAATAATAACACAGTATTCACTATATTGGCGACGAGTCTATGGCCCTCAACGTGCCCTCAGCTTTGTCTGTATTTTTATATGTGGCTCTTTATGAGAAAAGTTTGGACACCCCTGCAGTACATGAATCAGTTGAGTATTTTAATATATATTTTGAATAACCTACTGCTGTTAAATTAGGTTATTGATTTATCGACTTCTGATTTGAAGAATACTTATCTTCCCATCAACGTTCTAGGAAACAGCACTCCCATGAATTTGGAGTGACTCACATTTATGAATGAAAGTGCTCACACCCAATGCAGTGCGTCTGTTGGATAATGGACTGCACGCAACAGCTTTTCAGGAACATGCAGCGAGGGGGCATTCATGTTTTTAGACACACATATACCTGGCTCAGTGTGAGTAGTGGTCTTTATGAATGGATGCCCTTTGAGCCATTGTCCCGTTGTTGAACTGATGCTAATAGGTGAAACGCACACTGATGAGGCTTCTGGGTTTTCAACGGGTCAGTGACCGAAAGTACCTCTCAGTGGAGTGATCACGGCGGGGCAAATGGGGAGAGTTTAAACCTTTGTACTTTCTAATCTTAGACTGGAAAATGTGTTGATAATAATGCAGATTAGGACTTGCTTTTGTTGCAGTTCTGACGATAACCAAGTATACAGTCAATGGTTTTGCCCTCCACTGTTTAAAGCCAGTAAAAGGCAATGAGCATCCATGTAATACCCAAATAAGATAACGAATATTTCACCAAAACACGGGCAGTAGGTTAATCCGTCTCATACACACAGCCTTGTCTGCGGTAAGCGGGTCATACACTACTAGAGTGACAGATGGCCGCGCAGACAACAATAGCGCACTGACCGAGCAATCTGGCCAGCGTGTTGTGTTTGTCCAGTGGGGATTCTCATCACTTACACTACCACAATTATAAGCCTCAGTGATGAATAAACACAGCTGAATGGCGCTGCACTTAACAAGCACATGAGGAAATGGAAAATTGGACTACAATCAGTGACCCGAACGCGCCTTTACGCAGCGCTCACGCTTTCAATGAAACCCAATTTAGCCTGACCTTATGCGCAAGGGGCTAGTGCTTAACATTGAATGAGGACCACTCGAACTTCAATGTCACTGCACTGCCGTATAAACGATGTAATTAGAGCTATATTGTGTGGTTAAATGAGGCGAATAGTGTCGATATCACGACCGCAAGCCTCTTAACACAAATCCACGTCTTTCAACTAAAACACAAGGCGGAATAGTCGTTTATTTAGCACAGATCGAGTCGCATTTAGCATTAGCTTTGCGGCTTGTTCGAGTTAGATCGTCATCGCTTACCTCTAATATAGTGTTACGCTGACTCATATCTCAGAAATCACAAAGTCCACACGAATGTTCGGTACTGCAGCACGGGCCCGGTTTCATTCACCGGTGCCTGGTCGTGTTGAGTGGACTGGACACGGCTCCTCCATGCAGCAGAGGAGTGTGACAGACCAGGAGAGAGCGCTGATGTTTTGGTCGGCAGGCGGCAACGGAAAGACGTTGGCACAGTTACATCTTCGGCCAGCAGAGAGCGCTAGAGACGGATAAAAGCCAAAATCATGTACAGTATGTCAGTCGATTTTTATAACAGATCCACCACACCACCCTTGGAAGTATAATAAGATCATATTATAGATACATTATAGAGCTAAAACACAGATACATTTTACTTAAACAGTAGACATGAGCAATATAGAATCTTCTGATGCTTTGTTTCCATGTGGATATGTATACCCCATATATGAACAGTAGTCTCAGACAACTCTTACCCGTTTTCATTTTTTCTCTAAATCATTTTGAATTGGTTGCAAAAAAGTGGCATGAAAATAACATAATAGTATAATTATTTGAGTATTGTAATATTAACAGCTGAAAAAAAAAACAACAATCGTGAAGACTGAGCGTCACCTAACGGACATTTTTAGCATTACACTATTGTGGACCGTACTACTATATTTCCAGATGGGGGGGGCATGGATTTACTTTTTATGTTCAGGCCTATATTTCCGTGCTTCTAACATTATCTTTAAAGCCGTTTTCACATTCTGAATAACTTTATCCAATTAAGCATTAAATTACAGCTAAAATAAGTTAAAATAACACTAATTGGTGTGCGTTCACCTACCACAAACTAACTGTAATGGTAGCGCCTCTTTCTTTCTATTTCGTCTCTCTTCGTCAAGCTACTAGCTGCAGCCATGAGGTGAGCTAAATGTCTAACATTTACAGTGCTGTTTTTTCTTTAATACGACACTTCACTGCTGTTGTGTTTCGCAGGCGAAAAACAGAACTAAAATGGTCAGAATTTCACACATTTCAGTAAGATTAGTCGTCTACACTGTCGTAGATTAGCGGGTAAGCTAATGTGAGACATGTCAGAGCATAACACCGCAGTTCGGCCTCAGTGCAATCCAATATATTGGCGTTGTTTCATTGCACACGTGAAAGTACGCCAGCCTTTGATTACCAAAAACGTTTGTTGGTGATCTAACCTCCCAATCCATTCAGCCAATACTTGTATCATGTCATATTGTTAAGGTGTTACTAATGGTGTTTGTATGCACGCATTTTCCCTTGTCTTCTAATAAACATCTGAAATGATACCTCCTCAGACCATGGGCTCACCTGTCATTTTTCTTGTGTTCCCAGCATGCTCAGGCTCCAGAAACGCTTGGCGTCCAGCGTCCTTCGCTGTGGCAAGAAGAAAGTCTGGTTGGATCCAAATGAAACTAATGAGATTGCCAATGCAAACTCCCGTGAGTGATTATAATTGTAAGAAATGTATCTTTGATGGCATTTCTGAATGGCTGAATTTCCCATTTTGTTTGTGTTCAGGCCAGCAGATCCGTAAACTGGTGAAAGATGGTCTTATCATCAGAAAACCAGTGACAGTTCATTCACGCGCACGCTGCCGCAAGAACACCCTGGCTCGTCGCAAGGGCCGTCACACAGGTTATGGTGGGTGTCATGTTTTTCTTTCAAAACGTTATGGATAACGTGATTAGATCTCCTGTTTGTCATGCAAGTTTCATAAATTACGTTCTCTGCAGGTAAGAGGAAGGGTACTGCTAATGCCCGTATGCCTGAGAAGCTCTCCTGGATGCGCCGCATGAGGATCCTTCGCCGTCTTCTCCGTCGCTACAGGGAGTCAAAGAAAATTGACAGGCACATGTAGGAATAAAAAATTTACTTTAATCAAAAACATTCCTTAAACAGCAGACTCTTCAATCCACAATTAATGTGTGTACTTCTAGGTACCACAGTCTGTACCTGAAAGCCAAAGGTAATGTCTTCAAAAACAAACGCATTTTGATGGAGCACATTCACAAGCTGAAGGCTGACAAGGCTCGCAAGAAGCTCCTTGCGTGAGTTTTTTTTTCTATTTGCATTATCTAGGCCTTTAGCACATTATGCCCAATGTTTAAATTATTATTTTGACCTCATTACAGTGACCAGGCAGAGGCTCGTCGTACTAAGACGAAAGAAGCTCGCAAACGCAGAGAAGAACGTCTTCAGGCCAAGAAAGAAGAAATGATCAAGAACTTGTCAAAGGAGGAGGAAACCACAAAGAAGTAATTACATGGTGTATATTCTTGTGATACTCCTTTTGTTAAATAAATTAAGTAAAAAATATTGTTTGGTTCGTCATTTCTCTCCTTCATAGACTGACTTTAACTTAATAATATAGATTCCTCACAGTGACTCAGAAAAAGATTTGTAGTAAAATTTTTGAATGATGAATATTCTTACTTTGATGTACTGTACTCCCTTTATATTATATTGTTACTGTTGCAGAATGACTGTCTCGCTGTACAATCATGTACAGTGTGTTCTCAGTTTCCAGTGTGTGTTTGTTTACATTTTGAAGTGTGTGTGTGTTGATTGTTTGCAGTGTGTGGTTTGTAAATATTTATTTTGACCCATAGCACTTGTTTTGACTGTATTTTATATACAAATATACATTTTATATTGTGTTTTGATATGATCTATAAATGTACAGTAATAGAGCAGCTGGGTGTGCAGATACAGATTTCTCTCAGTGTGAGTTTTCAGTAAAGCCCTCGTTGATGTCTGTGGGTTGAAACATTCAAAAGTTATTGCATTTTTTCCAAACGTTCTCCAAATGTCTTCATTCGGATATGTTTGGAGAGGCCTGGACTTACTCATGATAAAATGATTGTAAAACTCATTTTTGTAGGTATTGACTTCAAATTTGAAATGTAAATGGTCAACAATCTTGTCAGTTGAGGTATGGTGTATTTTTGTCCCCAGCTCCCTACTGCAGCTTTCTACACCTTCATTTTCACAAATGTTTTTTGGTGAGGATGAGAAAACATTTTTTTATGTGTGTTCCCAAGTGTATAAATGCTCAGCAGACAAACTTACAGTGATTCTGACACCTGTGGGTAAAACTATAGGGTGTTACCTTTACAAAGACCCCAAACTTGTGCATTTACTACTGAGGGTTCAATAATGGTGATTATTTTAATTTGGAGAGGTCAGAACAAAGGCAATTTCACCAAAATGACCCGGAATGCTAAGGGGTTAATAATATAGATTCCTCACAGTGACTCAGAAAAAGATTTGTAGTAAAAGTTTTGAATGATGAATATTCTTACTTTGATGTACTGTACTCCCTTTATATTGGAACTATTCATCGAGACCACCAGTTCTCCCAACATTTGAAACCTCAACACTTAAAACTTTAATATGCATTCAACAGAGGAAATATCTCTAGCAAATTTTTGAGAAAACATTTCCATTACAATAACAAAAAAATGGTTATATTAATAACATGTTAACCTTCACATCAATTTTTTCTTGCCTTTTCCCTTTTTACCCTTCTTCTTGGCCTTGTTTTTCATGGCTTTGCGGATACAGTACCCTCTCCACCAGGCCTGGATCATGATGGCAGCTTTAGTTTTGAGCTGTAGTATCCTCCGCTCCTCTATCATATTCTCCTCTGCCAGCAGCCGTTTGGCCACTATCTCATTGTACTCTCCCTCCAATGCAGTGAGCAGTTTCTCCAGACTCCTCTGCTCCTCCTCAATCTTATGCAGCTCGGCCTCTTTCGCCTCCAGATCAGCCTGAAATGTCATAAGAGTAGATTTCATAACATCCCAGTTCATAATTTTAAAATGTTTGGCAATTTGGATAACCCCATGTTTTAAAACTTGGAATATAGTTTGAGTGTCCCACCTGGCTATGGATTTTTAATTTACCTGCATCTCTTCCATTTTCTCATCAAATTCCTCAATGATATATTCAATTTCTCCTTCTATCATATCAGTTCCCTGAGGAATAAAAGTGTGATAAAACAGTAAGGGGTATTATGTAACTTTTGGATGCAGGGTCTACCACCTGCTTGTCTTCATGGACATGTTATTGCTTTGCCTCAAATGTTCCACAGTGGTATTATCAAGAACTATGGAGACAAGCAGTTGATGTCACCAGGCCAAGTTACTAGTTAACTCCACAGAGAGGTTAACTTGCTCTGGTGAATATGTTTTTTCGTGGTATTTCTTTAGAGATAAAAACACCTTTAATTGATTCAAAGCTATATTTAACACCATACAGTGGAACATTCTCAGTAAAGTAATAAAATCTTCATGGTGGCAAACCCCCTTTAGAAAAGTTACACAGTGGACTTTTAAATTACCTCCTGAATGTCTCTCTCTTCCTCTCTGTCCTCCAAAAACAGCTTATTGAGCTGGGCATCGAGTTGTTCCAGTTCTTGTTGAAGGCTTAGCTGCTCTGGTGTGTTCAAGTAAGACTGGTATTGTTGATCTGTGAGAGGGGTCTCAGACATTTGTGGTATTTTCAACTTATCCATACTGGCTTTGCAGTCTTCTATCTGAAAAGCAAAGATGTAATTGCAGTTAGTCAATAGTAGTACATTACGAAACCTATTTAAGTACAGTTAAAAAGCTTTTACCTTTTCATCAATTCTGCTTATCTGTTTGGTGACACTTGCTATTCTCTCGTCAAGTGCTGCCTCACTTTTAGGATCTTGGAAAGGTTTGATCTTCAAAAGGGCTTCTTCTTGTTTCTCTTCTTCAAGTGTACAATGAATAATTGTTTTGAGATTTTCATATAACACCTGCTCCGCTTTCCCCATTTCTCCATCTAATCCTTGTTTTATCTGGGCAAAATCAACAGGAGCATCTCGAAAGCACCTTAACAGTTTTTTGTAGGACTTCTTAAATTCACTTTTAAACTGTGCATCACTACCTCCTTTTACTACCTTACGACCTTGCTCCTCTGCTCTCTCTAATCTGTCACATAGTAACTGATGCGTTTGAAGTGCTCTACACAGTGAAATGTCCTTGATGTCAGCCACGCGGTCCGGCTGAAAAGTCAATGCCACTTCCACTTGATTTAAGCCCTTTTCCAATATGCTTAAAAGCTGTTGTTCTTGTTTTAAGTGCACAATTTCTTTGGGCTTCTGGTTGAAAATTATTGAAGTCTTCCTCAAGTTGGAGTTTTGAGAGCCTGAAGGCAATAGATTTGGCTTCATAGGTTGTGTTATCACATCCCTAGACATGATAGGAGGTGGCTATAGCAAAAGAAAAAAAAAACATGGTTAAAATCTACAAAAAAATATTATATTACCACTACTATCTAATTCACCTAAGTACCACCCCACAAGAGGTAGTGATGTCTCTAAGTTATGTGGACAAAACCTTAAGTAAAGTTTTGAAACTGTTTTCAATTGTAACTTAGGTTAAATGGGCACTTCCCCATGTAGCTTGTAAGTTTGTAAGTGGAGGATTCAAAACTGTTTATTCTCCATGAAGATGTTGTTTTGCCTGGAATATTAAAATAAATAAATAAATAAAAAATAAACATAAAACTAAGCAATCTCCATGGAGACAAGTATCAGACTCCACCAAATCTAGGCTAATTTTTGGCCATTAAACTCCCTTTGTTCAATAAATGCAAAATAGATAAGTTAATAACATATTGTTGAATATTCCAAACAAAGAAATGAATGAAATGATTTTATGAGGCAGGCACGTGGTGGACCCCTCCACCTGAAAACTTGGCTACAGATCACACCTTTAGGCTAGGCTTGCTTATCCTCCTCACTCAGTTATTTAACAGTAATGCACAAATAAATATTTTAACATTAACAACCTGCATAAATTACCAAGTAAAAATACAACATTGACACGCTCACTTCCCTTACAGACCTTAGATTATCTCCGCTTGTCCAAACTTGCTGTTCAAATACCGATGCTAACCTGATGTGTGACCGTGTGTGCGCGTTGCTAGGATACCTACAACGGAAGAGTCTCGAAAAGCGTTGTCAAATCTAAAAATAAAATATAATAAACATTAAAAAAATAAGAAATAAATAAGAAAAACTGAACAATCATACCGTGTATCTTTATATAATTTTTATGTATGTTATTGGCCAAGTAAGAAAATATGCAGGACTCAGGAAGAGAAGACCCTGGCTTTTATTGTGAAATGTGGTCTGCTAATTTATTTACATTATTGAGTAGCATGTGCAGTTAAATCTAATAAAATGATAAAATTAAGAAGCTGAAAATGAACGAATCGACTTAAATACTCGGTAGACTTATTAAATCGCATATGAATAAATGAGAAAATAGAGGAAAGTACCGCTAGAGGGCAATGTCTTACAACTGCAAATTATGTTTTTTGTTGCTCTGCACAGTCACAGTTAAAAGCACATTCATTCATATGTGCAGTTATAAAATAGCAACTTTAATAGGAAAGTAATATGTTGCAGATTTATTATGTTGCAGATTTATTAGCCTTAAATTAATTAAGCAAGTAAGCTGGAAGTAAAATCCTGCAGATACAAGCCAAACTTTTCATAGGTCCAAAGTAAGTGCCCTCACAGTTTTGCCCATAAATTAGTTTTCAAAAGCCCTGAGGAGCAGAGCTGACAGCTTATGTCGCATAATGCTCTGTTTATCCTGACACCCTGAATTAATTTTCACACACTGTTTCCCATGCAGCACTTAGCTCATAATAAAATAGGCCATTCAAGTGGATGTAATGATTATATATGTGGAAGACAAAACCAATCTTTGGATATACAGTGTGGGAGCTCAGCGGGAAGGAGAAAACTGGCCATTTCACTGCCCTGTTAATGTATTTCTTCATTACCGGGAGGCACACTATTTCCTGAACCGTGAGTCTTAATGGCTTGAGATAGGGACTTTTATTATAGCTGGCTTTCAACCTAAAGAAAAAGACTATGCTGCAAAGTTAAAAATCTGTTCAGACTATAAGTTACAATTTCAGATTCCTTCACTAACTTCACTGGTTTCATATTGCATGTTTTTATTATAGGCTTTATTATCTTTCTGAATGACACTTTACTTGTACTTCTTTATAATAAAAGCTTTTAGAATTTTCAATGACAGACCTTATGCTGCAGACTAAAGGCTTAACCTAAACAGACAGAGACATATTCACTTCACATTATCAGCCTCTTTTGTTGAATTCTGTCTAAATGATGTTTTGGTTGGAGTGCACACGTGAGCAGGACCAGGAAGACAGATTTCTCTCCTTTGTCATAATTGTATTGCAGATGGCTATATAAAGAAACAGTTGCACCAACAATGGTACAAAAGCAAAAGCAACACACCTGCACACTCACTATACATACAGTTAGAGAGCATGTTTCTCACATCATGACCATGTTGCTTATGCATATTGTGTTCATTTGTTGTGCATTTATATGTCTTCACTGCAGTAGGCCTTAGTGGAGCTTACATATAAATGAACACTGTGTACACTGTGTCTGAACAAAAGGTGATAGAGCAGTGGTCACATGTCCCTGTGTACATTCAAGTAGGTATATGTCAGAACTTCTACATCATTTAAATGCCAATGTAAAACAAGTGTTTTGAATCACCTCAGTATTTACGATATTCTAAAATAATAATACAATTTTGCTTCTTATGTAGGAATTGTCAGATATGGATAATTCCCATCAATATTCGTCTCGCTGATGAGGCTGATATAGATTTTAAAATTAAGGCCCACAAATTGAAATGAAGTAGTTATGTTAAAAAAAGTAACTTTTCACTTTTGTAAAACATAATTAGGAATGTGTTATTAGGCTGAATCATACAGGTCTTACTGAGGTTTTAGCTGTCTAAAGAAAGGAAGTATCACATTATGCCGATGTGCTGATGTGTAATATAAGACAAAAATACCATTTTTATTAAGTCTCTGCATATTTCTATAGCTACATTTTAGTTATACTTTTTATTTACTTATTATTCTCACTGGTCAACACTAAACTTATTGTCTACGATTTTTTAGCTGATTTAGGATAATTTTGATGTGCTGAATCCAAAAATCACATTGGTTTTGCTCAATCAGGCCAACGATCTGAGCTACATATTCTAAGCTACATATTTGTTTTTGGACGATTTTGTTTACATGTATGAGTATTTTCACATCATATGATGCAAAATTCTGTTATATTTCTCGCTATAAACAAATTCTGAAGATTTTGCATGTGCCAATTTATGACTAATTGTTGTTGTTTTTTTTATATTACAAGTGAATGAAATGGCTTCGACTAGAAGATCTTGCAAAAATAAGCCTGACATATTTTGTTACATCTGCGGTGAATACACCAATGTTCCTAACAGGAATCAAGTCACAAGTTTCATAAAGCGTGCTTACCATGCTTATTTTGGGATTAAACTTGGTGACCAAGATGAAGCTTGGGCGCCACACATGGCACGCAAGTCATGCACCGAGTATCTACGTCAGTGGATTAAAGGCAAGAAGAGTTGTCTGAAGTTTGGAATTCCTATGGTTTGGAGGGAGCCGACATCAATAGCTACTTCTGGGCTATTGATGTGACTGGGATCAACAGAAAGAACCGAAGCAGCCTCAAGTATCCTGACCGTGAATCAGCACGTCGTCCTGTAGCTCATTGTGATGAAATTCCAGTACCTGTCTTTGTAGAAGTTCCTGACATCAGTGACAAAGATTCCTCCAGTGTGGTTTTAATGATGATGCTCCACATCCTTTTTCCCAAAAGGAGCTAAATGTTCAGGTTTCCTGAGAATCTGGGATCACTGAGTGATGAGCAGGTGGAGAGATTCCATCAGGACATAAAAGAGATGGAGACCAGGTATCAGGGACGCTGGGATGCAGTCATGATGGCTGATTAGTGTTGGACTCTGAAGAGAGACATCCCTGCTGCTGAGCATTCAAGGGGTTCATAAAAACAGAAGTTCATGTCCTGAATTTTGCACAATGATAACGTAACGTTCCAATTTACATGTACTTACCTTTATCAATTAACATAACGTAACATTTAATTAATACATTCTGTTAGAAAACTATTTTTTATCTCCTAAAACATTTTTTTTGGATGAGAAATATTAAAGAAAATCAACTGATAATGTCACAAAATTGTAATCAATTTAGTCAGAAGATCGGATTTTTCAAAATCAAATTAGCATAAAATCCTGACCTGACTGAGAAAAATGGATATCATTTTTGGATTCAGCGGTGCTAAATGGTCCTAATTCAGTTGAAAAAACACAGACAACTTTCAAAAATGTTTTGTTTTTTTTGTAACCCAGGGTAATGAGGTAAAAGTAGTAGTACTGTTATTAAGTAAAAAAAAAAAAAAAGGAATCTGGAATTACTTAATTAAATTCTTAAATGGATATTTTTTTACTTTTACTTGAATACATTTCAGAGGAGATATCTGTAGGTTTTACTCCACTACATTTTTGAACTGGACTGAAAGATAAATGTATTTTTATTACAGTTTGAGAGCTGCAGAAAAGACTGAGAAGTTTATTTGAAATATTTGACCAACCAAAACTATAACAACAACAGATACAACAACTACAAATAAACAAATATAAACAGCTAGAACAAAAAGATTGATTCAATTGTTTCTGTTGAGCAAAATTCAGCACAAATCTTTATCAAAATCACTACATTGGAACCTTTATTACATCTCAGAATCTGCATGAAATACTTTTACTTTGTACTCTTTCTGTACATTTTTAAATAGATACTTTAATTACTTTTTAAAGTTTTTTGAGTATTTCTTCCACCACTGGCTTCTAAAATCAAGCAACGACATGAAAAGTACTATACTACGCCTTATTACATGTATTTTTAGCTATGTTTTATTTCATCTGTTTAAGTTAATATGTGGTTGCTTTATATTTCTGTAATTGAGCTCATTTACTCTTGTCAGATTGGATTTTGAAAAACACACTCACAATTTCACTCCAACCCCCCAAAAAATCAATTTATGTAATTACGGCCACAGCACACACAGCGGCAAACTGAGCTGCACTAAACACTTCATTTCAAAATAAATGAGTCAGCGACGCCCAATTCATCAAAAGTCAATTAGTCCAGTTTTCTGCAGAGATGCATTTTCACACTGCAATTTCTTATATATTTCATACATTATATACGCAATATTTAGTTAAAAGCTGAGTTTCTAAAGGCGAATTGTCAAATCATGAGCCTTGGATGAGTGAGGAGGTGAAGAGAAGGTCAAAGAAGCGCCACTTGAATGAAGACGACGATGATGATTGTTTGTTTTTATTGTTAGTCATTTCCTGCACGTAAAAAAAAAAATAATTGCACTGTCTTTGAAAGCACAATCATTTACAATTATGAGAACTATTAACTTCAAAAGTATAACAAAGAAAAAGCAAGTTAGATCTTATCATTGTATTAACTATAAGCACTTTTCTAAAACTTAATTAACTGATTACTCTTTTATGCAGATTCTGGTTGGTTTGTTGGCAGTAGTCAAAGCAGAGACGTCAGACATTGGCATCGTGACAGCTGAGAGGTTAGTACATTTGATTCACAGCGATCCGGTGCTTGGTTTTCTATTGGCTATTACTCAAATGAGGTGCTACTGGTCATAAATCTATAGCTCAAGATTTAGACAGGCTGGAGAAGGATGGGTCAAATGCAAATATCAAACATGTATGTCAAATGCAAACATCAAAAACACGTGCTCTGCGCCATACATATGAAATTACAATCATTAAAACGTGGCTGACAGGCTCAGGATAATCTCTCACCATACAGCAGTGATCTATGCCAGTTTTCACACTGTACTTTTTGTGAGTCGCTTTGAAGATTTATAACCAAGCCTTCTTTAGTGCATTCTGCTGATTCTACAGTATTTTGTGCCTCTTCGTCTCTGTTTGTCATAACAGAGTACAGAGTTTTTGTTTGCTTGAGCAGTGCATGATAAAAATCTCCATTAAGAGCAAGCCACGCATCTTTTTCAAAACAGAATAGACCAATTATTTTGACAGCCTCGCGAATCTTAAAAGACAACGCAGGTAAAAATGGATTTCTTTACGTTTTTTGTTAGTATTACAAACATCTGACTCTAAAATAAGTCAATAAAATAAAGAATTCATTTACAACTGTACTTATTATTGTTATATAAATCTAAATTTACCATTCTGGATACATGCCTCTTAACCTTCATTGTAACATTGTCTAGACTAGGAGTGGCCTAACTAACAAATACGTTTTTTCCTTGATTGCAAGTTCTTCTTAAGGACGACTTTAAAGCTCAATCATCAGAGGAGCTAGAGTCATCAAATCACCCTCACACTCCTTTTTGATCACATAAATGTCCCATGTAGACAAGAGGCTCTTACAAACTCTAGCACTTAAGTTGAGAGGCGTGTCCTTGTACCTTTGTCCTAAACAGTAATTGTGTGGTTTGACCTTTCTGCAGTGAAGCCAATGGGTCATCAATAACATGCAGGTTTCATTATGGCTGTAAAAAATAAAAAAATGAAGCGTTGCAAGAGTCAAAAACATCCTTGCTCCCACTAGTGCCTGCTGCTGTTGTTGTGCCACTGGGCAGGACACGTCACCCTTGCCTGTGAGTGAATGGTCGTCGGAGGGGCTTATTCGCCTCTGAGTGCGGGAGAGTGAATGAATAATGCAGAATTGTAAAATTGAACAGTGACTTTGAGAAGTTTTGTCTGGTCAAAAAGACGTGTATTATGCAACAGTAACTCAATTGGTAGGAATTTGAACCACTGATACTAAGGTTGGTGGTTCAAATCCCGTTCTCGTCATAAATATCATTGGTAAAGCGTTATGGCCCATGGACACAGAGGTTGGTGGTGTGATTCTGGGTCCTACAGACGAAAGCTGTTATTGTGTTCTTGGGCAAGACACTTAACCCACCTTGCCCCTAGTGTCGGCGTATGAATGGGTGAGTAGTTCTTTGATTTAAAATGCCTTGAACATGGAAAAGTGCTATAAAAAACTGGACCATTTATCATTTACCATTAGTATAGTCTTGTGGAAAGTGATTACACACCCTTTTGCATTTTGGAGTTGAAAATTACTTTGTCTCTTCTAATTCCAATTTATAAGATGTTGGCTGTCCAGGAAAGTGCTAATGTTATACCTACAGGATATAGGAGTCTGTTTGTTACCTTCTTTCTTGGTGAAGTTGGCTGGAGCTGTTGAGGAATGTAAACAGAAACATCAGACAGCTCTTCTAAACCCGTGCACAGGTTTAGTTGTGGGGACCCTGAGGCAGAGCAGTGGCTGTGACAGACCTTGTGTTTCATTATTCATAAACCCCAGTGGATTTAGGAGTGTTTTTGTTAATTAAAAGAAACCAGCAGCAGCAGCAGCCTCACAGCAGCTCAGTGACGCTGCAGTTAAGACTGGAGCTTATGGAGCTGAATCAGGACTGAGGCAAAAGAAAAGCAGATGATACAGAAACATACTGTGCTTACCTTTTAAGTCGTCCTAAATATTCATCGCTCTAACTGAGTCACTGTATGGTGTTGTACTTGAAATTACACTTTTTCTGGTGGCGGTAGTAAGCAAGCAAGTAAGTGTGTAATATTGTTTCTTATTTGGTAGTCATATTTGAATTTAAATCTACATAGAATACAGAATACACTGGCTAGTTAAGGTTAAGGTTAGTGTGTACTTTATTGATCTTGTAGGGAAATGTGTCCTCTGCATTTGATCCATCCTTCAATGTCACTGAGCAACCTGTCAGGTGCAAGGAGTGCTATAACGCAGTGCCAGGGATCATCTCCAGGTCTTGAGCGAGGCTTGGTGTATTACATAACATTATATATAGACATAGCTTCATTCTGCTATTTCAATCTATACATATTTACAAGATTAGGCCCAGTAGATTTCTCCATATAAACAATTTGCATCTGACTTCTTCTTCAAGGTGCTGCTCCTTTTGTTTTCTAGCCCCACACAACTGTTCTCTGGTGACAGCCTCTTCCTCGCCTGTGTAATCAACTGCTATTTCCAGCATGTTTTTTTTCTTTCATGGGTTTGAATAGTTGCTGTGTTAACACCCTGTACACTGATCGCTCACCCCCCTATGAGTCTGTCCAGCTGCTGCAGAGGAGAAAACGCACACAAAACATCACATGACAGAGAGGCAACGTGCAACTAATCACACGTTTAATGATTTGTTATAGTCCATCTTCTGCTGCAGCGGTGATATGATGCTGGAGTTTGAGGAGCTAATCTAATCACTGACAAAAAGATTGTCTAGATGCATATTTCAACATGAGAAATCTTTAAATTGGCATATTCGGGATTTACTCTAACACACAAACTCTGTGTCTTGTCACTCACAAGTCAGCATTTCGTGAGTAAGTGAGGGCATCTAGTGTAATGTGATAAACCAGGATGGAAAAAGCCCCAAAAAACAAATAAATAACAGAATATTTATTTTTTTTAGGGATTTGTGTGACACTGCTGGGCCGGAGGCAGGTTTAACATAAATAGTAGGCCTGGGACATACAAAGATATATACTAATAGACAACAATATTGTCCAAAAAAATACAAAAATGCATGCTATTTCAACCATGACTTAAAGGTACACTTCCATCACAGACTTTTCTGTTGGAGGTCTGCCATCTGCTTGTCTTTGAGATGTTCCAACATGACTTTAATACCATATTGTGGAACATTCTGTGCAAAGCAATAACACCTCTGAGACAAGCAGGTGACGGACCCCCCACCAGAAGAGTTACACGTTGGACCCTTTATGGTTCGTGTATTGATTTATAAAGGACAATGCAAATTTGAGCTTCAAAGTCTGAATTTCACTGGAAGCTGTATCCTTCTCTGCCCATTTCTTCCGAGGCCCAAAAATCACATTAGATCTGATGTGATAACAGAACTGGGTCATGATTTGAGAAATGCTCATCTCTGCACAGAGCACACATAAACCACTCAGTACCAGTGTAGTTTATGGGCTGCCAGTAGTAGCTATTCTGCTGCCAATTAATCTTACGAATACTTAATCTCATTATTTACGGTCATTAGGAACGTGCGCGCTTCTCTGCAATGGCTGTGAAAGATCTCATGAATGTTTTTGGCTGCAATCGGAGACCATTTCTGTTTGGAGGGAAATTATGAATTTAAGTGTGAAATGACACAGTGGTAATAGGGTTAGTGAGGAGCCTGCACTTTGCCAAGCTCCAGTACAATTTGGTCTGATCCAAGAGAAAAGATGTGAATTCTTTTATTTTCTTCTTGTGCCATAGCCACTTTTGTTGAGTTGTTATTGCCTGTAAAAAGTATTTTAAAACATCTGTCCATCTGATCAACAGTTTTCCTACACTCTTGTATTGTATTTCAATGACTTAGGTGTGTTTAACCATGAAGAGCATTAACCTGCCTTTTAAATACAGAATACAGTAAATGGATCTGTTTCAAGCTTCTAAAAAATGATCATTAAATAAAGGAGTTGGACCTAAGACCTTTGGCTAAGAGACAAATAAACACTCAGAAATCAACAAAAAACAGAATACTGTAAGACACACATAGTTGATTTGACTTTATTGACTGGTGAGCATAACAGAGCAGCTAGCCATGCAGTGAACTAGCCTGATGGTGTGTACTGAGGTGAGCAAAGACCTGAGCCAATCTTCATTCTAGTCACTGAAGGAAATGTCTAAGATTAAACATACTCAGATCCAAGATGGCCGTTCATGTATATGTCTATTATGTCATAAGCACAGATAAATGCAGATAATGTCCATGTGCGTCTTTATTGGGAATACAAAATAAAGTGTGACTAGAACTGTGCATAGTATTTTGCCTTTTGTGCTGATGTTAATTGAAATGCATACATTTTAAGTGGATATGGAGCCTATTGTACTTTCAGAGAATGTAATGCCCTTATATGGCTCTGGAACAGCAATCTGTGATCAGAGCGCTACCAAGAGCCGAGTGCGTACAGTCTATGTACAAAGCGTTGTCATATTTACATTTATTGCCATGGGAAAAGCAGTCTATCTGACACTGTCTCATGTTTTATACCAAACCAAATGATGAGTGGTGCTTTTCCCATAAAGTTGCATTGTGTAACTTTTCTAGGGGAGGGTCCGTCACTTAATAATCTCCATATAACTGCTTTGCGAGGTATGTTCCGCAGTATAGCATTTAACTTATCTATCTCCATGGTGACAAAAAAGTGATGCAGCCTCGCAAAAAATGCAGGTCAGATCTGTAGAGAGGTAAGCTTTAAAAGAAAAAGCAAGACAGATAAGATTAACGCCATACTGTAGAACATTTCAGGCAGAGCACAAACATCTCCATGGAGACAAGCACCTGGCAGAACCCTCGTCTGAAAAGTTATAGTCCGCCTTTAAAATAATGCTGACTTTTTGCAAGCATCTGAGGGGTTGTTCCAAGAGTCATTCCGAGATTTGCCAGACTTGATAAAACTTGGCAAAATTCGGAATGACAAAGCAACTCCACAGTCTGCTGACATAGTATCAGTCCATAATGCCTTTCAGTGGAGCATTTCGATTTGATAAAAGAACCAGCACCAACAAAGCTAAGCATTATTATTATAGGAAAACAACGCAACAAAAAATAATATTTTTCTGTCAAAAAAGTGAGTGCTGGCCATCATATATTACAGTAGGACAAGAATTATTTGAGCCCACAAATACTGCAACAATCCAACTTGTGCAGGATTACTGACTTTTCATCTGGAGGAGCAGACATATGGCATCATAATAACATGTGGAATAACTGTGGAACAACCCCAGATGTGGAATGTCAACAGAAAAGAGCAAACGTCCACTGAAGTAATTCAAGCACATCAGAGATCCTAGATAACTGCCATCCTCATTCTGCTGTACACAATTAGACATGATAGGAGTATTACGGGACATTACATAGAGACAAACAGTGTTAGATAGATAGGGCTATAATGACAGGAAGCTGTTTCTACTGAAGCAGGGAGAGAGGGAGGGCTGTGAAGTTGGAGTGTGACTGAAGGGCACACTGAGGGTAAAATGCAGTCCCCAGGCTCTGGAGCTGTGAAGAGCAGAGTGGAACATCATATAATCACCAGAGATTTGAACAAAACGATGCATTTGTGTTGACTTTCATTTGACCATAGAGTTAAAGACATATGCACACGTTTCCTTATGTAGACATACATTAAGTACAAGCAAGAGCAAAAAACAACATACATGCTGGAAATCTTCTCAAACTGCGGTGTGAGGGCCTCATGTGATAAGCAGGCTCCCTCTGGTAAGGGATTAAATTTGAAATGTGGAGCTGATTTTTGGTCTTTCAGAGAATACCTGGTTTAGTGTCTGTTTAGTCCCTGTTTTATCATTTTTAAGGAAGTATTTCCATTATTCAATTATATTATGTATGCTTTGAATGCCAAACATCTTAGAAATATCTTCGCACTTGGTGTTAAAACTTTGAGGCCCACTGACATAAAAATACATAAATAAATACATGACAGTTTGATGAGATACAGTGAAATGCAGACTAACAAAGTCTCCACATCTCTTTAGTAACAACAGATTGACATCATTTAAGTCTTACGCAGGCCACTGGAGATGGCTATTGAGGTAGCCAGACTGTCCACTGTTCACGTGCTACATTTCTGTTGAGAATGCTACAAGAGAAGTAGCTTGAAAACACTGAAAATAAATCCCTTGGCCGACTGCGCTATTAAGTCTTCAGGCAGAGATAACAAACTTGTGGGCGGAGCTACGCTTTTGTCCACTCAAGCTGACGATGTTGAAATAGCTGGCTTCAGTGAGGTTTTCGGCTAAAAGCTCCTGAGGGGAGTGACCTTATCCGGGGTCATGGAGAGAGGTGTGCGCTGACAAAGTTTCATATCTCCATTACGTTCTTGACTGGGACCATGCCTCGCTTTTTCCCACTGCTCAGTCGCACAAAGCCTTCGATTTCCTCATTTTTCCCCACACAGATCTGCACACATCAGGGGGGACAAATAACATGATCATATTTTAACTCAAGACACAGTTTAACAAGCACTACACAAGATGACTGTTAACGTAATAAGCATTTACAGTAAGTACATTTGACCAATTAGCATCCAATAAACTATTGCTAAAATGACATGTTTAAAAAGTCAGTTGTAAGCAGAAAATGTAATATTGTATCAATTTACAATATTGTACATCTACATAGTATTATTTTGATCTATAGCCATTTTTGTCAGTAGCAATATATGTGTGGATACCGAGTGTGGGTATCAGGAACAAATACTTTAAGTAATATTTTTTGTTTCCTCTAACTTATGCAGATTTATTCATTTTGTACAGTGTAAAGTTTAAATTGGTCCTCAATACTACAGTTAATAAAGTGGCAACCTTTGGTAAATATAAAATATGCTCAATTATAGCATTTGGACTGAGGGTAAACGCTCTGAACACTGCACTCTATCCTCTGTAATTTCAGCATTTTCCTGCATCTATTTGCATCACATTACCTTTATGTAAGCAAGACAGCGAAAGAGAGAGAGAAATAAGGAGCAAGAGAAAGGGAAAAAGGTACATGTGTACATTGTGTACATTTTGGTTGAGGTGCAACATTTACACGAAGGAACAACTTTATAATATGGTAGAAAGATTAGTTATTAAAACGATTAAATAACGCATGTTTATTTGACTCTTCATACTAAGCAAACACTTTACCTTACTGACAGAAGCGTGACTACCATTTTGGGATAACTAACTCTCCAACCACCACCAATTATTCATTCACAAACCATATTCATACATAGACAAGTTGAGCAATGTGTCTTGTCCAATGACAAAACAACAGTATGTTCTGGCTGAAGTTGGGTTTGAACCACCACAATACTCTGTACCACTGTCACCTCTTAAATAAGGTACAGAGAGATAGATAGAGAGAGGCTGTTAGTGTTAGTGTGCACATTTTACCTGAGCTTCTTTGACACTCATCTGGCCTTTGTCTCGGTTGCCATGGAAACCAGCAGTGACCTTCCACACCCTCTCTCCGGGACGCACCCGCTGCACAAAGTTGGCTGGGAAAAAGCCCACCCTGTCCCTAATTTTCCCCTGGTAAACACAAACAAACGTGGAGACAACAGTTAGTCCTTGAGAGTTATAAGAATATGATTCGTAATGAGATGTTTAAAAACCCTTTGTACACAATCCATAACATTGACCTATTTAGTGAGTACACATCGTCTGAGGAGTGAAGCCCTTGACAACCTATAGTTCACTGTAATTTGCCTAATCAAATCTGAACTAGGCACCAATACCAATGCTGGTATCGAATACTGACGCTGATACTGAAAAATCTGATGATCGGGTATTGGTTCTATGATATCAGTTAAGCCGATATCCTGGTTTGGCCTTTAATTCTCCTTAATGAGACTATTTACAGGCTGATTTTGGCCCCCGGAACATCCTGTAATGTTTGAACCTTTGTTCATATGAATGTGTTCAGTAGTAATTTGAAACATAAATATCTCTTGTGCAATAAGTTAACTGTGTTTTAAGGAAGTGCCATTTTCCATCCCTACATTGGTAACAATTGGTATCTGGTATCGTCAGATACTTAAAATCAAAGTATCGATATCATATCAGAACAGAAAAAGCTGGATTGAGACATGACTTTTTTTTTTTTTCATCTTTCTACAACACTGCTCCATAAAGAAATTTTGCGTATTTGTGGAGCTATAATCCCCGGTATTGTTTGTTGAGACTATGGCGGACAGGAAAACAAAGCCCACGGGTACAGTGCCCACAACTGTACAGCTCCACATAATGCGGAGCTGTACAGTTGTGAGCAGATGCTTGTGGCTTGAGCCAAGAGCAATTTTGTTTGTAAATGTCTGTAAGTGTCATGTCTAGTGTATTTTTCTGTAGGTTGCTTCAATTTTTTAGGCATTCAGTTTAACTCTACTGTGTAAGCCTTTCATTGATGTTATAGCAATTTTTTCTTATTCATTCTGTAAGCAAACTGAAACCAGTGCTAATATCAGTAAGACTTTTTAATAACTGCACTATTGACTGGCTTAATAAAGCATGAAGAAAGACATAATTCATAATGAACAATTTATTAAGAACTATTTAGGGTTAGGTAAGGGGTTAGGCTGTAGGGCACTAATTAAGCAGTAACAAACCCTGAATCATTCTTGATAAACTGTTGTGCTTGGAGCTTATAAGATTTTTCTGGACATATTTTTGTCAGTAAGCAATATGTATATATTTTAGGAACATATAAATACATCCTATACATGTGTTTTTGCATCATCAATAATTTGTGGGTGGTTGTAACTGATATATTCAAGTCATTTTTCTTACAGCATTTAATACAGACACTATTTGACAGACAGGTGAAGGCTGAGCTCTCATCTCATTAAATGCAGTTTATGATGTGTCTTCTCTCTTTTCTATGGTAACCAGCTCAAACACCCACACGGCCGTCCTTCAGTACGGCTCTTGTCATATTGTTACTTAAGGGCTGCGTAATACATAAAAATGACTATAACTGTGAGTGGGAAGTCAATGGATGTATATTAAAGGTACTTGAAACAAACCCACCTTCCACCAGTCCTCATTGGAGTCGTCTGTGACTTGTATTCTATCACCAGGCCTGGAACAACAACATTTTTTTATGCAAGTGATATTTAGAAATTGCTCACATTTGTTTTCAATGTTTCTATATTGCACTGTATAAACTAAAGCAGTGGTTCCCAAAGTGGAGTTCGGAGGCCCCCCAAACGTTTTTATAGTGCACCTTTAAATATCACGTGCTAGTTTAACATATACATTTTTAGTAGTATTTGGATTCAATCTGTTAAAAGTAGGTAGGTTTATCCAAAAATGTTGATGAAAAACACATTAAAGTCGCAGTAAAACAGTCTAAAAATTGTAAAAATGCAAATCGTACTCTCTTTCTCTGCACACTCCATAATCATATAAATCAGCCAGTTCAAACACTAATTTAAATTTCATTATATCATTACAGGGAGTGCATAACTGTGTTGACTAAAGGCATGCTGCAGTCTAGATTAGCTCCGGACGTCCCACCGTGCTGCTGCCTCCCACAGACATACAAGTATAGAGTCTTTTGGTCAAACACAGCATGGCCATTTGTCCTTCTGGGCCCTCCTATCAGGCATACCCCCCCGTTCTCCCAACACTGCACCCCCCCCTCCACTGTCCCGCTGGGGGACAGATGGTGTGTGAATGTCAGTGAAAATGTGCCCAGGTAAGGTAGAATAATAGGATATTTGATTTTAAATTGTTAATTGCTATGGCAATGGTGCAAATTTTCATTCTCTATGGGTATCATTCTGATACCCATAGAGTCAGTTTTTTTCTTTTAAAGTGCAATGTGTAGTTTTTCTGGTGGAGGGTTTGCCACCTGCCTGAAATATTACACAGAGTAATTATTACATGTACTAAATTACATCTGTTTTATTGCTCATATATACCTTGAAAAACATGCAATCTTAATATGAGTGGGCTCGCCTCTCCACAGATTTGTAACTTGGCCGAGTGGTGTCATCTGGTTGTCTCAATGGAGATAGAAAAGTTTAACGCTGTGGAATATTCTATCTAAAGCAATAATTTCTTAGTTGGGACAAGAAGGCGGACGCTCCACCATAAATATTACATAGTGCATCTTTATCTTTGATTCTCTATGTTTCTCTAAACTAATAATTGGTGAGTACCCTATGTTAAATATTGTACTTACTGTAGCTCCAGGTCGTTCTTCTCTTGGGGCAGAAACTTGTACAGGGCTACATAGGTGTGGATGGAGTGGATCTCAACACGTTTAGGCGTCTGTAAACAGAAGCAGAACAATAATATAAAAACGCTCTCTATAATGCTTAAATGTACTTAAGCAAATTGTGGAAACACACATTTCAAGTATGTTTCAGTTATTCAGCTATTTACAAGTAGGCTATTTAGGTATTTGGTAACGCTTTGTCTAATGTTTATACTATCGTCAATGGGAAATTATTTATAATGGCTAATGGCAAGTTGAAGAAGTTAATTATATGCTATTTGTGGGATAACTATGCTAATTTGGACTTTAGTTAGTGAATTATAAATGCGCTCTAAATTATAGAAGTTGGAAAAGTCGTAGTGGTTGGGCTGACTGTAGTTTTTAATTTTACAATATACTTCAACTTTTTTAGATTTTACACCACTCCGCAGGCAGAGGATAGAGATGTTATAACAAGAGTCAGTGTCCGTTTAATCAAGAAAAAGCTGAAAGCGGAGACAGAGATGCTGACTACACACCTTCAGACTGACCCTGTCTTCTGAATCAGCCTTCTCACTTTCAGGCGGCGTGAGCACTGGAACATCAGATAGATAAAATAACACAGAAGAGAGAAAGAGAGAGGGATTATTGGACAAAAATGAGAGGAAAAGATAAAAAGCGATAGAGGACACACAAAGGACACAGACTGCAGCGGGGCAGTGGACAAGGTCATGTGAGGAGCAGAACAAACAGAGCGTCCCATCTCCGGGGGCGAGGGGACTGAGGGCACATTACTCGTGTGAAATTAGCTGAGACTGCACATTGTAAAAATAGGGATTAGATGTAATTGATTAAATGTGAGCCTGTACTGTCCAATCAATATAAAATGCAGTATAATTATTTTATGAATTTTACGCTTAAGATGGTCATTTTTTGTCATTACATGTATGTGCCATTAAAAGTACGTTCCACATTGAAATCGGGATTAAACTGGGACTTAATTTTAAACAAATTCTGGACTAAATTAGGACAGTACCAAACCAAGTCTTGGCCATAGTAGAGTTTGGAGTCTGACTGTTTGAAGTTGTGGACAGGTGTCTTTTATACCGATAACGAGTTCAAACAGGTGCCATTAATACAGGTAATGAGTGGAGGGCAGAGGACCTTCTTAAGGAAGAAGTTACAGGTCTGTGAAAGCCAGAAATCTTGCGTGTTTGTAGGTGACTAAATGCTAATTTCACCGAGAAATTTGCCAGTTAATGCATAAAAAAATCCTAAAATGTGATTTCCTGGATTCTTTCGCTCCATTCTGTCTCTCATAGTTGAAGTGTTACCTATGATAAAAATTACAGGGCTCTCTTATCTTTTTTAGTGGGAGAACTTGCACAATTGGTGGCTGACTAAATACTTTTTGCCCCATTGTATATTCTTGTCATGATGCGTGTATTTCTATTCCTGTTGTGCCTCCCTGTGTGCTCTCCCCCCTCCCTCACCTGCCTGAACCTGGAGCTGGGCGGAACTCTCGGCTCCTCCCGCGCGCACCTGTGTCCCATCAGGGTAATCATCACCACCTGGAAGGAGCTGGGAGAAGACACTCGGGGCCAGATTGTCCGTGTGTCAACGTGATGCTCCAGCTTAGTTTTTGCAATTTTGTTACCGGTCTGTCTGTTACTCATTGGATTTTTGCCACCTTCCAGATTCCTGCTCTCGCTCGTTCCTGCTCCTGCCTCTGCGCTCCGGTACAGTCCACCCCTCTGCCTTGCCTCCTGTCCCGTCTTGGTCTCTGGCTTGCTTCCCGCCTCCTGCCCTGTCTCCCGCTCTCTGGATTACTCCTGCTGGGTCTTCCCTGGCTCTGTCCCTGGTCCCGTCGCACTCTGGCCCTGGCTGTCTCCGTGCCCACTCTGGACATCCCTGCTTGGCTTGCCCTGGTCTCGTCCTGATCCTGTCCTCGTTCTGGTCCTGGTTTCCCGTCCCTGCTCTGCACTACTCCCGCCTGGTCTGCCTCTCGCTCCCTGCTCCCCGTGTGTGTTAAAGAGTGAATTTCACCATTTTGTAAATAAACACTGTAAATCTACCCTGCACATCTTTGTTCCTCCCAACCCCACCCGTTAAGATAATTCTATAAAACACAGACTAATATAATTTAAAACTAATTGAAAAAAATGATTCCAAGGATCCCAGATCAGATGACAAATTAGGTGTAGATTAGTAAACTAGATGTTATTTGGTTTTCTTTCCTCATGATTGGGATAAAATATTTAAGAATTGTCTTAAAGATTTATCACAGAATATGATAGTCACAATGAAAAGGATCTGGGGCATTTTCTATATACATTATGACAAATCACACACAATGTTCACTCCTGACTTACTTCCTGGTATAGACTCCTCTTCAGCAATTGGTTGGTTTTCTAGTTTGTCCAAAGCTTTTCCCTTGAATAAAATAAAGCATAAATCAGAATAATACAGTTACACTACAGTGATATATCGATGAGGATTTGATATTACACTAGCATCTTTACCTCGTGGTACGGAGACTCAGAGATGCTGCTGAAGCTCGATCGACTCATTTGTGCCAGAGACGTCCCGTAGCGCAGAGCCTCATATACAGGGTCAACAACACTGGTTTCTCCTTCTACACATAGAAAAGATATAAAATTATTTTATTATGACCACATACAAGTAAAGTGTACAGCTGTTATTAGTGGATCAATGGTGGACTATTCGTTTTTTTGACTATATTGAATAATCAGATGATGTCTTTTCAGTCCTTCAGAAAAGTACTAAAACGTGCCTGTTAATATTCAAATACTGTGCAAATCTGAACACCTATTTTTATATTATCTTGCAACAGTAATAATAATGCAATGGATTTATAGTGCCTATCAAGATACCCAAAACACTGCAAGAATTATTCATTCAGCTCAAACTCAGTAGTGGTACGAGTGAAGCCACAGCTGCCCTGGGGTAGACTGACGAAAGCAAGGCTGCCAATCTGCGTCAATGGCCCCTTTTGACCACTATCAAACACTCACACGTCACTGTCATACATAGGCACAGTGGGTGGAAAGTCTTGCCCAAGGACACAAAAACAATCAGCTAATGTCAGGTTGGTGTACAAGTACTCTAACCCACACGGGACCCCACAGCTGCACATGGAAGTAGTCTCCCATTCCAGAAATAAACAAGTCCAATCTTACTTGGCTTCCCAGATCAGTCGTTATTTCTTTATCAATATATTGCCCATTTCTCATCAAAAATGGTCTACAGTAGGGAGTAGGATCATGGGTTTGCCTATGTGGTCTGACCCAGCAGATAACATAACACATCCTGTAGGTTGTCTTCATTATGGCTGATCCCGGTCTGTGCAGTTTTCCAGGTCACACAGTTTCAAGTCAGTATCCAAGGCCATGGGCATAGTCATCAGTCATCAGTCATACCCGGACTCATATATTTATATATATTTTATTTTGTTGCTGGTGATAAATCTAGTTTTGGGGTCTATCACTCACCTTGGGCAGCAGGAGCCTCTCGGACCACGCCCAGAGGATCGATGCTGAGCAGAGGAGAGCTGAAGTTTCTTTTAAAAGCGCCACTCTGGTGGATTCAAATACAAGGACACAGAGGAGAATGTTACTCCAAGCAGAAAGAGGACAAACTGAAATCAATCAATCTGTTTTCACAAAGGCTGACAGAAATCTCTGTAGAGCTGGTCTTAACATGGGAGTTTCACTATTTTGGTATTTTAAAAAAGATGCTGTGTGTAGGAGGGAAAATGCATGTATATACGCAAAATTCTGAGTACAAACACTTGCATTAGCAGATGTATTTCAGCAATTATTTCAACATTTGTACTTTAACACAAATACTCAAATGCCTCTTTTCCAATATACACCCATTCATGGGTTTTAAATTTAAGTTTCAGGGGACATTTTGAGGACTTTTCACAATTTTTTATTTGTATTTTTATTTATGTATTTATTGATTGACCATGTAAAATTAGAACACAATGTTGCCATTTGATGCATTGTACCAGAGTTAGCCTTGGACTAATTTACATCTGCAGTACCCTGGCAGCAAAAAGAACAATCCACAAATCCACAATCCAACAAAACAAATGAACAAAACACAGGCAAGTGACAATGGGTTGAAACACAAAAATTATATATGCCTTAAAAACTTACACACACAGAGACACACTCACATTCATACATACAGAGCCAGAACCATTGGAGTGTAGACCCTGAAGAGATGAATGGTTACAGTTTTAGATGCTCTTTAAGTGCTTTTCAGATCTTAAAACCTTTGACTTTATGGAGTCCAGCAGCATGTTCCACTGTGTAGTGTAAAAAAGACCTTCACTGAAAAAGACCATGGTCCAAAGGTGGAGTGACGGAAAGGTATGATTCAGTCATGCAAAGAGGCTATTCTTTGTAGCACGATTTTGTTTAAATTGTTAATTACTATGCAAACCGTCCTCCTTTTTCATAATTCTGAAATCTATGGATATCCTATACTCTTCACAGCTTTCTTCCAGCCATTCATTTATAGTCAGGACATCCCATATTAGAGTAAGACAGAGTAAAACGTGTATTGCTTTCTATACACATATGCCAGACTTTGTCAGTGTCCCAGCTGTTACCAGGCAAATGACATTTCCAGTAAAGACATTATTTCTGCATTATTACACTAACCGCATTACATAATATAAAGTGCTGCCAATAATGCACTCTCCATTAGTTTTCACATTAGCTTAAACACCATTTCCCCAGGCTCCACTGTGTGCACACAACTTTTTATAGATGCAAGGAAACGCAAAACTGTCCGTCAATGTATTTTAATCATGTTGACACAGATATTTATAAGTGCCATAGATGTATTTTTAGGTGTTTATGTTAATGATGCATGTTTTAAAGATCTAATTTTAGCAGCTCTGAAGTTCCATTTTTCTCTTCATTTAACTTTTTTTTTATCTTTATTTGGAAACTGTCCTAAAAATAACAACAAAAATACTCAAACATGGTGAAAATAAAGTACCACTTTGGGGACAAAGACCACCACAAAGGCTTTGACAGATTCTTGCAATGGTAGGAAATAAAGCCCTGAATTTTCTAAAAGCAGAGATCTTATGTATCAGGGGTAAATGGCCTTTGGTGATTTCTTCAAAGTTTGTCTGCAGATTAGTTGGAATTACAATATGTAGCCTCATTGTGCACCAGTGACTCTGAAATCTTCCATGATTTTTAATAATTTAATCTCTTAAAATGACCAAATAATGCAATCAGTATTAAGAAGTATATTTTTAAAGGTTCTATATTACGCAAAATTGACCCCTGTGAGACTTAAGCCATGTTATAATGTTGTTACGTCCTCAAAAACATACCTGGAGTTGTGTTTTGTTTCATTCACACATGTTTGAGTAACACTTTTTGTTTTCAAATATTAAAATGCTCTGTTCCACCTTGTGATGTCATGAAGCAGTAGCTGGGCCCTTTAAGTATTCAAGTAATCTTATTTATTACATATAATCAACATTTAACATTTCCAATTGCTGCAAAATGAAATGTAATCTTTGTAGAAAGAAATGACCGCAAGACGTCATAACTCTTACATAACATAAATCTTACTAAAAGTCAAAACAATACAAAAGTCATTCAAAAGTGAAAGATGGCTTTAAGGTATTATGGCTACGTGTTGTACTGACAGACAAGCACTAGCCTGGGGTCTCTTTTTATCTTACCCTTAACACAACACCCTTCTGCTCCTTTATAGAACAAGAACTTCAGATATTATAATATATATGGGGCTAGAAAGTTTTTGTGACGGTGAAATATGTATAAAAAGTTTAGTTAGTCCTAATCTAGCTTATTTTGGTCATAGGTTGGTCTTGGTTAAGTTCTGAATTTGACACGGTTTAACAAACTGAAAAGTATACTGCGTCTCATATTGTGGATCTCTATAACACAGATCAGTGGACTGTGATGTATGACTAAATAAAGGTGAAAGACAAAGCCAGTTGAAGGTGACACAAGCTAAATTAGCCTGAGTAATTAAACCTGATGTCCCGCAGTGAGGGCGATGTGTGGACAATTTCCTGCAAAACCAATTATTTAGTGCAGACCTCAGCTGCCCACTGCTGTAATCAAAGTGCGATACATTTTTACATTTAATTATATCGATCCAGAGATGTTTGTCAGGTTTCCAAAGCAATCTAAGCACTTGGATTTGGAGCGTATTTAAAACAAATTGGTCATAAACAGGTGCACTCAGCAAATAGACTGAACGTGAGCCAGGATGCAGGAAATGCACTCATCATAACTCAGGTTTTTCTGTTTGTTGGCTTGGTAATCTGTTATCGGCAAGATAAATTTAAAAGTAACAAGAAATTCTGAATTCACAGGATAGATGGTATGACTATATAAAATCTACTGGTGTAGGCCGTTTAGTTGTTTAATCGATTAATCGTTTAGTTGATGGTGTCTTAGTCAGCCAAAATTTGTATTAGTCAACTAATAATTTTATTTAGATTATAAGGATTTATATAGGACAACAACAGAAATGAGAAGTTAGTGAGTGAGTTGGCTTAAGGTTTGGTATTTTGGTATTTATATTTAAAAAATCAGAGCAAAGATTCACAAGTAATTTTTTTTAACATATAAATACATTGTTTCCAAGTACTTTTTTGGATAAACAGTTGTTTTTGCATAAACTCCTGTGCAGCTGAAGTCTTGTGAGTGAGTTTGGGTCAGATACATGGAGATACGTAGTACTTTGTTGCGATGGTCAAAATTTAAAATAATGTTCCACGTTCATATATTATAACTACACGTTCTACTATATAGGTTTTATAGCTTTAATAAATCAAAATCCTAAACATTCCCTCTTCTTTGTCTGATTCGTGCTCCGATGAGTGCGCACTGAGGGAAAAGGGACATTGCTCTGTGGCGCCTCCTCTGGGGATTGTGTGCGCCCCAAACACACCGAATTTCACAGTGAATTAGCCGACCAGCTGCTACAGACAGATATTGATTTTCCTACTGAGTTTAGAGAAGAGGAAGGAAATGTAGCACCGGAGCAGAGAGCAGAGGGAGGGTGATATGTGAGAAGAACAGCACATGCCAGGAAAAGGACATAAAGGCAACACTTGGCAATGAACTTTTATCAGTGTCAGACTTCCCAGATTTGATGGTATTTTTAGCCATTGGACAATCTGATCCCACTGCTCACCCCTTCGCTCATATCTCCCTCTGCTCAGATGTTTGGCTCCATGGTAGAGGAGCACCTCACAAAAGGGCTTTATCCTCTTTTAGAAAACGGGGGATTTTAGGTTTAGGTGAAAAGTTAAGGCTATTTCAAAACTGAAGACATCACAGGGTCTAGATGCTCTTTGAGTGTATGCCTTTGTGCGGTTGTGCATTCCAGTCCAAGTTAGGAGTCTAGTGCCTTAGATAGTACACATGTACGCTGTTGTTTTCTTTATTTAGTTTTCAAATATATTAATTCAAACCAAGTTTCTTCAAGTATCTTGTGCAGTTCTAAAGAACAACTTGAGATTTGTATTATATTGTACCCCTCACCATAAAGTGATTATGACTTGAGAGCCTGCCGCCATATGGTTGCCTCAGTGTGGGCAGTAATGTATAGCTCTTAAGTACTTGGAGGAGCATATTGAAATGTGGTGCTACAATAACTTACCTTCCCATTACAAGGAAGCTGAGAGAGCTCAGAGGAGCACCAAAGGTGGGCAGCCAGCTTACAGGCTTTACACCGCAGCCCCTGCTTCGAGTTTCCTGCACAAATGAACCATTAACTAAAGTGAAAAACACACTTACATTGGCTTGACACCCATTAAATTCCACATTTGTTAAACCGCGCAATCGTTTATATATATCCTTGCCCATTTTCTCCCACAATCGTTAAGAAAGTAAATGTTTTATTGGCTGGTTCATGTATCAGTCTTATTTATTGTCTCTCCACCACAGCAATAGCAGTGAATTGCATATTACAGTCATTGATATTACATTTATTCAGGATTGTATAATCTTTTATAATCTATGAAGTTGCATAATATTGTGAAGAAAAATATAGTACATATTACACATATACACATTAGTTTGGGGGCCTGCATTATGTCATTATGTCCAGCCGGGCATCACAAATTGGAAAACAATCTCTCAGCCAATAATACATAATTGAAATCAAAACTGCACAATTTATCATAAGTGTGTAATGAGCCTCACCTTGGATGACGTGTTTGCATCGCTGACAGTTGGTGGCTCTGCGAAATACGTGCTCCTGGAAACAGTGGGTCTTCATGGGCTGCACTTTGACCTGGGACCCAATGGACGGGCTAATGGAGGGGGAGTGCGAGGAGAGGGAGGGGTTTGGGCTGGCGGAGGGGGACAGAGAGGGTGAGCGTTCATAACCCAGAGGAGAGTCCGAGGAGGGGGCAAGAGGAGAAGAGGCAGGGCAGGCCGTGGTGATGAGGGCAGAGGGAGGCCGTGTGTCTCCATTTCTCTGGAAGAAGTTGTCCACACTTTTGCTGCGCATAACCGACTTAAAGGACAGTGATCTCTTCAGCCTCTGCAACTGTGAAGAGAAAGTGGGAACAAATTAGGTGACTTTTATATGCTAACTTTTCTAATGTTAAAGCGTACTCGATTTTTGAAGCACAGACAAAGACACACATAGGCACAGACACCTTCATATAATTCTCACTTAAGTTAACTCCCACAAAATAACTGACCTCTTCTCACTTAACTACTTACTATTATGGTGACACCTGCTTGCCTCTATGGAGCTGTTATTGCTTTATATTTATCTACGATTTATTTCATGATCATGTGTTTATTGCTCTAAAACACCTTTTTTATTTATTCATTTAAAACAAGGACAGTGCACAGAAAACATTAATCTCAAAGAGGAAAGATGCTCTGTGCCAGATTTTGCTAAAAGCTATTTTCCATTTGCGGTCCTTGGGCAGGTACAGAAGAAATTAAAGAGTCTATTTACATAACAACATTACAACATTTCATCAATAGCAATGTTTCCTTAAAATAACCACTATCCAATTCATCATTAAACATTTAAAACAGTCAAAATTCATTAAGACAGTTCCCATAAATACAAAAATATATACCTTGAAAGAACTGTGAATGGGCTTGCACCGACATAACATGGCCTGGCGTTGTACTTTTCCTACTTGTTTCCATGAAAATAGATATATTTAATGCTGTATTGTGAAACATTCCAGTCCATGCGATAACACCTAAGAAAAGCAGGTGGTGGACCTTCTCATCTAGAGCACCTTTAGCGCTATTTCACAACAGACCTTGCGAATATTCAAATTAAATGTATTTCATTAATTTATAATGTAATGATTTGTGTTCTGAGTTGACAACTTCTTGGAACTCTTTATGTGTTGTGCTTAATGCAACTGCTTTTGTATGTGACACTTGGTTGCTCTGCCATGTTAATGTTAAGGTTCTATTCGTCTACTATAATATCTTCAGCTTCACTTCAGGGTCTCAAAATTAGTTATATTAAATTGATTGAGATGAAACCTAGCAACGCATATCGTGCTAACAAACATTTAAACATGTTAGCCTGTACTGAATGGTGCCACAGCTACAAAATGAACAACAAGTAAGTGTTAAACTGTTTGAAACCTTGAAGATTAGCTGATAGCATCCACCTCTGGCTGCCCTTGGCCTGCTTTGGCTCAATCCCTCTTTTCTCAGATCTCAACATTCTTCATCTCAGTCGATAGCTCTTAAAATTCATGTGTGATGACTTATTGAGCCCACCACATCTTTTCAGTGATGCAGCTGTATTTCTCTCTTCTTGTCTAACACTTCCTCCGCTGCTCCTGGGTACAGTAAATTGGGACTGATGATGACAAACAGTTAGTAGGTGAAGCCGGATCTGATATATGGGAATAATTACTATTGTGAGCTCATACATCAAGAGAATGGCCTGAAGAATGAGGCCAAGGATGTAACAGCTTCCTAAGATCCACCATTCAATTTACAAAGAGCTTGTTAGCTGTCGGAGAAGGGGTGTGGTCTTGAGAAGCTATTCTGCATAAAAAAGCACTATATGTAATATTTAAACATTTATGCTTGTAGTCATTTCTTTGGTTTGAACAGTTAGGCATAAATAAAGGGCGTTGTTCACTAATCAGCAGGGAGTATTTATCGGTTGTAAAAAAAATGCCATTGTGTCCTTGGGCAAGGTCCTTCAACCTCGCCTTAAGTGTCTAACTGGAGCAACAATATGAGTAACTATTGTGTTTCTAGTAGGGCTGAGCCATATGGTGATAAAAGGCAAATTGTGATCTAATCCCTGTAACAAATCTGCTATTTTGGTCATAATGTCAGTCATACCATGATTAACTATTTCTCTATTTAATGCAGCTGTCTGCTCACACACACTTTTCTCCACCCACTCCTCCTACTGGGTGGCCTCTTTCATGTTCTGAGTGATTGACACCTGGATTTAACCAATCACAGTGAAGTGTGAAAGTTCAGAAGAAAAAGACTTCATTTACCTCTTAAAGAAAATAGAAAAATACAACATGAATTGTGATAAAATAAAAATTCTGATCTTCTCCCAAGACAATATTAATGATACAAGTTTGCCATCCGCTCGTCTCTAGAAGCTGCTGCTTGCCGAAAACAACGTATTAAAACGCTCTGAGTCTCCTCTTCCTTCACTCTCCACGTAAAGTCACACCCTCTTCAGAGTGCTATCAAACACAATCAGCACGCATCCTGAAAAATACTACACTTTGCAGAATATATATGTGTGTGTGTGTGTGTGTGTGTGTATCCACTCAATGTATTCTCAATGGTTAATTTACTTCCTAATGCTACTATTTATTCCTTATTATTCATTAAGTGTGATCTATACCCTCCCAAAAACACAGCAGAGTCTTAATTGATTTGGTTGAAGACAACCTCTCTGCCATGATGCTTATTGCCCCTTTGAGCTCTGGAGTCACTCGTGCACTGCTCCTTGGACGTACATTCAATCAATAGCATTGAGCAGGTCCCCGCTTTTTCCCTATTTAAGGCACAGATTCACAGATACCAATTAGTTTGAGTGATGAAAAGAGTCCTCTTGGCTGACCCATTAGAGAGAGGCACATGTAAAGGTTTTCTACAGGGAGCAGACGCCTGCTCTGCTTAATAGCCCTCTGCTGATCGAGCCGTGGCCCATTCTGTAATGGAGGTACCTTTGATTTTTTACTTCCCCAACTTTGGAATGTTGTCTACAGCAGAGTTTTAAACCCATTAAGAAACTTAACAATACTTGTTTTGGTTGGAGAATGCAAACAACTACAACAGTTCTAACAAGTTTGAACTAAGAATTTTATAGGGCCTGCACACTTGCTCATGACTGTAAAGATTTCTATGGCTGTTACCTTAGAATGATTCCAACAGTATTCATATACAACCCTATTCATGTACAGGAGCTAGTGACAGGTGAGTCCATTCACTTTATTACTAACTATTATAATTATAAACTTACTTTTCGTAGTTTAGCCAACAGTTTTACCATGTTGTTCAAAAACGTGCCTTTCATATAAACCACTTGACAGTCTGGCACTGGCTGCCTTACATTCACTTCTCTTTAATAAATATTTGATGTTTTAACACACTCTGTAGAGTCACCCTCTCATTTGTCAGTGTTGCATAATAAATAAGAAACTGCTCCACAGGGAGTGTCAAACTGTGAGACCACAGGAATCAACAGTCTAATCTTCAGTTTGGTTAGTCTTATACACAGTAAACCCAGACAACATGAATGCCAGGGGTACAGCTTTTGACTGTCTTCTATGCTGACATATCCATAGATTATATTATGTTGTGCGTTGTGTAGATTATTCAGTAAGGGTTCAAAAAGGATGTGCTCTAAGTATTAGTTAAAAAGGGTTTGCTCTCAGTATTAGTTAATTAAGAGGTTTTAGTCAAAAGATGTCAAGTGATCTTAGGAACACACTTAAGGAAACACATGGGCCTCATATAGTGTAATATATTGTTTATCACCATGTATGAATTGATGCCATATGTGCTAGGTATAATTATTTGGATAAAATATACCTGCTGCTCATAAAAAAATGAGCACACACAGTGTGTGTGTGTTTTTTATAAATTGGTGATTACATTCACTGACAGCTAACAACAGTAATAAGAAGTATATGGTGATAGTTAATTTGATGATTCCTGGTGTTTATGAAATAAATAGAAGCTGTTCTATATAAGCTTTGTACTTTGTGCTTTGTACAGGTGTACAAAGCAGTAATATGAGGCCAAAAATACATTTCTGCATTCACACTGTCTAAAATAAGCTCACATTCAATCCTGTGCATTAGCCTATACCACTTCTCCTTCTCTTCTGTGGGCTTTGAACTATTTATGACCACCAGCTCTGCACTACTGTCACACTGAACTACTGACTTCAATTAGCTCAAACCAGCAAAGATACTATACTGACAACATAACCTGTGTTTGACCCTGAAATGAAAAGAGGCCTTTAATATCACAATAATTTTGCATCTTGGCCAGTTGAAACTAAGATGTGTAGTGGAAGCTTCTATAAATAGTCTATTGTGAAGAAGTGGATAAATTAATGATTAGCAAGCAGGGAGTGGTACTCGCCCATGTGTGCCCACAACCACAATGATGTTTTCTGACACACTTGGCTTTTGTAGTGAGGACTATGTGCACTTAGCTGTATGTTGAGGGTTGGTATGCGAAAAGAACATTATCTTCAGTGCTTGTACGACCATAATCCACTAAAGAAATTCTTAAATTAAACACATGTTCTGCTGATCGATTAGTTGACTAAAAAGGAGGCACGACAAAAGCTCTCAAAAGTCAACAATTACGCATCTCTATGTATCTGACCGAAATTGCACACACAAGATTCCAACTGCACAGAAGTTCATGCAAAAATACATAAAACAATGTATTTATATAAAGACAAAATAAAATTGTGAATTCTGAGTTTAATCTGCTTTTTTACATATAAATACCAAATCTTTAGCTAACTAACTCACTCATTAATTTCCTTTCTGCTGTTGTCCCAACATAAATCCTTATGTGCAAATGGTGTAGATTTGCAGTCTTGCTTCTGTCACTCTACCCTGGGCAGCAATGGCTACAATATGAGTTTATTACCACCCAGTGTGGAGTGAATGAATTATATAGTGTAAGGAACATTAAACTTTTGTCCATATCTCTACTCTGAAAGAAGACACGTTCAATCAGATGTTGTCAATAATGATGCCAAAATTCCTACATGCCGACATGCAGACAGAGGAATTGTAGCTCGAAGAAATATAGATCTTTTATGGTTAAAACAAAGTTAACATAGACTCTCTTCATTTCTCAGCATTGTCATGTGACTAGAACAGCTCAAGCCCAGTGAGAGCAGAGGCTCTTGCAGCTGTCTGGTCTGGGTCTGAGCAGAAGAGGCTTGCTTTTCTAAATCCGCCCGTTTAAGGGCTTAGCCACACAATAAGACTCAGCATAAGGTGACTGCCACAGAGGCCCTTTGATGTTTGGGACAGTCAGAGAACAAGTGGGGATAATGTGTGACGGTTTCACTATGGGAATGTGTTTTATGAACAACTTTTCAACTCATTACATTGTTAGTCATGATAATAGAGCTGAAACAAGTTGATTAATCACAGCTAATCCAAAATTGAAATAATTGATAAATAATTTAGTGATTGAATAATTGTTACCTGTTCCATACACAAACACCAAAACATGCCATGGTCTGAGAGAAATGATTGTGTGCCTCGGACAGAGCAGTACATTTATTGAAATGGGAAAATGTTGTGTTTTTGATTATGAACCTATTTTGTCAGTACAGCATCAGCTTTATATTATCAGGTCTTTCGCTAAACAAAATATAAACAAAAACAATTAATCGTCACTAGATGTGTCAGTTAACATTAATTATTAGTCCATCCATCCATTTTCTTCCTCTTATCCGGGGCCGGGTTGCTAATTATTAGTTGCAGGCCTATATGATATGACCCTTTAAAATACTTTTTAAAGAACAAAGAAAAGTCCCCACGATAAATCAGAGGAATATTGTCTAAACCAGACTTGGAGAGACGTATACATGCATTTGTCACCAGTAGGTTAGACTGTACTATACTGTTACTTACTGTCTCCAAGGACAGCTGCAGTACATCCAGAATGCCGCTGCTCGCGTCCTGACTAGAACCAGGAACTACGAGCATATAAGTCCTGTGCTCAGGTCTCCGCACTGGCTCCTGTGGCTCAGAGAATAGACTTTAAAGCAGCTCTGCTTGTGCACAAGTCTCTCCATGGCCTAGCACCAAGTACATCTCTAACACTTCTCACACTCTGAGGACCTCAGGGACCGGCCTCCTGCTGGTGCCCAGAGTCAGGACTAAACATGGAGAGTCAGCATTTCAGTTTTAGGCAGCTAAAATCTGGAGCAATCTTCCTGAAGATGTGAGACAGGCCTCTACTTTGACAATGTTTAAATCCAGGCTCAAAACGGTTCTGTTAAGCTGTGCATATGACGGACAGGTTTTTATTCTGCACTCTTCCCTTTTATTTATGTTTTGATTTGGTTGTATTGTGATGTGTTTCTTATTCTGTAAAACACTTTGAATCACTTTGTGTACAAATTGTGCTATACAAGTAAACTTGCCTTGCCTTAATTATTGTGACAGGCCTAATGTTTAGTGAAAAAGTAAAAGCTATAGACTTAACCACTTACTAAATGTAATTAAAAATATCAATCCAGATTAAAGGACAGCTAACACCTTTGACAGAGGTTTCACAAAGGAACTGTGAGTCACAACCATGGCCTGCCTCATGATATATTTAAAGGATATTGAAAAATAATTGAATTTCTTTAGTCTCAAGACAGGTGAATATAAAATTTCCCACATAGACAGTAAAACTCATTAGCCCACTGCCTTTGTGTGAAGGGACTTGCAGTATAGGTACATTATATTAAGGTCAGTAAAACAAGTTATTCCCCAAAGACCATGCTCTCCCCCTGACACCACACTGCCCTCTGCTTCCTCAGCACAACCTCCTCCAACTCAATCAAGGACAGTCATTAGAGCCCTCATCATTCATCAAAACAACGCTTGGTCAACACTGGACCTAAGTGGCCCCCCCTGTAAGAACATGTTATTTCTGCTGTTTCCATATAGAGTCGGGTCTCCCCTGTACATTCTGCACTGTTCTTCATCAGACTTTGATCAGTGGTCCAACCCAGCGCAATGACAGAGAAGAAAAAACACGATCACCTGCAACCTTTCTTGTGGACAGTCTGCAACCTTCAGGTCTCCACGGAGATGTTATTGCTTTGCTTGCGATGTTCCACACTATGACTTGTCTATCTTGCATTTATTTAATCACAGTTGTTTTTATTCCTGAACTTGGAAAAAATGCATTCTACATTCAGAAACATCTCCACAGATCTGCCCTGTAACTTGACCTGGTGGCGTTACCTGCTTGTCCCCATGGAGCTAGAAATGTTTAATGCCATACTGTGGAATATTTCAGGAAAAGCAATAACACTTTCATGTATTCGGCCTCTGCTTTGAAACCACTGGCTCCATTTTCACTCTGCCCTTCATTTCATTACAGATGATGGATCTGAAACCCATCACTGTGTTCGCTATGAAAAAGTGGTTTGTCCATCACTCTCTGTTAGAAGAGAACAGCACTGTATGAAATGTATCTATAAGAGACTACTTCAAAAACTGCAAGAATACCTCACATGCTTGTTCCATTTAATACCAGATCACATGACTATATAAGGCTAAGGACTATCTGCACCAAAACTGAAACGGGAAAGAGCGTTTTCAGCTATGTTTCTTCACAAAAATGGAATACACTCCAAGGAAAAGCAAAACTGGATGTCGGTGACACAATCGTAATTGAATAATCTGGTAACAAACTTTTATACACACCTGCACCTGTTTTTAACGTTTCATATGGACCTATATACTTGTTTGTTTTATATTTTGAACAGGACACAGAACAAGATAAAGAAAAAAGACAAGTATTCCACCACTTTCTACCAGAAAAGTTGCATACTGCACCTTTAAGTAGACTTTCTAATGCATGAAAACTACTATTGATTAAAAAACCTTTTCAAATGACTGTTAATATGACTATGCCAAATGTTATTATAAGAAATGGTTACTAAAAAACGACAATTGTAATGTGGACCAGTTTCTTAAATGTATGACTTTAAAGTTGCATCAGACTTTGAAGAGTAAAAATAGGCTGTTTGTTCACCTGCCTCTTTTTATAGCACTTCTAAAATTGGTCCCCTCTGTTCTTGCTACTTCGTCTCTGCATCACTCTAGTAATCTTGGATTTTCAAATGATTTTTATTGTATCTTGGCTTGTATCACAGATCAATCTTGAGAATCTAAAGTGTAGAGAAGATATAACTGTAAAAAACAGCTAAATATACTTGAAATGAAGGCGTTTTGTAAATGGATTTTTGAATTTCTGAGTGGGTTTCTGAGTGTTGCATGTAAAAAGAAAGCATTTAGGATAATTAAGTCGTTACATCTTTGAAAATTGTTGCTTTTACAGATTTGACTTATCTTGTCTTCATTGTGGCCTGCTTTTAACAGAAGAACAAACTTATTGCCTGGTGTATTTTAAACTGTGATTCATATTTAGGCTGAAAATAAGCTGAACATTGAAAATATTTCCGGCCTCACAGTGACCCACTTCTGGTTCCTGACCCACTATTTGGAAAACAGTGATTTATTGTATTTGTGCTAAATGCGGTAGCTTCATTTATCATTACACCCTTACCCTGTACCAGCCACACAAAGCTCTCTGCTTTGGACATGGTAGGACTAACATGTAGAAACCAGTAGAAAAACACATGTTTTGACAAATTTGTCTCAAGCCGAAGGTTGTGAGTATGATTCCCATTGTGGTTAGCAACAACTTACAAGTTGAACTTTACCCTGATCTATGCCAATGTCTTCCCAAAGATAAATATAAGTTTGTTGTTATTACTCAATTAGTCTTTACCAAATAAATACATAAATGATTTTGTCCATTATTGCTATTTAAATAATCACATTGTGCCCACATTGTGCCTGTCCCGAAAGGAGCATTACATAAGGTAGGGCATCTGGCTTCATTATTTGATGCGGTAATTCCTTTAAAAAGAAATAGAGCCTGAACCTTAGGAATGAAGGGCACGAGAAGCATGTGATTGACTCATAAAAACTCCTTTACCCTGAGTTTTTATGGCTGTGGTCCAAGACCTCTCCTACAGCAATGCACCATATATCATAATCATCTTTTACAACCTTATCAAAAGTTAATGCTGCAGTTAGTTTATATTTCCAACTACATTAAACTTAAAAACTTTACTGTGTAGAACTTTGTGTTAAACCAAAGCGATCAAGGAGGACTCCATCTGCTGATGCACTGAAGCAGTATGAATCTGGCAAGAAGGCTTAGCTGCTAACATCAAAGTTGGTTAGCTACAGCTAAGAACAAAATGTGTGTAATTCCTCAGTTGTGCAGATAAAGGGTCCATAACAAAAGTTAACTGTCAACTGGACAAAGGCTTTTTTTCAACTCATAAGAACTTTGATGAGTGGCAAAATATATTAACTTTAAAAGCTTGAATCCAGTCAAGAGAATGCAACCTTATTGTAATATCACCAGATAATATCAAGACATAAGGGACACATGTTCTGAGCTGTCAAGAGGGAGTATGGTCTAATTTACAAGATTAATCAAAATAGGCACATCAGAATACATAAAAACGGTGCATTATGTGTTTAAATGGGGGGAAAACAAGTTCAAACAAGTTCAGTTTTCTATATCGTTAGGCCTTTTATATGCTTTCACCTTGCCCACAGGTACAGAGGAATAATAGCCATTGTTTCCCATTGCTGCCTCCTGGTTCAGAGGTTGCTGTTCTAAATATACTGGGGAGCTATAAGAGAGATTAGAGTACAGAACTAAGACAAAGGTGCTGACAGAAGCAAGAAATGACCTCATCAATTGTTTAGTCTGGTGTAATGAAACCATTGTCGTCAGTAAGGGCTTTAACAAACGCTGGTTACACACACGTGACGCAGCTAGGATTTTTTTTCTTTTTACATGGCCATTTGCTTGAATTATGAGCCAGCCTATTGCAAGACACAGCAAACATCTGCTAACTGATTGGCTCCATAAATCCACCCTCCCCATTGTGTGCTGTTGTCTGTTCTCACATAGATACAACAAGAAACCGCTCCAGCCAGCCTTGTTGTCCAGGCTCCCTATGGTCACCCCAGATGACAAAGGCAAAGAGGAAGATTTGTGATGGTAGAAGAAGGCTGCTGCAGCAATTATAGGGCTGCTCTATGTGCTCAATTAGACACAGGCCAGAGAAGGGATTTGGGTCATGTCTTTGGTAAAATTACGTCCAAAATTTCATCAGGAGGGATCGATGAGGAGCAGTGTGGAGTCTATCACTGGGCTACAGTTTTACAACCCATGGGAGGTTGCTGCGTGTCATAAAATGTGTTGATTAGCGCTACGGGGTTTTGGCAAAAATACCATTATAATTCTACTATATAATCTGCTATAACTATATATAATTGTGCCCTAATACCATATCATATTACTATAGGTTATTATCATCATATAGGTTCCTTTCAGATGTGAAGATGTTATACTCTCAGGTGGGGAGCAAAAACAGATTTCCCTATTGATTATATGGTATTAGTAAAATAAATCTAACAAAAATGTCAATCTTATAGGAACCTCATCGTTAATCACTAAGCTCTAGAACTCTTTTACAACAAAACATTATAACAGTAGTCATATTGGTCTATACATTGCTCTGATGTTATCTAAAACCCACTGAAATATACTGAAAATTCTGTAAAACTTAACTTTTTTCTAATCTAATTTTTCTGTCTTTGATATACTTTCTGACACTGAAAGGCAGTAATGGTCTTCCTGTAAATTGATACATGTAGACAAATTGACAATATTTAATCTCCACACCATGTAAGATACTATACTTCTGTAGCAGCTGCCCTGGATGCCCTGGATGGAAGCTCGCCTGCCAATCATGCGCACTTCCCTTGATATCTTTGCACCTCCTGGCACAAAAAGTACTCTGTAGTGTGTGGTGGGTTTAACTTGTGCCAGTGTGAGAATGAAAACTGTAACATGATCTGACATGCTTTATATGATCGTACAATACTCATTTCACACTTAAACACTGTCTGCAACTTTAAATGTGTAGTTGTGCTTGTATCCTTAATCCAGTAATTGATGAAGCAAAAAAGATCTGGCAGAACAAAATGCCAAGGAACTGTCAGATTCAGTTTGGGTCTTATAAATACATAGAGTCTAATCCAATTGGCTTTTTCACTAAAGTATGTAACTGTACATTATACAGATTACATAAATATAGTAATCATTTTAATTATTTGAATTCTGACAAATAATCCAAACTGATTGATGATGATGAATGTACAGTTGTCATAACATATGAGTATCAATTTTTGCCACACAACACACCTTGGTTAAATCTCTTGGCCTCTAACTTTAGGTCAGTGTAATACAACAAGTAAGAGGATTATGACTCTTATGTAAGTCCTGTAACCACAAAGCACTCAAGCTTACTGTATGGGAATGGCTTGAAAATAAATGCTTTCCAGTACACACAGTCGTAATGGGATTTTTCACAGAAATATTGGCAGTAAAAAACTAAAAGTTGTCCATGTAAAAACAAAATGCCGGGTTTATTTTCTTTACCTTGGACTCGGGTTGACTGGGGACAGTAGCCTGCGCTCTCTGGAGGTCCCGTGTCTGCGATGGTTCATTCTCTTTTTCATTTATTTCCGTCATTTTGGCATGAAACTGCTTGTGAATTGCAGCACTAGTACAAAAATAAGTCCACACTAGAGACGATCTGATCTAACTGCTCACAACAGGGGTCCAAAACGCGCTACAACAGCATATTTTTCAGACGGAGCATGCTGGGTAAGTGAAGTCATTTTTTTCGTCAAGTCCACATCGGATCACAGCTACGTTTTCTCTTAAACTTAACCTAAATTATAGCCAGTCCAAAGCAAAAAGCACACACACAACAGCGAACAGCATCCTCTTCATGTTGTCCCAGTTCTTTCAGTGCTCCGTCCGTTGCCTCCCGTCGCGTTCATTCCTCCGCGCTCCTACACTAACTTTGATTTCACCGTGGCAAGTGCACAGCGCTCTCTGATTGGTCGAGACGTCTTACAGCAAACAATGAGCGCTTCCTGATTGGCTGAAATGTGAAACGTAGAGCTAAAAGTGGGCGGGACTACAGGCAGCCAGGTAACGGATAGACTGATATGCTAAAGTAGTGTCGAAAATGTTTACAACGGGATTTAGAGAGAAAAGACAGTAATGTAAACTGTAAACATTGTCAAAGCAAGTAAACAGCCTACAAAACTCACAAAAGATTGAATAGCAGCCTCTTCCAATATTATCTTAAGCTTAAATCCACCAAAGAAGGTATCAAAATATTGTATACCCTTTTGGCTAATAGAGTTGGCTAGCGTTAAATAGATGTTGACACGTACACATGTTGTCACTATTTTCTTGTTTTTCGACAAAATACATTCATCAACACGCTATAAAAGCTAATGTTTAGTATTGAAATTATTCACTGGAAATTAATTAGGAGTTTTTACAGACTATTGTAATGTGCTGGTGGTGTTATATCAACTTCAGCAAATAAAAAAGACTATTTTTGTAAAGAATATTATTAACTCGTCTTGAGTAATAAAAAGTGAATTGTCTGGGCGCTTTAGTGAAGTCGACAGACAGAAGAGTCCCTGTACAGTTGTAGAGCCCATAGCCAAAACATGGGCGGCTGATTCAGCACCAAGGACAGCTCCCCTCCTCTGTGCTCTGCCTGCTTGGATTTCATGAAGTACTTCCCATCGTTGAATGAAAAACTACATTGCTTATTCTCATCTAATTAGGTTTACTTTCAGCATCGAGGCTTGAATTGAATTTTCATTATCAGGTCAGGTCATGTTACTTTAATGGCTTGTGTGCTATGTATTGTGCTACGCTGTTCTGGACTAAGAATAGCACAGGAGAACAATGAAATCATACCAGCTGCCAATTACTTCTGCGTCAAAGCCAAACGCATACATTTATAAATAAATAGGGTATTAAAATAGATTGATGTTTAAGTCAAATCGATTTTCCATTTTTAAAAATTCATTGTAGAGTACATAGTGTTCCAGTTTTACAGTGGGTGGCCTTGAGAAGCAGGAATGCTCTCAAAGCTATTTAATTGTTGTAACATTAGCTCCAAAGTAATTATGTAAATGGAAAACGATTGTATTGTTTTATCATAACCTCATAGACACACTGATAAGATGCCTGCCTAGAGCTTAATCACAATTATAGGACAAGTGATTTTTTGACCTTACTCAAATTATACTACACAATTACTATCACCACCTGCTTGTACTAAACATAATTTGATAGTTGTTCAAATGGTTTCCGGTTTTATAACTCTGACGTCAAACCCCATTCAATTTACACAACAGACCCATAACATCAGATAAGAGAGCTACATGTTTATGTTAAGTCATGTCCTCGCTGCTACTCGTATCTGTTTTTGCAGCATCATGTTTTATTAAACTTTTAAAGAGATCCTTTTTCACTCTACTTATCATATACAACCCTTCCTGGGGCTGAAAGTCTGTCATGTGTATTTGCACTCAAATCTACCTAGGGTACAGTATCCATTACGCTTTCAGAAATGTGCTCTAAAAGGTATTACGTCATATTTCCTGATCTTGTTCTTTTTTCCTTGTGCAGCTTGCAGGTGTCACACTGGATTTCTTAAACTGTCATTTAAAATACACACTGCAAGGAAATCAGTGACAGAGAGCTAAGTAAAAATGACAAGGATTAGGCTTCTGTCTTCGCAATGCAAGAAACCTGGTATGTTATCATCAATCCTTTCAAATTAGCTTATCCACTGTCCTATTTTTCTCAATTGTAACTCAGTTTGAAGAGCATCACTGCACTTTTAGTTACTTGTTATCACGCACCATCTCTGTTGCTTTTGTTTTTCATCTATTTAGAGAGGAAACTGAGCCTTGTATCTCAACGAGCGGTGGTGGTGTAGTGAGGGGGGGAGAGGGGAGCTGACATCAGCATTTTTACAGTGCAGGGGAGGCAGAGATTTTTGCCATTATGAAATGCATTGGTAAGACTTGTTGTTTTCTTGGAACATGACAGATATGGGGGGTTGGGGTGTATGTCAAAATCTGAGAAACACAGAGCTCTCAGGATCGTAATAATAATGTGAAGGGCAAATATCTAACAAAATAACATTATGGTTGGAAACAATATAAAGTGTTTCTTGAACATTTATAATAGCAACATATATGGGGTACATTATTATATAGCATTCAAACCTATTACTGCTGATGGTGGAAACTTACAAAAGGTCTCTTGAGAAAAAGCTCAGTATGTTGTATCGAAAGGCATTATCAATATGAGAATGTAGCAAATTCCTGTTGTGTCATAAAGGCCATTAGTTCATTGAGGATTTCTGCAGCATTTCAATAGGCAATCATGTTTGATTGTTCACACAGTCCGTTTCGAGTATTTCTGCAACATTCTGTTCATTTCCAATTTTTTCCCCCCAATTGACTGATATGTTTACATAGCTTTTATTGCTTTTACTGATGTACTTTTAAATCTGACTTTTCTGCTTCTGTAAACCTCTTTTGTAACAAAAAGATTAATTCCATAACAACACAAAGTCTTGTTCATTCAGTCCATTCTTCTGATGTAATAGTTTTGTCAGAACTGTGCAGGTCTCAGAGGATGGTCTCAGAGGTCGCTACGTTATTTGGTCATGCAGCTGGGTTTAGGAGAAAAGTGGGATCAAGCTGACTCCTGACACAGTTAAACACATGTAACTTTCATGTCTATGTGCATGGAAATGTGGAGGACTATTAGCATTGTTAGACTGAGTTGTTTTTCATGTACTTAACTTTAAAGTTCAATGAAGCATATAACAGTCCTGGATGGAGTCACTCAGAAACCTGTCAAGCACAACATGCTTATTAAGATTAGAGTGACCAAACCAGTCTGAGGGAGAAAGACTTCCCCAAGAGCACCAACAAACGTCCCATCACACATTATAGATAAAAGCTTTAAACCAAAGCAAGAGGACATATAAAAATGCAAGAGTCTTCACTCAAAAGTGTTTGTTTTAAAGAACAGTGTCTGTATCTGGGTCTAATACTAATTATTTGTGATAGAAGGACAAATCTCTTTCATGATGCAACATGCAAATGTTAGCTTGTGTGTGAAACAGCCCTTGTTTTTTATTTATCACTTTGAAGAGTTTTTCTGCGTACACCCGTCTCCGCCTGGAATACATGCCCCACTTTCCCATGCGTTCGCCATAGTCTGGGTAGTGTAGAAGCTCATATGAGGATTTCTGTATGAACATAGTAGGCTACATTTTTCACAAGTTTTGCTGTGAATTATAGAATTAAAATAGCTTTGTGAGACATTTCTAAAAATTTGTTGAATGAGGTAGAGGATTTTCTGTGATATTAAAACCAGCAAAAGGATCTACAAAAGATAGAGACAAGCTTTTGTTCTTGTGGTGTTAATAAAAGGTTGAGACAATAACAGTTGGTGTTGTGTTTATTCTGCTGAAATAGAATTCTGCCACATGAGACACGAGGCAGTGCAAACATTGAGTCATGTAATATGTACATTATTGTCCTTAAACATACTGTGAACATTTCAACACTGGCATTGACAGGTGGACCGAACCAAACCAAATGTATTTATAGTTATGAAATATAATGTTGTTAAAACTCAGTAAAAAGACAAAGTAACTGCATCATCTTGCACTGAACAGCATAATGACCTGCCCAATTTGAGAAAAATACATAAACATAATGTATAAATCTTTTGGGAGTTTTTGCTGATGTGATACTTAATTAGGGAATGGATCTCTATACTATAAAACGCACTTGCTCTTTCAAGACATTTTACTGCTATACGGAACAGTAGTTAGTCCCATGGGTGAATGAGAATAAGGAACATTGAGTAAATTCACACAGGAGCAGCCCTCTCATATATTTCTCCCTTCCTTCTCCACAGTGGTAATGCAGTGACATTATTACACATTAGGGGAAGATGGATGGTGAGCTGCAGTGTTGGTGAAGGAGAGAAAGAGGAAGTGGAGGATGACAGACGGAGAGATAGAGTGAGGTGCAGGCACAGGGCCAATATAACACCGGAGTTTGTGTTCAATGCTGCCATTCGCTGACTCACACCACTGGGATTCAAGTCACAATGGACTTTTTAATAATGAGTCCAGCAGTGTGCCTTACTGACGTACTACCACAGTCGCAAGCAACTATAGGGATGGGAGACAGGACTAAAATAATGATATTTTCTTAGAGCCGTATGGTTCTAAAAGCAGTATTACAATAATACTCATTTAAACATACTTTGAAAAATAACAAATTTGCTTTCCAAATAATTTGATATGGTCTATATCAGGACGATTTTAAGGTTACATAGTAATATTAAAGAAACAACTAATATTTGGTATTAAAAATTACATTCTCTTCCGTTTTTCTTATGATTGTTAAGTGCTGAGCCTGAGCATTATCCTCAAATTACTCAAATGAATTTGACTAAATTCTTCTAAAATTAGCTTTACATATTGTGTCTTTTGAGAGTTCACACTCTCCAGTAGGAGAAGTGGGTGAAGAAAAGTAGATGGATGTGTATGTGCTTGGGCATCTATTACGTTTTCCTTTTCAAGCCTAAAAGAGAAAGAAATAAGAATTCTTTGTTAAATGTTCTCAAGGCATTAAGTTTATTTAATTGCTCAAAATAAATAAACAAATGAAATGAAATAGCTGCATTACAGAACAACATTGATCCATTGCAAACTCCTGGGGATTGAACCCACAACCTGTTACAGTGTAGCCCATATATGTTATATTAGTTTCATGTTGTGTACCAGTCAGACGAGCTACAGTAAAAGTAACAGCATACGTTCCATAAGATGCTTAAGTAAAGTCATGGATATTAACCTGAGCTCAGTCACTTCCCTTCACTTTTATTGATGTTTTGCCCACACCACGGCTTTACAGCTCTTTACAGCAGTCAGTCAGCCTCAGCAACTCTGATAAAATACGCTCTGGGTAAGCATTTTGAAATAATACACCACAACAAATCATGCACTCAAAAACCCGCTAGTAAAACAACTTTCTAAAAACACTATTCTTACCCTCGAGGGAACTACATTTCATGACTCACTTTATGGCAGAAAGTTCAAATGCAGTTGAAACCAGAAGTTTACATACAATATAGAAAAAGACGCATACACTTTTTTCTCATTGTCTGATATGAAATTAGACTAAACTTTTCCTATTTCAGGTCAGTTAGGATTATCAGAATAATTTCTATTTGCTAAATGCCAGAATAATAAAAGAAGAAATAAATTAGACAATTTTTCATTACTTTAGTTAGAAATGTACATACAGTAGGATTACTATACCTTTAAACTATTTGGGAAATCCCAGATGATGATTTCATGTCTTTAGAAGCTTCTGATAGGTTTATTGGTTTATTTACATTTGAGTTAATTAGAGACACAACTGTGGATGTATTTGAAGGGACACACGAAACAATCAGCCAAGATATCAGGAAGAGAGTTGGGGACTTGCACAAGTCTGGCTCATCCTTGGATGCAATTTCCAGATGCCGGAAGGTGCCACGTTTATCTGTTCAAACAATTATACTTAAGTAAAAACCCCTTGGGCATGTCCAGCCATCATACTGCTGAGGAAGGAGACGGGTTCTGTGTAGCAGAGGTCCAAAATGTGCAAACCAAACCAAGAACAAAAGCAAAAAACCTTGTGAAGATGCTGCAGATGCTGTTATTATCCACAGTGAAACAAGTACTGTACCGACATGGGCTGGAAGGCCACTCTGCAGGAAGAAGCCTTTACATAAAAAAGGCAGATTACAGTTTGCAACTGCAGACAGGAACAAAGACTTTAATTTCTGGAGACATGTCCTGTGGTCTGACAAAGCTGAAATTGAACAGTTTTGCCAGCATTGTTACATTTGGAGGAAAAAGGGGAAGCTTGCAGGCCCGAGACGACCATCCCAACTGTGAAATATGGGGGTGGCATCATGTTGTGCGGTTGTTTTGCTGCAGGTGGGACTGGTGCACTTCACAAAATAGATGGCATCATGAGGAAAGGACATTATGTGGAAATACTAAAGCAACATCTCAAGACATCAGCCAGGAAGTTCAAGTTTGGGGGCAAATGGGTCTTTCAAATGGACAATGACCTGAAGCATACTGCCAAACTGGTTACAAAGTGGCTTAAGGATAACAAATTCAGTGTTTTGGAGTGGCCATCACAAAGCCCTGTTCTCAATTCTCGTGAAAATTTATGGGCAGACGTGAAAAGGTATGTGCGAGCAAGTCGGCCTACAAACTTGGCTCAGTTACACCAGTTCTGTCATGAGGAATGGGCCAAAATTCCTGCCAACTATTGTGAGAAGCTTGTGGAAATCCAAAACATTTGATCAAAGTCATAAAGTTTAAAGGCAATGGTACCAAATACTAATGAAATGTAAGTAAACTTTTGACTTTGAAGAAAGTAATGAAAAATTGTCTAAAAAAATCTTTTGGCATTCAGCAAATAGAAATCATTTTGGTAATCCTAATTGAGCTAAAACAGGAGAAAGTTTAGTCTGAGAAAAAAAAAGAGCATGTGTATGTAAACGTCTGCTTTCGACTGTATATTGCACTCACAGTCTATCCATTTGTGCTATTTTGGACAGTGATCACTATGCTCTGGGCTGGCTCTGGTCTACATTACCAGACATGCACACAAACAAGTGGCACACTAACACTATTAGTCTGGACTCAAAGCAAAAGTACTCTCAATCTCTTTCCTGTAATCTTGTCCAATTAACTTAATGCAAGGTGTTCGATCATCAATATGGAAGTAAAGCCAAAACAAAATGCTTTTAAGTGGGTATAGACGGAGTAAGAGAGTGGTAGGATCTAAGTATTATAATGATACTTGAATACCTTTCCTTCACTTCTCTCTCATCACTTCTCTCTCCCCTTCTCCAAAAGCGGACTACATTAGTGCCATAAAACTTAACTATGTGGCAAATGGCCGGCTCTTATTCCTTGCATATCAGCTGGATAGGCTCAGGGGTGTTTTCATTGGAGAGAGCTCTTCAGAAGTCATGACTGTGCAAAAGCAGCACTGGGTTATTGCTCCAGGTGTCAATTACAATGTACTGAACTCAATGAACTCGCAACCAGCATCCTATATTGTAACTTCCTCTGAAAATAATTGTATATTGTGGTAGCACTTTTTAACAAGTACACCTTAATAAAGACTTATTCATAATACTTCATAATAGTTTATTAATGAATCAGGCTTAGTAACTACTTAATTAGGGTTAGGAGTAGAGTATTAAAGAAGTGCTTGTGTCTGCTATATATGTTAATAATCTATGACAACCATGGATCATTATGTTATCATTCGCACATTTTAAATCACAATATTCCCCTAAAACAACTTAATAAAAGAAAAAAGTCTGCCCTATGGGAGCTGACGTTGCTATAAGCGTCATCACAACAAAGAGCAGTGTGGCTGTCAACCCCTCCTATGGATACCTGCAGATCGCACAGGTAGCAGATTGTTGTTGTTTTTTCCATTTGCACCAAAAGGACAATGCAACGCTGCCAAATTCTGCACATATCACAGACTGAAAAAATAAAACTGAAGAACGAACTAAGTAGAGTGGGCGTACGCCGGTGATGGTGAAAACGGGGGTTGATCGGCAATATGGCATCTTGAAAATAAGTGATGATGCATAAGCATTCACAAATCACTCCAACTTCTAGGGGGGAAATGAGAAGGGAAACAACTATAACATGGTTAAAAGCTCTGAAGAGTAGATTTTGCATAATAGGTCTGCTTTAAGATAAATAGTTACTAAGCCTGAATCATTCTTAATGCTTTATTAATGCTATTAAATGTGTACTGTGGTGTGTTCTTAAGGTGGCTCTTTTTACTTGTTAAAGATTCTGGTGGCAAATTTCTCCTCTTCTCCTCCTTTATCATCTAGAAAATCATATATAGTCTCTAGTCCATCTTTACTACATTCATAGCTCTCCATACAGTTCTTATTGGCAGCTGACCTACTTTAGACAGAACTGTAAGGAACCAATCATCTTGGCCACAGTGAAGAACCCCTCAGCATCCACTATTGGGCCACTCTCAGGCTTTAATCTAAGACATTAGTACTCAGTTTTGAAAAGGTACAGATACCAGAGCAAAAAGTACTCAAGTAAAAGCAAAAGTATTGCATGAAAAAATCTATCTAAGTAAAAGTATCAAAGTACCTGTTTAAAACATGTAAAAAGTAAAAGTGTGCATGGCAAGTACTTTGCACCAATTTTGTGATCTAATAAAGCTTCAAATGTAGTGATTTGATCTTGATTTGAGAAGATTTCTGCTCAAACAATAATAAAAATACTTTTACTTTTCAGTCCAATTCAAAAATGTAGTGGAGTAGAAAGTACAGATACCTGCTCTGAAACGTAATGAAGTAAAAGTATCCACTTTAAAATCTACTTAAGTAAAGTACAGATACCTAAAATGTATACTTAAGTAGAGTACTTAACTACTTTTACTTTTCCACCACTGGATAAGATATAATTATGTCTTATTTTAATTAGTGAGAAAAGGTTTTGCCTTACAGTTTTCTGACATTGATTCACTGCCCTGCACTGTCCAAGGGATTTGAGCTGCAGCATGCATACTTGGCTCTATATTATCCCTAGCAATGTGAAATCAACTCCAAAAATTTGCTGAATGTCTCTTCCCACTCTTCACCCCCATTAAGGCTTACATCTGACTTGATAGATAAAGTCTACAGACAAATCACCTTCGGTCAAATTGTCCAAGACCTATTACATAACTCTATAGAGCTACAATCCCAAATCTTGGCTCATGTGGCTTTGTGCATTATACAAGAAGCAATAAGTTTAAAATGGAGGGAGGAGGAAAAGTCACGATTGTAAAAAATCCTCCTCACATCACAGACCTGCAGTGGGACTTGGCTGTGTGTTTGAAGAACGATAAAAGAGGAAATGGGAGATGAAAAGAAGAGAGGAGGGACCACCATGGATCTACTCCCGGCATTAGCGAGTCCTATAGGGGCCAGGCTGAAGTTTTGAGTGGCGGGACACACAATGAACAAATTAGCCATGCTTGTGAGAAAGAGCCCATCAGCACTTTGAAAAGGTTGACGGAAGAAGAAGAGAGAATCGGAGGCAGGAGGAACTTGCACTTTCAGGGTTTCTTTTATTTTGTTTGGCATTTGACAAATTGGTTGGGAAGGCCTGGCACAAGTGAACACACCGACTGTAATGAAGTGGTTGGCAATCTCTGAATGTGAGCCGGCTGGATGGAGAAGAATGTAAAATGGCTGCAATCCCCACACTGGGGAGTACAATAAGATATTTCTGGTCTGAAAGCGTGGAGGAATTAATTTGTTAAATGAGGTTTCAAATGGACAAATAAACAAAACAGATCACTCGGAGAGCACAGACCACTACCAATGCATTGTCCCTCATCTTACTTCAAACTTTCAGACATAAGTTGCTAGACCCTTTCATACTATAAAAGCTTAAATGCATCAAATTAATATCAAGCTTTTTGGGCAGCTTTTCCAGTATATAATAGATTATAAATCACATTATAAGGGGAAACATTCTTATAGTTTCTTGCCCAAAATAAAGTAAGATTTGGCTTAACAAAATGAAACCAAGATTACTTAAAAGTGCACTATGTAACTTTTCTGGCAGAAGGTCTACCATCTGCTTGTTTCATAGTTCATAGAGTTGTTATTCCTTTTCCTGGAATGTTCCACAGTACAGAATTAAACATGTCTATTTCCCCTAGAGATAAGCAGATGACAAAACCAGGTCAAGTTACAAGTGAAATCTGTGGAGCTGCGAGCCGGTCCATAGTAAGAATGCATATTTCATAACCATCATTTTTCAAACCCATAATTAACTGAATTGCAGACAGATATGCATTCCTTGGAACATTTCAGATAAAGCAATAACTCCTTGGAGAGAAGCAGGTGTCAGACCGTCCACCATAAATGGCACGTAGGGCACATTTAATTAGACCATGAAATCCACTTAACGATGTACTTGATATCAGATCATACTTCTGAAAGTTACCTCAGGCCCTGTATATGTAACAAGGGCATTCACATACTTTATATATCCCCTTCACCTAATACAGAGCAGCAAGTTTGTTGAATATGACAATTTTCAGCAACCTTTGGAAAATGAGTACAATGACCTCTTATAAAGTAGCTTGATGTCTTTGGGAATACATTTACAATAGGACACCTCCCAAACACTGTAACAACCAGCTGCAGTGAACAGATGCCAGCCAATATAGTGAAAATAGTTGATGACACACCATTCACGAAGCAGTTTGTATCCTGTAGAGATTCAATGTATTTGTGAGCTGAGAGGTATGACATGGCCTATGGGAAAATAAAATGCAGAGTCAGCTGAACTGGAGAGGGGCTAAATAAGGCAATACATTTGACATTTACATAAGGTTTCATATGTTCTCACCAGGGAAGGAATATACAATACCATCTAGATTTTCTGTTATGAGATACTGTTATGTATGGGCCAATATGGACAACAGCAATGCCCAGAATACGTCCTTGTTGTTGTAGATGAAAAGTGACAGCCACTGCCCCAAAGGAATGAATAATTGAAAAGGTGAGCCATCTTGAATTAATATGGCTGTCTCCCCATAACGACCCATACCAATAATACAACATGAAAGGTTTATTGTCTTTATGAATGTCCATAAATCACCCCTAAGATGATGTTTAATTGCTCTCTCCCTGCTGATAATTCCAATCATACCAGTAATACAGCTACCAAATTGTTTCTAGTATGACTGGTATCCTTCCGCTACTGTCTTCTACTCATCAGTATAACACTACCAAGTTACTGCTAATACAACTTCAACTATAGCACAAAAAATATTGATTTCTAAATGTTTAAATGCCTATGATCCACCTTGGCTGATCACTACTCTAGTAAATTTTGTGTGCATTATGCAATACTGCTGCCATCTGGTGGTAAGAGGTAAGACATCAGAAATTATCATCTTGGCAACTTCAGTGTTGATATAGTACCTGTACATAATGTGAACAAAGTCGTTTTAGCATTGAAATATTTATTTCAAGCTTTGATCATTTTAACATTTAAAATTAACAATTGTAACATCAGCATCATCTATTCATCAAAAGTAATTTACATATAAAATGTGCAAGTATAAAAATCCTCTTTGTTTCTGCAAAACAATGCAAACATGGAATCTTCCTAGCTGTACAATACTTTAAAAACAGTTATTTTGACAACATACAGTGGAGATGGAACATTATCCAATATGAGTATGAAAACTAGTAATAGCAAAAAAATACAAATTACTAGACAGAAATATACTGTTTTATATTGAAACTGAGATGGTTGTAAGGGTTCGGTGACATACTTCAAAAAATGCCATGGCAGTCTCCAATGACATTATACAATGTTATTCAGATGAGTCTGTTAAATATTTAAAATCACATGTCAATGATTCCTTGAACAATCCTATTTGCTAGATTCTAGATTTTGGCCAATATTGAATAAATAAAAGCTTGAGTAAAAGATGGTAACAGAAATAATATACAGAACAGACAAGATGTTTTTTGACATAAAAAAAATCACAGGTTTCCAGTAAGAGCTGAGTCCATGAGGTCGTCGTCTTCATTTCTCATGTACATTGGGCTGGGTCTGGAGGGGCGGTCAGATCCCATCATCGACATACTAGAATCGGACACGGAGATCGGGGAGCGGGACCAACTGTCAGCTTTAATGGGGTGAGAAGAGGAGCTTATAGATATAGAGGACTTCTTTTTCTCCTTGTCCCTTTCTCGCTCTCTGTCTCTGTCCCTCTCTCGCTCCCTCTCTTTTTGTTTCTTTTTCTCCTTCTTATGCTTCTTGTGCTTCTCTCCTGAACTCATTGAGCTCATGTAATCCTGTGGAGGAAGGGGTCTCATGGTTTGGTCGTCATCTGAACTGGGGCTGTTTTGATGGGACTTTTCTGCCACCGAGCTGCTCCCGGACTCACTCTCACTGTCGTGGTTGAGTGGGGTGTACCCTGGGGAGCGGCTGTGGCTGGGTGACGAGCGATCATGTTTGGGTGTCGATCCACTGAACAAGGGAGAAGCTTTGAGGCTTGAAATCTGAGGGCGCATCGAATCCCCAGACCCTTCGCTAGTTTTCTGGAGGGATACTTTAGCCTTGATGCTAGGCGAGCCACCATCAGGTTTGCTAATAATTATCTTCGCCAAACCAGTCCCACTAACTCCTCCGCTTTTTGAGTCCATCATCTTTTTATCCCCTCTGTTTCCATCTGACACAGAAACTTTAGCTTTAGCTTCTTTATCGGATTTCTCACGCTTGTATTCTCCACTCTGGGACGAGGGACCATGTTTGGAAGGGCCTATGTTTGGAGCTCCACCACTAGGGGCACTTCCAGGTCCGCTCCCAGGGGTGGACCCAGGACCGGTTGCCCCTCCTTGTGGTCCAATCTCGCACCCATCCTCTCCCACTCCTCCAACACTCTTCAGTTTGTCAATGACGGCTGTCAGGGAGGGCTTCTTGTTGCGACTTGGGGACTTTCCTTTAGCGTTGGGGTTGTTCGTGTTGTTTTGATTGTTCGCTCCACTGCTCGAGCTTCCACTGCTGCTGCCACTGCCCCCACTCCCTCCACCTCCACCACTCCCCCCTCCGCTGCCTCCATACTGAGTCTGTGAGCCTCCAGGGAAAGGGCCGGCACTAGATGAAGAGGAAGAGCTGGAGGAGGATGCTGACCCACCCGAAGAGCCCCCTCCCATAGGTTTTTGAGAGCCCATGCCTGAACTTGAGGAAGATTTTGACCCACCAGAGCCACTGCTCCCTGAGCCTATGGGGGATTTTGCCTTTGATGATGGAGGTGTTCCTGGCACTTGGGACTTCATTGGGGAGGACATTTTGTCACCTGAACCACTAGAGCGAGAGTGAGACGGGGAGATGTTGGGCTTTATGCCTGGGTTCATGAGAGACCCAGAGGGCTTTCCACCCTGTGTTTTGATTTTACTGCTACTGCCCATACTGCTGCCACTGCCCCCTGGTCCTGACAGTCCATGTTTGGTGATGGGAGAAGAGCCAGGTTTCCCCACTCCCATTCCCTGAGAGGAGCTTTTGGACTGGGATGACCCACTTCCTCCTCCTGAGCCTGTACTTCCTGGTTTGGAACTGCTACCCTGTGTAGACCCTTCCTTAGTCTTGATCTTTCCCGAGGAGGAGGAGTGAGAGTGGTGGCTTTTGCTGCTTCCTGTCGCCCCTCCTCCCCCACTGCTGCTTGTGGTGGAGCTACTGGAGCTATCGCCACTGTGAGAGGAGCTTTTCCTACCGGTTATTGTCCCTTTTCCGATCTGGATAGTTAAGATAGGAATCCGTGGAGGTGTTTGTGAGCGCCCTGAGCTACCAGGTGACTTAGAGCCTCCTCCACTTCCCCCAGAGCCTGGACCTCCACTTGGAGGGGTGTAAGGCCGGCCCCCTGAGCTGTGGGATGGGGACTTTCCATCTGTATCAAGTTTTTTGCGCTTAGGGGGTTTGTCTTTAGATTTCCCCTCACTGGAGGGTGTCCGGCTACGTTTCACTTGTTTGCCCTCTGATGAGCTACTCCCCATCACTGAACTGCTGTTTCCACTGCCTCCATTCTCATCCTTTGGCCGGGTCACCCCAGGTGGCTGCGGTTTCACTTTAGCTTCACCACTTTTAAAATCACTGCTTGTACCTATTCCCATCATTATAGGGCTCTGGGAACCACCACTGTGAGTGTCTCCTAAATCTGGGGCACCTAAAGGTGGTTTACCTCCACCACTATTGCCTACAAAAACAATCCCACCCATGTCAAAGGGATCTTTGAGGGAAGGGTCTGGGGTGCTGTGTCCATGGGGAGTTGGATTCTGGGGGGTTCCAGATGGTGTATTCTGCTGGCTACCTCCACCAAAACCTTTGACTAAATCCATGTCTCCATCAGCACTTGGTGAACTGTCATCAAAGTAGTTTTGGGAAAAACCATGGCCAGATGCCAAGAGATCAGGGTTAAAGTCGGCAGCGTCTGGAAAGAAATTTGTGGAGGAGGAGTCACTAGTGGGAGTGGCTGCTGTTGCTGTTGCCTCGGCAATCAGGTCTGCAGCATCAGTGAATGGATTTTCATTGCTGTTTGTGTTGAAAAGATCTGAATCAAAGACTGCACTTCCTTGACCTGAACTAGACGAATCACGAATGGGGGTACCGAGGGGGCCCGCATCTTCCCCACCGCCCAATGGAAGCTGAGTCCCTCCACTACTTTTTCCTGTCTGGTCAGGTAAATCCGATAATATTTCTGTGATATCAGGTCCAATACTGTCAGAGCTGGAGAGGCGCACTATACGTGGAGGCACAGCACCTGGGGGTGGCTGCTGTTGGGACTGAACATGAGATTGTGGGTAGGGTATACTGGGGCCAGAGGGAGGAGTTTCACACTGGCTGGGTGCTGGTGTGATGCTGTGGGGAGTATCCAATCCATCACCAGCAAGATTCACATCAAATATAGAATTTTGAGAAGCGTCCACATCCATGGACAGCAGCTCACGGTGGAAGTCGTCTTCATGTGTGACCTGATGGTGTTGAAGATGTGGAGGCAGTGGACCCTTGATGCTTAAACCTGTCGTTCCCCCTGCCCCTGGAGCAGCTGCTGCACCTGGCATCACCCCACCCTTTTCTGTTGGTCGACGCTTTTTCTTAAATTTGGTTCCACTTCCAGGGCAGTTTGCACCCACTCCTTCTGTGCGGGGAGAGCCAGAGGAATTCTGCCTCTCCAACGGACTTGAGCCATACAGTGCAGCAAAGTCCTGTGTTGGGTTGTCTTTGAGCAAATTCATGAGCATAGGATGATTCTTAGTATTGCTCGCTGGGGAGGATGTGGGGGGAGGAGTTTGATGAGGTTGTGGTGCATTCTGGGAACTGGGACTAGAGCCTACATTTCCTGATATCTGTAACAAGCTTGTGAGTATTGGATTCTGGGTAACTTTGTTGTAGTCATCTGAATGTACTTGACCTGCCTGTTGTTGCAACTGCTGCTGTGCAGCTGCCCCACCTGGGGTCATACACTCTCCTCCTTGACTCTGTCTCTCAGACCGGGGCATCGAAAATAAAGTTGTAATGGGACCGGAAAAGTTAGGCCCTCCAGCAGGTCCTCCTCCAGTCGGTGTGTTCCCTTCTGTGAGTCCTGATAGTCCCATGGGATCTCCTGCTGCCATGTTGTAGGTGGGGCTGCCTGAAGGTGGCAGGTTGTTTTTCACCATAGTTTCCACAGTCTGTGCAATCAGAGAAAGAGCCGGAGTGTCTGCCTGAATGGTCTCGGCCTTCCTTCTTATGGCTCTCATGGTTACAGGAATAGACATACATCTAAAAAAAAAAAGAATTGAAAATATTTAGCTAACTGCATTGAATTGAGTAATTAACTGCACACTGCACAAGTAGAAAACATTGCTTTCTTACCTTTGTACAACTTTGGTGATGAATTCATCTGTGCATATAAGGGCATCTGACAGGCCTTTATAAAGTTTACAGGATACTTGGCGCGAGTCGATGACCTCCATTACAACTAGAGAAAAAGAATGTAGATGTCAGATTAACAAGAAACACCATATTTTATGGTTTCAACTGTAAGTATTTGACTTACCACAGACCAAAGACTCATTCACTGGATGTTGGAATGAAACGCTAAAACTAGAGTCAGTGAGAGGGCAAACTTCAAACTGTAAAAGCCCTGCCGTGTCTTAAAAAAAAATTACAGAAATACACTATCACAACAACATCTTTATATATACATTTTACTCAATATAAGTTATACTACTGACCTTCTTTGAGAGATGTCTGTTTGACACAGCTACCAATCAGAGTGTTGTAAGCTGCCTGGTGCCGGATGATGTCCAGGAGGAGGGGTACCTGTGCTGGGTGTCGAAAAGGGATCTTGGTCACCAGTGCCCCTTGGAGACAATGGCCATCCTGCACTGGGGCATCTCCATTTAAGAAGTAACAATGCTGTTGATCTGGCAAAACCTGTACTCAAAGAAAGCAAAAGAAAAATATAAAATCTGTCAAATGGATAGATTGTAGGAGTGAAGACGTTTTTCTTTTGCTATGGATCAGACCTGGAGGACTGAGGGATTACACAGATATCTGTTCTCAAAGAATTTAGCAGCTTAGTATCAGGTGACTACAAACCTTTCTAAAAATAAAATTAATTTCCTTGGAATGTAGAAATTACCGAGTAAAAATGCATGCTGTGTGGTACTGATGAGGCATTTCCTTCTTCTAGGAGCTGAAGCTGGCTTTGGACAATTAGCTGGTAGAGAGGAGACAGGCTCGGAGGGCTTTCGAACACAGGAATTGCTATAAAAAGGAAAAATAATTAAACCTACCAACAGTGGTATTTATTTTAACTTTTGATTATAATACTACTAAACTTACATGTAGCATTGCCTAATCTTTGAATAAAGGACAAAGAGAAAGGCATCGGCTGGTTCATCTTTAGAAAAAAGCAAGCAGGCAAGTCCACACTGTTGGAGTTTGATACATTTGAAAAGGATGGGGTCCTACAACAACATTTTCAGGTTAGGCTTGTCTTGTTTACTCAAACCTGTGTTTATAAAATAAACAGAAATGTATTTATAATTTGTGTGCTTACCCTTTATTGTCTACTGGGTGGGATCCAGTAATGAGAGGAGCAATTGGAAGTTTGTATATAGCAGATGTTCCTTCAATTGTCACAGACACACTAATACCCAAAGATCGCGGAACTGCAATATCAAGGGTTACAATGCATACAAATACATAACAAGTAAAGGTATACTATTTTGTGCATTAATTTGTGTAATCTTTACCACTGCTGTCTGTTAGGTCCAGGTCCTCCTCGAATATGTCATAAGGAGATACATAACACTGAAGGGTAACAAGGTGTCCTCCACTTCTGGCCGTTAGAAGTCCAACACTGCCATGAAGAATAGTCTCCACTGTAGTAGCATTAGTTGCCAACCTAAAAAAAAAAAGACTTTAGAATTTCCTATAATGCTAAGCTAAAAACTTAATATTAATTTTAAAAATGTACCTGAACATGTGCATCATCTTAGTGAGATCAAGCTCCAACGACTGCAGTGCAATATACATCTTGGTTTTTAATTTACTGAAAAAAATAATGATAATTGTAAGAGAGAGATACCACACTTCAATGCAACATTTACAAACTTTTAAAACTTTTAACTTACTTATCTCCAGGCAGTTTATATAACTCAACTAGTCCCTTGAGATGTTTTGAAAATTCTTCAAAGTTCTTCTCTCTAGTGCAAAAATCATAAATGTAATACATAAAAGGAAAGACACATTCTTCAGATTAAGAATGCTATATTTTACTCACCTCAGATGTCTAATCAGTTCAGGACAACTCTAAGAACATTAGCACATGTCAATTGTCTGCTGTTTACTGTCAATTGTACACTTGTTGTAATTACAATATCATAAATTGTACTAACCGTTGGATTTTCTCCCTGATGAGCCACCTTGACGTCCACTAGTTGACCTGCGGTGTCTAACTGGACTTCCACATAAAACATATCTGATGTGATGTAACACTCTGTCCCTGATGGACTGAGATGGGAGCCCAGCCTGCAAAAATTAGACACAATACATTGGAAATAGTTAGGTCTTAAGTACAAATTACATAAAAAAAACATACTATGGAAAAAGAAGGTTAAATTATGTCATTTGGACAAAGTTTTTAGAGTGAAAACTTATTGAGTTCTGACACAGCTCTGATAGAGAGCCAGTTCCTATCACTCTAAAAACCTTGTCCAGTTAACAATATTTACCCTATTTCACGATGGAACTGACTTAGACGACAGGGGGATTACACAGCATTAAGACATTTTAAAATGAGATAGAAATATTTACTCACATATTTTGTCTGGCTATCGATTCTAATCGATCAGTCATAGAAGACAGAGATGTCACTGAGAAAAGAGTCAACATGTATTGTTAAAATCTCATGGTATTTTTGATAATACATATTCACGTACAAAAAGAATGAAAATAAATAGTTGCTGTTGAGCTGCCTCACCCTTCAAAGCCTTTTGGAGCGTCTCCAGACAGGTAAGCAGGAGCTGATGACCTGCAGCATTCATCACACCACGCTTTTCCTGTCAAACAGTAACCAGCACAATGAGCATAGGGCTGTAAGTCTTTAGTCATTCAGTCAATGAATCGCTTAATGCTTGATCAACATTTGTATTAGTTACCTAATCATTTTATTTAGATTCTAAGAATTTGTATGGGAAGAAGAGGTTAGTGAGTGAGTTAGCTGAAGATTTGGTATTTTTTAGTATTAATATGTAAAAAGGTAGATTAAGTTGAAAAAACTAATCACAAACTAATCAACACTATTACTAGGTATGTTTATTTTTATGCTTTGATTCTAAAAGGGTCAAATAAACTAGTTTTTACCATTGCTTGCCGGACCACTTTGGATGTCTCTTGCCAAGGTCGGGAGGCATTGTGTTTGGCATGAAGCCTCTCCAACAACGCAGTGACTCGGCTCTGCTTCTCTGCTTCTACACAGATATATATATAAAAGATAAGACATACTTACATCTTATGACATACAGTATTGTAATAGAAATACAACTGCTTATAAATATACAATTCTCTATTCTGTTGAGCTCTTCATTTGATTTTATTATTCTAAGGTTTTTCAAAGGTGTATGGTAAAGTCCTGTATAGTGACGTATGGGGGCGTTTGTGACCAGTGCAAAATTTTGAGTAAACAAATGTGAGACGTGAGAAAGTGACAAGATGATTGCTCCTGACTTTATTTAGAGAAATGTTATGGAAAATGTAACGTAACTGTTATGCCCAAAAGTTAGTGACAACAATGACACAATACTACATGTAAGAAGTCTATTTAACAACAGCACTTACTTTTTATTACAGTTGTTACGATTGATTGTTATGTTAGCACCCTATGCTACATGGAAATCGCTGCTACTTAAAAAAATAAAGCTTTTTGACAGGCATAAAACTTAATATGACTAGACTGTTTAAAGGCATAAAATAACCTAACACATTCTACAGCCCAGGTATAACAGTGTAATAAACAAATGTGATCGTAGAAATAGGAAACATTAGCTATTAGCCTGGGCTGTTTGCCGAACCCTGGCAGATCGCTGAATTCTGTGAAAAACAAACCTAAGATGCTCTTACCTGAAACATCCTCGAGTTTTATCCGATCTATGTGAGTTTGAAAGCCCCCTTGTGAGCCAGAGAGACTTAGTTCTCTCGCAGGACTGTTACTTTGAACTGAAACTCCAGGCCCCGCCGCCATTGTCCCTCGACTCCCGTTCCGGCTTCGCGTAACTCTCCGGGCTTCCGTAGTCCCGCCGATCAAGTGGGTTGTCTTTACTTTATTATTCACATACTATTAACTGTATTTTTTAACAAGTATATCGAACTTTATGCAGCAAAAACACATTTTACCGTACAACTTTTGAAATATGACCGAATAACCTGTCAGCCGCTTTCAGTCAGCAAACCAGACCTTGCATTTCAAAAGTAGCTAAATGATTGCTTTTTCGTTCACAGGGCTCAAGATTTTGGTGAAAATAGTACTAAAACATAGCTTTAGTCATGATCTAACTCAAACAGATGTCTTTTAATTTCTTAATTGTGTTAGGTGCTTATAAATGTTATTACGTAGGGCCTAAGCCATCATACTTTTTTATTTTAAATCTCTCTCTCTCTAGTTACATATATATATATATATACCCCTGGTTAGAAAGCTAAATTTTTGTTGGCATTATAATCATTGGAATTACTACTACTATATGGTTTATCATCTCAGCTTCATTTACGCTGCGTAGAGGAGACAATGGTCCAATAAATACTCCAGATGGCGTTGCATCGCCGCGAGTAAATGATTCATGTTTCGCCAAAAGCAATGGAGCGCCAAAATCCACTGCACAATTAGAATAATTGTGTTAAATCACTTAAAAAGAACGACTATGCCTTATTATAACCTTAATAGTGTTTTCTTTGGAAATTGCACTGTTTATTCCTAATTCATAAAACAGCCATAAGGAAAAATAGTAGAACATTTAGGCTTTAACCATATATTTTTTCTTGCCTTGTTCTTAGTGCGCACACCTGAGCCTTCTACACAGCTGGGCCTGGATTGAGTGAGGGCTCTCTGGGGAGGATTTTCCCACCAAGCTTGACCTGCTCATGAGAGGAGCTTTGTGCATTTATTCCTGCATTAGTGAAATCATGATATATACAGTAAGTGAGCATGCGCATCAGACACAGCAGTGGGGATGGAGAGGGACCAGATTGGCACCGTCTGAGTCAGTCCAGACCCGCAGATAGACATGAGGAAAAGAGGGGAGGTGCCGCTATGTAATTGATGTGCCCACCAGGAGTTTTAGCTGGCTGCCTGGCATCAAGAGGAGGTGGGCACCGCTGCCAAGACTTCAGTAGGAGAAAGGCAAAGGGAGGCCTTAGGGAGTGCAGTAGCAGGGCTGAAACAGTGCCCATCAATCAGAGGCTAGTTCACCTTGCCATGCCAAAAGGGACCCTCTGTGCCCAGGGAAGGGGTGGCACTGGGAGTGAGGTTGGCACTAAACCCCTCTCTAATCCTCCCGGTGGGTGCATCAGTGCCATGTCTGTACAGTGGGCAGAGCCGAACACGAACACAAGAAAGGAAAGTTCAGAGCCGGTCTCATTGTGATGCAGAACAGCGATGGTCTGACAGTCAGTGATTTTGTTTTGGTCATTTTCACATTTGCACCCAGACAACATTAAAACTGAGACTAAACCCACAACTAAACATTGACTAGCCCAGGACCACCCCAAGACTAGAACAGGACCAAACCAAATCTGCATCAGGACTAAACAGGGCTCAAACCAGGATCAATCATGACTAGTGTGAACACAACCTTAACCAACCTCAAGTGGTTCTGAAACTCTGCTACAGAAGGTATTTGGTTTAAGAAACTCACCCTAAGTCAGAACAACAGCTACCAAACTAGCAATAAGATGGCTGAACTTCTATTGTAAAAAGGCCTCGACACAGGACCAGACCCTAAGATTTACATCAGGCAAAAATCAGGATTAAACTTGGACTAAACCAGTCTGTTATTATCTAATGACTGCTCACCAGCATTAAGATAAGAACATAATTGATCTCACATTGGAGAAAAAAATTTGTCACAGCAACTCTTAATGCACGATCAAGAGCAGGTAGTGAGATAAGAAAAACGTGCTTGCCGCCAAAATTATAAGACTGGCCCAGGGATACCCACTGTTTACAAACAACAGACCTAGTAGCGTCATAAATATCTTAAGTATAGAATATTTTGTATATAAGTTAACAATGAATTCTATATTTTCTAAACACACACATGCTAGATTCAAAAAGTCTGTTCTCTATTGTCAGTAGAGTTTTCCAATATCTTTGTTGTAGTCCTAAAAGTGAAATGAGTTTGATTTTATTCATGCATTCATAGTTTAAACACAAGAGGCGTCTAACAGCTTGGCAAGTGCATTGAGCGCTTTGAAGTAACCTACCCTCCTCTTTCTAGCATCTCTCTTGGTGAAAAATGCAAAGATATCAGCCAAATTATTCAGACAGTAAACAACAAATTAGTTCTGAATTGGTGGTTGTGATTTGAATAGACTTTTGCTTTGTACCTACAGTTTCGTACAAGTTTGAGACCAGGGATGTTGGACTCGCTCCATCGAACAGTGCAGCGTTATTGGGACACAGTTTCTGCTTCTTTGGCACACATCGTCTTGGAAGTGCGAGGGCAGCTGGGAAAGACTGGCGGCTGCCGGTGGAAGACGGAGGAAGCGTGGAGAGAAGAGGAGGGGTGAGCCCTATAGGACCATTTGTGATGAGGCTCATTTGCACAACGGCACTTAATTGGCTACAACAATTAATTAATGTGTTGGAAAGTTGGCACAAAAAGTTCATTTAAGGGGGTTTTAATAAGCAATTAGGGAGAAGTAACCAGTGAGGTAGAATGGGAGAGAATAAAACGGGTAACTCCAGCTTTTTGGGAATAATGTGCCATATCCTGAAAGCGGGATGTGGCTTCCCTATAACGGCTTTGCATCCCATCGCGACATAAAAAATACATTATTTTTTACCCCCGTACTTTTACAACCCCAACTGTTCCCCCACTTTCTAAAAGCAGCATTGTCTCCTCTCTCCCCTTCAATCTCCCTCCCACTGTATGAAATATCGCATGACTAATGAGCAGAGCAGGTTGAAATCCTGGGGAAGATGTCCTTGGAAGACGAATGCATTTTCAGCAGAATAATTAACTTAATTAACAAATTCACATGCATATTCATCAGCCTATTAATGTCTCCTCTGCGCGGCTTGATGAGCAGTGGGGTAATAACCATCTCATTTGCATAGAGTGTTCACACGAATCCCTGTTTTTTTAAAAGCAGGATAGGATGAGAGGTAAAAAAAAAAAAAAAGAGTGGGGGGCGATCATGGCTGGCGTGTAGAGGTGAGAGAATGACGTGCTTGTAAATAGCCTTAACTGACTGATGGCTGAGGTTTCATAGGTACATAGGCCCCTTTGGAGCAGATTGGCTTTTGCCTCCCAAACATCTCCCGCTGTTCCCTCATCACCATCTCCTCCTTTAAAATACTGATCCTTAATGACCTCCTCAATGCTCCATATAGTCTAATAGCAGCCTGCTCCTGTGGTAAACACCCCATCACAGCTATCCTTTTCTGACTGTCTCGCTGCGTCCCCTCTCTCCTGGGACCATCTTCTTGGCATTGCTCCACTTCTTTCTTCTCCTCTTCCATCGCTCCCGTTTTCTCCTGATCTACGCGCAACCTGGTGCTCCCTAGCAACGCCACCTCTCTCACACACACTCTCCACATGGCAAACGGTCCGAATGTGTCGCTCCAAAGCACAGATCTTATATTTATACAAGCTTCATTGCCACTTTTACACATATCCCAATAGAAGCCTTGTATCAACATAAAACCCAATGGGTATTTACTTTCAAAATTCAATAAGAAAGTCAAATTTAGCTGACAGGAGCTCCGAGTTTACCGTCTCCAAAGAGTGCACCTTTGTTTGAAATAGTCCAAACGTTACTTGGCAGACAATTATTATGCTTCTCATCTCATTTTATTACCCAAGGCTATTTTGGAGAGCCTTAATCATGTATTCACGAGACATGTTAAGATTATAGCTTCATTCAACTTATTACGCATTAATGTGCTTCTAATTGGCCACAGTTGGATTTTAAAACACACATTTAACCAGTGGTAAGATGTTTGACTTTAAACGGTGAAGTCAGGAGCATGGGTTCACAGAGGGTAACAAGGTCTGGGCATTCATTGCATGCTAATATGAGTGAAAGAATACAAAGCAGAGCAGTGAACAGGAGCTATGAGGAAAGTGTATTGTTATTTCTACCAGCATATTCACTATATTATTCAAATTAGTCATTGTATGCAAATGAGCATGCATTTATTATGATATAAGTCAAAATGAATATGTTGTGAGAATTAAATTATCACCCACATGTTGTTGTTTGAGAGTTGAAAATAGAGTTTAAAATAAGAAATAAATGGAATATGCTGAAGAAATACTAGAGTTACATCAGCTTTAAGTATTAAAATGCACAGAAAGCACATATATTTCTTTTCTTAAAACACAAATAATTCACCATAACTCTAATCCGAATCTTATAGAATTGTTATTTATTCTGAAAATAAATGAGTAATAGTATTTTAAATATACAATTTAATAAAAACAGTGATGAACCAATTATTTTCTGGATCAAAGCCAATACCTGTTACCAGACATCCCCCGAAACACTGAGAAGGTTTTGTGAGAAATTCCAGTAAAAGCTTGTCCCAAACAACTTTACCAGAAGAAAAATCACAGTGTTTCAGTAGTTTCTTTCCCATAGTGAGTTAAGGCTTTTGAGGCTCAAGAAGCTAAAAAAAAAAATTCCAGCTCAGTTCTATATCTTTACCATTACAAGATAAGGTCACTGCATTGGGGAGGTCCGTGCTCTCCAAGTGCTTTCAAGTTAAGTAAATTAGCTGTCAGTGTCTTGTTCTATCTGCTGAACCAGCCTTATTCTGTCCATATGGCACCAGATTGCTGAAATATAGTGAACCATTGGTCATTTCGGATAAGAAAATACCTAAGGGCACCACGTTCCTCAACCTCAAAATAGTATTTTGTAGAAAAAAAATGGGACCTGACCCATTTGTCGCTTACACATCTATATACTGTAATCCAAAATATGTTAAAATAAAAAGAGTTTGCCCCAATTTCCATAACATAATTCCCCCTAATTATAAGGTTGCTACCATATATTCAAAGATATTTTTCATCTTTCTGCTGCGTATACTGATTTAGAAATACCACCAACTGCCGTTCCTAATGTTGTTATCCGTCATGCCAAAATCACTGCTGCGTCCCTGACACTGTTTTGTCATCTGCTGGGATAGCTGTGAAAATCATTTGCTCTTCGTTTTATGTGTCATTGTTTTTGATAGATTTTTTTCTCACACAATGATCCAGGTATTTTCATTCAGTCCATCTTTGTTGTACAGGTTGCCTTGTCGCCATTTGGTCTTAGGAGGGAGCGGAGAGGCGATTGAGATACACAGCATTAGCCAGTGTCAGGAGGAAATGAAAGGCCGGATCGCTTTCTTAATCAGAGCACAAGCGCCGTGTTAAGAAGGAATTAGGTCGACAGCTGCTGCGTCGCTCTACACCTAGGGCCCTCTCCTCCCTCATTACGCTTATTGGCTTAGGCCGCAAACTGCACCAAACTTCTAACTTTATCAAAACTTTTCAGTATTAGCCAAATGACGCACACTGTAAACTCAAGATTAAATTACTTTATTTTTAAATACCATAATGCAGTTTAATTTGGCACTGGTTTTGCTTCTTGGCCTGTTTTGATTGGATTTAGCAAGATTACGGAAGGGTTAAGGAGTAGTTTTCAGTGTGTAATTAGAAAATAATCTGCGATATGACTAAAGTTACTTAAAAAGGTAGTCTGCAATAAAAGTAGGAGTAATAAATTGCTTTTAATTGACACCGTATCATTCTAATCTGGTTCAGTGTTAATACCATTTTAATTGCTATACATAACCACATGAAACAAATACTGGCTTAAATCTCAGTGTCTTCTCATTCAGCTAAAAAAGGGTATTTTTTTGTCTCTGTACAACCAAAAGGTTGTCATTTTTTCTGAAAACTTATGAATGACTTAAGATGTAAGATTGATCTGGCAAGTTAGTGGAGCCAATCCATAACAAAAGTCAAGAAGAGTACATATGTGAGATTATCAGATTATTTTCAAATGTTATGACTGGCACCCATTTTTAGTTTCCTTTTTCCTCATTGAAGTGAAGTGTGGGCAAAAAAACATTGTTGCATTTTTGAACAAAAAAAAAAAAAAAGATCCTTGTTCGTTTCCAGGGTATTAAATCTACAATGTGAGGTATCGGGAAAATGTCTTGGGAGTTTGTTTTCGCAGCTCCCAACCCCATACATTACATGCATTTATATTTACATTTATAATTTTCACACTGTTTTGGCCAGAGCCCTTCACACCAAAGATGTGATCTCACCTCAATCCCATATAGAATTACTGGCAACAATATATACAGTACATAGCGTACAAAGACGCTTTTCATATGAACGCAAACTGCCCGACATTATTGCTCATTACAAAGTTGCATTCATATAGTTTTCTCTACAAGTGGTAAGCAAAATGGATGAACACTAAAATGTATTCAAAATGTGTTTGTTGAAAGCAGGTCATGTGATTGGGTGAGCAGTTATCACAATGTGTGGAGTAAAATATGTACATGCTCAAATCATGGGGACCTGCCTCACTTATGAACACAAAAATCAGGTCTCTCTGATGTAAATCCATTATTATTAGATCAACAACATGATTTAAAGTTCAGATATGGGTCAAAATAGGTTAAGGTTGGGGGTTAAGGTTTGGCAAGTAGTCACTATGATTAAGCTTAAAATCAGTCTTCAGGAAATGAATGTAAATCTATGTAGAGCATGAAAACCCAACGTGTATGTGTGTGTTCATGTGTGTGCGCGTGTGAGAGTGATGTTTATTTTTAATCATTTTGAAGTTGTCTTCCTTTTGGCTGGAGCTTGTGTTTGGGTGCAAATGAGACTTGAATCTTTATAAGGGCAACCGTCTCACGTATCAATCCTGAACTAAACTTTGAACACTAACTTTGCTGTTAGACAATCAAACAATGAAATAACAGAGAAGTAAGTGGAACTCTATAGGAAAAAAAACACATAGAGACACGCAGACAGGGACAAAATGATGAACTGAAATATGGGATTGATATACAGCCAACAACATTTAGGTTGGTCAGATTTAGCTAATTGCTCGACCAGGTAAAAGTGAAGGTACCCAATGCAGCGTTTTCAATGTGTTTCAATGTAAATGAGTTTGCATAAGATTGTATTGATATATTAAGTATGCATAGCGTTCACACCTAAAAAGAGAGTGTTAGCTGTGCCATACTGTAAAATCTGCCTATGTAACCTATTACTGTATCATGTCAACACTTCACCATATTCTTTCTATTGTTGTGTATTAAATATAGACCCATATCATAGCCAGTGTATTTTGCAGGATACTCTTCTAAGTCATGATACCTTCACTTTTCTTTTCTTAAACTGCAGATTTGAGCGGTGGGAGAACAGAGGGGCCCTTGATGGATATATCCCGTTTTTTGGTCCGGTTCCAGGACTCGCTGCTTCCCCCGGTGGCTGATGGATGAGCTGTCATGCTTGAGCTCTTTGGGCGAATACCTGAGATGAATGGGCAAACAGCAGTGGCCCTTTCCTTGTCTATCCATCTCTCCTCTGTTTAGCTACAATCTGCTTTGTCCCACCCACGCGCACACGCCAACACACTCCCACATGACGAGCTTTTACTTTCCGATATCATTATTTTAAAACCAAAGAGATGCCAGTAACGGGATCCTTTTGTGCCAGAATGAAGTGCATTTTAATGTGAGCGTTTATTATCGCCAAAACGTGGCACTAGTTCAACATTTTGAACATTGGTATTGTTGCTGGAACACTTTATCTCCTTATCCTCCAGTGAGAATTAACTGGCAGTTGTTCATTTGTTTTAAAAGTCGAACAAAGGCTTGTCCATTTTGAAGAAATGGAATCTCTCAGTGTTTTAAATAGAAAGTAATCATCTCTATTTTGTTGGATGGACAGTATGATTGTTGAGAATGGTCAGTTTGAGGTCAAGAACTTTTTTTAATTTATTTTGGTTTGGATTCAGAACTTGTGGGTCCTTAAAAGATTTAATTATTACAAGACAAAAATACTAACTGGAAATTCTTGAATACTTATATTCATTTGACCAATTAGGTTAAATTAATTTTGTCCTCTGCATTTGACCCATGCTTCAGTGCCTCTATGGTGCACAGGCAGGAGCAGTGGACTACTGCAGCACTGCACCGATGTCCCATCTCCAGATCTTGAGCTAGGCTTGGGTAAAATGACCTTAGCAGGTGGATTCACCTGTTGTTCATGTTTAGTTTAGGTTAAGGGCTCTGCTTCACAGTGGAAAAAGTAGTTTTCTTTTAAAGATCCACTATGGTAGAGAGTCCACCACCTGGTTGACTCATGTTTTGCCAGGAATGTTCCACAATATGCCATTAAAAATATCTAGTATATATATATATATATATATATATATATATATATATATATATATATATCTTGCGTTTGTTTCAATTACAGGTGTTTATAACACAATCAAAAACATGCACTGTTGCTGTAAGGATTACCTCTCCATAGATCTGATCTGTATTTGGCCTATTTGCATCACCTGCATGTCTCTATGCAGAAGGATATTTTAATGCTTTACTGTCAAATAATTCTGGCAAAGCAACTGGAGACAAGCGCGTGGTGGACCCTCCACCAGAAAAGTTGCATAGTGCACCTTTATGTAAGACCTTTTTCACCATTATTCATCATTGTGTGATACCCTATACAACATATTTTTGTCCTGTCTATCTGAAGACTGTCCGCTAAGGTCAGGGCACTTTCTAATTTGCCCAATGTGGCGTATAAATTTTAATTTGTTGCTTTAATCAGTTGAATCAAGTGGAATGACCCTGAGCTTCAGTTGCCAGCATCTCTCCTACTCTCCTTGCAAGTTTTTTTCCCTGCACTGCCATATTGTGCAGGTCGTGACTTGGTGTAGGACCCAAGTTTTTAATATTCAATCTTGATTTTAACGTTGGATTCATTTTGCTTCCACAAACGAGCAAACATCCAATTTCTAAAAGGCTAAATGTTATTAAAGGTAAAATAAGTTATGATCCAATTGATTCCAAGTGCGTCCAGTTTTGCATTTGGCTGAAGGTGCATGCGTTAACCCACCTCTCGCTTGCTTCTATGGGGGAGACTACTCTATGTCCTCTCCAAGGGGAAAGGTTTAAAAACATTTAATTAGGCTTTTGGCAGTGCCTCCTTTTTAGCCTGGAGGTGCTGGAGGAGCTTTAACAGACTTACATCCCTATTAGAAGCCCACGGATTAAACATTTATGAATGCAGTTTGCCTATCTCATCCACCAATATGCAACGTGACATTTTAGACACTGAAAACATGTTAAACTTTAGATTTTGTTATATTTAAGTTACAAATTAGCGTATAGTTTCACATTAGGGGCCAGATCAGTAGAAGTGTGCAGTGCTGATGATGCTTGTTGTTGTGGGATGGGGGGTGGAGGGGTAGGGGGCAGATTGCGAGGAGGAGGGGGGGCAACAGATGGTACGCCACGCTGCGAGGGCCGTCGACTGCCACGGGTATAGGATGGTACAGGGTTAGGGAGGGGGTAACACTGGAGACCGGGCAGATACATGTGCGAAGGGCGGGGTACTTTCTTTCCCTTCACTTGTCGATCCCAGAAGTGCCGGCAGGGATGGCATGGAGGGTTTAAAAAATGGTTCACTGATTTCATAGATCATACATATACTTATACTGCCTCTTTATATATACACTAACATTAGTTTATATCCATTGTAAATGAATGAAACAAAACTAGCCACTTGTACACTTTTATGTCAAGAAATGTGATCGATATCAGGAATTACCATAACTTTGTGACTATATTTTCACCCAGATTAAAGTTTAGTTATATTTTGCCTTTAGAAATTATAGTCCAGTGTCTTTAATACAAACTACATATTATATTTTACCAATACTATTACCAATGAATTATTATTAAAAGAGCAATTATAACTGGTGCAGTATATACTTTCTTATTTGCTTTCCTATTTTTCTTTACACTTTGACATACCATCTGGCTTCAAGTATGCAGTTTATAGTTTTCACATAGTAATGCCAGATGCCCTTCCAGATAAAGCCCATTAGTCCTGATGGAGACTGGGTTTTGGTGCTGGTCTAATCCTAGTATAGTCCTAGTTTAATCACAGTTTGGATATGTTTACTTATGTGTATGTGTGTGTGTGTGTGTGTTTATTTGGGTTTGGGACAGGCACAAATAACACACAAATGATGTCTGTCAGTCATTCAAATATTCTTTTTCCACAGTTGCGTACCTATAAATGCCATCCAGACACAGGGTAAAAGCTGCTCTTAGATCTATGGAGAACCTGAGGACTCCCCACAATCCCAGTCTGCAGTTTGCCAAACGAGTTGACGCTGGAATCACTCCTAACCCAGTTGTTGTGATGAAGCACAAATTGTGATCCTCACGTCAGATGCCATAAATCAGCCCGGAGCAAAACGGCCATATGTGATGGGAATTCAATCTCTCCCATTTGAGCCTTTTCCTTTTGTCTTCCCCCCCAAAACCATTGCTGTATTTCATATTTCATGCATTGGGCACTGCTGAGCCAAGAGTAGCGAAATTGAAAGTTAGCTAGCCTACAATCTCCCGCATCACCCCCCACCTTGCTTACATACAAGACCCCCTTAACCATTTTTCTTCTTCTTCTACACCTTTACGGGCACACACATGCACACCCTTCCAATTACACCGACTCCTGTAAGCAGACCATCCACCAGCCTATATGAACAGATGTTGTGGAATTTAAGATGCAAAAAGCCCGGCACGCACGTACACACATAACTGCCAGCGCGTAGACTTTTTTTTTTTTTTTCCCTGCGCAATCTGGCCCCTCCCCATCCCCCACCCTCCCCCAGCTGGCCTCGGCATCAACGTGCCATGTGGCGCCGCATTCCCCCTGGCGCTACCACTCTGGCTGTGCCAACTCTGCCGCGTCTGACCGCCAATCTGGAAAAAGGAAGATTTAAAGTGTCCCGAGTCTTTTGTGTCTGGGAGGAGAGTAGCCCTATACCTGCGATATGCCTCAAAATCTTAACTGTCTGTCGTTGGGCCATTTTCAAATCAGATAACACAAATACTAGATCAGATTTTTTTGTGTGTTCATATGCGCAAAAAATATCCAAAACACCTGGTGACGTGTGTTAGTGTTAGTTAATATTTTTAGAGTAACTGTATTTGGAAAACAAAGTAAAATGCTATTTCAAATATCTCTTCTTTACCCCTTTCTCTTTCATTTTTGTCTTTGCAACATTCATTTGGGCTTTTTTGCATGATTTCCCTTGTCAAAACCTGCGCAGATGTGAACAGTCACAAAGAAATCAGATTACTCTCAACAGATGTAGGCCTAACTGTTCACATTCCAATAATCTGATAGCTCCAGAAATCTGATAATGATCAAATTTTAGGTGTGCATGTAAACATTACCAGTGTCAAAAATAAATTAAATAATGCAGCTTTAAAATGTGGAAAAATTTCCTTTATTTTCTTTTTAGGTAGATGACAGTGATCAGTGGAGATGGTGCAAAGCGTTGTCATGCTGTCAGAACATAGAGAGCTGGTTCCCGGAATTCTCGTGGGAACGGCGATGGTGGAATTCCTGTTACCATGGCGATGTCCAAGCTCATCGGTGATCAAATTTCAACTTGAGAGAGATTAATTCAGGGGAATGTGTTGATTTATTCATCCTGGTGGATAGTGATGCACTCGCTCATTCACTCTGATGTTTTTGGCTCCGGTGGTCAGCCATTTTGACTTTTATAATGTCACTTTAATAATCCTCTTGTTTTTTAATAAGATAGACATGGCCATATAAAAGTTTAAAATGTATTATAAGCTGCTAGTGAATGTGAGAGGAAATGGGTTTTTGCACCAGACATGCCCCATTCAAGGCCCATAGTTGCGATCATATGGTTTTATGCTAGAAAACAAGGTAATTAAGCATGTCATAAAATGCTATTCATGATTCACTTGTTTTTGTGATGACATCCACATCTGTCCACATTTCACTTATTTTCCTATTTATGATCAAATTCTTTAGAGTCAAGCCACTAATTCAGAAAACTGATATTAGATTAGGTAGGGCATCCAGGTCGCAGCAGCGGGAGCCCAGCCAAATGGATTCTAATGAACTCACGAATATTGGAAAAATTCATCTTTTTTCATGCATATATTTTGCTTTTATTTAAGTGCAATTTTGGCAGCAGTATGTGTATTTTTTTATTTAGTTTATTTTTAATCACACCACCACAGAGAATGTTTTTTTCAAGTCCAATTAGATACCTTTTTTTTTATTCATTTACATTTTAGATTGCCTGTCAAATATGACCTTTCCTAATACACTTATAGTAACGTTTATAAAATCACACATACATTCTTTGTTTTAATTGGATCAAAGCTAATTGTTTCCCCATAACCTTCTATCCCATCTTGAGTTAATATTTGCACGTACACATCCATGCATTCAAGTGTCCATATGCGTGAACATCTGCTAAATACCAGCACGCTCCCTATGTTCCCTCTTTAATTCAATCGATAGGCCCTCTCTGCCCCCCCCACACCCCCCTCCAAGCTGCACTCAGGGCCGTCCCATGTGGAGAGGGAGAGTGAGACCTCCTGCGTGCCTGCCTCTTATGGTAATCTCCTTTAATCTGTCAGTGCCCGCTGGTCCTCAGGTTGGGTTTGTTTACGTTTCTCCTCTTCACCGGGTCAAGAGAGGCGGATGACAGGAGGAGAGGGGCAGAGGACAGATGCAAAGTGGAAATATGGAGATTAACTATACGCAAGTGGAGAGGACAGTGAGGTGCTTTAAGTGTTGTTGTGTTTTATGAAGTACTTGACAAAGTTGGAGAAAAGTGGTGAGTCAGTATTTAGATTCAAGTAGATGGATAAAGACCTATCTAAAAAAACAAAACAAAACTATCTAATCAAAACATATATTTATTCAAGAGGACCTTTGATTGTCCTCACAGTAGGGACATTTTGTGTGTCTTTTATTACCAAAAAATGTGCAAAGTTTAATGCCACACTGTGAAGAATTCCAGTTAAAACAAAAGCAAATCCATGGAGACAAGCAGGTGCCAAACCCTCCACCAGAAAAGTGACTGTGTTAATTGGACACAACATACTGAATAAACATTTTTGTCCTACAACTCTACAATATTTTCCTCTTGATACCAAACATTTTTAACTTTACCATCTGACCCTTTCCTCCAAACCGTCCACCCCAGTGATGACACACACTCGAGGTAGAGGTCATCGCCGCACAAAGTCGAACACAGCGGGAGGCGGCAGAGTCAAGGCCAGAGAGTAATCAGTATGTAGTGTGCATTTGTCGTATGTGTATGTATGTGTGTGTGTGTGTTACATCTGCAGGCACGCTCCTCATGTTTGTGTGCGCTTGAGTGTTTAAATTCAGTGACAGCTGTTCATTAGTCCATTACAACCCCTCACTGCTGATCCACTGCACACTGAAAACACCGGCAGGAGGAGACGCTGGTGGAACACACTCTGGATGCAGATTTCAAATGCATAGCCTGGTTAAGACAGGTAAAGCTAAATATATAGTAGCTTTACTAACGAACAGAGTCTGCTTGCTTCATAGACTGTGTAGAATGTTCCACGTGGTGTTTCATTTTATTTTAATTTTGTGTGAAATTGATTTAACCAGGCTCAATGAGATGAACAGTAATTGCTTGAAAAAAGCTGCAAACGTGCTTGTCTCATTGAAGATAAACGGCTTATACCATACTGTGGAACCTTTCAAGCAAAGCAATAATGTCCATAGTGACAAGAAGGTGACAGACTCTCCACCAGAAAATTTTCATAGTGCATCTTTAAACCAAAACCTTTCTAAAGAAAAAGTCAAATGGTGAATTGTCAAACAGGGCCTGTCGCCATGATACAAAAAAACTGGCACCAACTTTATGTCTTACCTCAGTTCAAATGAACTAAGGTGAAATGATTTGATCACAATAACATCAAAGCACGGTAGCTTAGTAACATGCATCAATGAAACACATTGGCACAATTTGCAAGTTTGTGAACCTAAATTCTGATAAGTTTCAACATCTGTGGATTTTCTGTGTAGATATTTCTTTCAAAAACAGTGACACACACACAGTTTCAGACACACAACCCCCTGCACTCCATCTGAAATTTTGACATCAAATATAAAGGGCTGATTTTTGATTTTAGAATAAAAAATCAGCCCAGAATTTCCTACCTTGTTGCGAAAAATATAACATAATAACCCCTGCCACAAGGGGTCAGTAAATGAACTAATGATGGCTTTTTATGACATTTAAATTCTTGTTTTGAATCCAGGACACCCAATCCAGTGTGCACGACATTCAGTGTGTTTGCCAGCTCATTTCCTCCCTTTTGTCCCTGTACGTTGAATCATTACCGTCACAACTCCGCACCATCCTTATAAATATTTGAAGATGTGAAAGATGTCTTGAGCTCTAATTACAGGCTAATTAGTAACAAATGAAATGCCCATGCAAAGGTCATGTGTATTAGTTTCTCTTCCTGCCTGTAATCTGCAGATTTAACACATGTACATCTGGGGGCTGTCTGGCTGTTGTCTGAGTGGATCTTATTGAGACATATGGACAGTGACCAGCCCAGCTCCGTCTCGCTGATGTTTAAATGAAACACACACACCTGGCAGAGACTAGCAAATGAGTGGATCACCGCAGAACCAGGATTAGACCAGTGGTAATACTCCTTGGCAGATGTTCGTGCTGTATTTGTGTATCTGTTCGTTTTATTATAGGTGTCTAGGTGAATTCAAATGGCTTGGTTGTTGTGTTAAGATTACAGCTCCCTATTTTCAAAGAGCAATTTTGCCGCCATGTTTTAAGGAATCAATATAAAAAGAAAAATGGAATATTGTGGCATTGTCAGTATGAGAAGATTTGTTTTAAATAGCTTTCTTACAGATGTGACGGTTTACAAGGCTTTAGGGACGCCTTACAAGGACAAGCAGGCAAGACCTAGATTTATTTCCAAAGCCAAGTGGGTCTGAATATCTTCACATAAGAATAGAAAACAGATCGTTCTAGTTAAAGGTGTACTATGTAATTTTTCTGGTCTGAAATGGTGCACAATATGGATTTAAAGTAGTATATCTGGAGAGAAGAAAGTGTGGCATGTGAGGTCAGATCTGTGGAAATGCGATCCCTGTTTTTTGACATATTATTGCACAATAAAAACACCTGTACTTGAATAAATGCATGAAGGATATGTTAATGTCATACTGTGGAATTTTCCAGGTTAAGCAATAACATTTCCTTGGAGACTAACAAACTGTGGACTCCCAAACGGAAAAGTTACATAGTGGACTTTTAAATAAAGGTCAAAAGAAAACATCACTAAACCCTAATCGTTTATCCAGCTTTACACAGTCTTACTTTTTTATTTTGAAAAGCAAATTTACTTCACTCATGTCGCGTCTCGCCCATGTGGACCTTGTTGATATCTCTAGAGAGGAGTGAAATCATTTTGAAGAAACTTTATTAATCTTTAAAAAAAAAAAACGTTTTACTATATGCTTGCAATAACACCTCTCGACCCTGTGTTTCTTATATGCGTCCAAAAATATCTCTTGCGTGTTGACGGGCTGACCTCTCTCTCTGATGTTCCTGGGATTTGGCTTTGTGTTGCCGTGTTGTGCGGACATGAGAGGGCGCTCCGGGTTTACACGTGGGTGACCGGCGATGGTAGATCTCCTCGAGAGTGTGATGTACTTTAAGAAGCTCCAAATGTGTTAGAGCCAAGTGACCGCGCGCTCCCATCTTAGTGTGAAAAACTGCAGCAGAAGAACGCGAGGAACATAGGAAGTGTGAGGAGATGCTAAAGATCAGAGGTGTGCAAAACTTTTCAAATATTCAGCAGTTTAGTAGAGTTATTGGAGTTATTTTATTTGAACATACCTGCAACGTTTTGAAGGACACACAACTTCTATAATGCAACAGTTAAAGATGCACTATGGAACTTTTTTGCTAGAGGGTCTACGAGATGGCTTTAAACATGTCCACGTCTACAATAATATAAGCAGGTCACCGTAGCCAGGCTGAGTTACAAGTCAGATCTGGAGAGAGGCGAGCCCGCTAATAGAATATATGTTTTTGAGGGATCTTTTATCTATAAAAACACTTGTTGTGATTAACATTCCTGGCATATTCCTTTAAATTCATGAAAAATCCAACTTTTAAATCCATGGATCCTACCTGGACGACTGAGGGATTACATAAACAAAATATTAAGTAAACTAAAATAGAGCAAATGATTTCTGTCTGTGTAGTCCCCTCTGTTTTTATGCTACTGCAACCACTAATCTCATTTAGGCAGAAGCATTCAACTCCATAGTATTACTGTGTTTTTTTTTATCATGGTTGTTTACATATCTACTTTGGACCGGAGCATACTCATCCTCAGTACTCAAACACATATTTGGATGAGAAAATCGAGGAGGCGTGTGAGTGTGTGGGAACCTTTTTGTTGTGTTCAGGCAGAATACAGGAGATGCATGGCGTTATAAATAGTTGCTGAGACCTTTCCTGTTCAGTTCTACTTGTATTAGCACAATTGCGGTCCATGGCTTTCTCTTCACGTCCAGGCAACCTCAGAATGATCCAGTCTAATCCTTTGGTCAGTCTATACTTGAAATAAACCAGCGTCAGGTGTGAAAAATACTCAAATGTACATGCACTACTGGATCATTTTCACATGCAAAAGGTGATCTATCCCAGTGTTGATTTGTTTATTTGAAAAGATTGCTCAGTTTAATGCAGCCCTGTGCTCAAACACTTTTCCCCACTGCCTCGTCCTGCTGGTCAGCCTTTGTCGTGATTAAAGTGACAGGCAGATTTAACCAAGGATAGTGAGGTGCAGTGGTGGAAGGAATACTCAGTAAAAGTAAAAGTATTAAAGTACCTGTTTAAAAATGTACTTAAAGAGTCAAAAGTAAACTAATTTTGCACAGATTTTTCAGATCTAATGAAGCTTCAAATGTAGTTACTTTGATAAAGAAACAAATGAATTTACTTTTTTGTAGCCGTTTTTCTTTGTATATTTTTGTTTGCTTAAACTGCGAACATGTTAAAAAATAAACCCCTCACTACTTTTCAGTCTAGTTAAAAAATGTAGTAGAATATAGCCTAGTAAGTAAAGCATAGACTATTGGACTTTAACAACATGGTCAACCTTAAAAGAGCTTGCCTAATTTATAAGGTCCTACACTCCCTCCCACCACCTTTAAAGGAGTTCACATTAAATATAAAGACAATTTAGCAAAGACCACATGTGCCACCACCAGAGGTGACCTGCTGATCCCCCACAGATGGACCACCTTTGGTCAGAATGTATTATCTGTCCAAGGTGGAAACCTGTGGAATAGTCTCCCGGTAACCCTGAGAGAATGTCCCATGTACAGTTCTTTTAAAGCTCAAATGAAAAACTGGTCGTGGTCAAATCAAACATACATCATCTGGAGTGACAGTGTGATTTTATGTTTTCTATAGGGACCTATTTTTATGTATGGACAAAATATGAAGGGGCGGGAATAAAATAATGGGGACTGTGTAATGAATGGAATGTGCAATATTTTGGATGGTGCAATAATCGGAACTGTGCAATGAGTGTAATGTGCAATTAAGAGAATTGTGCAATAAGTGGAATGTGCAATTATGGGAATTGTGAAATGAGTGTAGTGTGAATTTTTCTTTTGTGACCCCAGCCCTTGGGACAATGGATGGAAATGTACCTTTGCCTATAATCTGGTGTGTTTACTTTCATATTGAATCATGTCTCTTCATTAACATGCATTGTCCCAAACAAACAAACAAACAAATAAATAAAAGTAGAAAATACAGATACCTGCTCTCACCCACTTTACCCACTACCTACTTTAAAATCTACTTAAGTACAGATATCTAAAATTTATACTTAAATACAATACTTTTACTTCATTGAGTTTGAATACTGGTGAGGTGTGAACTCACAGAAAATGCCATAAGCTTTAGTTATCTCTTTAAAGCAATGTAGCTAATAGGTATACATTGATCTATAAAAAATGTGTTATGACTTGTTGCCATATTCCTTACCCTAAATGCTCCTTATTCCTTAGATGACTTTGAAGATAAGGACCTCTGAAATTCTTACCATGTGCCGTGGACGGTCCCGGGACCACACTTTGGACCTGGTAAAGCCTGGTGCAAAGGTGAATGGAGAGAACAAAAAGGAGTTGGTGTGCCAGAGGAAGGAGAGGAGGCAAAGAGAGGCGAGGGCAATGAGCTGGATTCAATGCCATCTGACAGGTCCAGCTGGGAGTGTGCCCACCCTGCAGCACCGCAAAACCCCTCAATATGGACGCCAATTACTGCTGCCCGCGCGACCGTGACATGCGACATCACCGGACCTCCTCTCTCTCTCCGCCATCTTCCCTCAAACCCTCCCACCAAACTTAGAAATAAATAAATATACATCAAATTTTCCCACCATCTGTGCGAGAGTGACAGCAACCTATTTACCCTACCATGCAAAACACATACACAAGCAATGGGGCCAATATATGAAATAAAGGACTTCATTGTCAGACTTGGATGGCATGAAATAGTAGACTACAAGCATAGGCTATTGTTCGACAGATGCGGAGGAATTCGGTCCATGTCTTTATGCAGAATTGGGCGTGGTATATTGGAGTTGGCAGTGTTAGAAAGAGAGGCAGCAGCATGGCACACAGGAAGTATATTGGCACCTCCGCACAACGCTGCTGCAGAGGAGGTGGGCCCAAATTTAGCAAAATCGGCTTTGATATTTCCGTACGTGTGTTGTCTTTAATGATCACAAGCAAAGCCCAAATGAAAATGAAGGTAACATCTGAGTGTGGTTTGGAGACTGGCTGACAACGCAATGGAGCCAAAATGGACAATGAATAATAGAAATGAGCAAATAAAACACAAACTGCTTCAATGCTGACTCAAGTCATTTTGAATAAATAACCAAAGAAAGCCTAAAATGTCCAGTGACCAAAGTGAGGTGCTCTTGCGTTCTCTGTAATGGACTTGCACCTGATCAAAAATAAATAAATTAATAAATAAAGATTGGTAACTTTTACATTATTTGCTCTTTTTATTCATTATCCCAAATTAAATTCATGATGTATCCTAAATTATGTTCCGTCTCTGATTGTTTCTCAACATAATACTGCAAAAGTTGGGTATTAAAATGTATTTTTTCTAAAAGATCTAGCCAAAAATATAACTGTTTTGATTTGCTCTTCAAACGCCCATGTAATTATTTTAAATGAATAATGTGAAATTATGTTATTGAGTTAATCCACAAATAATGAATCCCATAAATGTTTTCTCAGATTAGAGACACTACAACTGTCCAGATGGTGAGAGGGATTTCGGCCTGGCTCCATGGGGCCTTATGGCACTTGTTGTGTGTGCAACTTTAGTGGATCATTTCATTATTTGTACTGCAGCAAGAATGCCATACTGGATTATTTTATTACTGTCATAGCACGGTTTTTAAAATTTTAAATCAGAGATTTCAAATGAAGTAATTTATTTTGTAGGATTAGATACATTAATTGGTTCTCTATATGCACTCCCAATCTTGGCCAAATAATAATAATAATAATAATAATAATAATAATAATAATAATAATAATAATAATAATAATAATAATAATAATAATAATAATAATAATAATAATAATAATAATAATAACATACAACAATACATTTTAAGTATAAAATAGGCTACCTCATGTTTTGTACGACATGATAAAAGCTAAATCTAAAGCTTTTACAGTCGGTCGCTGGACATTGAGTTTTCTAACCGCGCGATGTAATGAACAGATGCTGGGTGAATTAGGAAAGAAATACCGGGTCCCTCCCACAAGGGCCACTTTGGCAGGGGCCGCCTGGCTCCACGTGCCGCAGCTGGCACCAGGCTCGCGCTGCAGGTTTCACTCGTGCTGCGTTATGGCTCTGTGGTTATAGGAGCTTTAGCTCCAAGTCTGTATAGGCTCTCCACGTTTAGTGACTTGGCACGGCCCCTTGTCCTTCACCTGCGGGTCTTCTGTCGCGGGACATGCTGGGAAGGTCACGCAGAAATCTAATTCTCTTTTAATAGGGCTGAAATTGACACGCGCACAAGTGTGTCAAAATCAACAACCAAATATAACACAAAAACATTATCACATATCATCAATGCTATTCAAAAACAATAAAAACAAAATAAAACAAAACTGCTTTATCTTTGGTAAATTTAACAAATGAAAGAAGTTTTGATGCCACTTAAATAAAAATCCTAAAAAGGCAAAGGTGACTGCACATTTATTTTGCCATGCACATTATTATTAGACCTATTCTTTTGCCTTCTCTAATTCTTTCACTTCCGAAGTTTGCATCAAAAGTTGTTCTTGAAATTACTTCTTAGAGTCAGATTAATGAAATAATCTTTGTTAAAGGTAAGACAAGATTCAACACTTTTTCATGGGTTCTTTTTGGCCCTTCGTTGGAAACTGAAATAAGTCTAATGTCTTCTCAAAACAAAACAGGTTGTCGATTCCTATCCTTTTTTTTATGCTAGCCTAAATACCACTATAGTCATATTTATATTTTATTTATTTACATCAGTGTGTTTACATTTTCTTTGTCACCTATAGTATTCTGCTGCAGGAGCCTGAGTGTCCAGACGCGCAGAGCGCGGGTGAGTGTGTGCGCTGCAGCATATGGGCCCAGGGCAGGGCTCCAAAGACTCTGGTCAGAGAAACAGCCACCAGCACCATCATTTTATTTGTTCAAATCACACAGGTTTTTGTAGTATTAAGAGGCTTTAAATCAAACACAGTAGACTGTTTTTAAACTGTTTAGTGTTTAATGTTGGTCTATGCCTCGGGACATATTTATACTTTGACTTGATATTATAGTCTATATATTTTTTATTAGGGTATTTGTCTATACAACCTCAACCGTGAATTTCAGTCAAAACCATTATTTACAAATTGGCAGTCGGATACACACCGCAACAGGTTGTTAAACTTTGTCTATTCACGTTTTAACAAGGTTTATCAAAACGTTAGGCTTTTTAGTTTTCTTTTTTCTTTTCTTTTGTTTTTTCTTCATGGCTGACTTTGTTATTTTACATAGGCCCAAGTCCCTGAGAGTACTGCACATACACCACATGTACATGCAGAGTTCGTGTTTTTATTTTGGGGGTTTATTTAAATGTTTCACTCTGGTGTCACGCATTGATTTATTTATTTAACCACTAGACTACTTTATAAATTAAATAAATTATTTTGGTCTGAATTCAGTTCGTTGCTTTACAGTTTAGCTTGTGTCGGGGAAAATCACTTTTTGTGATTTTTATTTCATTAAACATAAGTGCATTTGCGTTTGGCCAGTTCAAAGCCTGTGTTCAGTGGACAATATTTTTATTTAGGTGAAACTGTCCGTGTGTCGGGCCATATTATTGTCTGCTGTTGGGATTCTTGCTTGAAAAAAGTAAATGACAAAAGACCATTATAAAACATTTTATTTGTTTCGGATCCGGTACATTGCACTGTTCATAGACAGATAGAACGGACAGACTGTACAGGGTTGACACACACCTTCATTCAAACTATGAACACAGAGGACTGTCATTGATCCACGTGCCTCGTGTCACGCTCAGTTGTGGAAAAACGCATTGAGATCCTCATACTGTGCGCCACGATCATGATGCAGGTGCACGTCGTGGAAAGGTGGGATGTTTTCCGCGTGTGCACCACTGTTGCGCGCTCCAGATGACCCAAAGGATATGTTGTTCCTGGACGTGGTAAGTCCAGAGTAATGCATAGAATAATGGTAATTCCTGTCTGAGTCCGAGGACTCATGCTGCCGGCTCGAGCACACGGGGCTGTGCGCGGCCTCGTAGTCCGGGCTGCTGTACTCCGAGGCCTCATAGGCAGAGCTGTAGCTTTGGGCGCGCAGGCTCAAGGGGCCCGCTCCAGGCTGGTAGTGCGGGCTGGAAAGTCGTGAGCATCGGTAGGAGTAGGGCACAGAGAAAGGCGAACCTGCCATGTGAAAGCGCGCACCGTCCGCGCACTGCTCCGTCAGGTAATTCCGGGTGTTGAGCTGCATGCAACCCGCGACCAGGTTTGTGGTGGGCTGAGACAGTCCTTTGCACAGCATTTGCACGTACGTCACCACGTCAGGTCGTTTACCATTGCGCAAGATCTCCCCCAGAGCCAGGATGTAGTTCTTGGCGAGACGTAGAGTCTCTATCTTTGACAGTTTCTGAGTTTTAGAATAACACGGGACGACTTTGCGCAGATTGTCCAGTGCTGAATTCAAGTCGTGCATGCGCGTGCGTTCCCGCGCGTTTGCCTTCATGCGCCGCACTTTGGACCGTTCCACGCGCTCCGCGGTCATCTTACGTTTTTTAGGTCCGCGCTTCTTGGGCTTTCCACCTAAACCGTTCTCGTCCCCACAGTCCTCTTCCTCGGCTTCCTCCTCTTCCTCCTCGTCCTCGTCGTCTCCCGCGAGCTCAGACTCGGCCCTGCTGCTGCCCTCCTGCGCATCATCCAGGTCGTTCTCCATTAGTGCGCTCGTGTCATTATCATCTTCTTTCGCCTTCTCGTGCTCGTGCTCCTCTGCCCAGTCCGCCGCGAGCCGCTGAACGTCCGGCAGCACCTCGCTGAAGAGACGACTCAACATCGTGCAGCAGTCTGCAACAGACACAAGTGTTGGAGTTCAATTCCGTCCTCTATAAGAACATTCCTGCACTGTAGTCTGATCCAGGGCCTCACAGCCTATCTCCCTCAGCCAGTGTCAGTAATATGTTACGCATATGTTTAGACATTTTTTCAAAGACTGTCAATGTCACATGGAAAAAGACAAAAAATGTTGTCACAGTTATTGAAAATTGTGTTGTAATTCTAACCATTTCAAAACATCAGAGGGATTGGCACCTCGCTCATTCAAAGAGTTTATTTAATGTGACTTTGGTATTAATTACAGTCAATCTAAAAATAAAATATGATTATTTAATGGCACACAGCAACAGTGTGTGGCCCGGTCTGTCCCCTGCAGCGGTGCGGTGCACAGTCGTGGCCTCCTCTCGCGCCTCTCGGGACACATTACAGCGGCGTGTGGAGGTGCGCGAGCCTAGTCCTGTCCCAGATCATAAATTAGCTCTGCAAGGGACACTGTCAGGCCAGAGGCCACCGTCTAGTTTACTGCAACATTATGAACTGTGGAAAATACAAAAGTACAACATCAGGGCAGTGGCTGAAAAACATTTTAAAAAGGCCTACACGGCAATAGGGTTTTAATCATGGCTGAAATTGAAAGGTCATATTAACACACTTTATTGATCATAACCGTTGTTGCTAAATCTGGCAGCTTCGTTTTTCTGTTTATATTCTGTTACCAATTGAATAAATGTAGTTATTAATCTTATACGAGCAATTCCAATCCAATAAAATTTGTCATATGTCACACACTTCGCTGGTGTTCCGCGCTCAGCTGTGCGTAAAGTGGCTATAGACACACTCCTCTTGATAATCTTGTAAACACAATGTAATTAATGCCAACCAATACCTTGTCAATTAGTGTCCTCTAAGGATAACTCAACCCCCACTCGTGCGCGCACACATGAACGGTTATGGTATTGTGTTTCATGATTTTCATATTAAATGGATAATATTGTAATTCACAAAGCAGATTTACGCAGCGATCTGGGCACTTGCGTTAATCCTACTTTGGGGATTATATTGGATTTTGCTAAAATAAAATCCTTTCAGAACCCGTGCAGATAGATCGATGTGCTCGAAAATAAAGATGGTATCGAAAACAGGTTGAATGCTTGCTTCAAAAACAACGAGAAAGCCAAAGCTGTAAACATACAAAACAAAGAGAAAAAGCCTACGGGCTTTATGTGTAAGAGCAGTTATTGCATGCACGTACCTCCGCGGTGATGGAACTCGTTGACGGGGTAAAAGCAGGTTTGTTTACACCATGTCTCTCCAGGTGGGCATCACATCCGCGTGCCTTGCGACAGGACAGGATCGTTGTATGTTGTCCTCTAAACACCTCTCCTCTCTGCGTCTGTTCCTGTGTCTGCGCCGCTGCCTGACTACTTCTGCTGCTGCAGCTCTCCCCAGCCCAGACGCGTGGAGGGAGCCGTGTGGCACCTCACAGACACGACTGGGTGGGTTACATACCAGCTCTTGATGCCAGGCCCATATGGCTGGCACGTCATTGGCAAGAGCCATCACATGAGAGCCCCGTGATTGACATGCGGCCGCATTCACAGAGACTGGCTTCCCCTGGGGGAGAAGGACTCGCCATCTGTCACTGTGCTGAAAGAGAAAATGGAATAAGGAGTGAATGGCGCACGCACAAACGCACTGGATTGAAAACGTTTTATTGAGGGAAAGAGGGTTAATCCATATAGGAAGTTTGTCAGATAATCCTGCACAAGCAAATGATGCCACTTGCGTATTATGTTTACGAGCTATTTTTCTTTGGAACGGGATAACAATGTGTAAATTATGATCTACAAAATGAGGAGACAACGGGAAATATATATTTCAAGACAAATTTGTAAACATCCTTTTGATAATGTAATTTATCTAATGTCACCTCTAACAAAGGCCTGGCCCCAAAATACGCAACCGTAAAGATCAGAGTCAGAGAGCAATTGCCTAAACGAGTCATTTGAAAGGGCTAAGCAGTGCGTCTGCACGGGCTGCCAGGCCTGGCACATGTGCCACTGGGCGACTGGTGGGCGTGATGATGCCAAAGGTGGCACACGCACATGGAAGCCAAATGATGAGACAAGACAAGGAAGAGGCTCAGACTAATCAGTGTGTGAGGAGATGGTTGGTGGGGCGTTAATGAAATTATTCAAAATTAAATTTGTCATTAGACTATTATTATTGTTACCATTATTAGTCGTGGTAGACGTATGGGCCTACGTGTAGCATTATGTATTATTTAATAATAATCAGCTCTATTTTTTATTAATAATGATCTACCAATAGGCCTAATTGATGAGAGCCAGTAGCATTCTTCAGTTGGATATGAGTGACATCTAGTGATCAGAATACGCCAGTACAGAAAGAATGCACTATTTAGTGCGCTCAAAGCACGGCCATGCAGTCTTTTTCAAATTTCTAAAATATGGCCTATCTAAATTATTGGTGAATTTAAGCCATTCATTTTTAAGAAAATAATAACTTTGTCTTTAGGTGACGGTGAAAAGTGTCATAAAGGCCTACCAAACTCAACGCTTAATGGTTGGTAGCCTTACGTGGACACTGGTGACATCTGGTGGATAGTTTGCGTTGTTGCAGTTTTTATGCACGTGAGAGGTGATTGTGACTGGCCAGTTTCTACAGAAGCAAAAAATAAAAGTGACCCATATGATCCCTTGGTGAAGTTTGGTCGGTTGAAGAGCCTTGTTTTGACCCTGACACTAAAAGGCGAAAGGTGAAACTCATCCATCAACACGTCGAAAATTAATTATTGTTTGAATTTAATCCGTTCTATTTTTATACATTTAATTCCTCCTCATACCTCCCCAGGCCTGGACATACTATAGAATGTTATCAGGAGTAGGTGCACATTTTTACGCAAGAACCACGCGCTCATCATGGTTATTGCTTTACCAAATCTCCATGTTTTCCAGAACCCGTTTCCATGGCAATGCACTTCTCAACTCGAGGAATATCGTTCAGAATTTCAGTGGACACACAATGAAGGGAAAGACCAAAACCAGTTTATATCCCACCATGGATGTTATTTATTATGTGATTTTTCGGAGATGCGTCAAAGCACTACATACTACATTTCCCTCCAAAATAAATGTACACTTCTAGACTGCATTAGGTTTGAAAGTCCGGGATTATGGTCAAGGGAGGTGTAGTTGAATATCGAGAGAGATTGAAGTACCATAATCCCTAGCGCCACTGAACGCACCACACATCTTCTGGTACGCGCTCCAGCCTACCTTCACTCAATCCCGCCACATCTTCATCACTCCTCACTCCGACACAGGGGAGAACACAGGGTATTTGAAAGAAACAAAACAAACTTAATCTGCACATTAGATACAAGTAACCGTAGAATAACACGACGCGTTAAATTATAGGTTGTTTTGGTACTTTTCTATTGGAACTTTCTCAGCTGTTGCCCCCTGGATGTGACCATGGATCCTCTGCTGCCCTTAAACCCGGAGCTCACTGACCCAGAGGCGGATCTGGAGGAGGACGAGAGGAAGAAGATTCAGTTCTCTGTACCGTCCACTGGGCCGCCACAACTGGACCCTCGGCAAGTGGAGATGGTGAGACAACATTTAAAGGATTTATCTGTTCATATATCGAGCAGAACATTCAGGACTGGCTGAAATCTGGCTAAAAAATGGATAAAACTGAAAAATCAGGGCTTCTTAGAAATGGCTTATTAAACTTCTCTTGTGTGTGCGTAAACATTTGAGTTTTGAATCCTGTATAACTTCAAAAACTTGGCCCAATTAACATATAATTCACATTGGGGATACTAGATGTTCTTATAAAAAGGTAGAATTATGATTGTCAAAACCTAAAAGTCCACATTGTAACTGTTCTGGATGGGGTTGTCCACTTGCTTATTTCTACTGAATGTTACTGTTTGCTTAGAGTGTTCCTCATTATGGTATTAAACTTGTCTATTTCCACGGAGACAAGCAAATTACACTGCTAATCCAAGTTCCAGTTCAGATTTGTGGAGAGGTGACCCTAACAGTAAGAATGCACGATTTTCAATAATATTTTGCATCAGTAAAAACGTAATTGAATACATGCAAAATAGATCAATTTAATTCCATTCTGTGGTGCATTACAGGTAGAGAAATAACATCTCCATGAAAACAAACAGGTGGCAGACCCTCCACCAAAGTCAAATCAGACTTGTAAATCGTGTATAAGAATAGCATGGGTTTATCAGTCATTTTGGTATTTGTGTGTGACCACTACTTTGGTCCTGTATGTCATTACTGAAGTGGGTTACTCCAAATGAGTGAGATTTACAAGGGCATGAGTTTGACAGACTGTTACGTAAGAGATGTCTAGCACGACTTTGTGTGTAGATGTGCTTTCGAGCTCCAGGATTAACCCCAGCCCTGAGTGCCACTAGAGTCCTTTAAAATGTTTTGAAAAAGTGGGCATAACCTACCTTCTCTGAGTGTCAATGGAATATAGAAAGGTATTGTTATGAGTAATATACACGATAGCCTCTTACCTGCAGCCTTGTGTTAGTCACTTGTTGCAGGCGGTGAGTGCGTTATGTAAAATACGAACCCACATAAGAGGAAAAAAAAAGTATTTATGTAAGTATGATTTGTGAATTTTTGTTTTCAACTTTCTTTTTTAATACTTGAGTGAGTGGTAAGGCTAAGCAGCGATAGTCTTGTTCATAAATTGTTTGAATAATATTATCAGTAGTAATGGTACCACTTCATAACTACACTTTAATTAGTCTTAAGAACAAAGACTTAGTTCATGCTTTATTAAGGCTAATTAAGGCTGTCAATAAATCGACTTATCATTTTTGGAGGTAATATTTATCGTAGATGCTTCTGCTTTGAATCTTTTGCTATTTTTTTTATACTACAATAAGATTTGAGCTGTGGAAAGTTTAGTAAATATAACTTCTATGACTAATTATAGATACAAACTAACTACGAAAGTGTTTCATTCAGCTATTTCTTCTTTGTAGCTCATGTTTTTAACGATATTGTACATTTAGAATCATTTTTTAAGACATAGTTGATTTCAGTATTATTGTTTATCGTCTATATTTTCTTCAGCCATATATCACAGTTCAGAACGTGTTATCGTGACAGGGCTAAGCAGTAATAGCATTCTGTTGGTAACCATGGTGATATTTGTTGTATTATTTTGATAGCCAACATTGACGTGTGTACAGATTTGGACTTTTCTTCCTCTAGCCCACACGACTCCATTTTTGTAACTTGTCCTGAAGAATCCTGAAGGAATCACAGCAATAACAATAACAATACTCTAGTGACGTTGAGCGCTGGAATGCATTGTAAAAAAGAGACAATAGGGGCTTTAGCTTCAGCCTGAGAAACTCCATTACAACCTCTGGCCGTGGTTCATCCTAGAAATGACCTCAAGTTTATGACCTCCTGCTGCACGGCCCCTGCGTGAGATGCCAGGTGCGCCGATGTAGCTGGCATTTCCTTCACATTTACTCAATTTCACACAACATCTGCCCGAGATCATATTTCTGCGTTGAAACAAATAAATCAAGAAACATCTAGCCACTTAAATATTTTTGGTACACATCTGCTGTTTACCCAAAACTGGATCTCTGGAGTTACGCGCCCTATTTTTAGTTTACTACTACATTTGTCTAATCAGACCTATGAAATTATCAAGGGTCTTAACAAATTAGGGCTTTTAGCAGTCAACTAGTCAGCAAATATTATTTTTCTATTGTACATTTTTTAAGACTTTAAATACATTTTTACAATGGAAATAGTGTTGCCACGATACTTACATTTTGAATTCGATTTTGATATTAAGGAATAGACTCGATACTCAATATGATCATAGCAAACACTCTTTAAACAACAGAATGAACCATATTTCAACATTAAATCGTAATACTTTTATATTTCCATGTGGCCTTATATCTGTGTCCAGGTGTGTTTCATAGTGGTCCATGAGTGTATACTAGTCTATGTGTCTTATACTTGCTCTGAAACAGCTCCAGATCATTATAAAACTATTCAGGAAAGATTCATTTCTGTCCTATGAATGCGGCTTTTTTTAGTATCAATACTTGCTAAGTGACTATCTAGTTTCGAGACTAGTTTTTCAATACTTATGACCTTCGTAGATTGAAATATGGTAACTGAAAAATTGTAGAGAGAGAATATTTCAGTTAAGTAAAGTTTAAGTTTATTTGTAAAACAGTAATTACAAATTAAATCTATCTTTTTTTGTCACGATAACAAATTTTGAAGCACGATATATTGCTACAGAGATATACTGCGATAAATGATAGTATTGAAAGTTATACCTGTGACACAATAACCTTAAAGCAAAGATAAAGAGTGAATGTTTAAACAGACAGTATCTTTAAAAGACACGAGCAGCAACAAATAACTGCAGAATGATGTAATACTTAGCCATAGAACCCGCTGCAGCTCAAATCTTATCGCATTACAACAAAAATAACTAAAAATCTCACCATTATTGGAAAAAAACAGTACACGTGATAAATACTGAGCCCCAAAATATATTATTCCAACTCTCATATATTGAATGATAAGTCAGTGTAGTAATTATGAGTATCTTTTGGCTTTTCTGTATAGTCCAGTTAACAATTCTGATTATCAAAATACGATTAAGATTATATGAATAGTCGACTAGTCACAGTTACTCCAATGAATAGTTGCAGCCTTATTATAAATCCTAATTCATATCTGTAAGTGAGTCATTACTAGCACACATTCTGGCGTTTGAAGACCTCTCTGCCGTATGTACTACTTACAGGCTCACACATTCTGCAGAGCATAAGCTGATTCTCGTCTCCATAAGACTCATTGGCTTTTTACCAGCTCATCAGCAGATCACTGTGATGAAGTAAATATTCACCATTGCCTACATAGTTATACACGCTGCAGAAGAGACACTTACAGAGATAATCAGTTACTTTATACTTGTGGGTGTCTTATAAGCTTTACTGTAGTTTGCTCTGTCTTTGTGCCACTGTCCAACGTGTGAGCGAGTGATGGACGTCAGAATGAGATGGCAGCTATGTCTCTTTCAGTAATGACCTTCTACAGTGTAAGTAATAGTCTGAAATAATCTTGATTTTAATTACGAGCCATAGACAGTATCATTAAAAGGCATGAGCTGTAATAAATAACAGAATGTGCCAATAATTATTCATTGACGTCACTTATTCAAGCTTGTACAGTTCAAAAGGTATTACAACAAAAATACCGTAGATCTCCCAGTTTTTACTAAGAAATTGTACACATGATAAATATTGAGCCCCAAAATATATTGTTGTCGATATAGTAATTATTAGTACAAGTCTATGACCAGAATAATGTGTAACTCCATGTTAGCTGCTGATAATGGGGAGGGATGTGAAGATATTTTTGTTCTACTTCATGACTTCTGTTAAAAAGCATTACACAAACAAGTTTTTCGAGTGACGTCACTTGTGATGTACAGCTGTGGGAATGTGTAGTTTCTCAAGGTCACACTGAGGATCACTTGCACTTCTGTGTCAGTGTGAGTGTTACCAAGAGCCGTAGCATCAGCATAACATGGCGCAGCACTGGGGACAGGTGAGTGCTTTGTTAGGAGAGGCATGGGAGGAGAAAGTTGCTGGAAAAGATTAAAATCTTCATCCGTCAAGGAGCCAACTGATTAAACGCAAAGAGCTTAGCCGCCGTTGGACTCGAGCTTTAGTAAAAACACTTCATGCCAAGAACACATTTGCACCCAATCGCGTCCAAAAGTTACTCACTGCTAGATTTTATTCATCAAACAATTCACACTTGTTATTTACACAGAGTGGGATGAAAAATAAAAAGGATTTCATTCAATGAGACCGGTGACCAGCTGTGAGGACCGGAAATGGAAAGTGCACTTGTGATTGAGAGCATTTGAGCTGACAAATTTACCTTTAAAAGTGGGTGTATTGTTGTTGAATCAAGTCTAACGTCTCAAATAAGACATGGGGGAGAGAGTAAGATTCAACCCTGGGACACGTCACGATGAAAGGAAACCTCACAAAGGATTTTCTCATCAGCTAAATTAAAGCTTAGTGTGAAAGTACTTGTCTATGGCAAAAGGGATTTCCACTTTCTTATTTGATGAGCTCTTGCTGTATAAAGGGCTCTTGAGGACAGGGGACCTACTCTATTCACACACAACTAACACACTTAAGTTTCTCATTAGGGAACCATGAAATACACTCTCCGGCAATGTTTAAAAATAAAATAATCAAATTGTATTATCATTCCAGCTTAACTTTGGCTTACAGGTCCTATGTCAGGCTAAATGGACCCTTGTGAACTTTAAGTCATTTTATAATGTTGTTACCTCATCAAAAATGTACCTGGAGTTATGTTTTGTTTCATTCATACTTTATTATCAGTCTGTGTACATCTCCAAAGCTCAAAATCCTCTGCTCCACCTTGTGATGTCATGAAGTGGTAGTTTCCAAGTTAACAGCTCCTTTTATCTTTTGGTCAGTAGAGACAGGCAACTCCAGAGCTGAAATGATGCAAATTATTCTAGTGGAGGTGTATGGGATTTAGAACACAGTAGAGCACTTCCTGTATTACCACATGATGACATCACAAGGTGGTACAGAGTGTTTTCAGTTTAAGAGAAAAACTCAGCCTAAATATGGGGTTTGTGTGTTAAACATGTGCGAATGAAATAAAAACACAACTCCAGGTCTGTTTGTGATGAGGAAACAATATTATAACAAATCAGAAACTAGCATAACATGGGCCCTTTAAACTGTTTTGGATTAACTGACATACAAACACACAGGATACACTTTAGTTCAGTAGTAGGATTTAGTTTCTCAATATAACGGCTTAAATTGCACATTGCATTTGGCACCTGGTTCAGTCCAGATGTCCTTTCCCTTTCGCTTGTGTTTCGTAATTGGAATATGACCTTATTTTTAATCCACGCTTGAGTCAGTTTAATAGTATTTCCGTGTATATGGGCAGCAGAACTGTGGAGTACAGAGAATAGACGAGTGTATTCTAGTGTTGCAAATGGAGCAGGAGGACAGGACGGAATTCTATGGTACAATTTGCCATTTAACTTTCAGATCACCTGGCACAAAGTTGTCTGTCAAGCAAGTATGAAGTGAAATACGTATAAATCGGCGTATGCGTACATCCTGGATCTTAAATTTGGATATTTCCTTCAAAACAATGACCAGCCAATATAGTTAAGCCCCTGCCCTCCCTCTGGAATTATGACATAATCAAATAAAAGCATGTGAACACCCATTTCCTAAAAACAACCACCACAGCTAAATAAAAAAAATCTGTATAAATGATTCCGTCTCAGGGTAACAATATCTATTTTTCCCATCAGCAATAAAACAAGACAAATGCAATGAAAACAATAGGTCCTCTTGTACGTGAGATAATCAGTTACATACAGTAGGTTTGTGGGCAGCTCTCCACTAGAGAAGCTTAACCTTCTCCAGTCTGTATCAACACAATACACAAAACCAAGGTTAGACCTGCTCTGAACACGACTGCACTTGTTTTTTTCACTTCACCTCTACCCTTTAATAAATTCTGTTAGTATGCCGCCTGATACACGGTCCCAGTACAAGCATTAACCTCAAATGAAATGTCTTTAATTCATATTTTAATCTCGACCCTTGTATTGACAGAGTGGTGAATATTTATGAGAGCTGCCTGCGGACTGATACACAAGAGTGGAAGTCGCCCACGCGTTCAAAGCCCACGCGCTCTGCTGGGATTGGCTGAGTGGACACTTATCAACAAGAATCTTATCACCATAACACATCACGGACAGAGATAGTAACAAGCATGTTCAGTTTTACAGCAGGAAATATCAACACAGATCGAATAGTTGGTCAAATAAGTAACACGGCATTTGGTAACCGTAGTTGAGCTGTTTTTGTACAACACCAACTAAAAATCTGCAAACAAAACAACTGTAAATGAGAAGTATAGGCAATGTAAGGCTGGTTTATCGCACAATTTATGCACATAGTAACACCCACACAGCGCTTGAAGAGGAATCATGTAACAATGCTGCTTTTATGGAAATAGTGTCACTTTCTATTGTCTATTAAAATGGCGCCGCGCCCTACTGTCGTCAGGGACGGCGCCTGGGGGGAGGGGCTTGAGGGGGCACAGGCCTCCCCTAGAATGACCAATGCACCCTCATAGCTTCCCCAAAGATTTTTCACTTTCATACCACATTCAGTTTCTACTAAAAATGTTCAAATGAGAGTAAAATTAAGAATTCCGCTACAACATTTCAACGTGTTTAAAACAGAGAAACGAACATGTTAGAGGGCGGGGGTTCGCTTCATTAGCTTTTTAACTGAGCACCCACTTTGACAACCTTAGCACCCCATTAGCTCCTTCTACCAAAAGTGTCTGGCACAGCCCTTGACTCTAGTGTATTTTGGAATAACTTTCAAATACGCTCTGGGCACAGCAATCCGCTAGCTAGCTCACGCTCTCTCAAAGCTTACAATCACTTTTATTGCAATCGAAAAACAGAAAATAAACAACTTATTCAAATAGACGACCCACTTATTTTTATATTCGGAATGCCTCAGTTTGTAGCATTGTTTTAACACTTACAATGCCTCAAAATTAGCATTAGCGTTAGCACTGAGACACAAACACCTCTCTTTCTAAATACAGAAGTGCCCTCCGGTGCAGGATTTATTTAATTTGTGTAGTCTTTAACATGCTTTCAGTGACATCCACCCTCAGGTCCCGGTCCACCGCCTCATCCTTAAACATTTATTCATTTTAGCATGACTCAGCGATATTGGACAGGAAGTAGTGACGCTAACAGTGAGGTCGCCAGGTGCCTCTTTACCATCAGTGGCTCCAAAAATACCTCCACGTATGACATCATGACTAAACAGTGCAATCCAAGTGTAATTAAGTTAATATGAAAACAGTACAGATGGAATTGAAATGATTAATCAAAATGTAGGCATTACGATCAATTTCAACGATGTATACCTATGAAACAAAAAGAAGAATGAAAGAAAGAAATATGGCTAAAGATTCAGTGCTCCGTCCAGTGCACCTCCTCCTCACTGTAACACGGAGGAAGCCAAGAACACTCTCCTACACCATGGACACGGCTCATAATAAAGCCCATGTTAAAATATATCATATCAACATTCAATAAATCCATGAAAAATCCAATCACAAATCACTGTCGTTGTCAAGGTTACGTAATGTTAACCCAAAGGAAATCCTCTGGAGATTATGACAAGCACAAACGTATTGATGAGCAGTGGAACATACTTTCAGTGTTAGTTGGTTTTAAAACACAGAAAGTGCACATTTTTCACATTTTTATTGATTCAATTTAATTTATTCTATTAGACCTCATTTGTAGCATTTAAACCTTGAATATACATAAACAATTGAGTCATGAAGGAGTTACGTAATGAAGAAAAAACTGGCATTTGTTAGATGTACTGGGACGCAGACTTAAGTGGTGGTGAAGAGGAGATGGAGAGGCTTAGGTGGCTAATTGTTCTCTGCTGCTGCGGTGGAGATGAGGAAAGTGGAAACGTTTTTCAGATTCTATAATGTGATGATGTTATACTCTCAGATGGGGGCCACTTTTCCTATTATTTACATTGTACTTCGCCATGAAATATCCAAAAGGCAAATTCACAAATGTTGAGCCTGATCATTTCTATTACTGACTAGACCCAAAAACCCATTATATAACTATTGAAATCTACTTTTTAACTATATAAATTTTAGCTACCCCCATCTGTATTAAATATTATTGGCCTATAAAATGTGATGTTACCTGAAACTCAACAATATGATAAAGGCTCCTCGTTCCAACTGAGTGTCAGATTTATGGGCAGCACAACACTCAAAATTAATTTCTTTTCTTCTTTTGGCCTTATTTTTGTCCATGGAGCAATTTTTTTCACCCGACATTAATATTTCTTTGACACACAGACTCAGAAACATCTCATTTAAGAAGAAAAAGGTGGTGAATGTGCGTTTAGTCTGTAGTGTCTCTGTTGTTTAGCTTCTTTTAGATGTCAGGTACAAACTAGATATTTAGCAGAGTTGTAGCATTTTATATTTGTTATTAAACTGTTTCAGCTCTTTCACATTTCAGATGTCTCATGCACCTTTTCCCCTCACCAATAACGTTCCAAAGGCTGTGATGTCATCTGCGTAGCCTCTATTGGTAATTTTCAGATTATAGAAAGTGATGATGTCATACTCGCAGATTAGGGGCATGAGCCAGATTTCCCTATTGATTATACTGTACTTTAACATGAAATATCCACAAAGTGAATTTGCGAATGTTGAATCTGTTATTTTCAACTACTGACTAAACCGAAAAACGTAACTTTGCATTTAACACTATTTTTAGCTGCCCCCCATCTGTATTAATTAATATTGACCTATACAAAGCTGTGATGTCATCTGAAACCCAGCAATTGGTTGAGAAGCGAAGGTGACAAGGGATAGAGGATTCAAATCACATTCTCTCAGTGATTTTTAAAACTTACAATGTTGTTTCTTGTCTCTAAGATTCGTCGTCGGAGGCCCACTCCTGCCACTCTCTTCAGATTAACAGACCCACCTTCACCAGATGAAGACGCACAGCAGGTACATCTCCGCTCTGCATTTATTTATTCACTCCTGTTCATTATATTTCATCACAGCACTTGTTTAACACATGGCAATAGCAGTTCAATCAAATGCACTGTACAATGTGTTGGACATATTCACCACTTTGATCCAGCATTTAAAGGAGTACGAGGAGAAGGAGCAAATCATTTTGGCTAATTTTAACTCTGTGGAACTGCTGCCTACTTGCAAAAAGAGATGGCACATTGTGAGTTCTGTGGGTTGTGGGCCTTTTCCAATAGTGACTGTTCATACATTGTTCTGATCAAGGCTTGAATAGACCTCTTGTCTTTGCACATGGCATGTTTGGCAGTCACTGTGTACAGATAACGATTAGTCATAAAAATTATTAATTGACAATTCTGTAGAGAAGATTTCAAGGGTGGTCATCTGGACACTGTTTTTGCAATCAAGATGTTTTGGCTCCCATCCGCAAACCATTTTCAAGTTGATAGTTTTGGCTTGAATAGGGTGAGTTTCAAAATTAAAAACTAGGGCAGACCTGGGTTGGGATGGGTGGTATAAATCAAATTGTAAAAAGAGCACATAACATTGTCCATAACAGTGTCATAATCTGTGTGACTTTTGCCTTATGGTCATTTTAGCTAAACAAATGGCAATATATGGGCCCCTTTACTGTTGGCGGGGATCAGGTTGGTCAAAAATAGGGACACTTGGGACATGTCTTATATATAATTGGAACAAATTAGTGGTTTTGGTTAAATCTGCCGGGACGAAGGACACAGGGCTCAAAAGTGAGACTGTCCCATGTAAATAGAGACGTTTGGTCACCCTAGGTTTGAGGCACTGAGTTAACTAAGTCCAGCCCCAGAATTGACCAAAACAAATAGATTAGTTACGCTTAACTGACTAACCTGCTTCAGCCCTAGTCACAGCTAATCTTCAAGCGTCACCAGTTGAGAACATATTTAAACGCCCCTTCTGTGTTTAATAAGTATCGCTGTGATCTGATAAACAGTGATATTTTTTCTCTTTAGTGGATGTTCACAGACAATGGAGTCTTAAAGTCCAGAGTGACCCACACTTACCAGCCACCGTCTCTCAAAGGTTTGTTCAAGTTGCTTCAATGTATCTCTAATAATAATTAATCAGTCAGTCAATGCTATCAAGAAGAAATGTACAAAACTGTGCCCATAACTGTCTTCACTGAGGTTTAAATTTCGCACAAAGTGAATGGATCTCATGCTCATTCTTTTATTTTAATATACTCATTATCTTTTGGGAAGTTCTATTAGCCAGTATTATAATTTTGCATCCCTTAAAGCTAAAATGACTATAGATTATACATTGGCTTTATTCAGTATACCCAGCTCTTTTCAGACAGTGGACATGTGTTTGTTTGGACTGCCCAAAAACCCTGTGAGTGGTGTGACAGTGAGATTAGGAGACAGACAGCTGTGGGCCACTCCTGGATGATCCTGGATTATGAGATGGACACACAGCTGCAACAAGGGAGGCTTTTCTCACACTGTTAAAACCGTTTACAAAAGCAGCACAAAAAAATGAATTTAATACAACGGTACAGTCGGTGTGCCTTATGAAAGTGAAAGATGTATCGAAAAAATGAATGTGTTGTAATTGTGGTTTTGAAGACCATTGGATTAGAATATCAACTATATTGTCATGATGTTTTGTGTAAGAATTTAATCTCAGCACAAACATCTACAGGCACATTTATGATGGATTGTTAAAATATAATCTGAAAATTGCAATTAAGATAGTTAAGAAAGAAGAAAAAAACCCATCACATTAGTACTTTAGAGACATCAACAGGTTGGATCTTTTGAAAGTTGTAGGAGCGGTTCAGCATATTACAAACAAAATAACAAGAATATGTATGGAATTAGGGCTGCAAGATTAACCGCAATCAAATTTAAATCACAATGTGAATGGACACTTTTAGCAAATTGCAAAAACTGCCATTTTTGAAGTACCATAATAATCACTAACAGCATCTTATTCTGCATGAAAACTGCTAACCTTGAAACATAAATCACACATCTAAACCCAATCCCAATGCTTGTCAGAAAGATCATTAGATATTTTAGAACACAGCTGTATATCTAATTATAAAAAATGAAATTCAAATGATGTATTTTCCATTGCAGTTGTGCAGAAGATGGCTCAGGCCCACCTTGCCTGTTTACCATCTATGGACAAAGATGATTCTGATGAAGAGGTTGACAAAGGCTGTGAAATACACCAGACGACTAAAGGTATTTTATATTTAACTTGTGTGAATTTATATTGAAAATGTAATCATCTTTCTTTATAGAACTACAGGGGGATGTACAGAGACTCCAGGACAGCTCTGAAGAAAGCCATGAGCCAACTGGTGAAAAAGAGCCATGGGACAATGGAAGTTTCTAGGTTGAAAAAACACCAATAACGAGGAGGTACCTTAAAAAGAGGCTATTGTAAAGAAACCTGTCCTGTGCTAAGGGTCACTTGGCCTGTTTTCCACATATATGAAAGCAGCACCAACATATAGACTTTGGTGAAGACAAGTTATGCATTGTGATGTCATATACTCAGCATGCTCATTGGACCATTGGGCAGTTTTATTAGGCTAGTTATATCTTATGCTGTGACTGATAATGTCAGTATTTCCTGCTTTGACACTACCGCAATAGAAAGCCAAATAATCTCACTCTATGTCTGCAGTTCTGTGTATTTTCTAAATTCACTTGTAATCGGGTGCTTTATGTACGCTCTCATCTTGGCAGGCTAAATTTTAATGAAAGCATGTTTTGGCTTTGTTTGTTTTTATTTGCATCTTTTAATTACATAAATCTTTATATCAGTTATGTATACAAACATGTGTGATTTTTATATTTAGAGCTTTGTAGAATTTGTTGTCAAATTTTGCATGCCAAATGACTAAAGTAATTTCCAGATTTCTCCATTTCATCAATAGGTCAAATATTGTGGCCATACCAGTTTGTCCAAGTCTGATCTCGTCTGATTTCAGAAGCACTTGAATGGGAGACTGTTGGGAATAGTAGGTGCCAGTGTGGGGCACCAGTGGCAAAAACTGTTGTAATCTTAGGCAAGACACTTCACCCACATTGCCCAGTATGAATATGGAGAGTGTGTAAATGTTGATGGTGGTTGGAGGGGCCAGTGGCACTGGGGAATAGTAATAGTACAATAGTAGCTTACCATCACTGACTATTGAGTGAATGAATAATACACAGTAAAGCGCTTTGGGTGTCTTGAAAGGTGCTATGTAAATCCAAAGATTAATTAATAATTAAATAATCATCATAATAGCAATCATTTTGACAGATATTTAGACAATTTCACTATGCTGGTTTGAAAAGATAGAGGCAGTTGTCAAAGCTATAGATTTTTAGCTAAACATCAATGCTGTTGTTTATTTGAGCTCTAGATGGCAGTGTAAACTCACAGTTGTTTCAGTTGCCAAGTTGGAAAGTACTTTCTTTAATAGAGCATGTGCTGCTCTTATACAATATAATTCAATTCGCTGAATCGCTGAATATACAATATTAAACCGATAACATTACATGACATCTATTCAGAATAAAACAATCATCACGTTTTTACATGATCCTTATTTTTTAAACAAGAACTTTCATTCATGATGTCTGCCATTCTTTTATGAATATGAAATGATCAAATGATAGGATATGTGATTATCATGAAATAATCTCACATTCTGCACCCTCACTCTACAATTCCTCCAGCTTGTTGTGACCAAGACTATCTAAAAGAATCATTTCCACTCAGGGACAATAAAGTACTATAATAACCAAAGTAACATTTAGTTTGGATGTCCATTTAAGTTTAGACAAAGAATATAGCGCAGAACTAAACAGAGTAAAATCATTCTTTATTTCATCTGAGATCACAGTGAAACAGAAGTACATTTCTGTACAGTCATTATAAACTGTAATATTTAAGTTAATAGTATAATTAAGTTTACTGTGATTATCATAGACAACTCTTTAATTCTTTTTTGCTTTGACAAAAAACACCCCGCAGACATCGTCCACACCCACCTTCATGTCCTGGGGCAGAGTGTAGACCTCCAGCCGTATGAGGGTGTAGCCCTGCTCCTGCAGAGCAGCACAGACCTGTGCCTCGTTCAGGGGGACCACCGGTATCTTCACCCCTGGTCCCCCAAAGTAATAACTCTCCTGCAGCGCCCCAATGAGCAGCAGGTGTCCTTCAGAACGTAGCAGTGTGCCGATGTGTCCCAGAGCCTTCGTGAAAGTGTCTAGATCAGGACTGACACTCTCCAGGCAGAAGCATGACACCAGGCAGTCGGCCCCCTCTGATGGGAGGGCATCTGAGGCCATGGGCTGAGCGCGATGCACATCAATGGGAAGGACGTCAGACACCACCTCACGCAGGCGAGCTGCCTTCTCTTTCCATTCAGAGGGGCTAACATGAAAAAGGGAAAAGAAATCAGTATTCAATATTTAGTAGTGCATTTTCTGTTTATAAATATTCATGTCAGCTTCATGTTGAAGGTTTTGAAACTTTTTATGCACTCATAATCCATGCAAACAGAGTGGAGTTCCAAATCCATGAACTGCACCTTCGTCCCTCCAGTTTGCACACATATTGTATGTACGGGGTCCAGTCAAGGCTGCCCCCTTCTCCTTTCAGCCACTTCTTCAGCTCCTGTCTATTGACCTCCAGAAAGTCCGTGAGGAGCACTTTGCTGAAGACCTCACAGCCGCTCAGCACCTGGTACAGTGTGGGACCTGAGCCCACATCGATCAGAAGATCACCTCCTATGTCTCCTGGAGGGACAGAGTCTCAGTACACAAATACAATATGTGTAGAGTACTTTGTTACTGCTTAAAGTCTTACCCTCAGTGAATGCTCGGTGTAGACATGCCAGTTTCCACGGCACAATGCTGTCTTTTCTCTCAAAATCAGCTCTGGGTGCTATGTAGTTATACTGCAGGTAGGCTGCAGGGTCAAACTTCTGGTAGGTCACTGCCATCGCTGCCACTCCACTCTCCCCCATGTTTCTTTTTGAGCTTGTTTGGTCTCTTTTCTGAACACTGATGCTTGACTGCTTTTATAGAAACACCAAACAATGAAACTTGTCACTCTTGTTTAGTTTTCTGTGTTTGATCTTAGGATGTCTTGTCTAATTAAAACACAATTTAGGGTTGAAATGAACTAACAAGTTATATTAAATTATATTAAGTTAAATTGATGACATGCTGTTTTTACACATTAGTAAGACAAATATCCTCTCTGTTTACAGTACAAAACTCTATGGCATTATCTATCCATCTAGTTTCTAACGGATTCACTAAACTTGTTTGGAAACAGAATTAAGTAATACAATTTCAGTAATAAATATGTTTACTCACCTGCTGCTGTCCCCAACACCTCTGTTTGGTCCTTTGCAGCACCTCATCCATCTGGTCTCATTTATACCTGTGCGCCTCCCTGGATGTGAGTGCTTTTTCCTTAGGCCAGTTCTCTGACTTTCAGAGATACAGATCTATGTCTTCTGAGCATTTGTTCTGTTCATACCATCAGCCCTGAGGCACTGATGATCAGAACAAGGGGTTTCCTCTATCACTAATGGACTCTGCATCGCTCTCAGGTACCTGCCTACCTATGTGCTGGCCTGGTCATTGAATTCATTTAGAGGTGTGTATTTTATCCCAATCAGACCAGTCCTGTAATAAAAAATGTCTTGCAGTTATATAGTTGTATTGTTGTTATAGTATGCAGCCTTTCTCTAAACTTATTCTTTGGTTCGCCATCCACCCAAAACAAAATAGGCAATCCTCCAGCTAGGTGCTTCTGACAAAACCGAGCTCAAAATGGAGAGGTAACCTCAACAACACTGATGTATGGGTCAAATATGCAGCATGAACGTAAGTATAAATGTTTAAGTATACCTTAACTTTAACCTTATGTTTGCATCAAGAGTGAGGGTTTGTGTCAGCTTTGGTGAAGACACTGCAACCAACCCCCACCAAAAATACACATTAAACTGTTTTTGAACATTGGCAAAGCCTGGATTATGTCAAAAAACAGTTCTAAATGTTCCCATGGTCCATTATACAAACCTATGCCCGTGAATTGCAGAAAAGCATAACGACTAAGGAAAGTCACAGTGAAGTAGTGGCCTATTTTCCTGCCTGAAGACTAGGGACGGTGCTCTTGCTCCTGGGTCAGACTGATAGATAAAAGAGCTAAGTGTAGGAGGATAACAGAGAGGGCCAGATAAGGGAAAACACAAACAACAGCGAAAAGAACAGGGCAGATATAATGAAATAAGGCACATTCGGACTGAGCTTCTGGAACCAATTTTGTTATCTGTGGTCCTAGGGGCAGCCAATGGATGTCCAGGTGTGTCAACTCTGCTTTGGTTTAGAGTAGATCCACTTTTTATATGCTCACAGGTACAATGGCCAAACATAACTTACAGTACACAATTATTAAAAAGATATTTATCATATTTTATACAGAAAGTAAAAATACAATTAAAATATAAATTAAAATGAGCACATTTACTAAAGAGCGACAGAAGAACAGCAGGAGTTTTCTGTTTTAACTAAGAAGTTTATGTGATTCATGAGGAAAATACTCAGTTATGTCAATATTATTTAAATGATACTTATAAATAATCATTTTATTTTGAAATGCAAACCCCGACTAACTTCCGCCTTTCTTCCGGGTTTTGCCGGTCGGTTTTGCATCATATCCGGCCACTACAGCGCCAATTTAGGAGGCTTTTTCGTGGCAAATAAACATACATTTTGGTGACTGTCTATGTGTCTTCGTGCCAGTAAGTATCTTTTTGCGTGTAGTACCTGATGTTTCTTTAGATTAGGTCAAATATATAAAAGCATGGCGATTAGTTGCACTTGAGATGTCAGTTTCATCAGCAGCTTCGGGGAGGAGTCCACATTGCCATCCCTCCCCCGATTTCTACAAACTCTTATCAATTTAGGAAACACCTTGTAAATTTTAAAAAACTGACTTGAAGGAAAGGCAAAGACACGGGTCAATATAAATCAGGCTGGGAGTCATCGCAAGAGCTTGCTTTTATTTGCTAACATTTCTACTGGTCCTGGACACTTGTAAATATAGTATTACGGATTAATGACATCTCACATTACTTTTGTGGTTTAACTTGTCTTTTGCTTAAATATTTTCTAGAGCAAATAACAACATTAACCATGCTGCTTCCGAGGCTGACAGTGTGTTCAAAGATCCCAGAGCAAACTAAAGTATGCTGCTTTTTCAAAAGATCTCTGATGCAAGGTAAGACCTGTCATTTCTCTTTGTCTATAACGTAAACTTATTTTAAGTAACCTATGCGCACGAAGATATAATGGATCGTGATTGGGATTACAGTCATTAATATAGCACTTTATAATTCATTCGTTAGTTGTAATAATTTCATTGCATCATCTTTATAGAATGATGCAATATTTTGGGGAAATTGACTTTCCTTCTCCTTTTATTTTTCTTTCTCTTTTTGTTTGTTGTTTCTAAAGTACAAGGCCATTATGCCCTAACAGACCAAACATTGTCTCTAAAGTACAAGGCCATTAGTTTATCCACTTTGGTGCTACTGTGTGTTTTTGGGGGCTCCTTTGTAGCATTTTATAATTCATTCGTAGGTTGCAATAATTTGATTGCATCATCTTCATAGAATGATGTACGGTAATATTTTCCAGAAAGTGCTATGATTTAGCAATCTGAGGAATTGCTGTAATTGTATGTATCTGTGTGTAGATAGATACATAGATAGATAGATAGATACATAGATAGATAGAATGTATATAATGTGTGTGTGTGTGTGTGTGTGTATATATATATATAAAAAAAAACTAACATTGTAATGTGTTTTACAGTTTATCTTGCAGGACTTCCTTTATCCTTTTATTTTATCTTTTTGTGTGATTATGCCCTAACAGACCAAACATTGTCTCTAAAGTACAAGGCCATTAGTTTATCCACTTTACTGCTACTGTGTATTTTTGTGGGGCTCCTCTTCTTGCACTCTCATGCGCCTCATTGCTCCACAGAGATGTGTAATGTCAGCATGGGCTTTGCTGCTTGGCCTGCTGATGTGGCAGTTTAAAGGCTGCGATTATCTGTTTCCCTGGTTACAAATGGATGTACTACTGGATCTATGTGTTTTTCTAAATCGTGTAATCAATTAAACCAAAACCCAGAAAAACAAACTTCTTTCCATGCTGATGTTTTCAAATTATTCTTGTGATCCAATATATCGATGTTGCTTTAAATGACTAGACACAGCTCTTATGCAACCAAAACAGTATTTTAACTATTTCAAATACAGGCTAAAATTAACTAAATAATCCCGCATTATAGTTATAGTTATAAGTTATACCTGCATATACAAGATGACAACCCTCTCACATGCAATTTTCTTTATAGAAACTCACAACTGCATCTGCCTTGGTTAAATCTGTTGAGGAATTAATGCCATATCAAAACTACCCACCAAGTCCAAATTTTATACAAATTACAGTGAAACTTGGGAGCCGCTAATTAAGAAAAAAAAATCAATTAACAATCATTTATCATCCCAATTTAGGATACGCCCATGGGACGTCCATTGCTCATCGCAGTGAGCTTCGTCACGCCAAAAGGATAGTTGTGAAGTTGGGCAGTGCAGTGGTCACCCGAGGAGATGAGTGTGGCCTGGCTCTGGGCAGACTTGCCTCCATTGTGGAACAGGTATAACATTTTTTTAATCATATATTACAAAGAAAATGACATATTATGATTTTCTCATATATTGTATAGTGAAACATTTTGTGTAACAAATTCTTCTTTTTAGTTGTTATAATAATATATATTCATAGTTGTAGCAATTTGACTTTTCCTAAGATTCATTATTGAACAGGTGTTAAGAAACCATCAAAAAATTGAATAAAAATGTGCTTAACTTCAAAAATCTAAAAAGCAACAATGGTTCAAATAAAGTCCCAAATATAGTATAGTGATCTGTTTGTAATGTGATCATACAGACTCAGGGACTGAGTGAAGCCTGGCCGCCCACTGCAGAAACAAAGTCAGAATACGCTTTATTGTCGTGCAGGTGGCCATGCTGCAGAATCAAGGCCGAGAGATGATGATAGTCACCAGTGGAGCCGTGGCCTTTGGAAAACAAAGATTAAGACATGAAATCCTGCTTTCTCAGAGTGTGCGTCAGGCGCTACACACGGGACACAACCAGCTCAAAGACATGGTAACGCATACGCACACAGGTCTGTGGGAGTCAAAAGAACTGTCTGATATATGATTTGGGAAGGACAAAAGCATTCCATAGGGCTTCTGCTTTCTGTAAAAGTAGATCAAGAACTTCAAATAGTTATTATTTATTTATAATTCCAGTTACAACAAGCATCTGTCAGAAATGTGTTTTATTTCTGTTTTATCCAATCACAATCAGTCTCTCCCCACATACTATTACCTGAACATCTAGGCTATAAGAATTTCTCTTTAAATCTTTAAATATTGTACCCTTGTTTAAATGTTGTTAGACTGGCTTTTATGTACTATTCCTTATTCAGGCACAAAAGTTAAAAAGTACATTGTGCAACTTTTCCGATGGAGGGACAGCCACTGGCTTGTCTCCATGGAGATGTTATCGTTTTGTTTGGAAAGTTCCACAATATAGCTTTAAACTGATCTATGTAGCACTTAGTTGCTAAAAATTCTAAAACATTCATTCTTACTGTGAGTGGGGACATCACTTCACAGATTAACTTGTAACTTGACCTAATGGTGTCAGTTTCTTACCTCCATGGAGATTGACAAGTTTAATGCCATTTTGTGGAACATTCTAGGCAAAACAATAACATCTCCATGGAGAGAAAAGCGGTTGGCAGGCCCTCCACCAGAAAAGTGACATACTATATTCCGTTCTGTAAACCCCCCAAAATCAAGAAAATTTAGCCTGGAAGGGCATCCAGCATACAACCAATATCTAGTCTGCATTTCATGTGCTGTGGTATCTTTAAAGTGCTGCTTATTCACATATTGTTTATTATTATTCTAGTCACTCCCAGTTCTAGAGGCCCGTGCCTGTGCTGCTGCTGGACAGAGTGGCCTGATGGCTCTGTATGAAGCCATGTTCACGCAGTACAGCACATGCACTGCACAGGTATTCTCATATTTAACATTGTTTACTGTGGTTGGTGTCTTCTCTTTACCTCACTCTTTTCTCTCTGTCCTCTCCAGGTCCTTGTCACTAACCTTGATTTCCATGACGACCAGAAGAGACAGAATCTGAACAGTACTCTACAGGAGCTGCTGAGGATGAACATTGTGCCCATCATCAATACTAATGACGCCGTGGTGCCCCCTCCGGAGCCCAACAGCGACCTGCATGGGGTAAATGTGGGTACAGACAGCAGGAGGGGCGAGGCTGGTGCTGGGGGCGGCACAACCAGCAGGGGGCCTCATAACTCTGTCAAAGGCATTACATTGTAGTCTGTGTGGAGACTGCAAAAGTTTTTTTCAGTAGTGAACAAAGGAAAGACTTAGTATAGCTCTATGCTCATTAACCAGTTCTTATTAGAAAGTTATATCTTTGTGAAAGGGTGGGCTATCCCTCTTATTCTGGAAGTCACTGTGGGCGCCGCTATCGTCATTCGGGTTGTGTTATTTTGCATGGGGCTGCTGATCTGGACCGCAGATAAGTTCTATATGGACTACAAAGCCATTTTAAAGCCTCCCAGAAAATCTTGTTGACTTGTTGGTCACATAAACATGGAACATTTTACACAAATCAACATACTTTTTATCAACTTTTCTCAAATTCTCCACTGAAATGAATAGGATCCTCTCTTAACTGAAAGTGCTGTCACAAAGAAGGCATGGTTTATTAGTATTTAGAGGTGGGGAAAAGTGGGCCAAGCAGAATAAGGTCAATATTGACAAAATTAAATATCACATTAATTTTGGAGATTCTCCCAATAGCATTTATTAGGTCATATTTTTGCCGCTCATCAAAAATTTACAAGCTAAAATATGCCTGTAAATGTCAGGATTGAGGATAAAGTGAATAAACAGTAAAATACAAATATCAGAATTTACACCTTTTATACCCTTCTTTATAAGATTACAGTTATACAGATTACAGTTTCTTTTTCAAATATTTTCATATTATTTGGCAACTGTTCTGACTCCATATTCTTATCTAAAACCTTGATAAGACCTTTTGCACAGTAGTCTACATGAGTACCAATATTATTTGTGGTTCCCTGCTCCACTGCTCTGCTTCACCAGCCCGACCCTTTATTTAAGCTCTATGCATGAAAAGGCAGAGCATGCAGTCACTGGGGTGGAATTGCTCTCTGGAGGTAACAACACTAAACATTTCAACCTGGAGTATCTTTTCCACTATAAATCATTAACAAGAGCATTAACAAACAACATAAAGTGTACTTATTATTTTATTAAGTTTTTTTTTTTTTGGTCTCTACTCTCTTTTTTTTATATGACTTTAGTTCAAAAGCTCAGAGATCTCATTTATAAAGCATGTGCACATACAAAAAGGCGTGGTTCATACTTTTCATGTGCTTCCTGTGTTCATGTGACATTTTTATGACCTTTTTCCATTCAAAATCATATAAGTCATATTTTGTTATAAATTATTAATTGGTATGGCAATCCTGTTTTCATCATTATGAAATCCATTGATAAAACGATAACATGGCGTGGAAATGTGTGGCCTGGTTCAAAAATGCTGAACTTTCTCTTGTTTCAGTTTTTTAAATGGGACAATAGATCTTTACCATTTGAGTATTTGCTCAAGTCTCTGTGTCTGTAGGTGATCAGCATTAAGGATAATGACAGTCTGGCAGCACGCCTGGCTGTGGAGATGAAGGCTGACCTCCTCATCGCCCTCTCTGATGTTGAAGGTTTGTGTGTTAATATGGAAACGTGTCTTTAAGGTGACATGCCATCTGTCCAGCACCATCTATGTCAAAACAGTCCTCTAAAGTTAAACTTTAACAAAAACACTCATCTTTCTGATGTGTTAATCATTAGTATCAACTAGACCTGAACCTGAGGGATTTGTATCTGTTTTGTAAAAAAAAGGAATGTGAATGTACATTTTTGTTATCTTCGCTCCACGTGTTATTTCTACATAACATGAACATTTTGGGAAACAGCTAAAAAAATACATCCTGATGCCATCAACACCTCCATTATCTCTTATGCGATTGTGTTAATAAGATTCCTGACAATTTAGATTGAGTCAACTAATTCAGTATTACCCATTATTTAAGATATTTATCGTGGGTAAAGTAAAGTCTTTTTCAGGTCTCTATAACAGCCCCCCTGGGACAGATGACGCTAAGCTTATTGACATCTTTTACCCTGGAGACCAACAGTCGATCACCTACGGTACCAAGTCACGAGTGGGCATTGGAGGCATGGAGGCTAAGGTAGTTTTGTTTGAAGCAAAACCAAAGATTTAATTAAACAAAGCCTTGTCACTTAAGATTATTGAAATGATTCTTGTCATCCTCGCAGGTGAAAGCTGCTCTCTGGGCTCTGCAGGGTGGCACCTCAGTGGTCATAGCCAATGGCACCCATCCTAAAGTGACGGGTCATGTGATCACAGACATTGTAGAGGGGAAAAAAGTGGGCACGTTCTTCTCAGAGATCAAGCCGGCAGGTAATTTTTGTCTTAGATACAGTATTCCCGGAGGTGTGGGATTGATAATATTACATCAAACCCAACTTTTTCTGTTAACTGACTTTAATGTGTCGTCTTTGAATAGGACCAACTGTGGAGCAACAGGCTGAAATAGCACGTAACTCAGGAAGAAATCTGGCCTCTTTGCATCCAGACCAGGTACATAAAGAAATACCGTCTCTTTTATATAGTGTGATATTTTCAGTATACAGTCCCACTGATATTATATAGAAACTTCCCTAACTTTTCCACTATGTTTGTAGCAAGTAATATACCAAACATGAATATATTTTTTATTGCAGCAGACTACACTGTGTTCCAAATTATTATGCAAATTATATCTTTCTCTGATTTTGCCAAATTGTCAATATAAAAATAATTTAAGTCATCAACCTTTAGAGCACAATTCAAATGTTATTGAACAAATCTCCCAATGATAACAGTATTTTTTTCAAAAAAAACTAAAATATTTTGTTCCAAATTATTATGCACAGAGTTTCAAACCATGTTTTTGTTGTAAAGAACTGAAAATGGTCATTTGTTTATTTTTCAATTAGAAGCATATATAAAAGCCATTTCACTCAAAACATCTTAACAGATCAAGTTACATTTTAACAAAGGACCCCTTATTTGAGAGGAGCTTCACAATTCTTGCATCCATTGAACTTGTGAGTTTGTGGAGAGTTTCTGCTTGAATTTTTTTTGCTGGATGTCAGAAAAACCTCCCAGAGCTGCTGTTTGGATGTGAACTGCCTCCTGCCCTTATAGATCTTTCACTTGAGGATGCTTCAAAGGTTCTAATAGGGTTGAGGTCAGGGGAGGATGGGGGAGGATGGGGGCCACACCATGAGTTTTTTCTTTTATGCCCATAGCAGCCATTGATGCAGAGGTATTCCTTGCAGCATGAGATGGTGCATTGTCATGCAAGAAGATGATTTTGCTATGGAAAGCATGATTCTTTTTGTACCATGGAAGAACGTGGTCAGTCAGAAACTCCACATACTTTACAGAGGTCATTTTCACACCTTCAAGGACCCTAAAGGAGCAAAACAGCTCTCTCCCCATGATTCCGGTTGAAAACATGACTCCGCCACCTCCTTGTTGACATAGCAGCCTTGTTGGGACGTGGTGGCCTCCACCAACCATCCACCACTCCATCCATCTGGACCATCCACGGTTGCACAGCACTCATCTGTGAACAGGACTGTTTGAAAATTAGTCTTCATGCATTTCTGGTCCCACTGGAGCCGTTTCTGCTTGTGAGCATTGGTTAAGGGTGGCTGAATAGAAGGTTTATGCATAACTGCAGCCTGTGGAGGATACACCTTGATGGTTGTTGGACTCCAGAGGCACCAGCAGCTTCAGATACCGGTCTTCTACTTTTTTTAATGACATTTAAGCAGCTGCTCTCTTAATCCAATGTATTTGTCTGGCAGAAACCTTCCTCACTCTGCCTTTATCTGGATGAATCCGTGTGTGCTTTGAATCAGCTACAAATCTCTTATTAGTACAATGATCATGCTTAAGTTTTTGCGAAATATTTAAGGTTTTCATACCTTGTCCAAGGTATTCAACTATTTCATGCTTTTCAGCACTAGAGAGGTCCTTTTTCTTTCCCTTATTGCTTGAAGATGGTGGTCTGCTTAATAATGTGGAACATTCATTCTCAAGTAGTTTTTCCTTTAATTGGACTTCTGAGATTGATTTCACTGACCCAAAAAGCCGTGAGACACAATTTGTTTTCACTGGAAAACAAAACATTTTACCTTTTATGACACTTACTAACACAATTTGCATAATAATTTGGAACACAGTGTAAAGATGAACAATATGTTGTTTCTTATATCTGTATATTTTGTCGATATCTGTTTGTTTGTCCTTATTACATCAGATGTGTTTTTTTAAACAGACTAGTGAATTTCAATGGGAATAGAAGAGAAATTAAAGTATAGAGGTGTCAATATGTTTACACTAGTGATAATGCAGGCACTATAATTAAATTGAAAGTGATAATCAGTAATATTAAATTAGTTGAGCGAAATCTGATTAACACAATGTGATTACACGTATATTCCCCGTGTAGTGAGTACAAAGAGAAACTGTGCCCTCTTGTGGATGGACTGGCACATTACTGACTTGTTAACTTGCACTTGTGCTGTCAGCGGAGTGAGATCATCTGCCAGTTAGCCGAGCTGTTGACAGAGAGGAAGGACGAGATCCTGGCTGCCAACAAAATGGACGTGGAGCTGGCTGTCACTGCAGGTGCCTGTCCCTCTCTCTCTGTGTGACAGGTGTGCACAGATAGACTGGCACCGAGCACTCAAGTCCAACTGTGCCAAAGTAGTTCTGCAAAGTACTTTAAGTTTAGTCCTATACTATAGCTCTAATTGGAAAAAAATGTTAAACTAGAAGCGGCATTTATATTTTATTACAATTCAGCAAAATCAACAAATAAGCATATAGTTTAGTCTAATTTAATTTAGTTATTTGGGCACTTTAACATTGTGTTTACATTACATGTATACATTATCATTAAATAGAAGCATAAATGACCCAAAAGGAGTAGGCTAAACTAATTGATTATGAACATGAACGCCTACCTCATTAAAAACAAAACTGACAGTCATTATCAAAAGGTAATACAAGGTCCAACTAAACTATAAAATGAGTTTTTGATATACTGGTATATTGTGTATTATTTTGTATGTAAATAATTAAGGCTGAACCAGACTAGATTACAGCATTTGAATTGTTTATTATTTATTGTAAACAAGGAATGTCCAAACAAAACTAGAAGATTATGTTAAAGTGATTGTGAATAATCTTAAAATTGTGAAGTTTCTTCTCACAATTATTGATTATACAGTTCCCCCAGCATGGGAGTAGCTTTATGAAACTTTACTCCAAAAAATAAACCTAAATGTTATAGAATATTGAATGTTGAATTGATTCATTTTTACTTCTAAGATTGTCCTGATTATTATTTTTTAATTTGTACAATTATATTATGACCTGGATATTCACAATTGTCAAATAACCAAATAATCTTGATATCCCTAATTGTAAATAGTGATTTGATATTATTTCTACACTCTACTCAAATGTTCCTTTTCTAGAATGTTGTTTTGACTTTATTCTTTCCCTCAGAGCACATGGCCCCTGCCATGCTGAACCGCTTGAGCCTGTCTCCAGCCAAACTCAACAGTCTGGCAATAGGTCTGCGGCAGATCGCAGTGGCGGCCCAGGACAGTGTGGGGCGGGTGCTGCGTCGGACCAGAGTCGCCCATAATTTGGAGCTGGAGCAGATCACCGTTCCCATCGGAGTCCTGCTCGTCATCTTTGAGGCCCGGCCCGACTGTTTGCCACAGGTTTGCACTCAGTACCTGCAGTGTAAAGAATCATGCAGTGTGTCAAATATGGTGCTAACATGGGTCTTTGTGTAGGTGGCTGCGTTAGCCATAGCTAGTGGCAATGCCCTCTTGTTGAAGGGAGGAAAAGAAGCTGCCAATACAAATCGTGTCCTGCACCAGCTCACACAGGAAGCTTTGTGTATACATGGAGTCACAGAGGCTGTACAATTGGTATATATATATATTTTTTTTGGTTCTACATATACTCAATATAAACACACTTAAGACATACTTGTTCAGGTTTGAGGCCAGTTTAATCCTGCTGTAGACTTGGTTTTGTTTTGTTCTAGTCCTGGTCTAGTTGCAATGTAGTTACAGTAATGATGTTGTTTGTGTACCAGAGTAAATGCACACAAAATTAAAATTGACAAATCAGCTTCCTGTAACTCAGACAGTTAAACTCGTAAAAAGTAAAAGCATTAAAAATTGTTTATCATAGGTGAGTACTCGTGAAGAGGTAGAGGACCTGTGTCGACTGGACAAATTGATAGACCTGATTATCCCGCGGGGGTCATCCCAGCTGGTGCGGGACATCCAGTACGCAGCTAAAGGCATCCCAGTGCTCGGGCACAGCGAGGGAGTCTGCCATGTTTATGTGGATGCAGATGCCAGTGCGGATAAAGTCCTCAAAATTGGTGAGAAATGTCAGAATTAATATCTCAGCCATCACTATATGACCACTGGGCAAGCATTAGGACAAAGACACGAATATGAAATATGAAAGTTGTCATTGTGAGACAAATGAATCAGATTTCTAAGTCTATAACTGGTTATTGTTGTATAAAGGAGTCCATATTAAGCACATGGTAATATTGTAATAGAGTACTGTAAATGTAAATATACCTCTGTAGCTAATTACACCTTTTACTTTTCTCAGTTCAAGATTCAAAATGCGATTACCCAGCTGCCTGTAATGCAATGGAGACTTTGCTGATCCACCGAGACCTTCTGAGGACCCCAGTTTTTGACCAGATTATTGGTACTCTGCGAACAGAAAGCGTAAGACGAATACAAGCTATCCTATGAAAAGAAGAGACTCGTGGCCCTCAATAGCCTAATTTTCTCCTTCATAGTCTAAAAGCAATAATATTACAAAGACAAATTCTGTTTATTAGCTTTTTGGACACTTTACAAAAGGTTAAAAACACAATTCCATAGAAAAGCCTGTTAGTAAGAATGTGTGTTTTTCAAGGTATTTTTCAGCCATAAAGATGTATAAATAAAAAAAAAGTTGAATGCCATACCATTAAGCATTCCAAGTAAAGTAGTAACATCTCCATGGAGCAGGTAGCGCTCCCCCAAACAAGTTACATAGTCCTTTTTAATATTTAAAAGAAGCTGTCAGTGACAGTCTGTGGGACACATTGTTTACACATTCTGATGTTATGTTTTATGTCTATGATTTTAGGTGAAGATCCATGCAGGGCCACGGTTTGCCTCGTACTTGACATTCAGTCCGTCTGAAGCCAAATCCCTGAGAACAGAATACGGAGACCTGGAGTGCTGTGTGGAGGTGGTGGACAGCATGCAGGAGGCAGTGGACCATATTCACAAATACGGCAGCTCCCACACTGATGTCATAATTACAGAAAATGGTACGTCACTCTAAATATTACAGGTAAATGGGTGTGTGATTATTTGTAATTCACCAAAGTAACATTGCGGTTTTGAGAATTTTTGCATTATGAAAGTGCGCTCTGTTGTGATGATCCGGTGCAGAAGAAGTGAGTACTATTTCAGGACAAACTCAGAAAAAGTTCTAATTTTAGTGCAGATAATTTTGGATGCAGTGAAGAGCATACAGCTGCCATCTAGTGACCACACAAGGTACACTCATGATCATCATGAAATGTACAAAGGCCTGTGACTGACGGTGTAGACTTATAAAGAGACACTTGTTTTGACTGTATACCAGTTTGTTCTCAGTGTAGAGCTGTGAAGCACCTTAAATTGACTTATTTATTGCATCATTATTTTAAAGTTTCATAACACTTGCATAATAATTAGTACAATTAGCTGTATTTTTGGGTAGGATATTTGATTGTTGTTTAATTTATCTTCAGTGTAAGATGTTTTTAATCTTCCAGAGGACACAGCAGAGCAGTTTCTGCAGCAAGTTGACAGTGCTTGTGTTTTCTGGAACGCTAGCTCCAGATTTGCTGATGGTTATCGCTTTGGACTGGGTTTGTTACATCATTTCTCTCACCATTTGTCTTTTAAACATAAAAATATTTCAAAACTGTCTGACTAGCCTGTGTTCATGCAGGAGCTGAGGTGGGCATCAGCACGGCCCGTATTCACGCCCGGGGCCCTGTGGGGCTGGAGGGACTGCTCACCACTAAGTGGGTGCTGAGGGGGGAGGGACACACGGCCGCAGACTTCTCTGAACAGGGCACTATGGAGTACCTGCATGAAAATCTGCCCGTCAGCCCCCCGCTGGCCAGTCATAGGGACAGCAACTAAACACACAGTGGACTCCCAGTGGGACAGGTTTACAGCAGAAGGTATGGGCCCTGTGGGGCTTGTTAAAAGAACTGTTTAGAACAGTCTAAGCACAACACAGGACAAGATTTAGGTGGAACATTGTTAAAACAAGTTCTTACTGTTAGATTCTACCTCATACAACAATACATTTAAATAACTGCTATCAATAATGAGCAAGGAAATGTTTACAGTTAAATTGCACAGAGGTAGAAGCAAATTTTGGAGACTATTTTGAATAATTTCTTATCACCAAAAGACGGTATTGAAACTGCATTTTTATTAAAATAAGTAGTTTGCTTTATTTTACTTGAGATTTTTCTGTTTGCTTTATTTTACTTTAACGTATTTGTTTTTTTAACAGTTGTTTTTGTTAAGGTGAAATTGTTACTGTATTATGCCTTGGCCTATATGATAAATTATTTTTCAGTTTTTGTCATCCATGCAGTTTCCTATCATTTATAATTGTGCATTCAATAATTGAATACTTTTTGAGAAAAATATCTAAACGCACTCCCATTTTATTTATTGTTATTCTCATCTTCTTGTTCCTTGTGGCGCCCAAAGCTTGTGTCAGAGCCAAAGTGTAATTGACAAGCTGCCTCCTTGGAGCTCGGGGCTACAACACAACTGCTTTTAAATGAACTCTGTGCCAGTCTGTCTATCTGATGCACTTGTGTTCAGCTTGTTTAAAACCACCATTGCTCAATAAAAGCGTTTGAAAAGAAATGTACAGTATGTAAAGTTGCTTTGATTTTTCAGATATTCCTCACTTAAATTTATCCTTTTGTCCTGAGTCTTTCTACTTCCACAAAGAAACACAAATTAGCAGGAAAAAGTTGTCCTGATTTGAAAACCAGACATCTAAAAATTGTCTTTTTTACTGTTGCCCATGGGGAATTTTGTGTTCGCTGGAAGTGGGGCATGCGAGCTGGAAGACAATACTATAGAGGTTTAATTATCCAGCCATCACAAATGAAAGAGGGATCCAGATTGCACACTAATAATGCTATCACAGACTGGTGTAGACGCAGCCTTCTTTTCCTACGTCTTCGAAACCTCTAAAGTCACGACTCGACATCTTTAAAAATGTACAACTTACACTTGAATCAGCTGGTCCGAAGGGTTCAAACACAGATCTGACTCTTTGGTCCTTTTCATGTGAGAACGATGGAGGAAGCGCAGTTAAATGGCTTGAGGTAGCGAAGGATCATTTTAGGGACAGGACTGTTTGATGCTTAAAACGGCAGGATCACAAACCAGTGATTCAGGTGCAACTGTGTTTTACTATGAAAGAGTATTTTATTTTAAAATGTCTCTGTGGACCCAGTTTAAAGGTGCAGTTTAGTTTGTTAAATGTTTATGGTTGTAAGATTTTCTTGTGAAGGTTTTTGAAGGTGTGATCTTATTTGCGATGCTGAGTGTTACGAAGGTAATCTTTGGTCATAACTTAAAAGGGCACTATGTAACATGTGTCTCCAATTCAGTTCAGTTTTATTTATAAAGCAGTTTTAAATAGATTACAACTTCAGCTGCCCAAAGCGCTTCACATAAAAAGTCAACAAAAAACAAATATACAGCTACTACAATACAAGGGCAAAGAACAATAAAACACCAGTTTTGTTTGCCAAGATCTACTCTCTGGTTAGTATTAAATGCCAGGGAGAAGAGGTGGGTTTTCAGTCTAGTCTTAAAGTGCATTAAAGACTAAGAGAATATACTTTGACTGATAAGTTACTATGGGTGTACAAAAATATTGATATATCGTATTGTTTAACTTAATGACACAGTATTGATGTTGTGGACTGCTGTATAGATTTTTAAAATATAAATATATATTTTACCAAATTATTCTGTGACAGTGCTACAATTGTGTGACTTGTTTACAGGAAAGAAACTTGTTTATGCAGAACATTTGACATTTGATTCACTGCTTTGATGATTAAAATAGGTGTTTTTCATATTAGCTTTGCACAGGTAATGGTTTAACAAAAACATTTAGTATCACAGTTGTGTTTTAGTTAAAATGTTGTGATCCTTTAGAGGTCTTAAACTGCACCCGTCCTTGTATAAGTGTAAATGTGGAGCTCGTATAAGCTGTGGATGAATGATATTGACCAACAGTTTGATTTCTAGTTAGTCACATGCACTAAACAAAATGCACTTCATGTTCATTCATCTTCAGTGAACAGAAGAGAAATGCTACATTAAATGTTTATTTCTTGTGAAAATGGGATTGATCATTAAGGTTTTTCACTGAATCGTATTGAACCAATTTGAAAAAGTACTGTATCGAGATATGTATAGTATCGTGGCCTATTTATCGAGGTTTGTATCGTATCGTAAACTCTTAACGATACCCAGCCATGTTACATAGTATGGCATTAAACCCACCAATGTCACATTTATTGAATTATATGTGTTTTTATTTTTAAAAAAAATGTTTTCTTGCTATAATAGTTCTTTAGCTATTGAATCAGAGATTTGTTGTGTGTATCCAGGGCTTTGGTCTCTTACTCTTACTCTCTGTATCTTAATGTTGCGTATTAGACATAAAACTTTGGCACATCTGCAAATCAACAGTTGCAATACTCTTCATTTCTCAATATATCTGTGGTGAGTTGTCAAGACTTCACAATGCTAATGGCTCAGCTCATTGTGTCATTACTGAATGAAACCAGGTTGAGTGACAAATTGTTTTCAGGTATTGAAAAATAAACTTGGCCAGGTCAGTGTTTGGCCTTGGATTAATTTATAGTTGCCATGTTTCTTCTGGCTCCCACAGTTAAGCTCCAGCTCATGATGCCACTATTGCACGCTGTCTTCAAGGTATTGTTGTAATATAAAAACCACGACAAGGGTGAATCTCTGCTCTGACAGCCTTTAATTGGACATAACTCAAGGCTAAAAACACATATCTTTCTCCACTTTTCATCTTAAGAGACTCCATCGTACTCCCCACTGGGCTTCAAATTTTTCACAATCAATAATTAATAATAAGCGGGTTATTTATTCATGTAGATCTTTGCCAATTACGCGATCTCTAATTAACAAGTTCAATAATTGATATTTATTTCTGAAAGGGCTGCGGTATCTTGGGCTGGATGAATTATGCATGACCAGGGATCAGATTTTTTTTTTGTTTTTTGTTCTGAGAGAGTACGATGCTTGGGGCGAACCAGACCACTTTGACTGGAACCCTTTGAGTTGCCACTAGCCCTGTGATGTGCATCTAACATGGGCATAAAGACTCGTACATGCCATCCTTAGATACCCTCTTTCACACTTTAATATAGCGCTTCAAAGAATACGCCAGTGTTCTTGATAATTTCCCTTTGTGTATCTGGACTATAAAGTGTACGGAAATTCTTGTCTTGCTTGGCGCGCCTTTGTGCCACTGAACGTAACTCCGCTGGTGTAAAAGTTCAAATGCCCAAACTACAATGCGAGGAAAAAAAAACTCATTTTTGAAAGCCTATCCCCCTGATTGCTTGATAGTGACAGTTTAACACTCAGTTAAAATTAAATTAACATAGGCCTCGCTTTCATCACTTTTATTATGATTTTAGTAGGACAGGAGGTTAGAGACCTGAAACCATTTTGCTTTGGAATGAATGAAAGAAAATTAAAAGGATCAATTTAATATTTATGGAGATGCCACCTTGGTCAAAAAGTACACCCTCATGTTTAGCAAAATGGTGGAAAAGATCTTAACAAAATAGAAAAGTTGAAAAATCTAATTGAAATGTATAAGTTGTATTTAACATTGCGTATTTCATTTGTGGTGAGGTTCACAATAAATGAAGCATATTTATTCTTTTTTCAGGCAAAGTTTTAGTTAGTTTTTGTAACTGACAGGTCACGTGATGCTGCTACGACATGTCCAGGCAGCTGATTTTAACAGGTTTTGGCGCTGTCTTCCTATCGGACGATGCAGAGGGCAATGAAAAACACAATATAAACACACCAGTAAAACCGTACAGAAAACTCAGGCAACTATTTGTTCACCCAAAAGATAAAATAGAACCTGTCTTGCAATAAAACATACATCGAGGAAACAGGGAGGACTTTCAGTACACAGAAAAAGGAACATAGAACAGAATATGAGAAGAAAACAGCTAAGGCGTGTACACGAGCAACAAAACGGCAAACATCATTGGCACAGAGGACAACAAACATCGTTGCTGGATTAAGGAGGCAATCAAAATATGGAAGAAAGCCCACTGGACTATAAACCGGGATGAAGGGCAATGTTCCCTCTAATTTTTCACGAGTCTGAGCAAACACACAAACTCCCTGAGTGTCCCATGGACCACTGTGAGCAACATCAGACCTGTGCACTGTGGTCATGCTGCATCGCATCCATCCAAGTTAAATGGTTTATTAAAATAATCAAATTACAGCATTTACATTTCTGTTATAAGACTTTTAATTAAGTGCTTTAGCCACTTATACAATGAAAATGACAAAAATCTTGCTCATGACCTGTGTAGTATGTTAATGCTATTGGAAGTATAAATATTTTATTTTAACTATGGAAAAACATGAGCTTCCATCCAAACCAAGACAACTGTAAACTCCAATGTTGAAAACACACTTCACATTTTCATTATAAAGCTCTGACTTGTATTATGAGTAAAAGCCATTGTGTGAAGCTTTTGCTGTGACTGAGTGAGATTGTCCTAATGTGTCTGTGAGACAGTCCGGTAACTCTTTTTCAGTATATGACATGATCATTTGATTTTTACAACTCATAAACTAGTGACAGTCAATGACCAACACACACTGAGAGGAATCTGTATCTGCACAGCTCCTCTATTACTGTACATTTACATATCATATCAAAACACAATATAAAATGTGTATTTGTATATAAAATATATTCAAAACAAGTTGTATGGGTCAAAATAAATATATATTTACAAACCACACACTGCAAACAGTGAACAAACACACACACTTCAAAATGTAAATAAACACACACTGGAAACTAAGAACACACTGGACATGTGACAGTGTGACACTCATTCTGTGACAGTGGCTCAGTGGTTAGGGGTTGGAGAATCGAGTCTCGCTCGGACCAACTTCTGTCATTGTGTCCTTAGGCAGGACACTTCGCCCAAGTGGTGTGTGTGTGATGATTGGTGGTGGTCGGGGGGCGCAGATTGGCATTAGCTAATGCTAATGATTACACATGATACACATTTGACCCACAATTAAGTCAATAGCAGAATAAACCACGCTTACCGATCAGGAACAGCATCCAGTCCATCAGCACATAAGGTCCTCTGCTCCTGAGTCCATCATGAGATCTTCACTCGGTTCCACGAACCGCTCCGGGTCCGAGATGTCTCTAGTTTAACTTGTACAAACATCCACAGTGTCCTCGGTCGCGTACTTCTTTTGTTTTGTCCGTTTCCTCATGTTTTAAACGCAAAACTGCTACAAAACAGAGCGTAACAGTGCGACCAAGGGCGGGCCGTCGGGACGTTAAGGGGTTCAACACTTAGCATCATTAGCATCATTAGCATCATTAGCATCATTAGCGAGTCTTCACTCCACGTCGGCCACATCGGCTAAAACTCTGGTAGCGGCGCATGAGGACGCCTCTCTATGACGTAGATAAGCTGCGCAAATACGTATGTGAATCACGTAATTGTCTGGAGCAGCTCGTCCCCGGCCACACTCACTGACTCACATTGAAAAATAGCGCAGAATTAATTGTTGTGTGTTTATTTTATTTTCAATTCCGGTTCGATTTTTTTGTGCGCAGCACAGATTTTCTGTGCGCGGAGACGCGCAGTTTAGAGGGAACAGTGACGAAGGCGCTTTTTTACTCTCACACACCGGGGATACTGTCCTGAAAAAGTCGGATTGCAGATGGCGCTGTCATCCTGTCTCCACCGGTAGGAAAACCTGTTTGAATGGACACGTCACAGCAACATCACGTGACTACTCGGAGGAAGAACGCCAGTGAGCAGTCAAAACTGTCAGGTATGAACACAAACTAAACCTTGGTCTGAAAAACGAATCTATTAAAAATAAATTCAGGGAAAACCAGATAAATCTCACTGAAGTAATGAAGCATATTGTTGTACATTAACATTTATTTATATTTATTTAGACTTATGATCTCTGTAAAGCTTCTGTGCCTGAAATCTCATCAAAATGACACCTGATGCCCTTCTTGATGCAGTCAGCCACATATGGACTGATGTATTGTCCTATCACGTCGTCAGTGCTCAATATTGCCTGATCTCAGTCGTGCCTGGTTAGTCCGCGGATGGGAGACCAGTTGCCATAGTGGGGCAGCAGTGGTTCTATTGTTTAGTGTCATTGTGAGTGAGCAGAGGACTGATGGTGCAGATTTGCAGCCTTGCTTCTGTCAATCTAACCCAGGGCAGGTGTGGCTTCAACTGTAACTTCACACCACCAAGTAGGAAGTGATTTTAGTCACAAAATTGTAACTAAAAATGTGTCTTGCCCAAGGACAAATTCAACCACTATCCTAGAGGTATTATCATCACAATTAAAACAAACAAACAAACCAAATAATTTTCCACTCTTTTTTTATTGAACTACTGCAGTTTATCCACTTATCCACCATATTGTAATCATTGATGTAGGACTTTGTATAAAACCCAATCACTAAATATCCATAATTGGACACTACCACATGTAAACAAAAGGGTTAAAATGTATATGGTCTATGTAAAAACCATTAGCATCAGTTAGCTTCAGTAACCCTTCTAAGAGACCCGATAGTGGGAGTGGCACTGCCCCATTCGCTGTGCCTCCTGTACTCGCCAGGACGCAGGAAGTACTGGCGCCCCCTGTAGTTGGGATGCTCATGCAGCATCCAGTAGCCCTCCATGACGTTGACTGAGGAGATGTCCCGGGTGTGGAAGCGCTCGTGAAGGTTGGGACAGTCATCACTAAGCTCCATGTTCTGGCCTCCAAAGTCGGAGCGCTCAAAGATCTTCATCCTGTAGCTCCCATTGTACTGGAAAAAACATTTGGAGCAAGGCCAAGTTTATTTTATAGAGTTAAATATCAAGATGGGTTTGTAGACAAGGATGTAGAGCTGGGGTGTCCAGATTTTTGTCACTACGGGCCATATACTGAAACTTACGAAGAGGAGGGACACATGAATCGTAGGCAATGCAGTAAATCATTCAGATGGATGACTTTGACAGAGCCACTGTTCCTTTAATAAGACTTAGGACATACATTTCACGTCTGTATCAAAGTGCTATGTTTTTTATTGAGGTTATGATTGTAAAGTTACTTAAAACTGCAGTAAATGCCCATTCAGCAGGAGGCCTTATAGACGCATTTGGCCTCCAGACTATTCTGTAGAAAATAGGGTCATAGTTGAAACTGGCTAAAAATGTAGTTTAGCATATGTAAGAAAATGAGTTAAACCTTTATTACACTATCTGTCCAACACGAGTCATTCAAATGAAGGAAGCCTTTTCTCTAAAGGGTCAACTACAAAAATGACCAATTTTACTTTAAGCCCTATGCTCTAAATCACTTAGGACAAGTTAATGTCAAAATGTATTAGTATTAAAAATATACATGGTATTTAATATAAATACAGGTGAGAAAAAGTGCCAAGCCTGGATGGAGTGAACTTTAATACAATCCTAGATGGAATAGACAATGGATGTAGAAGACATTGTTGTTTTGAAGGTTGATGACTTACTGGAGGCACCATGCGGCAGGAGCGGATGCAGTCGTTGAAGCCAGCCCAGCGTTGGTACTCGGGGTACTCCCCCTTGTGCAGCATGTACTGGTACCCAGAGTAGTTGGACTTCTCATAGGCCACCCAGCAGCCGCTGTCCACACGGATGGAGTTACAGCGGCTGAAGTGGCTGTGCATCTCGGGACAGTCACTAGTGCACTCATAGTGACGGCCCTGGAAGTTTTTGTCCTCGTAAAACACAATCTGGAAGAAGAGCACGGTAATTCTCTAATCAAATCTGCAGCTGATTTGTTTTGTGCTGATATACAAACCAAAAATACAAAAAGAAAATGACAAATGAGGCAGGTATTTGAGAATTGAATAGATGCAACAAGTATATGAAAATAAAATTTAAAAAGTATAGTAGTAGAGTTAAGTTTAAGTGTCAATTTAGATTATTTGTATTAAGTCATGGCAAAAAACACCGATATGCTGAGTGATAAATATATGTAGAAACCATAATTACATACTATCAATTGGTTTGATACTAGTATAATGGTAATAAAGCACATTTTCAGCTGTATCCAAAATAATGCAGTTCGACATATAGGCTGAGCTATTTGCTGTATGAAATATAAAAATGTTCTGTCTTTTAACAAATCTGGATCAAAATTGGGTTTTTGAATACAGTAAAATCAAGTAATAGCTTTTCATAATCTATTTCTTGTTGATACCTTCTTTCTCCTAGTGTCGGTTTGCTATAGCACAGATAAAAGGTCAGAATGTGTCCCTTACCTTGCCCATTGTAAGAGTTGAACAGTGTGGAGCAGACCAGAACCGTCCCGTTTGAACCCGGGGTCTTTATAGAGCCTGCTGGGATCAGGGCCTTTTGCAAAGCTTTGTGGAGTCAGCACACTGCGCTCTATAGAGGCCACAGCCACACACTATAGGACAGTCTAAAGCTTTGTCTTTGTCTGTGTATAGAAAAGGCTGTACGGCTGCACTTTCTGAACCAGGTGACAAAAAGAGTGCCACATATGCCTTTACTGCGATCAATGCCAAAGACTCAGAGTCGAGACGTTTGTTTCAGCTTTGTGTTCAGGTAAATCTAAACCTGGGTTAAAAGAAATATACAATTCTATATCCCCACATATAGACACAGATCTGTTTTATGTTTGTAGTTAATAATTAATAACAAATCATATTAAATATACTTCTCAAATTTCAAATCAAAGAATAATTCCACACAAAAATGAAAAGTGACCCATGATTTATTTTGAAAGCAGTTTAATAATGATTTATACATTTCACATAGTCCTCATCCTCCTGAAGGAGCCCACCATGGGGTTGTGGCAGCCCCAGTCCCCACAGGCCCTGTACTCTCCGGGCCGCAGGATGTATTGGCGCCCCCTGTAGTTGGGGTGCTCGTAGAAGATCCAGTATCCCTCCATGATGTTGCAGGAGTAGATGTCCCTGAAGCGGAAACGGTCGTAGACGTTGGGGCAGTCGTCCATGAACTCCATACTCTGGCCCATCATGTCAGGCCTGTTGTAGATCCTCATTCTGTAGGAGCCTCTGTACTGTAGTGGGAAACAGGAATCACACATTACATCTCCTTTTATTACTACTACTAGCACTACTACTGATTGTTGAAAGATACAGAGGCATTAGATGGAAATTAGGGCCTAACATTGAGCATTTTACTCTGTGTAATCTTCTTCTCAGGTGTTATGTTTTTGTGTAAAATTTGAATATGAAATGAAGCCCCCAAAAATGTTACTTTCTATACTTTATTTGGGCATTTTAAAATAAGAAACTAAAACACAACCATGTCACTTGTCACACACCCTACCCTCGCCTGTTGTGTAAATTTTACCTTTGTCACTGAGGAATATCACATTCCTTAGAAAATCTACTTCTGCCCTTTTTGGCTTATATGACTGCACTTGTATATTTCATGTAAATCTGAATGAATGATACTTCCACTATTTGACCCGTGTTTTGCGTCTACCTAAAGTTGACCGACTTACGGGAGGGAACATCTGACAGGAGCGGATGCAGTTGTTGAAGCCCATCCAGCAGTGGTAGTCGGGGTACTCTCCGGGCCCCATGATATACTGGTACCCCATGTAGTTGGGCTTCTCATAGGCCACCCAGTGTCCTCCGCTCACCCTGATGGAGTTACAGCAGTTGAAGTGCCTGAAAGTGTCCATGCAGTCATTACCGCACTCCCAGTGACGACCCTGGAAGTTACGGCCTTCGTAGAAAATTATCTTGAATAAAAAAAAGACAAATACAACATATCAGTTCAAGCTGCATTACTTCTGATTGGCCAGTAGGGGACACTGCACTCAAGCTTAAACATCACAGCTTCCTCTCGCTGTGGCTCTGTGAAGTGATAGAGTGCTTGACAGTTGAAAAGCAAGATTTTAATTTAAAGAACATTGTGTTGTTTTGGCCCTTCAAATTTAACACAATTGCTGTCACACTTGTCCGTGCCAAATGCTATAGACTAGAGAAATTTCAAATCTTATTGCTGAGGGATTGTCACCTAAAACAAGCTTTTAATCTGTCACTTCAAGTAATTCCCCTGCCTCTGTGCTTCAATGTCAGTGTCGTTCAATTCAAAAAACACCTATTCTAACTTTGTCCAATAATTCGTCCATACCTTTCCCATGGTTGCAGGGTTGAGAATCTAGCGACACCAAAGCTCAAAAAGCCTTGTGACCCTATTTATACAATTTCCCTGTCCACGAGGCCTCCGCAATGCGTCACAAACTGCCTCTTTCTACCTTTCGCCTATCTACTAGTGTTTACCTATAGAAATGAAATGAACCCCATGCATGCGCTATTTTGTGTTTGGATGACCTTCGACCTTGTTATGCCTCCTTTTCAAACGCCACACAAAAGCCCTTTGGAGATGCGGCCCCCCGTCAACAAAGCATTTTTAAAAAAGTGTACATTTTATTTTTTTTAGAACCGTCAAACTGGGCTGTTTCATGTTTGGGAAAAGTTAGAGCGTTTGCTAACTGCCATGCTTCTAATTGGACTTGATATTGTGGACACTGATGTAATCTACACTGATAGCTCGTCTCTTTTTAGCTTCCATAGCCCGCAGTTGTTGCTATGATGCCAGACGGGGCCAGCTTGTTCGCACTTTTGTGTTTGTGTATTTGATAGATATGAAAGCGAGGATCTGGGGCATGCGTTTTGTCTGTCTGTAAAGTCATAGACCTGCTTGGACTCTTTGGAGGTGTAGCCCACAGCACTAACATTATGGTGAAAGGCCAGAATAGGTTGGGGTCATGCATTGTTTTTCCTGGAGCCAGCTGATGCCAGAAAGGTCATCTTTTGAGTCTTTTCATCGGGATGCCCTCTCAACATTTTTGTTTGCTTTTTCACCTCCCGTTACATGTTTTCAGAAAAGCACAATAGCCCTTTATTTCATTGTTAAAACACTATAGCCGCGGCCATACGCAACTGTGTTTTTGCATTAAGGAAAAGCGTTGATAAACCTCCATATCTTTGATCATTCATTGACTCAAAACTTCAGTAGTTGTTTGAAGCCACCATGTTTTTTTTATGACATAAGTAGATCATTGATATCCTTTCATCGCTCTGTATCTTATAATTGTGAAAGATTATTTTTGTTGTTTTGCCACTTTGGGGTGCAAATATTTATACTCCCAGATGTTTTTAACGAGAACATATAAAGAACAACTGTTTTCAACTGGCTCAGATGTATAGTAGAAATTTGTCACTTTTTATGTTGATGTTTAATCTTTATTATTGGTGCAACTTTACAGTGTAATGTGATTTGGCCAAGTACTGGTCCAATCCTCTGGTATAGCATTTACAGTATTATAATTGTTCGACAAAAGCTTGACAAAATGATTTAGATTTTTGAAGGTTTTTTTTGTTTCTTTACAGTTTTTTTTTTTTTTTTTGGTGTGCTTTGAGTTTCATTATATTAAAGATACACTATGACACTTTTATGGTAGAAGGTACGCCACCTGCCTGTCTCCATGGAGTTAATGTCATTTTGCCTGGAATGTTCCACTGTATGACATTAACATATCAAACTACAATTTATTTAATTTGACTAAGTTTATTGTTCAAACATATAAAATACCTTGAAAAACATATTATTGTGAACAGTCATCTCCAAAGTTTGACTCAATTTTGTCACTTGCTTGTCTTCTTGGAGGTAGATAAAGTTAATGCCATACTGTGAAACATTTCAGGCAAAGCTATAACATCTCCAAAGCATAAAAATGTGTTAAATCCTTTAGAAATAACGTGGAGTGTTAGGTGTGTAGGAACTTGTATTTTATTTATATATCATAGTGTGAAGGGTTATGGCAAAACTGTCATGATAAAAAAAAAATTAAAAAAGTGAAATCTATTTGACCTTTGACCTCTCATTTTCATTTTATTCATGTCAAATTTCTTAGACTTACATTCCTCCATCTTCCACATGTGGTAACTTCACCCATCTTCTCCAATGATCATCTTTAGCTCTTCTACACCTCGTCCTCTCCCCACCCTGAAGGGAAGGGAACATTACAAAGACTCTCGCCTGCTTCCTTGGTTCCCCCCGGAGCAGAAGAAAGCCCCGCTGTGGAGCATTCCCATCTCTATCTCACATGGGTAGAAGAAAGGGGAAGGGGAGAGCGTGGAGGGGGGGCTGTGTAGCTTCATTGTGTCCGAGGATGCGGTGGTACAGTTGGGGTAATGGCGCAGGAGATGGGCCGTGTTTGACTGCTGTGTGGGGATCTAAGTGATTCATGTGGCTTCATACAGAGAAACAGAGAAACGGACAGTTGAACTTGACTTGTCTTATGATCATAATGCAGCACGGGTTAGCTGAAACACGGGCGCTAACATGTATAAGACGGTAAGATGGAAGTTTAGAGGTTGAAATAGACTGTTAATAGGTACAGAAAGAATTTGACAATTTATATCACCTAGATCTCAAACAGTGTAACGTTGCAGTAGTCGAGGTGAACTTATTCTCGCCTCTCGCCGTCAAAAAGTAAATGTATGAAAAGTTGTAGTAAAAGTAGTAGCAGCAGCAATAACCGAACTGACAGTGAAATGTGGTTGTTAAGGAGTTGACTGTAGACCAGCAGCCGAATGTAGTTGTGGTACTAGATCTTGTAGTAGCAGTAGTCGTGGTGGCAGATGTACTTCTCTAGAATGAGTGTTGTGAAGATGTGCAAAATTTGACAAATGAAGTATATCGTTAATAATGAAAAAGAGTTGACTTAATTAGGCCTGTCAAGAAAATGACTATATCAACTAAATACCCAAAATCTTCTGACTTTTACAAAATGTATAATGTCTTTGTAAAAGTGGGAAGATTTTGGGTATTTTTGTTGTTAAATGATAAGATTTGAGCTATAGCGTTTTGAAAAAGTAACTCTAGGGCAAATTATTTTTTTATTCTGCTATTAATTTGTTACAGCTTATGCCATTTAATAATACTGCCTATTTACAATAAGTTTACTAGGAGTATCTTGCATTAGTGTTATTGTATCAGTGTCTTAAAATAGTTTCAATATCATCGTTTATCATTATATTTCTCTGTAGTGATATATCGTGCTTCAAAATGTGTTAGCGTGACAGGTCTGGTAGTTAACATTACCCACCCCTTGATGCAAATAACATTTTATACATTTATTCGTAGTAATTGTTGTACTGGTAAAAGCTGTAAAGTAAGCTACACATGTTACGCATTTGACATGTCCTTCAATGTCGCCGGGGCAACCAACCACATCGCATGTACTGGTAGAAACAATAGCGTTTTCTATAAAGTTAATGTATGTGATACTGGTAGCAGCAGCATTATGATACTGCATTTTTAATTACTTTACTCCAACTTTGAAGTAGTCTTACGTTTAGACTTCTTCATGGCCTTTTCTGATTGTTTTTGGCCTCGTAACTTTGTAAGTCGAGATAGTGAAGCATCTGGAATGTGCTCTTTTCACTCTACAGCCATCATAACAAGACCTGCTGTTTGGGAGGTGATGTGTTTGCTCCTGAGAACCGGCTAATCTGGTGCTGAAAACATGGCATAATCGGAAAAAAGAAAAACACCAAAACAACAAGAAAAATGGGAATGGGAATGAGGAGCGGTCTTTATGCTGAGCGATCATCCTCTCCATTCTCTGTCAGAAAATCTCCCGGCGTTGTAGCAGCTCTAGTCTTTGCCAGTCCTCGCACACTCGCCTCTATCGGGACCACCAGACGCATGCAGCCGCTATGAGCCGCTGCCAGGCCCGGGATTTACCGCCATGCCTCTGATGTCCGCCATCTTTCTTTGCCGAAGGATAATTAAAAGAGGAAATGGTATTGGAAGAACATAGTAGTGGTAGGAGGAGGGGAGGAAGGGGGAGACTGGACTGTGCAAATAGATGTGGCTGTCAATTATGCACACTTGTTTATGTGTTCTGTGGCAGCGCTGATTTTTATGTTCCACTGTCCCCGACCGACGGCATCAGAATGGAGTTGAAAGTTTGTTGTAAAGCCTGAGTTTGTGGATGTAATGCAGTGTATGTAATTAAAAACACTTATAGGCTAACGAAGGACGGCTAAGCGATGAAAAAGCAAGAAGTTCTTTCTCTGTTTTGGCAGTAACATCTTATGAGATATTGATAATTGACAACAAAAACAGGACTGAGATTTTAAATTTAAACACAACTGCCTTTATACAACTATAGATGATGTGGACGGTGGCTCAGAATGTAGAGCGGTTGGACTATACCTCGAAGGTTGAAATCCAGCGCTCCTTGATTCATCCGTTTGTCTTTTCCCGGAGAATGTGTAGTCTGTGCGTATTCGATGGAGGTCAAGAGTCCAGAGGCGCAGTCTGGTTGCCACTTCCCTGTCAGTCTGCCCCATAACCATAAGGTTTTCAGTAATATTAATTTCCAGATACAGTTTTGGAATGGTCTCGCTCTATTTCAGAACTATTTTGAGACAACATGGTAAGATCAACAACATGGGAAGATGATTTTTTTGGTGTTAAAACACATTGTCATTGTGGTATTACAAAGTTGTCAAGAAAATAAAAACTTAAATCAGATCCTACAACTAGTATCAATTCTAGATACTCAAATTGAAATGTTAGTATCGTAACAACAGCACTTAGTCGAGTTAAACTGTAAATATACTGTAAATTCTCGTTCTTTTGCAAAACTTGAATTATTGCTTTGGGATGGTGAACTCCTATTATCTTTTGCCACTTGTCATTTTGCCAGTTTCACATGATGCCTGTTCTCAGTTTGACTAAAACTATTTGAGATTCTGCGGCGCACATGACCCAGAGTGACAGCGGGTCCCCTCTTGTTTCCTCTGACTCTCTCTGCTCCTGTGAATGATGCTTTCACGTTGATCTCTTCTCACTGTTTTGACGTGGCACGCCTCCCCTGCTCCCCAACGCTCCTCTGCTTTTCAAGGCTCCGCTCCCCCTCCTTCTCCTAATAAATCCAGGTGCCTTTTAAGCCCCTGTTTACTGACACATGACAAAAAGTTCAGCCGCCCTGCCTCTCATCTGTGTTTTAGCGCACTGTACCTCCCTGCTCCGGAGCGCCCTCCACAAACAGGAAAAACAGGGGGAGCACTTGTTTCACTTTTTTACTAAATTTGTAATTAGATGTGATTCAGTGATTGGCAATTTCAAATTAATCATGAAAGCAAATGATAGTTAATTGGGATGAGCGCAACAGTGGAGGTATTTTATTCAAAAACACAAGGCAGTCATATTTAAGTTACTTTTTTCCATTAATTCATCTGATTTTCCGATATAAATTGTTTCAGTAATAAAACGTAGGCTTGTCAAAAGTGTCAAAAATAACATACTAATCGAGACTAAAACCTGTATTTAAGTCGATACTCATTTGGGCAAGTATCAATACTAAAAAGTCACGTTCAGATGACAGAAACAAACCTTTCCTGAACAGCTTTAGAATGATTTTGAGCTGCATCAGAACAAGTATAAGACACATAGCGTAGGACTACTATGGAACATGCCTGGAGGACTACACAGATATAAGAAAGTATTATTATTTAATGTTGAAAATCACATTCTGTTGTCTAAATAAAGAGTGGTATCGGAATCGGTATTGAGTATTGAGTCTAGTTCTTAGTATCCATATTGAGTTTCAAGTTTTGTTATCGCGACAACAGCAATCAGGACAACTCACAGCTTAAGAACAAAGTGTTTTTTTTTGTCTCCAGGAAATAGGAATCCACAGGCCACTGCATTTCAACTGTGTTAAACTATTGCAAACATTGTGAACTTATCCTCATATCATCTGGGAACCTCTTGAAATCACTTTGAGAGAACCACTGCCTTAGACTAGCACTCATAGAATAGCAGTAGTAGTAGTAGTAGTAGTAGTAACTGTACTAGAAGTAAAACATGCTATCCTCCCCATGATCCGTGTTCCTTTCAAACCACTATTTACCGACACCTGACAAAAAGTGCAGCCTTTATCACCTTTCGCTAAATTTGTAATCAGACGTGATGCTGTTGTCGGCGTCTTCAAATCTCTCATCAAAGCAAATGCGTTCTGACAACAACTAGTGACAAGCTCCTCTGCAAATCAGCCCTATAAATTATTGATCACCCCCCCCCCCCACCACCACCACCCCTCACCCCCACCCCTCTCACTCTCTCCCTCTCTCTCTCTGTCTCTTTCTCTCTTTCTCTCTCTCCACACCCCTGCTGCCCCTCGCTCTGGTACACCTTGTGATAATGAAATACATCACTTTAAGAAATAAATAATAGAGGCGCAGCAGTCTACCATTGTCACGTGACGGGCGTGATTGACTGCGCGCGCATGTGGCTCGTTGGCAGTAGTCTGCGCACATCAAAGTAGCAGTTCCTCTTATTGCCCAAGGCCAGTGGCAATTTATTTAGAGCGCGCGCCGCACCGTCCCAGCAGGTAACTGTATCGTGCACGGGACACTCAGGATAATCACAAGCTTTGAGGTGCGTCTCCGATCCCCCCGCCTCCTGTTTCCCCCGGCAACAAAACACGCATATGATTTACAAAAAGTCCGTCCTGATTGTATTAAATTAAGATGATAGGCGCAGCACTAAAGGCAATGACCTCAATAGTGTTGTAGTGCCTCTCGTACTTTTCAAAATGGACACAGTATCTTGGCTGCAACACATTTAATAAAATATATTATAATTTGCTGTTTATCCATGGGTTTCAGAATGATGATAAATTAGGACTGTTGCCTTAGAGATTAACAATTTAAAACAAAATATATCTTTTGAATAAGACATGAAGCCGTAAGTTTGCGGAGAATCTGAATAGGCTTAAAATAAAATGTACTTAAAAATAAAAAATACAGTATACATAAACATTGTACACTGTCTCCGGTCTGTTGGACTGTTGACATTTTTCTCATAAAATAACCGTTTTCCCTTGATAATTATCTCTGTACAGTTCATGCAACATTTTAAGATGCAATAACTCAACGCAAATCTAATTAAAAACAAGCCAAAATGTTAGTTTCAAACGACTTGTACGCTGATTCAAACACATTTATTGAATCATTTTACCAAATTCATTTTCATCAGATTTGCCATCCACCCCAATCCCACAATGCAGTGGGGCAGTGTATGTTAATTGGACTAGTGTTTGTCTTATAGCAGTTTAAGTCATCCTCCATCCCCATACAACACAATTAGGGGCCCGTTGATCTCGGAGCTGGATCTAGATTGGGTCTCGCCGCTGCAGTTCTTTGTGCTGTCTCTGAATATAAAATAAAAGCCGTGTTTTTATGTAAATGAGGCTGATTGATCCCATTAGAAAGCAATTTGATGGGAGTCGGCAGATAAGACATGCTGGTAATGTAATATGGAATAAGCCCCAGTGTGTTATTGAGAAAGAGCTGCTCAAACTACTGCTTCTGACGGATACAGTACTGGCTTAAACCTTATTAAAACATATACGTGTAAAACCTAAAACCTATAATTACAACATTCAATATGGGACTAGGCACGTCGACATTTTGTGAAAGGCGTTAACATTTGCAATTGAGTTTGTCACAATAGGAATCACATTTTAGTGTAACGATTATTGTGAGAAGAAACATCATGGTTTTACATTTAGGCCTGTCACGATAACAAATTTTGAAGTACGATATTCAGGAATATATCACGATACACGATAATATTGAAACTACTTTATGCCACTGAAAGTACTTTGCTTCACTGACACAGTACCACCAAAATAGGATTATACCACTAAATGTTTTTTCTAAGTAAACCATATTGTTAAAATGTGGCCAGCAACACTCAGGCAAAGAAAAAGTACACGCCATAATTATAGAGTCTGACAAAATACTACCGTATATTGAGTGATAAGTTGATATAGTGATTTATTATTGTGACAGACCTTTTTACAGTTATGCCCAGAATAATCAAAGAACTGTGAAGTGAGTATTTTATTTTCATTCACGATACACGTTAAACTCTTTACATAGGTTGACATTTTCGGAGTTGGATGTTGGATTAATATTAGTTCATTTTGCCTCTAAAAATCTCATGTTTATATTGTTTTAGCTGCTGCAGTTTATTGTGACCTGAATGATAACAATTAACGCTAAACAGAAGAGTCTTATCTTTTAATTAAAATATATAACCAACATGGGATAAGTGTTTTAAAATGTTTATACTTTTAGTTTTCGTTGAGTATATTGAGATACAAGTCATTTGGGAGCAGTTATTCAGACCAAAATGAATCCAGATGAAGCGACCAAAATTAAAGTTAAAATCTTATTTGGATTTTTATTGCAGTACAAAACTTCAAAAATATTCAAGAAAGTAATAAGATGCTTCTGATAAATTGTTATTGCTTTTGTTATTTATTTATTTATTTATTTGAAGAATTTGATTGAGGCGTCATCAATGTTGAATCTCTGTGTGAATCCTTGTTCACAGGCACTAGAGGGCACTAGAAGCCAAATCATTGCCTTAAGCTGATGAGCTGAACTTCTCTCCAGCCTTGTTTGTGTGTGTCCTCTCCCAATGCATACATATGGACCCACGTTGGACTGGAAATATATGCATTTGTTTTAAGTCTTTGCCATTTCACAATCTGTCTGTACTTAAGCCTATCACACACTTGCATAGTTTCACCGGGGGAGAAGTTATCCACCAAACGCTAAGGGGGCTACATCCATAAACACAAACAGCATGGTGGGACAATGACATGTTAGCTTTGTAGTAGCCACCAACACACTACAGTCATTTGAACTCTCTGCAGAGGAGACTGCAGTTCTCTCATAGGATCTGTCATAGTGGGGCCCTTATAGTCAAATACATTTTTTCAGTGTTCATGTAAGGCCCTCTGAGGTGTCCAAGCTAAACATTTTAATAAGTAAGAAAATGTACAGTCATTTACATTTTGTTGACTTGGATTGTGTCATGAATAGGACACACTTTATACTAACTAAACCTTAATTAGACTCTAAGGCCCTGTACCTGATTTTTTATATATTTGAACAAAGTCTGTCTTGTCCCAGTACAGATATATTGTATAAGCAGCTCTTGTTTTATTGTCCAATAATAAGGAGGTGCATATTAGGATGCTAGTTTGTCTCTGAAAGCTGTCATGATGATTAATTTGGATGCTCTGAATTTATAAGGTGCATTACATACATTCCCTTTATTAAAGCATTAAAAAAAATAATCAGGAATTCAAAATTAATCAATAGTTTACTAAGAATTATTATATATGACCCAACCCCAATCAACAAAATTTAAATTATTACTATTATAAGTAACTATTTTAATTAAGTTTTCATATTACAATGTTTATATGTTTTAGTTTAGACAGCTCCGAGGGCCTTAAATGAACACTGTAATAAATGTATTTGTCTAAAATGGCCTCGCTATAACAGATCCTGTGAGAGAACTGCCACGTCTGAACATATTTGAGATATAAAAAGGGGTCAAAGTATTCTTTACCAAAACATAGCACCACCAACTTCTTTTTTGTATATTTCTGTCATTATGGTGTAGCTGCAGTATTTTTATTACAATGTGTGATTTTCCAGCTGTATTTGAACATTTTCTAAAACACTTTCCTCATTTGATTAGACCCAAATTGAGTTGTCTACATTGGGTCAGTAATGCATGTGTGATTTATGTGGCTTATCTTATGGCGAGTGCAGGTTTCCATTTCCAGTGGGAATTAATTGCACAAAAAGGTAGATAGAATCAGAAATCTTATTAAGAGTTGTTGTTGGGGGAAGTGGTTGGCGGCTTCAGTTGTTTTCTGGATCTCTGAAGAGCGCTGGTGGTCCACAGGCTTATATATACATATATATGTGCTTCACAAACCACAATCCCTGGAAGACCTGAGCTCTACTCGTGGGACTTTCAACCAAATTAAAAAACAATGATCCACCAAGGGAGAATCTTAATGCCAATTCACATCATCAAGACCCACATTCTTCGTGCTTTTAACTTTTCTTCTCCAGCACCACCGAACCTCCCTCTCCCCCGCCAACTCCCTCACTCTCTCTTGTTGTTTATAGTTTGTTTTGTGCAGCCCGCGCTCCTCTCCTCTGCCTGTCGCTTAAGCAAGCTACAGCCACTTTCAAAGGCACGGCTGTCACGCGGCGTCTTTGAGTCCCGTTTGAAATTTTAACGTACACGTTGTCACGGCGATGTCACGAGTGATTGACAGGTCCGTCCCAGAGCACCGGCGGCGGAGGGGTTTGGCAGGCTAGCTGGTTTTCTTTTGTCAGAGGCAGCAACAAAGGCGTGGATGGGAGCAGGGGAAGAAAGGAGAAAAAAACATGCATAAATAAAACAAAACTGCACTTTCTCAATAAAGACCAAATTAGATTAATCTTACAGTACGAGAAAAACGCAGCGGTTAATATTTTTGATAGTTTTTCAGGCTTTGTTCGGTCTCATTGATGGCACAGGGCTCAGACACCCTCTCACCAGGACACCAAAGATAGCACAGCGAGAGGCAGTGGTACATATTAATGTTATTATCGGCTGCTTTCAATGCAGAGACAGAGCAGGCGCACAGCTTGTCCCGGGCCCACCTCCTATTTGAATAGACATGTGGTCTTCAGAGGCAAGAGATCATTACACTGGACACATTAAATGAGGTGACTAACATCTAAGTTTGTTTTGGATCCTTATGAAGTTCTTAAGGTGACCGCGTAGTGACTTTTAAGTCGCTGTACCTAATTTTTACTGTCTTGAAAAACAGAACTAGTTAATTTGAAACGGTTTGCAGCGATCCAAACTTATTCTTCACTTTCATAACGCATTCTTAGCGACCTTTCCGTAATTTTATAAGTGCTTTTCACAACTTTTAGAGCAGAGTTTTGCTGTATTGCTACCAACAACTAGCATGCTAATAGCGTACCAGCATTACTTCCTGGATCGCAGATGATAAAAATACTTTGTAATTGGACGGATACAAGCAGCACACATTGGTCTTAGTCAGGCACAGCCCCTTTAACTCAATTTTTAGCTGTGTATAACATGTTTAAATACTGTTTTATAAAGTGTTTCGCCGTAAAAGCACATAGAAAGTCCAAAGATACATCCCTTATATGTTAGTCTTTCCCTCAAAGTACATATTATTATTCCATCAAAGCATTCTGATTATATTTTCTATATAACCTGAGAAAAATCACTTAAAATACACAAAAATAGCAATGACACAGATATACAGTTCATGTTTATGTAACTGAAACCAGCATCAGAATGTCTAAAATCAGGACAGTCCCAACACCAGCCTCTTGTCCCCTTGTTTCCCTTTAAATCTCATATTAATGTTTAGCTTAATAAATTCTCAAATCTACACGTGTTAAAGCGTTTTTAATCCAGTCGTTCTGTCACTCAGCGGATTTGACGTGTGTGTGATCCTTATTGAGATGTGAACACACTAGCAGAGCAATGGCCTTCACATATTTCCATCACAGTGACCATCAGCTGTGGGAACTGTCCGTTTCGCCGGTTCCATTTTCGATCTTAAATGCTGCGAGCGAATCATTCAGTTGGATTATTTTTACAGATGTTACTATTTTCTCCATCGATTTGAAGTAAAGAGCTTGCGTGGATGGGATGAGTGACTTCCAGTCCCACTAAAGGTTACGGTTTTGCTTTTCTGCGCAGGTCTTTTTAAGGCAAACATGTCGGCGGTTTGATAACTGCTTGACATTTGACAGTCCGTTCAGACCAATCTCGTGTTTTCTGCCGTCTTGAGGAGTAGGTGAAAAACACACGCATTTGTCACTTTTCCTCCGGCTTTTCAAAGGTGGAGTTCGCACCACAGCTATCAACATCAGATACGGCTCTCCTCTGCCCTCTTGTCTCTTGTTGTGTTTATTTGTGCAGCTCTTTCAGGCCTTACCCGCTCTGCAGAGACCTCAGGCTTCCCAGTGAAAAAGTCAACAGCCACATGAACCTGTACATCCAAAGCTTCTCCTGTGGTCTGGTTTATTTCTCTTTATATAATTCCAATAAGATCTGTGTAGTCATATATCAAGTATTTTTATATTTATACACTAGTCCTCCTGACACTTTTGGGATAATGTGGGTAAACAAGCGCAAGGACTACGCAGGTGACGTAACAATTTTGGAAATATATCAAAATGTATTATATATTTTTTGACATTTTATATATATTTTTTTTAGATTTTAGATTTTTTAAGATCCACATTTTAAAGTAAATCCAGGAACACGACATTTACAAGAAGACGGAATGAGGCAAATGAGGGCAGTTTACCTCATTTTAAAGCTACATATTCAAATCGTTAATGAAATGCTTCTGACTTTTTAATTGCCAGGTCCACAGCCCACCCTCCATTTTGTCTACGTTTAAAATAAGACAATATTAGAATATATATCAAATTGAAAATCATTGATCAATATGATGAAAAAATGCAATATTGATTCAGTGGACCCAAATCTTTGCAGTCCTAGTATGAATGTCATTAGAATAGTTAACCAGGCAGACTATCTCGCACCAACAAATCCTATTTTTGTTAAGTTAAAACTAGTAAAAAATTTTGATCTTGTTGATTTGAGCACAGCCGTAATGATGTACAAGGTATATAATCATAAGCTCCCCCCTTGATGTTATTAAAACAGAGAGAGTCAATATCACCTTAGAAGAACAGATATATTTTAAAAAAAAATTAAGACTAGAACCAATAAAAAATGTCATTTTATTTCTGTTTGAGGGGTTAGTGTGTGGAACAACCTCGATGATAAATTAAAAAGCTACACAACAGAAGCATTTAAAAAGACGTATAAAACATTACTTTTTGAAACTTACAGGACTGCTGCTTTTCTTTGAATTATTGTGTTGTTATTATTAAAATGGGTGAGGCATTATAAGTATTTTTTTTTTAATTCAGCCTAAACGCTTTCGGTCATGATAGAAATGTTATGTACAACCTTATACAAGTTGAATAATGTTTGATTTGAAGGTAATGACTGAATATTTCTCTGCCAGTATTTAAGCCAACCACCAACTTTTCCTTTAAACTAGCTCTACCTTTAACTGTGTACTTTTACTTAACTTCAATAGTAATATTTTGGAGTAGCAGTACTTTCGATTTCTCTCTCACTGCGTCACTGCTCCCTCGTCTGTTGGGCCTTGTTGCTATACCCGGCTTCCTCCTTCCTCCATGTCTCTCCTACTGTAAATTACCAGCTGTATATGTTATGGTAGAGGAGAAGTGCGCGAGAGGGATCCAACAAAGCCACCACCAGTCTCTGCGGTTACATAATTCATGCCAGCCATATTCAAATACAATTTATCACATTGTCAATCATTGCTCTGCCCTTGTGTGAGCGCCACTGAAAAATCTGAAGTAATAAATTAATAACACAGTGCCCTGGGAGCGTGTGAATGAGCATGTTTAGTGATTCTGTTTGACAACACAAGAAAAGGCCTAGTCCACGGGGTAGGAATAACATTTTTCCACCAATATTGTTCCCAACTTATGTTTAAAAGATGGAGCCGGCATGAGAAGAAGTGGCTCCAACTGCACTACTTTGCTCAACTTTTGTTTGGCCCTAAACCGTAAGATAGAAGGAGACAGAAGACAGGACTGGCCTTGGTTTGAGATGGTATTGTTACTGAAGCGAACGGAGCTGAGTCAATGCTGGACCTTGGACAAAAGAGTATGTACCGTATACATCCAGTTTATGATAAAGTACCGTTGAAACATGTCCTTGAAGTATAGCTTATTTAGTGGGTAAGGTAAAGACATGGTGGAATATGAACATATCAAATAAAACTGTAGTAACACAATAGCTTATTGACATCATACAGAAATGCTACAGAATCACTTATTTTTGTTGGGATTTTTTGATTGTCATATGGCTACTGAAAAGGTTTAATACAAATAAAAAGTTAAGGCATTTCAAAGCACAATTTGTACATAGTAATAGTAAATCAAAGTGCTTTACAGAACAAGAAAGACACGTTAATATCACCATACAAACAAATGAAACATGCATCATTTTAAAACAGCATGGATTTGATTATTGTCAGAGAAAAGGCCTATCTACTATTACTATTTCAGATGTATAAAACTCATCATTAATTCCCCATGTTTAATCCTGCCCTGTCCAATGGGATAAACCATAAACATTTGGAGTGACACAAATCTGCCGTTATAACTCATCTATACCTCTGATATTCCAGCACACTCATCTTCACTTCTTTATAATTTTCACTCTGTATTTTGCCATACTCTGAAACAAACCTGCCCCTTACCCCGGCACACCTGCTTCCTTCCCCCTTTAAGATCTGTCTATAGTGAGGCTCTCCCAATGCAAAGATGTGACTGAATGACTGATTAAAAACACAAACGACAGCCCAAACGCACACAGAGGCGCACGAGCCGACTTCTCCCATGATTTGAGCTGTGAAGTCAGGCAGCCAGGTGTCGAGTGTTTGAAAAAAGAAAACATTAAAAACGTAGTGAGCAGCACATACAGAGAGTGACTGATTGAGACTCCAGAGCGTTTTATGAGCAAGAACAACAGATAAACAAGCCCTCACATCTCGTAGTGGAAGTCGAAAAGTGTTTGAAACATTTAAAAGCGGAATAAGACAAGCCCCTCTCTCATATGGCCATGAAAAGTCTGTTTTTTCCTCTTCACAGCCGCTCCGCCATATGCACCACTCACGCAAACTATACTTCACAATCTGTAGCCACGGCAACAGTTCATATAAAGTACGTCCACAAGTAACTAAATGTTTCCCAATATTTCTTCTAGCCCCAATATCACACACTGTCACAGGAAATACAAGTGAGTTTAATCTCATCACTTTTTATTTTCATATTTTAATATTTTGTGTTAAAATGACTTAGTGTAAAGTATTCACACTGGTTTATATTTCTTTGTGTAATTTCAATAACATCTGTGTAGCCATAGAATATTCAACTATTTATACACTTATATTTATACTCTAGTCCTCCTGACACTTTTGGGATAAGATGCGTAAACAAGTTCAAGGACAAAGGTATAAAGGTGTCGTAACATACTTTTTTTGTGTTAAAATGACATACGTGTAAAGAATTGTTGAGATCAAAATATGTCTGAAGTGCCATTATTAAACGTTTTTGTTGTTACTGTTATCCAAGAATAAGGAAGTGTATGTTAGCATGCTAGTTGCTGTGAAATGCACTTATAAACTCCTTACGGTGAATACTTACTTAGGATGCTCAGAATGCTCAGAAGTACATGAGGAATACTTTACTTTCCACCACTGTGAACTGTTTAAAATGATCTAGTTGTTTTTCATGTTTTTAAGATGTAAAAATCAGGTACAGCACCTTTAAATGTAATGTGTTATGGGAAATTTGTAAAAACATTTGTATCTTTTAAAAATACATGTGATGCTGTGTGGCTCAGTGGTAGAGCAGGATGTACTACAACGGCAATTTGCAACTAAGCAGTGACTCATCAAACTAAACGGACAAAAAAAAAAAGAAAGAAAAAAGGATGATTTAAATGTTAATTGGCTATTCACAGATTGGACAAGAGTATTATAAACCAAAGGCATAAACTAAACCATGAATATCTGCTTTAAAAACACTTTTTAAACTTGTAGCAGATGTTTCCAAAAGTATAAATATTTTCCAAAATCTTGAGTCAGATTTGAAAGTTAACTTCACTTTAACCTTAGTTTTGAGTAACAACCCCAAAAATTCAAGTTCATATTTTAAAACATTGTGTTCTCCTATGACTATGCACGGCCTGTTTTCTCTCCCTGCCCCACGACCACTTGCACTACCTGCCGTACACTCCACTACAGCACAGCAATAGCAAGAATCTAAATGCAGCCACAGCCAGCATCTCACTCTCTCCTCCCCTTCTCCATTCCTTTAGTGTGGGGCCAATCTGACCCCTTAGTTGCACCAGGTGTTCCTTGATGCCTCTCTCCTTGCACCCTCTCCTTCATATTTACACCCCTGCCGCCCGCAATGAATCATTCACTCTCTCCTCTCCCCATCCTCCCTGTGAAACAAGCCTGCCGTTCTGTGATCTGTGTTGTGTAACGCTTGAAAAACCCTTGCGTTCTCATTCTCGGCGTTTTTTCTCCTTCTCCTCTTTCTCTGAGTTACATTCGGTATTGACTGTTTATGCTTTTTAATGTTTTCGCGCGGATAGGGCCCGGGGCGTGCGGATGGGGCGAACATAGAGCTCTTCTTGACACACTTAACGCCCCCGTAGTGAACTCTAGCTCGGAGCACTCCAAGCAAGCACACAAGACCTTTTCTACTTTTTTCCTCCAACAACTAGGGATCCTCTTCTGAACGTCGGCACCCCTTGACTACACTCTCAAAGATCACCTTACGGAAGATTAAGACGCTGAAATTCGCAAGCAAAATATTTACACAATAACCCCCTTGTCTTCTGCTTTGGTGCATCAAAAAGCTCAGAGTCGAGCGTTCTCAAGGGGAAGTGCTAGGGGGCGCCGAATCGTGCTGCAGTCACCTTTAAAGCCGTTAATGCCTCGGTCAAAAAGAAGAAACGTGACCCCGGCATGTTTTGGTCCTGGAAGTGCCAGTCCACCTTCAAATCTCCCTTTTGACTTGACTTTTACTGATCGATTGACTGTAAATCTTTCTCTTGTGATGCGTAGTGACTAGTTCTTTAATACTTGAATAGTAACTTGTTCGTTGGTGTATATTTAACATGCTTTCCTCTCATCTGCCTGCCAGAGTACATTTCCTGGATCGTCAAAGATGGTTCATTTGTGTGGGTATTCTCTGTTGAATGTTGTGGAAATAAAATGGTGTATAAGAAGCCAGACCATGGAGGTTTAAATGATGACTGATGTAGGCAGAAGGGGCAGTCTCAGAGTCTGGACGTCTCACAGTAAACAAAAGCAGAAGCTTATGCCACAGTGGTATATAGTGTCTGCAGAAAGAACACAATAACATTAAAAATCCATAGAGAGGTCATTATGCTGTTGGTGTCGATGTATTGATTTTTTGTCTTGGTTGGTCACTTGGGGTCATAGGTCAAGTTCCTCATTCTTCTCTTTAAGCCAGTAGCATCTTCACTACCCCAATGTGTCTTCACAGTTCAGCCTTTTAGCCTGTAAGTTTCTTCTTGACTTTTTGATCTTAAATGAATGCTGCATAAATTTTCATCTGTACATCAAAAGTAGTCGGTCTTATATAATTGTGCAACATCTCCCTCAAATACCTTTTGTTCTATGACAGAGTCTTTCCATTATATTACCCTTGACAAAGAAACAGGCAAATGTTCAAATCCAGCATTATTGTTTCCAAAATCCAACAGTGAAATAGCATCCGTACATTTGGTTCATACCAATTACAATATCAAACATCAAAATTGGGATTAAACTGGGACTAAACCCAGAACTAAACCTGGACTAGACCAAACTGGGTCCAAACCAGAACCAAAAGAGTGAGACAAAAGTGTGACACAGCCTTAAAGGCCTGTTATTTGCTGGTGTAAATACAGCTGTTGTCCTCAGCTTGTATATTACTCCTGTATATTCTCTTCAGCTTTGATTTCCAGTGATTGACTCCACACTGGCATTTTCCTGAAGAAAAGAAAAACTTCAAATCATGTTCATCTTTCATGTGGCGTTCGTGTGCTTAGAGAGCATTTCATGGTCAAAAACGTCCTCTTGTTCTGGAGGCAGTCACTAATGGAGCGGGTTTGAAGCCTGTTTAGAGTGTGTTTAATGAACACTCGTACCCCGTCAGATCCATCACTGCAGCGCTTTGGCGCTGACAACCAGATCTGTAACATCCATGTTTGGAAATAACGCAACAAATTAAACAAACACAACCTGTCCTGTTATAGGTCCACAGGGAATATATGCTGCTGTGTAAAACCATACAGCAGAACAAGGACGTTATCCATATTACTTAGGTAATATTAAAAGATGCACTATGTCACTTTCCTGGTTTCACAGTATGGCATTAAACTTGTGCAACAAATGCAACACTGTGGAACATTCCAGGCAAAGCCATGACATGGAGACCAGCAGGTCGTAGGCACTCTACCAGAAAAGTGACATAGGCACTTTTAAATAATGTCTTACAGTCAATTGCATTTTTTTTCCTTATACAAAAAACCTCCTTTTTATGCAGTTGCCACAGATTAAACTGGATGTGCTCCCTAATGCAATGTGCATTTATCTCATATAAGGACTCGCACAAAAGGAGGTTTTGTGGTTGCCATTGTTATAGTGTTTGCAAATCCCTACAATTTCCCTATTGTGGGACAAATAAAGGTCATCTTATCACCTCAGTATATTCTGCAAAGGGATTGTCTTGGGTTTACAGTGAAATTGCAGCGTCTAGATAAGATAGATAAGATATATTTCTTGATGCTTTCACTATGAAGAAATATCAGCAGCTCAACGTGGTGCCCCCCGCTGCCCCTCCCTCACTGAACTAAAGGAAGACATCATTATGAGTAAATGACATGAGACGCCCCCCAAGGACTCTCCCATAGCCCCACTGTGAGGCCTGTTCCCATCATGCTTTGCTGCTGGCCACAGTTCTTCAGAAGGCCAGGCTCAAAGACACAGACGTTCGCACACTATCGATTGGACACTCGATAAAAGGTCAAGAGGTCACAGGAGCGCTCCTGTGCAGTGGGGGCCAGGGCGCTGAATGTGGCTCTATAGTGTCCTCTCATTTAGCCACATGGGGATAAGCTTTGCTAGCAAACAAGCTAATTATGATGTGGCTCCCCTCTGCCCCATGATTTACTGTCACTATTTTCTATTTAAAAAGGTCAAACACGTTGTAAAAATTTGGATTATTTTCATTCTGTTTGAATTTGGAAACATCTTGCAGGAAACAATTAGCTGTTAAATTGAAGATCAAGTTCAAATCTGTTTATGCTGCAATAAACCAACATTTACCTAACGGAAGATAACGTCTAAAGATCTTCCTTCATGGTTTATCTGTGATTCTAAAACCTTTCAACAAACATCTTTTTAGATTTGTCTTTTCAATAACCAATTAATGACTAAAAGCAGTGTTAGACTCATTGAACGCTCAGAAGGTCAGAGCACCTTTCCGTATGGTCCAGTGTCTAAATGAGGCGTTTCACTGGTTTGTTTTTAGCCACCTGGGGATAAGCACTGCTAGCAAACAAGCTAATCATTCTTTAGCTCTTTTTTCCTCATTCCTCTCTCAGCGCACATAACAGCTCCTGAGTGGCTGACAAATGTCACAATGGCTCGTATGAGGATTTTTAAAGAAAATTATTTATTAATTGAAGCGGTTAATTAGGTCCCTAAGGCTTGTGCACTAATTGAGAGCTGCAGAGCTGGCGAGGCAAGAAAGCCCAAACAAAAGCACTGGCTCAAACAAACAGACAAGCGCTGAAGAAGCAAGCGCTCTGCTCGCTCTCCGCACACATCCACACACATCCACACACATCCACACACCGCCACCACCCATAAATTAACGAAAAATAAACAAACAACTGTTTACATTTTTTCTTTTTCTCGGGCTTTCCCCTTTTCTCGCATAATTTTGTGACCTGCCAAATGTTCGCCTCTTCTTGATGTTCCAGCGCCGGAGAAAGAGACGCGAAGCCACTAAAAATCTGCCACATTGCACAAAGCATCTGTCTCAGCAGCACCCCGCATTCATTAAGTTTGTACCAATTAGCAGCCATAGCTTATAGCACATAACAAGATTTTCATTTTTACTTTGAAAAATCTTCCTAAAGTGAAACGTGTCCCTCAATGTGCCCTTGTGTCACCCAACTTTATCTTCACAAAGTCTTCGTCTCCTCGCATAATTAGAGGAAGGAAACCATTTCTTCTTTGCCATCTTCTCCGGGGCTCTTGTCTTTGTCCCCTTTTTAACGTGGCGTTCGAGTGCACCTTGAGAGCAAGCGTTCTTTTGTCGAGGAATCACACCAAGGTTGTCTGAAAGACTTGAGGAGCCGGAGTCATAGGCGGAGGTAGGTTCAGGGACCAGAACAAAGACGAGCTGTGACACTTCGACAGTTACACCTGTTTCAACAATTATCCCGCTCTGTGATAAGAACTTCTGTTGCGTGTGCGCTCGCCGAAGTTTCTCATTGGTGCCAAAGTCTTGTGTATATGCCAACTTCCAAAGCCCCAGTTTCCTATCACTTGAAGCGTAACAATAAAAATAGATCTATAAAAGCCTTTTGTATTTTAATTTAAAGTAAGGAATGTTTTCATCTTTGCATTTAAAAGAGACTCCAGGTTTAATTGGTAACATCACTTCACTATTGATTCAAACGTGTCAAACTTTGGATGGTTTAGTGACTTAGGTAAACACCAGTGTTGACAGCCAATGCGTGGGTTCAACTTTAGGAATATATTTCATTTTTCATTTTTAAGTTTGGGATTTTTGTTTGAAAACTTTGCATGGGAGCATTTGCGCCTTTACACTTCATACTACACGTTAGCATGTTTGTAAAACTAATGATCATCCCCCTTTTGTTGTTTCATTTTTCACCAATGAATGCATTTGGAACAGACGCACTGAACGGTACTTTCTAAATAAATTACTGCTTCTTCAGGATTTGTTAAAAACTTTTATTACTTGATTTTTTGAAAATACTTTTAAGATAACTTTGGTCATTTTGCGTATAATTTTTTATAGGTTATGACCAACATTTATTTCTTTTTTTTTTTACCGGTAACACATTCACACCAGCAACTTCAAAATGGAATTTATAATCTCACACTTTGTTAAACTGCACTATCCAACAAAAGTCCTTGTCTGATATTCATTAATATTCAGAAGTAAATAATAGAAAATATAGTTGATCATTATTTCTTAAAGAGCACCACAGGCACTAAACAACAAACTTGACAAATCAGTGTTGCATTTTTATTCCATTTGTACTATTAGATCTACAAATTAATGAAAATCAAAGTGAATTTTAGGGAAAACTATTTTTAAAGTACAAAAAAATCAACAATTTCCACTTTCTTAAATGATTCTACTGATTTTTTATGATTTTTTTTCCCCTTTCAAACCTTTTTATATTTCATGTGTTTTGAGTCTGAAAACTTACTCACCCGACCTCACTTTTCGATCCTTGTTAGCATGTTTTTACTTGTAATGCTAATGATGGTAGCATGTTGCTGCACACTACAAAGGTCAAACTTTTGAAATGGGGGCTAATTTCTGAGGCACTTTTTGATCTGCTTCTTTAACATTCATAAACATACGTGACCCCGGCAGCAGCGAGAGCCCTATTGCGTTCTTATGCACTTGCCCCCTCCCTTTGCAGAGGTGCAGATTCCGCCTCTGACCCACGTTCTCCATGGGATCTTCTGGGAACGCTCTCTCTCCGTCCCGGGAACGCCAGAGTCGGAATAACGGGGCAAAAGGGTCAGGTTTGCTATCGAGCGATGCTTCAAATAAACGTATGAATAAATTCCTTGATAACTGGATTGAAATCACAAGAGAGGCAGAGAAGTGTACACATTTGAATTTGACCAACCAGTAGTCAGTAGAAAGAAAAATACAGTTTAGATATTTACTATTTCAATTTCAGAGGAGAAAAAAGCTCTAAGGATTAAAGTTATGTTAAATAGGAAGGTGAGAGTTGGAGATCTGTAAACTATTGGCCTGTAGTTCTAGAAATAAAAAAAAATCAATAAATGAAATCAAGGGAACAAAAACTTCACAGCTGAAATAAAGATTACACTGTACTACTTGACAAAACTTGCTACAAATGTGTGAAATTACATATTCCTTAAACACACTATAACAGATAACACGATTTAAAACATGTTCTTGCTACTTGCTACTTCTCCATAATCCATTTTCACGCCCAACTGATGTTTTACTTTAGTTTTTTTTTTAAATAATCTTCTTTATGTTCCTCTTACAACCAAGTCTAACAGAACAATTCACTGACTGCTAACTAAATTCTAACTACATTTCCTTTGAGAATAAAACCCCTTGCCCATACAGTAACTGCCAATCTTCTCATGAATTTTAAAGTTCCATAATAATAAATAACAAAAATATGAATCAAAACATGTACGCACTTTTGGGTATACATTGACATACAGTTGTATCTTTCATGACCGTGAGTCTTTCTGATGTTACATAAACAATAGAAATCTTACTTTAAAATGAATTCCCACCATCGTGTTCTTCCCCCTTCTCTTTATAATACTTATGTGACTTTATACTTGAGTGTCCAGTGCGTACTTTGTGCTTGAGGCGGTGCTTTGGCCCCCCCACCCGTGTCCCGTTCCCTCCAGACTGGCACCGGTCGATGGCTGCTTGTTATTGACATGACACCTGCCGAGTGCGGCTTTAAGCTATCGAAAACCGATGTGCTAGATCAAAAATGGGACCGGGGCTTTCATGTTTGTAAACAGTATCGATTTGCATAATAACCTTAAAAAATTAGTTCCCCCGGATTAGGCAAGGACAAACCTGCTTCGCTGTTTGTTGTAGCGTCAACCTAATTAGAAGGAAAAAAAAAGTTTGAAGTATTGTCGTATTCGTTGTGATATAGGCCTGACATTTGGGTGCACGGCTGTCGAACACCTTTAACTTCTGTAGACGGTAATGACAGACGTTTTGCATAAAATAATGAAATAAAAGCCTCCAGACAAAAGCGCTGATGCGTCATTTTTATACAGATTCAAATGATAATGTGTGTCACTATTACTTATTCATGAAGAGGCCTTTTGAGCGTTACCTGTGCGATCAAGGCGCTCCTGCCTCAGCTGAGAAACACGTACCCACCTAAGGCAAGTCGTATGTCCCAGGCCTGTGTACTGAATCCATTTATTTTCAAACTATAATGTTGTCAAAAGAACAGCTTTTTTTTTTTTTTTTTTTTTTTTAAGCCAATGGGGTTTATTCAGCAATCTATGGACGCCTTTGAGATAATGAGAATACCAAATAGAAGCAAGTGAATTTTAAGTGATTTTTAAGTCTGGTCAGTAAAACTTGGATAAATGAAAAGACTTTGATCTGGAAAGGTTTATTTTTTTATAATTTTTTTTTTTTTTCTAACACTGTATTCTCTCAATTAAATTCACTCTGTAAGGCCCAAACAACTGCAGTTGCATTGCAAGACGTACCAAAAATGTTGATTTAACTAACATTTGATAATTGTTTTGTCACTATCATGTAAAACTAATGAAATATAGTGAATGTCTTTGGATATTTCTGTATGACAAATCCATAGGACTCCATTTCTACATACTTTTAGCTATACATAAAGACGCACTTACCTGTCATATTCTTTTCATGTTGAGAGTCTTTCGTATCATCTGAATTAGACACTATACGGAGCCCTATTACCCCATTGTCTGTAATCACTTCATATTACTTCACTTTGGCATTCTTCTTCAGCGACAAGCCTCACTACAGACAACATGCTCCGGGCCAAAGACGACAAGTCCCAGTTGTGGACATTTTTGCTCTAATTCGTCGCAACAGCAGTCCTCACTTGTAAACTCCCTTGTGTAAAACGCTACAAGATTAAAAACAAATCACAAGTTTATGAAAAAAATAACTGGTCTCCAAGCGCTTGACAAGTCTTTAAATCTGGGGCAGTCAACCCAAAGAAAGTTAAGATTGGAGTTGTAACTATTCTGCATTGGACATAGTGATGCAGGACTATTAGTGAGACACAATTCTTTTGGAGACATGAAGACAGCTTAACAAAGTCCACTATACAGTTAAGGTTAGGGTTGAAGGCGCATTCATATTTTCAGAGTTGAAGTAAAAAGGATCGACGAAAATTTACGCCCGTCATGTTTTTATGTTGTTTCTGAACATTGTATTTGCTTTAAATCCAAGGTCGAGTCCCTATACATCGCTTTGGCAAGGATGAATAGATTGCTTTTACATGTAAACAGGAGGCAAAGATAGAAGAGAATGAAAAGAGTTTAAGTAAAAACAGCCATAATGAAAAAAAAAAATCTCTTGTGTGTTTGTCGTGGATTAGCACAGCCATCTTAAGGAAACAATAACTCTGACATTGGGTAGCTTGTATGAATTAGTATTCAGGGGTTATATCATTTCATTTTGGGTACACTGTTTCCAGATGTGCCTGACGATGTGAGAATGTGCAGTGTGAATGGTAAAAACAACAAAAAAGACTATTTTATGTCACTGACTTTTGCACTCGACGTACGCAGGGGCTTTGATTTCGTTATATTTATCAAATTTGTTGAAGCGTATACAGCAAAACGTCCTATTTTTCTTTATACTTCCTATTAAGGATGGGACTTATCTTGCCTAGAGGCCAAAAAGTCTATTGAAAACTCTGAAACGAAGCATTACAAATAAAAATACATAAAAACGACAAAGTCAAATCCAGTTGCCAAATTTGATGTAACTAATGTGAAAATATTAAAAATTGTGTCCTGTTTTCAGTTGAAGTTGTAATTATAGACTAATTATCTAGCAAATTAGCTTATCTTGGACAGTGACATTATAATGTATTTTACAACAAAATCTAATTCACAAAACGTACAGGATATGTTTCATAAAAATCCCCGTCTGTGCTCAGTTCATGTAACGTGTTTATGCACAAATGATGAAGCTCCCATCCTCTTTCCCAGGCAGCCAGTGTGTTTCTTCTCGTCTCAAACACAAAACACAAGTGCTACATCTTGTTTACAGCGAGTGGCAGCGAACCAACATCAACTCCTATTTAGCAACGGGCTGAGGGGGGGCACTGTTATCAGCGGACCAGATAAAACCCCTCAGAGGTACCACGATAGAGAGGCTGAACGCTGCCGGCCAAATACAAAGATCCTATCTCATCCACCAATCAGACGCCTGCGTTTCTCTCCACCGGTCACATGTCTTTTTGGTCACATCTTCTCATAGCCTTTTGCTGCTGATTTGGGGTCAAAGTTCAAAACCGTTGCCCAAAGTTCACATTTTGAAAAAAAAGGGGAGGCTTTGCTTTATCTTTGTTTTAATACTTTTCATGCTTTTGCTGATTTGGTTATTCCGTCCAATCGATTACGCCGATCAATATTTACTGCGTGTCAGTCAAATTTCTTATCGACCCTAAGCCTTGTTCAATGGCTCAATTTACAAGAAAAACACGTATGCACTCACTGTAAGACCACGCTTATAATCTTTAAAGTACTTTGACCTTGACCGCGGCAATCTCCTAAAACTTCGGTTACAAGTAGCAGCAGCCATTGACGAGATCTGAAATGACTTCAAATCCATATATTTTATCATCACTCCTGCAGACTCCTTTAAATACTTAGCACTTTTTAATTCACTGCAACAAAACCATCTTAGTTCTTTTCCCCCGTAATTTGCGCCACTTAAAATTACCTTAATGTTTAATTGCACTGGATCCAAACACTAAAGTAAGTATTTTGGTACGGCATTTTAGGATCTTTTAAAACTTCCGTTAGCTTGCTCACCTTTCATAACATCCTCTTTGACGCCCATCCCCAGATGTACTCAACACTAGAGGTAGGAATTAAGCATTTACGCCGTGTCTTAAGTAGATATTTATCCGCATTGCGACCTTGAACCTCTCCATATGATTTCATTTGAACGTTTAGCGCGCTACCGTTGGCGACAGTGCCACTTAGCATTGCGGCGCTGCTCTCAAATATTTCTCTATCTATTGAGCCATACGTTTTCCTTTTTCTTCAAGTGCAGATGAGGGCGACGGGGGTGAAGAGGCTACAGCTGCCATTGCACACAAATAGAATAGATTCAGAAAAAAAAAAGAAAAAAGAAAAAACTTGGCTGGCGCACACACGTATACGCTAAATCAAAAAATGTCCAGGAAATGAGGCGTCTTTGAATGTATAAAATGATTGCATAGATTCACAGCGTTTCAAATGGGGCCCCAAACACACACATGCTTATGGCTGGAACGCATCTCGGAAATGTCGTCCCTTTGTGTTCCGCTCTACACATCGGTGGCACACATATAGGCCTAGCTTTGCCTTTCGACAGATGTTAGCAAGAAAAAAGCCTTCTGAGCCCTTTTATTATTATTTTTGGCATCGCTGTACTAACTATGGCCATGTCACCCTATTCTCCCAAGTCTTTTCTCTTTCGCAGGGTAAAATTGAAGAGGGTTTTAAGCCAAGTGAGATCATACGCAAACCAGGGACATTAGCGAGGATATTTTTAACGGTAATGAGCTAAAATGTTTGGTATGCGCCTGGCTAAGGAGGTCTTAATAATGACGATTGTATATAGAGGAGAAATCCAAGTCTCTGGAGTCCACTTGCTTGCAGCCAATTCGTAACTTATGCAGATGAGGCTCTATAGCATTGGTCCGTCACTTTAATGATGACGTGGGTAAATAGGCATTGCTTTAAAAGTCCTCCCACCCTCCCCCCGCTCCACAAACCTTTTTCCCTTATTTTGCACCCACCAGAAAGTTAATTGTCTAAGTCATTAAAAAGGTATCAACTGTCACGCCACTGACAAAGACATAAAAAGCATAGGGATGTGAGGAAGACGGAGTTAACAGAGGTTTATTTTTTGCCTTCCAGCGTGATGGTAAAAAATCTCCTAAGATGCAATCAGGGTATTTTTGATGCCGGGATGAGGGCTGGTACTGAACCTCTCTCCCAGGCAGAGAGATGTGAAGTGCGTGTGCTGTGATATCCCACGTGCCCACCGGGTGGCACAAGAGCACAAGGAAAATACAGGGCTTTGAAAAGAGCAGCTTGACTTGGTGCAGAGGTTGGAGTCTTCAGATGCTTCACTGCAAATAAACGACAAAACACTGAACATGAGCTGCCCCGCCATGAGACCACTGGCTTTCACTTAGAGGCATCCTGCACTAGTACTACCACAGATTTAAAGCTTCTGCATGGACAAAATGACTCTGGAATAATGTTCAAGATTATAAACATGTGTATTTCATGTATTTATTCAGTAGTATACTAAAGTCATTTTGTTTAACATGGAATTTGAGTGTTATAAAATTCAAAGTAGACTAGATTTATACATTGTAAGTTTATTTTTATTTTGAGCTGCATTTGAGGATTTGAACTGGAGGCTACTTGATAACATCACATCTGGCACATATAGGACCAGACAAATGGGACACAAAATGTAGAATTTCTATATTAAAAGTGATTTATACTCTGAAGAACAAGATAACAACAACATAAGAAAAAAACAACAACACATATACGCTTGTTTTTTAACCTTCTCATCGCCCATACTTTGTTATATTTACAAAACACACAACCCTCCACATAACATATAGCAGTAAGTAAATATTTTCTTGATTCCAACAAAGCTCAAGTGTCGATGCTTATACCTATTCGAGCCATCACATATTCTATTTGTGTGTATCCACTGATCTGATACAAGTGTTGACTAAAGCTCTTTGACAAACTGCGCACATTGGTGAAGTCGTTCTTTTGTGCGGTGAGCCCTGGCCTTGATCCCGGCCGCTGGAGAGAAGACGCGTCTCGGAGAGGTGTTGTCTGAGCCGGCCTGACCCGAGCTGCTCTAGGCACAACTCAACAATAGCATCATATATAAAGAGCAGGCTGAGAAAGTGCTCATTCTGTATCAGGAGACTTGTTCATGTGCGGAGGGCAGGAGTGTGGCCTTTGTGCCCACATTGGTGAATTAAAGGCAGAAGAAAGTGGGACTTTGATGCCGAGCGCTGCAGTTAATTTGACTTGAGTCACAGGGGCTGCAGGCGGCGATGAGCAATCACAGCAAACAAAGAAACACTACAGGAAAGTGTTGTATGGTCGAGCCTCAGCACCTACAGTAACAGTCAACATCTTTAAAGCACAGTACAACTCAAGCGCTCATTTCGTTTGTTCATTCAGATGCTTCGTGTTGCTGTCGTCAGGGGGTCGAGGGCACATGAACCTATTCACTTTGGGTCTTAGATGTTTATAACAGCAACATGAGTAAATAATAGAAAGTAATGTGTGTGCTCTTAATCAGTGATAATTATTAATATGTTAGATAGATTTTGTATTGATTGCACCCTTTACATGCAACTCTATTGATTGAACTACTTTTAATTATGTTTCATCTTAATGTTTGAAGTCAAGTCAGTACATGTGATCACAGCTACTCCTAATTGTCCAGTAACCCTAAAGTATTATCGACGTCTTATACATGACAGGCCACTGATCCTTTACGCTCATATTTACTATAGTGTCAAAATAATAAGCGAGTTTACAACTGCGTAGAACTGGAGCAAAAGAAGCAGAATAAAAAAAAGACTCATCTTAACTCCATTTTTGAAGTTTTCATCTCCGATAAGTTTTCTGAGTTTTGAAATATACTGGTGGAGAAGTGTTTCGGTTTCTTTTTGCCAAGTTTATCATCTCTCCATGGGTTTCAGAATGATGAAAAATAGAACCATTGCCACATCATTTGACAATTAAAAACAAAATATATGTTTGGATTTTTAAAAGTTGTCAAAATGTCACCTATAACAGGAAGCTGAAATCCACAAATACCCATAAAGGCTATAGTTCAAAGCTCAACTTCAAAACAATGAAATTACTGCTATAATAAAATATCGATAGTACACTTTTTTTCTTTTTTTTTTCTTTTTTTTTTTTTTTTTAACTTGGGGAATCAGTGCGCCATTTTACTAACATTCCTTCAAATATTTCAGTATAATATGAATCATGATATGTAAAAGTCTCACACATATTCTGAACATGTCACACACTAAATCGCCCATATCACCATTTACACCAAAACACAATCTGTCCTGGTCTTGTCAACTGCCTCTGTTTCACCAAACAAGCCTCCTGGGAGCTTGGTGAAATTGCAGGTAAAGTGAGACAAAGCATGTCCACTGCGCACTCTCGTTGTTGTGATGTGACAGGGGGGTCCGACTGCAGGGTGGGGGCCCAGCGGGGGGCCAGCGTTCCCCTCTGTCCCGCTCTCCGTTGCAGTCGTCTCTGCTCAGGTGCTCCGCTAATCATTTAAACAGTCCAATCAAAGGCGCCGCCATGTTGTGTACAACAGAGAAGAAAGCAGAGGAGGAGAGACTGGTTATTAGTGTTTGGGAGAGAAAGCCAGACTTGATTGAGACTTTGATTTTGGGCTGGTGATGTTTTTTTTTTTCCTCCCCACAATGCCGTTGGGTTTCAGAATCTGGTGAGCTGTTAGCAGAATGGTTGGGCCTCTGACGCTCGTCTGAAGTGTAGACGTAGTTATTTTATTTTTTTATGTTGTTGTTTTTCTAGAGAGGAATTTTGGGAATGACATGAAAGCCAGAAGCCACTTTAAAACAAATTCTAAAAGTAGTTTTAAAATGGCAGTACACCAATAAGGAATAATATTATGTCCACCTGCCACTACTTCATTTGTACAATTTGACCACATGGGACAACCACAACTTCCTTTATTCCTTCACCTGATGCTGATTCTGCTGTGCCCATCTTGAATCAACTGGGAGCATAAAATGTTTAAGGTCCTATATTACTCTTTTATTACTCTTGAGAGCATTAACTCCTAAGGCAGAGTCCACCAGTAATCTGACCAGAACTGAAGAAGCCAGCATAAATGAGCAGTGAAACATCTTCACTCCAACAACTTTTTGTCCAGTTGACAGATTTAACTTTGGCTTTTACTATGGATCAGACCTGGACGACTGAGGGATTACACAGATGCTTGAGTAACCCTTTATTATTAGTCTGTCTACATCTCCAAAGCTCTAAATCCTCTGTTCCACCTTGTGATGTCATGAAGCGTTTAACAGCTACCTTTAGTTCAAAAGAGATTGACAATTTCAAAGCTGAAATTATCCAAATGATTCTATTGAAGGTGTATGGAGTTTAAAACACAATGCAGCACTTCCTGTATTACATGACATCACAAGTTGGACCAGAGTGTTTCAGCGAAGAACACAGCCTAAATATGCAGGATTTGTGCGTTAAACGTGTTTGAAACAAAACACAACTCCAGGTTTGTTTGTGATAAGGAAACAACAGTGAAATATGGGCCCTGTAAAGACCTTGTACACAATTTCAAACATGTACCTGGATTTTAATTTTTATTGACATTGTGAACCATTAGAGTTCTTAAATAGTGATTAAAAATACAGTGTTCTCCTACGTCCAGGCTATGTCAGTAATGCTTTATAAATAGATGCAGACAACACACACAGGACTGATTTTAGTAGGCGTACTGTACTGGGACATAACGTTTTTTTCTACCTGAATAAACTGGGTGCAGGGCCTTGAACTCGCTGTCAATCCATGCGTTTCAAAATGATGAGAAATTAGAACTGTCGCCATAGCAATTCACAATTTAAAACAATCTTTTGAATGGGAAACAATCTTCAGAAAGTTCTAACAGGACTCAGAAACCCATGAATATCTGTATGGTCACATGATATTATTAGCATGTACTTACTGTAGTGATTCACCTTGCCCTAACAGACACACACACGATGCACCTGAATCCCAATAGTGTTGAAAGGCCTTTTTGTTGGTGTGTTGATATCAAGCCCTGTGCATAAAGCCCCACTTAAAACAATAAACAGCAATGAGCGCATCCAAAAGCCCCCGCAGTTTCAACTCTGTGTTTGATATGGGATCCCCATTACTGCAGGCTTTATCTAATGGATTGGATTCCCGCACCTCATCCCGGCGCCATTTCAAAGCCACCAAACCTTCAAATGTAACGTGTTATCTGCACATTAGCCGCTCCACAGCCACTTATCAATGCATAATGATCCAGTGGGGAGTTTTAACACTATTTTAAAAAACAGGGAGAAACCTTTAAACTTGGAACAGAACCTCCAATGACGAGCGGTGAATGGATATAGAGACGTAAAGGCAGGAACAGGGATCTAATGACCTAAAAATGCATAGGTGGTGCATTCAAAGACATTCCGGTTGTTTATGAGGTCTTCAGCTTCACGTTAGCTTTCTTTGTTCGAGCTTATGTGCACGCTCTATATATTTATGCTTTTATATAGAAAAAGGCACCAAACATATAACAAGATTTTAGTTAATGTTGCCATAGTAAACTAGTTTGTGTATGGGCTTAAATTAATTTTGAGGTGAGAAGTTGCCAACCCAGAGTCCATCAGTCACCTCACTGACCTTAATGAGCTAAATTATATCTTTAACAACAAACACTGCGCACAATGACATTTTATTTTAGTCAAATATTGGTTACACACCGCACATAGAACGAAGAATTGGCAGAAAAGTCTTACATACCCAGGTTCAACGTAAATTTCTAATACCATCAAATAAAGATTCTTAATATCGCAGCCGTGTGGAAAGACGACGGTGACAATGACTTTCTACGATTGATGATTACAACACCATAAAAATACCATATACAGTATACATAATTGTTCAGAAGTTTATGTTTTGCCTTATACATAATTTCCTCAGAAGCATGATTTGTTCTGCCTCTGACTGACAGTTCCAAATGTAGCTTTGGTTAACCACAGTAATCCACTTTGACACGGTTCAATTAAAATAAGGAGCTAATTGTTAGTTACCTTAACAACTTTTCTGAAGGAATGTGCTACACTTGAACACACCGGTCTAGCAGCTAAAATAACATGCTGTGTGTCAGTACGTATGGCTCGTATACGTTTATTCCTATAGTCTGCAGTGCTGCCAGTGCATGTGAGGTCTTGTGTGATAACAGGGTTGACGCTCTCTGCACTTCTACAGCGCGACACGAGAGCTAGCAGATGTTTGTTTTTGGAAATTCAACGTATAATTTTGACTGAGAGACCTGCCAATGTGCGAGCAGATACAAGCATATTGCCATCTGCTGGTACTTTTTATAACTGCGTGTCATAACACAGAGGAAATAAAGGCTTTTGGGTGCAAAACATTTAAATTGAAAATGCACAAAATAGGCTCTTTTCATTCTTCTGTTATTCATTTTAGTGTTCAGTTTATAATATTTTTTCTAGAGCTGCATTTTTAGGTGGAAAGTGAAGACTAAGCATCGCAAACAAACAGGTGTATATATATTTTTTTCCTTTTTTAAGTTTTGAATTTTGGAAATGTCTGAACACACTGACAGTATTTGGCCCAGGTCGCTTCGGATTTCTGCTTATGACACAAACTGTATGTAAATGGCCTATTCCTGTAGAACTCGCTGGTGTCCCTCATTTGCCATTCATAAGCCATTGTGACAAACTCATCAGAACAGACTGCAAGACAGAAAACCGCAGAAACCCCCAAAACTTCAAACTCAACCTCTCTCTCGCTAGTTTAAAGTTGTCCTGGCTTTTATTTTGAGCAATATTAATTTGGTAGAAAGGCGGGTGTTGGATGTGGGATACAACACAGAGAAAAAAGCGGATAGGAAGAGAAGTGAGGAAGAAAGCTTGCACATTTCTAGCGCATTGACGTTTTGCTGAAGTTTGTACGCCGCTTGAGCCCCTCCGTTCTCTCTGCGCTAATGATACCAGCCTTGCGTCTCTCGGGAATCGCGTCGGTCGCCGTGGAGCCTGCTTCTGTTTCCCAGCGTTCCGAACACCAGGTATTTTGGGAAGCGAGGGACTACACTACTACACTATGCGGTATTCCAAAGAGCCCATTCCGTGCCATCCGCTCTTTTTTCCTTCTTGTTGCTCGCCGTATTCTCCATCTTCCTCTATAGTTCCTTTGGTGGATTTCGAGTTGTAAAAAAAAAGCATGCAGAAATCTTTTTATTAACTTATTCATTGTGTGAGAATCAAGACGTCCCCCCCTTGCGCCCCGCTCCCCCCCCAAATGAATGTTTAAAGAGGTAATTTACTCGGTCTAGCAGGATCTACATTGTGCGTTACAACAAACACGGGTCTACAAAAGGAAATCCTAATCTAGACGGTAACATGGCGGCACAGAAGGGGGCCCTGGATGAATTATACAACAATCTGTGTTTCGTTTAATTTAGCCGCACGTTTTCAAGGCTACAGAAGCCGTCTCACTACATAGGAAAGACGGGAGCCCGCTGAGGTCAAACTAGCAGATATCAAGAGGAAAAAGACTGGCCAAAACACATGTATGAATAAGTAAAGGCATAAACACAAAGAGGTAGACGGATATATACAACGGGGTGATAAATAGGGAATAATGGTGTGTTTGATTGCGTGGCGTTCAGGGTCCTGATGTTTTACTAGAAAAATATGTACTTGCCAGTGTCTGACCCCGAAGAGCACAAAAGAGGTATTCTGAGGGTTAGATGGATGGCCCGCGGTGCTACATGAATTGGATTTGGTTTCATAATGATAGTGGTGGAAATTGGTGTTGGTTATTGAATTATACATATATTTAAAAGGAATAAATGTTACACAAAATCTTCGGAGTCGTTAAACAGTCTACTTTTCATGGTTCAGTGTTTTATGGCAAGTAAAAAGCAGGGGTGCAAACTGTGTTACATCCAGAAGGTGGTGTAAAATCTAAATTATAGCTCCAAAGCATTGTAATTTAACACATTTACAACTGTTTTAATTGACAAAAATACTCTGAAAAACATGCATTCTTACTGTCCATGGGCTCGTCTCTCCGCAGATCTAACCTGTAATGTGCCTTTTTTGGCCTCCGGGCTTTAGAAAACTGTTAAGCATGGAGAGACATTCAACAAATAGTCCAAAATAATGTGCCCCACGTGTTTTGAAACCTGCAGTTTTTTACGTAGTCCCTCTCCTTCGTCAGTCTCCGTGTAGCGCCCCCTGCTGTCCACCTGCTCTTCCTGTTCCCTCTGTGACAGGCCCGTGACAGGATCGCCCGGTCAGCCACACTCACCTCGCGTCTCCAATCATTTCCTTCAATGTGATCGACCCCCACGTCGGACAGTCAACAACCCCCCCATCCCCATGACCCCTCCCCGCTGCCCGGCAACAGTCCGCTTCTGAGAGGATGAGTTTGACCTCTGACCCCAGACGCTGACAGCTCAATCTGCCCTTTATGGCACCTGTCATAGCAGAGAAAGTGAAACCGGAGCGGGCCACATGGCTTTAGGGCCCACAGAAAAACACTGGCGGAGCTGTGTCTGTGTTGTAAGCCGTCCACCATCACACGAGGTTAACTGCTCACCACATGCGGGCGAGATGTGATGAGCGGAAAGCGACAGGCCAAATGGGGCTAACCACAATAATTCAACACTTTAAAAACATCATTAATCATACTGCTTTTCTTTCTCAAACTTTTTTTTTTACTTCTAAGATTGAAGTAGGAGTCATGTTGTTGTTTAGTTTTTTGTTTTGTATCACATTATTAAAACTACACCTAAGTTTTTCTTCATGGTTTATTATAGACAATTATTAATTCATAATGAAGAAATAGTTTATTAAGACTTATTCAAACGTATTTGATGTGCACAACTATTTCAACTTTTATGTATCATGCACAGTTCTATACGGGGACAATTAACTTTTTGTTTTGATGTGTAAATTAGTAAAGGTTTATTTTTAATTGTAAATATATATATATATATATATTAAATACGCCCCTCACCAGACAAAAAACTGTTTTCTATTTGTGTACAAAGTAGGTCTAATATCCCTTGTGTATTACCTTTAGTGATGTTCTATTAACGTCTGCCAATAGATAATTATTATGGTTGTATCCTGTTTGGTGAATTGTTCCTGTTTTATCTAAAAGTAGACTTATTTGTTCTATTTGTGTCCAATAGCTTTCGCTCTGAATCAAAAATAGCTCTTTTAAATGGACTGTATTACGCCAGAGACTGTAGAGGCAACAGAAGGATGAATTCATCGAAGGATAATTATGCAAAAAGTACAAGTCAAAAGTAGCAGGTACAGTATGAACCACACACACACACGTACGCACACACACGCAGAGTATATAGTGCCTCCTGTTCCTAGCACTGTTCCTGTTCTTTGTCATCCTCTCTCGGTGCCGGGGAGCGCGGTGCTGGCATCCGCTCAGGCTGGGAGATCTTCTGAAAGGCCTCTTCCTCTAACTTTGTGCCAGATCGGCTCTATACCCTAGTGGGAGTGCGTTTAAGTTTCCCCCCCATCTGCTTCTGCTGCATTATCTCGCTCCAGGGCAGGCACCTCGCCCAAAATACACTCTAAAAAAACACACTTTGAGATTCATCTTTTGTGCTGATGACGCGTTTTTTTTACAGTCGTATGAAGCCCACACACGCGGCACATAGCAGGGGTGGATTTTGTATTTTATCTCTTTTACCTCGCTTTTCAGAACAGGAGATATCAAGAGGTAACCACGGCCTCTGGAGAGTGGAGGCCGCTAACTTGCTCTGAGCGCATGTGATCCAGTCCCCATAGGTTAAATCAGTGGTGGAAAGATACGGGAGAAACAAGCCAAATTTGCGTCATTTCACATTTTTGATTATCAACGCGCAATCCAATCAGGTTGTGTAATTTTGAAAGTAAATTAAGACTGAAAATACTTATTAGGGAACTTCAATGGATGCATCTATGAGGCAGACAAAGTGATTTATATAGACCTGAAGCCATCGTGCTGGGTTTACCCATTGCAAAAGCAGTTCAGTTTATATATGCAACACAAACCTACAATAGAGCAATCAGCCATAACATTATAACCACCGATCAAGTCTTCATAAACTGGTTCTGATATTATGTTATTATGATTTGTTTACTACTTTTACTGCTTCAGGGAGAAACTTGGAGGAAAATTGAAAAGTATATTGTCTATAAACACTGGCACTGCACAGATTTGTATAAGAAAATATGTCATAGATAGTACTAGTGGTGGCGATGAAGAGGAGATTGATAGGCTGAGGTGGCTAATAGTTCTGAGAGGAGAGAAGAGGCATTTGATAGGAATGGCTGGATGAATGCGGGGAGATAGAGTGAATGCATTAGCGACAAACTAACCACTACTATCACTACTACTGCATTTCACATCTTTAAAAGCATAATTCATTGCTCTTCTATTTAAGTATTTTCTTTGACACGTACGATTTACCCACTCGAACTCTGCCAGCTCTTAGTCATGTGTCAAATGCTTTGCAAATGGGCCGATTCACATGGGACCAATTGGCAGGGTCCATAAATCAGACCGGGATCGTCCCACAATGAGATGCACATGTTGCAGCCTGGTGGGTGGGTGCCGCGGGGGTCACCGGGGGTCATCAAGGGTAATAATGAGGTGAACTTGATCTACTCCAGACCTCCAGACAAAAATCCTTTTCCCCCCCTGAGGTAAGATTAGCCTGTTATCTCCGCAGTGATAAGAAAACTGAAGTATTTGAACGTATATGCTTTATATATTTTTATCATTTAAATGTTGATTGATCGCTATGAAACTGAAATACTATAAATGGGTAGAAACAAGTACAATAGAAAATGAACAACTCAAAAGAAATGATCCAAACTCAAAAATTCAAACAGTTGTAAACCAATATATGTCTATATTAACTGCACCTTAATTAGGTTTAATAAAACATGGAGACTAATTAAGGGTCAGTTATTATAAAGTGATACTGAACGTGTATTTGAGTAACAGTCTAAAGACCCACCTCTTCACTAACCTCTGTGTTGACATGGGATTCCCAGCGGCGTGTTTGTGTTATGACTAGTGCTATGCTCAGGCTATAGTTAGACTGAGCCATTGGGCAGAGGTGATCTAAGAGAGGAGCTGCTTTTTGTGGAAAGAAAGGTCGTGACCTCCTCAAACGCAGCGTTACAAAGCACAGGGCCCAGACACAAAGAACAGTTAATACCAGTCTGCACTCTGTCTCCTACCTACCCTAAAATACAAGTATATGACATAGGCCTCGTTTTCTCTTCTGAGGTTTACACTTCAAATGTTTATCTCCTCGTTTGTAGAAATCAGCATATTGTATTTGCACAGTTCACTTAGTTGTTCATTTGACTAATTAACAGGTGCCTCAGTTTAAACTTTGAGCAGGTTTTACAGTATATATCTTTGCGTTCAATAGCGTTTGATAACAATTGTTTAGGCCCGACCCAAATGTATTTAGAAGTGCTTTACTGTAGATAGCATCTTGTGGTCAGTCTGATGCTCTCATATGAAGTATTGAATTTAAAAGCCAGAAGGTGCTCTAAGTTCAAAACAGCAGCAGTGTTGTGAAGTTTCTGATAGGAGGCACCTCGGAGAGCGCTCACAAACACGATTTTTAAAAAGCAGGCTGCCTCTTAGTCACGGTGTATATCAGGCTATGGGGGAGTACTTCTACACAAATGTTTTACAGTTAATGTATTTTTGTGTTCTTATTCCCCGTAGAGCCATACCTCACGCACAATATGAAATACAGTCAGGATTTGTTTATCCTAAATGCGCATTTACTCAGGATATGAGCCCTGTCCTACGATGATAAAAATGTACAGCCCACAATAGTTAAGGGGTGAATGATATGAACTGAATACAGAGCTTGTGTGTTTTATAATGTATGTGCTGTTTATATCTTAACTTACCTCTTGAAGCTAGAGAACATTTTACAATGATCCAGACAAGCTAACTTTTTAAAATGTAAGGGGAAAAAGAAATTAAATCGAATTACATTATCTCAAATTTTTCCTTTGAATAATTTCATGTTCATCAAAATACGATGATTTAATTAAAAAGGTATTTGTTCATTTAACATAAAAAGATGGAAAAAAGTTGTAATGTATCTTAATACCTTGGGAGGAGGACCTGCAGGACATGTCTGGGGTGAGGGAAGTCTGGGAGTCCCTGGTCAGACCGCTGCACCCGCGACCAGCCCCGGATAAGTGGAAGAAAATGGATGGATATCTTAATAGGCCTATCATTTTATTTTATTCTATTCTATTATTTTAAGTGTACGATCAAACCGTACTTCATGATCACGGCAAATTTTGTATTTATTTGCTGTTAGTCCCCTAAAAAGTCCAAAGTTTTCTCTTATGCACTGCTTAAAAGAGGTGAGAAAGACTATTTTGGGATATGCTGAACCAAATCACTGTCATTCCTCTCTGTCTGCAGCGGGCACACATACATAAACGCATACCCGAGCCTTGTTAGACCACTCCAGTTTGATTGATGAGGAAAACCATGGCAAATTGCTGTGTCCGTTCTGATGGATGACATGGTTTGTGCTGATCACGAAATGCCCAATACCGCTCCTCCTCACTCATCTCCCCTCCTGCCATATTTGTCCACATTTTTGTTTACAATTGATCAGGGCGACTTTTTGCCTTTGAATTGAATGCATGAGCTCGCAGAGTGGTTGACAGCGGTCCCCTAAGCCCCTCCCCCGCCCATCTTTGGACTTGAACATCCATCTTTATCTAGCGTAGCGTGAGGCGTGACAGATCCGGTGGCACTGTTTGTTTAGCCTCACATGCAGACAGTCGTGTTAAATAGGCCGACCGCGTTAGATTGATTATTGTTTACCCAAGAACAATTAAAGCCACTGTCTGAATGAGTGAATATGGAGGGAGAGAGGGGCACTCAAACACAATACTTTAATTTGGTAATACTCACGAACAGTTACTCAAGTGTTTTGAGTAAAATGAGAAAGTTGTTTTTAAGGCAATATTGGTATAAAAGTAAGAGTAACAGCAGTACTATCTGGTATTGGTAAAGTGTCCTTCAAGGTGTCTCTTAGTGAACAACAACTGCTTCATCCAGAATATTTGAATATATATTTTTAGTACGTAGTAATTGTAGTTGGATTGTTTTGTATAGGTTAATTGTTGTTGTTACATTAAAGCTGTAACTTTTCTGGAGAATGACCCACCAACTACGTGTCTCCATGTTATTCCTTTAACTGAAACGATCCACAGTATGGCATTTAACTTATCCATCACCATGGATACAAGCAGGTGACACCGCCATGAAGATCTGTGGAGAGATGATCCTGCTCACAGTGAGAACGCAGGTTTTTAAGGTTTTTATAGCAAATAAAATGCAATTGAATAAATGTAAGTTAGATAAGTTTAATTCCATACTGAGGAACATTTTAAGTAAATAATATCTCATTTCTTTTCAAGATTAGTGATGGATGAAGTATTCAGTTTTATTTAAGTAAAAGTGCAGATATAGAGGTAAAAAGTTAAGTATCCATTTAAATGTACTTTAAGAGTAAAAAGTATATGAAAGATATGAAAAGTACTTTTTACTTTTCTGTCCAGTTCAAAAATGTAGTGGAGAAAAAGTACAGTCAAATGTAGTGAATTATGAATGAATGAATAAGTTTATTTGAGCAGGTACAAGAAAGAAAGTAAGCAGTCACAAACGATCACATCCATCATATAAGATTTGCACAGAGCTCAAAAGGAGTAAGCAGAAGTAGATACTTATTTTAGCTTACCCCCTACTTTATCTACAACTAAGCAACACAGCAGTTGATAACCAAAGTAAAAGTAAAAAGTATCAATTTTAAAATTTACTCAAGTAAATTCAGATACCAAAAAATCTACTTTACTACTTTTACTTTGGTACCTAAAATATACTCAATAGTTTAAGTTGGTATTTTATTTTTTATATTTTGTAGTAACAGTACTTCAGTTTTGTCTTGTAGCTTTGGAGACGTTGCACTTGATATTTTCTCTCACTATTTGTTCTCACTATCAAACCAAATTGTCAAGTCTTTCATTAAGAGCCACGGTGTTTGCCAAGAAACAGCACATCTCTGTTCAAACAATACAAGTCAACACAGTCTTCAAGATTATACACATTTTACTACAAATAACGCAATACGCTTTGTAATGTTTGACCAGGAGCGAGAGACGCTGTCAAAAAATGGAATAACAACGCACACAAATTACTCAGGCCAAATTTGTACACATGTAAACCGCGTATTCCAACTCCCAAAGGTACATTTTGTGAGAGCCATCCAAGCATCCAGCCCATATTCAAATAGGCTGACAGGTGCAAAAGGAAGGCTCGGGTTTGGGGCCAGTCTTGATTGATGGGACATGGCACACGGTGGACGCCCGAGTTTACGAACCACGGCGAATCTGAATATTGAGAATGCTCTTGTCAAACCGAGCATATTAAGAATTATTTGACAATGCATTATGTTGGAGATGTGTCACGTAAAAAAGATGAGATGCTCTCCCCTGTGGCTGGAATTACAACCTGTGGTGCGGTGAGGAGTGCAAAACACACTGGACAAATGTGGCGTGAGCCGTCTTCAGCTTATTCACACTTACAGGAGAAATGACATGTAACAGTATTATGCATAGGCCCGACTGAGGGAGAGGCGCTGTCACAGATTGATTGATACATTTTTATCTTTACTGAACTTAAACCGTAGTAAAAGTACAATCCACCACAATAGCAGTAAACTCAGTATTCCCAAAAGTGATATGTAAAAGTGACAGTTGAAGGTGAGTGATTTTGTCAACTTAGCCTGTCCTCATGTTAACTTTTCTTTTTAATTTGCTGAACTAAAACTTAAAGGAGACATATTATGCAAAATCGACAGTGTTCCCTCATTATTAGTTAGATTTATCAGAGATTTATTCATATTGTCCAACATTTGAGGGTCGAGAGCTCAGAAAATTCCCGTTTTCACCTACCTCATATCCCTGCCCATATCCCTGCAAATTAAGACCTACTTATGTTATACTTCAATACTAAATATCTGAAATAAATAAACATGTTTAGTTTATGTAGTAAAAGGAAAGAAACATCCCACATCATTGGCCTTATCTTCTTGTTCAAGGATAAATGTGCTGTCCACTAAAAATTCATAGTGGCCCATGTTAACAAATTCTCTAAAACTATTTTTTCCTGAACTTTTCCTGCAAACTATAACCTGCATCAAGCAAACATCTTTGTACAATCACTTAAAGTCCATCTCTGATTATGTTAAATGACTTGTCTTGGGGAGACGGTAAATTTCCATCAATTTTGCAAAAAGAAATCTGTCTAACGTAAACTGAACTGTGCATACCATTTTTGTGTGTTTATATCTCATTATAGTTTATTTAACAATCCCTTGATTTAACCCCGAGGCAGCTGCTTTTAAACTCCAGCCGTTGAAAATCCCACGTTTTAACCTGTTTTCCGGCTCGTTCCAAACATAACATTGTCGATAGCGGTTTAACGACTTCATCTGCCGTTAATTTAGATGTGGGTCACGTTAGGAAAAAGTAGAGGAAACAAATTATTGGCCCTTTAATGATAATCAATGCCGCCCCCCTAGCAGTAGCGCCCCCTACCCTACACGCCCCACCCCTCCCCATCCCGGTGCATCATCTGTTGTACTTTCTATGCTGCGCGCTGTTTGTAGGTGTACTCGATGAGCCATGCATTTTGTCCTCTAGGGGGGGTCTGTCTCTGCCTGACCCTGCGACCCAGGCGTTCTCAAAGGACACCCGTGCAACATATCAAAGAGCAGGGCCATTGGGTTTCTGGCAAAATCATCTCAATAAATAAATATCACAAGACACCGCTGCAGGGGAACGCTTTGAAGTGAGGGGGGGTTGTGCCCAATTCTTTCTATTCCGCCTCACCATTGCTCAACCTTGATACCGGCGCTTCTTGCCAAAAATCTCGACCACTTGCTCTGACAAAATGGCTCCTCTATAGTCATCGCAACAGCAAAACATATGAAGGTTTTCACTGTGAATCTCTGAGGAGGAGGAGGTTGGATAGCAGTTTTTATTCGTCTACTCCATGTCAGGACGCACAGGTGGAAGAAAGAAGGAGAGCTTTGAAATACTGTTTGATAGAGTAAGGTAAAAGCAGGGATCAAAACGTCCCGTCATTGGCCTGTGATTCAGTGTTTTGACTGAGCACTACAGGATCACAGCGTTCATTCAGTCTCCTCTCTATTATTTATTCCTCTCTTCTCTTCGTTTTTATGCTCGATGCCAAAATGTGTCTGAGGAAACAACCCGGGAAACTTCAGTTGTATTTAAAGTATTTTGGTATTTAAATCCTGATCATTGTCAAGTTAAATCAGACATAACGCACGTATGCCCCTTAAACTGGAACAGGCCTAGGTTAGTACTAAACATCGACCGATATGGGTTTTTTCATGGCCGATGCCGATTCCACTTGGCAACTGGTGGCCGATATTTTTGGCCAATATGTAGATCATTTTCCCCAAATTATGTGGTTTAAATTTACTACAAAATCACCCCAAGCTCTTTTTTTTACTATAAACCTATAAGAGAGATGTGCGGTCATGTTTTTGTTTTAAAGTGTTAATATAAAACTTTTTGTGTATTTTTTGGGCAGCAGATCGACCAAAACAAAATATCGGCCTATGCTGGAGATTTAAAACTGATAGCCGATATGTTAAAAACTCAAAATATTGGCCAGATATATTGGCCAACCTATATATCAGTTTATCTCTAGTGAACACGACAGGGTTGTCCACTCTGTCCATATTTGTTTATGTACATTTGTTTATATTAACTTAACAGTGACCCAAAACATGCACAATTAGTAAAATCATCTAAGTTAGTCCTGGCCAAACTTATAGAACCTCGTGTGATTTTGTTTTGCCACTGTAAAAGTCAGTTGTCTACAGGGGTCAAGGTCAGAATATGCAGGGCCACCATAGACTAATTAACAACAAAATATAAAAAAAACAGTGCAACTGATAGCGTGTTTTTATAAGTAACTCAATGGATATTGTTCAAACCAGGATTAGTAGCAGAGTTGTGGTTTTGATTGGCCCTTGTATCTTTGGCCCCTGGTCGACAGAAGGCAGTTTGTGTCGCTGGAGACTGTTTTGGTCCGAGCCGAAAACTGTCCGAAGAAAACCTCCTGATGTAAGTGCCTTTAATTTGTTCAAGGCCGTTGCAGCACACTCCACAGCTGTTGCCTCAGTCTGTCACTACACTGATACTTCTCACTGGGCGACCCTCGGGGATGATTCTGGAGTTGACTTTTGGGAAGAAATAAATGTACTGGGTGGACAGGGCCAGTATTGTGTTGCTCTTTTGCGGAGTTGCCTCATGCTTGTGTCTGAACATTGAAAATAGCTGACTCCTCTAAAGATGTGTGCGGCCCTGATGTGAGGAGCAGTGTTTTTGTGCAAGTGTCCGAGCTCAGCACACACAGGTGCTTGTTTGTCTGATTTAAAATGAAAATACAGCAGCCGCCGCATCAACAGAGAGTGGTTTGGGGGGCTGCAGGTCAGACCACTGTTTACTGCTCTCACAGTCTCTCCAGTGCCCAGATTTCTCTACAAAAACACCAAACTTTAGCCACTGCAATAAATCAGCTCACAGTAAGAAAATCAGCAACACTTGACTTTATAGGATCACTTTATGAATATATATTTTGACTTTTAATAGTGTTACACAACCATCAGTAAGATATAGGACACACACATTGATAAACATGAATATAAAGATGTAATTATTCTGGTGGAGAGTGTGTCAGCTGCTTGCTTCTATGGAGATGTTATTGCTTTGCCTGGAATATTCCACAGCCCGGAATTAAACATAATTATCATTTATTTATTCAATTGCAGGTCTAAAAATTGAAAAAAAAACATGCATTTTTACTGTGGTCATGGTTTTCTCTTAGACATGGTGGTGCCATGGAGACAAACCGGTTTCTTTTAAAGTCTTACTGTGGTGTTTATGGAACATTTCAGGCAAAGCTATAACATCTCCACCCTTCATCAAAAAAAATAAAATTAAAATAGTGCAACTTTAACACACTGTATATCGAATATATAATTACTTTCTATTGTATAACTGGCAGGGCAATAATATAACACCACATTGCAAACAACGAAGTTAAATCTGTCAACTGGACAAATCTTGTAGGAATCTTGTCCAGTTGACAGATTTAACTTCGTTGTTTGCTATGGATCAGACCTGGACGACTGAGGGTCTACACAGACATAACACCACATTACTCTTTTACTACTGTGGTGGATGAAGTACTCAATTTAGATAAAGGATTAGGTAAAAAAGACACTCAAGTAAAAGTAAAAGTATCACATGGAAAAATCTGCTTAATTAAAAGTATTTAAAAATGTACTTTAAGAGGCAAAAGTAAAAGTATTTCGCACAAGTGTTCATTTATATTAAAGTGTTAAATGTAGTGATATTGATTAAAATTCTGCATATTTTGGTCAACAGTAACAATATGAATCAACTTCTTAATTTTTCTCATGAATTTTGTGTATTTATTTTTGTTTTGCTCGAAAACTTCAGTCAGGATGTTTCCATGAACATGGTCAAAATAACACCCCAAATCATATGAAAATGTAGTGGACTAGAAAGTACAGATCCTGCTCTCAAATGTAGTGAAGTAAAAGTAAAAAGCATCCACTGTAAAATGTAAAAATCCTACTTACGTTACAGTACTTTATTACCTTCCAGCGCTGTTCACAGTTAACTTTACCTACACGAGTCCACATGTGCGTTTACTCCTTTCACCCAAGCGCCGCTCTAAAGGTGCAACGTGATTAAAAGACATGGCAACACAAAAACATGACAAGTGGATGAAAGCAGAGGAGGAGGTGCCAGCCCATTGCCCCCGGGTGAATTGGAGCTACATTAACCTCACAAAATTGGTCAATAATACTTCACTATTGAGAGGCTGTGAATGCAGACTGGAGTGTTTGTGCGTCTGTGCTGCCTGCGCGCTTCTATTGGGGTTAAACTGTGTCTCTAGGGAGGATGCTATTGACTGCTGACCAGCCCAAATTAATTTTCAACGAGCCTCTTCAGGGAACAATGGCGGCCTATTATCGCTCCAAGGTCCCCATGTACAACGAGATAACTGCTCCATCTGAGTTGAACCCCAGAATCTTATTTACAAAAGCATCAACAAAACAAACTTTATTTACTTATTTGCGCAGATTTTCCCGAGTGCAGTTATTGTACCCAAAAATCTATCTATCTATGTATCGTATGGCTTTAAATTTACCGTGGTAGCGCAGGAAGTCAAGAGTTAAACAAGGCCTCATTGTTAATTTGAGCATCCCGGCTTATTAGTTTAGGTTTGATCTATCGGAGGCGTCTTCTCTCACTTTGAATGGTACAAGTGACACAGAGGCCCTCCCACACGCGCAGTCGATATGTGATCACCGCACGCAACCACGCAGGGAGGTGTCAACGCTAATCTGCTTTTCAAATGGCTCTCTTGTCTCAGCCTGGCGCTTACTGCAATGTTTTCGGGTAATTGTGTCTGCTCCGTACAGAATCACTGATACACTTTGAGGTGACGGAGATGCGCGGAAGAAGTCACGGAAATGTTTGCTAACTGTTGACGCGGCGGAGGCTTTTTTATCTCGCGTTGCTAAAAAAGCTAATAGGAAGTAATAGTACAAATCCAAACAATAAGTGTCTATTGTGCATAAAACGGTTGTATGTATGCTTAGGTAAAGTAGGTTTTACGAGGGGCTACGTCGCGTTAGTCACTGTTTTCTTTTCAGGTCATTGTTGTTAGCACCTTAAGGAGGATTTCAAGTTTTCTTTAGGGAAGTTTTACAGCGTTAGAAAAAACAAAGATGTCTTCCGTTTTACTTGATTACTGAGGCTTGTATTTTGTTTACCCACGATCAGTGTTAGAGTGCATTTGTTCATTGTTTAGATTGTAATCAATGCAAACCTTTCACAATTGAAACGAACAACAATTCTAGGTTTTGACGAAAGTTTGATAAAAAACGACTTTATATAATGATCTTTCTTGAGTGTCATGGATGAACAGTAGAAAACAAGACAATACGTTCTCACAAAAGTCTACTTAAAACCGGATTAATCTTGTGGCAGAAAGGGCATCTGATAGACTTGGGAAAACTTGGGAAAGAAGTAAAAGTAATCGTGAACACTGAGGAATGAAGCAGCTATGATTAGGCTTGGTATTTTATTGCTGAAATTACTTAAAAACTTGGTTAAAAGTGTAAATTTTGCATAATATACAACTTTATATAGAACTTTTTAGTCTTTCGCCAAACTTTTAGCTTTTTAACTGACATCGCTACATAAAAAACGAGTGAAAGAAGGAAGTGGTCAATGTTACAAGACAAGGATGACCTCAGTATCTGTACTTTTCGCTATCTGGAAAAAGTATAGATCTGGCCATAGTCTAATAATCAGCTCAAGATTGTAACATCTTCGCCTTGTTAGACTGTTTCGATGAGCTCTTTCAGACAGTAAGAACAAAATTTACCCACAGATTCACTATTTCCTCGACACAATCTCAAAAAACAGATAAACTCTCCCCATTAATTCAAATACAAGATGGAAAAGGGAGTCTCGGTATTTGTTTCCGTGGCGATCAGGACACTAATCCCTGCATGGGGATGTGTCCGTCTGTTTTTCTAGACTCCTCTGTAAATACAAGTGTGAGGCGCACAGAGGAGGTCAGAGAAGAGGAGCAGGGCTGGTACATCTGGACTGCATTAGGACCGGATCACACTGGATTATTCTCACTATCTGCTCAATGTAAACTTACACTCAGCAGGGGTGTACAGCTCATTTCATTATAACTCTTCTCCAGCAAAACTTACTGTAAATAATGTAACTGTTCAAATTCGGTTTTACTTCTTTAGCCAACGCTGCCCTGTTTTTGCATGTACGGATACTATTTTATACTGTTGTCACTGTATGAAAAGTTGTGCTCTACATTCCACATCGAGCCAAGTTTATTGTCAGGATTTAGGAGTACCCAGCTGGAGGATTAACCTATATTGTGTGTAGGTTGATGTGGGAAATAATATTCAGAGGAAACCCACACGGGGAGAACATTCAAATAACCCATCAAGCAAGTACAGCTACTCAAGTAAAAGTAACTCGCTTAAAACTCACTTAAAAATGTACTATAAGAGTAAAAAGTTGAAGTATTGTTCAAGTAAGTGTTCATTTGTTGTGATATTGACTATAAAATGAAACTTATTTTGGTCAACAGTAGTAATACAAATCAATTTATCAACTTTTCTCATGAATTTTGTGTATTTATTTTCGTTTGCTCAAAGATGAAGCTTGAACTCAAAAACTTTAGTCAGGATGTTACTACGAACATGGTCAAAATAACCCCTCAAATCATACGAAAAGTACTTTTTACTTTTCAGTCCAGTTAAAAAATGTAGTGGAGTAGAAAATACAGATCCTGCTCTCAAAAGTAGTGAAGTAAAAGTAAAAAGTATCCACTGTAAAATGAACTAAAGTATCTGTCCTTTACTTAAGTACAGTACATTACTACTTGTACTTCATAACGTTCCCCCACTGCTTCTCGGAGTGAGACAAGAGCTGTTATTTATTTCGTGAATAGGATCCTAATAGTCTCTGTACACAAATGCAGCTGGCTACTTCTGGTCAGGGGGAGGGAGGGTCAGCGAAGCCATTTCCACTCTAATGTAACGTCTAGGAGGTTTTTGCTGAATCGCACTAAACTCAAATATACAAATACACAGACAGATGAGGCAGTGGAAAGGGAGCGGCGTGTACTACGGTTGTTATTTTGTAGTAGAATTATTAGTAGAATTTTACCCATGTGTTAAACTGGCATGTTCTGTATTTATATTTTACACAAACGTAACTTTTCCACCCCAATAATCATTTCTCTATATTTCTCCTGATCCTGAATTGAACATCACTTTGACACCAACTCTTGAATTCTGGACAGATCTCACCTCTCTTTTTTTTTACAGAAAGTTTCCTCTCGCGTTGCTCTCCCGTCTGGCCTCGGGACAGGGAGCACCGAGCCACATGCCTATAGGCTCGCCAGCAGCTCCGAGCCTGTGAAGAGCCTGATTATCACTCCCTCCTCACTGTTACCATACCTCCATTTACCTGTGTGTGTGTAGGCTGCTCTGTATCCCTGTCATGTGCCCACACCGCTGCATGTTTCCCACCAATGAATGCAGATAGACTTTTGCAACATTAAGTCTATGCAGTGACAGAAGTGGTGCACTGGTCCGTGAGCTGAAGAGGCAGAATCAATGCAGCTAGAAGTGGGAGATCAAACTCAATCTGCAGGTTTGGATGTGACAGTAGTGCTGCAAATAAGTTGTTCTGTTTTATGGGGTGTGTATACAGACACATTTTTATTCTTTAATTTGCTATACAGTTGTCCCTCATTATAACGCTGTGCACCTCTCGCTGTTTCGCAAATTTTTTGTGCAATTTTACATGTTTTTTTTTTACAGCGTATGAACATGTATTATGTTCTTTGTCCTGATTGGCTGAGGGACTGTAGACCATTGTCCATCAGTCTCCTCCGTGCCGTGTCTCCTGTACAGTACAGAATGTGTTCAGACAAATTTACATAAATGTTGGATTGACTCTGAAGTGCTGTACGTTTGCAAGTTTTCTCCCAGGCACCTATTTTTTTAAATCTACGAAGGTTTGAACTTTGAGAGTGTTTAAACAAGAGAGAAATGTGAGAAAATGTTAATGTCTGTCTGAGAAAAGTGTATAAAGTGTGTGGTGAGGGGTTTTACAGCCTTAAAATATATAGAACACATGTGTCAAACTCAAGGCCCGCGGGTCAAATGTGGCCCTTCACATCATTTTATGTGGCCCTCGACAGGGTAAATTAAAAGGTATGATGGTCTTAACATGTCATTTCATCAAGAGATACGCCATTACACAGCCATATTTTTACATCTGTGCAAATGAATATGCAATATTTGTAGCTTGAATAAGTAATAACTACAGAAACAGGATGGATTTCACCTGCTACGGGTTATTTTTAGAACACAATAAACGAGGGACCACTGTAATATTAAACTTATCTGTCTCCATGGAAACAAGCAGGTGACACCTTCAGTCCAACAGGTGAGATCTGTGGACAGGTGACCTCGTTCCCAGTAAGAATACATGTTTTTCAAGATGTTTCGAGCAATGAAAACCTGTAATCGAACTGCAATAGAGATACACTTAATGTCATAGTGAGGAACATTCCAGGCAAGGCACAGAGTACATAGCACAATCTTAAAGGTGCTCTATGTAACTTTCTGATGCAGGGTCGGCTCTGCTTGTCTCCATAGAGATGTTACAGGTGAGATCAGTGGAGAGGCGACACCGTGAGAATGCATGTTTTTTTGGGTTTTTTCTGTCGCAATAAACAGACCCATAACGAATAAAGGCAAGTCGAGACAAATAAAGAAAAGTTACATTGTGCACCTTCTAAGAAATCAGTCCAAAGCTCAAATTTAACACATTTAATTAGTAAAAACAGTATAACAATAATTGGCATATACAGACTGCAATGGATCCACAACTGTAAAACTAATCACAACTTCAACTTCACGATAATCTCACGTGCATCGTCTTTCTCCGTGTCTTTTAATCCTTCTATCCACTGCACATAATTAAGTCACTTTATCTGCATAATGTTGTTTTTATTCATGATACAAAATAGTCGCTCTACGTGTGGAAGCTAAAAGCGCAGTTACAACAAGAGCCCCACTCAACCTTCATCACTCACTCTTTCAGACTGTTCACGTTGTGTCTCTTTAGAAGTTTCAATGCCGCTTTTCCCACATTGTACCTCTGTTAACTAGACTTACGAGAGAGCAGGTGAATACATGAAATCAAAACTAGCATAAAGTTAAACTCTTTTGTCTGTCAGCACAATGCAAATAAATGCATGTTTGTAGATCATATTCTTGATTCAAATTTAGGGTTAGACAGTCGCCCATAGATAAATACACACTAGTTTTGCAGTATTAGTTGTAGTAATAGTAGCTTAGGCGCTTATAACTTTTGAGTTCTTAAAGTAGTAGTAATAGTAGTACTGCAGTAGTAGGATGAGGAGCAGCAGAAGCAGAAGTCAAACTTGGTTACTTTCACACGTCTTTTACCTATGTTATTTTTGGGGATTCTTGTAACACTGTAATTTATTTCAAAAGAAAAGCTTGTATTTCTTCAGTGAATGACACAAATAATCACATCTCCGTGTTCATTTGATATGTCATTGCTGGACCTTGTAGCGCATTAGAAAACAAGAGGGATCCATTATTGATATGTGGCAGCTAAAGTTGCATCACCTTGAGAGTTACCAAGGTGAAAAACAACACAAAGCACAACCGGGTGTTTTTGGTTTCTTTATTTATTTTGCTTTTTCCCTCTAGTGAGATGTCACTTCAAACACGCGCCCGGCCAAGGAGCGTTCCTGTGCTCAGAGAATGTCAGGCGCTTACAATGGGCTGCTTAATGAGCTAGTGTGGCAAACTTTCAGGCAGGGCCATATTATGAATTATTTGTCATTGGCCGTGTGCGTGTGTGCGTGTGTGTTCGGGTGTGTATGTGCGAGTGTGTCTTTGGGCCTATAGTGTAAAGCTGGGATGAAGGCAGGCCTTGATGGAGGGATGTGGCACTAGCCTGAGGGTTGGCTCCACTGTGAGGGTAGTTAGCTCACTGCACAGCGCCATCATTAGGGACTAGGGCAGTGGTGACACACAGCCGACAGCCGCACGCATACACGCACACACACACTCACACCTGTACAGAGATCTGCTGCCTTCCTCTCAAGTCGTGTCTTCTGTGCAGTGACCACAGTGCCCGCGCAGCCTCTCGCGGGCATCGCATTAGGCACTTGTCAAACCCAGGACTAAACAATGATCACACTGTCAGTAAGCAGAATTTCAAATGTGCACCTCCACAACTCAACTTTCATACATTTTAAATGTGGAAGAGCTAGTAGCACTTTTTATGTTCGTAGTATAGCTTCAAAATCAAACATGGCTCAGGTTTTAAAGGGGAACAATTCCAACTATTCAACAATAAACTTTATATCCTTCATTTAATGGGGCACAACACAGACACATTTCCACAGGCTGGGACAGTAGAGGTCATATTGACTTGGTGGTACAAGAGGGTGCCTCAGTAACTGTCCCAGAATGCTTTGGGAATGCTAAAGTGTGTTGCACCACTTTGCAGAAAGGTACCAATCGGGCAGAGTCTAGACTGCTTCAGAGGTTGGCACGGTTCTCTTTGGTTAGTGAAACTATTTCCAACCAGCCCCACCTACAGTGTGCAGGGTCAGTCTGTGTTTCACACTTGAACATACATTCCTATCGAGGGTAGTTTTTGTAGCAAAAATTGTCAGGCCAAATTAGGTTAGCTTCAGTCAGTGACACTGTCCATTGCACAAAGCTGTATCAGATCATGTGTTCATTCAACACCAGATTTATCTCTTGATAATATTCTATTGGCAATATTCATATGTTACATTTGTTGAAACGTCTTTTATTGTTAAACACGCAGCTTTTCTAATCTCAAAATAGATGATATCGCTTTGACTGGAATGTTCCACAGTAAACCAAATCTTATTTGTTTTCAGTTACAGTGTTTTTCATTGCTCAAAAACATTTTAAAAACATGCATTCTTACTATGAGGAGGGCTGCCTTTTCGCTGATCTGAACTGTAACTTGGCCTGGTGGCGTCACCTGCTCGTCACCATGGAGATAGATACCACAGAACATATCAGGCAAAGCATTAACATCTCCATGGAAATGGGCAGGTGGCAGACCCTTCATAATAAAGTTTTAAATGTAAACTTGTTGCCCGGCCCATTGTCCAGTGTATGATTAGTGTCCTCTTGTTGGCTGTATTAAACCCCCCTGTGGCCCCCCTGTGTACTGCGTCGCATTGGACCCAAGCGCGTGTGATTTGTGTGGCCTGTTGCTCGCTCACTGCAGGAGAGTCCTCAAGACAAAGCGCTGCAGCAGGCTCCCCCTGTGTGGTCGGCCCTATTTATTTACCAGATAAAAGCTCGCCTTTCATATCGTAAGAAAGAGGAAATATCTGAAAAATAGCCACCTTTCATGTGCGCTGGTTTGTTCTTCAAGGTTAGAGGACAATTGTTAGTGAATAAAGAGTGGGACGATTCTTTGAAATTTTTACTTTTTAAAAATACTGCTGGTAAGTGTGCGCGCTTCCCAGTTTAATTTGCGAGAGGTTATTAAAACGCTGAGTGCTTAAGATGTAGGAGAAATGTGAGCCGCAGTAAACACTCTCATTTGTAGCATTTTAATTTGTGAAGTATTTTTGTTAAAGGACTTTGGGGTGCTTACAATTTGTTATTTTGAACTTGTATTAATATGATTTTATAATAAGAAAGTCCTTATTCCTTACATGTCTAAATGCATTGAAGTAAACTGTAGTTAGATCCATTTGGAAACAGGACTTTTGGAGGATAAGGGAGACATAACTTGGGTTGAGTTCACTTGTCCTTGTTTGGTCCTGGTTTAGTCCTGATGTAGACTTGGTTTGATCCTGTTCTAGTCCTGGTGTAGCCGTGGTCTTATCCAGGTTTAGTTCTGGGTGTAGTTAAAGTGCTGGGAAATGAACACAAAAGGATCTGCCTCCTGTCTCCATGGAGATTGTCTGCATGGAGGTGGTGGCTCAGGCGATGTCACCAGGCCTAGTTACAGGTCAGATCTGTGGTGAGGTGGTGAGGTGGTCCCACTCAAAGTAAGAATGCATGTTTTTCAAGGTATTTTTGAGCAATAAAACTGTAACTGAACTAATACAAGACCTCCATGGACACCAGCATGTGACGACCTCCCTAAAATTACAAAAAATGACATAGTGCAGCACAGTCTTTAAGTTTTCTGTGCTTTTTTGTTTAATTGCTTTGACTATTTACTTTTTATGCTTCTATACACCCTGTAACATTTTACAATTTGGAGTGCTGTGGATGGAGCAAAACTTTTCTCCGTCTAATGTGCATATGAACAGCTTTTTGCACAAGTTGTAAATGTGCAACTACGGACAGTCAAATCATAATGTGTGACCAAAGCAGTGGTCAAGATCTGCATAAAGCGAGCCCTGGTAACTCCTGAATGAAGGACTATACCTGCAAAAGGGCTACAAAAGCATCACAATCAGTTTCAATGTGTATTTTCACCTTACTCAAGACTCTTTTCAACAAATATGACACCAAATATGACTTTAAGATGAATTGAGATGAGGTTTTGAATATAAATTTGTGTTGAAATAAATCCATTTTTATGCTAACATAACTGTTCTATTTGAAAACAGGGTCATGGAGGCCTCTTGCTCAAAACCATTCAAAACAATTTGTACTTGTTTGTCATAAACTAAGGGACATTTTATTTAATGTTCTGCAGCGTGTCTTGCCTGGAGAGATGGCCTTCTATATTGTTCTCTCCATGTCACTGGGATATCAAAAAACATCATTTCTTTTACTCAGGTATACAAAGGCTCCGCTCCCCCTTGAAACCAAATAGAACAGCGACAGAGCCTCCTATGTTGGAATATGTCACCTCTATAATGGTTTATAGTTCAAGGGTATAGCCCGCACAAATGCTTTAAGAATAAGCTTAGCGTATACACTCACCCGAGGAACAAAGGCAGAGGTTCAGCTGTCTTGATCACAATCCACAGTTATGTTTTTAGAGGACGGTTCTATACGTGACGGCCAAGCACACGCAATGTCACTTTTATGAGGACTTTGTAGATATGAGTAAACTTCACATAAACAACAAATCAATGTCATGTTTTTATATAGTATACACGTTTCCCAGCAGGCTATTGACACAGTAAAGCAAAGTGATGTGAGAATTGCATTATGGGAAATTTCATAAGATCTACACAGTTTTTTCCTGTACCAGTTGTAGTGAACAATTAATTATGCGATTTCAGGTAGGCAGCTGATACAGTTTTTAGAAGCTGACAGACCAGAGAATGATGGTATTTTTCAAATATATATTCTATCAGTGTTGATAGACGTGACGTGCAGCAGTAAATGTCTTTCTATTCACTTTGAGCACCGTTAAAAACAACTTATGATGCACTGGTGTGCAATAATCTTGGTTTGCTCATATGGTTTGTGTGGTCCATTACATCAGCCTCATTCCTTGCCTGGAAAATCCAGAATGAAATCCAGATCTGACTTGTTTTCTTCAGTGACACATGTGAAATGAAGGAGCTCATTGGTCACCTGTCATTTCTCTCACCTCAGATTAACAGCGTTTAGTGTTTCACCGGAAATGTTTAGTCCTGTTTTCTTTTTTCCTTTCTTTTTTGCTCATAAACTCCTATATTTGTTTTGACAGGGCCAGATTATGCATACCCCTGATTAGCTACATCAGCTGTCAATCACACCCATCTGATCTCGGGGAGACTCAACATCTTCGTAAAGTATTGGAGAAGTGTGTTTTTGGATCCCAGGCAACCTCCACCCTCACAGTCCATAGTCCATATATGTTATAATTAAGATTAAGATGAATTCACACACTCATTATTAAACGAGGTCATTCATGTACAGGAGGTTTGCAGTAAAGGCACTAATAATACAAACTGCTGGATATACATCAGTAGTTTAGACCTCTCTATTGCTAATAAACATTAGACCTTTTAAACCTGTGATCTGGTGTTAAATTGAACTTTGATAGTGACACATTTCCAAATTTTGGGGTTTCAGCTTCCTGATTATAGGTGACATTTTGAGGACTTTTGCCCATATAATAAAATCTTTTGTTTGAATTGGCAACAGTGCTAGATTTCATCACTCTGAAACCCATAGATATTGATGCATACTCCTTTGTGTCTTTGTTTCCTAGTTGACTTTTGCTCACCTTTTACTAATATCAAACACAATAACAGCTTTATATGTATAACTACAGTGTACAGTTTTACTATTTTTATTGCTGCACCTGCTTCTAATGTGGTTTCCTTCTGCAGATGGCACATCCACTGCACTGAGACTAGGCCTGTGTGAATAAGTGGAAGCCAGGCGTGAGCACATACTAAGTTGCTTTTATTAATACAGAACTGCATGCTACAGAGACTGTACAGCATAAACATTTATTCATTACAAAAACATGGTTTTGTGAACCATTTTAAAATAACAGGAAAAACAAACAAACAGAAAAGATAAGAGCATAAAATAGAACAGGAACATCACAGCCGTTAAGGAAACATTCAAACTATTTATCATTAGCATCTTAATAAACCAGAGAAGAAATCGACAGCTTACAGTCGTCATGTCAACTACAATGGCACCGAGGGGATGATTCTCTTGTAGCTTTTTTACAGCCTCTTGCAACATCAACATGCCTATTTTTTCTATCTACCTATATGTAGTAGTGTACTTAAAAGTGGCAGTTTGTGTATTTTTTTGTATTTAATAGTTTTTTTATGAACCTCCTAATATACATAATTTGGCCCGCGTGGGTTTATACAGTATGATGTCCGTCTTTTTATTAAGTTTAAATTTTAATATTTGACAATTTGCTACCAAACACATTTGTTATAGCAACATTTATACTACATACATAGCAATCTATGTAACGTCACAGCAAAGAATGGTGTCTAAATTAAAAATGACAATGAAATGAACAGAGATGTCCCTACAACATGGTTAGAGGGGCAGGGGAAATTATCACAAAAATTTGGCACGCAAAATCTGTACACAAATCTACAGTCTGGGAGATGGGACTGTGCAATAAAAAAGAAGGGTGTTTTTTCCAACCACTGAAGACGCGGTGCCCACTGTCGGCTTCAAGTTAGTCTTTTCTTCTTTTGTAAAATGGCTTATAGACGCATCGGTTGAAATGAGCTTGTGCATACTTTTTGTTTGTGAGTGGAATCCAGGTTTTCAGCGCGGAAAAGAAATCCATAATAACAAAACATTTTTTTAGTGTTTTTCAAATCCTCCTTGTAAAAATGGATCATTCATATATATATATAAGTCGCTTAACCTTAAGAAAAAATATTTGTACAATGTATTAATAAACAAAAGTCAAAAAGAGACACGTACAAGGAACAACAAGCAATCTCTAAAGCAATAAATACTACTGGTCCTAGCGTTGTGACATTTTGAATTTAATAACCCCCCAACTTACAATTCCCACCCACCAAGCCCCGCCCACTCACCTGACTCCGCCCCAAAAGGTAAACAACAAAGAAAAAGACAACGCAGTGGAAGAATGCATATTTAACAACAGTAACCCTCCCCCACACACTCCCGCCCCTTATTCTGTACATTTAAACATGAACAAGTAACATCACAATATTGTTCCTCGGTGAGGTGTCAACGCCAGCCTTGTGCCCTCATCACATTAGTCGATGTCAGGGATTGGTTCGCAAGCTCGTATTTAATACAAATAAAGAAGGAGAACCAATGCTTCTGAGAAAGGGCTTGCTGAGTATCCTAGCCAACCTTTATATCCTTTAGAGGTGGAACTAAATAAACGTTTCTGTTTGCACGGTTTTAACACTACAAAAAATACATCAAACAAAATTCATAAAAAATTTGGCAGATTCACAAAGCTATACTACAGCTCATTGTATTTCTTTATAATAATTAGACTTTTGATAATGATGGGTCAAATATTGACCAATGAACTTTAATAAAACAAAACTCAAATTCCAACGCCTCAATGGCACAGAAAAAGAAGATGAAGGTGACAGACAGGTCTAAAAAAGGACTATTCTACAGACTTGGTCACTAGCGACAGAGGCTGCGAGGCCGTAGAGGAGAGCAGCGAGCGGGAATGACAGAGCGAAGCTGCAGGACGTCCCATGGAAGAGCCCGGCTGACCCCGCGAGGGCGGGACGTCTCCGTGCTCCAGGGACCCGTTGTGACTGGAGGTGCCGGGCGTTTTGCTAGGCGCCGCGGAGGAAGAGTTGTTGTTGTCTAGAACCAAAGATGGCGGGCCGGACAGGAGGTGCGCCGGGTGGTGGTGCAGGTGGAGTGGCTGGTGGGCCGGTTTCATAGTCAGTGAGAGAGGTTGCATTTGTTCAGTCTGAGGTTTGGACTCTTTAGGCGAGGGGGAAGGGATGAGCGAGGAGGGGGAGGGAGGGGGGGAGTCGAGTAAGCTTCCGTCCGAAGAGGGAGGACTGGCACAGCTGCCTTCACCTTGGATGTAGCGAATGCACTTTTTTTTTCTCCTGAGGGACAAGGCCAGAGAGAGAAAGAAGCTTGTTTAGATACAATGGATTTATTTGCTTTTCAAAGACCTCAATGCATCTGCACTTGACAAAAGATCCCCTCTGACACCAACAATGACAAATTCTTAGATTCCTACTCAGTTTATTTAAAATGCATCAACAACTTATTTAAAATGTATAAAACAAAGCTCTATATACAATAGTGCTATATTGTTAACATTGAGCCATCAGAAGAAAATGTGTATTTACTCAGAGGGGAACACAGTCAAGTTAACCACAGGTGCATTTAGGTGTTTACAGATACAATGCGTTGCATTCTCATGCCAAAGAAAGATGATAGAAATGACAATATATTTCCAAAATCAAAATCACCAGACAGGACAGACATGGAGTAGTCACAGGTTTAGCGCCAGGACAAGAAACAGCAGAGAAACAAGGAGACCAAAGAAAAATGAGAGATCAAACTGGATGGGTCCTCACTTATTTTGTTTTTAACTAAGTTTTGTGTTATTTATTTATTTATTTATTTCAATTTGATTTTCGCAGTACTGATTGTTTTTATTGTTAGTAGGTATGCCTAAATTTGGGCTTTAAATACGACATTGTCATTTAATTAGTGGAATGACTTATAACTCCTGTAAATGTCAAAACATAAATTGTGTTTAAAACTAAATTGGGGTGATGACTGAGCCCTGGGGTACTCCTTCAGCAAATTATGTTCACATTTTGAAACATCGTGTGACAAATTTTTCTGTCCCAATTACCGTGATTTACCAAAACTATATCTTGTCCTAATTGCGTTCCAATCTGAGTGCAGATGTACATAAACTTTCATTTCATTCTTGAGATAACAGCCTGTGCGTAAAAAGGCCTACGCTGCAGCGCTGTTTCTACTCGCTCTTCTCCTGAGGGGGTCCAAGTTCTTACAAAGTCGACACGATCCCGGCTAACCCTTTGCCTGTGCCCCACAGACACGAGTGTGAGTGCGCGTGAGGGGTCAAGGCATCATGTCTGCACTCCCGCCTGAGGTCACGACCCCTCCCCCTATTGGCTGCCGAGTCCCGAGGCCTTAGCGGTGCTCTGGCTTTGGGAGGAAGCAGAATAAAGGAGGGAGAGCGGTTGAATGTAGTGTATGTGGAGTGACTGCTCACATTTGGTTCAAGGGGGATTCTCTGCCCACCTCATCTCTCTGACCCCGGCACTGACCTCTCTCTACTATGTATTTTATCACACGGATGCCTCAAGGATATGGTCTAGTTTTCAAACTTAGAGGGACATATTTTATATTTTATTTAAAGATGCAATTGAAACAGGAGCTTGAGCTTGCAAGTTTTTCTCTTTTAAAATGTGGACTGTGCGGAGGGCAAATTAGAAATAAAGTATGTTTGATACTACAGCAATTGTATTTTTTATCCTACGTATTACTCATCATTCTGTGTTGCTTCAGTTAGTATAAGTTGTCATATTACTTCCAGATCAATTAACTTATTACCATTTACAACATAAATATTCTAAATTATTTTTATTTTATTATGTTGGAGAATCAACCTACACATGTTTTGCTTATCGTTTTTAATATTGTGTCATATTGTGCACCCTATTTGATCCGATGCCATATTTACCATGGTCTGCAGGCCTTTACTAGCTCACAAACTAACTCTACAGGTATTTGGTCGCTTTTGGGTGGCACGGCGTATCGACCGGAGCGGAGAGCGATCATTTTGCCTCTACATAGACATCTTGCTCCCGATAACTGTCTGTCAAACTGCTACAAATGAGCTAATATCCATTTTTGAACAGACATATCGATTCATAGTATGTGCCTGTGTTTCTTATTGATTTCTTGGGTCTCGCGGGAAATTACAGCAGATGCATCTTTTAGGAAATGGAGCCCAGGGAGAACTTTTAACCTCTCGGCTCCCACAGCAAAACGCCGGAGCTCGCCAGGCGCACATATGATGTTTTTCTTATGAAACACATTGCAGCTACTGAGAGGGAATGAGAGAGAGCGAGAATACAAGATACAATTTAAAGTTGTTATAAAGTTATTCAATTAACAGTAAATAAATGCGTATAGAATTCGCCTGGATCCATTGAGGCCTATTCATATTTTTTCAGATTGATGTAAAATTAGGACCGTTGCCATAGTAACCTAATCCTCAAAACGTTGCCTCTAATAAGAAGCTGAAACCTATGAATATTACAGTGCAACTCATATTTATCATATTTGCAATTTTTGGTGTTTGATTTTGACTTAAAAGATAGTTTGTTTTTTTTGTTATTTAATTAAAGAGTTTATGTAAATGTGAAACAATAAAAAAGAATGTTGGTGTTGAAAATAAGGTGACTGAAGCCAAGACACAAAGAAGGGTGTATTACTTAGCAGAAACAAATACCTACCATGAAAATATTCCCAATTCAAAGACTGCTTGTGTCAGAACAGAAAGACAACAGGTAGGGACTAAGTAAGGGTTATTGAAGAGGAAGAGGAGGTGGGAAAGGAGGAGGGAGAGGGCACAGAAAAGAGTGTCACTCAAAAGGCCCTCAGAGGAAACAGGCCTAAATTTGTCAGCATCACAAGTATCAAGGGCGCCAATTTAACATACAGACAGTGAAGAAGGGGAGGACTATCCACTGCCCTGGAAGAAAATGGATTCCCACACTCATAATGAAACAGTTAATTTTAAATAAACACAGAAAACATCAACATATGTACATTATTAATAAATTATCCTAGCTAGTTAGAAATCCATTTTCTGCCACTGGGCTTGAACCAAATGAAAAATTTATAGCAGGAAATTTCTGAGTTAGGAAAAGGAGTTTGCCATCTGTTAGCACATGGCTGGAAATAAGTTTTAGAGCGAAATCTGAGCAAATAATCAAGAGGAAGGATCTGCTCAGTGGACGTCCTCCTCCCGTTGGTACAGCAGTTATACCTGCACGGTTTGCACCATAAACTCAGCTGGTCAAGCCCGAACAAGGCGCGACACTTCTTTGGGGTATTTGCATCTGTTAGCCAACGAGGTACACAGACATAGACACAAAAGAAAAAAAGGGAAAAGGAAACAAAATGGACACGTCATTGCACAGACAAAAACATGGAGCCAGGACTTAGGCTTTGGCTGGACACACTGGGATATCCTCTGTGTTCACCAAGCTACCACCGCTCACATCTGCCTGAAGCTTTGACCTGCCACGTTTCTTTAATAACAAATTTTTAGCGTATTTAACACTACATATAAGGGCTGGGCGATATGGTGGTGAAAACTGAATCGTAACCCAATTCTGAGCCGGTAATTTTCCGAGTTTTAACTGCCCTTTCCTCCTATTGGTCAGTCTCTGTAAGGCGTCTGAGTGACAGGTGATTATAACCAATCACAGTAAAGGGTGAACTCTCAACAGAAACAGATGGCCTGCGTTACCTCTTAATGCCAGATAAAAAGATACTAACTGCGTGAATTGGGATAAAATAAAATAAAAATCTTGATCATTTTGTTTGGCATATCGCCCAGCCCTACTACACATTCACAACAACCATACACAAACCTGCTGTAAAAACCCACTTCCCCAAATAGGAGGTCAAATCGAACAGTGCAAGCCCAACGAGAGACCGGCAGGGCGCAGCTAGAGGAAGCTGTGAGGTGGCAATAGCTTGGCCCGACGCACACACGGAGGCAAGAATCACAAGAGCAAGAGCGGAAACATGGAGCACAGCAGCAGCAGCAGCACAGCCAAGAGAAAAATCCCAGTGTTTAGAAGAGTTTAGCGTCTAGCCTCGACCTGGTCCTGGCCTGCGCACACACCATACACACCTGCAGGGGCCACACCAGTTATTCTGTTGATCGAGACCAAAGCGCGCTCGGCACTTCTTAGGAGCGCTCAGATCTGATGCCACGGCGACAGGGGGAGGGAAGCCAGCACAGAGGAAGAATAGAAACCCAAACAATGATTCAAAAATAATAAGAGAAATGAGAAGAGAAAACAAACAGTGAAACTATGAAGGCTAGCAGTCAAATCATGTCAAAGCAATTCTTAAGATTTTAGTCATACCAAAATGCATGCAAAAAAGGTCAATTATTATTCTAAAAAGGAAAACAACTGCTTGCGGTAATGTTATCTAAAGCTGCAGATAAGATTAGGTCGTCTGGGATTTCAAAAAGGCAGTGTGAGTGGAGCTAGAGCTAGTGGGTTGCTAAAAATTGCTTGGTTGTGAGTTAGCTTTAGCCAAAGGAAGGATTAAAAAGGCTGGAACCTGAAAGGGGGACTATGCCTTTTAGACCTGGCATCAAACACTTCCAGTAGCATTGGCAGAAAACGTGCCACATTAAAGCTACCACGCTAACAGCTAATCAGTGTTTGAGACCAGGCCTAGATGTTCAAAGTGCAGGCCAATCTCATGCTGGCCCATAGGAAAGGCACAAGCATAGATCAGATACTATAGAAGTCCATTAAGGAGGTTTACCCTGATATTTCACACTTTTAACATTATCTAACTGTATTTTTGTCAAACAACGATATTCCAAAATACGTTAAGCTAACTAGCATCATACCTACTACTCCTAACGCTATAACAGCAGCAGTTTAAAAAAGAAAGCAGTAATAAAAGCATATTGTATCCGTACGGAACAGTCAAAGAGGAATAATTTTACAGATCATAATAAGAAAAAGAGTAAATAAACAAGTTAGTAAAAATATTTAAATTAATGTCAAAATGTCATTAGCACCTGTAATCGGAGGGAGTGAAAGGCAAGGGTTTGGAAAATATTCTCTGTGTTCTGAAAAAAAGAACAGATAGAGAGGCCTTCAAGAAGAAATCCATCACCAAAATGAGCGCAAAATACAATGATACAAAGTTGCTCCGGTTTTCAAATCAACAATGATCAGGATATAGGAAGATATGAAGGTGGGGAAATGGATAGGTATAAATAAATAGATTTGCAAACCTCCTTAATTTGAGATGTGAGTATTCATAAAGCATGCATGAAAGCGGGCACTGGGGGGCACATGCAGTCACATACACACGCATTTCAATGTACTACACACAGTACTGTAGTAGTAATAGTAGTAACTGGAGGGCATAGGCATCTTAAAACAGGCGCTGGCAAAGTTAATGGCTTCAAGTTCTCAAAACACACATCATCACGATACGCTAAGGGGGAGAGAGAGGGTTTGGGGAGGGTCCAGCGGGGGACTGTTGTGAGGGGGGGGGGTCATGCATATTCAGTTATTATTAGCTAAGGGAAGGCTACGGGGAAATGGGAGGGGAGGGGGTTGTGGGAAGGGAGGGCGTCTGTGTTACAAGCAACACTAGCATTTAAATATTGCATCGCATTGAGTAGTACAACTATACCAAAAAAAAAACAGAGCCAGGCACAATAACGCAGGCAAAAGGAGAAAAAAACTAGCTTGACTTTTATCTGGCAACATGTCACATCTGCTTGACACATGATGGGGGTCTTCTAATATAGGAGATAATTGCAGCTCACTTACCATTGCTCTCTGCTTGCTGCTTTTCCCTTTTTCTCTTCTTCCTTTTCCCCTGTTGGTTAGCCGCCAAAAAAATAGAAAGAAAAAGAGAACAAGACACAGACAGGAACCTTAGTTATTATATTGCAGAATGCCCAAAACATAAAACAGACAACAGCATTAGTTTTTTTGCTTTTGTTTTTTGTTTTTTTCGATTCATTCAGGCTTTTTACTTTTTTGTCTCGTCTTTGCCCTGCAGTTTTGAAACAGCTACTATAGGCCAGACTTCCTCCCTCCCCTCTTCTGTCTGGTCCTTATCTACCTCTGTTGTAATGTTTTGTTTTTTTTTTTATATTGCTCTTTTCGCATTTACAAAACTTGATGCGCTACAAGTCTGCAGCTCTGCTAAGGTTTCCACTGCTCAGACGAGACTGTGATGGGATGATTAAAACGCATTAAAAAAAACAAACTATTTCCAAACATTTGTCCTGGTTGTGTTTGGGAGAAAGGATTCATTATAATTTGAAAAAATAAAAACTTACATAGTTGTCTCGTGCCGACCAGCCGGGGTAGAGCTGCATGTGGAGCTGTCGTTCTTTCCTGGCCAGTTCATAATACTTGGCCTGCTCCTCCCGCGATAGGGCATGCCACTGTGAAGGCCAAGGACACAATACAAGGGATTCTTAGTGTCTGGGAAAGCAGCCATATTTCTAGACAGTGGACTGGTTTTAAAGGACTGTAATTTTGACCCATGCGTATAAAAAGTATACTTGAGGACAAAATAACTACTACTCAAAGCTATTTAGATGTTTTAAACAGTTTGCCTTTCTGTTGAACTATTCACTTAAAGGGGATGGATTATTTAAAATAGACGTTGTTAGCCATGTTATAATCATTGGCTTTCGATGCGTTCATGTGTGTTTGAGGCTTGAGTGCTCTGAAAATTCCCATTATCACCTACCCCCTATCTCTATCCATTCCTCTGTAACTACTTGCATTTATTAAAAAAAAATCAAACTAAGGGTCAAACATGCAGTGTTCTAAAATGTCACATAACAAACAACAACAAAAACATTTAATTTAAAATCTGCTGCTTGCTCTGGTGACATGCTACTATCAGAGGACGTTCTTTGAAGTTGCTGTCGGTCACAGCCAGAAAGAATCTAATTTATTCAAGTCCCAAATCAATTTAATGTAATCTGCAAGTCAAGTATTGCAGTTCAGACGTACTATAGAGAGTTGACATGAACTAGAAACTACGTAGAATGGACAGGTGGATTTGTCATTAAAAGCTAATGTAAGTTTCATGTCAGTGTAATCTAAGTGTAATTATTGTCTTGTGCGCCTTACCCTTCGGCCCAGTATCTGGTTGATGGCGGCGCTCTCCTTCAGCGTGCACTCGGCCACCACCTTGGCTCTCATCTCCTTCATGTACAGCATGAAGGCGTTCAGAGGCTTCTTTATGTGCACCTGCTTCTTCTTCTCCTCCTCCTTCTTCGCGTCCGACTGTTTCCTGTGTGCGCAAATATAAGACAAGCTCTAATCAGTATGGTATTGTGCCTGGCATTGTAATAGAGGTGGGTGATTTATTGTAAACAAAATCATATTAAAATGTTGTGTTGATGGTGTGTTTAGAATATAAACTACATACGAATACTGTCAAAAAGCTGCCAAAAAAGTTACAGAGTGAAGAACAGAAACTTGCAGGGTAATCATTCAAACAGGGGCATGAGTATGGGTGGGCGATTTGCCAAAAAGCTGTGATTTTCTGACAGTCGGATCACAATTTCAGTTTTATTATGATTCATGTACATATTTATATTGCTGTTAAGAGGTAACAAAGGCAAACTGTTTCCTTTGAAAGTGAGTGTCTGAGTTTGAACATAGAATTACTGAATCGTGATATTATGATTTGGCCCAAAAAACTGATCGCCACAGCAATAAACTAATTTTATTTTTATCGCCATATACCCATCTACATCTAAAAATGTCAGGAAATGTGAGTATTTCCAAAGTGTACTCACGAGCTGTTGAGGGAGCTGATGTCGCTGTGTGAAGACTCCTGCTTGACGTTGGGGGTGACGATGGCTGGGTGGGGGATGCCGGTGGTGTGCAAACTGTGATGGGGGGGCACCATGTGTGGGGGGAACCTGGAGGAGAGAAGACTGTGTAAATCGTCAGAATGGACACGGGTGAAATGGGGAGATGAAGCACAAATACACAATAAGAACAATAACAAAGACACTTCAATGGATAAAGCTCAGCCCCAGTTCCCAAGTCCAGTTCAAAATCTATGTTCTGTTGCTTTACTACAGGAATGGGGCTGACCTTCAACTTGATAAATACAAGTACATGCACAGGCAAACATGCACATGAACATGGCCAAGGACAAAAGTGCTATTCAGTCTTCACTGAGTAGGCTACTTCAAGAATTTCACAATTATGACCATGACAATTAGGCCTGTCACAATATAACATTTTGAAGTATGATTTATTGTTTCTTAAAATATCATGATAAACGATAATACTGAAGATGTAAATAGACCTGTCATGATAATAAATTTAAGTGTGATATATTGCTGAAGAAAATATAGATGATAAAAGATAATACTAAAATTAATTTATGCCACTGACACAATAAGACTAAAGTAGAATTATTCTTTAAAAAAACTACATAGCTGAACGAAACGCTTTTAAGTAGTTTGTATCTATAAAGACCCACAGAAGTTATTTATTCAACCCTCGACAGCTCAGATCTAATCGTAGTATAGAAAAATAACAGAAGGTTTAGCACTTTTACAAAAAAAAAGGTCCCCACGATAATTATTGACCCCCATCTGTCATCTGTTGAACAACAAGTCGACATAGTATTTATCATGACAGGTCTATAGATGTAAAAATCCTAGTAAACTTTGTCTCAAAATAAGGTATGCTCATAAAACACGAGCTGCAACAAACAGATATAATTATAGTAGTATAGTATAGATAGTACAAAGAAATGCAAAAAGCCTAAAACTACTACATAATGATGTATGATGAATATTGACCCCTAAAAATGGTTGTTCATTCCATCATCATTTATTGAACGATAAATTGTGACAGGCCTATGCGCAATTACATGTGTAACAAAATAATCACAAAAAATACTGGGTAAAATCAGTGTATGCGATAGCTGTGATAGTGTAGTGTTTTCATGTCTAAACCATATAAAAGTATTGCATAAAAGGCTAAGCTGGTTTTATTTAGCTTTGTTACCCTCAAACTTTGAACTCAAGTGTTTATTGGTGAAAATGTTGTGTAGATCATTCTGAAAACATCTGTGCATACCTCGCAATTAGCAGCCAATGATTTCCTAATCTGATTTTGTCACCACACATGACATATTCCAGTTCACTGATGATAATTTATGGCAGAATATGTGAAAATGTGACTGATATGACGCTGGGTTCCTAGGTTTAAAGTCAGGGCTATTATCTCCAATGAAAGAATAGATTAAAATGGTCTATCAAAGTCTAGTATCACTTCAGGTATTGGCTCTCTATTTGCTTCTTCCTAGTTTTTTCTGCCAATTCAGCACTGTCAGCAGCTCTGACATTTTTATCTGCCTCCCTCTCCTCCGCTATCATCATTTCATCATCTCCACAGCTGCACACATTCAGGCCAGAACCCTTTATTTGTGAAATGGATTCAGAACGAGAGAGCAGCCAGAAGACGCCGAGGCCGCGCTGCACCCAAATGTTACGCTACAGTTTGTACCACACTAATTATTCGCCTGTGATTATTCCAACCTGCATCTGCATGTGTGTGTGTGTTTACAAAGTGCACACACATTTAAGAGAAGAGGATGAAGGAGAAAAAAGAAAGATGGAATAATTCTTTTTTTTTTTCTTTTTTTTGAAAACAGCTCATTATCTGGCTGTGTCTGGCTGCATGGCTCCGAGCCAGAATATAATGATGAGGATAAACTCGCCAGGAACAACTAGTTTCTGTTGGAGGCCATCTCAGGGGAGTGCCAGTGTGCTCCCCCCTCTCCTCTCTCTCTCCTCTCTCCCTCCTTCTCCCCTCTTCTGCCTTCATCACTGACACATTGGTGTTTGTGCCATGTCATGCGTTGATGGGGAGCTCAGGCAGCACACTGGCTGTATATATCGCCCATCATTAGGGCTGCCGCATTTCCCGTGCTCCCTGCTTCTTCCTCCTTTTCTCTCTTGTTAAAATTTCCTCTGTTCCAAGATCTATTTTTTCTACTCCTCCCCTGTCCCCTCGCCACCTCACCCCAGTCACCCTCCCTCCTCCCCTCTCTCCCTCCTCCCAGAGCGTAGCACAGGTTATGGTTTAAACATGACGGCCATCTCTTTGAAGGCATCATCTTCATCAACCATCATCAGCAGCAAAGGACCAATTTAACCGACACAGCAAAGAAGAAAAAAACTCCAATGCCCCTCCCACCACCAACCCCGGGGCTGCGACGTCTCTATCTGAAAGGTGAGGGCGTTTGGACGGACAGGAGGAAGAAGAGGAGGAGGAAGAGGAGGGGGGTCAGAAACGCAGCGAGCCCAGTGTCAGCCAGTGCCATTTAATTGCCGGTGCTAGGCAGTAGCCCGTGCGCCTGTTTAATGTATAATGATCGGGCCGGTTCGCTTCCCCTGTTCCCCGGGAAAAAGAGAGAGACGGAGGTGTGGGGGCCGTATCAAAGGGCAGGCTTAAGCAGAAGGGGCCAAAGGGGGGCTCTCATATCCTCCCACCTGTCACACCATCCCACATTATATAAGGCACCTGTGCCCAACCCCATTATCAAAATAATGTCTTTCATTTGCTCCGCTGACTACTACTACTACCTCTTTTTCTCCACGTCCTGAAACAATGTATTTTTTAACAGGACCTGGGTGTAAGGTGCTCATTGCGGGCCTTACAAGATAGCACGTCCGCTCTCTGCATCCTAATTCGGCGATACAGAAAAGAGTAGACTTGGAACAAGAATACAAGGCCAAGAATGTCTTTTTGCTTGCGATTTTCCCCGCGCCTGTTACACATCTTTGAGCTATAACAATGGTTGAAGTCTTTGAACAAAACCAACCGTCTGACAGTTGCGCTTCTCTTGAATTTTGTCAACAAATTGAAGCCTCCTCTGTCCTGTACACTCACCACTTTTTTTTCCTTTTTATTTTTTGGGAGATGTTTTAACCCTCCCCATTTTGCGGAAAGCCCTCCCTTAGCCCCCCATCTATTCAGTTATCCTAATTCAATTAAGGCCCTCATCACAGGCATTAGGTCTTCCCTGTGGCCAGTGCCCCCCTTTGCACAAGCCAGCCGGCAGATTCAATTAGCCACACTGGAAATACGATGATCACAATGTAGAGGCTGTCATTATGGGGGCAGATTAGCAATCACTTAAGGCCCAGGTTTTGGCTGTGTGCATGTTGCCAGATGCCAATGTCTGACCCCCGTGCCCCCAAAACAAGTTTGAAATTTGACACACACATAAATACAATTGAATTTAAGAGTAAGGTCATCTGAAGGGAGTCATCCATTCATTCATCTGGACTCTGCGTAAGCTCACTGCCAAACTTTATTTCAGAGCTTTAAATAATACGGCGCCCCCTACCCCTCCTCTCCGCATCTGCATGATCCATCAATGTCACGGAGGCCTAACCAGCCGCCCTCAGGAGCTGCTGTTCCAATCAGACTGTAATTAAACCAAAGCTTGGATTCGTCCCCTGACTCCAAATAAAAGTCCTAAAAGTCCCCTGCTGCAATGGCATTAAAAAGAGGGAGGAGAAACAGAGGAGAGAAGGAGAGAGGGAAGGAGGGAGGGAGGAGGAGAGGGAATGGGAGCTTGTTTGCTTTTCTGCTTTTTGGGCTGTTCTAACACCACAAATCACAGGCTTTTTAGTCACCCCCCCAAATTAATTCTCCTCGCTTTCCACACGACATATAGACAACGTGCTCCTCTCTTGGGAACAATAAGTCGTTTAGCAGGCGCTGACAAACACACACATACGCATGTATATGCAAGATGGTAACACATACAGCTTCGCCTCGCGGGTGCAATAACATCTACACTCGAGTGGGACTCTAATGGGCTAAAACCAAAGTGTCAAGGCCTCGTCTCCTATCAACTAGTCCCCTTCAAAGTGTTTTGCAGTGTTTGTTTATATGCTCAAATCTGAAGCAAGGACACGGCTCGGGCTGACATGCGGCGGGGGTAAACGTACTTCTGGGGCCTCATTAGAAAAAGATAAATATAATTAATATTTGAGCATGCGAGCTGAAGCGCCACACTGGAGGATTGGGCCTTTTGATTGTGGAGATGTGGAGAGGGAGTTCTGGTGAAGGGTCTTTTGAGTGAGAAGCTAAGCCCAGTGGCACCTATGAGCTAGCGTGTGTGGGTTTGTGTGTGTGTATGTGTATGGCAAGAGTAGCAGGCCTCACCTTGACATGGACGCGTTGACAGTCAGCGCAGTTGGGTAGGGGTGTCTGAAACCCCCTGTTGTGATTGGATAAACAGGTTGACCTTGCCTGTGAAGAGGGAGGAGAAGAAGAAAGGTGTAGAGGTAAAGATGGATGCTTGACGGACGTGCTTAGCAAAGGTACGGCCCCGTGTCTCGCGCCTGCTCCCCAACGCGGGCCTCTTTATTCTCATTTGATCAGGACAAAAATCTAGGGGATTGCAGAGCGCGGATCAAAGGCAGGGAAAACTCTGAACAATTTGAATGCCACAAATCTTGATAGCGATGGCTAATTAAATTTCATAACCCTTCGCACGGTGACGACGTAGCGGGGCCCTGTTCCTCCCCGAGCTGGAACTAGGTGTTTTGTTGTGATAATTAAAGACGAAGCGCGGTTTCCTTTAATGGAGCCATCACGCTAATTGAGGTCTACACTTCCAAAGACAAACAATAATGAATGTAAATTTATACCAAAATAAAGTGCAGCAAATCAAAGGGCGCCGTGGCTGTGCTCGGGGCCTCTTTCGGTATTTAGATCGCGGTGAGAAAACATTAAATTAACAGAGCTTAATTTGTAGCCTTTTGTCATATTAACAAGTGTTGACATGAGTTACCAAGGGAGAGCCCCCATGTGGAATTGTGGGTAAAATACGGCCAATCACAGTTCATTAATGTAATTGGACCATACAGAGACATGCAAAATAGTATGTGCCACGGAGTTGGAAGTTGGGGTTGGCGCGGGTCGGGGGAGCTCTGGTGGGCTTCATAGGTTCAGGAGTAAAGATGAAGTTAAACACTGGGTTAGACAGGTGCAGACAGGTGACCCACTCTAGAGACCAGCGCTAGACAGATCAGGTTTACGTGGGCTGAGTGTTACGTGGACTAAAGGCACCTTGACGCTAGCGTTTGAGCAATAGCTGGATATCTTGTTCATTTTCAGTTCAGAAAGTTGAGAGGTAAAGTTTGACCATCTTCAAATCGAGGTGCACATGATCAAAACAACTAATTGAAGCACTAATAATATGAATTTCACAATAGCTCTTAATGGTCAGATGCATTATGTAACTTTTCTGATGAAGGGTCCGCTGCCTGCTTGTCTCCATGTAATTGTATTGCTTGGATAGATATGTTAATGCCATACTGTGAAACATTCCAGGCTAAGAAATAAAAGTCGAAAAGTTGATACATACTGAACCTGAAGTAATGTAGAGAGTAATAGAGGCTACAACATCTATGATAAGTAAATTGGTAAAGCAGATACTGTATATAATGGTGGTGGTAAACACGTGTAACTGTATTACATAAATTATACAAATAGAATAGATTCTGTAGTACTTGGTTCATTGATTCTCAGCCGGTATAGTTTGCTTATAGGTGCCAATTTTGTGAGACTGTACAGATGTTTTTTATTTATCAAATATTTTAGTCAAATCAATGAACCTTGAGTAAACAAACTGACCGCACCAGCTGAAAACCACTGACCTATATCATAAACAATTGATAACAAACATGCAATTCTGCGCAGTGACATACTCCAACTCCCCAACTCATTGAAAAAGAGTAATAGAAGGTTTTGCTTACTGTGGTACTAACCAGCCCAGCGGATGGGGGATTTGGCCGACTGTGCCTGGTGACAGTGGGTAATAAGGAGATATATCTGGAGGGTGTGGAGGCCTCGGGATCCCTGTGAAACGGGTGACACAGAGAAGGGAGGAGGTGGACAGAAATGGAGAAGGCAGAGGGGGAAAAAGAAGCAAATCTTTGTCAGCACCAGGTCGGCCTTTTGTGGAGAAATGCACAAGTGAATGAGGGATACATCAGAGGAGGAGAAAGAGGGAGCTAGAGTGTACACAAATCACACATTTTGATCAAAGGTAGACAAGCAGTGTGTAGCTAAAGGTGAATGGGAAAAACACCAACGTGATTCTTGTCATATTTGTCTCAACTAAATCAAATTAACAGAACAGAAAATGGATGAGGTTATGACAAAACATTAAGGTTGATGTGTGATTGTAGATACTGGTTCTGTGTAGGAAAATGTAAATACACCATTGCAATGACTACTGACATTTTTTGTTTCGTTTTTTGACAACCTGATTCAGAGATTATTTTTAAAATCTCAAAAGGGGATAATAATCAAAACTGAAAGTGGTAAAAACCTTAACTATGAAAAGACTTCTAAACTAAACATTTTAGTTTCTGACACCTTAGTTTCATTAAAGCTCTGACAAGGCTTTTGTCTAGTTCAGCCTGCTTATATACTGTGGGCCCAACAAGCTGCTCTGCCTTGATGTGTTCAAACCTAAAGTACAAATTTATATAGACTGTAAGAACCATACAATTTCAAAGCAATACTTTTTCCCATCATAGTTGCGGACAGCTCAGATGCAGCAGGTGGTACTGTTCTAAACTCATTGGTGGATCTGATTCAGCAGAAACAGCAGCGGTGCCTTGTGTTTGTTATCCCCCACAGGTAAATAGTGACAGAGATGTCCAATTTGAGGACAGCACTAGTTGAGGGCAGCGCCAAACAATCACAGCGTCCACCATGTTGCCTTTACTTTCGGTGGCAGGTGACAGGCACAGAACCGGCATCAGCGAGACGTCCCCCGAATCGATGATTTGAAAAGGTCTAGATGTGTAAAAATAACTTCTTTCTTTTTCTCGTGACAAACTTGAGACTAGAAAAATGGGCAAAAGAACGCAGCGGGGAAGTGTGCGTACCTAAAAGAGTGAGATTTGGAGAGGGACGGTTGTGTATGATGCTTGGCTTGCCTGAGCACATGCTGGAGATATTTTGGCTATTTTAGTGCCAGCATAGCTCAAGGAAAACTGGAACAGTGTTTGTAATCTGAATTTGGAAGGAATCGATGGTTACACCCAAGATCTGCAACTGATCAGGGCCGTGAAGGGAACTAGCTAGGTGCTTTTAGAAGTGAAGTTCAAGTTTAACATCATAAGTATTGAATTAAAAATACTTGATATACTTTACTCGTTGATCTAATGTATCTGCACCTTCACCTTAGTGTCAAATGGTTAGACATATTATTGTTTCGGGGGTGTTTAGAACCAAAGTATAACATATGTTGATTGTTATGTTACATTTTGTTCCAGCCACAATATCGATCTATAATGTCTTAATACTAGACCAGACATTGATTTCCTATTCAAAAGTGAAAGGCTTCGTCATAATGGGCTAAACTGTAATAAAAAACGGAGACTTATTGTTAAAAATAGATGTGACATTTTTGAAGGGGACATGGGATAGGTGAAAACTGAAATTTTCTGAGACAAGGACAATATATAATGACTCAAACATGCGTGACTCAATCAAAATACAACTTTGATTAGGGGAAACTGGTATAACATGGTTAAAAGCTCATAAATGTTGATTGTTCATAACATGTCCCCTTTAATATTAGAGTCAGTGTTAGTTAGTAGTGTCATAGTTACATTGCCCTATGCCCCCTTTGTCCCTGTTATAATTGATCTTACAAATGGGTATTAATGGCTTCAGTAGTGCTAGTAATGGAAGTAGTATTGGTGCCAAGTTGCCATGGCAGTACCACTTCTGTTTTTTACTTAAATCAAAGTCCTACTCTAGTACAAATCTGTTGCAAATTGTGATACTTTCACTTTTACATTTCTGCAGCGTTTAGCTTGAGGTTCTCCAACAGCTGTAACCTCTGACTTATCCCAGAACAAAAGGAAAGTGTATTAAAAGCCAACATTATCCCATCGCCACCCAGTGCACGAGACCTAATACTGCTCATTAATTAATTAAATACTGAGCCCAATTAAGCAGCCCCCATTAAGCACTACATTAAACAGCAGCTGGCACTTTGTTCCCCCTTTGTACGGGCCATCATAATAGACCAACATTATTACCTAAAACGCAGTCAAACCCACCAGAGAGATGAATGAAAAGCATGGAATTACCGCTTTAAATGCACCTGAATACATGGAGTGAATGAGATTTTTGCAGAAATGAATCAAATTGTCAAAAACTGTATCATTATTTTGGTAAAAATCTTGGTAAGTTCAAAAGTTTTTTTTAGATCTACAGTTGCAGTGTCAGTGCTGATAAGATTCTGGCAGGAAGCATTGCGGTCATGAGATACTGTGGTTACACGCTAAATTCCACAGTTCATGCTGGGTTTGACAGACACTTATCGGGTTATTAATAATGAGGAAAATACATAAATATTACCAGAGTCTGGAACAACTGGCACCATATGGGAATTCAAAATGTTTGTATCTCCAAACTGTTTTCTGCATTTAGGTTACAATTAGCCATCTTTACACGCCAGGTGGTAAGTTTGTTGTTGTCATTTTTAAGAGAACTTGGCAACCAAAAAAAGAAAAAGTTTACTTTTGGTTCTACATACAAATTTATGGATACGTATTTATGTACAATTGCAAGATAAGGTCAATGATAATGACTTTAAATTCAAATCAGTTTCTGCTGTATTGGTAGTTAAAATATATAGGTACTTTGAAAGCTTCATGTTTGTGGAAAATAAGAATACACCGTGTATAGTTTTAATTGTGAAACAGATTAATAAGGATCAATCAAACTGTATACATTCAATAGTAGTTGTAGGGCGCATACCTGTTTTGGGGTCCACGTCTGTCTGTAGGTGTGGAGGGGGGTTGCCTGGTGTGAAGTGCTCATTGCTGTAGGTGATCAGAGGCGTGAGGGGATGCACGTGGTGAGGGTGCTGTACCACAGGAACTTTATTCGACTGCAACAGAGACAAAAGACAACAGACCAGCGTGTTAATGACATTTATGATGAAGGCTTTGAGACTGCAGGAGCCTACCACACGCTCACAGCCGTGTCTGAAGAGGGGGGCTATCAAGTTCTGACTTCTCCTAGAGGCGCCAAACCACGAAGCCACAGCGAAAATAGTGCGGTTTGTAATTAAAAACACTACTTGTGGTGTCGCCGTGGAATTCGGTAATACAATCTAAGAGGCTCTGGGGGCGTTTGCCAGTTCACATTTAGGCCGAGAGTGAGATGAAGATCTCTTAACCGCGCTTTGCAGCAAGTAATCGATCATCTGTAAACCACACAAATCAAGCCAGCGCGTGTAAATCTGCAGTCATTAGTAGCTCCAGTTCTCTCGCCTGGTCTTCCTCCTGCGTTTTCTCCCTGGGGGGCTCTTGGTTCATGGCGGGTTAGGGGCGTATTGTAATAAAAGGGTGAGCAAGAGTAGGAGGTGGAGCTAAAAATCCATTTCTGCATTTTTGCCAAATTAGTTTTAGCTATGTAATCTTCTTTTTGTGCTGCTAAGTGGCGCACGCAGACCCCGCTTTTTTTTTCAATTACCACAAAGATTACAGTGGAGCTTGCCTTTGGGGCCCTCAAAACCAGCCCGGGACAGAATACACACACAAGCCCCCCTTCCAAATACCAGATAACCAGATTAGAGCTAGGCTAGTGGCTGCAGAAGCTCCTTATCCTAGCCCTTAGCAGTCAAAGAAGCAGCACTAATCAGGCTTATCATAACATGACGCTTTCAGAGCTAGCTCGCCTGCGTACGCGCCCGGCTCAGAGGCCACACATCCTCATTAGCGACTCGAACCCAAATGCGAAGAAATAGAAGAAAAAATGCTCCGCTGTGGCACCCGACTTTGAAAAACACTAATAAGACTAGATGTTGGCAGGGGAGGAGCGGGGGCTTGGTTTACGCGATGCTCATTGACAATACAAATGCAAAACTAGCGAGCCCAAGGGCGACTTTTAGACAAATGTGGGCCGAACTAGAGACATAATGATTTACTTAATAAGGGGCCCGTTTGAGATCCTAATACACCCATCCTCCATTCAAGACTGTTAGCTCTTTTGGCTAACGTGGACCCATATAGTATAGACTTCTTTCTGATGGAGGTTGCATGGAGCAGGAAGAGAAGAGAGGAGTGAGGGGGTGGTGTATGGGGGTGTGGGGGGGCATTCCCTATTGCCATGGTCCCAATGAAAGATTAATGAACCCCAGCAGAACTCCGGGGAGGCACTGGGACTCCTGGGACCCATTCACAGCCCTGAGCTGAAAAGGCAGAAGAGAGAGAGTGAGGGAGCGTGCATAGCGTCAAGGCAAAGGGGGGTTGGAATAAGATTCATAAAGAAGAAACCAAGATGCTATTCTCATGATGTGGAAAAATAACATTTGTAAATAAAAAAACACAGTCCGGTCAAAGAGGTTACGCCATATAACCCTATCTAGTGGCCTATCTTCACCTCCTAACCTCGCACTCCATTCCTCCCTCGGGTAATGATGTGAAAGAATGTTGTCAATTCTTCATCAGTCTTTGGGCACTGAAAAGCCTGCAGTGGTCATTTAAATAAGGCCTTTTGTCCAGCAGGCCTGCACCATTCAGAAGGCAGTTCAAAATGCCCCTCCAGTGAGTGCACATTTAGATGGAGGGTGTTACAAAGGGCTGAGGGGCAGAGGAGAGGCAGCCAGAAGCCAATGTATTTACATCATTGGCACTTCTGGGCTGCTGTGGAGGCCAGACGAAGGCCCATGGCAACAGGCTATAGGGACATCGTGAGTTAAGCTAGGTATGTTATCAACGCAAATAACTGTTATGTAATAGTCATCCGAGCAGTTAGATGTATGGGTTGAGATCTTAAAATGAATGTTCGCATCACTTAACTGACCATACTCTGCCATTTATTAAAAAAAAAAAAAAAGTGAAAAGTGCAAGTTAATACAAGTTAATGTTCTTTATTAAATTGAAATACATTTAGCCTAGGTAATATATGAAGATTTTGAGATTGTGCAATTTATGTCTTTGAAGCAACACTCGTCTTTTTCTTGGCTTGGGAGTAAAACTAAGTACTAAGGTTATGGAAAAAAACAAGAAAAACATTCCTTTGAATCCAATCATATTGAAATCCAAAAGATGTATTCCAAATTGAATCAGGGACCAAATCATTATAATCCAAATAAAAGATTCACACCCTAGTGCACTTGCTTGTGGCCTTTTGTGACTAGACAAGGATCAGCAATTTCAATGGTAAAGGTGTAAGTAAATAAGAAAGTACAAGCAGGTGTCATTGTGTCCTCAGCATGACCATATTGTCAATAGACAGTTACAGGGAGCATACAGACTGACCGCTGGCTGTTCCAACTTCACTAGAGAAACAAAGGCAGTCGACGTGGGTGGCTTCAGTGCGCCCCTTTTAGTGCCACAAAAGCCAGGGGACAAGAAAGCTTCCTGCCATGACACCCCTGCTGGCTCTATCCTTACATTACTGCATATAAAACAACAAGCAACAATCCGGTAAAGCCTGTGAAGTCCATATTGTCTTTTAAAGCTGTGATGAGAGACTCCAAATGAAAAAATAAAAAATAGGAACTTGAGTTGGACCTGAGTGAACACAGGACACATAGGGAGGCCGCTGCTGAGGCCAGTGTTGTGAAGTCAAGTGGAGGCAAAGAATAAAACGCACAGAGCTTTTTATTGATAATGCCACGGCTCGTTTGTCAGCACTTTTGTTCTTACGGTTTAAGCTATAACGGGAACAAAGAGTAGAAATATAGTGAATTTTAGCACAGTAATATTATAATGACTACGAATAGCAATCAAAGACATATATACTATAAAGTCAGTTTAAGTCAGGTCACCAGAACACATTAAAGCTGCAGTGCAGGTTTTTAAAGACATAGATGGTTTATGCCTGTCATAAGACTAGATACACATGTTTATTAAGGATTTGGCACAATCATCAAATTGCAAAAGCTGTTTTAGATAATAGAATGTTCCCTGCAAAGAAGAAAATATCCTATTTTTATAGAAAAAAAAACAACTTGTAACTGACTGTAGTTTCAGTCTCTTCAAACATTTTCTGCAATTCATGAGATTCTTGTATTGGTTTATCAGTTTATATTCCAGCCGTTTACAATGTTTTCAACAGAATCCTACTTTTTAATATCACAAATCTAACCACAATCGCAATATTTTTTTTTTTTTTTTTTTTCAGAATTCACCCTATATAGCATGTGTTGTGAATTTCTTAAATTTTCCTAAAAGAACTTTTCATATTTGAAGCCAGTAAAGTGCACAGTCCTCACTTTCCCTAATGTGCCCTCAGAGCTTTTGGACTACTGAATAAGCTGCTTTAGTCCTCCGTTAGTCCCATTCAGAAGGGAGGGGGCACGACCACAGTGACAGCGGGACACAGCCACACAAAGAATAGACAGGGGCTGCACACTGCTCCGAAAAGGGGGGCGAGAGAGGCCGGACAGGAAAAAGCTGTTGGCCTTGCATTTCCGCCTGGTGGCACCTCGCAGGGCCAATTTGGGGCCTAAATGTGAAGGTGCTGACCCCACAGGCCTCGGGGGGCTCGGACTGCTCTCTGCTTTATGTCATGATATGATGAGTTGTCACAACAGCTCGCGGGGCGCTAATGAGGCTAGGGCAGGAGGAAGGAGACGAGGGTAGGAGGTAGGAGGCGAGGAGGGAGGAGGCGAGGAGGTTAAGGAAGCACACACAGAGCAGGAGATGTGGGGATGACAGTGGAGTGATGGATCGGGCTCCTAGCAGCTCTCTGGATTCCAAAGCAAGCAGAAAATGTTGCCAGAGCCTCTCTCAACGTGCAAGTGGCAGAAGTCCAAAGAGGGGAACAAAAGGGAGAGTCTACAGCTGATGAGAATTTTTGTATTTGATTACAGCAAAACAAAGTAAAAAGTGTGGCAATGAAAACTTGTAATTCTGTATTGTTGGTCCTAGATTATGAAACGAGCTTCATCCGTACCTTAAACAAGCTAATTCACTTTTAAAATTGTTCCTTAAAACAAATTTGGTTTGTAACTAGTTCGAGGCCATAGTGTTTACTGTTTCAATAATTGTAGTCCTTGACTGTTTTACTCTTTACTCTGTTAAGTTTTATGTTCGTGTACAGGACTTTGGTCAGTTTTATTGTTTCTAATAGAGCTTTATAAATAAACTTGATATGGATTCTAGGCTAGGAATGCATACCACTGAGCTATCGAGCGTGCCATCCAGGTCAAAGATCAACTTCTAGCAAGGAAATCGAAATGAAAAACTTGTACAAATCACATTCAAACAGATCATCTCAGGGAGTACTCAGATAAGCACCAAAACACAATCCGACAAATTAACGCCTTATCTCACCCTGCTAATTAAAACACAGGCAAATTATATATTTCTTGGTTAATGAAGAAGAAAGGACTTTACAGTATTGAGAATCTGGGGATTGTGGGAAAAAGGGAGGAGATCTGGGGGTGTTGATCAGTTTTCCTCTCTCTCGGAGGGCGCTGGGGGCTCTCAAGACCCTGCTATATTTAAAAGTTAATCTATTCACTTTGCTGCAGTGACATGCCGACTGCTTGATCAGAGCGTTGAACAAAAATATTATGTGGGCCAAAGCCTTTGCCTCCCCTTCCTCCTTCTCGCCGCTCAAGTCGTCACCGCTTATTTTCAGCTTCCATCTTTGATATTCAGCACATCAAATGGAATGGCAAAAAGGACATGTCAGGGCTAAATAAAAGTACGCACAAATAGCTTAAATATGAAGTGGTGTTTGGTAAGCGCTGTTGTATTCTGTAAAGATTTAGATGCGTGTTGAAGTCTTTTTTTTTCACCCCTTTGCCTTGGCCCTTTCAGTATAAACAGACTCTTGAGCGCTGCTACCTGAGTTAAAGGGTCTTTCTCTAAGAGGTGATATTGTATCGCGGTGTTAAGAGCCGGCGTGAATTCTGCCTTTTGAAATGCAATCAGCTCCTCACAATTTCAGTTGAAAGCCAAGGCAATTAAGAATTTGAATTGGGTGGCAACATTTACAAAGGGATATGGTAATGCGCAAGGTTATTGAAAATCTTACTTTACATGTCATGGTTTTGCATGAGTTTTGATCAAATAAGGTTTTAATAAAAATTCACCTCAAGAGAGAAAATGCCCCTTTCAAAACTTAATTTAGTGGCGTCTTTTGAGAGATTTCAAAGATTCCAATTAGATTCGAGTGCAGAAATGGTTATTGTAGACACATTTACCTTACATAATACTGTCAGACTTAACAACTGCGCAGATGAGCAGAGGCCATGAACACAAAAGTACACATACAAACTACAAAGTGATCCAACAACTTGTCATGGTAGAATCAAACTCTATACCAAGAAATGTATATTACAGGGATAAAACACTCTTTTCTCTCAGGTCAAGTTCACTAGCATTTGTTATTAGCTGGATTGTGAAAAGAGGAATAGTAAAATACAGTCAAAATAAATATGTTGTTCCTTGTAACTTCTTCTTCTTTTCAATACAACTAACAAAATTTCTACTAAAGAAAAAAAAAAGGCAAAAAAGTCTAATTAACAATGATCTCAGGATTGTACATTCTTCCAACCAGCTCTTTAATCAGTAAAAATGAAACTTTGATTACAGCCAAACAATTATTCAAATGTAAAATGACTGAAATATTTACGAACGGTTAAATGAAAAGTGACAAACACACAAATACTGTACATAAAAAGATACCCCTAAATGACCCTTACACGTGGCTATTACAAATATTATTATTCAAACAAGCCTGTGATGCCTTCTCTTTGAATCTGCCCCTGTCCAAAAGGCCTTCAGCTGTTTCATACATTATTCACTGGGAATAGGAAAGTTCAAATTTTGTTTCACGAATATCATGGCCTACATAACTGTGATGAACAATAATAGCACAATAATTACGAAAATGTCTGAGTGTTTAAAAATGTTATGGATATAAGTCTTCACATTATATATTATGAGTGAGTTCCATGTTAAATAACTATTATAAAATTGTTAAAAGTTAAAACAACAATGATGGAAAAAAAAAACAAACAACTTTTTCCTGAACATTCCGGTGATAGAAGGACGATTATCAAAATTTTAAAAATGTCCCACTGTTTCCTATCCCATCTGTATTACTCACCCAGTTGCTGAGATTGAGATGCCAGCATCCCACCTGTTGTAGCAGAGACAGTCCCGGGCCCATCCCCAGTCCTGCTTTAGCCCCCTCGCTCTCCTCCAAGATCTCCTCCAGCACCTCCTCCTCCCCCTGCTCCTCTGCCCCCGTTGAGGCACTGTCCCGCGGATACATCACCCGTCCTCAAAATGCTCTGCTTCGTAGGGTCTCGCTGGTCCTTCCTTTAGCATGTGTTTAGCCCGCTTTAGCCGCCATTGTCCCCTTGAACTCTGGGTTGAGGCCTAGTAGTAGTAGTAGTAGTATCCTCAAGCAGTCACTACCAGCGCAGTGCCTGTGCTCCCCTCCCACCCATTCTTCAAAAAAATCCTGCTTGGTGGAGGGCAGCCATATCTTCGGCTCCTCTGCTCTAGTCAAAAGTTGTGAAGATGGTTGTGACAAGACGTACACAAGAAGGATGCGCCGGGCAGAAGGAAAAATTATTGCAGTGTGCCGCCTTCTCAGTACTGCTTCCCACCAGCAATACTGCGCAAAAAATATATGCTTCTCACAAACAGACAGAGAAAAAAAGGCGAGATATTACCCAAATCCCAGCTGTACGTCGGGCTGTGTATGCCTTTCTTAAGAGTGTGTGTGTATATGTGTGTGTGTGGGCTCGGCTCTGCCTCCAGGATGCCCAGAGAAGAACTGGCAGCTTGAAAAGCTCTGGCTACAAGGTAAAGGAGACAAAGAGGAGAGAGCAGCATGGAGAGGGAGAGAGAGATCTGGTGGAAAACGGGAAAAAAGGAACAAGACACAACAACATCCACAAAGGGAGGGCAGGCGCAGCAAAGTGTGGCCAACAGTAGTGACAGTCCGCTCCTCACACACTTTTTGTTCCGGGGGGAGAGAGAGTGTGGCTCTGACATGGACGTGGCACCTCTCGTCGCCATCCTTTGGAGTTTTTTTTTCTCTTTCTAAACAATCGCTCGCAGAAGAATCCTACACACTCCTCCATTCAAGGTTCATGTGAACAAGGCCTAGAGCAGCTCCCTCCTCTCAGGACCAGCACTCTTCAAGTCTCGCCTTTGTCAGAAAGTCAAACGCTCACATTCACGTGGTCAACACTTCCTCTTTTAGATAAAAGACAAAAAGCAAATTCCACATATCTCCTGGCCGCGATTTGAACAAAGATGGAGGTGAATTCCTCTAGACTCTTGTGATCTGACTTTTAAAGGCAGGTTTTTTTGTACACAAGCACACAGAACATAAATATTTCAATCTGAATTTGGATTCAAAATTTTGCTATTTTTTACTCGGTTGAAAGAATGTTATTTCTAATTTTGCATTCTACCGACAGATATTTAATTTAGGAAATGCTCATTTAAATAACAATTTGATTTTAAACAGACCAAAATAATAATGAAAATCTCTACATTAATAAAACATAATCATTTACTTTAACATCATTTTCTTGACTCATTAAAAATGACTTGACTCGTCTTGAATAAAAATCCTGACACGTTTCCCACTGAGGCTCGTCTCTTGGATTTGTTCGTTCTTCTAATTAACTGGACGTGTCATCCTTAGATTATCTCTCATAACCTCTAACTACCTAAACCTGACTAATGACCATGACAAATGAAATATTTATGGAATACATTACGCGCACGTCGCCCCGGTAACACGTGTTCTACGGATGTAAAATGTGACGAGGTTCAGTGGCCACACAAAATAATGAAAAGTAATTAGGCGTAAAACATATTTGCACAAAAAAATCCTGCATTATTTTTTCAAGCCAGGAGTTATATTTTTTTGAGAGCGCGCGGTCGCAGCGGCCTGGAGAATCCTGAGGCCCTGGGAGCAAAACAAAAGCCCGGGGAATGTCCTTTACACAGTTTGGGACAATAGCAGCGGTGCGGGACAAGGCAGCGGCTAATTGGCTGCCCTCCCTCCATTCAGATGCCCCGCCACGCTCCTGCCACCTCCTTTTGTCCTGGGACCACTTCGCCGAGTAAACTGCTAGGGCACCGCAACTGACGGACAGCTCGCCATCACCAGTGCGACAATAGCATCAACAACACAATAAAAAGTGAGGGGAAAAAAAACGTGCAATGTCAAAAAATATACACACAAGACCAAAAATTATGTACCCAAATTTAAGAATTAAAAAAAATATAAAAAAGAATACTTATAAAATGTAAGAGTTTTCAGAAATTTTAGTCATAATATTAAAACAAAAAATAATACAAAACACACTAAAAATATTAGAATAAAAAATATTAAAAGAAAGAATACATTTGTGCTAAACACAAACACAAGAACACAAGCTCTTTCACTGCCTCACATTTACATGCAAATCTGACATTTCATATTTCAAAATTTCTTCTAAATAAAAATCTAATTTACAAATCAACTTGCATGTAAGTGATTTTTAGTGGCAATAAATTCTGTGTGTGTTTATCTGCATGGCTCTCCATAATGGAGCCCTGTCAGGCTGTCAGGACAAAGCAATCAAACAGCGTCTTTCATTACCCAAATTGTCAATGTGTCACTTAGCCACATAAGTGTTATAAATTGCTAAACACAGCAGAGGAGGCAAAAAAAAAATCAATAACAAAATGCAGAAATATTTCAATAAAAACACAGCAAAAAATTAAAATTAATCAAATTAAAATGATAAAAAGTCTTACCATTTAAAAGAGCTGTAATAGGGATGCTGCTCGGTTCCTGGTTAAAACAAGCATGCTGGCACTCTCCGTAGTGCACAGACTTCAAGCAGACTCCCACCACCATGTCAGCAACTATTCCACTGGGGGGCAGCACCTCCTTCTAACCGCAGCCTGCACGGCGGACGGTGGGCTCAGCCGATATGCAGCGACCGGCCCGGGAATCACTGGAAGAAGAAGGACTTGTGCCGACTTCTTCTACCCTCCATCCGGCTGGAGACGCAGGGGAGCGAATGGTGCTTTCTGGGATACCCTCCGCTAGACGATCCCCCCTCTGCGCCCCTACTACGAGCCCTTTTGTGTCCATCTCTTTTTCTTTTGATAAGTTGAAGGCGAGAGGGGAGAGAGCGCGCCGGGCTTTCATTCGCGGGACATAAAGGTAAAAGCGGAGTGCGTATAGCGTCTACGAGTTGCCCCTAACTTGGCTAAAAATCTCAACACAGCGAGTCGTCTCTCGTCATGTCCTTAATCCCCCTGAAACTTAGCTACGCTCCATTCAAGTGCGAGTCACACTAAATTAAATACAAAATCAAAAACACAAACGCCTGGTGGAAAAAACTGTCAGGGAGCAAGGGAGAAGAAGAAGCCCAGAAAACACGCTTCGATCCTGGGCAGAGCGATCAGGTTTGCCCCTCCACGCTTTTGCCTCATCGGTGGATTTTTTGATGCTCCAAAAAATCAAATCCAGGAAAAGAGAAAAAAGGAAAAATATTTATCAGCAAAAAACGCTTGTCATAGCAGCGCAGCTTTTTCCAAATCCAACTTTCAAGCCTCAACTCTCTCTACTGAAAAGGCTACAAGCAACTCCAAAGTAAGACCTGCCAGACACCAACAAACCAACGTTGAGCTAAGTTAAAACAATAGCAAAAATACCAATAAATGATACAAGCGCTGTAAGGTTTTCATGAGAGCTGGCAATAGAAAATTCACGCCGGCCAACTGGTGGCTTGAAGAGAGGAAGCCCACTCTTAAAGCCGTGATCCGAGCATCCACTAAACCACCGCTGTGAGCCTTTTAACCACAACAGAAAAAAATGACTATTGATCTTCAAATGGCGATAATTGAAAAGATCAAAAAGATTAAACAAAAAAAATCAAGAATGCTGACTTACCATGTTGTGCTCCTTTTTGTTGAAAGTTTTTTTTTGTTTAAAAAAATATTTGCTCAAAGATGCAGCATTGGAGGTGTCAAATTTTTGTAGCCGTCTTCTGATCGTATTACTTCCACAGTGCTGGTTTCCAATGCGTCTGAACTTTTTCCCTTTCTCTTTTATTTTGTTTGTGGTACCTAGCCTTTTTTTCCCCTGCTTAAGACTTAAAAAGCCTCAGCTCAGCAAAGCAGCACAAATTATCTTGCCACCTTGCTCAGCTCTGATGCTTTGGCCGCTAACTTTGGAAGGCCCTTTACTACTGCATCAAAATTAGCATTGTCAAAGCAGTTAATGAATATTAATATTGTATTTGTCATTGGAGCTGGCCCATTGCTGAACTCCAAGTCATCCATCAGGGACAAGATTAAGCACACAATTATTTCTGACTGACAGGGACCAAATCTGCAAGATTTTTTTTCTCCAACAATTTAAAGAAAAAGACACAACATCATCTTAAGGTACCTCCCATGAGAGCAGACAAGATTAATACACTTTTAATGAAGCAAGATTTCATGGTGCACGAACAGCGGGAACTGCCAGAAAAAAAGGAATTTTAAATAATTTTCTTGTAATTTTAACAGTTTTTTCAGACAAAAAATTACAAACTATGACTAATTCGGACAACCGCTCACGGAATGCAATTCAAAGAGCATCATCCTTTTAAGATTACACAGAATTTCACTGCTTTTTCTTTCACAAGGATATGGATTTTCACCTTTCTCAGCGCACACAGAATAAGATGTAGACGCACCACGTTTGAGAGGCACTGGCACTAAATTTAACATGAAACATTCATTAAAATCCTGGACCTCCAGCGCAGCACGCGGAGCCCAGCGGAGCCCAGCGGAGCCCAGCGGAGCCCAGCAGAGCCCAGCGGAACGGCGAGTGGAGGACCACACAGAGCCCACACACAGCCTGATGCCGAGGAAGACGCCTCGCACCTCATCGCCTCTCATCTGTCACAGCTCTTATTCTCTCCAACAAAACAGCAGAGAACGCTCGGTACACAGCGTTTGACACACTAAATATGTGCCACAACCAGACAACCCTACCTGCACCTGTCTTTAAAAATTAAGCAGATGACACTCGTGTGCTTTTCTCTGCGTTCCCTCAACATCACAGTGTTTTACACATTATTTCAACAGAAAGCATTTTCCACATTATTTAAGACAAAAATAATAATATTTTTTTTTTTCATAAAAAAAATAAATAAATAAATAAAAAAAACTTTTTTTTTTTTTCTTCTGCTAAACTGCCGGGCAGCGGTTTGGACTAAAACATCAGCACACACAGCCTTTCACAGCCACTTTAAAACTCATTTTCACTTGCACTTTTCACAGCAGAATAAATACAAACAAAAGTGTTGGGGATTTGTACGAGCTGGCAGATGTGAGAGAGCGGTAAGACTGGCTGTGAAGAGGTGACACTGCAGGAGCTCCAGGCTCTGCTCCGGCCTGGGCCTTAATGCCATTAGCTCCCCTCAGATGAACACTCTAAATCAGCCTTTTGTTCCTGAGGAGCCGCTGGGCCCAGCGCGGAGCTGCCACCTCCACGGCTCATACAGATGGTCTTTTACAAACCAACAGCACGCTTAAGAATACACTTTCTTTAAAACTACAAGTACAAAGCCCACGGCAATGTCGCCGCTCGCAATAATTGAAAAATAAAAAAAATGTAATAACTGAATTTAATAACTTTTATACAAACTATAAAAAGCAAAGAACTATATTAGCTACATTAACAGATGTTTAATGTGGGATTTTTAAAATGTTTCCACATTTTAGTAAATAAAAATATATATATTTGAAAAAATATATATATATATATTTTATTATTACTCTTAAAACTTGCCATAATATAATAATAAAAGAAATAATAATTTGTTGACTTTGTTCTGTAAATTTCCAAATATTTTTCTATTTTGAAATGACATGCAATTATATGAAAATTATTTGAAACTAAATGTGCATATAAAATCTATGTAATCTTGGGTATCACACAGTGAGTGTTGCTTAAATGCATTCCACATAAGTGTATACAAACAGTGAAAGACACCAGCAGTGCCTGATTCAACCCGTGAGGCTGACAAAGGTCCCGTGTAGGTGAGAGGAGACAAGGAGAGGAGGGAAGGACTCTGCAGTCCAGTGTGATCGCATCAGTCCCACTATCACATTAACGCACGGCTCTGAAAGGTATTGATCTGTTATTAAGACACTAGTGAACCTGATGAGGTAGTGCTGTAGGTGACTCAGGGACTTCAAAGTGTGGCAGCAGCCTCATAAAACACAGGGCTTTGATCGGCGCTATCACAGACCGCCCAAATCTGGGACGCCTGGGTCCTCACTCTGCCTCCTCTCCACAGCACCGCTCAGGCCCTGAAACTGCAGCAAAGAGGCGCTAACACACAACAACATTCAACTGTATTCAATCTCACTCCATTCTTACAAACAGGCTGAGTGTACAGCACTGCAGACAGATCCTCTTTCTGATTCAACAAGAAATAATAAACCAACATACACCCCGAATATGAAATATGATGTCAAAACAACTACTAGAATGCGCCGGCCATCTAAGCGCATTGGCATTAAAATTCAGTGCGGATAAGAAGGGGATTCTTCATGCCAAATACGGCATGTAATAAGGTCGGGATGAGAGAGACAATGCAGAGCGCCAGATAGCGGCACCATTGTGTCGTGAATACATCCCCCGTCGCTTAAGGCAACTCTTCCTGCTACATTAATGCCGTGTGCTGCCAATCATGCCTGCCTTTTTTCACTTTGTGCCACTGGGTGGAGGTAGTACTTAATGTTTTCAGCACCTAAATAGACTGAAGGCCGCTCCTCACTTTTAATGGGATCAGAAAATAAATCTTTTCCTGTTTGCATCATGGAGAAATCTCAGGTTCACCCTCCACTAAGCCGCTAACTTAGCAGCACGGAGGGAAATAAATATTAACGGCCAAATTAATCATGAGCGGGCCGATGTGTGCGCTGGGCGCAGAGCAGAGCCGGGGCTAAGCTGTGCTGCTTTAATTAAGAGGCTAAAACAGATGACAAATGGAGACAGTTAAACATTTAATGTGCACTTATCTGCCCTCATTTATTTAGCTACGAGAGACTCCCTCTGAGTGGGCGGGTTTAAGAGTGATGCAAACACACAAGACATCAGCCATTTTCTGACTATTGTTTTGACGTTTGGCAACTTAATTCTGTTTGATGAGGATTACATGACAAAAGACAAGAGAATGTATACATCCAGGCTGTTTTTGAAATGTACCTAAATGCAGTGTGCATTTGAGCACAAATTAAAGGCTTTCTCAAAGTGCTACACTCTCCTTCATTTCACCTGACACTGATTTCATTCTTTCGGGATGATCCCATTGTGTATGTGCTGCTGATGCACATTGCCTAGAGTCAATGTCAAATCCCAGCTCCGGTAGTCGTCCCGAGAAAAATACAGAACGAACAGTGCCCGCGGCGTACACATCCCTTTACTCAACCCACTTGCAATATTTCACCCAAAGTTATGGCTTCCTATGTGACAATGTTAAAATGAAAAACAAAAAATAGATATATAAATAAATACGGCAAGGGGAGAGATAAAATGGATGGCTGAGATGGGGCGGGGGCGGATGGGGGGAAGAGGGGAGAAGAGAAGAAGAGCAGGAGGAGGAGTGAAAAAAGCCCTGTGCCACGAGCATATATAAGAGAAACCTGCACCAATTAGTGTGGAGGAACGGCAGAGGGAGCACTCAAAGAGCGGGCCTGGCGGCGGAGCTGTCATGTCGGCAGGATTGATCAACAGGCCTGCGATTTCTAATGGCATGTTGTCATGAAGCCGCAGCCATGGGGAGCCACCTGCCTGGTCCCACTGCTCTGTTACGCTGTGTGCAGGGTGGGGTTGGGGGGTCCATACCTATTCTGTGCCCGTATATCTTTTACTAACAATTTGAAAACAGCGAGGCTTCCTCCTCCCACTCTCTGGCAGTCTACCTCGCCTATCCCTGAAGGTGGAAAAAAATACGCTCGCACAGCAAAGCTCGGCTATTGTAAAATATAGCACAATAGAAAAAGACTGTATGTTATAAAGGGAAATGAAAGGAAAAGGAACAAAACAGAGGCATCATAATGTTCAGGATAAATATCATCTGGGCTTTGTTTGGTTATTCTCATCAATTTCACTGTATTTAAAAGAAACATTTTCAACACAACAAATGAAAGCTTCAATCACAGAGAATGAAACGCCACATTACATGGTTAAAACCCTTGTCGAATTATCATCTGAAAAATAATGCATTTGATTTCTTGAAAAAGCTAGCAAAGCAAGTAATCTGCAGATGATGAAATCTCCTCAAGAAAATGCCATCGCCGGAAAAGCCCAATCAAACATTGTTCTCAAACAGACACGGCCATTATCCGCTCTTCAGTGCGGCACCTAGAGGCCGCTGTGTTTCCCCCTTAGCCTTTAGCGGCTAAACAACAGCGGCCTCGCTAACAATATAAAGTCAAATAAAAGTTACAAAACTTGAGAGTTCAAGGTAGCGTGGCTACTTGGAGTGTGTGTCACGTACAGTTAACCTTTTTATCGGGCGCGCCTGTGGTCTCATCAGTCGATGAAATTCTTCGCCCGCGGCGGTGGCTTAGCCGAGGGACACGGACCAATAGAAAAATATTTCATTGTGTTAGCATTTCAAATGGTCGTGGAGGATGGCGAGGAGGGCATTTGGAGGGGCGGTGGGGGAAGACGCTCGAACCGATCGTTGCCAACAGAATTAATTGCCTATTCGCAGAATCGCGTCCCTTATCCACGATCCTTGGAGGCCGAGCGATAGCAGAGGCCACCTTTTTTTTGGTGTCTTCAAAAGAGCAGCGCTCAGGGGCACCGGCCACATTAGGCTTTAGCGTAGGCCGCTTTAGGCCCACCAAATAATCAGAAGCACTGAACCAAAATGAGCCCCGACGTGCGCTAATTAAAAATGCAGACACTATTACCACTCTATACATTAACATGACATACTAGATAATTTAGATGAATATTTTAAATCATGTTTGAAACACACAAGTGTTAGGGATTCAGTTATTCAAATAAACGTAGTAGAGGAAACAAAAGTATGCTTGGCTTAAAGCCAGCGCTCGATAAATGGCTCAAGATTGAGTGACCCAATGGTGCTTCTGTCCTTTTATTTAAGCGGATTTATGTTCAGGCTCTGTTTCACATTGACCAAACATATGCAATGACCCTAACTGATATGGGTGCATCTTTAGCCACATCTTAATCTAACCTTTCTAATGCTCTCTGGCTTTTCAGAGTCAAAACAGCATTAAAAACGAGCATTGTTCGCAGCAAACACGGAGGCCGCCCTGGGAGCGGCTGCTGACAAGCTAGGCCAGGAGCCGGTGGAGAAACAGCTGCTACTGCTCCAATCAGACTCCGCAGACCTCCGTAGATGGCCGCCACTAAGACAGTCCCATATTTGAGGCTGAGGCGTTCCACCAGCCCCAGTTCAATGGCCCCATACCACCAGCCCCGGCCTCATACCACCAGCCCTATACCATGGCCCCCTATCACCGGCCCCATGCCACCAGCCTCATACCACGGCCCCATATCACCGGGCCCGGGCCCGGGTCCATTTCATCCTGGGCAGAGGGACGCGCTGCTCGCAGCAGTCCCATTACACGCCTCTCCTCAGCTCATTGTGGATTCAGTCAACGAAGTCAATCTTATTAACTTCCGCGCCGGTTCACACATGACATTTTCTTCAATTTTCTCGCCAACATCAAAAACATCAATTAGCAGCTCGAAAATGGGTAGGAGCGAATGACAGAGTCCGATAACGCTGGCTTATTTGAAGCCCTGAGTAAATCTATTCTCCAGTTTTGAATGTGTTCATTACAATTGCATTTTCAAAGAAGACCTCCAAATAGCAAAGAAATTAAATTTATCTCCTAGAAATGTCCAGAAATTGTTTTTTTCTTTTCCTTTCTTTTTTTTAATCCTGTGTCTATCTCTCCGCCTCAGCGGGTGACACAAAGCATTGTGGAGCTGCCTTGGCTTTTTCTCATTAGAACAGATCACAACTCTCAAAGCCGTAGAAACCCTCCACTGTAACCTCCACAATAACCCATAGATTTTGTTTTAAACATGACTTCAAATATCAGACATCCCCAGTGGTGACCTACAATTTAGACAAAAAAGTGGGAAAATTCCCTACTTCCTTTTAAGTCCAGAAATAACATATTACACCGCTTTAACATGAATGATGGTTTAAATCATGTATATGTAAACCTATTTCATGACTTATTTGGAAACCCTATGCATTGTGTTAAGACTGTCAAAAGGAATACTCAAAGTAAACCCTTTTAATGCTAACATTCCTGTCAGGCTAAAACATTTGTCCTAATCAATTGCTCCAGTCTTCTCCATCCATTTAGTTACATCTGACCCAAACTTCTATTTTATCCCGCTGCTCATTGATCATTTCCTGCCCGTGCACATCACAGCTACATCAAAACATGAAACTCAAACCTGGGCATTACCAAACTCCTCTGCCGCTGTCACTGCAGAACATGTAACTCTATAGACCTCGGCCGTAACCTTTAAGTAAAAGGCTATTTTTCGCTCCGTGTCCAAACATTGTCGGCCGGCTTCCTCATGCTTCAGTTACATCTCCAAGGGGGCGAACACAAGCAACTCCGACCACCGCAGAAAGACACCCATAATGCAAAAGGGCCGGGGGTCGCACGGAGCCGAGCGGATCATGTTCCCGCGGTTCATTGATTTCTGATCTTTTGACATTATTTAGTTGCTTTATATTTTCTCGCCCGTCTTTTATTCCATGTCACAAAAGACAGAAGTGTCCAAACAGGCGATGTTACAAATATCTACTATCTGTCAGAAGAGCAGGCCTTTCCCGGCATTAAGACGAGTAAATGCTCTGACGCAGTGCCGAGAAGCGTCGGGATGAAAATATCACTCTTTATAATGGAGGATAATCAGATTTCGGATGCCGTTTGCCTTAGAGCTAAAAGGAGATAAAAAAACGTACGACACCGGGCTGTAACCAATATACTCCCAGTTCACTGCCAGTCTGACCTCCACAGGCCCCATTCTGTCTTATATCGCTAAGTGAAATCTGAAAAAAATAAATAAATAAATTTAAATTAAATATCTTTAGTAAAAATTATGTGTAAAAATGTTGAGTTTTTTTTGCCAGTGTCAAAGTGGATAATAATGGGTATAGCAGGTGTAGTAACAGACAAATTCATGGGTTTCAGCTTCCTGCTTATAAAATATAATTTGCAGACTTTTGCCCATTGAAAAGATATAAATGTTATTGTAAATTACTAATTGCTATAGCAACAGAGCTGGATTTTAGTCGCTCTGAAATCCAAGTATAAGCAAAGGTGCTAGTAGCAGTTCTGGTAACCACAATTTGCAGTTTTGCTTCTGTAGATTTTGTATTTAATATATAAGTTTACAATATTTATTAAAAGCAAAGCAATGTGGGTAGTAAAAAGCAACAGCAAAAAACAAAAGCATTAGTGATAGTTTAAAAGAGTAGTCCAAAGTATTAGTGACTGAGTAGCTGTAGTCATAGTGACAGCAAAGCACTTGTGGTGACCATAATATCAATTGTAATAGCAACACAGGAGGCAGTGTTATTTTTTTCAACAAATATTCTTTGACATAACCTTATTTTTACTCAAGTACAGATTTGAAATACAGATCTGGACTGAGATTGTAACAAACAGAAGTGATCATGGCATTACACATGGATTTGGCCTTGTCCCCACCACAGAGCGTCAGATTAGATCCCTGTGAAAACGGTCAAATGCTGTTTATCTGCGAGTAATTATTCTGCTGCAGATGACAGAGATGGGTTGTTTGGATGTGGCTCCATGAACACGCACACAACACAAGCACACACACATACACATACACACACTGTTGGCATGAAACTAGCCTGTCACTGCATTAACCCATTAGACTGTCCACACAAAGGCCAGGACACGCGGTGTAAAATGGGGGAAATAAAATGTCAGGACAGTGCATGCGTAATTACAGGGCTGTGTTTGCTATCTTATGACTAATGTTCATGTTTTTGTTTGCTGGCAGAAATGGACTTTCAATGAGAAACATTTGGTGGTGAAACAACAATGGAACAGGTTGAACTGAATGTTACAATAAAAATGCATATATATATATGTGTGTGTGTGTGGGGGGGGGGGGTGTATGTGTGTGTATGTATATATGGGTGTGTGTATGTGTGTGTGTGTGTATGTATATTAAAAAAATCAGAGTATCAGTCAAACGCTATGACTTACACTAGACTGAAAACCCACCACTTCTCTGGCATTTAAGACTAGCTGGACAGGACATCTTATCTTTATGGTTCTGTTTTTTGTTGACTTTTTTGGTCAGCTGAAGTTTTTTTTAAATGTGCTATATACATAAACTTGAATTGAATATAACAGTTCTTTAAAGATGGAACCTATTCATAATATAAACATGATAATTATTCATACTCATTACCCATCCAAAACATTTTAAAACTGTAACTTTAATTATTATCATGATTAAAATCATTAATCACAATTATTTAAGCCATGATAATCGCAACACCAAATTTCAATATTGTCCCATGCCTACCATACACTTGTAAATATATCCTTTAAAATGTATACATAAAAAATACAATTAACAAACCTCTCAAAAACTGCACGTTGCATTCAAAAGTTAACTACTGATATGATTCTGTATTATTTATTTATTGTTATAATTTGAAATACATTTTGCCACCAGAGATGTGCAGTGTATTTGTGACATTTAGCATCAGTAGATTCGTGTTGTTTTATCTCACCACAGTTGCTCTCCGAATAGCCACCGACCATATGGCGCCCAGGACTGAACCGCTGTTAATCCGGAGGGGTCATTCTATGCAGATCTTGTGCATACTATTGCCCTTTCTATACTACTTATAAATTCAGAGAGTTACAGTCCACAAGATGACTGACTTCTCCTTACTCCCAATAATCAACTCCACTTTACTGCAGCGTGTCACCCCATTACTGGCCCTTCATATCTACCTTTCCAATTACTTTTAAGAGTTTTGGATGGACAAATTTGTGCTTTCATGTAGCGTGTTAGCTTACGAGCTGCTTCTGGCCATGAAAAGGCAGTTTTAATGAGTGAGGCTGGGGTTAATTGGTTGGACTCCCATCCCCTGAGTCATCTGCCCCTATATGAAATTAAGTCTATTTCCTGGAGTTTCCCTGGATGTCTTTAATAACAAACACTTCAGACCAATTTCCCACAAAAAGGGGGATGTAGATGCAGACCAGGCATTTGTGGTTAAGCCTTCCTTGCTGTAAGTGTTAAAATATGCTTGATTTTTAATGTTTTTTTTCCTACAAAATGTATATCTTGTTTTGTTATTATCATGTAAACTAAAATACACTACAATCTACTACAAAGACAATTTTTCTTTGTTCTCAACTAAAAAAGAAAAATGTAGCCAGTTTAGATGCTGATGGTAGAAACACATCTCATTGTGTTATGTCTCAAGCTGGGACAAAGTCAACTAAAGCCAGAAAATTAATTTGTATTTACAGTCAGTCTTTTTTGAACTTTAACAAATAAAACAGAAAAATATAAATGGAATAAAATCTATTATGTGTATAGTTGCAAAATCTGTAAAGTACTTTTGTTGTCCCTGCTCCAACTTATTTGAGACATGTTGCTGCCTTGAACTAAGTTGTTTAAGCTCTATTCTGAATAAAATTGGTTGGAACGAAATGAGGACATCGGTGCATTTTTATATTCAATGTTACAGCTTACATACTATAAAATGCTAAAAATAACAAGATTCGCAGTTGATTATATCCCCCCCCTTTTCCGAAAGTGCCACATGAGCCGTAGTCACGTGATTCACTTTGTGTTTGGGACAATGACACCAAATAACACACTCCTAATCCTTTTGCTATTGTTTTCACTGCTGTTACAATGAGGCTACAATGACTTGATCACCGCTATTGATTCGGTGCCTGGGAACGCACACACCCGCATCCACGCGCAGACAGGGGGCGACGCTCTAATCTACCGCAAACGACCGGGCCCTTCACTTGCCATTAGTGACCACATGAAGTGAATCAACCCAGGCCGCGGACCTTGTAATCACAAACACTGGCGCGAATGTGTTAAGTTGAATGTCTTGCTCAAGGGAGGGGCAGTGAGTTAGCGAGACAGTGTAATCACGGGTTATGACCACAGTGCGTCGGCTTGGGCACTTTAACGCTAATTCAATCCATCTTCATTTCCAAAGAGTGCCGCCTCTGCTGTTGATGGATAGTTATCATTAGAGGGTGACAAAGCGCTGGAACGGCCTGGGCGGGACAGGGAGGCGAGCAGTAGGATGTGCCCTCTCAGATTCACTCTATTGCCCCGAGAAAGCAGGATTATATATGACGCGGAGCAGAATAGGACAGAGACAGGGGACAAGTTTGGGGTCAGGGCAGCTGGGTTGGATGCTTCAAACTATGGCTGAATATGAGAGAAAATACACAACACATTTGACAAGTTTCTTCTGTTCTTTTCTCTTCTGTCTTGCTTATATTCAGGAAATTAATACTAAACACATTTTAAAATCTTTGTTTTTAATATGACGAAATAAAACTGAAAATTGTGATTGATTGCAATTAATCCTTCGCTCATATCACTCAGTCCAGTTATTTCTGACATTTACATTTACAAGTTTTGAAAATCTTTCTATGATGATGAACTGAAATATCCTCGGAAATAAAAAAGAAACATCAAGAGCAATACCACAATTTGAAAATGTGAGCATGTCCCTTCAAAATGATGTCAAAATCAAAGAAATCTAAACAAAATGCTCATTTCATTTGAAAATTACTGATTTCTGTCACAACATATACCTGTTGAAAGTGATTCAGTGGGATGTACTTCTGCATACATGAGAAATCTGGAAATAAGGACACTGTATTTGCTGATATTGCAGTACCACTACTACTGCTCAGCCCTCTTTTACACACACACACAGAATCTCCTAGAGTGGAGAGAGTACGTGTTGGAAGCCATGCTCCGTTTGGCTCAGCGTGACCTCTGCACACAGAGAGGCGATGGCTCTGCTCACCAGCCTTTTATAGCACGCTGCTCCGACCGCTGACAGGCGCATACACACACACAGATACACACACATACACACACACAAATATACACACACACATTGGTGCAGGCCCGGGCACCGCTTGCAGCCAAACACTGAACCACAGGCTGCGATTGAGGCCGGCTGCTGCGCTCCTCTATACTTTCAGGCTATATATTCAGGCCACGCTGGGCTGTGTATCTTAATTATGTGCTCTGCCTCGTATCCTAAAAGAAGGGGTGACACAGGCAGAGAGTCAGACACCAAACAGCAGTAGGCCGCTGAAATGAGGTGCTCCTGGTCTTTACAGGGCCTCCAGCTCGGCCACTGCATCATTACAGCACTTTGGAGCTTGGGACAAAAACACTGCAGACGTCTTTTTCCCTGTGTCCTTCCCTCTGCTCTGTACTCTCTCGCCTCGTACACAACCAAAATGATCCTGTCGATGAAAACTTTCAAAACAAACTCCAAAAACCTTTCATAGCAAAAAGGAGGCAGCGAAAGGCTATAATGAGAGTAGGTTGTATAGGTAAATGGGCAGCACAATGTGATTATCTCTTTGTCTCCACGCAGGTCAGAGCGTCAGGGGTCAGGCCCAGCTCACACTCGCCCTCACACACGCTCACACATAGGGGGAGCCATTTTCAATGACTCAATCAGAGTCTCGATCGTGTTCAGTGACCCAGCAGAGGATAATGTGGCCTTAGTGAGAGACCCGCTCCCCCTGTCCATCGGCCAACAGGGGGCGCTCCTATGGTGCTAGGCTGTGGCCTTTTGCCTATAGCACAGGGAAGCAGGAGGGGATTTGTTTGCTTGGTTTGTTGTATAATAGAGGGATTTAAGGGCTTTTCTGACACCTGGAGTTGTCGACACTTCCTCAAAGACAGACGTACTATGTTTTACTGTCTGAGGGAGCGCAGAGAGGTTCACAGTCAGGTGATGCTGCCGCTTGAATGCATAAGATTCTCCGACTTGTAAGCTCTTGTTCTGTTGGCTCATTGTGAGGAGTGAATGTGCCGGTTACATCCCTCGGCCTCAGAGACGCCCACATGGCTAAATGAGAAGCTCAGTCGTGCACATTTCTAATGTGCTGTTTAACGCAGAGATATTAGCAGTAATAGTGGTACTATGTTGGATATACACACACACAGTGGGGCTGAGCGGACTAGCTGGCCTGCTTGCAGACCCTGCAGTTTGTTTAGCAACACTCCTTTTGACGACGCCCGAAGGGTGCAATTAAGCCCAATTAGAGCCTGTCAGTTTTATTAAGAGGCACAGACTGGCCAGGCTTGGGGCAGTGAGGGGTAGAGGAGGGAGAGACAGGAGAGGGAGGAGAAAGAGTCTCTAGCACCAAGCTACTGCTGCTCTGAGGAGCAGGCACAGCTGAGAGGAAACTGGTGTAAATATGAAATATGCCAAAATCCAAAGTGACTGAGTCCAGAGCCAGGTCCAGTTCAAATACATGCATGTCGTCATAATAGAGCAAATACTGCTCTGGTGACATGTAAAGTACGTGATCAGACGCTCCGAGAGTGTGGATGGATGACAAAAGCTCTATAAATATTCTGTGGCTGGAGTGAATGGGACATGTGTGGATGCAGATGTCACAAAGCCTTTTCGGAAGGGGGTTAAGGGCTGAGAGAGGAGCAGTTATCTGAGCCTGCCCTCATACATTAATGTGGCTGTGAATGGAGCAATACAGCTGGTGTGGAACAAAAACTGCAGCATCGCTTTCATCAGCAAATCAAAAAAGAAGAACGCAAATGAATGTATCATTTTCCCCCTCACAATTCCTTTTCCGTCGACCCCTCGAACAGAGATGTTTACAGATAGCTATCATTCCCTCTCTTTTTCACATTTGTGCTTGGACATGATTCAAAAGACAGGGCCTTTTCATCTCTGCTCTCGCTGTGAGGAAATTTGCTCCTTAATGGCTTTCAAAACAGGAAGCACAGACAATCAAAAAACGAGAGAAATGAGAAGAACGTTTTGCTCCCCGGTCCCCTTCACTCAATGCAGAGCTAAGTGCTTCTGCACACTGCTGCCAGTGCCAAGGTGCCAACTGTGCCAGTCACACTGACCTCCATCTGCAGGCAACTTGATAGCATCTCCACCGCTGCGCGCTCCTCTGAATGGGCGCGCTCAGTCACACTGCAGTCTGAATGCCATTCAAGGCTCAGTCTTGGAATTGTGTTTCGAGTTTGTGAGCTATTGTATTCTTTGTTCACAGCTGCTGTGTAAAAAAATCCTTTATCACGAAACGGAATACTAAAAGGGTTGTATTGGAGGAATGCACACAGGAATACATTACTGCCAATGTGCAAATCATTCCACTATCAGGCAAATTAGAGCCGATTTTACACAAGTCTTTATCAGTGACCTCAGAAGCTGAGGAAGCTTGAACTGCTACGGACTGGCTCAAATTACTCCTCACAATGGTTCCTTGCCAAGTACTAGCCTTACTATTTTAATAGTATATGTAGGTGTGTGTTTACTCATGTTGTATTCATAATTCCGCCTCCTGCAGGGCACGTGTGTCCACTGAGTGCCCTTGAACATGCCATGAGAAGTCTTTCTGCGCCTCAACTCAAAAGAGACCTGAAAGACAGATACACACGCTTCCGCACAGTTGGATAAAACAAACCTTAACCACACAACTCAACCTCACCAAAGACAGAGCGTTTTTTCAAAAGATGTTCAGAAGAGAGCTTTTTTCTCTCTCTCTCTCCTCGTCTTTGCTGTTTGTCTCCCTGGGTAAAACAAATGCATCATTTTTCAGAAAAAAATCTTTACTCCCTGCTCTCCCTCCCATTGTGCCATTTCCGTGTATGGAAGTGTTCCCTGCAATTGATTTTCTCGCAGCCAGGGCCCTACCCAACACCAGGCGCTTCCTTGCCGATGTCATCTCCCTGCGCCTTTCTTCTTTTAACTGTGCTTCACTCTTGCGGCTTAATGTACAACTGCCAAACTGATAGTGGGAGGGGGGAGCAATGGGAAAAAACTATATGCATGCTCAAAAGTTTGGGATATTGTTTTCTTTTTGGTGCCGATGAAGAAAAAAGCGAGTAGTTCAAAGTCTTTTTGATCACCACTCAAGGCAGTTGGTCATGTTGTTGGTAAGAAGCAACAGTAGTAAATGTTTTTGTTTGTTTGTTTTTTTCTTTTGTAGTGAGTTGTTCTGTTTATAGGCACAATCAGGATATGCCTACTACATCCACTGACCAACATGTACCTCATCAAGGAATAGTGAAGGGCTTGCATCATCCTGTGTGCAACGCCTGAGGAAACTGTCAGTGTGAATGTTAGCCCTAAGCTCCTCTGTTAAAAATGTAAACAAACATTGAACTGACTATTACCTTTTTTCATTCATCGAGAAATAAATATATACATAATTTCAATTGCTAATAATTTGGGGCTTGTCCTTTTTGTTTCCTCACTATTTAGATGCTCATCTGGAACCAGTTTACTTAATGTCAACCAATAAAAACAAACTTGTCAACAGGTTACAAGTTTAAAATAAATAATTTTAAATATTTGAGGTGGCTACTACTGTGATAAAAAATAATTGACAAAGCATTTGCAGCTTTGTAGTTAGTTCTCCCAATCTGGCAGCCCACTGTGATGTGTGCCTGTGTCCACTGGGGGCTACAATTAGTCCATCAAACTCATTCCAGCCGTGAATCTACTGCTGCTGCTGCCTCTCCAATCCCCTTCTCTGGTGCAGGGATCCTCTAAAGAGACAGGCAACTTGTAAGACTAGGGGGAGGTAGGCTTTGATGTGCCAGGTTCTGCCGAGACCTCCCTTTTTGCTCATATCAAGGCTAAGGAGATATAACAATTCAAATGGCGGGCTGACACGGCAGCTTGTATGTGTGCTCTGGACTCAGGGCCTTCGTAGGTTATGAGTGCGGAGGGCGGGCGGGGCGGGGGGGGTACCTCAGTGGCTGATGAAGCAACTTGAAGACACATGACAGTTGAGAAGTGTTCTTTAGGTCAGCGCTGTAAATCTGTCTCCCAGCGTCTCCTGTCCTCTGATTGGCCGGCCATGTTTCCGTCTGTGTCTGTCTGTTAAAAGTGTTCTAGCCTGTAGCGGTAGTGCAGCATTTCCTGATCTGTCACTCAACATAGAAACGAGTCTATTAGGCATTGCACAACACAAACATCTCTGCATGCCACCGGACTGGGTGGATCCAAACACCTATCTCTAGAAACATTTTACATAAACTTATAATTTTTACCATTTTGATTTTGTGAGTACAATTTATATAATTTTATAGAGATCACTATCCGGTCTCATGGTTAAACGGTTGTCTGAAATATTGCTCCTTTGAGATAAGCAATTTTCCATAATGTATGCCCTTGTGTGTGACATATATATGGAGTATAAGTGTAGAAGGCAGACATAATATCAATAGAAGTAACTTTAAAAATATTTATTCAATGATTTGATTATCCATGCTTAATACGCTGCTTCAACATGTCAATAAAATATGTTGATGGAAAGCCGGCTATTGTCAGGGAGCTCAAAAAGCATTACATGGATCTTCTGCAATAGAAATGGCAATCTTTGTAAATCTCCCATGACCCTGTGTGGATCTGTGCGCTCTGGCCTGCTGTCTAAACCTCAGGCTGCAGCAGCTCAGGCCCAGTGCTTCAGATGGGCTGCTGGGACAGTTACATTGTGTAAGACACTGCTCCACTTGTGTCTGTGCTCTGGTGGGACTGTGGCAGACAGCCAGGTAATTACACAGCACTGAGTCCAGAGCAGAGAGAGCGAGAGAGAGAGGAAGGCCCGCAACACACACAAATACACACATAAAGACACAACACTTATTTACATGGGCTAAGTACACAGACCACACAGCCCCACCTGCACACACCCATTCTCCTCCATCTGAACACAAGGAGCACATTACGGGAATGGGGGATTAACCTGCTGCAGACAGTGCCTCTGGCCCAGGCCCGTGTGCCTGACTTTACTGTTGGAGGTGACGAGTGAGCACAGTTTAAACAGGTGTGTGCTTATGCAGATGCTCCACACAAGCATGTGGTTTACATTAGACACTGCTGAGCTCACGCCAAGAGGTACTCTCTCAGGAGCAGCAGTCAGGCCTAACATGTCATCTGGGTCCACTGATCCATTTCCTCCTTATTCCCACAACACAGGAAAAGGAAGAATTCCATTCTTAAAAATGTCCAAAAGGTACAAGCGTGGATAAACTATTTAGACATACTCTGCCTCACATTTCACGAGAATAAAAAAACATCAATAGTTAAACAGGACTTTTCAATATGCTTTCTTTTGAATGTTAGTTTGTGGTTTATTGTTAATCAGATGGCTGTTGTTATGAAGCTATTGAACTTCCCACTGAGGACAAATGCCTCAAGCTAAAAGCCATGATGCAAATATTTATTCTTCAACATAAGAGTCTCAGCAGAGCCAGTATTGTATAGTGGTTTTGACCGGTGCTATCAGGCTAGTTACTTTCACCTACCATATATATATATGGTTTATAGAAAAATCTGCATCAAATTATTTGGGAGTTTCAATTATCCTGACAGTTCAAAATGTGTATTTTGACAACTATACAATTATTTACTGCTATTAAAATGCCACTCAAAACTCTTTTAACAGTGAGGTAAGTAAACTGCCCTGAGAAAAAAAGGTGAAGTCATGCTTCAAGGAGGCAGGAGGTATTGTCTCCTTCATGTTGGTTATCCCAGACTTTTTCTATAGAAAGACTTTTGTTTAAAAAAGTGCCATGGACTCTAGTGAATGCCTCTGAAAATCAGTTGAGCTATTCATGCTGCCAGTTGATTTAGGCATGGCTCACTACACACCAATCAGCCTGGGCCAACCACTCACTTGTCTGCCTTTCCAACGCAAGATGGAGACAGTGCCAAAAGTTCCAATTAAAATATCCATTTGTGATGTGTCTGCAGTAAAAAACGGGGAAAGAGGGACAACGTTATGGGCCTTTTCGATAACGCGGGAGAAAAATACAACAAAAGCTGCCAAAATTTTTGCGAACGAGCCTTATGAGTATTCCATCTGCACATAGTGAATGCCGGGCGTGTGTGTGGCATTGGGAGCGTGCATGTGCAGATTGGGAGACAGTCGAGGAGCGTGCACGTTCTTGTTATGGAGGAACAGAGCATGTCGCAGATAAGAGGGCGCCAGCGTTCAAAGAAAGAGGAGCGGCGGTAAAGTGCGCACCCATCCGACATCATCGCCTCGTACTGTCCCTTAATGAGCCTGGAGAGGAAGTCTTGGTGTCCGCCGAATCCGCTGCTGTCTCGCTCCCATCACGCTGCCGGGACTATTTTATTCAAATCTCACAAACTGTCACACATCCAGTCTGGCCGCAGCTGTTTATCTCACTCCGGGAGGATGTTAACAAGACAAATGAATGAATAAATACACAAATAATGCGTTTAGGTAATGTTAATAATGTATGAAATGGAGGATGCGTTTTGACAGTAACGCTGCGACGAAGGATTTTTCCCCAACTTTGGTGACAGGCTTGTTTATTCTTTTACCCAGCATGCATTTCTCCCTGCAATTTCTCCAAGTTGATATGCGGCCAACAGCACATCTCCATGATAAGAAAAAGTGCATTGACATATTAGTTTAGACTAGCTGCCCAGATAACGTCAGTATTGAGCCATCTGTAGAACTCCTGAATGATCATTCTTCATTTTGAGGTATCCTAGACTGAGGACACTTACCTCCTGCTATTGCACGACTGATTCTAGGGATTCTTAACAATCTTTTCACATACAGTTTTGCGAAAGCCCTGGGTAAATAAAAAGTATTTGAACACCTGCACAGGTATGCAAGTCAATTCTCTGCATCACCTGCCTCAAAAAGAAACTGTCCCAAACTTCCAGGACTATAAAACAAAACAGAGCAACAACAAAAAGCTCAAAGAAACGGGCTGGGTAGGGAAGAAGTCTCACATCAAATTTGTTTTTTTTCTCCTCATGCAGAGACAAAAGCGAGGCCTGCAACTCAGACATTGTCGACTACACAGACTTTAGAAGATGGAGAGGGGAGGGGAAAACGCATATAACAACATGCACATCAAAACAGGAGCCAAACAAATCCCACAAAAGTTCAGATAGGTCTTCGCTGGAACGGCTGCGGTAGAACAAAACCGAATAAATTGGAAGGGGGGTAGTCGTGTTATGTCCAAACCTAGGGAGGAATATGTGAGTAGGGTGACAGAGGAAAGCGAGCCAGACGATGTTTAGCCATGAAAACTCCAAACGGAAAGCCCCCTCGCCGGTTATAAGGGGCGGGAATCAGAAAAGTGAAGCTTAAGTGCTCACCAGAATCACTGAGCGTCCCAACAAAGCTTACAGAGGAGTTCACATTTGACTGTGACAGTGTACTCATCCATAGCTATAAATTGTTCTTTGGGGAATTTGGCCTGGATTCTTATTTTCATCCTAACTTTCCACACAAACTTTTCACACTCTCCATCCTCCAAAATCCTATCACCAACACAGTCAAATGCAGGTATGCGTATGTTTTCATAGATTACGAAGAAATTGATTTTGGCTTTGGTTCTTTGAAAGGTAACACTTAAAAATCAATAATCTATTATCCCAAACTGGAATCTTCAAATCTTCTGGTTTTGGTGGGGCTTCCTGAAAACCATCAGATTTCAACATTAGGAGAACATAAAGTACTAGAATCTGAAACCAGGTCAGATGTCTTCTCCAAAATATTGGCTGCAATACGACAAAGCTCTTAAGGGCAGGTCCCTGATATGAAACAGCAGCTAGCATTCTTTCAGAAACATACTGTCTTCAAGATGCACAACATATAGGACTGTGTGCTCTTTGATTAATGTGAAAAATGTACACTAACATAAAAGAGTGTTAGATATTGGCATCTAGCATGTTGCACCAATTCTACAAGAGCCCCCAGCCACATAGAATGTTAATAACTAATAACAAACAGAAAACATATGGTCCACAATCCACCCACCGCTTTTCAATACATTACTTTACTAACCTAAATCCCAGGCAGCACAATCACTGTTCAAGTTTCAAATGATAAATTAATTGCTACTGCTTTAAGACAGTTTTTAGTAGCAGTTTCTCTTCTCATTCATGTTTATTTGCGCAAATAAATCTACAATGCAAACCAAACAAACTTGTGTATGTCCACATGTGTTACTGCAATAACAATCCAGAGCCAAGAATCACTCCGAACTCCAAAGCCACCCCAGGGACTTCCACTTAATCACTTCACCTTGTTCCCAAAGTTCAGTCCACACTTCCTGGAAATCAAGAAGCAATAACAAAGCTGAGTTAGTGAGACCAATAACATTGTGTTTAATCCGTCAGTATTGCCTTGGACTGGAGTGAGAAGCCGAGAGGGGCTTAAAAAAAACAACTGAGCACTTCTGGAGACGGATGTTGTTTATATCATATTACAAACAATAACCCCAAAATTATGTTAAAAAGCTCAAAAGAAATAGTTGTATTGTATAAAAAAAATTGGCCCAACCCTAAACTCCTAATAATTTTTGTTTCTCCATAACCTTTTGAGACTGGATTAAATATGGTTAGCAAGATCTATCTTAAATACACAAGTCTTTCAAATTCACAAACCCAAATCAAAAACAAATGTGTTCCCTGGACCTATAGAGCTCCAGATTATATCGTCGTACATAGAATTTTCAGGAATGATAAACCAACAGAGATTTTAAGATGTTAAATGCTAAACTCCACGTTCATTCAAAAGTATTCTGACTCTATAGTATGATAAATGTATTTACAAGTAGTCATCCAGCAGCCATTTATACTGTTGCACAACTCTTTTGTTTACGTGTTTACAATGTTTATGCTAATGTAGTCTACATCTATGGAAGTTTTCCAAAAATCAAATTAGTGTTATGTTGCTAACTCCTAACCCCACCCTCTTTTACTCCTAGCATTCCCCCTCACAAGCAAATCCTCATTCCATAACTACAGTCAAATGATCCATTTTCCCTCCCTCCTCTTGTTTCCTAGCTCCTGTCTCCTCTCTCCTCCCTCCCTCTCCCTGTGCCCTCGGCCCACTTGCTAATTGGTAAATCTGTTGAACCATGCCAGCTCCAACAATGAGACACCTGGAGTTCTGTCACAACAAGTTTCCCAGTGAATCGGGCCTTCGCTGAGTGTACAGTTGTGCTGGGAGGCTGCTGTCATTCAGGCTCTGGGCGGGCACTGCAATGGAGCAATGCTTTTTGTCAGTGCTAGTTAGCGGCTCTTTAGCTCTGCTAGCATGTTAAGCTAATGTTTGGTTTACAGTTGAGTTGGATAACAATAGCCTCAGGTAAAACTGGAGAGTAGAATTAAAGTTATGCATCATGTTATTTTATGTAAAGGAATGGATGAATGAACTGCATTTCACTTGCATAAAGTAATAATTAAATAATTATATTAAGGTATTATTATTGGTTTTATATGCTGACATTGCAATAACGGACACTCCCATTGCTTATTACTTGAAAGTCTGTAAAGTATGCTAACAGGTGTCTTATAAAGACATCCAACACATGAAAAAAAAGTATTTGGTAGATCAATAATTGTAAATGTAGGTCACAAAATAATATAATATAACTGTTAAGAATATAAACAAAAAACAAAAAACAAAACCATAAATCTGTATAAAGTAACACTGTCTCGATAAATACTTTATCAACATATCATTCAATACATAACAGATGGAACAATCATTTTTGGGGGTCACTATTTATCGTGGGTACTTCTTCTTTGTACTAGTGGGGAAATTAGTATTTTATTTTTAGGTCCTGTGATTACATTTAAGCTGTCAAGGTTTGAATTATGAACTTCTATGACTCTTTATAGATACAAAGTAATTTATTTCTTTACTGCAGCTCATATATTTTAACAATTTTGTAAATTTCGAATACTTTTGGGGATAATTCTGCTTCATAGTTTGGTTTTAATATTATTGTTAATCGTCTATATTTACTATAATATATATTTACAGTATAATTTATCCTTCAGTATGACTTCATTAGGCTAGTGTCATAATAGACAAATGGTGATTCCTGACTATTTGAATGAAATAGACTTCATTGTTCCCCATTGTTTGCTCACTGTGTCAATCACCGTGAATACTTGTAAAATCATGTTTTGATACTGTGATGTTCCTAGATTATAACATTTGCACATTTTCAAAATCAGGGGAGGAACGGATTTGAACTCAAGAGATGGCAGTGCAAAGTAAAACAAAGACCCATATTGTCCTATCCTAAGATGACCTACCAAAGTACTACTATAGTCACACCTCAGTCCTTGTCATAATATTACACACAATACACCACTCTCCATTACATGACACTGGCTGCGGGAGACAAAGGTGCATTTTCTGAGACACAAACTCACACATGTGTAGAAACAGACAGGCACACCCTGCGCCAATCTGCCAGACCTCGTCAAACAAGTTCTAGCAAAGTACCTGAACGACTCACGAGAGGGCTGTGAGGTGACTGCATACACAGGGAATGTTGTTGTTTTTTTCTAATTCAAATAGATTAAATCAAGCGTGACTTTCTTTACTTTTGGTCTACAAATTGTTGTTTAGAGGCAAAAAACGTACTCAAAAGTATTCATCTGCCTTGTCACTTCCAATCACCTTTACTCTGAAATCTGAAAACTGTTCTGCTGTTATAATCTACTGGTTAAAATGTTATTTCGCCAAATTTGATCGAAAACTTCCAGTAGGTCTATAAAATGTGGAATTCTTTATCAACCCAGAAGCCTTCAAAGTCAATAAAATCAATGTACTACCACATATTTAGTTTAATTCAGTACCATAAAGCTTCAAGTAATCCGCATTTCTTTTCATTATTAAAAAAAAATAAATGCAAAAGTCATATTTAATCTACCCATTTTTAAGACCTAAGAATGAGAAATCCTCACATTTTATCACTTAAAACAGCTAAAACCAAAATTTGTAGGAAAGTTAGCTGATTTGATTACAGACAAACCGGTCCAAAGACAATTATTTTTACTTTTAAAACTTAAAAAAGCACCACCACTTTCTCATGACCATCAAAGCCATTGTCACCCCAATGACCCAGATACTTGACACGGCAAACAAGTGTTCTTTACATGTAAAAACCCTGTAAAACCAAACATGCCAAAATAACAGAAAACAGGCGGTTGTTTCCCGTGCGAGATTTTAAAATTTAATCACGTACTTTGATCAGAGACGAATGAGAAATTTACTATCAAAACAACCAACACCCTTCACCTGGATTGCAGTAATTTGCATCAGCCCGATTTCGTTTTGATTTGAAATTGTGTTAGAAATCGAGAGCAGATTCAGAATCAAAATATCAAGCATTTTTTTCTGGAGGAGGTCTCTCACCAAATGAAATTGGTATAGGCTCACATCTGACTGTCCAGGGTATTCCCAGCAGAGGGGGCCCTGAAAGGCAAAGATGGGTGGTCCCAGGTCACACAATTATTCCAGCTTTATGCATACAGAAGCCTCACATTCAGTTTCAGGAAGAAGCAACATTCTCCTTGAAAATTTGACATCCCGTGGCTTTTTAGTTATTTAAACTACGAGCTTGTCTCTGCAGCCTGTTCAAACACATTATTGGTCATTTTACATAGAAAGAAAAGGAGAAAACTGGGTTATATTGGTGTTAATGGTCTCATGCTGTTTGCTAGGGCAGGATTTAACTATGTAGAACACAGATTATTACAAGTGGTCGGCTTAAGCTTGGAAAGAATCGGGCAATATGAACATACGTAAAAACAAAACAATAATCATGAATAGTTTTACATGTGTTTGTTAGTTAGCATGGTTATTTATGTTATGTTAGCCAATAGAAAGCTAAAGATGACAATGTTAGTTTTGGCATGATTCCATCATTTCCTGAATTTTTCTATATTTTCACAGTGACCATTGTGTTCTGCTAGCAGCGTTAGACCTGTCATGATAACAGATTGCTACGGAGATATACTGCGATAAATGATAATATTGAAAGCACTTTATGCCACTGATACACTAAAATAAAGCAAGATAATCTCAGTGAACCATTTTTAAACAGATAGTATCATTAAAAAGCCTGAGCTGCGCCAAATAAATAGCAGAATGATCTAATAAGTAGCCGTAAAAGTCACTTACTCAACCCTCTACTGCTCAGATCTTACTGTATTATAACAAAAATAACAAAAATACACTCGCTTTTGCAAAGAAAATGTACACACAATAAATACTGAGCCCCAAAATCTATTGTTCCAGCTCTCATATATTGAACGATAAGTGGATATTGTAATTATCGTGACCGGCCTAAGGAGCATAACTCAAAACCAGTGCGTTACAACTTGCAATAATGAAATGTTGCTGTGTTGGATATTTTCACCCCAGCGATCGTTCACATTGGTAGGGCGCACTCAAAAGATTTCTGCCAACTTTGATCGATAGACATCAAACTATGACAAAAGTAGACAGGGAAAGCTACTTTTCAACACATTCAAAAGCAGCTGGTCTTGTATTTACTAAAAGCCCTCTCTACCTAAGCGCTACTGCACAACTCCTTCTATTTGTGCTTATACTTGACCCGGGGTCGGCCTGATAACTTTTCATAAGAGCCTCACACAGCAGTTCTTAACGCAGACACAAATATGCACTATGTTTTAAAATGTCCGCCGTGGAGTGGCAGCTTAAGTTCACTGAGGTTGGACAAAGGTCAAATACCAAAGCAAAGACAATAACTGCCTTCAACACAAGAGGAAGCTATTCACATTGATTACAATCGGGTGACTCCTTATTGATCACAATTCAATATAGTTGGTGTTAAAACTAGTCTTTCAGCAGTTTTTCTTAATAGATGTGGCATTACCAATAGCCATAACATTATGACCACCACATGACTAATAAACACAACCCCTTATCAATGAATTGTTCTGCTCTCTTAAACTTATTAACAATTAAAATGAAATTGTGATATGATTTTTTTTTGGCATATGGCCTAGCCCTACTGACTAGTGACTACTATCTTCACACGCCAAAATCTTGACACATTTTTTATGCTTTTATCACATCAAATTCCAGATAAAAAGTTCACTTGTTGCCAAAAATCATACATCCATTTAGGGTTGTGCAATTTATTAAATTTTAAAAGAGATTTATTTCTAATCATCCTCTGTGAGTAAAAGCATGTGGTTTGGGACAGAGTTCAGACTTTAGAGGAAGAAATTTGACAATTTTGTTTTAGCTGACAATAATTAGAGTATGTCTTATGTTGATGAAATAAAAACTGAAGGCTGTTTTAAAGAGACAAAATAAAACTAATAAAAGATTATTTGTTAAAGGCTCATTCTGTCTTATGTTTTAAATGTAGAATCAGTGATTCTTTTTGACAGACAGGAGCATTTGTTTACATGCTTTACATGTTTTGGCTACTTCCTGTACCTTCCTCAGAAGCGTCACGTGATGGTGTAGTGTCTTGTACGCTGCTTAACTTTGTTTTGCCCGACAGCAGGGGAAGCTCAAGTGCACGACTGTCTGACGCCTTCTCCAGGACTGTATCCCATGTGTGTGATAAGGTGTACGCTCTCTTGTCATGATTTATGCTCCTTGGACCTTGTTTGCGGATCTCAGTGGCCTCTGAAATATGTAAAGTGGGTAAACAAATGCTTCTGTCTGACAAAAAAATCTCTAAATCGTACTTTAAAACTGAAAATTGTTATTGATCAACATGAGGAATAACTATACATTTTAATGCCAAATCACACAGCTCTATCTCCATTCCACAAACAGGAGCCTTGAGGTGGTGATAATTGTTCAGTTCAAATGTCACTAGTTGTAATGTTATGGCTGGTCAGGGCGAGCTCTCTGGTTGTGGGACAGAGGACAGACACTTGAGGCATTGTTGTGGTATTGTTGCTGACTAAGCCAACACTGAGTGGATTGTCTGAGGAGAAGCCACCCAGACTGCTGCTGCTGGACACACAAAGACCAGGGTGCAGACCAGGGTGCTCCCATTCTCATTGTTTCAGAGCCCGGGACTGACGCCACGTCTCGTCCGGCCGCATTTTGGCCCTGGACGCTGGTGTTACTTTGACCCCTCTCGTCTGGAGGAGACAGAGGAGCAACACACAACAGTTCATTGGTTCAAAAAAGACAAATTCTGGAAAGCATACAGTTTGATTTTGGCTTTTCAGCAGCAACATTTTTATACAATTATTCAATATTAATCTTTAATTAATATAGAGTCTGAAAAGTGTAAAATAAATGAGATTTTGTAACTGTTGGAATCGCATACTGTTTACAAAACATTAAGGATAAGGATCATTGTGGGCCCTGTCATGCGTGTCAAGTTATTTTAAAACATTTTCCCTTCTTAACAAAAAGATAATCAAAAATCTTGTGACAGAGGGAGGACAGTAACAAAAATATACTCTTTTATGAGAGAATGAAAAGATTCCACAGTGCAGATTTATAGAAAAAAACACTGGCTCTTGAGATTAGTGTTGTCACAATGCTAACATTTCAAACCTGATTTTTATACTGAAGAAATATTTTTTTACAGAATAGAATGTAATTTCCAACACAAAATAAGAAGTTCTTTATGTTACCATGTGATCTTTAACTTGTTCTGATAAAGCATCAAGATCATTATAAAACTACTCAGGAAAGGTCAAATTTTGTTCTGCTTATGTGGGGTTTTTATACATGATATGAAAGCTCGTATCAGAAGTATCTACTGTCGGTATTAGTTTTAGTATCTATTAGAATGTGATTTTCGACACTTTTGCCAACCCTACTTGAGATACAGCCAGGTGAAGGGTTGTTTGGAGAGTGACTTGTTGAATGAAGTGAAAGCCCAGTCTTAGTCCACACAGCACTGGCCTCTATAGGTAAAGAGCATTAAACTGTGTGCTGCTATGTGTGCTGTCCGTGGGGTCTCTCATTAACGCGGACAAGGCCAGCCCTCCCAGAGCCCCTCTGCTTTGTGTGCTTGGTCCAGGTGCACGGCCCTTTCAGACCACCGGAAGCCCCCTTTATCCATGGGCCTCAGGACGGACAGGACATGGTCAAAAGCCTTAAACGTGATCTGTCTCCTGAACATATTTGAACAGGAATTTAAGCTTTTGTGCTAATTTTTGTATAGAATCTGAATACAGCTGTTTTGAAATCTCTAATCATGTATTTGACCAAATGACATTTCTTCATTGAAACAAGTGCACCTCAATGGAAGTCAAAAACCATGCTCATTTTGGACAGGCTCAGGTGGGAGGTCTGTGCTCCCGTAAAAATGGCCAAATTCCATCACTTCCTCCACTATAATTACCATACACTTAGTGCGAGTGCCCTCCCTCTCCTCATCGCATGCCTCAGTACCTCACCCCAAGCACACACACAAACACACACACATGCAGCAAAATGCGTCGTAGCCGGGAAATGGTTAACACTCCAGCCATCCCCTGCTGCCAGTGAAAGCTCATAAAACAATGGAGACATTGTTGGGCCGGGCCGGGGCTGTAGACCACGGCTGTGAGTGCATGTGCTGTGTGTGCATGTGAGTGCGTGTGTGTGTGCACGTGAGCGTCAGGGAGGCAGTTGGTGCGTGTGCTCTTAACATATGCGAGTTTCTGCCCCAATTCCCAGTCAAATTAAGAAACATGATTCCATTGGAGTGACTTTGATTGCTGTGTTTCTGTGTGGTTAATATGTGATTCTGGAGATGCGTTAGTGCACATTACAAGACTCTGTGATGAGGTGTCCACTGTCTCTAGTGTTGTGCTGTCTGCTGTGTGCATCATTTGCACCTGTCACTGCATAAATAAACAATTATGAAAATGGGCAGCCCCTTATATGTTTGTCCACGAGAATAATGCCAAATTAAAACGTCACAATGAAAGGAGAGCTGACAAGCAGGGACTGTCTTTCTGTGATCTTTCCCTCAGGAACTGTACGAGGCAGAAAAAAATGTGTCTTGAAGCCTACCCCTCAAAAACACACATCAATAGGTGAATAAATATTGAATACGTTTGAGCCAATGGCATAAAAGTTCAGGAGCGGCAGGTTTGGAGGCAGCCTGCGGGGTGGTCAGGCACTTCAAAGGCAGCGGCCTGGCCCCCTTTGAGGGCATGGTAAACAGGGGCACGAGCCTGCCCTCCCAAAGACCAGCTGCGTGAGGTCACTTCCCCTATCTCTCCTCTCTCTCCTCCAGTGCTCCAGAGCAGCCTGTTTGCATCATCCATTGCACAGCTCTACAGCTCTATAACAGCGCCATCTATTACTTTCTATTGTTGTTTCAACTGTCTGAGGGTCACAGGCTTTAGATCAGCCTTATCAGGCAAACCCATCGACAGCGTCTTATCACTGCCAATGCAGCAGTGAGCGCTGCAGGCAGCACAGGTCAAGGTGCCAGAGTGTTTCTTCGCATTTGTAAACAAAGAAAAACTACCGTTTACAACCCAATTTATTGATAAGGAGATCACGTACTGGAACATGGAGGCCATCTTGTAGAGAATAAGAGAGAAAGAGGAAGCTTGAGTGAGTGACACCAGAGGGAGTCCGCGTGGGGTTATCATTGGCATTCACGTAGCTGTCCACACTAATCTGACTTTTCTATATGTACGACAGGCGTATGATGCAAACCTGGGAAACATCCAATCACACTTCCTCCTCGGCGAGAGGTGGATGCCGGAGCAGGGTGCAAGGAGCGCCAACAATACAAGCTGCATTTCACATTCAATTTCATCACTTGTGCTAACAGCAACTTGTGTGTGTCTATGCGGCAACAGCACCATGCCTCTGATCTTAGCAGCCTGTGTACTCTATCAAACAGAACACAGTAGGGCTGGGCAATACGACCACAAATATTACAATATATTCCTTTATATTGATCACTGTCAGCACTTGTAACAATATTCATTTAACTGGGCTCCCACAGCTCTGTTGTGCTCTGGCTTTTGTCTGCACATTCCACCTAATGGAGAAATCAAAGGCACTAGACACTTGATAACTTTCCAACACATCTGTGTGCTTTTGGCCCTCCTAAACTGACTTTACCTTTTTTTTTTTCATTCAAAGTCTTGTAAAAATCCAAAGCTATTACTATTATTATGATCCATGTCAAATAAAAGGAATTTCAGTATCAACCAAAAAGCCCCATTTGTTAAGGTTAAGTATTCATATTCAGTACTATAGCAGTGTATCTAAAAGCATCTCTTAAGTGTGCTTCTCAGTGGCGGTTTTGGAGCATGTAAGGTGGGAAGTATTTACAGCAGCATGACTCAGAACGCCGCAAACCTCAACTATTTACCTGCAGCTTTTGCAACCCACGACCAGTTTAATGACTTCATAAGAGCTGAGACGCTGCTTCTCCAAAACACCAGAATAAAAGAGGCCCCTTGAACTCTTCTGGTTTAAAAATAACATGAGCATCACAAGCAGAGAAAAGGGACGCCCGCTGTTTGCAATAGTAATGTCACTACCTGCTTAAATTTTTGACAAACATTTTTATTTCTATTTAAAGATGTTCTTTATTTATCCAGGCAAAAAGGAAGTCAGAAATTACACATCAAATTTTGGTACGTGTTTTTTATAGCCAACAATACAGTAGTAGTCCTTCACAGGAGATGATCTATATTCATAAGTTTACAAACTCAGATTGTTTCTTTATCAAAAAAATCATTACAAATTTTCATAAGATATGTAGAAGACTGCTGGAACAAAAGTAACAACTGTGCCAATATGGGCTCAGGGCATTCTCAGTCACCTCACTAATTCTGCTCAATCCCCAACTCTCATTGATTTTCCTGGCTAACCCTGTGACCAAACACACAACACCTCCCAAAGTTCAACCTTTTTGCTGACCTCTTCAAAACTTCACGCCTTTGGCTAGCTGCTAAGTTCGCGCTCGGTGCTCGCTCGGGTGCTCGCTAGCCTCTTCAGATATTGACATGCCTTAGGTGGGTGCTCTGTAATTCTTATGTGTAGCGTATGCCCCCTATGGCCGTCCAGGCAAACTCCAGTGCCAGAGTGCTCCTTCAACTCCACAGATAGGCTAATCAATGTGCAAGGAACGCCCACACTTTCCTACAAAAACAGTATTAAGCTAGTTTGGATTTGTGCAATGTGGTCAACGTATTATTTCTTTTGAAATCAAATCTTATTCATGACTTCAGAAAAAAACTGCATTGGCGATAGCTACCACAATCTCTTAAGTTGAAGTATTCAACTGTTTTCCCCCAAGAAAGTATATTTCTAAAGCAGTACTAAATAATCCGACCACTACACACTTTCTCTTAATCTAATTTTTATCTATTGCACACGTGTAAGTCAGAGCCATGTGAATCACTTTATGACACTTTGGGAGGAGAGCCGATTGGCCTCTTAAAGGTGGTCCACCCAGCTTCACTTCTCTGTGCTAGTGATCAAAAAAGGCATGCATGTGAATACTAGCTATGTGCCAAAGGGTTTGTGGAAGCTAGAAACAAGTTAGTTAAACAAATACTTCCTCCTTTCACTGTTTGAAAATCAGATACCCCAGCTTTAAACATGAATACCAACAACAACATAAATTCAGAGCAGTGCAGAGGAAAAGGTGCAGAGTGGTTGGTCTACTTACAACGATGTGTGCCGGTGACGGTGACCTGGCATCTTTAAGTGCTTGTCTACTCTGAAGACCTCCTGGTTGAACATCTAGCAGGGGCCATTTCATCTGTAGGTACTGAATGGCAGAAAGGAAACACAATGGAAAGAAAGAAAACAAAACATGTTAACAATGCAAAAAAATCAAACCAAAAAGACAAAAACAGGGGAATCGACAACATTTCTTAAGAGGTGGTGCATGAGTGTGTGAACTTAAAATACATGAGACAAGCAAATCAAAATGTGAAGGCAGAAGAGAGGATGGAGTGGCCTCGAGCATGCAAGGCTAACAAACAGACAGCTAATTACACTAACATTAAAGACACAATGCTGACCAATATATTAGAATTTTGTGGGATATTGCAGTATCTGTAAACACAATATTTTATGTTCACATCTGTCACATATTAATCTTACAATATTCATTTCAAGAAAAAAGTAATATGAACAGCTCTCATATTGCCCTTGTCCTGCTCAGCCATTCCAAAGTCTTGTATTTGTATTCATGGACAAAAAAAATGAAAGGTACACTATGTGACTTTTCTGGTAGAGGGCCCGCCACATTCTTGTGCTCAAGGAGATGTCAACACTTTGCCTGTAAAGCTACAGGTCAGATTTGTGGATAGGCAACCTCGCTCACAGCACGAAGCAAGCATGTTTTTCTAGGAGTTTTTAAGCTATTAAAACATCTGTAATGGAAGAAATACAAGAATGATATGTTTAATGCTGTGGAAAATTCTGGGCAAAGCAATAATATCGCCATGGAGACAAGCAGGCGGCAGACCCCCTCAATAATGTACCTTTTATAAAAGACAAATTACATATGTATTCCACGATGTCTGTTGATTCACAAATGGAACTGTACAATTCATTGACAGCATCAATTAACAACAGATTATTTACGACCACTGCTAGATCACAGTTATCAATACTTTTTTCTTTAATTACACAGCTCAAAAATGTAACATCTTTCTGACATTACAAATACTCTTAAGTAAAGCTATGATCACTGATGACCTAATGTATAAAGGTGTGTCATTGGCCTTTTTATTGTGAACCATAAAGAGTTTGGAGCATGGTGCCCGGACACGCTCCTCTCCTCATCAATGATTGACCCGGGCCCTATCAGAGCGTCTCCCTGCCGTCTCGCTCACAGCCCACAGGAGCAGATAAGCTCCACCTGGGGCCATGAGAAACATCTGTGTGTTATAAAAAGGGCGGAGGCCTTTGGATCTGATGACACCAGCAATTCTGAATATTCTAGTTTCAAATGCAGTCTTTAAAAATTTGAAGTACGTCACTTTGTTGACAGGGTTCACAACTGACCCAATACCTTACTGATGGCTGACATGACTTATCAATGTCATAACCACCTAGTCGGAGGGAAAGAGGTCATTGCTCTTGTAAGTGTAAATAAAGCAAATGTAATTGAATAACAACATTTGAAAAATATAAGCTTGAAAAAACAGGTGAACACTGTGGAAAAGGCTAGAGCTGAACCATTTGCGTAAAATAACTAATTGTGTTTTTTTTTCTGACAAACATTGCAATTACAATTAGATTTGTGATTCATCTTTTATCATAGTTTACATTTTATACGTGTGCAGAAAAATTGACAAAAAGACTGAAATATGAACTGACAAACTAATACAAGAATCACATTTCAGAACATGTTTGTACAGACCTAAACTACAGGGAAAGTGTTTTTATGCAGAATAACACAGGATATTTTTACGGTGAAAATGACTAAATGCAGTCTTTGTGAGTTGCTAGTTGCATCCATTCAAATTGCGATTTTGATGCAGCCCTAGAAAAGGCCATAGTGATCCATAGCTATAAGATCCATGAAAACAGAAAGATGAATGAATGTCTCATCATCGTAGAATTACACTGAGTACATGCTGAAACTTTACCTATCTTGTATAACTGTAGGGATGTCATGTTATTATATACAAACCACATGACCTAAGCTCGTACCTTTAGTTAACTTAGTCCCAGACAGTGTGGTGATGTGGGCACATTAGAGTGTATGTCTGTGTGACCGCTGGTTTGTATGCATGTCTTTGTGTATGTGTGTGTGTGTGTGTGTGTGTCCACGCTGGTCTGGGAGGGAGCATGTCGCGACCCTTCCACAGTCTTGCGTCTAAATCAGTGGTAATTAGCAGAGAGTTCACTGCGGGGTGCCTGCCAGTGCGAGACGCTGGAGGGAGTTATTGACTCCGTGTCCTCGGTTACAGCCCCAGCCCAGGAAAAAAAAACTGCTTTCTGCCTGCTCTTTCTCCACTGCTACCACTCATTTATGACCCCAAGTCGGCTTTTACTGCTAAAAACCCGGTTTGTTTACGCTTGTTTGTATGTCCTGAGAGTGGAAAATGGAGAGGTTGTAAAAAAGTCCAGAGCTGAGTTCATGTTGGTTTTTTATGGACCCCCCACGCTGGGTATTAATTGCCAAGAGAGGCGTGGCAGAGGAGGGAGAGAGGAGCGTGATGGGGTAGTACCAAAGCTGCCATCAGTGAGAGCATCCATGACAAGTATCCTAAGCTGCAAATGTGCAAATTTGGAGAGAGCTAAAATAAAACTTTGTGGTTCGCTTTTAGCTTCTAGACTTCATGACAAACAAATATTCACAGGAATGCTAAATAACAGCATTATTTATGGCAGTGCGCAGAGATATTTGAGCACAGCTGCTGTCAGGGGTCGAGGAGGTGCGCGTTGCGAGTAGGCGGTTAAGAAGCGCGAAGGTGACACCCATGATTGCTTATAGTGCAGGGGGACACTGGGGCGACCATAGGGGGACGGTGCCATAACGCATGTCCTGACAAGAGGCTCTACTTCAGTCCCGCTATTCTCACACGCTAATCTCTACTGCACGTTTTACAAGCATGCCAAGGAAAACTGCGCCCTGGCTAGCACCCCTGCACCCTACTTATTGTCCCGCCCCTTTCTTGGCCTCGTTTCTTTCCCACCAACCCCCACCCTGCCCAAGCGACCACCGACCCACCCACCCGTTGGTTGCCCACCCTGCTAACGGACACACCGCTTGGGCTTGAGTATAGGCCACAACCTTTGACCTCTCCGCGCTGCTCTCTAGCCCCTCCCTCTTTCCCACTCCGCAGTCTGAAAACTCCGCAGCTATGTGGGGGCCCCGTGGGTAACTCAAGTACCCATTCCGATGTGACAAATTGCAGTGGAGTTCGGGGATAACTCTCTCTCTCTTTGCCCCCTCCCACACACACACAAACACTAAACATGCCCCTTTGACAGATCTCGCAGGACTGTGCAGCAGACGGCTTCCTGCTCCCCTTTCTCCTCTTTCAGCGTCGTACCCCCACCCTCTCCTGCCCCCCCACCCCACCCCCACCCCCCGGACCTACTCCCCCACCACTACCCATCTCTCAGCGGCCCTGCCCCACAATGGGAGCTGAATGACTCAATTGTCTCTGATGAAGTGAAAGACAAGGCACTTCTCTTAATCCTAACACAGGATGAACTTACTCTGGCCGCCCTGATTCTATTAGGAGGCCGTTTACTATGATGTAAGTAGTCTTTACTTACATGTGGAGTGTTTTCAGATGTATTATGTCAAAAATGCTAGGCCGACATGATTTTGGGATATCTATCTAATATCTAATAAAAAATAAAAAATAAAAATTGGAAAAAGTTTTTAAAAACACACAGAGAACATAGAAATATAGTCTACTAAACTAATAGAAGATTCCCACGCATTTCAGGAGGTCTTTTTAAAGGTCTAAACTACAGGTTTAGCAGGTTTTATAGATAACATCCCATGGAGACAGGATCATTTGAGAAAAAAAATCTAATTGCAATTTGTCTGACAAGTATTACAATTGCAATTTGATTTGCAATTTATGAATAAAAATGTTTCTTTTCGATGTGCTCATTTCAAACATGTTCAGGAGTATTGACATTTGAGCAATAATTGGAACAACTAAACTAATCCCAATAAATAGAATTAGTCAATTAAATTAGCAAACCTCTGACATGGCAAGGTGAGTTGGTTGCTATGAAAGTGTAAAAGATAAAAACATTCACCTCATCAATTGTTCTATTTTTCTATATCTTGTGCACCTTTCCAAAGTTCAGGCTTGGCGTTGCCATGCAGGGCAGTGAGGCGCGTGTGAGTGACTGCTGCGGCTCTCAGCTTTGGCATGTTATGAGCTGGAGTGTGTTAACCCAGATCCGCACTGACTGTCATCACAATGACAACAAGCCGGGGCCCTGCTCTGTGCGTCACCATGAGGGAGAGAGAGAGGCCCCTGACAAAAACAAGGGCACTGATGGGCTCACACATCCTCCTCACATCACTGTGTTGTTACTAATTTAACATTTTAGGATCAAAGCAATTTGGTCCAAAACAGTCCCTGTTGGTATTGCTGCTAGCTTCCGATTCTCCAGAAATAAACCACTTTCTTTCATCAAACATTAACCAAACGTCAATACGGGCTATAGATAGGAGGAGGAGAAGTTGCCCTCATATATTTTTAGTGTGAATGACAGGAGAGGAAAACTGCTGGACTGTTTCTGCTTGTTTCTGGTCGTCTCCCAGCTCTTGCTCCTGGATCCAGCTCCATCTGATGTGTTCATCGAATGAGGCTCGGCGGCTGGAGCAGTGGCCAGCTCACGGCTTGTCCATTTTGTTTTGGATTTAGAGCAGACAGCTTTGAAGTAATCAAACAAGCAGGGACTGTGGTGTGCCAACGTGGCTCCGATGCACTGGACAGATGATGATGGGACTATAGCGACGATTCACTGCAGACATCAGCTATGCAACAAACAGCTTGGCTTCGGCGTTAGCATATGGAGGGAGGGTGCAGCTCCAGAGAATCCATCCCATCTTTGGCCCATCTGTGGCTCCCTATCAAACGGACCATGTAGTTGTGTGTATGCCGATTGTACTTCTGACACACTTTCCGAAAGGGCTGAACGATTTGGGAAAAAGATCTAATTGCGATTTTTCTGACGAGCATTGTGTGTGCGATTAGATTTGCGATTTATGCTTTAATAATAGGATTCTCTTTAAGTTCACTTTTCACAACGAATCCAGAAGAACTGATGAAAACACTGAACTATTAAATGATAAGCTAATACAAGAATCATATTTAAGAACATGTTTGTACAGCTTTAAACTAAAGGGTTAGCACTTTTCAGACAGAATGAGACAGGATATTTTGTTGTTTGTGGAGTAAATGATAGCGCTTCAAAAACTGCAGTCTTTGCGATTTGTTAATTGCGTCCATTTAAATTGAGATTCCGATTTGATAATGATTAATCTTGCACATGTAGTTTCCTCCATGGATCTCAGCACCTAAACAACAGCGTTCGCCCACTTTTGAAGGTGCTCTTTGGCGGACGGGCCCAGCAGCTCCTCTGGGACAACGCACAGGGATGGGATTGACAGCTTGCAGATTACACCAATCAGACTGTTACTATAAAGAGCTTTATTTAAGGCTCAAATGATCAAGGCTAGTAAGACGAACTGGCTCAGACCTCTGCAAGTAAACTGCACTGGGCTTAAACGATTAGTCTATCTGCAGTGACGACAAGTTTATCCCTTTAAAAACAAAAGCTAAACATATTGTCCTAATCTGTTGTCTCGTGTTAACTTCAGGGGCAGAAGCTAATGCTAAAAAAAAACTACACAGCTGATTTGATAAAGCAGATCATTTGATATCAATCTATGAGAAAACTAACCTTTGTTGTGCCCATTTGTAAACTAAAAATTAGGTTTAAATACACTAGCATTCGCATAAGAGGCCATCATGACTGCTTTGGTTCTGCTACTGCACATTTTATGAGTAAATATTAAAGAAAAAACACCCCACCTGCTCAGATAGCCAGAGGCGTTTTGCAACCAGGAAAATAAAAGTGGGATGTGGAAAAGCCTGGGGTTTCTGTGCCCTGGGGCAGGAGGGTCCTCTGGGTCCACATCTCCTCCTAAACCAGGACCGCTGGGGGTTTCTACCGGCCCCCACAGCAACGTGTACCTGCTCCCAAAGCTTGCCTCCTCACCTGCTCCTGCCTTTACTAAAAAGACACATGTAAATCTCACTGCTTTTCTTACAGGAGAACTCCAACTGACAATGGTTTTGCAAGTAGGTGGATCAGTTACTACCAACTTACGAAGACTGATCATTCCTAAAAATATGCCTGACAAGGATATACTGTTTTAAGATGCTGGTCATTGGAAGTGGTCTGTGGTTGAAAATGAGGCATTTCTGCAGACTTATTCAGGTGTGCCTTGGAAGTGAGCTTGGCTGACTTAAACACAGGTTCAAGTGAAAAGTATAGCCTTGCTCTGACACTGTTTACTTTGCAGGTGTGGACAAAGTGCTACTCAAACACCAGCTGACTGACCGGAAAGTTTGGAGGGATTGCACAAGAAGAATGCAATACACAACACAGCAAATATACCCTATAGTTCCTTCACAATTAAAAAACTACAGAGAAGTGAACATTAAAGGTGGACATATGGACACTGTTCTCCAAAGAAATAAGGAGGAGACCAGAAACTTCTCCAGGAGGCTGCAGTGTGTGACTTGTCGCCCTCCCCCCTCACTGTCCCTTTCCCAGTGTCATTAGGAGTGTATCTTGGCTGCTCTATAAATAGTGCTGTAGGGTGAAGGCCAGCAGGAGCTGGCTAGTCTTCCATCAGAGCGCTAATGAACAGGCGCTCTGGCACCTTTAGCATCTGGCTCGGAGGCAGAATGCCTCTGCTTTCAGGTCCCTGCCACTTCACACACGTGTGTTTGTGGCTCTTCCATCTCGCTGACACCTCCTTTTGCTGGCGTTTCTTTGACTCTGACACAAATATAACCTGGACTGTGATGAGCTTTCATAAGCCTCCACATTCACAGGCTGGAGGAGAGGGAGCCATGGAGCACTAAGGATTCTGGGTAAGGGAAATAAAATGTGCATCATAGTCACTTTCCAAACTTGTTATGGCAAGTATTTACAGTATTAGATGACTGTAAGAGAAACTATGTCCACATAAAACGAATAAAACAGCAATAGTTTAACGGGAGGAAGAATCACAGCCCAGTAGAAGTAAACCGGAGCACTTCCTGGGTAAAGATCAGGTTGGACCACACTGGCCCTCAGCAGACCAGTGCAGGTGAATGTGCCAGGCCCTAACACAGGGCCAGAGCCGAGGGCGGAGAGAGGCCCCTGCACTGCTCGCTCACCTTCATGAGGAGGAAGCTGGGCGAGAGGGGCAAGGAGAGAGGATGAGGAGAGAGGGGAGAGGGGCGTGTAGAGAGGAGTTAAAAAGGTGAAGGCAGCTGCTGAGCTCTGCAGAGGAGAGAGAGCACCCACGTCTCTGCTCCTCCACGCTGTATTTGGTATTGTGCTGGAGGAGAGCTGATTGCTGCCCTTGATGTTGGGTGTCTGGTTTTGTTCTGAGAGTTCACTATGAATTAGTTAAATGGTAGACTGGATATAAGAAAACTCTGAAACATGCCTCAGAGGGAGAGAATGTGTACTCATTGGCTTCACAAAGACTTCCGATATTTCCACGCCAACGCTTCAAACTATCACACAGTTCCACCTACACATCGTCGTCAATCGGAGAGCATTATGTCGAAGCATCACAAACACACCAACAGGCAATTAATCTGCACAAAAGCTTCATAGGAACCAACAAACATTGAGCTTGCTCCACTTCTCTTTCTGACTTCCACACAGCACCTTGAAGCAGTGCAGCCTCCATATTCATGAGGTCGACTCCCTGAGCATTGCTAAAGCCCGTGAATTTAAGGCTTTCGCTCCCTTCTCAAATATGGTTTCAGGTTATGGATTTAGCACCCAACCAGGAGGCTAATTCACCTGCTTTTAGCTATCTATTTTGGGTTTAATTAGCTTTAACCTAAATTATTATCCTTGTTACAAAACATGTTATTTGCTATGATAATATGAGTGAAGGAGGGGTGAAAATTCCCACACAAGCAATTACATGCAAACTGGCTCAGTGGGGTACTGCCGCTTTGCCACGACGGCTTAATGAATAAATAAGTAATAAGGGCTTGGTTACAGGAGCTCATTAAAATGTGGAGATGCTTCCGTGACAATAAGACCTGCAGAGGGTCAGGGGTGGCCCAGGACAGAGTGGGTGGCTAATGTGCCCCCCCTCCTCAATCTCCTGTCTCCCTCACCCGGCCCTCACCTCCAGAGCACCCGAGAGCACCCTGAACCCTGCTTCACCTTATAGGTCTCTACCCCAGCACATACAAACAGCCACGCACAAGCTAGCAGCGCGCGCACCTCTCTCACGGTTAATTACCACTTAGCTCAATCACGTGCTGATGGGTCCATAAGAGAGCCCCCTCCCTTCTGCCCGCAACACAAACAGCCGCACACATGCCAATTATTGATGAATCTTTAATATGCCGTTTTACAAAGTCTCCATCTCATTTCCGACAACTGAGAGGGTGATTATCCACATGTGTGCTATAAAAACCAGGATCCTCGATATTATACAGAGAGTCTTAAACAAGGATATGCAAAGTGTGGATATAATATTATTTTGGCATTTACAGAAAGTGTCCAGAGCCATTTGAAAAAGCACTTTTTTCTTTGCCTCAACCTGCCTCACATCTTTGCTGGTCTGTGCTAGTGTGTATAAAACCCCCGGACAAAAATCCCACGCCGTGATAACATGTCAATAATGAGCTGAGGCCATCTATTGATCAGCTTAATTTTGCATCTATTAGCTGGGGAACGGCTTGCTCCGGGGGCGAGGGGAGCCAGGCGCTAACACGCACCGACAGGCTGGATGGAGATCATTACAACTGATGTTCACACACACGCTGTGATTGACATGGAGATAAGGCAGGAGAGAGAGCGCCTCGCACGCCTCCCTGCGCACTAAGCTAATGATACACCAAACGTGTGCTGCTGTGTGTATGGCTGTGCGGGCATGAACGCGCCCGAGACAGCGTCTATCTAGAAAGAGAGCTGGAGCGGGGTAAAAAGAGAAAAAAGAGGAGAAGAAAAGCAGACCGTACGCCTTTGCTAATTGGCTCAGTCAGACAGGGAAGCTCATAAAAGGCAAGAAAGTATTTAGTGGAGCACCTCAGCTTTCTAGATGGCCTTATCAAGCCTGTGCCATTTAAATGCAGCTGACGACAACACAGAGGAGCCCGGCTTTGACCTGCGATGCATGGTTTCATCTGATAATTCCTTCATTTAAGAACTGCATTTGCATACAAAAACTTAGTGTAGGCGTTCATTAGAAGATGCCTCCATTATTGTAAGCTTCACTTGCACTGTGCCAACAACACACCAGCAAAAAGAGCAGAAAAGAGAGCAAAAAGCAGGTCTTTCTCCAGCTTTGATCGACTGTCTTTTTCTACCATTTTGAACTGAGAAACTAAAGATGGATCCATGCAAAGAGGGCACGCAGGAAGCTACATGGTGCGCTTGCCCTTTGCTCCTCCTCGCTCACCTATCCGCCATCACCACAGGTCGGCCTGGCATTGATGCAACCAGCTGCAATACAAGATGCTGTGGGAGAATGAGAGAACCACTACAGCTTTTACTGCACAGAAATATACTTGCACCATCTGTATGTTGAGGACTAAAAGGGAGGGGGGCTGTTGTGAGTCTACTGTACAACCCAGGTCAGAGGCACACAAACCTAAACCACCAAATGTGTGTTTTTGTCAGCTGAGGGATGTAGAGGAGGGAACGAGGGAGCAGCGAGGAAGAAGGGAGGGATAGAGAGGTGAGCGAGTGAGAGGGGGAGGAGGAAAAAAAGCCCTCAGCCAAGCCATCAAGTTGAACATTGAACTTCACAGTAGTAGCTGCCTTTCTATGCCTCTCCTTTTGATGTTACCTCCAAAGCAAAGGATCAAAGGCTTGGAGTGTGGCGTGGGGAAGTCCCAAGCTCTTAGCCTGCCAACCGGTGATATATGCAAAAGTCTACGCCAAAAGAGAGAGAGAGAGTGTGGGTCAAAAACCAGGAAAGAGGGAGAGAGAGAGGGATGGTAAACGCGAATGGAATGTGGCTAAATAGCTTTGTGTGTAATGAACGACAAGGGGATGACGCAATGTGTCAGTGAGGCTCAATCGTTTGCATACGGCTCATGAGAGGGAAACTACAAAAATGGCCGCCCATTGTCAAACTGAAGTGAAAGTGAAAACAAATGACTGAAATACACAAGCAGCCTACAATGAATCCTCTGACATACTGCTAGTTTTGATATTAATGTACATTTACTGGCTAAATAATTATAGTGATTTAGCATTAGCAACATTATCATATTGTTCTGTTCGTTTGTATTTGACTGGAATGCTAGCATATTTTAATGATAAGGATAAGCTCTAGGAAGTAGTTGTACAAATGCTAGATTTTCTAGGTTTGCCATAAAGTTAGCAGCATCGCAGTAGTTTTTGTTGACATCACACATTTCCCCTTCCACCTTCAACCCCCTCCTCCACCTCACACCAAGCCAGCGCTCTACAACATCAAGGGCTTTCGAGGCTGTGTCGTCTATATACAAAGTGCCCCGTTAAACTGAGTACTACAGTAAACACGCGCGTGACACATGAAATCCTGCCCGTCCTTCCCTGCACCCGGCGTCATAAACAAACAGTGGACATTCAGACACGCTGTAGGCTCAGCTGGGCCAAAGTGCGGAGTGGAGGTGTGCTAAAATTGACAAATATCTATGAGACAAAAACACACACACACACTCACACACCCCCTCCCCAAGGCTCTGGGATTAAGAGGTCCAGCTGGCTGACAGCAAGCTCTTCCTTCCCACGTATCCCGTCGATCTGCCCCCCCCCCTCCCTCCCCAACCCCAGCTCCACTTCCACAGCCCCTCCCACCTCTCCAGTCTGCACCCAATTCTGCCAACCTGCCCAGTGGAGTCTGTAGAGAGGATGCCAAGAGGACACACATGTATTTGACATTAACTGGCACAGAGCGACTTCATAGAGCAGCAAAAAGTTGTCAGTAATGGTGCGGATTGTAGTCCAATATTGAGTGTCAGAATAAAGTTACGCCTGCAGTGACAAAATAATAAGACTGAAATCCATATTCATTCATCAATAAATACTATCTGAATGTTGTATACAGACACTGACTGTGAATGATTCTGTTAAAAATAAGTAAAAAGTAAAACTCAACCAGGCTTAAATAAAAGACTGAAAATGAAGAAGTCTCTAGACCTTTGCACAAGACCACCCCAATCACCCCCCCCCCCAAACCCCACCAACCCCATCAACCCCATCCCTCACCCCACTCCTGAGCAGCTGCCAGGTCACTTTACCAACGTCTGCAAGAAAATATGCACCCGGGTGTTGTTGGAGCGTTATATCATTTTGTCGACAGAGAAGTATGTGCAGGAATAGAAGCATGGCGTTGCAACATGCGCGTTGGCTAAAAGTATAGATTATATGGGAATAGGCTGAACACATGCCTAGAATGTGTCATCATTGAGAAATTGGACAATGGTGAGGAGGTAACTATAACCCTAGCCTGGTTTAAAGCTGGCACATAGTATAGAGGTTTTGTTGGTTCGCTATAGATAGATTTTAACATATACAAATCTAGGGTAATAAGAATGGAACAAAATATTTCAGCTGGTCATGGGGGTGGTGCATTCCAGAAATATGGAAATACCATTGAAGATATATAAAAGAAAACTGTAAAATATTCAAATGTGCACATTCGCCATTCTGCGCAATGGCCGACCCAATGCACTGTAGTACTGTCAGTATTTTGGTCTACTACGAACACTGGCAGGAAGGTCTAGGCCAAGGAGGGGAAACATAAATTCTGACTTGTTACCTCGAGCCAGGAGTGAGTGACAAGCCTAATGTTGAGAAAAGATGGAGGGGCAGGATTTCGGTGAAGTTTGGTGAAAAACAAGAGCAGAAGGCACCGTCTGATTTAGGCTGTGATCACAACCAGAGGAGGTTAAAGCCAGGCTCGGGGGCTGCCTCACCCCAATGAAATCTAATGAGAACCCAGAGAAATCTTTGCTGCTATTGGCCATGATATCGCCAGCACGGGCACAACCTCACAGCATATTGGACATGGAGCAAAAGTAGGATACAAAAAATAAAAAAGACACAGGGCAGGGATGTTGAGTGGAGAATAAGAATCAGGGAGTGAGAAATTGAGAAGCGAGAGAGCACCAGATAGAAGAGAAGGGGAAAAAACTCCCAATGATGACACGTAAGTGCAAAGCGCGATTAAGGATTTACTTTCAAAAGGACTCCCATTGATCTTTTTTGATAGACCTGCGATAAATCAAACCGGATTGACTCGCATGAGAACCAGGCCTAATCCTTTAGTCAGATCCAGGAGAACTCCAACCAAACCAGCTGTTAATTTAGGCTTTACAAGATAAAGCGGGAGAAATCCAACCTGATGTACCCTAGGGCAGGGGCTTACATCATCTCTGTAAAGCAATCAACTTATTGCCAGTTTGGAGAGGTAATCAGAGCACATGGTGAGAGAGGAGGGATGGCTGAGGGGGCGAGAGAGAAAACAGCAAAGAATGTGCAGAGAGAGACGGGACCACTTGGAATGAGGAAACAAACTGTGCATGCTGAGCAGACAGGCCCGCACCTCACTTTACATTACATTACATCCAATAAAGAGGACTGTGATGACAAGGAACACTGGTGTTGGCAATATATAAACAAACCATTTATAGTGATCACCAGTCATTCTGTAATGTTTTTTCATATTGTTATAGACATGAATTTACTTAAAATCATTTACTGGAGTACATTCAATTATCAATTATTCAAACCTCGGTATTTTCCACCAAACTATCATGCCCATGTTGCGGCTTGTGGTAAGTTGACAGCCCCCACCCCCACCCCTCCTCCTCCTTTGCCTGCCCCATACACCACCCTGTAATTTCCCTGCGGGCTGGTCCAGGCCTTGTCCCCGTCCCCAGTGGCCAGTGCCACCTCAGCCCTGTCCTGCCAGCGGCGTTGTGGCTGCTCCTGTCTCCAGCATAGTAATTAAAATGGTTATTTTTGTTTGGGCCAACAAGCGGGATTTTTCTGAGAGCAGGGCGGAAGTATTGCAAGAGAAGCCGCACTGAGTAAATGATGTCTTTTTAAGTAGTAAAGTCTGTGCTTTTTCTGTGGGTGAATAGAAAGGGCAGTCCAGGTAGAGTTTGGGTTTCACCTCCTGTGTGACACTGTGGTAGACAAGCCCTGCTTACTCATTAGTACCATCTCCATTGTCTTTAATGTCCTGTTTACAACCAAAACAACCAGATCAGCACTAAATCCAATCAGAGTCTGTGCAGGGCCCTTCACGGCGGACCAGCAGACACAGGCCTTGTAATCTCTGGACACTGTCCAAGTGAAAAGCAAACCAAGATTGTCCAAACAAAACCACATAGAAAACGAGCAAAAACAGCAGCTCAAATACACAGCCTTTGTTACACTGGCTGCACACAGGGATCACTCCAACCTCTGCTTCACCAAATTTACTAAGGCTTCATAAATACAGCTTTGACACACTTTCTTTATGTGTCACTGTGCGCGCACAAACATGGGAGGCATCCATGTAAAAGACACTGTCACTTAAGCTTGGCTCACTATGCTATCTTTAGCAGCTGTGCTAAACAGTTAACGCCACTCCACCACCCCTTCCCATCGCCCTGACCAGACTACCCCAACTTCAAATAAGACAGCCTGCTCTGGTCATGGCTGCCCACTGGCACCTCCCTCCACGACCACAAGGTCACACGTTTAATTACACAGAAAGTGGTAATCTCAGCGGACAGATGGTTAGCAGGCCGCCTCTCAATTACTTTATGCCCAATTGAATCATTTCTGATGTTATTTGCTTAATTCTAACCACAAACAGTGGATTTGTACTCAAAATGGGGCGAGGGCAGGTTTTAAAAGGTCATGGACACTGAGTCTTGTCTGTTGTAACTGTTCCGATCAAAAGGGCGTGAAGAACACGAGCACATGACTGCTAACATTTGGACGGTGGACGACCGGGAGGTTTAATGCGGCAGTGATCAGTGCCAGTAAAAACAACACCCTCATTTTTCTCCAAACTGGTACAGAACATTGGCTCTATGTGGGAACAGCCAGCTCCCGGCAGCCCAGTGGAGGAAACCACATGACATGGCCAATTTAAAACCTGAAGAAAGTGTCTGTCTCCCAAAGAAAGACTTCTCCTGGTTGTTTGCCGCAGTAAAGGAACTAGTTTGTCAGTGAGTAGCATCCTAGCTGGCTTGACTTCTTTTGCTTGAATGGCAAGTGTAAGTTCTCATCTCAGCATCCGCCCTCGCCCATGCCTCATTTTTCCTGCCAGTGGCTTCTGTGAACAATTAGAGGTCGACTTTCCCGGCGTTCTAGACCACAGAATCTCAATCTCTGGCCAGAAAATTCTGACAGTAAAGCTAAATGTCCAAGAGTGTCTGTGCTCTTTATGCTCAAAGATGACTTCTGCGACTTACTCACTGCTGGCAGGTTTGACCAAATGTTTCACATGATAGCAAAACCAAATGACACTAAATTAACTGCTGTCTATTGTCATTATCATCAAGAAAAATGATTTTTGTGGGACATTTCTTGGACCAAAAGGTGGTTCCTCCCAAAATATGCTTTGGCTTGACTATATAATCCCTGAGGTGATTGGTTGATGAGGACATTCAGTTCCATTCCCCTATGGCTATTTAAGTGTCATATTACACTCCAGCGCTCTGTTATTGTTGGGAAGCCCTATATATGCTATTTGTTTAAATCCATAACTTGATTCAGCTTGTTGGACATCAAAACAACCTCCTCCATAAAGTACATGACAGTTGTAGCCGGCAACATTTGTCCTACTGGTGACTGTAATTAGACTGGCAGATCTCCACTAACTGGGAACAGTTGCGTGGAGAGGCACGTCCACTGGTGTAAAATGATCCGGGAGCATATAGAAAACTTCCACACGTTTTTCTCTTTCTGTCAGAGAAAGGAATTCCTCTGGCCTATAGACAGCAGTTGTTCTCCCACGAGGCTGAAGACTGCATCTGGGAAGGAGAAGTGAACGGGGAGAACTGGAGATGATGACTGCATAGTATATTGACAGAGCTGGAGATGTTCAAATTGGAACGATTGAAAAGCATCCCTAGGCAACAAAAGAGACAGACTTGGCTTTGAGGCCTCGCAGAAATATCTCCAGAACATCGCTATCTAGAAAATAGGGAGGTTTCCTGTCCCATTACTGCTGTGCTAGTGCAAGTGGGGAGGACCGCTGCACTGTGTCCTTCAGCGCTGGGAGGTACCATCAGGCTGACATGAGCATAGACGTTTATATTAATAGGAATGTACACTTTCACACAATAATTAGAAGTACTACATAAAACTGCTGAAAAAGTAGAGTTCCAAATACTTGTGAAGTTTTGACCTAATTCTGGGAAGATGTCACTTGAAAAACCTGTTGATAAATTTCCCACTCCTTTAAACCACCATGTCGCAGAGCACTTGTGATACTAGCCCACTGATCTTCATGGGCTAATGTGCAACTTTTTCCTCATTCATAAGATATAACATTTTGTTTTAAATTGTCAATCACTATGGCAAGGGTCCCAAATTTATATCATTCTGAAACCCATGGATAACCCCAAATAAACCTTGTATTTCAGTCACACATTTACAAGATAATCAATAATTGTGAATTTCAACCATAATTCAATTAAATGAGAAACTGTTCCATATGGTTAGTAGTAAGTCAGAGTACAGATTTCTTTGAATAGTCTTGTATGCATAACATGTACCAGCCCTTATCCATAGTACTGCCTCGAGTCCTTTCTTTCCGCTCAGCAGCAGGGAACCTAAGCCGGGCCTGTCTCCCTAAGGCCCACACTTGACCATGGGCCCCGTGGTCTTACTCTCCCCACCCAGCTGCCGCTCCAACAGGCATGATCCGCAGCGCCGGCACCTGTCACTGACAAGCCTCGGCATTCACACCGACTTTGGTTTCCTGAGGCCTGCTCCCTGCCAGTCAGGTGACAAATACTAACACACACTTAGTGCACAAACACACACGCACACCAGCGGGCCAGATCGAGTCAACCAAGAGGCTCTTAAGAATGATCCCAGCCACTTGAACAAGCCGGCATCATACGGTAGTGAGAGAGCGAAGTCTGATAGCAGCTCTGATTCAGGCTCTGGCTTAGAACTTCCCTCTCCTCCGCTCACCCACCCGACCATGCGCTAACCACTGTTTTTGCATACCGCCGCGCTTGTGTAACTGTTGAGTGGTTTTGCTCCAACGAGACAAAGGCGGTGTAACAGACTAAGCAAAGAGGCAAGCCATCTAACGTCAAAGCTAAAGAGTTGATAAACACAATACAAGACACACACACACAGACACTTGCAGCGTTGAGTAACAGTTGTGCGTTTTATGATAACAGAAGGAGAGAAAATAGGGTGAAATTGCCAGTTGCCGAGACAAACATGCTGGGTGTCAAATGCTAAGACTTCTCCATGAGGACTGTCGCTGTCCTGAGCAGACATGGTGCTCAAAGTAAACATCGCCATCCACAATGTAATTTTAACTTAGCTAAAAGTTCTCTGAGTTCAGCCAGAGTAACAAGTCAGGCTGGGTCAACACATGAATAAGCCTTGTGTAGTACTATGGACCAAATGAATAACTCAGATTCACTGATAAATGGCATATAAATAGAGCTTTGAGCTATTGCAAAATGTGCTTGTTTATCATACGACCTAAAAGTAATTTAAGTTTGACCAGTTTAGAGAACATGATACTGAAAAGTAGACCAATGATGCTATGCAAATTATCAAGCAAGTTATAACAACTTTGCTTAGCTTTGATGAATGTGTAAAACTCTTTTTAACGTTCTTGACATTATTGTATTTTCCTTTGGCCAGATATTTCATATCACTATGTTTTGAACCTATATCATTTCCCATTTTATCACCATTCATGTAAAGCTAATTTCTTCTTCAGAGAGTTCCCACTTCATGGTGACTGGTTAAAACCACCTGTCAATCAAAGCATCATAGAAGTTAACCAACCAGTGTGTTTGAGCAGACAACTGGATTAAACAGAGAATTACCTATTATTACAATATGACAACTTCACCAAAATCAGGAATCAGATCACAATTTCATTTTTATAACCATATGGCCCACCCCTCGCATGAACACATTTCTAAGACTTGTTTATTGTGGCCACAACTGCTACAAGTTATATAAAAAATCTTTCTTTAACTTGGGGGAAGTGTGGTGATGACAAACCTGAGTAGTTTTTAGGACAGTTGCAGTCATGGCGCCCAGCAGACCACAGCCATGTTTCCATAGCTCATTTGCACAGCCATCCCGCTCCCCCGAGCTCACTGCATCTTTTTGTCATTCCCCTGTCTAAGGTCCATTTGTTTTGCTCACTGGGATGGGTCAGGAGAGAGGCAAGGTCTGTACAAACTGCTCTACAAGCAAAGTGCGCCTTCACGGGCAAGCCAAAAAGACAAAACCAACACGCTCCCCCTCTGCCGCCTGACTAATGTGGCCTGACACTCGTACATCACCCGCAAATTGGCCAAATGAATTAACCACGGCCCCTGCTTAGCTTTACGGGCTTTAAATGGATTTTCTCCTCTCCAGGTCTGTCCAATAATTGCATTTATCCATCTTGTTGAAGCCAGGTTTACACACTCGCAAAGATCATGCCAATCCCCCGGATACATTTTCCGCTCCAGTGGCGGGAGCAGCAGAGATTTGTCATCGGATCATAACAGCTAATTCAAACAACAATTAACTTGACGCGGGCGTATGGTGATGCTGGAGATTCTTGACAGCCGGACAAACCAATGAGGTAGCCCCTATCTCCTCATCAGTCAGTCTAACACTTCTCACAGTGGGCTAAATTGGGCTTTGTAACAGTTTTTATCTATCTTCTGAGCCTGCAGGTTAAAGCAACAAACCGTCGCAGTTGGACCGTTGACTTTTTATTGTTCTGACAGAGAAAGAGCCGGGCGAGTCCGGGTGAAAGCATGGCTGTGAACTCCGGCATCAGCGGGGGTCATCTCCACACTTGTGAATGTTTGAACAGAAGTGCATTAGGCACCGGGGGGGCCCGAAGGACAATTCAGCTATGTAAACATGCAGAGACTTCCTTCCCTGCCTGCACTGAGATGGGCCACTGTTTAAACCGCACACACAGCATTCCAGTCTCCAGCTGCTGCATCCTCCGGCCATAAGAACAGGAGAGATACAGGAGTCAGGGGTTAGGGTCATCACACACTCAAAAGGCCTTTATGGACCATCCACAAGCGACACTGTCTACTAACCCATACATCACGTTTTTACTAGCAATCAAACTGAGCATGTGTAAAGGTTTATTATGTTCAAGCACTACAATTAAACACATTATCTAGTCACAAAAGGTTCTGTGCATCAAATGCAGAGGTGTTAAAAAGGGCATCTGGTCCAAAGCCCATACGGGGAACCATAAAAGAAACCACAAAGGGCAGAATTATCACTTTATACCCTTGTCTGGGTGATTACATTAGACTCATAGTCTATTTTAAAGGTCATTTTTAATTGTTTTAATTTTAGACAATATAATGGAAATTCTAATTTAACACATCTCCAAAACAACAACTGCCATATTTTACAATTTTTGATACATCCCTACCTCTTTAAGAAAATCCAACTAAACATTCTATATTGAATTTGTCTTTAGAAAAAAAGGCCTCTTCCTAAAATCTCAACTCCTCTCCACCTCCTCAAATGACAAGTCACTGCAGTTATCTTTATTGACATTTGAAATATGTAAAGTGTGGCGGGCCATAAAGATAAAGAGGGCAATAAAGGGGAGATTATAACATGTCCTGGTTCTAAAGGGCAGAGTGACGTGCATCACATGACGACACCCACGCTCAGCTTAACTTTCATAATGACCAGACACGTTTCAACCACCTTTGCCTGGACTAATCTGTGCTCACCAAAAAGTTGGAAATACTGAGCAAACAAAACAATCACAAACTATTCTTCATAATATTGATTTGAGACCATGTTCCTTCCATTTGCAATGTTTCACCAAATCCCAAACTGCACACTACAATAGAGTAAGCTCATTTTTTAGGGAACTAGATTGCATTGTTTCCCAACACAAGAGCACCATCCTGTTTCTCTACCAGTTCATTTGGATCAACTATGTGTCTCCGTGTCTGTCTGTCCCATTGGCCTGGATGGTGAAGGCCGCTCATTTCACCTCAGGACAGTTGTCCAAACAAGGCCCACCATTGGTTGTGACCCCTCGGGAAGGAAAAGCCAATTGACAATTCACTCAGAGCTGCGAGTCAATTTGTTCACTTTTGGAATTGACCCTGAACACGGCTGACACGAAGGCCCCTTACTAGAGCCGGGCTGCTGTGATGCCGTTAGTAACATGCCAAACAATGCACACGCATGTTTGTAGAGCACAAATCCAAAGCTTATTGCAAATGGAAAATGAAAACGAATTTTGAACACACTGCCATTATTAACACTCTATTCACCACTACCTGCACAATGGTGGACAATTGGATCGGCAGTGCCAGGCCATGTGGGGATGTGACAATCTGTCCACATGAAATGTTATCTAGCGCCGTACACACACTGACAGCTGTCTCTTAACAAGAAGCGCATTATGATTGTGAGTAAATAGGTTTCTAACAGCTGGTTAAAGAGCTAACATGGGAATTTACTTAATCTGTTTTGGCACTGGAATTGGTTCATCAACAGAAAAAAACAAGGACTCAAATCTGACGCAGGGCTAAAGAAGGTTACATTTTATTAGCCTTGTGCATTTTTTAAGTAATCTCGCCAACATTTCTAAATCCGATCTTAAGCCGCAGATTAGTAGATGAATTTGTTTCTGCCTCCCTTCACCTTTCACGGGCAGTTATGATTCCAGCACCTTTAAGACAAACAGGCAGACCATCACCTCATTATCGCTAAGGCTTCCTCTACGCGCCCGCTCCTCGTGGCTTATCCGGCTACAATTAAAAGTTTAATTAGCAGATCAAAAATACGCAGGCTGGAGTTTTATTGCCGTAAACTCTAGGCATTATGTGTTTAGTGCATACAAAGTGTTCACATTGGACCCCATTTCTCCAAAGATTATCTACGTCTCCCTTGACTACATAAAGATAGGATAAGAAAACAGGACTGCCGAAAAACCACATAATATACTGGACGTGTTGGCGGTAATGCAATTCAAGTATAATAACAATGGAAAATGCTGGATGTATGCTAAAATTGAGCTATATTGTCATGGCTGATGTTGCATTGTTGCGTTAGCTAAAATTAGCATTTACGTAGCATATAGTAAGAATGAGGACTTTTTCACTACCATAAAAAGGCATACCCAGGTGTTCACCGCAAACTAGCATGACTACTCATTATTTCCCCCAACATGATCACCGAGTGCTGTGATGGCAGTGAGCTATGGGGGGAAAAAAGAAAAAGATACACTCTTGCACTCCATATCAGTTGTTTAGAGGGGGTTTCTTAACAAAAAGCATGTCAGCGCTAGTGAACTTTGACCCTTCCCTAACGCGCTCTGCAATCCAAACAGACCCGGGATTCCTTCCTCTAGCGTCACTCGCACCCTAAGCATTTAAGGGCACATATTTCTGATGACGACCAGTGTGGGAGGCACGGCTGGGAACGTGACCACAGTATATAGGTTGAACATGGAGGGAGGGGGAGAACCACCACACGCAAGAAACTTTCTCCCAATTTTTTTTTTCTTACAGGAAGATAAATGTGAAGCCTTGGGGCACTATTGTTTGGACATCTAACCAGGAACTGTCGCTGCTCTCATTGCCCTGGCATTAACAGCAATTATGCGCTCTATTCAGACGGCTTTTGTGTGTCCGACCCTAGGCCCCCTCTCCGCTGGGCCCCCCCAACCCTTACCCCAGCCACTCCACGCACATTTCCCGCTTCTCTCTCTCCTTCTCTCTATCTCTCTATCTCCCCCCTCCCTCCCACATGACTACCGCTGAACTCTATTGGCCTACTGCAGCTCTCAGCTCCCATTATGAATGAACTTAGAAATATGCACATTCACACAAGGGGAAAAGAGGAAGTGTACATGCCACAAGTATTTCTGGTGATACCTCGGCAGGCCTATTAATGTTTCCTACTCGGCATGGGGGCTTTCACTTTTCGAAAATACAGTCATTTTGTAATTACGAGCTATTTTGAAGATAATTGGTTGATCAATTTTGAAGTTTGTAAATCTTAGTTCTTGTTTCTTATCTTTACAGAGGGTTCAAACGACCAACATTTCTCAAAACTATCTTTCAGTTTATTTTGCTGTTATTTTCCAGATCAAATGGAAGTCAAATGTATAACTATTTGATTTTCTACACAAAGACAAGTGACATAAGCTTTTTTTCTCCAAACATTTTGATGCAATCATTTCAGTTACATGTTTGAGCTTCCTCATAGCCCTGTAGCACAGCGAGCCTATATCTAACAGATGACAAAAGTTGCATTCCAGATGTACAGTGCTATCTTTGTGTGCACGCTCTATAGAAAAGCATGGGAGAAAAGAAGGAGCAGGGAGGGCGGGCGGTGGGAGATGGCGCTGGGGGGGTTACACTGAGGGTTGGGGGGCTGCGGCTGTGGTGAGGCGGGGGGCACCAGAGCACAGCTGCTAAACTAATGCCTTTTCCCCTTTTCTTCACGTGGAGGGAAAGAAGCAGAGAGTGGTGGTGGTTCACTGACAGACACAGGGAATGCATAAAATAAACTCCATGAGAATGCTGTCAAAATTAGCTTTCACGATAGCTGTTGTTGAATTAAAAACACTGACGAGATAATTAAAACAAGGTGTAGCTCCAGAGCAGAGCTGACTGCAGCAGCTACACCCATAGCTCCCTCCTCCACCAGGGAAAGACTATTCCCTTTGCACGAGTTAAAAATCTGATTAGAAACACACCCCCAAACTCTTTTTTTTCCCCCTGTGCTTCTGTGGTTCACGCAGAGTGACAGATCGACGGCTCATGTGTGCACGCTGCTCAGCCTGCCAACATCATCAGCATTAGACAATTAAGCCCCGCTCGCACAGAACAAAAAATATATCTCTTTTCGGTAAATATTTACGGCACAAATCTTTTCCATTCATTCGCCAGGCAGCAACAAAACCCTACTGTACTCTCTGGCCCTGTCTTCCCCTGTCTCCCCCACCACCCCTACATCTGCGATTCATTGACTTTACAATTTACCACATGTCGAGATGGGAGAGGTCGAGCCTCCATCTGAATCACGGCACAAATATGCGAGTGATTTATTGTTTTAAAAACCCAGGGCCGATTTAGAGCAACTCCACTTTTCCTGAGCATTACTCCTATTGGCAGACCATGAACAATTACAGTTCGGACTAATTAAGCTTGGAGAATGTGCTGTGTGCCGCTAATGTCTAGCAGGCCCCAATTTTAGTTTATGGTGCCAAACTCTGCCTTGCGGCCCCCTCCCTTCCCCTTGCTCGAACTTAACTCCTCAAATCCAAAGCAGATTGTACTTTTTATGACTGTTTATTGAGTAGAAGAAAAATAAGGACCATTTCTCTCCCTCCTCTGTGGCTATGAGAGAGAGAGAGGAAGAGATGCCGCACAAAAAGAGTAGTGGGAGGGAAATGGAGTGAGCGGGAGCCGTTTCCGCCATACTTTGTAAACAAAAGTGATTTGCAAGACAAAAGGAGTGCAACCTTCCGACTGGATTCAGAGTGCATTTTGCGGCTAGAGGCGCGGAATACGGCCGCGTTGTGCCATGAAACCCCCCGCGGACACCAATTAGGCCCCATTAACATGTAAAGCCAATTTGATAAGGTGTGGGCCCTGTCCCTTAAATCCGCATTACACTATCTTTCCTCTTGTCACAGCCAAAAATCCGTTTACAGCAGTCGAACCAGCGTAATCCTTATGATATATCATTGTTATGCTTAAGCTGCTGCCACAGTTAGCAGACAGTGTTAGTCCAGGCTGATAAGGCCGTGCACGTGAGCACAATGGAGGTGTGTTTATTGCAATAATCTGGGCAGAAAATCCTCTATTATTTCTTCCTGAAATAAAAATAATGACAAAGGAAGAAAAAGAAGTGTGCGCGAGGGTGGTTTATTTTTCTCCAAAAGGTGATCCCGGCGCATCACGACAACTCCACAAACAAAGGGAGAAGAGGGGAGAAGAGCTATTGTTTCAGGCACAAAGCCTTGTAGTGGAATCGCCACGGGTTCTGGGAGCATCTTTTTTCACTCCCAACACAGCGCTGAAAGCTCTGTGTTGCATTCTCATCCACCCCTCCTTCTTCCACTTACTTGTTCTTTTTTAAACTACTCGTAATTATACGTCGAAACTCAAAACCTCCGCCAAAAGTCTCGAGGCCTGGAGAATTATGGGGCCAGGGGTGGCGTCAAATATCTTAACATTCATAAGTCCGAGAGGTAGTAAATAAAGCTGGTGGATTTACGGCCCTGCACCTTCGCTCTCTCCCTCCTGTAGCCTCTGCAGACCTGCCGAGGTGTGCCGATAGCCCACAGCACTGGAGTTAACCTATCTCCTTCTGGCACAAGCCCTGCACTAGCACCCTTAGGAGACAAAAGGTAGATGAACATGGGAGAGACACAGCCAACCGGGTGCAGTGGTGAGGCCACTTCTCCTGATTCAACCTGCACCCAGAGATCCAGCGGCCTTTGTGTGCGGTTTAGGGAGGGGGCGTGAAGAAGCAGGGCCACAGCATCATGTCAAATAGCTAAATGATACTAAATTGTGAGCCTTCTTGGACGTAGGTGGAAGGAAACACAAATTCTTACTAGTTATGGCTCCCAGAGGTCAGGGGAATTATGGTAACAGCCACAAGAAGGAATTTTTAAATCCCTATGGTCATGCAAAAAAGGAAAAATATCAAGAGACAAAATACAAACAGCATAGGTGCATGGCAACCAATGACAAAAAGTGGAAGTAAATTATTCATTCATGAGCTCCAATTAAAACAAACATTAAACTAAATAAATAAATAATGGCGACACAGCTAAAATGATTTAAAGGCCTTTTGATTTGAAAATATGAAGCAGGTGGAGCAGCGGCAGGAAGGGAAAAGCAGTGAGAATCAAAGGCTTCCCGTGACAAAAGAGAGATGGTCTTGTTGCAAGAACAGTCATATTCGGAGCCTTACACGCGCCATGTTAGGGAGCAAGACAGCTAATCAATGTCCAGGTGAATTATTTATGCCGGCTTTAAGTCTAATACATTTATATTACAGGGACTGCTGACTTCAAAGCTAATGGCTGGACACAGTGGGCGCCGCAGACAGAGGGGGCCGAATCCTTTGCAGTAGGAAGACCACCGTGAAATGACACACTTCAGGTATAGCTTCAGAGATAATAAACCTGGCAAAGAATTGTACGAGCTTGGATATAATCTGTAAAATGTCATTAATAAAATATGAGTAAATAAAATACAGATATAATTTTCACTTTTGTAACTAAGTATTAATAATAAAGAAATACTGTCGAATAGGAGATAGTAGTGATAGCCACACAGACAACCGCAGCCACTGAAACAAGAAACTAGAGCTCACCTCATGTGTGTTTATGCCAGCACGAATGGGAATAATGAGTGACTAATTCCAGCAAGCAGTCGGTAGCGTTAACAAGCCTGGCTGACTTACAGGGAAAGAATGGTAAAATGTTTTCAAATGGGCATATGCCAGAAATGTTCAATCTATAAAACAACACATATAAAAAACATATAAAGACAATTGTGTAAGCAGCTGGGAATATGTGATTAAAAGTCTTGGGTGATCATGTTAAACTCAAAAGAAAGCATTATTTGTCAAATGTGATTTTTTTGAAGATGTGCATAAAATATATGTAACAAAAATCTGTTTCATTATTAGGCATTAGTAAAGTGGTGGGGGGCACAGAGGGGTCAGATTCCCTAACGCTTGCCTTTGCCTTAACCTTGTAAAATGAGATGACAGGTCCTAAAGTGCAGACTTGTAATTGCGAGCGTTTAAAATAGGGGGGCAAAAAAACACCCCGTGGTTTGAGAAAATTATGCCGCTTAAGGATTGCCATTGCCCAGTGGGACCGGTGAGGTGCTGAGCAAATGGGTAAGTGTGCATAATTATAGGATGGCTGATTGTAGCTAAATAAATAACATGAATTTATTTATAAACATGATTACCAAGGCACATGCGCTTTTTTTTTTTTCTTCTTTTAAGCCTTGACCACGGTATATGAAAAGGAAGAGCTCATGCAAACACATTGTCACGGCAGCATCATAAAAAATAAATATATTTTACAATAAATTTTAAAAACAAAATAAAAGCGGTTTTCAGTTTTGATTAAAACTACAAGAAATCCTCACATGCAAATTGTACATAATATCTAAGCACAATGTGGCACATGCTAATAATTGAGACTCATTAGCATATTGATTTTGTATGGATGCCATTTCTACACTGGTTTAAAGGGCTCACAAGCCAGTCTAAAGGTCTGCTTACATGCAGCTAGTGTTAGAAAAAAGAGCATTTTAGATGAGGCTGTGCAAACACAAGCCATTTGCATTATTCAGTGGCTTAAAATCATGCACCTGGAATATAGCAGCCATGTACAACAATATCATTAGACATAAAATAATAATAATAATAATAATAATAATAATAATAATAATAATAATAATAATAAAATAGTTTTATCATTTTTTTATATGATACAAGTTAGCTGCTGTATTCTCCTCCACTTTAGCGCACTGACTCGTTAGCATCGTTAGCCTGCTAGCTGCTGTCCCCGCCGTCATGCCGCTGTACTGTACACTTCACGGGGAGTTGGCAAAACTTAGCTCCTACATGTCTCTCCTCGCTGTCCGCTGGTCTTACGGTGACAGCCCCGTGTGCCCGCTTTACCCCGTGTTTCCCCAGCCCCTGTGTGCCTGCGTGTGCGTCTGCGGTGTTTGTGCAGAGACATAGGGAAAGAAATGAACTTACTGTGCGTGCTGTTGGAGAAAGTGATCCATTGGGAAGGTAGGGGCTTGTGAGATCGGGGATCATTATAAATGGATAGCCCGGGTACGGTGGGCTCTTGAACAGCCCTCCATCTTGCCTTTTCGCAGCTAACATGGCGGGGGAAAAGGAGAAAAACTTTTATAAAGTGGCCGTTTAAGTTTAATTCCTCTTTATTACATTTGCGTATTAGCGCGGAGTGTTGAGTACGCTCCAAGCACATTACACTGACAAGGAGTAAAAAAAACACATAGCATTCACTCACCCTCCTCTAAACTTTCTCTTGTTTTGTCTCTGAAAGTTTCAGATCTAGGCGGAGGCCGTCTTTCCGCCTTGAAATGCAATGAAAACACAGGGATTGCGTTAAAAAACAAGGGACGAGGGTGATAGTTAACTTTAATAATGTACAAAATGTAGGCCAGGAACTTCCAGCGCCGGGAGCCGAGTCGTAAAGGTCCAAACTTACCTCTGAATCCGACGAACTGTTTTGATTCGTTTCTGACTCGTTTACAAGAGACGACTTGACATCTGCTAAATCCCTTTCAGCCGACGAGTTCTCCGAAATTTTCTCTTCTTGTTCTCCCTCGTCTTTGAAAGAAATCATTTCATCGTTTGCGCCCAGGTCGTCCCCTCCACCGCCGTTGAGTTGCGGCATTTTGCCCAAGCGCTATTTTGTCTTCTGCAGGGGGCAAAACACAAAGTTTTAAACCCGCGACGATGGAGTAGAAAGTCCGTGTTGAAGTTTCGGCGCTTGTATCGGCGTTTTCCAAAGCTCTGGCTGCCTGGTAGAAAAGTCAAAAAGAAGGGAATGTTGGCAGAAAAGGGAAGCCGGAGAAGGAGGCGAGGCGCTCGGATTGAGTGAGTTGAAGTTGGTCGGAGTGGTTTTCAGTTCAAAGGCGGCGCTGATTGACAGATAGAGAGGGATGGAAATAGAGAGAGTCTGGATTCGGGATTATTGACAGGGAGAAACACACAAGAAACTAATGAGATTCAAACAGGGAGGGACTTGAAGTGACGTTTTCATAAATAGGAGGAAAAAACGAGGGGGGAGAGAGAGAGAGAAAGAGAGAGAGGAACAGAGAGAGAGAGAGAGCAGCGCGCGCGGAGAGGGAAGAGCCAGTGGTGCAAAGTGAGCAGGAAGGAGCCCGTTTGGAGCAGGACAGGGATCACGGGCAGAATATGCACCAAAAGCACACAGCCTCTGGGCGGGTTCAAGGTGAAAGAGGGGGCCACTTCCTCCGGCAATAACGCTGCCTATTTTCTATTTTTTACACTCCAAATCTTCATGTACTGCTGATTTTCAATGTCTTTTTTAACCATAAGGCCCATCATAACTACCACAACTCCTCCTCCCATCTTATTTTTATCCGTTTTTACCTGCTTTGTCACCCTCTTTTGATCTATTTTTCATTACATTAGATAATGCTTCCTCTGATCTATTTTTTGGATTGAGGTTGTTATTGCTTTTCAAGGGCTGGTTTGACAGGTGTGATGTCCTATGGGACCAACCTGAATTCTTCACTGGATGCACACCGGATATAACATTTATTTATTTTATTTTATGCATTTTTCTGCTTTAGGACTGCTGCAACCAGACTGGACGGAAAATTAAGATGAAGTGGATTTAAAACAGTGATTTAAAATACTGTTATTATTATTATCCATGGATAATACAGCCTTTTTATGCTACTAATTATAACAGATACACTCAAACGTGCTATTACAATTTGAATATTTTTATTTCACTTAGGCCTATATACATGCAAATAACATAGATATTAAATAGCAGTATAAACAGCACAGATAAACCAAAATTTAATAATGAAAAATATCTGTTTCCACAAAGGGAGAGAGTGTGTGTGTCTGTTAGAGCTGATTGGGTAACCTTATCTCCCCAAACCAGGAAATGCACTTTCTTATATAGCACATTTTTAAAGAAAGCAATTTGAACTTTTTTTTTTTTTTTTTTTTTAACTGTGTTGCAGATTACTACTGTCTCACCGTGTTCCTGAATCTGACATTTACACATTTTGACTCCCCCCTTCTCTTTTTTAAAGGCAAATCTGCATAAGATCAAAACCAATTGGTGTATTATTGTTAGACAAGTGTTAGCGTGCTATAAACAAATATTATGACAGTAATTTCTCTGTATGCGCCGAGGAGGCTTGTCAAAAATGCAGCGATTGGGGAATTATTATGCAGCCGTACTGTATCCTAGTGCTGTGGTTTTGTCTCCTATAGGAAACACATCACAATGTTAGGACGCTACACTGCTCCATTGATGAACATGGGGGGGGGGGGGGTGATGATAGGGATTTGAATTTCACAATAAAATGATATGGGGTTTTGCCATAAAGAAATAAAGATATGATTTGAAATAGTTATTAGCCCCATAAAGCAGAATTGCATTTCTATAGCAACCAAATATTTTTATTATTTATGACCTATTTATGACCTATCATCAAATTTGATAAATACTACCATAGCTATAATTGTGTTTTCATTAATGTGTAATGTAATGTTAATATACATTTACACAAAATAATATTCTATCAATAGAACAGGATCATATTTATTACACTGTTAATTACATATTTATTAATACTAAGAAAGTGTAGGTACATTTTGTCACAGTATTTTTAACAATACGTCATCATCATAAAAAATGGGCTATTAAATGTACCGTATATATTTTATTCATAGTTACAATACCTACGACTATAAAAGCAACATGGCAACATAAGGCCCTACTCTTATGTATTTACGAGTGCTGTTAATTAAATGATGTGTGTTTTTTTTTTTTCTATAACAAACACTAATGCGCTGAACTGACCCAATGATGATGAGGAGGGGGTGTGTCTTGTGTTTAGACGGTCAGCGTTTGGGAGAAGAGACATCCCGCTGCTCCGGACCCTCCATGACCAGACCACAGCAAAGACAGGAGCGAATCACACAAGTCAGCATCCTTCTCCCTCTCTCTTTCTTTCTCTCCTTCTCCCTCTCTCTTTCTCTCCTTCTCTCTCTCTTCCTCTGGACCGATCCACTGGTTATAGACCTGAGAGGAGGCTATGTGCTATTTCAGCGAGTAACCCACATAGAGAAAAGACTCCTGGTTGTATTAAGCGATTGGGAGGTTGCATAAATAAACACAACAAAGACCATTTAAAAAGTCTTTTATTTGATGGTAATGTTATATCATTAGCAGCAATGTATTGTGATCTGCAGACAGTAAAATGGTACAACAAGGCATTGTTTTTGATAAATGACACCTCATGGTTTAAAATGTGTTTTGACACGTTAAGATATTTCAGTTGTGCAATTATTTCCACAGCAAAACCTTAAACTGGAGGATTGCATTTTAAATATCACTATTTTGGCACTACATACATATATTGTTTATATTATTTTGCTGGTAAAATGCGTTGCTAAGAGATTTTGCAATGTATATGGTCCAAACTTTTCTTGAAGTGTTTTGCATTTTAACCTTTCTTAGCTTTGTCCAACTATTCTCAAAGCATCCTTTCTGAAGAACAATTGTTTCCTATTTGTAACAGTATACACAAAGGCTCCTTCATTATATGTGATTTTGTACTTGTAGACCTTGAGGAGAACACACAATAAGCCGCATATCTGTGACAAATAAAGTACAGGAAAAATATCTTTACCTTGAAATGTATGTATCACGTCAACGCCATAAACCGGACAATTTGAGAATAAACATAAGGGCTCTTTACACAGCAGACATTTTACCTCTCACCATTGTTTGCTATTAGGAGATTCAAGGGACATGGATTGTTTGAATAATTTAATACTAGAGCCACGGTCATTACCCGCTGTTTGAATACGCAAAGTAAATAAGGCTTTCACTGAAGAGCGCTTGTTAGGGGGAGCTCTGAAGGGTTTTTCAATCCCATTGCACATCATGTTTGTTTATAGGTCAAAAGGGATGGTAAAAATACATTCGATTAGAGTGGGCAGGCCGCGTGCCGTCCACAATACGGCTTAAGTTTCTGATAATATTACTTAAAGGTTCACAGTGGAACTTTTCTAACGGAGGGTCCACCACGTGCCTGTCTACATGGAGATGTCATAGCTTTGCCTATGTTCCACAGTTCCACAGGCTTTAAACATCTATGTAACAACGAGACACAGACCTGACCTGTAACTTGGCCTTGTGGTGTCACCTGTTTGTGTCTATGGAGTTAGATCAATTTAATGCTGTGGAACATTCTAGGCAATGCATAAAAATGTCCACAGAGACATGCCCGCTACCAGAACTGAGTGCACCTTTATGGGTATAAAATGTAGCATGCTTTCTTACATTTGGCACCTGGGACGCTTTATATACTCGTAGAATATGGCAACCCAAGCACAGACTTTCTGAATGGATCGTTATATGTTACACCCATAGGCCATTAAGTAACAATGTATTGTGTAACTGTTTGAATTATTATTATTATTCTTTTTTTTTTTTGTTTAGCTTTTTTTAAGTATAGATATAATCAGTACAAACATAAAAAAGAGTAAAAGTATGTTGTGCAATCAAACTGCTTCCTAAAATGTAGGCTACTTATTCTAAAAAGTCACAGAAGTAAATTAAATGTTAACTCATTACCACCCATCTTTGAGTATCCCGTGACAACATTTTTACAAATACCCATCATGCATCTCTCCGTCTAAAAAGCCTGCTCATTATCATACTACTACTACTGGACATTTATATGCAAAATTATGCCTGTTTCATTGTGAATGCGTTTTGATTTGTTCCAGTGATAATCAGAGAAACTTAACATTTAGCTTTAGCTGCTTTTTGTCAAATTTGCTCTTTTGTTGCAGATGCCATTTACTGTCAAAAGTCTAATACAGTGGTTTGGACATAATTACATGTAACCTAATGGTCTTGTTTTGGCAAAGTAATATTTAAAAAGGGAAAGAGGGCACACATATGAAGACTGCGTGTTAATGGGGGACTCTTTCCGGTGCTTGTTAAATCCACATACGCACTTTTTACACTCCAACATTCTGGTTTTGCAATTATTCTAATTACTGTGTGCAAATCTCTGCTCCATCACTGCAGGCCAGGGATTTATATACATCAAAACATAACAAATGCAGAGAAAATTGCTGCATGGCTCGTATGTACAGATTAATATATTTATTTCCTCCTATTGTACTTATAGGAAAGTTGTTTGTTTGACCCGACGCTGTAATCATTTGATACAATGGAGCGAAAGCAAAGCTGAAGTCACATTTATGAGTGCTTTAGAAATGTTTATAAAGGGGATAGTGTGTGTATTGACTAAAGAAGTTGTACATGACTACAGGCAGTCAGTCAGCTTATATAAAAATCACTTATTATCTACAATGGAAACAGGAAAGTACTGGACAATTATGGCAAATGAGACAAGAGCAGTGCTTCTTTCTCGCTTCAAGTGGCTCCAGGTTTGATGTGAGATTTTACATTTTGGATTGGTAGTGTTTGTCCACTGATTCGTAGGTTGATCATTTAACTTATCTATCTCCATTGTGACTATATTTGTTTGGATAAAGATGGATCATGCCAGTCCCTGATTGGCTAATCCACCTGTCAGTCATGCCCATCTTACTGGGGAGATAAGATCAGTGTAGAAACCATGGACTGTATATATAAATGTACATAGCTAACCCGCTAGCCGCCGTGTTCCAAATAGGAAGTGATGGGCGTACTTCCTCCTCCATCGACTCTGGCTCCAATTCATTTTACATTGAAAAACTGTCACCCCTCTCTCTACAACTGTTGCTGTCAGGCTTGTCATTTTGGTCTTAAAATGTTCGTATTGACCCACTCTACATGTTCCTGGTATTTTTATTTCGCTACTGTGTCCATCAATCGAGATATGAACATTAATAAGAGACAAATCAGGCGCCTTCTTTCAACGGAGGGCGCTCACGCTAGCGTTAGCAACAGGCTTGATTGGCAGCGTTGCTAAGTGCCCATTCGTTGCTAAACCAGTGGTGTGAGTGGGAAGGGGCGTTACCTTCAACAGCCTCACTCCGGATTGGCTCTTTGGTTGCTATGATACTTGTGGTCGGAATTCCAAATATGAAACTTGGTTCCAAATTTGCCCCTGTAACTGCTAGCCTCAAGGAGCTTCATTTCATTGGAGCCGAACGCGGTGAAGTCACACTCCCTTAGTCCACTTCTTTATACAGTCTATGGTCCAGACTACATGTCTCTGGAAAGTATTGGAGAAGGGTGTATCATTGGCAGAGCAGAGAAGGTGGGCCCAAGACTTCCAAAACAAATAAAGGAGCAGCTTTACAGAGACAAACATGATAGTTCATCATCAGGCACTCCTCTAAATGTTACTCAGAGATCAACAGTACACACCTGCAGCTTACCTGTCACCAAGTTACTTGAAAAAAAAGAAAAAAGTTGTATAGCCTATCATCTCTTTTTAAACCAATTACGTTTTTAATTACTATTTTTACTGAGGTAGTAAACACTATGGGCCCCATTATCTGTATCAGTGATTTTCCCTGATATTGGTGTTTAATACTGAACATTTGGTGGATATGTGGCATCATTTTTTCCTGAACTGCCCCAGTCTCTGTGTACCCATGTGTCAAATTTGTCCATAGTCCCTGCGTTTACACAATCATTTGAACATTATTTTATATCCCCTTCCCAAATATCTTTTTATTATTTTTACAAAAGTGAAAGTTAATTGGTGAACTTCACTATAACATAAACTTGTGGGCCTTGCTCTGGATTTTAAAATCTTATCGGTTACACCAGCACAATGAATATTAAAAGTCCAAACCTCATCCCTTCCTACTTGCTTACACCAGCCATAAAGTGTATGAAATGCACGTGCTAAATGCTAATCATATTAATTATGTATGTATTTAGACTGATGCAACCCAAGGATCATTGCTGATACAGTGGCGCTGGCACTTTATCCACTGTTGCAATTATTTACTTGCTATCTTTTTCACTATTCGCTATTATGTGATCTAATTGTTTAGAGAGCAAACCTTGCCAGCCAGGCAGCATTAAAAACCAAAAAAGTGTTTCCCAAGTTGTGGTTCAGGAACGAAAAGTGGGCAGCACTAAGCCATAATGCTGATTGCAAAATTAACTAACTGTAAGACTGACAGTATGAGTGAAGTGAAGTGTTTAGCAGCTAATGGGTAATGAGTTTTAATGTGTAATTAGTCTCATTTATGATATAGTATATGCCATTTACATCTAGGCTTTATTCAAACACAATTCCTAACCTCCTGGACAGAATAATGAGATAATTGCTCTTTTTGTAGGGCCAGATGGACACATAGAAAGTCCTTCCTGTTGACCCCTGCTTTGTCAAATTCCTGGGCTCACACTGGACCCTCCACCACTTTGAATGGAGCTTCAGGTCTGGTATTATTCTTGATTGTGTGATTTTCACTGTAGGTATTTTTGTCCCAAACAGGAAGCTGTAGGAGGACCGGTGTCTTCTTCGGACAATGACTCACTAATTAAAAATTGAAGGGCAGTTTGAGAGCTATCTTTGTACGTGTGTGTGGGTTCTTTTAAACTTTGCTTCACTTTTGTCAGGTCCTTTGAGTGTCTACGCCGAAAAGTGCAAGATTGTTTGACATTAAATAGATTTTTTATTTTTTTTAATGAAATAGCTATTACCTTGGTCAGTGTTATGTTTTGGTTGGCCATTTTGTCCACTTACATTTTATAGCATCAACCTTGTCCAAAATGAATGGATGTTATAAGGAAAACTTAAAATTTTCCGACTTGACACCGCTGCTCATTTGCGATAAACCACAACTGTTTTTCTTTGATTACCGTAAGTTCATGTAAAGCGGTGCTCGAGAAACAATCGCACTTATTAACAAGCAACGCCGGCGAGTTACGACCTTGAGCCAAATGAGTTGCCTTTCAGTGCCACGATTTATCAAGAGGAAGAAAAAGAGAATATAATGTAGCGTTCATTTGACGATGTTTTTCATTAAGAAGAATGGGGAAAGGCGCCGCGGTAATGAGACATCACTCTATGGGCTTTGTACAATGGGATGCCAAAAAGAAAAGCTCCGTACAAGGTTAAGTTGTGAGCAGGTTATAGTGGATGTAAAGGCTTGTCACGTACTGCCACCATTATGTGCTAACAAAGGCCCGCACAGAATAGCAAATACAAATCTATTAATCAGACTCGGGATTGTGACGTCAAAAACATCGAAGAAGAAGAACAAGAAAAAAACAGGATGCAATTACAAAACAGTTTTTATGACTTGAAACTCACCTTGATAGATAGATTGTTCAAATAGGAAGACGATCACCGGCGTTAGAGTTGGATTTTTCAAAGTCTACTGATCAAAATGACATTCACATATGTGTGTATATGTGCAATGTATTACTTAAGCACTTATAGTTGCACTGTGGAACTTTTCTGTTGAGCGTCTGCCGCCATGGAGATGTTGTTGTTTTTCCTGGCATGTTTTTTTTTTAATTTTATCTTGTTTTTATTGCTCAGAAATACATTGAAAAACACGTGACTTTGCCTGATGGCATGAACTGCTTGGAGATAAATATGTTTAATGCCGTACTGTGGAACATACTAGGCAAATTAGACAACTGACATACAAGACTGAACCTTTTCTTAGCTGTTTGTGTACTATCGATGCAGATTACAAAATGTTCCATCCTTCCATGTCAACTGTTATTTTAGCATTGCAGTACAGAACCAGTATCAATCCCTTTAGCAACATAACACCAGCAGTTAGCAACCAGTAATGATTAGCTTAAGGTTAAGGTTTTTATAGGTTAAGGTCAGAAAGTGTCAGTGACTCAAACACAGTTGAGTATAGTTTGTAAAGTGAAGAAAGAGTCCAGACAAAGTGTTTCAAAATGCAGATTCTTGTCTTTGTTTAAAGTCTTTGTTGTGGATGTACGCTCTCAGCTACAGTAACAGGTCTCCTCTTTTCTGTTTGAATGTTCAACACTGATGGGGGCCGCAGTTGGCTTCCATATTGATTACCTCTCAGGTATTCCTTTTTCCCAAACATTGATCCTAAAATCATTCAAAATCATAAAACACTGCTTCTGCATTTGGGAGGTCTAACACACGGACACAGTACTTCTCCCAGCAAAGGCCTCCAGACTCACTGTTTTTGGCTGTGGCCCTTGTGGTCATCCTCCGCTCTCCTAATTGAGAAATTAATGCAGAAAAATCAATTGGCCTGAAGTTTTGTGTCCGCTGCTCTCCTGAAGGCTTCTCTGAGCAGCGATCAATGCTTTCCACATGGGTGGCTCTCTGCGGCTGGTTTAGCTGCAGGAACCAGCTTTTTGAATCACAATGAAACTAATAAACTTCCACCTTTTTTGCAGCGTCTTGTGTGATGTTTGATGTCTTTTCCTAAACATGTCTTTGGTCGCCACTTAGGTCTCACTTAACATGGGATAGCTCTCTAAGTGTGGAGATACACTGTGCAGGAACAGTCCCCTTAGCGGCAGCACTTAGGAGCAGCGGCCTTATTTACACTTCAAAATACACTTGTTTTAAGGCTCTGTGATCAGCGCCGCTCTGTTACGCCACGTTTTGTCCAGCAAATTTAAGACCTCAGTATAAGATCCACACATCACGTCTGCAGTCAGATGTACAACAGGTAAAGAATAAATCAGCTGGTAACACGTTATAATAGCTACACTTTTAATAGACTTAATAAAGCATGAACAAAGACTTAATCCATACTGAACAGGGAGTATACTAAGAGTGATTCGGGCTTAAAGCAAATCAACTTCTCAGAGCTTTAACCATGTCATAGTTTTTTCCCTTTCTAATTCACTCTCAAAATTGTTTCTGGAGTGATTCATGCATGTTAGAGTAAACTTTAATCACTTATTTTCAAGACGCCATATTGCCGATCTATCCCTGTTTCCACCGCCACCAGCATACGCCCACTCTCTACTTACTTTGTTCTTCAGTTTTATTTGCTTAACCGATGACATGTCCAGGATTCATCAGTGTTGCTTTGTCATTTTGGTACAAATGAAAAAAAGTATGATCTGCAGCTATCCATAGGAGGGACGGACAGCTACGTTTAGGCGTTTTAGATGAATATTGCAATTTAAAATGGCCAAATTATAACCTAAAGATCCAGGAGTGTCATAGATTAGAACTATATAGCAGACAGAAGCACAATAATTCTTCTTTAATAACTGCTTAATTAAGAGGTTAGGAGTTAGAGTATTAATTAGGTTTGCATTAATTAGGCTAAATCTTTGTTAATGCTTTATTAAGGCTAATTAAGGTGCAGTTGTTGTAAAGTGGTGCCAATCAGTTACCTTGGTCAGATTCAGATGTTGTCTCCATTCGTCGTAGTTACATTTGTGTGAATTATATGTTATGCAATGACACAACATTTGTATCAATCGAATGTCCACTTTTTAAAATCATATTACTTAAAGAAGCACTGTGTAACTTTTCAGATGAGGGATCCAACATCTGCTTGTCTCCAGGGATATGTTGCTGCTTTGCCAGAAATGTTCCACAGAATGGCTGATTTGTGGAGCGATGGCCCTGTTCCTAGTAAGAATTTATGTTTTGAGCAACAAAAACCTTGTAATAAAATGGTTGATATGTCTAATGCCATACTGTGGAACAATCCAGGCAAAGCAATCACAGATACTAAGAATAGACTTTTAAAATATAAACCAATTCATGCATACAAACTTTGCTCTACAAGTTAACCCGATGAAAAGTGACCTTGAATTATCTTTGTTAACCAGATTTAGGTAAAACGTTTCTTTTCCTGGTCCAAATGACAACCAAACTAAGTTATGATTTTAGCTCAGGAAACAAGAGGCACATTGGTCTTTTGTGCTTGTTAACCACCTCCCAAATTCATCAGAGGCGCGAGTCTGGATCACAGTCATATTTGATCAATATTAATAAGGATAGGCAAACTCCCCCAGTAATTACTGCAGTCCCAGTGCTTTGATTCGGACCATTACTAACGCCTCTGCATCTTTAGATTAAAACAAGCGCCCCCCTTTCATATCATAACATTAAATCCTGACATGCGTCTTCTAAAAGCGCTAATAAGACAAAGATAAGATTTGCATCCCCATACAAGTGTCTTTTTCAATTGATTATGAAGCGCCATTGATGTGGGAGAAATGGACGCTTTCCTCTGTTCTTAAGGGCAGCTAATAGAAGGGGCGGGCTTCAGGGACGAGACTTTGCCACTTTGATCTTCAATCAGTAAAAACACCACTTCGGCTTCGGACCACTAGATTTGGTGATGTTCGGCCGGGCAGCAGGATGGAGGGATCAGGAGAAAGACATGGGTGAAAGAAATAGAGAGGGATAGGATAATGTTAAGAGGTCGTGACAAAAAGAAAGTTTAGCATTGTACTAATAAAACACTCGCTCCACAAGAGAAACTGCACATCCTGGTACTGTCAGCACGCCTCCATTTTGATTAGATTTTGTATTGACTGATTTTAATATTTGTGCATTTACAGTAATATTTAAAACATATCTCAACTGTATCACACAAGTCAGTCTTTTCCAGTCTTTCTTTTACTGTTTGGACCAAGAACTGCAGCTTTTCACACTTTAAATGACATGCTTGCCTGGAATGTTCCACAACATAGCATTAAATTGATCTATTCCCAAAGAGACAAACAGGTGACGTCAGCAGGACAGAGTACAGAGCAGGTTAGATGAGCCCACTCACAGAAAGAATGCATGTTTTTAAGGTACGTATTTAGCCATAAAAACACCTGAAAAATGCCTGACACATGAGTTAAATGGAGCAACAGTAGCTCAGCTGGTAGAGCGTTTGTCCATTCAGAGCAGTCAGATCCACAGGTTGGCGGTGCAATTCCAGCTCCCACAGATAAATACTGTTGTTGTGTCCTTGGGCAAGACACTTAACTCACCTCCCCTTAACCCAGTGACAATGTTTCTGTGTGAATGTGTGAGTGGTTGCTTGATGTAAAGTGCTCTGAGTGCCTTGAAGGTGGAAAAGCGCTATATAAAAATGTGACTATTTCCATGTGACCAAATGTCATACTGTGGAACATTCCAGGCAACAAATGATGCAACTTTGTACCATAACATATTCATACATCACAATGTTCTAAACTGAAGTAAGGTAAACATACTTTCCATTTAATGTCAGTATATGTAAGTACAAATGTCTGAAAAGTCTGTCTGAACGTACAACAGAAGACGCACACATTTCCACAGCAGGGAGAACAATGTAAAACCGTAACTGTCGCACACATGCTGTTTAACTCAATCCTAAATGTGTGTCCTGGAACGGCCCCATGTAACTCCATCCTCAAACATACCAGCTCCTTAAGACGCACCACTTTACCACATCATAAAATGGGACTAATTGTGTTATGTTCTAAACACGGAAAGTATACGTTTTATAAGTCTGGTGAGACAATAGTGTATTAAGATATAGAGATGAAGAAATGGAATATAAATCTGAAAGTGCAGCATCTAGGGAAACTTGTCCAAATCTTGATCATAAGTTAAAATTGGAAAAAGAAAGAGGGACACGTTTTTGAATGGACTAAGGAAATGGGATTTCATAGACAGTAACTGCGATAGTACCATGTGATTTCTATTATTTATTTTTATTTTTTTTAACAATTTGGCGTAAATAAGTGGGGCAAATAAATTATAAATACATTAAATACAAATAAAAATAATAATAAAAAAATAAAATACATTACATATAAATAAAAAAATGAAATAAATACAAATAAAATAAAATAAAAATAATCTGGATGTTCACAGAATGGACCTCAAACAAAGGGGAGCATTTGAATCGCTGAGTTGGGATAGGGTGAGACATGGTTTTGGGCAGAGGGCAGCTTCAGGCACCAGCTCACACCAAGGATGGAGGATAACACATGCAAACTCTCATTTACAAATGTTTAGCAGCTTTAAGGAACAAAACGATCATTCGATGGTTCAATAGCAGACAAACAGTGAAGTGGGAATACGTCTGACACTGGGGGCAAAAACTGCAGACAATGTTTTTTTTTTTTCTTTTTTCTGTTTAAATGAGACAGGAGAGAGGCTAATCCAACATGGTAATTATCATTGTAAATGGATATTATTACAAATGTATGCAAATATTCACTAAATATGTGTTTCCATTTCAGTTTAGATTTTATTTATAGCATTAGGTGTATTTGTTGGCAAGGGTAATTTGTCATTTGAGTGAGAGCGACTAACCCTTAGAGTTTAAGGTTGTTAGTTATACTGTAACTAATGAATAAAGCTTTGTAAATGGTTGAGCGCATGTTAAGCTTTTGCCATGGATTTTCCCGTTTGTGCTTGTGCCAATAAATGTGACAAAATGATTCAGTTCAATTTAAACATCAGACTAAAAGCTGTTGTGTTGAGATGATTCTGAAATGTTCCACCATAATGCTTTAAATGGGATCGCCAGTCTACACATCACACTAGCGAACTTGAGCTGTGGTGTTTCACTGGAGATAGAGAAATGTAATGCCTTATAGTGGGACATTTCAGGCAAGGCAATAACTAGGGATGCACCGATCCGAAAAAGTTGCTATATCGGATATCGACTTCCAAATATCGGTTCAGCCAATATCCTGGTTGGACATACAAATCTATGTAGTAAGACTATTCACTGGTCGTAGTTGGAACAGAAAGTCTCAAAATGTTTGAATTTTTATCTATACAAAAGTGTTGCAGGTACTTGAAGGATAAGTAACAGCTACATGACACAGTTGGATCAGTTTTGTCTTATTTTATTTAAATTGTTTCGTGTGTAAAGGAAATAAATGCTGTTTTTAGTCTCTGTCCTGGTGTCGCAGATACTTAAAGCTGTAGTACTGAAATCTGTATTGGAACTGAAAAAGCAATAACATCTCCATGGAGACAAGTATGTGGTGGACACAAAGTTACATAGTGCTTTAAAAAAACCAAAAATGATTAATAATTCATCATTCATTACAAAAAATGTGCAGTAGGTGAGTATAGCTTATAGTATCTGAAGTAGTTCAATGTTGAAGAACATACAAGCAGATGAATAAATGTTTTGGTAACGAGCATGTGTCAAAACATTAAAAATGGTGTGACCAAACCAGTACCAGTAGAGAATAAAAGGATTATGTTTTGTGAGAGAGTTTTGTAAGATCTCAGAGTCAATTGTAGATCATCTGAATATTACAAAGAGCTTACAATACAATAGATTTCTTGTTTGGCATTAAATGATAAACTCACTAAATACAGACTGATGATAATGTTGTGTGGATACTTGCCAGAATGTATGACCTCACTGTAGTTTAAACTGCTGTGAGGCATCCATTTTTAATTCAGCTACAAATCTCCTAATCATGAATATGGATTTTAAACAGGCAAATGAATGAGAATGTACGGTACACTTCTGTCTTTTGAAATCCTTTCCTAAAAAAGTGTGTGTGTGTGTGTGTGCAGTTGTGTGTGCAGTTGTGTGTGCAGTTGTGTGTGTGCATGTGTGTGCGTCTGTGCTGGTCAGCCCCTCTGAGGGCTCAGGCTTCATGTAGTGTTACCGGCTCAGTGCATCGTCTGACCCGGCCACAGCCCACCTCTCCAAAGCAACTCAAGCCAAAAGTGAACATAAGAGTGGCTTTCTTCCAGCGCTGCATCCATAAAAAGCCCCCGAAGATGGCTGACTATTCTCCAAACATCATATTAAAGGTGCACTGTGGAACTTTTCTGGTGTGGGGTGATTATATTGTTTTGCCTGGAATGTTCCTACTGTATTGCATTAAACTTACCTTGTATATATGCAACTACAGGTGTTGTTCTTGCTCAGAAATACCTTAAAAACATGTATTCTACTCTGAGTGGGCTGCGTCTCCACAGACCTGACCTGAACCTTGGCCTGGTGGTATCGCCTGCTTGTCTCTGTGGAGTTAGATAAATAAAAGGCTTTACTGGGAACATTCTGAGCAAAGCAATAACATCACTATGGAGACATGCAGGTGTGCAAGTGCACCTTTAACATGAGGAGAAAAAGGCAAATGAGTCAGGTGAAAAGTGTTTATAATAGGTAAAACATGAACACTGATGGTGAAGAAGACTGAGAGGCTGAAGGGACTGGTAGTTCTGCTGCTGCGGTAGAGTTGGAGCAGTAGAGAGAATCCAACCTGTCTTAGTGAAGTTGATCATTCTTTGATGACATCTAAGCACAACGAGAATGTGTCTGAAAGCATGTTCATTTTAAACTTTTTGTACTGGTCCAAACCCTTTCCCTTTCCTAACACATTCCTAGCATCTTAATTATTTGCTTGTGAGGGGTTTTTAGACATTTGCACAACTTTCAGAGGATAGAGTGTAGTAATGTCAACAACTACCATGCTAACAGCGCACCAGTGTTACACAGACAATAAAAATCATAATGTCACGCAGACAGCACACATTAGTCTCATGTTGACTCCATGAGCTGCTTTTATAATGTATCTGTACTCGGGAACTTTATTACATCCCTTTAATATGAGCAAAGACATTGTAAAAGAACGGAGAGGGCTTTCTTTCCCAGAATTCATTTATGCTTCGGGTTTGTTAATCGACTGGCTTAGAGCTGCAGTATTACCTTTATTTAGTTTAATAGGTGTTCAATATCGTACAGACGAGCTCTTTAGTTAACGAAGATGATAGAAGAAGCAAAACTTTGACAATAAAAATTTCCGCACGTTCGTCGGCGCCCCCTTTAGCCCGCCACGACGCTCGAGGAAAACCTGTGTCAAAAAGTCTGTTTTCTCTGCAGGCCTCATCTGCATATTTGAATAATACATGCTGCTTATAAGCATATTAAATGGTGTGTGGCCGTGCGTCAGTTTGGAGCTAGAGATTAGACCTTCTCAGTTAATTATAGAGATGTCAAGTGTCAGCGGGTGCACCTCTGCCCCTGGGGTCGGCCCCTCTGGTTTGGTGATTATCTGCACAAACTATAGATAAAGTGTCATCATACGGGCTATTACGGGGCTGAAACAGAGGCTTCCCCATAGCCTGAATTACTATGCACAGTCTGTCAGGGGAACACACACAGGCCCCTAATGGCTTCTCAAACAGTTACTAGGCTCAGTCTTATATTCCTATGGCACTGTTTGAAATAAAGATGAAGGCCTGATACTACAGGTGAACAGGGTAAAACAATATTATAAACTCACCATTATTATCAACTTTTGAGCATTACACTTTCTTAATATAGGTATATATTATGATTCTTAGATCAGAAATCAATTGTAAACCATAATCCAACTGTGTATTTCCCTTCTATGAGGCTACTAATTTACACACAACTTTTTAGAGTACACCCCCATATCAGATCTTGCTCAACAACAGTTAAAGACACCACCTTGTCTCCATGAAGATGACGCCATCGGAGCAGGTTAACGGTCAGATCTGTGGAGAGGTGACCACATTCACAACATGAGCAATCTTTGCATCATCTTAATGCAATACCTAGGAACAACACAGCATCTGAAACTCTTTGCAGGTTAAAGGACCACATCGAACCAAATCTATCCTCTGCACACAAAAACAACATTCTTATCTGTAGCATCTCACCTTTGCTTATTAAAGAGCTCCATCTGATGTTAAATGAACCCTTTAAACCTCCCTCATATACGCTCACAATAGCAGCAGACGTGTTTTGGTCATTACCACAGCATTTAGAGCCAGCGTAGTGGAAAGAGGAGCGGGCCGAGGGGAGTGCCTTGGGGTTCGCCTTGTCAGAAAGGCCAGTCAGACGGGGCAGGCCTCTCTGTGTTCCTGTCAATCCGACGCGCCCCTCTGAAGTCCATTTAAAGGGAGGCGGAGCGGCTCACTAGTTCCTATAACAGGTGAGAGGGGCCGTATTATCAGCCCTGAGAGAGAGATGGGCAGATGTGATGTGTTCTTTCAACTGTACACCGGCGCACACACAAGCGCACTGAAAAACAAAGGGAGACGGGAGGAAGCGGAGAAGAGAAAGACCGGGGAGTAACTATATATTTTTACTATAGAATTTTTTATAAAACTATACCATTCAAAGCACCTGCCAACTTGTCATTATGTTGTTTTTTGTGTCATAATAATCACTCTTCTGTGTTAAAGTGTGGACACACAATTATCTTTATTAACTTCAAATTGGCGTAAAGTTAATAATAGTTGGTTTTGGATTACAGGTGGTGGTCTGAGGTAGTAACACAGTAACTGAACTAATATATAACGTTTAACTTTTAGAGACCCCAGCTGCTTTTTTCAAGTAAAATTAGCTAAATTCAGCCTTATGTCGCCTGCAAATCACCGAATGCACCAGCCAGAATTATAAGGTACTTTCATCCACAAAGCTCAAAAGCACCGAAACGGATCACAACAGTACAGTAACAACGACGCAGGGCAAACACCTGTCCCTTTTATGCAGCAGACTGTGGCCAAACAGAACATTTACCAAACGCACAGATATCATACATACATAGCAGCACTTGTGTACTTGTAAAATCAGAGGTGAACCACCAAACAGATAAGTAGCGTGAACAGAAGGCTAACGCACTCACTCCTGCTGTAATCAACTCATCTATTTGTACTCCCATCATGGAGTCACCAAATAACCATGTATATTTCCTCATGTGTGTTAAAAACAGCGAGTATTTGAGCGCGTGCCAGCCCTAAACTAATAACATGTCAGGAAAGTCTTTATAGCCACTTAATGCTGCTTCTGATTGGTCACCTTTACCGGCTCTAATCCCTTATTTCGGTTTTGTTTACTTCCCAAAACAAAGGAAAAAAGTTAGCTGATCCTCTGAGCAGAGACGAAAAAGGGCAGTCTGATCTGTCACTGCTGCAGAAACACAATAAAACATCACATTGGCAGTAACTATAACGGCATTACAGCAGAGGAAAAAGTAATGAACCAGTAAACCACTCGATACCGGTAAAAGTAACGGCGTTATACTTAAATTGCATTATTCCCTACACTGATTACAGTATATGTAAGTATGTATGTGTTCTTTCTGAGGGGATTTGCATGGCGAAACTGAGATGTTAACAGATAAAGGAGTTGGGACTGCAGCATAGATAAAAACGAGAAGACTTTTGTTTGTTTGAGAATAAAACAGTTTGTATAGAGGGGAGGGTGAACCAGACAGAGTACGCTATCTTTTTCAATTGACTGTATATTGCAATACGCGTTTCAGGTTTTTAGGAGCGTGCTGGGGGCTGAGTGAGGAGTTTGTTTTGGTTTGGGGGGAGCTGACACAACATCCACGGCTCTCTCCGTCAGGCAATCCCCTCTATGCCCCCCCCTCCCCTCCTTCTACACACACACACACACACACACAGCCAATACAGTCCCGCCCCTACCCTTCCAGCCTCCTCAATATTTCATGGGACGGGCCCACGCTGACTAACTCAAGGCCATGCAAGCCGGGCTCCCTCACCGACCAAAGCGCTCGCAAGTCTGCCGAGGTTCACTCCTGCCAATATTGTCGATCGCAGAAACAATAACATTTAAGCCGCATTTCCCGAGAATCTGATAAATGAGACAAAGGTAGAGAATCCAAAATGGCCGTCATAAAATGTAGATGACCACGGTTGCGTTCAAATGTTCTTTCACGAGTTGGAAAAGCGCAAAGGTGTTGTTTGGACAGTTTACATGGTGCAATAAAGGAAAACAGACTACTTTGTGGATTTTTGAGGCCGCAACAATTACTAGCGCCTTCCTGTGGGTCTAAGAAGTTATAAGTTCTTGAGCTCAAACTTCAGCGATGATTGCGTGGTGTTACTCTATACACATAATGCTGGACAACTTTTTACTATAGTTTTGTTGGTGTTTTGTCTATCTGTGTTGGTTCCATTGAGGAGAATAGAAATACATCTGAACTAAACACCAATATTTATATTAATTAAGTTATCTAAGTAGCCTATGTATAATTTTATTTGATAATGATGTACCACAGAGCCACACCTCTCAAAATGATCAAACGCACTTATAGACTCATCACCGTGAATAGTTAGAACGCTCATGGACGTGTGAAGAAAGTGAGGAATGAACCTATACTATATCCGTTTTTCATGTTTTTACTTTAACCGTTAAAATGAATTTCTCAGTAGATAAGAAATTGAAGATGAACAAAAGCAGGTTTGTCCCAGTAAGAAGTTAAAAGTACAATTTTGACTCAAGATTAAAAACTGGACTGGACATGGAGTGTTCTTCAGATAAAAACAACTTCATTAACCTCCACTGTTGTTGTGCTGAGTGGATACATGTCAAACTCTACCCTAAAACAAATCTGAAACTCTAAAGATCATTTGGGTGTTGTATGAAAACCAGAAAGTGTATATGGATTTGGCCTGGCTCTTTGTTTTTTACCAAGTCAGTTCGGCTCAAAAATCAAACCATCAAACGCTCCAATTTTCACCAATCTGCCTTGTTTTGTCTAGATTTTCTTCAAACCGAGTGTCATTGGAGAGTAAAGTATGTGTATGCCGGAGTCCTTTGTATTTTTCTCTCTCTAGCCATAGTGTGCGTCTGTGTGTGTGTGTTAGCAAACGAACGTGAGCCGGCTTTGTTTTTCTTTTGAACATGCCTTTGATGTTGCTGTTTATTTATTTATTTCTCGCCAGCGAAGGGGCCCTCTCTCGGCGGTTAGGGCTGCAGTGGATTGGGCGCGCGTTTCGTTCCTGAGTGCCATCCATCAGCGCGCGTGATCTGATGACCCCGCTCCCTATAGCTGCCGTGGAGATGCGCCGGGGGACTTTTTGGTTTTGTGTTTTTTTAAGGAGATGCTGTGTAACCAACCAACCTGTCTGGCTGGGTATCAGTGTGTGTTACATGTAAAACAACTATTTCATCTCTGGCCATGAGCGAATGATTCACTTTGGTTTTCCTCTGGTAATAGAGCTGCTTTGTGGCAGAAAGATACCTGTGTGTTTTAAACTTCACTGGATTAAAAATAATGCCGTAATAGCACATGATAGCTGAGTCAATTCACTTTTCAAGCCACATTCAAAACATACTCCACATGCATGACATAAAATTAACACAGTTTTCAGCTATAGAGATAAAGCTGCACTATGTAACTTTTCCTCATCTCTACAGACACATTACTGCTTTGTCTGAAGTGTTCCACTACATGGTATTGGACTTCACCAGGTCAGATCTGTGGAGACAGGAGTCTGCTCAAGCTGTTTGTACCACAATAAAAATACCTGAAATTAGATAAATAGTACAAAGGGAGGTTTAATGCCATAGTGTGAAGCATTCCTGGCACAGCAATAACATGGCCATAAGACGGGACGTGGTGAACACTGTTCCACAAAGGTTACACAGTGCACCTTTATCACTCAGCTACTGGACAAGCAAATTAGTTACTCTAAATTGCACAGACCAACTTGCCTATGCCAAAAGTTCAAACATATACTAAAAAAAGTTTTCACATAAGAGTTTGAGTTGGGTGAGAACATGTCTGTAAGTATTACATGTGGAGTTCCCCAAGGGTCAGTATTTGGACCTTTTATGTTTACACATCTTGATAAGACTCATACACCAACAATGACAATTACAACACATATAAAAACATAAATATACTCCAAATCTGATGGTATTTATGATCTAAAAGTTTCCAGCTCCTCTTCACTGCAGCCTGTGAACCATGGCCTGCTTGTTCACTCGGACTTGGTCTTGTCTGGACTTGTGTGGATGGGGTCTTCTCAGGTGGATAGCCATCTTTCAGTCTTCCAGAGTTCAACATGTCGAGCCACAACTCTGACAGACACCAAAGCAGACAGACTGACAGCTGAAGCAATCCTGGACTCTTGTGACTTGTAGACAGACACAACTGGAAATCCATAAGTCTCTGTTTCAGAAGTCCATCGTACCACGGTAACATAGTAAGTACATTTTTAAATTATTGGCCAAATATTGTGCAATATGAATTTTTATTTTTTACATTATAGAATAAAACAGGAAATAAGTCACTTTTTCTGTTCATATAAGACAAAAGTAGCAACTGTGAGCTTTCTTGGAATTTTATTGTTAATCTCGGGGCTGATGACAAAAGCCAGAGTGTAAATGCAGAAGCAACATCACATAGAGAATGGTACTGTAGGGGGCATTTTACTATCTAACAATACGAGCTCAAGGCCACAGTAGAAACACTGCATCTGATGTGCATTGGATCCGGCCTCTTTTATATTCAGCTACAATAATAACATCCAGTACATAGTTAGGGTAATCGGCGTTAAATGACTTTATGTTGACTTCTCATTCTTTTGTGCTGTATTGAAAAAGAACCACTTGACAACAGACATGACAAGACCCAAAAAGACACGCAAAACGTCAAGATCACTGAAAAAAGAAAACAAAAGAAACATATGGACTATAATTCTCCAGAAACAAAATACAAACTTTCAATCAAAAAACGAAATTAGCCATTTGACAGTATGATGATGAAATGTTGACCCTATTATGCAATCTTTTACCATTTAAATATTTTATGGTAAACGTACGCAATGTAAGCTGCTCGTCTCCATGGTGATGTTATTGTGCCTCGAATGCTTCACAGTATGGCATTAACCTAAATATATCTAGCATTTTTTCAGTTCCAGGTGTTTTAATGTTCAAAAATATCTTGAAAAACATGCATTATCGGTGTGAGATCTGTAACTTGCCCTGGCATTTCCTTTGACTCAACATAAAATAATGAAATGGAAAAAGGAGATATCTCAATTGGTTCAACAGATCCAGGTTTTTAGTGTTTTTTAAAAAGAAAAAGACAACTCGAACCAACTAACCAACGTACTAAAGTGGAAGATAATTCAAACTTGTGCATTGTTGACTTGTTTTGTTCAGCTAAAGGTCTTGGGTCCAATTTTCCCTGTTAATTCTACTGGGGTAATCAAGCGTCCCGTGTGTGCTGACCCACTGAAGAATAAGGCTGCGATCAATCACCCTTCAGGACTGTCCCACCATTTTACAAGTGACTGCTCCTGGACCTCCACACCCCAATACCAAACCATAACTGCACTTTAAGATACATCTATTTTGGGTGCCTGTCTACTTCAAAATAACCCCTTGCATTCAAGTCTTTCATTTATTTTTTCGCTTTTATAAATCTTGACAGCCTATTTCAAATCGCTTTTTCTTATCCCTATATACGAAATTGTATTATATCTTTAACAAAAAAAGCAGGCTTGTCCCGATACACATTTGGGAAAACCTTTCTTTAACAAGCATGCCAACAGAATAATTAATACGTTTTGACCCCCTCCTACGCTGGTCAGAAAAGGCCCTATAGGCTAACTGTGTTTTTGGAATATTTAGCATAAAATGAGCCTATTAATATCGAGAGTCAATTATTTTGCAAATAGTTGTGTCGACACCGCAGGTTATGAAATACTGCCCACTTTGAAGACCTTTAGCCAGAGGCGCTGCATGATAGTATAGCACGGGTTACTGTAAATCGTAATGTATTTTTGATTCAGTACAATTTTAAACCTCTATTAAATGTCCACACAGATAACATAAGGTTAAATGGCTCTTTATTCAAATAGACGTTGTAATCATAGAGTGCTTGAACAGTAAAATCCTCCAATCAATAAGAATGGTCACATTTTTATATAGCGCTTTACACAAAAGTAGGAGCTGGAATCGCATCGCCAACCTGTGGGTCAGCGGATCAGGGGTGGCACCAGGGGGAGGGGCTTGAGTGGGCACTATCCTCTCCTAGAATGGCCAATGCTCCAATAGCTCCCCTAAAAGTTTTTCCTCACTTCCATAGCATATCCAATCCCGACTAAACGTGTTCAAACGGCAACCGCACAGTCTTCAAAACGAAACTGAATTCCATATTACGTTTTATGAATAACTACTTGTTTAAAGCAGCAAAGCAAACATGGCAGGGGGTGGGGAGTGTGCTTCGTTGTTAAAAGCTCTAAATTAACTTTTTAACTGAGCACCCACATCGAAGACCTTAACACCTCCAACCGAAAACGTGCGACGCCGCCCCTGCAGTGGATCTGACCGCTCAACCGACGTCTACGTCAAGAGCGGGATTCAAACCGCCAACCTTCGGATCAGTGGGCACTCTACCAACTGAGCTACTGTTGCCCATACATTTGTTTTGCTTCAATGGCTGAAACAAACAGCAGCTGGTGAGGAGGCAGTAACCACAGAAATGTAAAGAAACTCATTTGGCCCACCATCTTGTACTTTTAGAACAATATCTAACAGAAATTTTTAGATTTGATATTGATGTTTTGAGTAATTCTGTTCAGAGTGCATATTTTACACGCAATTTAAGGCCTGAAGAAAGCTGAAAATATGAGCGTAAAGTTGTCTCGTGTTGGCTAGTCCCAGGTCGCGTTAATTACTAGAATCCTATGCACACAGTCACATAACAAGACAATATACCAAGTTAGTTTTTCCACGTTCCATGTGAAAAACCAGGGTGGGTTCATGGGTGCAGCAGTCAAAGCAGGGACTCCCAGACTTCCCTCACCCCAGACACTTCCTCCGTTTCCTCCGATTGGACCCCAAGGCGTTCCCAGGCCAGCCAAGAGACATAAAAACAAACCGTTCAATTGCAGTTCTTCTTGCAGTCCTAGACTATGCAGCAACCATGGGCACTTCTCCAAACCTGCGCTGGGATACCTAGATGTAATATTATGTGCAATCTGACGAGGTAACGAACTCCACGCACAAAGTCCGCACACAAATTAGAAAAATAACTCACCCGTAAGGCTAAACCTGGACACAGTATGGATAGTTTTACCCCATAAATGTCCATAGATTAGATGTTGAATGTTTTAGAGATAAGAAAACCATTTCCAAACCCCATTAAGTCTATAAATTGTACAGTGTCAGTAGTACATTGAGTGGCTTGTCTCCAGCACATTCATATGGCTCAGTTCTGTATCTGGCTGTCAGCTGCTGCCTGCTGGATCCAGGCCCCTTCTCTTTAACACTAATCCCTGGACAGCTCCTTCTTTCTCTCACCTGATTAGAATTTCTACTGCGGCCTCCGGGATCACCACCATTTCAACATATTTTATTTAACTGCTTTTGTAAGCCCTAATATTCAACAGCTGTGATCTATGGCAGAATTACAATTTTCAGGGTCAAGGAGGGACTACTGTAGACGAGAGGTGGCTCCAACCGCGGCTTTGGGGGTGGTAGAATGGGGGGAGAGGTAGTGCGAAGAAAAAAAAACACAAAAGAGGAAGTAGGAATCTCACAAGTTGTGTTTAAAAATGAATGAGAAAATGGGTAATCCCAGAGTCGCAGCTTGAAACCAGAGAAAATCAATATGGCTTCTCGCAAGTTCACTGGGGCCTCACAAGTCCTTGAGATGAACAAAAAGTTGTGCATTTTGTTGCCACGTCCCCGTACGTCTCTATAGATAAGTGTGTGCTTTAGTGTGCACCTGGGAGACTGTAGAGAGAACGTAATAATGACGCACACACTGGAAATATAGTGCTTATATAATGTATATGGCAACACATGATCTTAAATGTGCTCTGTGTTGTGTCTCAAGCCTGTGAATGAAATGGACTGGTGCAGTGAAGGCGTTTAGTGCATCAAAATTATAAAACAAAAACATCATAAACTAGATATATGCTTTGGCAATACTGTGCAAAATAAAGCAAAGTAATTTGTTAAGTGTAAAATATATTCAAATCCATGGGCGTCGGACTGGGGGAGGTAGTGTCCACCAGCGACCTGACCAGCGATGTGCCAAAAACAAAACAAAAACAAGAACAATCAAAATTCATGCAGTTAATGTGTTTTATATGCGATTAAGGGTAGCTCAAGCCTCTTCTGCTTCTGAGACACTTCACTGTGATTGGTTGATCCCATCTGTCACTCACTCAGAGCATGAGGCCGACCAATAGGATAAGTTCTGACCAATAGGATAAGTTCTGACCAATAGGATAAGTTTTGCGAAAAAAGTGTGTGTGAAAGTAGAGCACTTAAACACCGAATATGACAATGACATCAAAATAGCAGATCGTCTTGGGGTTAGATCGCTATTCACTTTTCTCACCATATTGCCCAGCCTTAACTGCCTTACAATGGACATAAATGCTGGACTAAATCGTGTTGTTTACCCGGTTATCCTTCCATAGTCTGTCAAATGTCCAATACCACTTCCTGGCTCACGACAAGCTTCTCACAAAGCCCAGCTCTGGGACTGCTTACATCATAAATCTTTAATTGCCCCCAACAATCAGAGGGAGTGGTAAAAGGGGGAGTCCACAAGGATCTGTTTGCCCCCCTGATTTTAACACATAATTATCATATTATTTAACTCTCCGTCCAAACTATCTCCCACGTCTTTGAGTCAACGATGCTTTACCTTCACCACGCGTCAAAGCCCTCACTTACATGCCCACTCCTCCGGGCTGCCATGCTAAGCGGTGCCCCCCTCCATGCCCCCTCCAAGCCCCTCCCCACTTCATTAGCGGGCTCTTCAGTAGCCTGTCATGGCGTATGTGCTCCATCAAAGCTGATCGATTCTTGTTTTTTTCAGAAAGATGTCACGGGTGATCACCGTTGGCTCAGATCTTTTACACTACGGGAGGAGCGTGACTGGCAGGCCGACGTTTGAAGACACCGATTCCTCCACTGATGCCTCCCAGTTGGAAATTTAGAATCATGTCTGCTAAGGCCCCCATATGCATCGCACTGTACGGGGCTGCGTCCAAAATCTCTGTCCAAGAACAGCTAGGACACTTGGAGCGTCAAAGGTACCTGACCAAATCTAAAGTCCTCATTTGTCTTCATCGAACACTGAACACTGAATGAGTCATGAGTCAGTGAATATGACTTTAAAACATCGCCTTTGAGTGTCTCTCTGTTAAATATGTCCCATTACAAACACACATGACCTAAAACATTCTTAGAAAAGCAAAGTTAAATAAGGTTAAAATGTATTTGTCCAAAAAGGGCAGGCGAATTAAAAGCTGAAGACAAAAATGTACCCGGTGTTCATTATGATGCAAATGATATTGCTGCATACAACTGTATGTCTTTGTAGTGGTAAAGTGTTAATTTGAGTTCAAAGGCTGTGGCAGTATTCTACAGGGACAGTGATGGAGGAAGATGGAGACGGGGGAGAGGAGAGAGAGAGAGCGGGAGGTGGGGAGCTCTGTTCTGACCGAGATCTGTACTTACGTGGCCTTCGAACAACCTAAACTTCAGAATAAAAGAACATGTATAGTTATAGAAAATACACAAAGTTCTGAATATGCACAAGCTTCTATTTTTCAAGCTGCTTTACCTGATTTTCACAACACAAAAGGAGGACGTAGGTATCATTTTGGATGTTTTTATTGCACTAAGAAATGGTAAAAGAAAAATTCAGATCTGGACAAAAAGTTGTTCACTCCTACAACTTTTTGTCCAGTTGTTAGATTTGAAATTTTCTTTTAGTAGACGGAGGGATTACACAAAGAACACAAAGAAATGTAATTACTGTGAGCAGGCTTGCATCTCCACAATCCTGACTCGTATTTGGCCTCCACCTGCTTGTCTCCAACGAAATACTGCTCCTCAAGGTTTAATTTTCCGCAGTATTGCATGAGACATTTCTATCTCCGTGCAGAATGTTCCAAAGTAAGGCTTTAATCCATTTTGTGCAGGTGACGTGCAGCCTCCAGAATGTCATGCGGTGCTTTAAATCTGTCACAAATTCTTTGGCACATGGGGTGTTTTTGGACACAGAGGCAAAGCAAGGGTGGATCACAAGCCTGTTTGAAAAGTTTGCATGTTTTGTTTTGGTTGCCCCAGCATCCATTCAAAATCACTTTAAAGGTTATTGCGCATAGTAACCCGTCTGTAGAAAGTACAGACAAAACGCATTAACAAGGCATATGCTGACTTTAGCGCGCCTATCACGATCACAGTTAAACACGTCAAACAAGCATCACATGTACTTTATATGCACGTCCACTGTGTAATAATAGCCTCATTGTAGCTTGTGTGTGGACAAATGCTAATAAAGCGTTGGCTAGCGCTGATGGGGGCGAGCGACAGATAAAGGACAGACCAGAGAAAGACACCCATTCTGCCGGAGCTGCCTGCGTGTACAAACAGAGAACATGGCTCCTTTTTTCTCTGCACGTTTTTACTGCCCCATACGTTTAGATAGGGCACAAGAGCCATTGTAGTGGACACATAGGGGCATTGTGGTATAGGCCTCCTTTGGTACTGTGGTGGTGTGTGGGTGTGCGTGTATGTGTGTGCGGGTGGGGAGGGTGTAGAACATGGGACCGTCCCGGGAAAGAGAGTCCAGCCTCCCGCCCACGCAGCTATTCATGGCTTTAAGCGTCCTGTTATACGGTGCCATTTTGAGGACGGTGGACCAGTCAAAAGACATATTTCGTTTTGATTTGTTAATTGTTATGACAACGGTCTTAATTTCAATCATTCTGGAACACAGGAATTAGCAAAGAGGTACAGCCATCTCATAAAGACTAAGCACAAAGCCTCGTTTTAAAGGAATGGCAAGTTTGGAGATGGTTGCAACATCGTGTGGAGACTACTAGAGGAAAATGTGGGTTGAAATACATCTGAATTATATTGTAAGATGGAATCAAATGAGATGAGTGGTGGTTTAAATTTGCTTTGAGCAGTGTTAAGCTTTTAGCACAGTCGATGCGGTAGTGCAGATGAACCAGGACACCCAAAGACAGAACAAGAACTCCTCAGACATCAAGTCTTTAATTCTTCCACCACTTTGGTTTTTTTCACCCGTCCCGTGTCTGTATGGGAGACGGAGCCACAGTCACTTAAGAAGGGTTAACTCCTCTCTAAATTAAATATTAAAAGGTGTCTGTACCTGCTACCATTGTTGCCTTTTTGGAATAAGATATAACCCATTTTTGACAAGTTTTCATCCCGAGTCAAGACGCTTGTCGAAAACCAAATCAGCGGAGGGCGGCGGGGTTTGGGTTGGGGGGTAATGATGAATAATCCAGTTCATATTCCCAACAAGACAGAAAGAAAAGGTGGAGGAAAAAAAAAGAGAGATGACAATTGATGCATCATGTGACAAAACAAATCGTTAAACGCACCTCCACGCAGCCTGCTAACCCCACCTCTCCCTCGCCCGTCCCGCTTTTAAAAACTTGTCTTAATACCGTTTCTTAATGAACATAATAGCCCAGCGCTAATAATGAAAGGGAAAATAAAAACATGTAAAAACGCGGAGGGTGCTCTGCGAGTTGTCGCCGGCGCACAATTATTTCCTTGTCAAGTGGCTGTGTTTTTAATGAGGCCCTGTGGGAATGACGTCTGTCAGTCAGCCCTGACTTTTTGACACCATTACAACTTCAAATAGGAAGCCGCCGCCACGCTGCCTTCCACCGCTCCGCGCATCTGACAGGCTGAGGGGGGAGGGGGAGGGAGGGAGAGAGAAAGGGAGGGAGAGGGAGAGGGGGGAAAGGTGGCAGGAGGAGGTAAGTACACACATGTTGGGTTTCCATGCTTTGTGGGGACATTACATTGACTTGCATTCATTTCCTGGAGATTGATCCTAATCTTAACCACGATTACTACTCACATAACCTTAACCTAAACCCGAACCTTAACCTATTTGAACCCGTAACTTTACTTTAAACCATGTTATTATCCTAACACATTGATGGATTTACCTTATGGGGACCTGCATTTTTCCCCCATGAGGAAGGCTTGTCCCGTAAAGTGAACACAGTTTTTAGTCCTCATATTGTAATTATTACCCAACCAGACACCCACACACAAAAAAGTGATTTGGAGCTGGCGAGGACCTTACTCCCTACAGAAAACTTCCTTATTTGCGCTTTTTCACACTGTACATTTTACATCAATTTTATGTTACTATATATATTTGTACCAGCATTTAACAATTGGTTAGACCTGCAGCCTCACACTTACATAAGGCTTTAACTTTTTTGGTATTTCATATAAGTTAGTTTGAATATGTATGTTTACTATTTAAGTTGCACTATGTAACTTTTCTGTCACCTGTTTGTCTCCATGGAGATTTTATTAGTTTGTCTTAAATATTCCATAGTAGCAGCCACTTTGCAGTTATTTAAGTATGTGTTTTTAGTGCTAAAAATACATTGAAAAACAAATTGTTGCTGTGAGTGGGGTGACCTCTCCACAGATCTGACTTGTATTGACTTGTGACTTGGCCTATTTGGCTCTATATTTGATATTTGCTTAATGCGATACTGTGGAACATTCCAAGCAAAGCAATTATATCTGCATATAGACAATCTCCACCAGAAAACGTACATAGTTCACGTTTAAGTAGTGATAATTACACAAGTAGTGATAATTGCACATCTTTTCACCGTCTTCCTGTGTCCAAATTTCTGTGTCTGGGCGTAGGATGGGACAGCCAAAAACACACTATTTTGTTGGCCATTAATATGATTCTTTGAAGCAGCAGTGTGGCTGGAGAAATGTGGGGAGAGAGGAAGAGGTGGGGGGTGAGGGGCGATACATCTCTGAGCGCCCCAAAAACCCTCCATCTTTGGTCCCTGAAACAGAATTACAAATGTGCTCTACGGGAAGCATATTGGGGACACAGGCCCAACTCTACTTCTACGTTAAAGTGACATTTTGTATCAATAACACCCCAATCACCCCAAATCTGTAATATCTTTTCACTGCAAAAACACAAGGAAACAGTAGTATAGATTTCATTTTTTTTAACACCTACAACCGCGTCACAGAGTCAGCAAATTTACATACGACAACTGAAAAGTACATGTTTAAAAGCTCAATTTAAGAATGAAAAAAAAAACAAAAAAAACGAAGAGAAACAAAAATCACGTTTGCATTTGGTCCTGTTACAGTCAGCGTCAAAAACATTAGTAAAAGGTTTGATAAATGTACAGATCTAATTACAGAGACTTGAATGGAAATTTCATAAACTTGTTCATAAATAAATATCAACAGAAGCACTGCTATGAGACACTATACATACAGTAAGAGGTTAAAATGTCTTTACAGTGAGAAAATAAGTCCATGTTAGTGTGTTGTGGTCTGTGTCAAAATATGCTGTGTGTACTTTGTATTTTCAATTCGTAGTTGCAATTTTGAACCTCCCCGATACCAGAACAACCCCCCTAAAAGTAATAATAACGCTTAAGAATTGTAGCAAAAAAACGTTCCTGTTTTGAGTATTGACATTATTATAACTACACTTTAATTAGCCTTAATAAAGCAGTAAGAAAGACTTAAGTCATAAGGAACAAATATTATGAATTAAAGCTACCATGTGTAATCTGTTTGGCCGACCCGCTCCCGTTGCATTCTCACATATCGCCACTAGATGCTTTCTACGTTACTGCTGTCTGATTGTGTGCCAGCTTTGGTCTGACATAACAAGATCATTATTAAGGATAATTAAAAGGATAGTTATTATAAAGTGGTACCAACTCAACTAAAGAGGATGATGATGCAGTTTAAGTTTTACCAGTTACACGGAGAGAACTCGATCTATTAAAATCGCTCACTAGCTCGTCTCCACTTGCTCTGTTTGCGTGTGTCAGTGTCTACTCCTGTCTGTTTTTAATAACATGTCTCACCTAAAGGCACTCTCCTCAGCTCTGCGTCGGGATCTCCATGAAAACAGCTGAATCATTTTGTTTTATGTCCTACTGCTACACTTACATACATGTGCAAAAGACTTCAGCCCCAGCCTTTCTCCGTCTGTCCTAACGCCGGACCCATCGGGGAGCAAAATGTGGGGGGAAAAAAAATCTATACATTTGAAAACGCTTGTTACAAAATCTCTCCCTAGCGGCGAGTGCCGAGGGACACAAAAGCGCACTAAAGACAACACCATGAAAAATATTTAGTATTAAAAAAAAAAAAAGCGAGTCCTCTGAGAGTCTGACGGAGAACAAAAAGTGAAAGAGTTGAGAGAAAATGGGAAGAAAGGATAAAGGAACAGCAAAAAGAAAACGCGGATTGGAAAAAGGGGCTCCCTGACAGCGTTTGGAAACTGTGATTCATGGGGAACATTTGTCCTAATTACAGCCGAACAACGCGTTTGTCGCTATTAATCACTTTATGTGTTTTGTATTTGTATAAGGGGATGGGGGTGGAGTGTGTGTGCGTGTGTGTGTGTGTGTGTGCGCGAGTGTGTGAAAGAGAGAGAGGGGCGATCAGTGGGCTCTCATATTGAAATAAATAGCCAGGATGATGACGAGGAGGATGATGGCGCCCAGGATGAAGACCAAGACTCTGTTCTGGATGATCCTAAACAAGAGACACAAAAAGAGAGAGGTCAAGAGAGGAGTTAAATGTGTACTTTGTGCATTAAAGCAACAGGGTGTAGTTTTTGTGAGAACTAGTGGAGAGATGTAGAAGCATGAAATTGAACCCCTCGCATAAACAAACAACGTTTATCTGTGGGTTTCAGAATGATGAAACATTTGGACTGGTGCCACAGTGATTAACAATTTGAAAATTAAAATAACAGATGAAACAAGACAACAAGAGTGTGCAAATATTACAAATCAGCTGTCAAAGTAAAGGGAGGTGACTTTGAGGATGTGAAGAGAAAATATATAAATATACTGTGTATATAAAATGCATGAGTTGTTAAACATTTTTTTTACATAATGCCCTATATCTTACTTCATATATTTGTCTTCTGCATGTATATAAAATGTAGACTGGCAGTGTCTTTCTGTCCATTTGTATGAATCTGTGAGTCACAAATTGGTGCTAACAGAAATGGCAACAATGAAACTTTGGAGTCTTTGGACAAATTATTGTTAGCACCCCAACCGACTTTAGTAAGTTTGGCTGAAAATTCACCTTTTTAGCCTGTATTGATCTTTTGGTTAAATATAAAGTACTGTGCGCTCTATTCAACAGTAGCTATTTCGAAGATCAACCCTTAAGTTGTGCAACAAAAGTTCACTGAAGATAATATTAACTAAAATGATTGTAAATTTTATCATGTACCAATACACTACCAACATGTGATAAGAGACACACAGTGTACTCTTCCAAACCATATTGATTGACTGCTGCCTCCAACTTGAGCTGAAAAACCATCAGACTTTGCACATACAAACATACGGCCGCCATGACACTCCACACACACGGCAGACAGACCCTAAAACTTTATTTGCACAATAAAGTGGAAAAAGTGGCTCACTTTCCTGGAGCTAATAAAATTTCTGAATTACTGATGGAATTCGCCATAAAACCACTCACTCCTTAACACATTTAAATCTTTTCTCCCCACAGCGACCTGAACAAACTCAACCAGAAAAAAAGAAAGAAAAAAAGAAAGAAAAGTGAAGGTGGTGAAGTGTGTCATCTTTCCAAAACACACAAAAACACCCTCACAACCCTCCACTGCCCCTGACAAATGGAGGAATTATCACATTTGCTGACATGCGGAGGGGAGGTGGAGGGGTCCCGGCAGGGGTGTGGGGTGTCCACTGTCCACTTCTCTAAGCAGGAGATGAATAGCCCATGTAGTGGCCATTTATCACCGGAGCAGGAGAGGGAGGAGAGGGCGGGGGGCAGAGGCTGGGTACCCTCTAAAGCTTCGGTCGCCGCGCTCACGGGACGTCCAGCCAACAGACCCGCAACAGCTTCAGCTCAGCAGGTTACCGCTGGCCTCTTGGTCCGGATCCAGGGCCGTAAACAAAAGACGACGTTGACGGGGCAGATGGGAGGGGGCTTAACAGTGGGAGATATGAAAGTGAACACTACACATTTAATGTTCCTTAGAAAAGCAGACACAAAATGCTACGTTAAGATTAAACTGCCCAGTTCTGACTTTTAAAGAGCTGTACCTGATGTCCATAAAACTTAACATCTTAATGCTTTATAAACCAAAACTTTACATTATATTTACATTTTGAAAACACTTGAAAACTTTATTGGTGGCCCATAAAATAAATGTGCATTATGTAACTTTTCTGGTGTAGGGTCTGATACTGGCTTGTCTCCATGGAGATGACATATCTTTGCCTAGAATGCTACACAGTTGGGCCTTTCACAATAACACATTTTGAAGTTCGATATATTGCTGAAGTAAATTTTCAACAATAAACGATAATATTGAAATGCCACTGATAATAATCCAACAGCAGATTTAAACCACAAAAACTATTTAAATCTACAATATTGTTAAAAAAAAATGATGAGCTGTAATAAATAAACAGCAGAATGAAACAATTTAGTACTTAGTTTGCATCTGTAATGAGTCGTAGTTATTAATTCAACCTTTTATAGTTTAAATCTTATACAGCCAAAAAAAAAAAAAAAAAAAATCCAAAAATTTCCCAGTAGTGCAAAGAAACTGCACACACGATAAATATTGACCCCAAAAAAATGATAGACCTATAGACAGCATGGCATTAAACCTGTCTATCTTAAAGGAAACAAGTAGGGGATGCAATCTAGCCACGTTACATGTCAGATCTGTGGAGAGGCGATACCGCTCAGAGTAAGAATGCATGTCAAAGTTGCACAGTGCACCTTGAAGTAGTAAAATTTTCTAAAAGAAAACAAATGAAAAAAAAAAATCTGTATCTCCCAAAATAACTGTGTACTCTCCAAAAAGTACTTTTTAAAATTAGGGTAAAAACATAATGATTTTTTTCTGCTAACAAACAAACTAATTAGAAAAATAAACTGCATCCACAATCCCTCTTGGCAAAAAGTCTTAATGTTTTTGGTGAACCGTTGTGAGCTTGTAATCACCATTTGTGCCACGTGTTGTGTTAGGCTACTGCATAACAAGACAAGATCAGAACAAAAATGTCTGCCGCGAGGTCTAAGGGGGAAACAGATAATTCGTCTGCGGCTAAGCTGATTGGCCGAGTCCGACTGTAGCGCAGATCCCACAGAAACCCCTTCATCAAACGATATTTAGCAAGGCCACGTCTCCTACTATTAATTGACATTCATTATTTAGCATGATTATTTATCCCAGTTAAATACTCGGAGGAGATGCGGCGGCGCTGTGAAGTCTTGTGTACATAGAGAGGGGGGCAGCAGCACTGGGAGGATCGCTCAGTTTGTGCGGGTAATTTTTCAGAAGAGGAGGGGCCACTCGAGGCTCGCGGGTGGGACCAACAACAAGTTTGAGGCGCGTGGCTGAGAAATATAGAGGTACTGTAAAAAGTGCTTTCATTAGTCTGATGGAGCCAAATCATTTCTGAGACTTCAACGTGAGTGCGCTGAGTTGCCAACTTTTAACACTGCGAGAAGAAACCTTAAAAATGGCTTTTATTGACCATAATCCGTCTCTATAGCAACCAAACTATTACAAATTGTACACATGTTCCTACTTTGCTCTGTTCTTGAACATTTATGGAAAGGTAATTTTAATGGGGACACGCCGCACCTGTTCAGCCAAAGTTGGAAATCCCAAACATTAATTCTGTCATATCATATGTCAGAGCAGGGGATTGTGGGAAGTGTAGTAACAAAGGATTTGCAAACTTTGTGGGGAAAATATGCACTTTCTGCGACTGTTTCTTATATATACTTCTTTTTAATTACCCATTTTAAATCTTAATATGCTCACAAAGTGTATTAGTCAGTCATTTTAGGTTTGTGTGTGTTTTTAGAATAAATGTGTAAAAAATAACCTACTTTAGTAAAAATGTATATCTGATACATTTAGTTTTGATACTAAAACTAAAATAGCCTGCGCGAAATTATTCTAAGAAAAAATGGACCCCAGAATATCACTCTCCGAAAAAGAACCCGTCCTAAAATTGGGCAGAGAACACGGTTTCCCTCTGCCGAATGGTTGATCCCGTCCTGACACGTGGCCAGACAGAACAGAACTTATCAAACCGGATCCATCCACTGCCTCTGACACTTGACATCCAGAAAGAGAGAGAGGAGAAGAAGGGAGAAAGGGAAAGAGAGGGAGAGAGAGGGAGAGAAAGAGGGAGAGTGAGAGATGTGAGTGAAGCCTGACCCACATAGACAGTGTGATCCCCACTGTCTGCACTCTCGCAGGTGAAAGTCAATGAGAGGACGTGTCATTGGCTACAAGAATTTGTCCATTGTTGGCAGCCAATCCGATTGAGACTTATAAAAAGAATGGACCAGAAATACAAGCTGCAACAGAGAGAGTACGAGAAAAAGAAGATACTCAAAAGCAGGTTTCAAACCCTTAAAAGCAGGTATCGGGGCCTATACTGAGTAATAATGAGTTAAATAAGTGTGCTGTTTTCTTGGTTAACAGTTTCTATCTTCTAATTTTAGGAAAAGGATCTTGGCTACTTGGGAAAAAAGCCAAGTCAAAGGAGTTTTATCAATAAAAAGAACACATCTGAGTCTTCTTCTTCTGTCGCTGCCTCTGTCAGTCTTTGTGCACACTACTCCCCCTACTGGTGAATGCTAAAATCATGCATTAAAAAGGAAACTGAGAAAGCAATGTTAAGGTAAACACCACAGGCTGAAGGAGGGGAATGGACAATAGAGCTGTGAAAGTATAGAAGAGAGGAGGAGTGTTGAGGAGAGAAGGAGAAGTGTGTGTTAGGAGCAGGATGGAGGGAGGGCATCCCGGGGAGGCACACACTCCACAGAGACACATGAAAATAATGAGGACTTTTCTGTCAGGAAAGATTTACAAAATCGTACCAGTGTTATTAAAATTTAAAATCTTCCATTTTTTTCATTTTTTTTGCTCTTCCTCCCTTCCTCTCTCCCTGTTCTGATGCAGCAGCAGCCCGGCCTTATTACAGCACTAATGAGCGGAGACTCGGGTCCCCTCTCCAGCACCAGAGTCCCAAACGTGGACACATAAAACAGCGTTCTGGTGGCTCTCATAGGCGGACATAGGCATCCGGACAGGCTTACCCCCCTCTCCCAAAACACAACCGCCCATCCCACATAGACCTCAAAAAACACACAAACCTAGCAGCCCGGTAGCATCTCTATGGCCCTTCCTGATCCCTCCTTTTCCACTACCAGACCAATAAAATAAAAATCAATGGCTGTCTGAGCAATTCTGGCTCTCCTCCCTCCAAACCCTGGGAATCTCCGGCGCAGGGGAGTCCGGCGGAGAAGGGGAGGGGCGCGCAGAGGATCAATGTGTTCACAAATGGTTTGAGTGATGGACATGGAGGTGAGACGCTGCTGGCACTATGTACTAACTAATGCATCGACTTATGGCAAACTAATAGGAATAAATGTTTGATAGAGCTACCACACGCACGGAGGGACAAAAGGTGGAGTCTGCGATCAATCCCCCAAAAAGAAAGGTGAGAAACGTGCGACGCAACAATCAAGAGAATGAAAACGAGAAGAAGTCCTGAACAAATGCGCTGGGCTCAAGTTGCTGCGCTCGGATAATGACTTGACCTGCTTGTTCCAGAGATCTGATCCGGTCTATGCTCTGCCTATTGGCCCCAAGGGGCTCTTCAATGCAAATGATTTTTTATACGCACACAGGGCTACCAGAGTGTCTTTAATCGCAAGCTGTTTATGATAAATCATTTAGAGAAGTGTGGCCAACGCTACGTTATTCCCCCACGGTAAATGGTGTTGATAAAACCACTAATAAAATGTATTTAATCTGTTATGTGTTGTAATAGCATCGGTGAGTCAGTAGGTGCTATCTGGGGACCTATCACTTACTACATGTATTCTGTAACAGTGTAACAAAACAAAGGCACACATTATTTCCTTATGATTATTTTATTGGCCCTAAACTAAAACAGAGATGGTTCAAAGGGCCCATATTAGGCTATTTTCCGATCTGTTATAATGTTATTTCCTCATCACAAACAGACCTGGAGTTGTGTTTTGTTTCATTCACACGTGTTTAACACACAAACCCTGCATATTTAGGCTGTGTTCTTCTCTCAAACAGAACACAGTCTGTTCCACCTTGTGATGTCATGTCGTAATACAGGAAGTGCTGCACTGTGTTTTTAAACTCCATAAAACTTCATTGGAGTCATTTTCAATTTGTCAATTTCAGCCCTGGAATTGTCGGTCTCTAGTGAACAAAAGGTAAAGGCTGCTGTTAAAACTTGAAAACTGCTGCTTCATGACATCACAAGGTGGAACAGAGCCTTTTTGAGCTTTGAAGATGTGGACAGATTAATAATAAAGAGTTACTCAAATGTGTGAATGAAACAAAACACAACTCCAGGTCTGTTTTCGAGGAGGGAACAACATGCTTTAAAGCTCACAAGAGTCAATGAAACGTAATGTACTCGGTTTTTCCCATATAAATGAGAAAAATTAGTCTCAGTACAGACATATTGCATAAGCAGCTCTTGGGGTCAAAATAAGCCTGCTGTGTATGATCTACATCTAATTATAAAGTGTTTTATTGTCCGAGAATTAGGAAGTAAGCGCTTAGCATGCACATTACAAAACAAGCATATGAAGGTTGTAAAAGTGCTTATAAACTCATCATGGAGAATAATTAGGATGCTCGGAATGCATAAGGTAAGTAAGGAATAACTTTGGACCGCTGCAAAATGTTTAAAGTTTGCTCTCGTTTCCACGTTTTAAGGCATCTGAGCCATCGTGTAGCACCACCTAACGTGTAATAACGTAGTGACATTAATGTATTCAGTGTTTTTGAGCTATTAAAACACTTTGCTCTCCCACAACCAGTCGCCTCATTTAAAAGTGTGGGACATATTTCTATTTAGAGGACAGGATGTGAGCCATGTATTTCATGTCAGTCTAGCTCCCTCTTTACTGTACCATCTCAGTGCAGAAGAACAGTACTGGGGCCCTGGTTCATCCATTTTTTATTTAGCGGCTAACAACCCCAGCCAGCAGCAGCCTAGACTGGGACCAGCTGAGAAAGTGTATAGTAGAGAGAAAGGGATGAAGAAAGAAAGAGAGGAAAGAACGTAGGAGGAGAGAGCGATAAAGCCATAGAGTGAAGGATGAGTGGAGAGAGAGAGGAGACGTAGTGAACATATTGCATAGAGTGTGTCTGGAATGGCGAAGAACTTTTTTTGCCGGGAGCGTTTTAAAGCAGCGGACGTAGCTCGGTGCCAGTTGTCCCGGTGCGATGTACAGGTGGTTTCACAGCTCCATTCCCTCACGTGAACCTTGCCCTCCTTCGTCTTTACCTACGTCTGTCTCCCTCGCTCCTCCTTATACTGCTCTCTTGTCCCCGCGCTTACATTAAGTTACGGTACATCGGCCTGGCCTTGCTTCTGCTGCAGGGCTGTGCTGGTGAGGGAGGAGGAACAGAGCAGGACCGAGAGCACCGTCATTAGGCTCAGGACTAATTTATCTTTGCTACAGCGTGCAGACTGGTGGAGGAATACCAATACTGCCATTTTAATCTTTTGCCACGCCATAGTATGATATAGTTTAATTTCTCACTCTGAAAAAAACACTAAAACATAAAAAAAACACTTAAGGTGCAGTGTAACTTTTCAGGTGGAGGATACATCAACTACCCGTCTCCATGGAAACGTTATAGTATTGCCTGAAATGTTTCCACAGTTTGACATTAAACCAAGTATCTCCATGCAGACAAGCAGGTTACGCCACAAGGCCGCGATAGGGGACAGATATGAAGACACTGGACTGCGATCATGTTGTATTTTTTGAACAATCCATCAAGTTGAAGTTTAATGTCATACTGCGGAAACTTCCAGGCAAGCAATAATTATTAACCATAGCACCTTAGTCTCAACAGAAACTAGGTAAAGAGTTGTAGGCCTAGTCCTTCCTAAAAATACTCTCTCGGGGTGGAGCTGGCAAGTAACATAAGACACACCACGCTGCATATAGTAGAATTACGCAAACTTTAGAGTAGAGACAATGTTGTTGTCCTTTTGCTCCATAACTGTCTTTAAAACTGCTTTGAAATTACGTTAACTGATAAAGCAATAATTCCTCATTCACTTCAGATAATCCATTTTACCAGTGGACTTTAACTTGTCATGAAAACAAAGAGAAACACCCTCTACATTTGTTGGAGCACAAAATCCCCTTGTATTTTCTGCTCAAGGCCTGGGGGCCCGCTGCAGATCTGATTACAGCCCAATGGGAAAACGCTGAAACACTAGAGTCACTACTGCGGGGATGTGATGTCCAGGAGACTTTTAGAAATGCATTATTATAACAAAAGCTGGGTATGGCCAAGAACATCACAATACCCCTAAAGAGCATTATTCTTAAGAAGTATCTAAAAATAGGTGCCATCAAAATAACTGCGAAACTCTGTGAGACTCTACAAAGAAATAAAACCAACTGAAAAGACCAACTTTTTTTTTTTTTTTTTTTTTACTTTTTGGTATTTATTTATTTATTTAATTTATTTAGGCCACAGAGACAGGGAAGCCGTGAGGATATTGGTGTTTATGTCTGAGTGGTTTTATGAACTGGTAAAAGGAAGATGTTTGTTTGCAGTTTCAAATTGACTCTCCAAATATTTGTGCTGAAATCCCATGTGGGTTTAAGCGTTGCATCCTGTGAGGCTCCAGGCACACACCATGTTGTAGTGTTGCCCACCAGCCAAAACTCAAGCAAAAGTGACACCTACACACTTTTCCTGTACAAATGAACATAAGTAGGATAGGCCATGCAGAGTAAAACGTATATTTAGCAGCATCATTTTTGGAGAAACTAAAAATGTTCTTATATCAGAACGTCCTTGTTCTACACTGAAATGCAGTTTGAAAAGTTGAATCATTTGTATATGTAGAGTTAAAAGTTGTATATGTGTGGTTAAAAGCATATACTGTATAAAGAAGGGGACTGAGTGAGGGTGATGTCACCCATAGTGTTCTGCTACAGTAAAATAAAGCTCGTCGAGGCAAACAGTTATAGGGGCAAATTTGAAGCCAAGTTCCATATTTGGAATTATGACCGTGAGTATCATAGCAACCTAAGAGCCAATCCGAAGTGAGCCTGTTAAAGGTAATGCCCCTTTCCACCCACACTGCTGGTTCAGCAGGGGTGTTAAAGAGATCATATTAAAAGGTCCTATATTACACTAAATGGATTCTTGTGAGCTTTTAGCCATGGTATAATGTTATTACCTCATCAAAAACCTATCCTGAGTGTGTTTTGTTTCATTCACACATGTTTGAGTAATCCCTTATTAAAGCTCCAAAGCTCAAAATGCTCTCTTCCACCTTGTCATGAACCAGTAAGTTAAGCCACCTTTTATATTTTGTTTAGTAAAGATTAGCAATTCCAGGTCTGAAATCATCCAAATGATTCTAGTGATGGTGTAGGGAGATTAAAAACACAGAGGAGCACCTCCTGTATTACCCACATGACATCACAAGTTGGAACAAGAGTGTTTTCGATTTGAGAGAAGAACTCAGCCTAAATAGGCAAGATTTTTGTGTTAAATACAACTCCAGGTTGGTTTGCGATGAGAAAACAACATTAAAACATAGATCAAAAAATGGCGTAATACGGGCCCTTTAAATGGCCATAATTAAAAGTCTATTATGTTGAGGAAATCAATATTGAAAGCAATTTTTGTTTTTAATAAGACAAAATTTAAAAAAAAAAGTGATCTATCAACATGAGGGAGAACAAACTGTGACATGTGCTTTGTCACATATCGCCAAGCCCTACTGTGAAAGATTGCTCTGAGGGAATTAAACTAGCTTGAGTTTGTTTTTACCTGACTCAAGTACAGCCCAAAAACAATGTAAACATCCTGGATTCTTGTAGTGTTTAGGTCACGAAAAGGTCACTCATTAATAAAAAGGTTTTGTTTGTTCACATAGCAACAGAGTAAACAAGGTCACCATAGACAAGGAAGTATCAACTGAATGGAGGCGCACTGTAAATATCAAAAGCCTTGTCTAATTTACTATTTTAAAATACTGAGCTGTCTAAAATTGTGCCAATCGAGTTGCCATAGCTTCTCATAACAAAACAACATTTAGCAATTTGTTTTTATAATTACGTGCAAAGGTAAGAAATCCAGTTGCACAAAAGATATTTAGATTTGTTGATGTGAAAATAGAATCCAAGTCTTTAATAAAAGTTCTTGGTGTCCTTGTGATTATGATTGTGAAAGTACTCTTTGTTTGAATACTGTATTTCTTGAGCTCCTGTGTAGATCAGTAAATACTTATGGTTGGGTGGGATCTTCACCTAGGACCCTACATGAAAGACATCTATGGCTGAACAGGCTAAAATTATTAAATCATACATAAAACTTGTTACACATAATTTCTTTACACCATTTCCACTATACATTATTTGGAAGGTCAAAGGGTCATGTTTGAAGTCTGGAGCAAATTTTCCTTGAACTTGACCTTTGACCTTTAGGCCACACTTTAGGCTCTGTCCTGCAGGGCCTGGAAGAAGAAGTCAGCCAAAGTTCAAAGTTCAGGCTCCAAACGCAGGAGAAGCGTTTAGTTTAACAAGTACGTGCCAGTCTGAAGAATTTGTGGATGAAAAAGTGTGAAAATGACAGGAGCACGTCTGCTGGTGTTGTGTGCAGTTACAGACGTAATAGGGATTATGTGGACAAATGGGTGACAGGGAAAGAGAAGAGGAGGGGTCTAATATCATCCACCAGCACAGATCTGACATTACAACTGAGGTTTTAGTCAGTCTGAATAATCCATGCTTTTACATTAAAATTGCACACCAGATTTCCCAGTCCATACGACCCAGAAGAAAAGGGTATGGGTGCATAGTCATTACTGCTGGAACATGGGGTACAGTTAGAGCCCTCATCAGGGTGATGAAAGATCACCCCTGTAAATAGTATATACAGCCAACTTTTCAACCAACTTTTACTTAACAAGTTATTGACAGATTTTGCAACCGGATTTATTTGTTCTAAGCCTGATTTATGAGAGTTTTAACTCAAAAAAGACTCCAAATTAGAATTTCTATGCACATTTTTACTTTTTTTGTATCTAATATGTCCACAAAATTATCCAAGAAAGTTAAACCTGGCTCTATCCAAAGTACAGTCAATTTTGGACATTTTTACTCATAAAATGTAAAAATTGACAGAAAAATTGTACATGATGAAAAATGTATATTCTCAGATTTATGTAAATGAACCACAGAACAAGTTTCAAATTGTTACCTCTAAATTTAATATTTTTTCCTATTCACCTGTAGTGTCTTGCCTTATCCAGTTCCATTTCCTTACGGAGAATAGTCAGCAGTGTGACAGTAGTGCTAACAGGGGTATTGACTTTTTGCCTCTTCTACATTAGCTTAGCGGCCTAGAGTTCGATCAATAGAATAGAGCGCTCTGCTTATCGAGGCCTGTAACCATTGGGTCAGCCTCATGTGGGAACATAAAATAGGGTAAGAGACACATAGTCAAATTAAGGGAAACTTTGGGGTCCTATGATGACAGCCTGAGTTAATTGACCAAGAGTAGGCATTTATGTGTTGTTTGTTTTGTTGTGCTGGTAGAGGCACGCTCACACTATATTCTCTCCCTCTCTGAGCAGTGCTGTGGTGTGGTGTGGGCGTCAGGCGCCAAGAGACATGCAGATTGTTGCTTCACCTCTACTTTCCCGGTGAACCACAGTTCAAAAGTCAAGGGGCATCCGGGCTGCTCGGGGACTTTCAGAAATGTAAGAGCCAATCCATATTTGCAAAATGCAATTGTGAGACCTCAGGAGGCTGCCCAGTTCTCGACATGTGTATCGAAGGAAAGCACTAATCTGAGACATAATTATTCAGACGGGATCTATATGGGAAGTATTTGAGAAAGATATATTGGCAATTACAGTATTTGAAAGCAAGGATACTCCTTCTTAGTATGGGACAAGTTGCTGAGTAAAAGGTTTAAGAACTTTCTTGTTGTGGTCAAGTCAATCCACCTGATAATATTGTCCTGGCCATCAATACCATCCAATAATCCCAATCGGTAGCCATATATTCCTCACATCACAAAGCCAGTGTGGAAGGCAATGGGAAATTCATGGGGGAGTTGTGCATCAAATATTAATGATTGAGTTTTTTTTCTTTGGCGTTTTCTTTCCCCTAACGTCCATGGCCACTGTTGCAGGAGGAGACTTCCAAAGACGACCAAAGGGCGCAGGTAGAGGCCAGAGGAGAGAGGGGTAAATGTGAGGGACTGCCTGGGCGTTCGATTCTGTCCTTTGAGTGTCCAGAGGTGGGTCAGATTCAGCAGAGGCAGGGTCTTGATACAGTTCCCAGGGTGTAAACACAAACGTGTACACTGTTTGTATCATTGTTTTTCTACTCTCTCTCAAAGCTCCTTTCTGTTGTGTTGTCAGTTGGCAAAGTGGGATTCAGTAGCCCAGTGACACCAGGGAAAGCCAGGTGGATGCTACCAACATAGAAAGAACTCCGGCCAAAGCTTTGCAAGCACATATTTATTGACTTGAACAAAAATCTAAAGTTTATGAAGTAAAAATGAATACTTTCCACTAGTCAAGCAAAAACCCTTGAGGCTAATGGCAGGATAAGAGTGATCTGCAAATATAAGCAGCATAGAACAAGACTGGAAACAATAGTTCAAATAAATAAAAAGCCGATTTCAAATGAACAAACTTTAACAGCATGTCATCTGGAGGCAGTGATCTTTCGTCTTTGGCACATCCCTCGTAATGTGAAAAACCAACATGCCCCATTGCAGCAGCACCAGTGGAAGTGCCGGGTCAGCAGCATCGCCTCTGGCCTTGCTGACCAACACATATTCTCATAATCACCTTGTGCTCTGGTGCTGTCAGGACGCACAAACTCTATGGATCCATGTGCCCTCCTCCAGCCCGTGCCCCATCATCTGCGCTCCTACCAGGGGCTTTGGCGAGCGGGTCCTGCTTCGATACATTAAAAGAGCTGCCCCATGATCAAACGAGCAAATACCTCCCGGGTCAGCAAAGGGCTACCCCACGTCAGTTAACAATGCAGCATTTAAACATCAGACATATGCAAAGCGGCCAGTACACAGGGGAGGAGCTCAGGAGCGGGGCCTGGACCGTGGAGATAATGAGGCAAGAACAGCTCCGCACGAGCTTCACCATGGAGAGATATGAGGCTCTGCACAAGCACAAACTGATGTGGACTGATGTATGTCCCGTTTAACTCTAAATGTTAAACTATTAAAGTCTACACTCGTATGAACACTGTGACTATGAGTAGCCTCTACACCTCATATAGAGGGCTAAACAAGGCTACGAGCACATAACATGGTTGACACTTTAATGCAAAATCACAGCACATTTGACCAATTTCTTCTGCAGCTAATTACAACAGATAGAAGACTACACAGAATGAATTCAGAGAACTAATGAATGATTTGCATACCAAAGAAACTCTATAGGACCCTTATGAAGGCCTACAGGCCTACACATATTACATACCATTCCAAGTTAGTTTGGATTTAATTAACTCTTTCACAAAACCCTTTGCATACCTCTAATATACCTGCTCCTTAAATTAATAAAGGGGAACTGATACTAAAATAATGAAGCCAAAAGGTGAAAAATCCTTTTGTGGCTTATCTCCCTCTCTCGCCCTGCCCACTGCTTGGTTAACCGACTGACCTGCTGTCAAAGGAGTCTTTGTGAGCACGCTTTGGCGGGTAGCCAATCAGATCCTCCGGCTTGTCTGTCTCACAGAGGAAAATGGCGCCCGTGGTATGCCATCAGTGGCACAAATGTGCAGACAGTCTGACTGCAGAGCAGTTCGACTCACTCAGGTCCTTCCACAACTATGCCTGAGGAATTACCTGTTTGGCCCCTGGCCAGAGGGACGCTCCTGCCAGGGCCACGCGTATTTATCTGTTTATTCACTTACACCTTCAGCACAGAGATGTCTTCAAAAACTCCACAGTTCTTTCAAATCCAGTGCCACAGGTTCTGACAGCACTTGTCTTTGAACCAGCCCGGTTCACTGTGTGCCATGGAAGCCCATCTGAAGAACTCAGCGCCAACATGTGTCTATTTTTACTGTCTGCAAGGAAACTTTCCCAACAACACTGGGAATGAACTGTAAGCATGTTCATTTTTAACCTATACCAAAAGTGAGAGTTTTTCAGAGTAGGGGAATCAGAAAATACAGCGGGAACAATGCAAGTGAGAGGAGAAATAAAACACAAGTGATGACAAAGCACTGGTTAATGTTAAACTCAGATCAGCCCCTCAGTAGTGCAGTACAGAAGTATACACAATACAGAACTGTATGGTCCCTGTACACTACAGAACAGTCCCTGCTCTGTACACTAACCTGAGAGACAAACACATGTGCGCTACAAAGTGCAACTTGTGACACATCAGCTGAGGAGTTTATGTGCTGCCTCTGAAACTCACTTCTGACAGCAGCACGTGATGAAACGGGGCACATCCAAAATTATACTCACACTCCTCAGAACCTGCCTAACCTGCTCCAGCCTGGAGCGTGCCCCTCACCCTCCCCTAGAGACGCTCACAAGGAGAACAGGCCAAAGAAAGTACAGGAAGAGGGAGGAAAAGGACTGCAGGCTAATACAGCAATGCTAGAATATTTAATATCTTAGCTTTTGTTGTTTACTTCAACATAGTGTCAAGTCTGCAGCCCATGCATTGATATATACTGTGTGGATACATAGAGGCTCAAATGGCCGTAAAGCCCTCCATGTTTAGATTCCAAACAGAATTGGCGTTGTCAGTGCGTCTCTCGTGTGTCCGTGAGCTCCATGGGGCGGGCTGACGAGGAAAGGCCAGACTCATTTCACACTCCGAGGTGAGCCAGAGAACAGTAACAGAATCCAGCCGTAAAACAGGGAGGGAGTGGGAGGGACTAGGGGGAGGTTGTACATGGGGTAAGGACTATAGCCCATGGTATAGTGTACGTCCACCACAACCCCTCCCATACCAGTGTTCTCACAGTTATCCATTATCAAAAAGCCCTGGCTCTACTGGGCACGTCTGACACACAAGACCATGTGGGACAGGAGGTCTTAGTACAGAGGCTGTAAATGAAGCAGGTGGAAACACACGAGCGAAAGCCATCATAATTCACCATAAGAGCAGGGGACTGGTTTCTGTATTTACAGTAGGTTCATGTTAAGCGTATACGGTGTCATGTGAGCACCAAACAACTAAAACTGCACATTTTTGCCTCTCAGCCCAAGGCCCACATCCACTGAGCAGACTACGATCAATAAATGAGATTTTGTTGCTGTGTTGCTACATGGAGGTTGCTTTTGATGATTTAATTTGGATATTATTATAAAACCTGATAACATGCAATTGAGAACATATACTGAAATAAAGTGAAATCATATTGGTTTAACTTGCTAGTCTGGATCTCTAGATATTTCTCTTTTACAGCTCTAGGTCTTTTTCAGTGTAACTCTTTCAGCTCCAGAGTGTTATCAAAGTCTCGGGCTCTCAGGAGGGGGTCCACACCTCAAACGCAGCCATTGCCATCAGGAATAAGCCTCCTCCGTCTGCTCCTTCATTTGGGTTAAGTGCATGTGCAGTACGTGTGTGCAGGGGCGGCCCACGCACACATGCAGTGCATGAAGGAGGGAGGTTACTCCATGCAGAGTGCAGTATCCTGACATTTGTGGCACAGGTTTAAGTTTCACATTCAGACTTTTGAATCTTCTTGGTCCAGATCAGAAGTTTGTCAGTAAAATCTTCCACTGAGTCCAACAGGCTGGAGCTGAGCATTTCACGGTTCTTCTATTCTGGTCTGCAGGCCACAGTGGTGTGTAAAATGAGAGGGAATGCTATGTTTTGGGAAATCTAATTTGAGGCCTGTGTTTGTTTTCCTGGCCTTATTTTGTAACTGGGAGCTGGCTCCATAGCGGCACAAGTCTCTTTTCCACTGGCTTCACAAAAACAATGTCCAACATCCCAAACTGCTGTGTACTATGCTCACAGGACACAGGCACTGTAGCCGCTCCTGCGCTCCTCATCGCTGTCTCACCACACATTTGCACGGGCCTTAATTGGGAGGTTATCCTCTGTGTCACAGAAACATATGCACACACATATCACACATATAGATGAATTTAAAAACAAATATTAGCAGATGCCTTTTGGCAGCTAATTGCGCTGAGCTCCCTGTGGGAGGAGAGAGGGGTCCTCGGTCGATAATTAATCCTCATTTGGAAAAGTAAATGACATTCATTAGCAGGGAATCCAGCCAAGTGCCATTATTTACATGGCAACAATCTGCAGCGTGCCACAGCGCTTTTAATGTTACACAATCATCTCCAGGACAGAGGACAAGTACAGTTGTGGTTCTGCATTTTTCTCTTCACACCAAGGAACAATTAGACCCAGTGGAACAGATGGGGATGCCTTTATGAGCTTCATCTTTTATCCTGCTCCCTCATCAGCACACAGAAAGTACACAAAAATACAGGGACACATGTCGACACATACACACCCACACACACCCACATACACACCCACACACACCCACATATACACACACACCCACGCACACCCCCACACACGCACGGACACACACACACTTAACCGGTCACTTTGAAAGTGACCATTACAAGAAGCCAAAATCCTTTGAACATTGAATAAAATGATTGCATTTATTAAGATATATTCCTGCAATATTGATTATGAAAATATATATATTTTTTTTAATTAGCCAGTTTGCACAATGATGAAAAGTTATGTTCTGTATATATAAATGTACCACTGAGGATTTCCACAATAGTACTATCGATTGTTTGGACAATAGCCTGGAAATACTGGAGACAAAAACACCTACACCCACAGTCATCACGACTCACAAGAAGTGGTAGAACAAACATAATTTAACAGATTAATAGTACACACATATATTTGTATGAATGTATTCATATTAAACAACAGATTTCTCCATTTCACACAGTTGTCTGAGAGAGAGCGTCACAATACTATCATGTTTGGTGAGTCAAAGTCAAGTGTGTGTCACTTTACATCTCTGCCCCCACTGCCCCCCTAATCTCCTCTCAGGATCATCACTGCTGCTGACCTGGATTCACAGGTTTCACGCTCCGTGCCATATCAGGCAGCAGGTCACCGATATGAAAACTTACACACCTGTTATTGTGCGACCCGTTACACATCTTTGTCCCGCTAAGTACAATGATTAAGGTATCAGTCCTTGGGGAAGCGGTTGACACAACAGTAGCAACAGTCAGTTTAGAGTTTGGCTGTGGCCTTTAGCTCAGTGGACACAGGGGACTGTCCCGGCCCCCCACGGTGCCGCCAGGAGACAGGGAGGGATCCTTCAGAACAGCTGGCCCCGCCCCCTCTGTTCAGATTAAGTAACAGCATGTTGTGTTTGCTGACACTAAGGACGCTGCCGTGAGCCCCCGAAGGCCTCCTCTTCCATCATATTCTGTTACGTCTCACCAACAATGGCTGCTGTCAGAAAGACAAATGCCAAATCACTCCTCATCCCTCCTTATTCTCACACCTAAATCTCAGTCTGTTCTCAAACCGGTGAACAAAAAAGTCAACTGTGTCACGACAATTGCATATTACCAGGAGAGAAAGAATTACAAAAAAGTTTTCTGCTTTATTACTTCAAAATCTTGGAAGAACTCATTTTACAGTACTACTTAATAAAATAAAGTTAAAAGCTTTTCTGATAAAGGATCTGGCACTTGTCTACACAGAAAAATGGAAACAAGCAGGCTACAAAAAAGGCCAGTTTACAGGTCAAATCTATGGAGAGGTGAGCCTACTTGCTGTAAGAATGGAAACAAATCATCTCTAATTTAATTGAAGATAGCTTTAATGTCATACTGCAAAACATTCCAGGCAACGCATTTACATCTTTATGTTGACAGGCAGATGGTGGAAAATACATAGTGCATCTTTAGATATATACAATTTATAAAAGTATAATGTCAAAATCAGCTATATAGCAATTCTACTGCTATGACTGCTCCCATTAGTGCTACTACCATAACCCAGCATATTCACTCCACTCCTGCTCCAAAAACCAAAGATCCTTGACATACAAAAAACAACTTCAAGTCCAACAGTTTATGCTCAACAGTTACACTAAATACATAATGATTTGGACTATGCAAAGGTGACGTTAGCCTCCTATTAGTGTCTAAACCTAAAACTCACGCTCACCCTTCGATAGCAGGGTGATATTTGGGCTCTTGTTCCTCGTTTGACCTTTAGCAAGCAGAAGAGAAACTTTCTTGAGAAATCCAATACGATGCTAGGTACGGGTCTGGCTAATTTGTGTGTCTCGCTCTTGCCACACTTTCACGACCTCTCTTCCTCTGCCCCCCCTCACCAAAGAGGAATCGATCTGCTTATCTCCGCAGATCAAAGGCCCGCGCCGCCCGTTGTACATTTAGCCCGGACCGGATCCTCCCACATCATGTCTAAATATTAATGATAATAAAGTCTCACACCCTTCCCTGTGTCAGGCAATTACAGCCAACATTGATCCTGGGCTCCCCGCTCCAATTAGAAGGCCACGCTCGTAATGCGTCCTGAAACATCAAAGCATAACAGCCATTGATCCGCTCCTGGATCTTAACATTTACCGTTAGAAGACGAAGGGGCCCGGGATGAGGTAAGGCGGTGGGGGAAGCGATATTCTGACTTGGAGAGCAAGGAGAAGGAGGAAAATAAATCATTTTATCCAAGCGGTCAGGTAAAGGATGTGTGAAGACTCAAAGGTAAGGCTCAATAATAATGGACCATCTGACGGTTTACGTGCCATCTCCTGTCCACAAAGGCTTTCTTCTTCTTCTTTTTCTTCTTCATCAACAAAACACAGCCTTTCTGTACAATATTTAACATATCCAAAAGTTAAAACAGCAACTTTTACTTCCACTTAGGTGAGAGGAGGGATCACTCTGAGACAGATTATTTCAGTATTGTTCATAAAAGGTGTGTAAAAATATTGCCGTGCCAATAAAGCACAAAGTGACAATGAAGGTTGGATCGGACTGTTTGGAGGGGCTGTAGACACGTCCATTAGCCTCCCATGGTGGCTATGGCTACACAAATAGTAGTAAATAAAGCACAAAATTGTGCAGCGACCTTCGGTTTCACAAGAAGTGCTATGTCAAACTAATAAATTATCTTGTCTTTGACTCCATCTCATACTTCATTTAAAAATGTTGACATAATGCTTTAATCTGGATTGAACTGCATGAAAACATTTTAGGAGAAATAATAACCGCTTTTGCTAATTCTGTCCGTTTTAAACTATTACCCAACAGTTCGACATTGAGGTCCTGGGCTAAATATGAACAATAATTACAGTGTCATTAACATGTAATTAGAGCCAGGTCTGATATTCATCCCGATAAACCCTGTTGTCTGCTGGCTGTGGGGAAAGCCAAGGGAAAAGGCTCCAGTGAAACACGAGCTAAGCCATCCCCTCCCACATGTATGTCCTTAAGCCAACCAGCTCTGACTGTTGACCTCTCTGACACCTCAAAGTTTGTGGACAAGAAAACATTTTCAAAACACTGTACACAGCCCTGCAAACAATAGCCTACTTTACCGGCCAGACAGAGACAGCGGCTGGGGCAAAATTTGACCTGATGGTGAGTCAATAGACAGCGACACGTCACCGAAAGCGCGGGGACATTCCTAGCACAAATGAAGCTCAACAATTGCACCGTTGACACCATTATTTGACAGAGCTTGTTATGTGGTGTCCCTCTGTCCCGGATTGATAGCTCAGAGAGTCCCCGGCCAGGGCCACGACCTCACTGCCCGCCTTTGTGAGCCTGATGCTGGGAAGGATTGTCCATTGCTCTGCCCCACAATGCCACTCTTCATCACATCATAATGCACTGAGACGCTGTGCAACAGGAATGCAATCGCAGTTGTTCTGTCTACCTACAATTAATGGACTAACCGTGACTTGGCATCTTAAGGGGACATTGTCTGTAGTGATCTTAACAGAGATTTATCAGTAATGGTCTATAATTGACGAAATAACAAGATACAATGTCATTTTAACGAGGGTCAGGACTCACAAACTTCATTTCTTTTAATTGTCTTGTCAAATTTGTATAAAATATAAATATATGTATGTTTTTTTAATCTTGGATGAGGTGGTTATAAAAGACCATTTTAAACCAATAGTGGGACTTTGTTAGACAGTTTTAGAAAAAGTGTAAACAGTCAAACCATATGACTTTAGCAACTGCCTATTTCAATTTAGCCTGGTCTAATAAAAACATTATCATTTGGCGCACAAAAGTCTATAAATAACAACACAATCTTTTAGTGAAAACAGATTTAACCTAGCCATGATTAGCCAAAACCCAAGCCTTCTTTTAGTATATTTTATGCATGATAGTTTCCTCTGCTGCTCCGCTGTTCTTTGCCTGTGGTGTCCCTCACTATTATACGCTCTGCTCAGATGGCGCTTTTCTTCCACTGTCCCTCCGTCTTTACCAACAATGTAATTAAAGAATGGTGAAAGGAAAGCAGTGTTTAGAAATGGTTTATGGCAAAAATGTCCCAAAATGCTGTACCGCAGGGAAACCTTGTAGATGAAAATGTCTTGAAGGCTGCATTTGAACTAAACATAAGCATAAACAGAAGGGTCGGAGAGGTCAGATCCAGTGAATTTGATTTAATAGAACAGCTGTGATAGGAAACATTTGCTGTAGGATTGATATTAGGCTTTTCACATGTGTGTTAGTCCGTGATGCGTTCAGGTCAGATGGGGAAAATGAACACTGGCGGGCTGCACAAACATGCTGGGAAAGTGACACCAGGATGCTAGGCCAAGACTTCAATGTCCTCACAACTTCCCTTAAACACTAAAGCTATGTTGGCCCTGGCGCCATCTGAATATGGGACGGGGGTTCAAGTTTACACAATGGCTGACAGGATGTAACCGAGTGACCCAGCAAACAGGCGGAAAATAAACTAAAGGTGCCCCATATTTGGAGACATTTCAACAGACTTAAGTTGTTTGTATAGATGTTAGTTCCACAGCTGATGAGCAATACTGGAGCCTGCTCCATGAATATGGGCTGTACAAAGAGATCAAATTCTTTCTAATGTTTTTAATAATGAGAAATGACAAAAATCTTACAATACAAACACGAGTCACACTTTTCAATTTCGTGAATAAAAAGGAAACCGCCAACACATTTTAAACCAAAAACAAATAAATAAAATGGCCAGTGCGTGCATTAGTTTAAGCTGAGGGGTGGCTAGGCTGATGTTGACCCTAGGGTGCTGTCTCCACACAGACGTGTAGATGCTGGGTGTGGGGGGACTTGGTTCCAGCTGGCAGCAGGCCTGGTCTAGCACCAGGGTGCTCAGCCAACAGTTTGGTTCCTCTGTCAGAAAGCCCTCCACGGCCTGGTCCTCCACAGACCACTGGATGCCAGTCTGCCTGGCTGGTGCAGGCCAAACATGCCCCAGTCAGCGGGCCAAAGGGCCAACAGAGAGGCTGCCAGCTGGGCCAGCACTTCACGGCCGAGCACCACTCTCCAAACAAACAGGGCTTTGGGCCGCCAGCCCACAAGGCAACATGGAACCTGTCATTAGCAGCAGTGCATGGCTGGTTCACTCCCCAAACCGCGCCAGGGCACAAATGTGGATTGCACTTGACTCAAGCTTTCTCAGCCAAACTATTTTATTGGATTTTAAAGCCCACTTTATGAGAAACCATAAATACATTCAACTTTACACATGCTTTTACACATGAATAATATTAACTTAACTGGATTTCAATAGCCCATGACAACATACAAATGTTCTTATAAGCAGACTTTAAAACAATACAAACCAGATGTATGAAAAGTGGATGTTGTGTTGCCAAAATATGTCTCAAGATTAACTACATACCGTCTAATTACACAACATCTAGGAACCTCGTATTTGCACTAAAAATGGACACAGTGGACATTGGACCATAGGAGGGTTTCTCCAGCGATCAAATAGCTCCAGGCTTCTGTGGTACAAGTCCTTCACTTTGGCTACAAGACACTGAGGTTTGAGGCATCTGTTGTATAGAGCAGATTTTTAACCTTGCACAATTATTCAAAGGGAGGGAGGAGTTGGGATTCCACAACTGACCATTTATGTGACTGGAATGCAGCACATATTTGGGGACACACAAACAGAACAAAAATCAACAGTAAATATGAAAACAACAAATAATCATATCAACACAATAGAGTTTTTAAAATTATTTTGAGAGACATTGTAAAAAATATTTATTGTGTTAACACTTCAAAGAAAACTGGCCCAGAACCGCTGGATTTTCTAAAATATTTTCTAGTTATGTTGGTTAGTGGGGGTTTCTGGTCCAAACTGGGTCAAACACATCATGACATTTCAGAGTCCTGTTCCAACTATACAAAGTATGTTTTTCTTTATTTATTTTGTGGTGAAAACAACAGTAAAAGCCGTGACAACTCCTCTATATGGTACTGTGACAGGGACCCTCTTGAAGGCTTGAGGCTCCGAACGCCTCAGCTTACACACATTTAGGCTGGGTTTATAGTGGTGCCCACAGTGATAAAGGGGACCTTTTATGCCATCAACAGAGTAACAGTGGGATGCCTTTGTTTTCATTGCACCATCCTGGGCTGGGAGAGAATGAGATACAGACCTACACAGTCTATGAGTGATGGCATAGAAGAAAATATTAAAAGGAAAAAACACAAGTCAGAATTCAGTATTTGTTAATATTTTAGGCTTTTGCTCCCTGTCAAAGAGAGATCTAAAGAGCAACAACAATTGAAAGAACCACCATGATGCAAACAGCACTTAGACAGATGATGTTGCTTGCTTTGTTGTTAATAAAATACATATTGTCTTTCTTATTGACTTAACATTATTTCACTGTATTGACGAATGCAATAAATGTGTATCTTTAACTGCAGTATATGACACTCACAAGTAGAATATGGCAAAGATGAGACTTAAATTAGAGCTGACTGGAAGTGCAAGAAGGTATGTAAGAGCAAAGATTCTGAACAGTAGCCATTTTCTCCTGGCACACTGAAGAGCCCAGAGCGAGTTATCACGACGGAGGGATCCCGTGGCCATGTATGGAGTGATGGAGGACTGCTTGGCGTGCACAAGTAGGCAGAGCGTCTATTACAGTTACGGATACGGGGAACAAAATAGGCCTGTTTTTCTCTCTGACAAACGCTGCCATCCACTAATGTAGAGGCATTCAACAGTGCATTCTCCCAGTCAGCTGTTGCGTATATGCCCCAGAAGTATGCACAATGGCTTATGGGAGGGAACAACAGTCAGGGAAGAGACAATGTGATAGGTTCTAATTGCTTCAAAATGTCCCCGAAGAAGACCCCCTATTATCTATTTAAATGGGCTGATAATGCACGGCAGGAGGAGAGGGGTGAGGGGAGGGAGAGGGGGACGACCCAGGCAGAGGAAGGAGCTATCCTCTGCGCTGCTGTCGCCTCATTATTTTCCGTCTTGACGGACGCCCGCGCTCAACCCCTGGATGAATGGCCCTGTGCTGAATAAGTTATCGTCAGACACACAAAGAAGAGAGCGCTGCACAAACAACAGCAGCCATGCAAGCGCAGGAATCTCTTCTTTCCCCCTCTCCTCTTCCTCCTTCTCCTCCTGCTCCGTTCCAGTCTTCCTCCTCCTTTTCTTCCTCCTCCTCCTGCTGCTCTTCCTCCTCCACCTCCTCTTTCTTCTCCTCTTGCTCCATCAGAAACAGCAGCCTTTCTTGCTCCCAGCAGACGAAAGCAGGCCCTGCCACAGACTGAGAGCTCACCTGTAATTTCTACAGAAGCTCACAGCAGGAGGCAGAGAAAACCGGAGCGGATGTAGTACAATGAAAGGAACGGAAGGAACAGGCCGCTGTGTGTTTGCTAAAGACATATAGACTCTAGCCTTATTCCTCCATTTTGTTTCATCTGTCGCTTTTGTTTGTGTAGCTCCTCAATAAAGACAGGGACCTCCTTAGGACAGAATCTTCAGATGTGTGAGAAGGCTTTTTGTTCTCCAGACAAGGCCCTCAGCAGGATCATCCAAAACAGTTTATCTGATGTTTAATTTGTTCCTCTTGCTCTTGTTTGGACTCAAGATGTTGCTATCAAACAGATCACCTCTATATGATCCTCTGAAGGGTTAGTTGGCTGCAGCGTTAAATAGTGGATACATTTGGCTAATTGACCAATTTAAGGGCTACTCTACCGATGGTGCTGATCTTTGCGGGTGCCAATCAAAAGTAGTAGCAGAAGTTTTGGACAGGGGCGCACCTCTCCATCTGTGACGGGAGAATCAGAGGGTGCCGTGGCCCCGACAGCACGGAGACGGCAGATCAAACATGGCGGGTACTCTTCGGTGACACCTGCAGCCACTTCAAGGCGCGGCAGCCCTCCTGATCTCCAGTCATCTCGTCAGAACGACAGTCTGTCAGGAGCTAAAGAAGAGGGAAAAACCACGCGCTATCACCGAAGACGATATGAAGGAGGCTCAACATAACGCCAGCTCAATGTCACAAGTTGACCCTGTACTATTGAAAAGAATTACTTTTTGTACTAAACCAAAAGTTTCAATTCATGCTTCCTCTGTCACTTTTACACATGCTAAAGGGGCACTATGTAAGTTTTATGGTGGAGAGACCGTTTGTTTCCATGAAGATGTTATTACAAGGCCTAGAATGTCCCTCAGCATGGCATTTTACTGTATGTATCTCCAAAGAAACAAACAAGCGGCGCACAAGCCAAGTTACAGGTCAGAACTGTGGACCGTTTACCCCGCTCACATCATAATTACATGCTTCTCAAGGTATTTTTTTTTCGCACTATAGCCTGTAATTGAATAAATGCAAGATGGATACGTTCAATGTCATTCTGTGAAACATTCTAGGCAAATTATTGGCATCTCCATGGAGACTAGCAGGTGGTGACCCCGCGGCCAGAAAAGTTACATTGTTCACCTTTAAAATCGGTGGAATTTCAGCAGCGTCAGAGCAGTAATAATTATGATTCAACAATGTCCTGACCTATCCAAAACAAAAGCGTTCCTGTGCGGTTGAAACAGAGGCAAGCAGATATGTAGGGGTAGAAGAAGGGAGCTTTGGCAGCCAGTTAAGCGAGTCAATCCTCAACAGACAAATGCATCCCTTATATAAAACAACAACGCGTCTTTGCCCCTGTCAACAACCCCAGTCCCTGCAGCCCGGTCTATTTTGTTTGTGTGTGTGTCTGTGTCTTTCTATGCTGTAAAAAAAAAAACGGTCCAATCAGCAGTCTCTAATGGGCGAGGTGGTGGAGGAGAGGAGCAGACGGTGATGTGAGGAGGTTTTGGGGGGCTTCTTGTTTGGCTCTGGAGAGGTGAGTAATAAGGCTGAGGCGCAACCTGTCACTGTACCACCAGAGGCCGCCTGTAGCAGCTCGCACACACAAACATGCATGAAGAAGTCCCAACAGGGGAAAACATTGGGGTCTAGTAAAATTATGTTGTTAATGCGCCGAATGTTAACATGGTATCGGTTTCAGAGTGATTGAAAATTAGCAGCACTGTCATAGCAATTGGCAATCTATAACAGGAAGCTGAAACCTATGAAAAAATATATAGAATTTAACACTAACTTAAAAAAAAAACAGGCTTATCATTTGTGGATTTTCATGATACATTATTTCTGAATACATAATTATACACAAAACTGCCACCCCTATCTAGAATCCAAAACTATAATTAAGTTAAAATAAATTCTAGGCATTAGACTAGTTTCTACTTTTGGAAAATTTGATCTTTTCTGTTGCGCATAACACATTTCATTCCATTATATGCAAGCTAGTTATTCCCACCCTTTGACCCTACAAAGCCTTATGTCTCATGGATTTAATATAAGTACTGTGGTCAAAGCTATGACACTTGTTGCCTCACAAAACGCTCTCTATCAAAAATGAATCAAAACGCCAAAAGGTGGAGATAAAATAAGATCTTTACAAAGCTGAACGAGAGACGAGCAGTGAAGCACGAGTGATGCCTGCTTTACTCTGACGCCAGAAAACAAATAAAGTGGACACAAAAACAGTACTTCAATGGAGAAGGTGATCTCGGCCCAGGAGAGGACTGACCCAGAGGGGGGGTGGTTGTGTGTGGGGCGAAGTGAGGGGGAGAGGGGGGTGCTGATGCCAGTCTGAACAAATGGCTAAGCAAAGGGAATATGTTTAAATGTAGCGGATGGAGTTACAGAAGCAGCAACATGGAGATCAGAGAGGTCTGGACCCACTGGGAGTGATCGACTCCTCCCGGGACCAAAAGCTCGAGCAGAGCAGAGGCTACTGTAGTAAGTTCAGCACGCAATTTTGTCTTCTAAAATAAAGTTCTGTTGTTGTCATGTTATGATGAATACTTAACAAGGAGAATTTAGAAGGTACTGAGGACATGCTTGATCTCTTTAAATGTGTTTTATATTTGTGTAAAATGCTTTCATTTACAAGAGAGATGTTAGACTATTAAGAGTTTTGTGGATTTCTCAGTTGCATAATCTGGAATAGAACTAAAGCACAAAAACATCCACTTCAATGGCGTTTGTTCATTGAACTTTGAAACTAACGGTTTATTAAAAATCATACAAATGACAGTGCTCATGTTGAATTGGCCAGTATTGACAAGCGTGTTGCACTTTTTGCCTCTGATGGTCCCTGCTCCTTCACACTGATCTCTTAATCAGTGTCCAGAGTGCGGAGCTCTTGTGAAGACGGGCCGTCCTGCCGCTGCCCGTCACTCCTCTGCCATGAATATGGAGCTGTTCTGTGGCTGGGAGCTTGCTTATGTTTTCTGTCTGATATCTAGGCCCCATTCCCATTTCAAAGAGAGGTCCACCCGGGGCCTTGACTTTTTGATCTGCCTGGCGACTGAGTCGACCACCTGCATGTGGGATCAGCTGCCAGTGCGCAGACAAGCCCTCTGCTTCAAAATATACATCCTCCCCCTTCGTCCTGCGCTTCATTGCCCTTCACGCTGCCCCCTCCCTCCTCACGGCTGCCCCGGCCCCAGTGGTCCTAACTGGGGCTGGGGCTGCATCCCATTCCCAACCGGTGAAGCGCAAAGGCCGGGATGCTTGAGATGTTCAACGGACAGCACGAGGAGAATGATACTGCAAGAGCCAGGCTGTGTTTAAGACCGCTGTGTCCAGGTAGATACACAGACCTGTGACCCATGTCCACCAGTTAACAAGAGGTTATTACAGTAACACAGATGAACACAGATTACCTGCTTATTATTGGACTAGACACTGGCCACCGTAGGGCAGTCTGACATACTCAGTAATCTGGCATCCATTTGGCCCTCTCTCACATCATCTAAAAACCTTTGAGCTTGATAATTTTACGTAGAATATTTGCTTAACCTGACCTTTTTACCATTTTATGCGTTGTTGTTGTTATTGTTGGTTAATTCACAAACTTCACAAATGATTGAATAAAAAATACAGCAGAGGAACGTGATGTTACATTATGGGGCAAGTGTAAATCATAAACGACCTAATGACAGTGGTTCAAATGAGATCAGACATGTGAATCCCATATAAGACAGCCCTGTGTCTCAGTAGGTTTGCTGTGGCTGTCATGGTATAATTAAAACCCAGAGGTTTTAAAACTCACACTACTGAATTAAAAATTAACCAGCAGTGGACCAGTTCACTCTCCCAAACTACACCACTGACATTCATCTGAAGATATATACAGTAGATATTTGACAAAGACCTACAAGATCTTAATTTTCTCAGCAACCAAACAGTTTTCCTCTACTAATTACCTGGGAGGTCATTGACGAGTTTCACAGGCAGATTTGCAGACAAACTCATTTTCAAACAAAGCAACAGTTATTTCAGGTGTGTCTCTTCCCAGCAGTGAGAGCATTTCACAAAGTCGCTGAGTTAATTGGCTTTCTTGAACCATGACAGAGAGCTAATAAGTGTCTAATTGTTTCTCAGCTGGGTTCATGTCCGACCGACCAGAATGAACCTAGCCTAAAAGTGCAGGTTAAAACTGAACTAAGCCAAGAATACGAAACGTTAGCAGGTTAATATTACACCCAACTCAAAAGAAAGGTCAGCGTGAAGTGCTCATCTGTCTTCTTAGTTTTAGTTTTACAACCATCAAGCATGACGGTACATTTGAGATTACAAACTCAAGAGAATCGAAAATATAACTCAGTTGATTGCTCCCTTTTCTTCCAGCAATAGAGAAGAAAATTACCTTCTCTAAAACTTGAAGTGACATCCAGTCCATGGGTTTCAGTGTGATGTAACTCTAGCACCGTTGTCATAGCAATTAACCAAAAGTTCTCAATATGTTGCCAATGAACAGGAAGCTGAAATCCCTGAATATTTTGTGTTCATGTGACGTCACAACATTCTGAAGAGCCAATATTTTGAAACTGATCTGTGAGGCAGGCACGTTTTCACCTGGTTTATGGTCTGTAATACTCTCATAAAACAAGAACTGACACTAAGATACATTATTGGTATTAAAAAGAGGCAAAATTATTGAAACACACATGATTGTCTACCAGATCAATATGGTACAAACTTCTGTGTGATATAATGTTTTAATTACAACCTGTTCTGATATCTGATAAAAAACTTAACACTTATAATTTTTTTCTGTCTTTCACACAGGAACATAGAGAAGTAGACTGATACGAAACTAAACCTTAAGAAGCTTCAGAATGATACAGCTTGTGACAAGGACCTAGACAAATGTTCTTTGTTTTGATGGTAAATCTATCATTTGTATCTCTACAGCCATGTCTATTCAAGCAAAGATCTATAAATATATTAAAACAAATTGAAGATGGCAAACCTCTACCCATATATTTCCACAATGGAGCGACCTAACTACACCACAATTGCTCAAACAACACACAATTAATCAATCGGCAGAAAGACTTGAGGGGGCATGTAATGAAACGAATGACCAAAATGATGAAAAATGGCTTTAAACAGGGCTCAGAGTAAGATATCACTGAACCTTCCTGAACTCTCTCTCTCTATTCTGTAGCTAAACGACTCTAGATTTGACATTTGCAGCTCACAACCTCACAACAAAACACTATTCTTTTATTCAAATGGAAAAAAGGGTCAAAAAAAAAAAGGAAAAAAAAAAGCGCTTTTGGTTGCGTGTGTGAGTTTGGTGGGGGTATACTGTGCTTCTCCTGTCAAGCAGAAAGCCAAAAGGACCCCCTCCCCACTTTTGGAAACCCCTCATAAATCCTGATTTGAGCCGGAGAGGTAGCGCGTTTGGCTAGCAACGAGGGGAGTGTCGGGTAGGGCCGTTTTAAAATGCTACGTCTGATTAAGTCTTCCCATTAGGTGACAGCTGAACTTTAACATTAATATGATAATATTGAAATAAGAGTGTGTTATTTACTGGGGAGGGGGCGAGGAGGAGGGGGCGGGGACAGTGATGAATGGGCCCGGGACAGCTCAGGATGACATGCCGAGCTCGTAATCAGACTTGACAAAATGGGAGACATATGCAGAAATATTGGTTACAGTCGGCATCACAGCCCTCCTCTGGCCCGCTACCCATCTCAAGTAACGGCCGTCCAACCCGCAAATTGCCCCCGTGCACTCAAGCATCCATTTCAATTGGCACTTCCTTCCAGACCGCGGGATTTTTACATTTACTCCGTGTCATTTACATATTACTCTTAATCAAAATCCGCAGTGGGCGACGAGGAAGGAGGAAAAAAAACAATAATAAAAAGACAAGAAAGAGGAAGAGGAGAGACGAAAGCGTGGCGTCACGGTTCAGGGCCAGGCTCACAGGGACTTTATGAAATGGAGATGTGACAAGATATTACAGAGTGCAGAGTGTGTTAGAGGATGGCTGGATAACATAATGCTGCTGCTATTGAAATATCGGGCAGACTTTTTCTTGCTTTTTGTGAGTGAACTTCTAAAACAAAGGCACAAAGAATGAGAGAGAAGAGAGAAATAATCTGTTTTTTGCTGCGTCTGTCCAAATCTTACTGGTATAATCAGCTGAGAGAATTGACATTGTGGAGTGTCAGTAATAAATTATGAAAACATATTGCAAAATTTCCATTATAAAAAAAATTTCCGTTATACTTACGAGTGCCATACCTGATTTTTACTGTCTTAAAAACATAAAAAACAGAACTCGGACATTTAAATCGTCTGCAGCGTTCCAAAGTTATTCCTCACTTACCTTATGCATTCCAAGCATCCTACTGATTCAAAAAGATGAGTTTATAAGCTTTTCACAACTGTCAGAGGCTAGATAGTGTTTTGCCATTACAGTAAAGCAACAACTAACATGCTAACCACGCAAATCAAGTACAGGACTTTAAGTACACGTGTAATGATATTTTCTTAAACATTACTGAGATGTAAAAGTTCTACAACCACGCATCTAAAGAGTGTAAGTGCTATATGTGCCTTTCTCACTACAGAAAATTTTGATCGGTTTGCAGGTTAGGAAAAAGAAATGCCCACTTTCAGTTTCTTGTATCAATAATAAATCGACAGATACCAGTCTGAATAATTGATCTCTACTGTATATCCCTCCTGAAAGTCTTGAATTGAGAAGATTCACCCAAAAATGTACACAAATGTAAAACAAAACTATGTTGAAGTGTCTTGAGTTTGCAGAAGCACTCATGCAGAGGAAGTGGTCCAAACACAGAAGTGGGGAAAGAGGCACCCTACCTGGCTCTTACCTTCTGAGCATGCCCGTCAGGATACGAGAACTCTTCCCCAGGTTCGCATCGGTTTCTCTCAGCTGGAACAAAGCACAGAAAAAAGTCCTTGGTCTGAATCTTAAACGAATCATCATTCTTTAAAGACAGACATTCATTATTTTTCAAACCGCAATTAAACTCAACACCTCTAAGGCAATGTACAATGTTCAGACAATTTACACTCTCTTTAGTTATTCTTTGAATAGACTTTTCAGTTCCATGGCATTGCCAATAACCAATGCCTGCTTTATAAAACCAGTGGCTTCTGACATTTTTAAACAAAGCCCAAGCTCAGAAACAGGAGTGCCAAGGTCCTTCCCTCTGGCGTCCATTACAAGCTCAGGGAGTCCTTGGAGCAGCACTTGAAATAAGCATCGCACCCATTCAAAGGTAATATTTTATTTTCCAGCATTCTTTCTCTCTCTGCTTTCACTTGTGCTTTTGTGATGGAGGAAAGTGCTGACGAGGCGCGGGGTGAGGTGCGATAGACGTCTACCCGTTAGTCGCATTTTTAGGGAACGATGCGAGTTTGGGCGAAGAAAGTTTCCCTCTAGAGTCACTTAGCACTGCCACAGAAGTGTTAATGAAGTAACCTAATATACAACTGAGAAACACAGACCACTGAAATCAGCTGCTTTTTAGCTTTGAAAAGTACAATATTGTTAAACTATTTACTAATAATATTTCATCCAGTCTCCATTTTCAGCTTTTTAAGGAAATACATTTTATTTTACAAAGGAATATTCAGTATCAGTATTTGTTGTGATTAAAAGGTGAAGGGTACCTCTCCACAATAGAAAAAAATATTACTTATAGAAATGACAGATGTCTAATGCCATACTGTGGAAGATTCTAGACTTCCTTCTCCCAGATAAGTTATAGTGCACCTTTAAGTACTGATACCAACTGATTACAGTCAGTGAAAAATTGGAGGAAATGGGACTTTAACAATAATAATATCTGATAAGTTTAAAGTAGTAACTTCACGTCTCATACTGTATATTCACACTGCACTACTGTACACTGGCCCTACAGCCTTCCTCAGTTCCACTTCTCTCTCCTCTTCCTCCCCTCTGGCGGTGGGCGCTGCAGTAGCACAGGTTGCGAGAGCCAAAGATCCATGTGGTCTGGGGTGAGGAGGTGGGGGTCCCAGGGTTTGGACCCTCTGGCAAAGACAACAAGTCCTGCAGAGGAGGCCTGATGTCTGCCTCTGCTCACAGCTCTGTACCCCAGACGACTCGCCTAAAATACATCCCTCTGAATCATTCCTTCTTTTCATTTGCCCCTCTCCTCTGCCTCCATGCTCCCACCGCCTGCTTAACCCAAAAAGGGAGCGACTGGAGTTGGAGCCATTTTAGTGTGATTAAAGCTGAACCTGTTGAGTCTGTTAAAGCTATAGAAAGCAAGAGAAATGGCAACATAGAAATATCTTCTACAGTATTTTCAACTGATGTCCGAATGTACAAATGTCTTTATGTTCGTATAAAGACACTGCAGTATACACCTTACCGTACATCAAACAATTATGTCTTGATACTTCAATTTCAGGTAAAATCATGTAACTTGTACTGCACTTTTAGTATCTCAAATGTGTTTCTGCAGTAGTCTGAAGCTACAACTACTGGCTACTGTAAAAAAAAGTTAATACCATCTGCAGTTTCACTTTTGTTTAGGTTTTATACCATATATTGTTAGCATTTACACTCAGGTTTAGTGAAAACGTGTATTAAAAAGTGTTAATATGGACATAGCCATTACACTGGATGTTTAAAGCCTAATTTGCAACATGTGGCCATCAGGGTTTAAGTTAAGGTTGTGCAATTCTAAATCAAATCAAGCCTCAAAGTTTTAAACAGTCAGCGATTAGCTTCAGACTCTTTAATTAATTAGATTTTTTTGTGTATTCAATTCCAGTGACTAAAATCCTCATTTGTGAAATTACTATTGAAAGCAATATTGATTTGTTTTTATACTGGAAAATGTTTGTGACTTTTCTGACAAATCATCAGATTAGGTTCACTTCAGTCTTGCTTTTTGCAGTACTTGTATGTACTCATGTATGCACTGTTCCAATTCAATTTGAGCCATTATCAGTAGAGCCTGACCCCTCTAAAACGATAACTGTTGTGTGTCTTTTAAGATTGGGGTCATGAGCCCTGGACATTAGCTGTTTAGAGGTGTTTAGAGTTTCAGTTCTATACCTCAGAGAAAATTGCTTTGACCGTCTGAATCTATCTAACTGTGTCATAAGCATCACAACAGGACAGACGCCCGCAGAGCTATATATAAAACAACAGCTTTACATTCTTAAATTAAAGTTTAAGTCAGAAAATGTGTTCATTGTGTAAACTGTCCCTGCCTTTTATATGGAATTTCAACTTCTCAACATTCTTTCCTTCTTCCCAAACTGACACTGCGATAAATACTTCCCAGAGGTACTATCCCAAACCACGTAATATTAGATAAACCCATTAAATAGCCTCTCTTGCCCTCTAAGCTAACACTATATGTGCTTATAAAGACTCCAGGGCAGAAGAGGAGAGGTAAAAGCGGCTCGCCTGCGCCTCCTCACTGTGTGCCGTTTTGAAAGGAGACGTTTGATTTGCTTTGAAATCGCCCAGTGCCATGTTGTGATCTTTAAGCATTCTGCGTGGAACCTCATCCTCTTTCTGCCTCTGTCTACCTGTCTGTCCGGGACGCGAGAAGGGAGGGGCAGCGGTCAGGGTTTGGGGGCTGAATAGGAAAATGGAAACTGGACTACTGCTGAGTGGGCCTGTCATGATAACTCATTTTAAAGTGTAAAATGTATACTGCTACAGAAAACAACACGATAAATGATCATATTGAAACTACTTTGTGCCACTGACTTGCGTTTTTTTCTGACAAGTAATAAAAAAATCTGTTTCTGAAATAGCAGAATCAAACACTTTCGTTGATAGTTAGCGTCAAGAATTCAGCCATAGATTTGCATTAAGAGTTCAAATCTTACAGTACAGCAAAAACGAGCAAAACTGTCCTTGGTTGTGCAAATAAAATGTATACATGATAAATACCGTGCCCCTAAAAATACTGCTCCAGCTTTCATATACTGAATGATAAGTGGATTTATGAAAGAAGTACTGCAGAGAAGATGAGTTGACTCCAGGTGAAGATGATGGTAGCAGTGAAATGCGTAGGACGGCTTCACTCCTGAATCACTCTCTATAAATAATAACACAGCTGCTTAAATAACATTTTGCTGACACATTTGTTTGTGTGTAAGTTTGTACATTGCTTGCGTACACAGCTAGCATAGCGTTACATTTCAGACCGCATTTTAGCACCTGGCTGGTCTGTCATACACTTGTGAGACAACTGTTCCTGGACATGACGACAGGAAGGTGGCTGCGGTTATAAACTCCTCTTTGTCCCATTTCATTTTGTAGTATTGATACTTTTCAAATGAGCACAACACTATCATTGAAATCAGGTTAAAAGTTTTATCAGTGTCTTTAAAAATCAAATTGGTCTTACGGCGTCTTGCAATGACATGATGCAAACAAACAGGAAGTAGCATTACAGCTTAACGTGGACCCATTGTTTACTCCGAACACAGAGTTAGATTTCAGTCCACATTTTAGCACCTGTCTGGTCTGTCAGACACTTGTGAGCAGAACTGTTGGTGGAGACTGGGATGGGCAGGTTGCTGTGGTTACTCACCCTCTCCCTGGCTCTCTGGATCTTCTCACGGTCGCTGTGCAGGTTGGACAAGATCTCCTGACCCACTTGTTCTGGAAAACACAAACAGGTGCATTGAGAAACAGACATGGACATTTTATAGGGATATTTGGTTCAAAATAAGAACATACGTAGTTCTCTTATTTTAAAATCGAGTTGGTCTAAAATAAGAACTAGCCATATAAATAATATTAATAGTATTTGGCTACTCCCTTATAGAATCACAGTAGAATGATGTTAAATTACCCATATCCCATTTGCAACCAGTCACACAGACACAATTAAAACAAATCTAACTCAGAGATTAGTGGAGTAGGTGAAGTGTCTTGCTCGAGGACAACAATTCAAAAGTCAAATGTCAATATGAAGACTTTGAATGTAGTTTTAAGGTTCACTCGTAGTGTAATCCTCGCCATCATGTCTTTTTCAGTTCCCTATACCGTCACGTATCAATTTGCAGCCCTTTGTTCACAAACAGCACAGTTGACATACACATCGGTGACAGCAGCAGCACTATCGGAGTTAACCATTTCTCGAAGCTTCTTAAAACTGTGAAATAAATAGCCACAAAACAGCTGCACCTCTGGCCCGGTTTCCTGTGGCGTCCCTTCTGTCGATGCAATATTCATTAAGTCAGTCTTTTTAAACGCACTCGTCAGTTGAAGCTGTAAACACATTAGAAAACATACCAGCCCTGACAAGCTCATCATTGGTCACTGTCAATTTGCTGTCCCTTGGGTATTTGGAGACAAAACAAGAAATAACACCAGCAAGTAAAAATACAATATCAGAGCTTTTAAAAATGAGGGGAGCTCAGAATGAATTGGGTTAAAAAAAAAAAAAAAAAAAAGAAACCAAGTGAAGAATCTTTGCATGGATCAAAGAGGGGCTTTCAAGCGCACCAAACAAATCCGAAATAAACAACGTGCACGCTGACTGTATTACACTGCACAGGTGCGGTACACCAAAGGCCCACGTGCTGCTCAGACTGTTCAGGGACGCTACAGCTGCAGCTATACAAGAGGAGAGAGAGGGACAGGAACGGAGCAGAAAATACAAGAGCGAAAGGCCGTGTCAGATGATCCACTGCCGCACACTTACATTTATAGATCCAATTCACTCTCTAGCCAAGACTGGAAATGTAAATACAAACATTTTGAAAGCAATTAGACCATAACAGTTTTATGTATTTAAGAAGACAACGTAAATTCAAGATAATGTTATGCAATAGATCTTGAATTTATATAGGCCTGTAAGTTTAATAAGGTAAGAAACTAAAAAGTATGAGAACGAAAAGGGAATTGTCAGCATTTTCTGAACCGTTTGATATTTCACAGTGAGTCAGTTGGGTCTTTGCAGTATTAGTTTGTCCAATATATGCAGATTTTAATGGGATAAACACTTTCTGTTATAAATTGTATTCTTGTTTAAAAAAAAAATGGGTTAGGGGTAAATATATAATGATGAGACAGTATTTGGAAGGTCTTGGTTGAGGTTCAAGTACTGCAAGAACAAAGTGAATGGGCTGTAAATTAGAGCAGAAATAGCACTGTATGAAAACACTAGAAGTTGTTTTATTTTTAATCATTCTTTTAAATCTTTGTTCGTACTCCATATTCAAATTTATCACCAAAGCAACAACTGTGATAACAGAGTATTTCCAAACTCTCAGTGAATAACATTTTGTATATTACTTTGACATAATTTTGACACCTACTGCTTCCTCTGTTTCAGTACTTTTAGATACACTGTACATTACCCAACACTTAAATTCAAAAACATATATTCCACCATTATGTTCTCATCTTCCTCTTCTTGTCATTATATCCTCATCTTCACCTACGACAGTTGAAGGATCCCCAGATTAGAGAGAGCAGTCAGACAGTAACATGTGACAAATAGGGCAGATTAAAGGAGTGAGAGCAGGTATTAATAACAGTAAAACCCACCCTCCGCAGACCCCCCGCTGCCCCCCAGAGGCTGGAGGAGAGAGGAGACGTGGCATCTTGAGTTAAACAGACAAATAAACACGTCTATCTGTCTATGTCACAGCCAGGCTTTCTTTTAAATAAATGGCTGTGACAAGCGCTGGAGCAGCACATCGTTTTTGATGGGGAGTGCATTATTGGAAAAGGTTTGTAAAAAGGTGAAAAGATGGATGAGGAGGGGAGAAACACTGATGGATGGTGAGTACGGTAAGTTCTTTTAAGGACAGGCAAGTCGTTTTCAATACAGAAACGATCGCTACTTGTGAATTGTAATATTGACTAAAAAGGCTGGCTAGATTGAACTAATTAAATATTATTGCATTGCCAGGAATATTCCGCAGTATGGCATTAAACTTATCCATCCTGCAATTTTTCAAGTACGGATGTTTTTATAGCTAAAGATATACCTTGAAAAACATGCATTCAAGCTTTGAGCAAACTCGCCTCTCCGCAAATCTGGCAGGTAACGTTAATCTATGGAGACACTTGTTATTCTCCATGGAGATAGACGAGTTAAAAACATATTGAGGAACATTACAAGCAAAGCAGCAACATTTCCATGGGGACAAGAAAGTGGTTCTGGATTCATCGAAAGGTAAAATTAGATGCAGAAACACCCTTCCTCAGCATTTTTTGGTATTTTAAGTATTTTAACACTCACTTTAATCAATTCTGCTATTCTGTACCTATGGCCTCTCCAACCACCACCAACATATATTAAGACAAAAGATGTGCTAACTTAAAAGATTTACAAAATAATAAGATAATTGTAAAAATATATATATAGAGAGTATATATATGACATTATAAAATCTAGTTACTGAGGGATCATTGGTACACGCTCGTGGCATTTGAACTACACACGTAAACAACCAAAATGCTGCCATCACCAATTAAAGCAGGCGACTAAAAGCAGCAGTAACATTTGACAAATAGGGTTTATAATGGCGCCCAAAAAAGTGAAGGGAACAAATAGTTTGTTGGAGGCAAACTTTGGTGACGGCTTGTTAAGAATAAACATTTGGCTTGGTCGCGCGGTCATTAGGTCCATGTGTGCTGCTCCGACCCATCAGCGCCACAACTCCCCAGGGACTAGTGCTGCGTTTAGTGTCTTTATTATACATCCTCCGACATTACTCATTGTTTGGCACATATCTGCATTTCCATTCATCTTGTTTAAGCTCTGCTGTTCACTGGGGTGTGGAAAACTTTATTAGGACCTGGGAAAGAAAACTTGTTGAGTCTAGCATTAAAAACAAAAACAGCAGGCCTTTGTATGAAACCGCAATCGCAAAACTACAATAAACTCTTAATATGATGTCATGATTAAAACACTGCAATTAGCTGCGGGTGAAAATTTGCCACATCTTCAAACTGTTAAATCCCATTGATAAAGATGATGCAGGAGCAGAAATAATTAACTGTTAATGCCCTGACTTGTTGCTCGTTAGGGTGTTAAATATTCCCCTCCAGTTTAAACGCCTATTAACAATTAAAATGCGACTGGCCCCGAGGCCTTACTCTGACTCACTGGTTAAAGATCGGCGTCCCCAAAGGTCCTTTTAACAAGCACATTATTCCATTACATTAGACTCACACCAGCACAGCTACAGCCCAAGTCGGTCTGCAATGTACCAACATGTCCACATAGAGACTAACATTGCACACCTTGATTAGGATTAATTTGATGATGATTAAAACCTAGTAACAGTCACAGTAGAGCCCCATGTTCAAATGGTAAGACAGTACTTGGACTCCAGGTGTAAATAATACACTGCGCTCATTATGGAAAAGGCACACTCATTACAATAGTCTATAGCTTGCAATCTTTAAATGCACATGATTTGATGATTCAATTAATTACTCCAAGCTCATCTTTAAAAAAATCACAACAGATAACCTTTACTTTACAGTTAACCTCCCAACTACACAAACCAGACAAATTATGAGGTATCAGCAAGTGTCAGATTTATTTATTTACCCCTGAAAATTCTAACAACCAGCACAGACACAGGGCATATAAAAAGGTCTCATCTGGTCCAGGGCCTTTTTGCAGGGAGGCAGGAGTACTAACCACTATGCCACCATGCACAATAATCTGATATAGTACTGTTAAAGAAACACCAGTTATTGCCTGTCCCTGATCAATACACATACAGTAAGTCGTCATTCATAATTAAGTGAAACTTTAGACTTCATATAGTACCCGGTGTGGCCCGGGACAACACTACCCGGGAAGTAAACAATTCCTTTTTCAGACCCATACCTCCACAACCTTCAACTTTCTCTCCATTTAATTGGACACATCATGCATTTTACAAGAGCTGTGTCGGGCCAGCTACAAACCGTCCGAGACCTTTTCTCTTCTTCTCCTATGTCGGCTTTATTCCACTTTTTATTTTCCTGCGTTTGTCCCTGGAGCTGAAAGGGAACACGGCCTGGCTATGGTGTGCTCAGAGGCCCTGTTCTTTTCATTAAGCACTTTTTGAAGGTTACCACACACTTGTATCTTCAACAAACAGCAGCCAAAACTCCAGGGAAAACTAGGGGAAGTTAGCTAGAGCATTAGCTTTCTCTCTCCGCACTCTGCAGCATATGCCAGCGTCTCTCAGGTGAATAAAGTTGCCAGTCTTTGTACACTTCTGGAGGAGTTTCTTTCTTTTTTTTTTTTTCTAAGTCTACAAGTGCCTAGTGACACACTTTCATCACCTCCATCAAAGTTGTACCCGCGCTGGGACGTATTTGTAATGCTGAGCCCACAGGCCATGAGGCTAGCTCCTTCTCCATCAGAAATAAAGAGGTGCCAACTGCTAGGTCACAAGGGGGCGAGCGTGGCATCCAGGGGCCCGCCAAGTGTTATGACAGCTTCCTTATGATAACAACCAACTGTGTCGAATGTTAATCAGGAAAGTGACAGAAAGGAAAGAAAGATTGAGGGTTTGACAAAAAGAGTTGCATTAGCCTCGAAAAGTGAAATTTTGTGCAATCTTTGTTAAATATTGAAAGACTACACTGTACTGCAAAGTTATTCCAATTAGCATAGCATAGCTCTTATGTTTTATGTATTGCATTAATATCTTGTGTAACAGTGTCTTTTGGGCTACACAACCTGGTAATATCTGGCATCTGTTCAAATTGTATTTCTAATGAATTCAATCAACCCACAGCAAAATTATAAAACAGGTCTCTTGAATAATTTTGACTTTTGAAACAATAGAAAAACACTGGAATACATGTGTGGTATATTTGACTCTTCACTGTATTTTATATATGGTATATGCATAAACTCACCTCAATGACACATCAAATCCTGCATTTACTCAAAAAGACCAGACCTATAATAGCACAGTAATACAAGAAGCACAACACAGCGAAAAAATAAAGGTGCACTATGTAATTTTTCTGGATCACCCACCTGCTTGTCATTGATTGGAATGTTTCTCAGTATGGCCTAAAAATACGATTGACAAACGTGTCTTCTAACTGTAAGTGGAGGTCACCTCTCCGCAGATCTGACATGCAAGCTGGCCTGACGGTTCCACCTGCTCGTCTCCATGAGGATACAGAAGACACAAATTACCATATCTTGCCTATATTGTTTGATACAGATAAACTAAACGATCCAACTAAGATGACAAGACAAAGCAATAATATCTCAAAGGAGAAAAGCAAAAAAAGTGACATGGTGATTTAATTTTACGTCGTGAGCAGCAGTTTTCAACAATGAATTTGTTAAAAGTAATTCCCTCACACAGTGTTACTTGCATAATAGGATACATTTACAGGCAAGGCAACGTTTCAGGCCTTGATAGAGCTCAGTGTCAAAGTCCTCTATAATAGGTGTGATGTGGTACAGGTGCGTCCCGGCTCTTGCATGTGTATGAGTATAGCGCTGGGCAGTCAGGACACATTTCAGGGCCCTTTCTTCACCGCTCCAGCCTGTGTTTTATTCATCGGCTGCGCCCTGACCCCGCCGAGCTCCTGTTCTGACAAATCACTTCTGATTAAGACAGATCTCCGTTCGCCGACCACTCAAATCGCCCTATTCATCATTCCCGCACAAAATATCCCTCCTCCTTGCGCGCCTCGTTTGCCTGTCCGTCAGACCGGAGCAAGGCGCAAGAGAAATTTCCTCCTCTGTTTTAAATAGCTGATTACAGACAATTGGAGGACGGTGAGACGTAAGAGTGCCCTATGAGTGATAAAACACCAGTGTAATGGGTATAAATGACGGGGGCGTGTAGGGGAGCACATGGTAATAGAACTATTTGGTTAAAGCTGTAGCGGGTGGAGAGGACTGAACGCTGGATATGAGTTGACCCTTGTCTTTTCCCTTTACCTTAGCCTCAAAGTCAAGTTCTCACTAAAACAACTAATCATCAAAAAGGTCCAGTACAACTTCTATTACAGCGTTTCAGACGACATTACAACAGTCTATAGGGTGCGATTACTTAATACAGATTGGTGGCAGCTAAATTTAATATTGTTTAAATGTAGTGTTTTGATGAGGTTAAACAGTTGTGCATTTACTTTTTAGATATTTTATGACAAAGTACAATGTTATCAATAGGTAAAAAGTGGCTTTGAAAACGCACAGAACAAGTATTTGTATCTTTGTGGTATTTTTTTTTTATTAATTTATCTTTAGCGCCTTACTTGAGCAGCATTATAATTTAATTGCATGGTTGTTGTTTTTTTTTCAAATATAATGACTTTGTGAATAAAAGTTTATGAATCACAACACTTTACTGATCCCAAGTCAAAATGGAGCTAATTTGCAAATTCGCAAATAAATGTAGTAGTGTCAGTAATACATTTCCGTATCCATATGTTACAGTATAAACTTCTTCAGTACAGTACCTTAAAGCTTCCGTGCAAATAAGCTTACTGTAGACAGCTAGAAATCTATTGTGTTTAATAATTCTAACAAACCAGATTAAATTAACCTGAACGCCAACCCACGGGGGGCAGAGGGCCGTGGAGCAGGAGGAAGAGGAGGAAGAGGAGGGAGAGTGGAAAGTAAGGGTTTGTACCAGCAAATTGCCTGGACTTAATCAGCCAGTCTTACTGAAGCATCCAAATGAAAACTAATGGAGTTGGGAGCTGGCTCTGATTGGCCCCGTGTGCAACATTGTGCTGCCAGCAATGGTTCTTACGGAGTCTTCAATTAAAAAACAGGGAATTTCTACAGACGAGTGGTCAGCCTATACACCTATTCTAAGTGTAGCCCCATTGGTCAATCGTGACTTATTAATTCCATTCCCAGTTCTTGGAAAGTGATTTTTTTGTGTTGATTAAACTTTGTCAAATCGTAAAAAATGTATGAAGTCCAGAATTAAAACTCATACCCGAACGAGCTAATTTGTGAATGCATTATTCATCGTGCTGACATTTGTGACTCTCTATTGAGAAACAGGCCCATTGTACAATATAAAAATAATACTATACAAATAAAAACACTGGTAAAACCGAGATGGAGATGAATGTACTTTAGCCAAAAACTTAAATAATTAAATTAGCATTCAGTACATGTAAAAAGAATATGCCAAACTAAATGAGTTCTTTATAAATGGCAGAACAGTGATAAAGCCTGGAATAAAGAGGAAACATGTTTTCAGTTGTAAGAGAAAAAATAACAAATTCGAACTTTCTGAACTTTTAACACTGTGCAAAGGACGACTGGTAAAGCTGGGATCACCACAGTAGCTTCAGCTAGTCTCAAAATATAAGAATCCATAAAAAACTGGATTAACCCAAATATATATGGATTATGTCTATGTAATCCGTCACGTCCCCAGGTAGGTTTCATCGCAAAAGAAAAAAAAAAGGGTCAACTGTACAAAAGTTTTTTTGTTTTTTGTTTTGTGCCGTGAATGTGTTTCACCACTCATCCAAGTCGCTTCTTCAGTTCTGACAAGGTTCTGGTGTGTCACCCGTCTGAAGGATGACCCAACTACTGTAACTGTAACACACCCTGTAGTTAACAGTCTGAAGTACCTACTATTAGTGAAAACCATTAAAATACTAAGGTGTGGTTTTATTCTTTTAAAAAATGACTAAAACTTGACTTCAGTTCAGTACGCCCATAAAAACAAGATTGGCTGAACGAGTCACTCTCAAAATCTATATACCACCAGCCCCTCCCAACGCAGTAAGAAAAGTTTGCTAGTTTGTTGAAGACGGACTCACAGAGGGATGAACGGTCGAAGAAGGGAAAGAAGAAAGACAAAACTTGACGCTCATCGAATCGGGTCTTCAACAGTTTAGGCGCTAATCATTGCATTACTGTTGATTAAAGCCTTTTTACGCCTCTCATCACAAAGTTGACAGGCAGATCAAAGCTGCAAACACAAATTTCTTGCCTTTTAATTATCTTTACAACAGCACACCTCGGGCGCCTCATCTTTGCCTATCTCCTCCAACTCGCGAAACACTGCTAAAGTAGATCTAACGCACACCATCAGTTCATTATCCAATAACTGTGGGAGAGGAAAGGGGGGCATCCTTTTCTCTACACATTAGGAGTTAGTGAAAACCTGAAGGATGGCATGGCGTTTATTAGCATGTCCCGAATAGGTACGCCTTAATTACGTTTGTCAAAAATATCGAGGGTGGCGTCAGGCTCATTTGCATGTTTTGACAGGGCCTGTTGGGAGTCCGGATGCATTTCTTCTGGAGTATTTAGCACGTTTCAACACCTACTGATAATACCGCCAAAATGAATGAAGTGCGCTTTGTAGCAGTCGAAATCTGCATCAGTAAACATACACAGGCTGTCTAGACAATCTTGATCAATGCTCGGATCACCTCTTCTGTTCAAACTGACGAGATTGCAACTGTTTCTACCCAGCTGTTCCTTGTCAAATGCTTTGGACATGAAGAAAAGTACTTTTAGAAACAATTTGGCATCGGTGATACATTCTGACGATATAACAGATTGCAACTTGACTCATGATTCCCGTTTGAATATAAGAAAGCGCGCAGACCACTCCCACCCGTTCCCCCTATTAAAAGCTCATAAATGAATCCTTGTTACGTCGATGATATGTAAAAACAAGCAAAACAAACAAATAGTCTAAGGGGACACGGGATTGTCAGCAGCGATTTGGAGATGGAGGGAGAGGAGAGGGAAATGCGGGGCATAAAAGCGAGACTTCAAACATGCGCCCAATGGTAGACGCAGGCCATTAGATGCGGCTGCACTGACAGGATCTGACAGTTGGAGACACTTAAAGATTATTTTCTCTGAAAACTTTGAATTCATTAATAGTCATGAGGCGAGGATGAGGACCCCCGAAAAGAGCGAAGAGGGGAGAGGGCTGGGCACGCAACAGAGCAAGTGTTACACCAATCAGAAACAAGATGGAGGACAGGAACTAGTACAGGGAGGCTAGAATAGATTAGCAATGCTATTTTGGGGCATAACAGGGTCCTGTTTTGAAAGTAGGAAAAAAATACATAATTCAATTCACTGTTTCATAATCAATCAATTGAAGTTGAAAAGTTGTATAATAGTACTAGGAAACAATGCCCTTGTAATCAAAAATGCAATTCAATAACTTGTGTTCTGAATATGTGTTTGTGCTTGTGCCCTGCAAAACCTGGAGTAAAACTAACCATTACTAAAGTGTTATTAGGTCCTTCTGTGCAAGTACGTTTTGGCAGAGAATAAGTAATAGTTAGTTAATTGTGATTTCAATTGAGCACTTAATCAGAAGTCAAAATGTTTTCTTTGTAGCAAATGTGTTATATGTTTGCATATGAAAATGACACCACCATAATACAAGGGCAGCATTTCTAGCAAATACTGTCCATGTAAATAATACTATTTCCAGAGTTTTGAACATGGTGGGTGACCCACTAAAGATGCTGCGTGTGCTTCTAACTTAAGGTGCAGAGACATTCCTTGAGTGCAGAGACAGAGTTAAGAGAACACTGCATCATTGTGATCTCTGACACACAGTTTGTGTTTTACTTTGGGCTGATACTTCCCAGCTCTGCTAAAGGACCATAATACAGCTATTATAGAGCGACTATGAGGCTCACAAGGGCTTTACAAAAGACTCACATCACGCGGCTCATTTAACAATGAGCGGGACCAAGGAGGAGAACGCAGATTATTGTCAGCTGCCACTGTGAATCCACACAACATGGCACCACATGTGAGGGTACATCCAGCCCTGGGCACTAGCATTGTTCTCTACTGGTGAAATTGTTTTCTGAAGAGAAACACTGCAGTTATTCAAACAAACATCATATTATAAGATGTAGAATCTATAACTCAAGCTTTGCACAATTCTTTTAAACCAAAATCAGCGGTTACATTTCTAAGAGGCAAAAATGTGATGTAGCCATGTGTCTCCGAACTGGTGACGAGGTGTCTCCTGCTCTTCATCATTAACCAAAACAGGCCTAAGTGAATTCCAACATAACTGCCACCTCCCTCCGCACTAATGAAGCATATCTAAGTTTTAAGACATGGCAGAACTAATTTAATCAACCTTCTAAGGGGCCTCAGCACCATCAAATTAATTATTCATAAAGGACACAATATTAGAACTCAATTGTCAACTCAGTAGCCGGCCTTTTCTTTAACCTCCCCCTGCCTGCCGCATGCTTTTGTCTCGGTCCTTCCTTTTCAAGAAAATCCTTCGGTTTTAATCTATAACTGAGCAACAGACGTTGTCACAGTGGCTGCCGAACAAAATAATTTGCGTTTTGTGCGTTTGAAGTTTGCCGATGGTAGGTGACAATAGGCTAGGGGGATACTGGCGCTCAGTTCCCTGGTGGTTTCATAGTATGCAGATGGGGCAGACTTTAATAAAGAGAAAAGAAAAAAAATCACACAAAGATAGAGTCATCAAGTCTAACTTAACACAAGCTTAGATTTAAGTCCATAATGAATAATGCATTCCATCTGGTGGAGCTAATCTTAAGCATGGAGCTGCTTGGACAGGTTGGTCAACAAGAGGTGGAACAACATATCTTTACACACAGCACTTCTTTTAGCCAGGCGTCATCTTCTCGTCAGGGGTGGGACTGAGTATGTGACCCTGTCATGACTGACAACAACAGTGGTTCCAGCAGCCCATAGAGGAAGCAGGACTAATGTGCTGAATACTCACGCTGCAGCATGGACACCAGCATGAGGCCCACAGAGCAGACAGGAGAAATAACTAGCAGCTCCAACTCCTCTTACAGTCACAACACAATCCCAGCATCCATCAATGCCACTGAGGGACTGGGTCAAACAGCGACTGCGGTAATACTTCCACTACTGGTACTGCTAAAGCAACTAACTACAGAGTGAGAAAACTTTGTTTTTCACAGCTTACTAGTTTATGGCCCTGAGGATAAGGTGGATTGATTAACAGCAGTTTGTAGTACAGATTCCTCAGACTGTAACGGCTTCATCTGCATGGAAGATAAAATATGATCCACACTACTTTTACTGCTGCCATGTGAGCCGAGTGGTCGGGCAGCGTTCGCACGCTTCTCTCCTGATTGTAATTGAGGGCGACGCGTGACAGCCCCTCGGTGCCCCTCCTGCAGTGTCCCGGGGCAGAGGGCTCGCTGACAGAGGAGGCACCGGGACAGTGGCACCGGTCCCGCACTGGCACGACCGCGGCACGGGCGCCTTCAGGGCAGTGACCTGCCTCTTCACAACCTCTCACCACCGCTGCAGATCACCTCTGTCACCGGGTGTCTGAGAGGCTAACGAGAGGGCAGCCCAGACTGCTTAACTATTCCACCACATCCACAGCACTACACACGACTCTCCCACCGCCAACAGACCTCTGAATGAGTGTCAGCCCGAGGAGACAGTCGCTCATCAACTCTTTATACCTGGGAGGTATATTAATGCTGTGATGACTTCTCCAGGAGGAGGGGGAGAGCTTTGTCCTCCTCACTCACATAAAGGACAAAGACTTGGACAACTTTTGAGCATGTTAACTTTGACAAGGAGATTTGAGTGAGGCAATAACAAAGCAAAAGCAACACAGTGTGTAAGAGTTATCTGGTGCAGACCCTAACCCCAACCCTAACCAACCCTGATGCCTGATCCTGAAGATCAACAGTCAATAAGACTGTAGGAATAATAACATTAAGATTCTGCTTTAACAACAGGGTTCAGTATACACCATCCAAATCCACTGTGTCCTCTCTGTAAGTGTAAGACTGCCATCCCAACATCAGCACAAACCAGGTAATTTGTTATTATCTGCCAAGTCAATTTTTTCACATTAAACATTATTAGTTCCAATCTAGAAGAAGAATTTTATGAACAGTAACCTCAGTATTTTCCATCATCATTTCCAGGGCACAATTCTGATTTTGAGATCGATATTAACCAAAACAAGACATGCCAGGTAAGAGAGCAAGTAGTTTACCAAGTCTGAATAATGACTTGCAGCTGTCTATATATCTTAGCAAAGCTATATTTATACAAAGTTCAAATTGATCAATAAATTCCTGAGATAGAGAGGAAGAACATGATGTAAAGAGGATGTGCAGAGATGGTAAAACACACTTCCTCCCTGCTAGGATCTGAGTTACAAATGAAACTTCACTTCCACAACAAGTGGAGCTGCGGGCCTACTGGGGCCTGTGGTATCCAGTCAGATACATAATTAAAGCTACACAGAGAGGGAGCGTGTTATTACCAATGTTTTCATTAGGCCAAGTTAACACGAGCTTCCCTCTAGACCTACAGACAACAGTAAGATAAAGCCAATGCTAAAGGATACAGCTATACCACCGCTGATACGAGCGCCGCTTCATCCTATATCAGCCACATAGCCACTCACGAAAAACCATTTAATGTAGACATGAAGAATATGAAAAAGAGAGCACCAGTTGGATTTTTTTCATGATATTTTCACCAGTTCCCCAACATCCAGGCTTAAATTAGCCAGGATTTTTAAGATCAGGGACTGTTTTTTAGGCTATGAAAAATGGATTAAATGAAGAGGAGTCTGGCCTAATGAGCTCCCTGGGCTATGGAGCAGCAGGGACCGCGAGGGGAGAGCAGGCAGTGGGGCGAGCCTTTGAGGAAGAAGGGCCACAGTCACAGCCCAAAGTGTGCCAGTTTTCCTGCCAATGGCACAGAATCCACCTGGGCCAGTCCGGAGCACTGAGCAACCTGTGCCAAAAGGAGGCGAGGGAGAGAGTTTGTGTTCAACCTGGAAAACTTCTATCGGACATCCACTTCTTTTGAGGTACTTTTAATGGACTAGTTTGTTGCTGATGGTACCGCAAGAGTAGAGGGGCCTGCTTATTTGAAAGGTTTGCTCTTATGTTAGGGAAATATCGACTACAGAATGGGAAATAGAAGAGAAAAGAAGAGTTATGTTGCGCTTTACAACCCCCAATCAATACAATTCCACAACATTTTACCTTAAATATCAATAGATGAATGATGTTTTTTCCTCACAATGTCTATATCATAAACCTGCCTTAACACTAAAGCTGGATATGTTTGCTTAAAAAAGAAAGCATATCCTTTCTGCCTCTGCAATCGATCTAAGAATCTTGATGTTGATTGGATTTTTTTTTTTTTTATTTTTTTTTTTGAGCCCGAAACCCTGAGACCCAGTGCAGTTCTGGAGCATGTTATTGATTCTAATACATTACAATGAATCTTGCTACAACCACCTGTGTTACTTCAATGGATTGTTTGGTTGTTTGTTGGTCTACATACAAGTTGCCTCAAAAGTGGTGAATATGAATGAATAAATGCCTTTTATTAGATGGATTAAGGATTACAGGATTAGGTACTGTGGGGTTCAAGTATAATATACAGCTAGAATCAGTACGTTTACTTTTTTCTACCAGTAAATGGCAGATGTGAAAGCTGTTCTTCCTACGTCCCCCTCTCTGGTCTTCTTCAGTCAGATCAAAGCTGGCACGCTATCAGACTGCAGTAACGTACATAGCATCTAGTGGTGAACAGTGAGAATACAACTGCCACGGTTGGCCGGTCTAAGAGAATGTACAGTACATATACCATGAATGTTTTTGTGGGGCAATAAGCCTTTACCCTTGAACTAGAGGTAATGTTTTCTCAATTGCTACAGTTTGTCCATGGCTTTGTTTGTCTGAGCGGATATCCACTAGCAGTCCTAATCACTTACATTTGTAACAGATTTGTCATGGCCATAAAGAATAAAAATATTCCATCATAAATCTCCAAACTGCATGGGTGTATAAAAGGAGGCAGTAGAAATGCGACTGGGGATTTCAGATTAGGCTATTCTGAAGTGACGGCTGGCCCTGAGCCAAAACAAACTACCAGGGAACAGCAAAACAACTGAAGAAGCGATACAGATCTTTCATTCACCCTTAAAAAAACAAATAAAAAGTCAAAATGAAATAAGAAACCCGAGATAGACAGGTAGAGCGGTTGAACAACATGTTGCAGAGGACAGGGACAGAAGGGGACAGGAGCAGAGCGGGCACGTACACATAGCACATACCTCTCCTGACAGCGATTAGAAGCTGTCAGGGGCTCTGGAGCTGCCACTCCGCTGGGCTCAGTGGAGGCCTGTCTCGACAAATTGCCCAGATTAAAATACCACACGAGGAGGAAGGAGGCCGTGACCTGGGCCTGCCCCACTGCTGCTGCTGCTACTGCTGCTGTACAGGGACGGGTATGGAAACTCTGCTGCAATAAAGCTGCCAGGGGTACTCCAGGGCATCGGGGTAGTTCAGTTAAATATTTGGTGGATAAAAAGTAAGAACACAAGTCTTTTTTGGAACATTTGTGAACAAAAATAGGAATATTTAGGGATGGTCCAATATATGGATGTGTAAAAATGCAGCTTAAGCTTAATTAATTGTCATTTTTGCTCTTTAGTTAAAAGAGACATATCTAATGTACTGATGGCAAACTGGGAACGACACATGGGCACCTGGGGCAGCTTACAATATCTCACTTATGATATCTGAACTGATATAGACAACACCCGATCTGACCCTGCAAATTCTCCCTCTTTTCAAAAATATTTATCTTTGTCAATCAATTCCACCAATTTCTTCCAGGGCATAACTGACTAAACCAACTTTTATTTCAGGTCAGTAAACTCATACATTTCAACATCTGGATTCAACAATTGTTATAATCTGACTATATTGTGAGAATTAAAGACATTACAGTGACATCACACTGAGATGGAGTGTATATTACATTAGCTTATATTTGTTTCTGCTACGTAATTACAGTAAAAACATCAGCCAATAACCCCCTTTCAATTCTCCTGAATGCATATTCTCCCTCTCACACTATGACACCCTATAGTAAAATGCAAATTCCCTGTTGAACGCTGAAAGCCCCCTGGTGTGTGAAGCCCTTTATATTTTGACATATTTTTGTACCATCTTTGTCTTGAATACAAAACTAAACCCAGGCATCTTTTGATAAGTGCAGGACAGTTTTTTCAGTCGTGTGCCGAGATGCAGTTTAATTAGGCTAATGGCAACAAAGCTCTGAAGAAGCCAGGTTTTCAGCTCAAATCTCATGTACGCGTCGCCGTGTATTCCTGTATTTGCAGGTGATACACGCAAACTCGGAATAATGAGTTCACTATGTCCCGTATCTATCCAATGTCACTGCGAATCGTCTGTCCCGACACTGAAAAATGACCTCTCTCAGCAAGATTTGGACAAGATTTTGACAAGGCAACGTAGTGGAGGGGAAATATCCACGCGCGTCACATGAGCGCACAAATATTCATGTAGTGCGGCTCAATCAGACACCAGACAAAATGCGGGCATGCCTACTTGCTCCCAAAAAGAAAAGGGAAAAACATGTCTTGACTGATATTTTGTTCCTCAAACGGAGCGTGGCGTTGTGGCCGCTGTCATGTCACAGGCGAGCGCAGTGTGGCAGAGCAGACAGGGCTAAACACGGGCAGAACAGACAGAGACACCACATATTATCACAGGGCACAGTTTAGGGACAGAGAGATATCAATAAACATTCAGTATTGAGGATGTAGCTTAAAGGGTCCATATTATGCCATTTTCTGATCAATGTTTTAATGTTTTAATGTTGTTTCCTCATCAAAAACATACCTGGAGTTGTGTTTTGTTTCACTCACACATGTTTACCACATAAACCCTGCAGATTTAGGCTATGTTCTCCTCTCAAACGGACCTGAATCTCTACTGAACAAAAGGTAAAAGGTCGCTGTTTCAAAAACTACCACGACATGACATCATAAGGTGGAAATGAGCATTAAGAGCTTTAGAGTTTTAAACAGACGATTACTCAAAAATGTGTGAGTTAAACAAAACACAACTCCAGGTATGTTTTTGAGGAGGTTACATTATAACTTGGCTTAAAGCTCACAAGAATCAATTTTTGTTAGATGGATTAAGGATTAATTTTTGTTAGATCGATTACATATGTTCAAAATAAATGATCATATTGCCTGTCAGAACTTCGTCAAACTGTAATGAACCTTGAAGAGCCAACATAAATGTATCATTGGGAATCACATGGAGTTACATAATTCTGAATCAGGCATTTCTGCTACACACCAGTATTAAAAAATTATATTTACCAAATAAAATCTCTGGTATCACGACCTTTCAGATAAACAAAAAGCAATAGGAAATTTGTTTAGTCTGAAATGTTCAACAGTATGACATTAAATGTATCTGTATCTGTAGAGGCAAACTAATTCACAGTAAAAATAAATGCTTTTCAAGTTATAAGGAATAAAACACCAGCAATGAAAAAAAGTTAGATAAGTTTACTGCCATACTGTGGAAGAAACGTTCCAGGAAAAGTATTAATACCTCTATGGAGACAAGCAGAAAAGTTATATTGTGGACCTTTAAATTTGACTTACAAGCAATCCAGTTAATCCCAAAATACAAAAATAATGAAGGCACAGTAACAAAGTTTCAGTAAAAGTTATTTTCTTAGAGCTGAGTTGTGATGACGCCTGGTTTCTGATGCAATAGCCACTATAGAAAACAAACTAATAAACCATTATATTATTTTGCAAAAGTCGATGGGAACCCAATGTGCTGAAAGTGCATTATTACATTAAGATGAAGATTCTAAAGTTCTAATAAAAGTCTCAAGTTGGTGAATTTAACTGGTCTGTTTCTTAAAAGTTCTCCACCCGTGGCCCATATGGTGTGGCAGTCGAACGCCTACACTGGAATATAATGCAAAAATTGGGTTACTAACAAATGCAAAGTTATGAAAAGATTTGAATAGAGATAACCTATCCATTTGAAATACTGGAACAATTTGCCCAATTGGTGTCATGATTCTCATTCTGCCACTGGCTCAAAAACACACAAATGAGTGAATGTGTTCAGCTGCCAGACTAACTTTACCTGATGCCGCACAATTACACCCATCACAGTCTAATTGCTCAAAGTATTTCTATTGAAAACAAGCCGTGATGAAAGATAGTTTACAGGGGAAAAGTCTTGCCACAAATGCTGCCCATCTAAACTTTGACTTAACAAGCATCTCTCCCTCACAGAGATATTGTAATGTTTACATTTTAAAGTCAGAAAAACTTGGAATGGGAGTCGTCTTCTTTTTTCCCCCATTTTTGCAAAACAACTTAGGTTTGGATCCCGTGGGCTCATTGCGTATTCCTCATTACAGTAGAGGAAACAGAGGGGTGAAGAGAGGCGCGGCGCCATCCAGGAAGGTGACAGAGGAAGACACAGATCCCCAGTGACACGCCGAGACATAAACAGCTGATAGTTATCGTCGCGGCAACACCAGGTTCTGTTGCTCGGAGTGAGGCTTACAGCAATGATGTCTGCAACCGCAAAACAAAGTCACAAAGCATTTTCTGACAGACAACCTTCCCTGTTCTGACAAGCTGGACACTACACAGAATAGGACATTTGATGAGCCAATTGAAGTGGTGGATTTCAGCCAATTTAAAGATGTAACTATTTCAATTATGTATTCACTTTATATTGCTGTACTAGATGTGTAAACTGTCAGCAGCAATGTTTAGTGATAAAGACCATAAAAAGAACATTTACACAAAGTTCAATGCAAACTATAGCATATTCTCGTTTTCAAAATAAAGGTCCAGAGCGTCAACGGATACAGTCACTCTGCAAGGTGTCTATAAAAACTTGTCTATATTAAGTTGTATTATGTTAGAATGTTGTTTCCTCATCACAAACACACCTGGAGTTGTGTTTTGTTTCACTTACACGTTTTACACACAAACCCTGCATATTTACGCTGAATTCTTCTCTCGAACAGAAAACACTCTGTTCCACCTCGTGATGTCATGTTGTAATACAGAAAATGTTCCACTGTGTTTTTAAATTTCATACTTCACTAAAATCATTGGATAATTTCAGCCCAATCTCTAATGAACAAAAGGTAAAAGAAGCTGTTAACTTGAAAACTATTGTTTCAAGACATCACAAGGTGGAACAGAGCATTTTGAGCTTTGAAGATGTAGACAGACTAATAATAAAGGGTTACTAAAACATGTGTGAATGAAACAAAACACAACTCCAGGTATGTTTTTGATGAGGTAACAACATTCTAACATAGCTTAAAGCTCACAAGAGTAAATTTTATGTAATACAGGACCTTTCAGTAACTCAAAAATAAAAGATTTGCATTCATAGAGTTTGCATTCGTAGAGTTTAATGCTAAACCCCTCCCTGCTGGAGGTTAGCTCCAATAGATCTAGGTTCAAGCTCAAATAAATCTACCATGAGGAACTAATATGTGGAAAATCCTACAGGGTCCTACAGTCTTGAACTCTATCTGCAAATGGATGTGTATTAGTCCTGGATACATCTGCAGCCTGTCCGTCCATGGGAGTGGATCTCCTTGAGGTTTCTCTTTTTCCCACTGTTTTTTTTTTTGTTTTTTTTGTTTTTCCTTGCTGAGAAGGAGGGTCTAAGGACAGGGAACAGTTATCCATTTGCATTTTTTTCTGTTGATTAAGGTGCCTGTCTTTATCTGCTTCCTTTTTTGATTTTCTAACTTTATGTAGGTTAGATCAATTCTCATGTTCAGCCCTAAGAGGCAACTGCTGCTGTGATTTTGGGGTTTACAAAAATAAATTGAATGGAATTGAAAAACCGCGCTCACACGACCACAGTGGAGTTCATGTAATAACAACGCTGCATATATAAAAGTATCTTAATTCTAAAAACACTTCCACACACAAACAACAAAAAATGCTAGAGCCTTCTGCTAATTAAGCAAGATTCACCAAATCTCAAAACATAATTGCACAACCAAAATCTGTACCAATTTTGCCCATTTGTTTTGTTTTAGATCATGTTCAGAAGGGCCCAGACAAAATTCAAAATGCTAAATTGAAAAGACGCCATGACCCCACTGTCCCATGCCAGTTTGCAAGGCAGATCTCTCCAAGTTTGAATTTCAATCAGAACACTGTCTTCTGAGGTCACGCTCTCCATACAAAAAGAGAAAAAAGACCACCTAATTAAAATAACAAACAAAAAATCCTGGCTAGCATCTACACACTATTCATACCTGGACCGTGGTAGCATATAATGTATAATGTATATCCACTCGCCCGGCACACGTGAAAAATATGTACATATTCCAAAACAATGAGGTGGTACACAAGTGCAAGTGGCAAGAGGGAGAGTGTGAGTGTGTGTGTGTGTGTGTGTGTGTGTGTGCCTATGAGCGCAGACAAATTCCTGGTAGTGACCCCCAACCTCCTCTCAGGGGCATAAATATACATGTGTGTGTATGGGAGCAGGCTGGTGGATTATAATCACAGTGAAAAGAAGGGTGAATCAAATTTATTCTACCGCTACCATTAATATTTCAGTCCTGTTACTGTAGCCCATGTGAAAAGAGCATGAATGATTAATTTAGACATCACCTCTGTCACAATCCCTTACTGCAGTCGCCCCGTCACGCTCGTACCTCTGAGGATAGTAAACAAAAGGTGGGTTCTCCCCGAGATTTTTTGTTGTGGTCTGGTTTAGGCTGTTCCTGTCGCCGCGGAGATGAGGGCGGGGGCGGTTGTAGGACAAGCAGACAGCCTTTGTGGATTGTGGTAGTGACATTCGGCTGAGAGAGTTGGAGTTGTGGAGACTGCGACAGGGGAGTGGAGCCGACGTTTGAACACGGTTGTGATATGAAAGATGGTGGTCATGGGATGTGAGGAAAGATCAAGAGGATATTAACAACACTAAAAGATCCAAACCAGGTCAACTGGGGCTCAGTCCATTTCTGAAGTAAAGAGCAAGCAACTCATGAAATGTTACAAAAGTACAGACAAAAGAATGGAAAGTCATGACCTACTGCTCTTAATCATGTCTTGCACAATTTAATGGAGTCAGTTTGGAAATGGTAATGTAATTTCACTATTTATTTGGTTTTACAAGTTGTTTACTTTTATTCTAACATTACTTTTGTATTGCACTTTATAAGCTTGGAAATAATTAAGTCATTAATCACTCTCTGCACTCCGATGGAAAGCAACTTCTGTAGCCACAGCTGCCCTGCGGAAAACAGACAGAAATGAGGCTGCTGATCTGTGCCATTGCCCCCTACCACTACCACCAATCACTCGCATTCAGATATTCTACATGAGCAAGGTGGGTGAAGCACTTTGCCAAAGGACACCACAACATATTGTCTTTTCATGTCATCTTGTATGATCTATAGATATAAATTATGTACACTCCTGTAAACATACACTTAAAACATATGTATATAATCTGAATGCTGTGTGTATCTGCTGCACTGTCAAATCTCACCTACAGCCCACTGACATGTGGCCCATCCCAGTGTTTTTACTGTTGTTTTTAGTGACAGTTGTCTGACACGTGGAGATCACAGAAGATAGGATCCATCCATCACTGCATCTCCAGGGCCTGAGGGCGTGGTGCACCAGACCCTCTCTCTCACTATACATTTGTCTAAATTTGTCCAGGAGTGAACTACTGCCACCACTTTGAGAAGCTACACGCTCATTTTGCTATATGCATGCATGTATCACAACGGTATATGCTAAGTGCTAATCTGTGCGTGGCTACCTGCAGTGAGAGAGAGAGAGGGAGCCATGGGGGCAGAGCGTGGCAGGATGACACTGATGGGAGGTGCTGGCACGTGCCCTCCGGTGCTTTTGGTGTGGTTGTCATTTTGTTGTTTTTTTTGGTACAGAACTACCCCCTCCCCTGTCGTATTATTCAAATATCACACCCGAAGTTTCATAAATAAATAATGAATCTGACTGGCTGGATTGATGAGCGGGGATGGAGAAGTGTTGCAGTTTTTCATCACATTTTTTCACATATTTTTCATTGTTTGGACAAAGTCTTTGACAGGCGCATCTCTCTTGGGAGACTGAGCTTATCAGAAGTGGAAGTGCTGGGTTAGAAGGATGCTGCTGTCTCATAGAGCGCGCAGCTTGTGAGTAAACATCTATTATCATTCAAATCATGGCTCAGATTTGTGGAATCAAGAAGTTTCACTAGCTCAGATTGAGAGCAAGTTCACAAACTAAATAAAGACGAATCAGGCATTTGATCATTTCTACTATTCAATTAGCATTTCACAGCTAACATAGGCACAAATCTAAATAAAATACTACTGGGAACACTATATATATGCTGCGTACATGTGACATCACAACATTCTTAAATGCCTTTTGTTTAAAATTGGCCAGATTTCTATGGTGGAATTTGCCGTTTAACTGTAAGATTAAATTTGTTGACCTGCTTTATGACTAATATCTTTAATTACCGGGCCAGTCCACACGAAACAAAACTGTCCTGTTTGTGAAGGAATGTCCAAGCAGAAAATTATATAAGTTAAACATTTTTGGATCTTAGGTTTGGATATTTCTTTCAAAAACAGTAAATCTCACATAGAGTTACATAGGGCCCTGCCTCCATCTGAAATTATGACACCAAATTATTGAAGTAGCAGTAGCTAAATCTGGTAGAAATCATCTTTCTTTTCTTTTGTAAAATGAATGAATTTCTACATGGTCCGTGGTACAGAATAAAGAAAGAAAGTGAATGCAACCTACTGGAGTGATTTTTAAAATACTATATTTAAAATAATCAGGAAAATTAACTGAACTGATCAGGAGAACAGTATCACTGGTTTATCATTAAAAATATCTGTCAAAAAGCCAGCAGCAGGAGCAATTACTTTTGATATTCTAAAATAGTGGAAGTGTACAAAATCTACTACAGTTTTGTTGCTTTACCTCGGAGCATAAAATGGATTGAAGCATCTAAAACAAAAGGATTGTTTGAATACACAATTTTGTTTTCCTTTAAGCAACAAAAAGTCCAATGCACAAAAGCAGTGAGAATAAATCAGACAACACCAGCAGTAGATAGTAATATAGAGAACTCTGAAGTTGGTCCTTACACATATATACATACTAAGCACACTAGCTCCACTCCACACATCTCCATAGCTTACGGGACCCAAAGAGGTCAATGCGCATCTGAAACTTCTTTGTCTTTCCCCAGAAAAATGTGTGGGACTTGAAAGAAGCAACAACTCTGTGCTGACTCTTCTTCTCTATAGTTCCTAAAGCCAATGCAGATCAATACAGAGCCATACATACCACAACAGGAACTGCTCCTGTCAAAGGTTACTATCTCTTCTCTGTGATTCTCTCTTCATTTTAGCACAGCGGAGGAGGATGAGGAGGACCAACAGTAGGGGGAAGAGAGAGAAGGGAGACTTTGGCGCGGAGAGACGGAAAAACCGAAAATGATCTTCGTCTTTAGTAGCGGAACTTGGTGCTAATAGGTTTTGACACATCGCCAGCAGGCCAAAGAGAGAGGCGGCTGGGGGTTAGTCGATACAGGAACGCGGCGGTGGCCAGAGGCGAGAAGTAGCGTCTCGAACCGACCTGTGGTACCAAAACTGGGCTGGGGGCCTGACCACTAATCATTAGAAAGTCAATGAGTCCTCTAGCGCTCGCAGCAACGTTAGCCTTCCCAGGGAGACGCTCCATGTAGGCCTCATCATGAACATACACAAACGTATGCGAATAATTATTATGTATGTGCAGCATCCAAGAGAGAACAAGAAGAAACTAGATGAAACTTTATATGCAGATGTCTATGAGTGACGTGTATATAGACTATATAGAACTCGTCTCTCAACAAAAATGGGGGGTCTAAGGTGTAAACAATCACCCATTTACAACTTGATCTTCAAACCCAACTCAAAACCAAGAAAACAATAGGGCTAATCTGAGTATGCTATTAGGAGTTGAAACATTAGGAGCACGAACAATGCAAAATGAGACTAGGGGAGTTCAATGGACTTAACTAAAATCAGATTCTCCTCACTCCTTAAACAACTAGGGTGGTGTTAGTCTCAGTAAAGCCAGCTCCTCCCTTCAGACAAATGTTTAAGGCAATTACTTGTCAGAGGCCTGTCACTTGGATAAATGGCAAAACAAATTCCCTAAAAAAACAACAAAAAAAACAAAAAAACTTTGTCCAGTTGACAGAATTCAACCTTCTTTTGCAATAGCTTCTTTGATGTGAAGTCTTTGGGCCCTCCTGCCCCACACTGGACACGGCCTCTCCTGGGACACCTCTCCAAGGTTGCACTGGGCTCGGGTCCCTCACCTTCATCCATGCATTTTTAAAGGCTTCAAAAAGGATCTTGACACATGGGCTCAGACTTGGACTTCACAATGAGACATGCTTTCTCTAATGGGCAAAGACTTCATTTAGATATGCAAAAGATTGAGTAGACATTTAAATCACGGGTCACCATCAAGTTCATCAGTAAAAGTTGAGTCGCTAATAATTTCAATAAGTTTTTCATTTTTCTCTGTTCTTTCGCTTGGACATTTTGCTCTAAAACAGAAGTCCACTTAGACACTAACCTTTAACCTCAGTTCTAGTGAGGGACTGGCTTAAATAACTGTCTAAAGGAAGGAGCTAACCACACTGAAACTTAACACACGCCCTAGTTGTTGTTTACGGTAAGGAGTTTCTGTTATATTAGTCATGTGCATAAAACTACCCTAAAGGAGTAAATGGTCACCTGAGTCATATTTTGAATTTCGTAGACGGCCCCAATGACTCAACTAGCACGTATTAACAACATAGCAAACTATGACTAGCCATACAACAGGAGCTTTCTATGTGGTCACTCATCTCACAATTTAGTCATGTCCATGTACTGCCCCAAACATGTACACAAATTAGATGAACTAAAGCGGAGCAAATCCAAAATCAGATCAATAGCCTTACAGCTTCTTAGCTTAGCTCCTCTTTCTGATCAATATGCATGCAATCAAACTTTTTGCCAGCGCTATACCCATTGATCGAGTTCATTGATCCTGGTGCTCAAGCTCCTTTTAGGAACGGAAGGTATAGATATTTAGAGTTAGAGACCCCATCTGGCCATTTTCATGAACTTTGACCTTTGTGCTAATCCTCAAACAAAAGCCAGAACTTAATGGACCCCATGCCGTCTGACCCAAACCGTCCCTGGAGGTCAGAAGCAGGCAGTGGGGTGCCTCCAACTTAGAACAATGCCCCCCTCTGGGCTTCGGACCTCACTGCAACATAGTGAAATGCCTGTTACCTTGGCATACAGTTTTATTTGATATGCTAAAGTGGCAGACAGACTGAAACGTTGGTTGGCAGATAAGAGGCAGAAACGCGATGGAGGGTCGGGAGGGTGGGGTGGCCCGAACCAGGGTCTAAAGCGTGGGGATTGGCGTTCACTCAGGCTGCTCACTGATGTGCCGCCAGGGCCTTTGAAGGGATTATTAACACATTTTGATTACTCTGGTCCAGTTGTCACAGAAAATATAACCTCCATCAGGAGCGGAGATCGGGCGGCCCTTTTCTTCTTCGGTCTCCCTAGTGTGAGTCCTCTTCCATCGGAGCTGCTCCTCTCATTGCCCTGGGATGGCCCGGCTCAAAGCAATCCACTAATTACACTGCCAGACATCTTCAAGAAAACGCCATTAGAAAGATGACAGCCCACTCACAACACTCAAATAAGTGACAAGATACTGTTTTTTTTTTTCTTAGACTATTTAACTGCTGCTGTAGTCACTAAACCAGACCTTCATAAAAATCAGTGCATATCAGTTGGAATATATGCTACTGTCATCACGTTACTTTGAACTAGACACAAGATAAGCAAAAGATTAAGAACAGGCATTATTGGCGTTCAAGAAGAAGCAGCGCGCTCAATCATGTTTGCAAAAGGAATCGAGTTGTAAAACCTTGAAGGTATTGTCACCATATTGCAGACTTCAGGATATAAAGTAATATTTCTTCAATTTTGTGGGAATTCTACATATTTGGCAGTTCATATTTATCTGATACTTAAACCATAATTAACAATTACACACAGAGTACAATATTGACATTTTTGTTTTTTTCCCCAATATTTCCCACCCCAAATTCACCTCAATACTAAAATCTTCCCAGGCTTGTGACAATACTTTACTGTTAAATGATACGCAGTTGTAATAATTTGTAAGCGACGCTGTAATTAAACCTTAACCTGGGTCTATTTCTAAATGGATTCCTCCTCCATCAGAATGCAGCCTGAGTGTTGTGACTGTTTACGCCTTTGACTTGTGAAATGCACATGCCTCGCCTCCTTCACACCCTGTCACTTCAAGACAAAATAAAAAAAGATGCTAAGAGACAAGTAAACACACACTTCCTCGTCGAATAAAGGCCTCTTTTTAGGAAGTCTTTCGGAGAGATTCCAAAGATAAAAACATCCAGCGAAAACAGAACAAAGTCTGTAGAAGTCAATGGAAGTGTGGCTTTCTCCTGTATATCATATTTAGTGTGATAAGCCTGGTTAATACATAAAAGACATCCGCACTATTCACACGCTATTAACTAAATCTGCTGTTTGTGAAATGTATATTCATAAACAGAGATGCAGCTGAAGCAAAGAGCTATTTTGAAACATACACATGATCTGTGGACAGGGCCACAACACAGGCAACATCAAACAGTCCGAAGTGAGGGAGGTAAAAGTAGGGCAGGCCACGGCCGGGGAGACGAGTGTGGGGCAGAAGGAGCAGGAGCGGAAGTGTGGATGGAGAGAGGGGTGGAGAAACAGATAGAGAGTGCCATAAAGAGGGATGGAGAGAAGGATGGAATGAAGGATAGAATGAGGTATGGAGATAAAGATAAAGAAAGGAGTGGAGAAAGGGATGGACATAGAGATGGGGATGAGAAAGGAGAGGAAAGAAGGATGGATAAATGGAAGTAGAGAGAGGTGGAGAGAAGGATAGGGAGGTAGGTTGTCGATGTCATTGAAAGAGGGATGAAAAGATGGATGAGAGTGGAAAAGAACAGGACAGAGAAAGAAACGATAAAGAGAGGGGTAGAGAGAAGGATGGCGAGAAGAACAGAGTGACTATGAGTTATGGAGAAGGGGATGGAGAAATGGGTAGAGAAAAAGTGGTGATAGGAGATGGAAAGAGAAATAGAGGGATGGAGAGATGGGTGGAGAGACACATGGTAAGAGGAATAGAGGAATAGAAAGGGATGGAGAGATGGAGGTCACTGTGTCCCGTCTGGGAGGTGCTCAGGTGTGAGTTCTGAAAAGGAACCTTCTGTTCAGGGCTCTGAGGCCCCAGTGCGGACACGAGACAGGCCCACACAGACCTGAGGTCTTCCTGCTTGGCCCAAATAAACTCAGGTGGATCAAGGCACGCACCACAGCTAGACTCTACATAAAACAGGCACAGTGTGACAAACCGAAGTCACGGTAATTTCCTGTTTAAGGATGTTTGCAGCACAGGTCTTTTTTCCGTTGTCTTAGTCACATTTGGTTTGGTGGCTGTTGATTCATTTGCTTTAGTGCATCCATTTTCCCAAACCCAATATAAGAAAAAATCTAATCAAAATATTTTCAATAGACACTTTACAGCAGAGCCATTGTCAGGTATTTTGAGGCTCATAGAGATATCACTTACAAACTAGACAATTTCAAATTTGATCTTTGATGCTTCAGATTCATGGCAGAGTTATACTTTTATGTTTGTTCAGCAGCACAGTGAAAATGTGCTTACTTGGACTTTACCAGCACTGATTGTTTCTGGCTATTTAAAATACGACATAGTGGTGTTAGTATCTGAATGTTACATCACTTTCCATCTTTAGTTTCTGGATATTGCACTGATGTGCTTATTCTGCTGCACACAAGAAGCTGCTCACTTTTTTTATAAAACAGATGCAACATCCAAGCTGGAGGTGCTGTAGAGGCAGCAGCAACATCAAAGGCCCGCACAAACAATAGACACAGTGTACTTGAATGTGATCAGCACAAATCCAAACAACACAAATGTCCTCATTCAAAGTCCAGCCCACGACAGGTCTACTGCACACATTAGACCAGAGAAATGAGATTTCACTTGTGGAGTGACCACCTACCAGCAGCGCCGCATCACACACATCTTTGATTTGTGTTGTAATGACATTTCTGATCAGTGCACAACAAGCTGGCCTGGGCAGATGGAGAAACACTGCTTTTGCCTTTTCTGGCGTTGAGAGACCTGAGTGCAGTGGTCACTTATGGCAATCCTGTTACTTACCGTTCTTTGTTGCTGACAACACAAATCATGCATAATCATACAACTGGATAATTAGCATTCTTTCACAAATGAGGAAAATGACCCACAACTCCTGGAAGATCATTTTGACAGATCGACCAAAATATTCTCTGCAAGGAGGATGCTCAAACCATTCAAATCAATTACATCAAAGATGAGGCTCACATTTCGAGTCTTGTTAAGTTAACTGTAGTCATATTGCCAAGGTAGGGTGCCGGAGCCACTGCTGTCACTTGACGACGCCTGGTTCTAAATTGGGAGTGAAGGCCTCCCCAGGAGACATGGGTGAACCTGTCACCGAAGACTGAGGGAGCAAAAAACGTTCAAAAACGCCACACACACAAACAGGCAGACAACAGCGCATCTCCATATGCTTAAGATCTTAATCATCGCACCATCATCTGCTCGTCCTTTCACGCGCTGCATTTTGTGAGCCACACATGAAAGAAGGACATCTGGAATACAATTATTCCTAGGCACTCTAAGACACACACTTTCCCTTTGCTCTGAATTTGCATGAATTCCATACATCTGGCCTTTAAGAGGCACTGGCAATTATTCATCGAGCAACCGGCCACCAGTCTAAACAGCTCATTAAAACAGCACAATACCTCACTTCAAGCACACACGCAAATTGGCATGAAACTCTATCACTGCCATATTGTGTGTCTCTGAATGTCCATTCTTAGACGAAAACGGGCTTAGAGTGACTTGTGGGTGCGGCAAAGAGCTCCGCTTCTGTCTTTGACTGCTCACATCTACACACTCAATTTGGTCAACAGCTAAATATAATGACTTTCAACTGAATAATAATGAGCAAATAAAACAAATGTGTGTTTTTCTATAATGACACTGGGTTTTAAAATATTTTGATATGAGCATATTGCTTTTGGATAGGAACATGCAAACAGGACCAACAGAAAAAACACTAATGGCAACTCAAGCTTTTGCTTTTATATAAAATATTGTAGTGTGTTTCATAAAGGGAATTATACATTTAATTTAAAAATATATTTTTAAAGATTGCATAGAAATTTTCTGCCAATGGCAGACAAATCAGGTGTAGTGCAGATCTTGAGAAAATTCATAATTTCATTGATGTTACTTTATAGAACTTGAAATGTTCCAACATGTTTATTTTGAGTTATTATGCAGGAAACCCCACAAATCACCACATCAATTTCCAAAGATAAAATATCAAAAAATGCCAACAAGCACATCCTCCTACTATCAGGTGGCCTTCTCCAAACATTCAAACAGCTACATCAATGAACGGTCTGTGTGTAGCCTTAACTACGCACAGATTCACATCAAACCTGTGCCGGTCCAGACCAAGGAGAGTGTCCCTTAGGCCATCTTAGCCAGTCCTTCTCAACTGCGCTTTAAAAGACGGGCCGCGCTACAGTACCGCTGCAGTTGGCCCTGATTGATGATTGAGTAACCCGAGATCATAGATGTGCTTGGGGAAGACTTGGGCTGGTGCAGAGCTGTGCATACATCAGCCCTTTAGGACAGCTGTACATACTTCATGCAGCGAGCGCTAGTGAAGTTAACGCCGGGACTGTGTCAAGCACTTAAGGGGAGGCTTTCTACATCCAATAGTCAACTAAAATGATTACAGGGTTACTTTGTTGCTCTAAATCGGGTTTTATCACAACGGCGGAGGGAGGCACGTGCTCACTTTAACAGATGATTCACACATTAACTTAGATATCTTTGAGGGAGTCCACCACAAAAGCTAAATAAATAAAGTTCAAGCCGCTGATGCGCATTCTCTTTTAGGCACCCTTGGGTTCACACAGCCCCGTCCAAAGCATTATATCCAGGCACCCATGCGAGTACACAGGGGCCCTTTCAGCACCGACAGAGCGGCAGAGGATTCTTCTTCAGCAGCTCAAGGGCGCGGCCTATCTACCAAATGAGAGAATGCATGTGAGGTTTAAGCTTCAGTGAGCTGCAGTAAGTCTCTATCTTTTATATCGACTTTAAAGTATCAGAACAAAGCAAGGTTTAGGTATTTAACAAGGCTGTAAATAAACACTTTTGCAGATATATGAAAATTTGTATATTTGTAAGGCAAGACATCTATAAACATAAAAAAATAAATCAATTTTTGCATTTTAGTAAAGAAGATGCTCTTTCAAAATTACATCATAAAAACCTTCACATTTGTAAACAAAAAATCTAAAAGTTAAATTTCCCCCAGTCTTGTTTCCTCTGGGCTGATTTAAATAAAAAAGCCACAGTCAGCATGTTGTTAGTGGCCTATCCTAAAGCGTTGCACATGTGCAGGCTGCAGCAGGCTGGAGCAGGGACACAGCGCGCTCACTCCTAAGGTTACCCCCCAGGACAAAAGCCTTTACCGTCCCACTGACTGGCAGATGGGACGACCAGCTGACATCGCGGCCCGGCCCGTTTCATGTTCGGCGGGTGGGTGTCTAACGGGTGGGCACCCTGTCTGACGGGCGCAGGACGGACCAGAGAGCCAGCTCCTTTGACAGGGAAGGGCTCTGGGCTCCTCTGGGTGGACATGGCAGAAGAGGACAGACGGAGAAGGCGACTGTGGCTGTGTTTGTTAAGGATAATTGTGCGTCTCGAGGTGGGGGGGCTCCGATAAGAGGAAGACGTGTTAGTAAAGAGCTGATGACCGCATTTACCCCATCCAATAGTTTACCCAAGGATTTAGCCAAAAATAAAGAGATAAAAACAAAAAAAATGTAAAAGTAGATAGTGATTGTTGGGTGCCACTGTGCAGTCGGAGGTCTACAAACATCTGTGTTAAGTGGAAGAGAAGTGACACAGTGCTCACTGAACGCCACACAACAAAGAGCCCGCGCTTGTATTTACAGCTCAACACAAGTCAGAGTTGTTGTTTGGTCCTCTCCTGCAACTTAAGTGTATTAAAAAGACATAGATATTTAAAGAATATTGTTACAAGAGAAGTTAATTATTTTCACTTTAAGCTGTTGTGTCACACTGCATGAGGGCCTTTTTCTTAGTTTGAAAATGTTCACACCAAAAACAAACTATAATATATTATTTATTTATTTTATATTATTTAATAGTTCATATAATTTATTTAGAATTTTTAAAAGGAAAAAAAATATATAATGTCAAATAAGCTAGTTATAGTTTTGGTGAACCTATATATATATATATATATATATATATATATATATATATATATATATATATATATATATATATATATATATATATATATATATATATATATATATATATATATATATATATATATATATATATATATATATATATTTTATATTTTATATTTTATATTTATTTATTTGTATGTATAATTTAAAATGTGACTTGTATTGAACAAAATCCTTGAGCTGCATTGTTTATCATTTTGTATATGTAAAGTAGAATATGGCCCAGGTCATAATTTATAAGTATATTGCTGGTTACAAATTGAATTTAAATTGCACAGAATGCCATATTATACATGCAGAGTTTTTAAAGTATTTTAGTATTAATTTTTGGTTACCAGTTGCAAAAGAAAATTGACTGAAATATCTGGATTTAGTATTCATTTTATGCGACTTTCAGAATCTCCCTTTTCTTATTTGAGTTTTTGTCACACATCAGTCACTGAATCATCTGGCGTGTTATTCTCATCAATGCTAATATTTCTGTTATAGATCCTCTGGTGACAAGGTGGCACACTTAATGACAACTTTATGGTTTTTTTTTCCTCTCTTTCCGTTTATAATGTTTCAGATGTGGATGTGTTGAAAGCGGCCGTGGGGGCTCCGAGTCCTCGCTTTTGTCTCCCATTTCCTCGTTTGAGAGGTGTTTTTTCTTTAACCCTGCTCCTCTCTTCACTGCTGTTGTCTCTGCTTTTCCCTCGTCCCCCTCCTTCGCTCTCTCCGTGTCAGCCAGAGGTCAGCGCTACACTTTCTGAAGGCAGGGGCTGTCTTTTTTACTTATTGTAGCCTAAAAATAGAATGTGATTTAAACACGTTGGTGTCTTTAAAGATATAGCAGTGGCACTGTGCTATCAGCGTGGAGCCGTTTTTCCATGAGATAAGGATTAGATCATATCAATAATTGAATAAGGCTTGATTGAGAATATAGATCAATATCCAAACTCAGACAAAATTACTTCATTTTCAAGGTTCTTTCTACGCTGCCACAGTGCACTTGTGCAGAGTTAAAAGCAGATGTTTTTTCTATTAAATTGTTCTGATCTGAAGCAGACAAACTAAATATTAAAAGTCGGTGTATTTGGAGTTTATTCTAAGATTTCTATAATCAGCACAAAACAAATCAAAACTGAGAACACATAAAAGGGGTGATCCCATTTGAATTGGAAGTCTATACACATGTGGAAAGGAGGCAGCTGAAATATCAAATTTTGGACAGGGTAAGGACATTTTAAAGATGTTAAATATCCTTCATGTTTCCTGATTTTAGCCGTGCGCTGTTAGCTGCTCAGCGCTGGTTAGATCATTACTTCCAAGAGTCTCATTAGGCTGAGAGCCTTGTTGAAGCTAATAAGCGACTAGAGGTCTAATTATTAGATTTTCATAATTTTATTAATGCTAGTTGCTACTTTTGAAGAACTAGTTGGATCCAAGGTGGCTAGCTGTGGTGGTTAGTGGCGTCATTATTCAATCAGGGAGTCTGATGAGGCTCTGCTAAAGTGATAAAGCTCTCTCCAACTGAATTAAAGGCCCTCTTCACGTTTAGTTTGGGGATTTTCCGAAAACACCTGTCGCCTGAAGCACAGAGGTAAACAGACTCAGTGTGTGTGAGTGCTGGTCAGAGCTGAATGCTAGCAGCTCTCAGGGCCGTATGCTAGTGCCTCATTGTGTACGTAAGGCTTTTGTCTGACGAGCCCAAACGCCCATTGCACCTTAGCGAGCACAGTTCAAGCGTAAACAGTGTTTTCATAGACTGGATATAGACTGTTGCCAGTGTGGACCCCTAAATCCCCAGACCAGCTGAGTCCTAGGGTGTCAAAGATAATGGCGATTTATTGCGGCGCGAGCTTTTCTCATTGCCCCTCTGCCCCCCGCTCCAATCGCCCCCCCTCCCCTCCTCAAACAGATTAAAATTAAGCCGTAAACATGTGAGGATGGAATTAACACATTTAGCGAGCCTCCTCTTCCCACATCCCATTTTCGCTCCTGAGCGCTGATCCCCGCTGCCGAACGCGGGTGCAATTTTAATGACTGTCGCCGTTTTTGAAGTCCACATGAAAAAAGCGTTGGCGCCGTTTGTGGCGGCGCTAGATACGGCGAGGCCACGGCTGGCCGTGATTGGGGGGAACCACGGCGCCGACTCGGACTCCAGGCTCTTCGATAGGATCGGTGTCATTTTCCTCTCCACGATAAGACGGCGTGCTGACAAGGTCCGATTAGCCAGAAAAAATCATTATTGCTACGCCTTTCATCCACCAGGGGTTTACTGATAAACAGCTCACCCATGGCTACTTTTTCTGAGAGCTAGACGCTACGCTCAAGCATATATATTTGGAAAATATGGTCTCAAGCTAAATTTTGGTCGCTTTTAATAATGGTTTTCTTTTTAAATAAAGCAGAAAAAACTGTTTTACTTAAAATGCATGTAAAAAAGAACTGTATCTTTGAGAAGAAACTCAAGCTGTGAAATATTAAGTCCTAGCTCGCTGCTCCATTAATCAAACAATTATCAAATAAGTCCATATTCTTTTTGAAGACAATAAAATATTGCTGATTGTATCTGTCTACAAAAAAGTCATTTATTATGCCATACCTCCAGAGATTCCCCTTTAGCAAACTGTCCTTTTAAATAAAGGAATGAAAAAGACATCCTTGAAATATTCAAGCTACATGTGGAACAGAGAACATGAACTAGAATAAGAAACTCCACTGCATTCCAAGTTAAAAAGAATTACATTAGAGTTATGCACGAGCATATACAAATAAGACCAAATTATTTCAAAAGTAAAACAAGAGTATTTGTTTTTTAAGGTCGTACATTGCTATGATGGGATAATGGCAAATCTGCAAAAAAAGAAATTGGAAAATTTGTTATTGGAGGCTCTTAATGTCTATTATATGTTATTGACAAAACAGGGCAGGCTCTAGCCGGGTGCCATAGGGTTGTGATTGTGAGTATTTATTTGCTGATAGATTTGAGCACCCGGTGCCACAGTTCTGTGCCTGTGTGGTGTGAGGGAGTGGGTGGACTCAAAGATGGAGGGGGACAGATAGAAGCTCAGGACAAAAAGGCTCCATGTTACTGGGACACTCCAGCACCCATGGGCTCCCAGCACGCCTCAAACACACTGCTCACTTCAAACGCGCCCTGAAGATTCGCTCTGTTTACAAACACATACTTATTTATTTCAGCATTTAGCCATTTATTTCTCATCGGCCCAGAATCCTTTGCTCTAACGCAGCCTTGGTTAATAGCACTGCTTAAATCAAATAAATATGAAACTAATTGATGTAGTGAAAATACAATGGCCACATCATCACAGGCCTGAATGACAACTGCAGGGCCCCATACCGAGCGGTGTACGAGTGCTTTGTTTGGGCTTCAATGGTATCGCACTAAATAAAGAGGGATCATGACATGAGCTAGTGGCACGTCTGATGGACTAGCGTTGCTTATCTCCATCTTAATAAAGTTTGTAGCCCGCGGTGCTCTTGTCTACCTGCATGTGGTGAACTTAGGGCTGGACTCTGGCCCCTGGAGGCTGGCTCTCTGCTTATCTAAACACAACTGAAATCAATCCCTAATGAGCCAAGTTCATTCTCCAGGCTTGATTACAGGTCTGTAAAACTCAAATACTCAGACTTCAGTGGTCACATTCAAAATGCAATAGCAGCAGGACCGTGTCTCGTCGTACATTTACAGGGTATCATTAGTAAATAATGACAAAAATGTATATTTTGATTTAAAAAATGAATAAAAAATCCCAATCACAATAATCATATGATATTTTTGGCAATTAATTAGAAATGGGCCTGTAAAAATTGTGGTTTAAGTTATATTTAATTGGCTCACTTTGTAGACTTTTTAGGTAGAGACAATATAACGGACATTCAACTTTGGACATCTCCAAAACAAAAATTGCAATATTTTTCATCTCTCACTTCTCACTAGTGGATTTATTTGACTTGAGACAGAATGTAATATACTGATTGAAGTTACATAAATAGTAATATTTATCCAGTATATTAACAACAACTAAAAGTGAGAAACACAACAACTTACATAAGTAATTTCACTTTTCCAGGGGTAGAGTGAGGCACTAAAATATTTGTGCTCTTTGATAAGACATGAGTCGTGCTCCTCTCTGGCCCATGTAAATGGTCTGACTGTAGTTTCTTTAAATTGCCTAAGTGTGTCCCTCCCTCTTTAAGTGAGCTAGCCTGAGCCTGGCTTGTTGCTGTGCAGGGCTTTTAAGTCTCTGCTCCTCACTAATGAACTTGTATACTTTATTTATGAGACAAACAGAGCTGCAGTGTGCTTCTCCAGGGGTGCATGTGCTAAAGAGCTCAGCGTGTCCTAAGAGCCTCCTCTCCAGCCTCTCAGGGCTCTCAGTGCTTTTGGCAAAGCCTTTGTTTTATGCTAAATACACATGAGACACAGAGAATGGCACAAGAAATGCTCAATCTGATAAAATGTGACTGTGTGAAGATTCTTCTTTGCTCAGAGCTGGGAGCCCCTTTTCTCCCTTAAACGTGACCTAGAAGCATCTGGCGTTTTCTGTTCCTGGTCATTAAGGGAGAGATTGTCACTGGGCAGAGCCCAGTCTCAACGCCATTTCTTTGTTCGGGATCTGGCTCTTTGAAAGAAAATGTCTTTTTGTTCTACTTCCTCCATTGGTCAATTACAGTTCTTCAGGGCTACAGTGTCATTTTGGATAGAGAATGCAACTTTGAATTAGCGCAAAATAACAAACTGTTCTCTGTCAAAAGAAATAAAAAGTACAGCTTAGAAGTTCTGGGAAGAGAAAAGTATTTATAGTTTGACCAAAGAAAGTGTGATTGGTGAAACAGTTAATGCTCTAATTATCTGTGTTAAACGTCTGTGGCTGCAACCTCTGTGTCTCTGCAACATTTACCATTGTAGTAAAAGTGGTCTTTTTCTATTATTTTGTTTATATGAAAATAAAGGGAGAAAAATAAAAACTGTGGCTTTGTTAAGCTCAAGTACACAATAGAAGATAATCATACAAACAAATTGTATTAAGCAAAGCAAAAAAATTTCAAACACTGGGTCAAGATCCAAAAGTGGACAAAATTGTAAGAATCTCAACAAAATACAACAAAAGTATTTCCTACTTAAAACAGCAAAATATACAAAAGATCTACACTGATGACATCTAAACCATGCAAGTGTCACACTAGTGCTCCTGTTAGTAACAATTCATTTAAAGTATGGGTAAAGAGAACCCAAATTATAGTTGATGTTAGATAATGTTCTCTAACTTCAAATAGAAATGTATTACAGCTACATCTGAAGGCAAATATAAGACAAACCAATAAAAATGAAAGAATAGACTAATGTGTAAAATACTACATGTAATTATCCTGATGGTCATCCTCTCTCTGGTTGCTTCCTGTGCTAGCCCCTGTGTAAAACGGAGAGCAGTATTTGAGGTTGTGCATCTGAGCGGAGGGCTGGACTGGACAGCAAGCTAAAGACGGGGTCAGAGATTAAACATGATGCCCCGCCAACACGACCCACAGCTGGTGCGGACCCAGCCGAGTGTGTGGCACTGCGGAGCAGATAAACCAGCATTGTTCTGAGCTGCAGCCACCGGCGACAAGAGGTCAAAGGTGACGCAGTGGACTAAGGCAGGAGAAGCTAACAAGCCCAGGAGGTGATATTATAAGCCATAGCCCACTTCTGTTCTCATCAGAAAAACACAGAAAGATGTTTAAAAATCTAGGGCTGTCGCAGAACCCCAACACATCTACGAATCAACATTTTTAAGCAGAGAATGCAGATTGTATTTATGAATTTGCGAGTCACAGGGAGGAAACATCAAAAGCCTGTGGTCCGCATGCGAACCTTCCTTGACTTGAATTATTAAATCGGTTGATGTCGCGTGTGCCAGCCACCCGGCGATTATAGTGTAAATTGACTAACTTTTTCAAAACTACAGCGGAAGCCACAGAAAGGCGGCTGATACTTGAAGAATGAGCTTTGATACATCTCTGAGGAATACTCCGCGCCTCAATAATGTGGGGAGTGTCAGGAAGGAAGACAGGAAGCAGAAATATGCTAACTGGTTACATCTATTTAAGATCCCAATGAGCCTTCTCTTTTACTATTTTAAGATAAAAACAACCTTGATGAGGATGAAAAGAAGCTTGTGCATTTTTAGTTTTATTTAGAAAGACTTTTTTTCCCTTCCTCCTGCACAACTGAATTAAGAACTTCTAGAAGAACGCTGACGTTGTTTATTTTCACAGCCCACCTGTCTGTTTTGGCAAAAAAAAAAAAAAAAAAAAAAAAAATGCAAGTACCCAACACACACACAAGCGGTGGTACTGATGCAGGATTTTTTTGGGGTAGAAGCGGCACCCGATCTGTCGCCTGTACACCTCTCTCTATCCTACTGGTTTGCCTTTGATGTGCTCCCGAAAATGTCATCAACCGTCAAGGAAAATACTTTTTTTTCCCCTCCGACCCTCCCTTCTCGCTACACCCCACAAACATATCCACCCACCAACGCATACGAGCCAGACAATTTGCTGTCGCTCACTCATCCTTGCCACTATCTTACAACCAGCCCACCTCGTCTCCCTTCTCCCCCAACTCAATCCCAGCCTAAATACGTACCCGTTTCCACCGCTATCTGGTAGCCGGCCTCCAGTCTCCGCGATGACCTTTCCAGCCGTTCTGTGTTGTCCAACAGATGCGCTCTCTGCAACAAATAGAGAAAGGAGAAAAAAAAGAAGCCGTGAAGCCAAAGAAACAAACACAAAATAATTGATTGAGAAGGGACTGGGAGCCATTTCAAAGAGACACATCAACACTGTCACCTAAACAGACAGAGCACATCCACAACATAATACAGCCAGGTTGGCAATAACCTTCATGGATGACAATGTGTTATATGCTGATGGAATATCAAGCGGCAGCATGTTGTGGGACGACAATGGAAAGGTGCTGTCTCCTCATCTTGGACATAAAACATAAGCCAGCACTTTGAGGTCTGTCGCCGACTTGTTTTGTTTACAACGCGTCGTTTAGTCGCACAAAAAAGTTAAGGATGAAAAGTGGAGCACGTTGAAAAAAAAATGTAATTTGGTTTGGTTCAGTCAAAAAATACCTGGGTGATGGTGTCCAACTGGCTGCAATGAAATTAACATCAACAAATGCATGAAAAATGTGAGCAGCTAGACAAATCTTAAGTAGTAAGGCCATTGGAGGGATTACCAACTGAATATTATGGTTACTTAAATAAGAACATAAGGTCAAAAAGAGATACAGAAACAGAACTGCCTTTATATTTAGGAACATAAGACCTGTTGTGGCCTGTAATTAACGCTATTATACCACTTCAAGTTGAGAGTGAACGTTTACTATTTTGGGACATAAAGACTAAAAAAGTCAAGAACTAGATAAGTTACCTTAAATAAAGTAAAGAGGGACAACAATGGTTTTAATTTGGTACTGTAGAGATTGTCCACAGTGAAGGGAAAGAGTTCTTGCAGACTGAGCAGAGAATCGCCCATAATATTTCTATTGTATGTGCACTTGATCCGCATCAGTGGACCAAACAGTGATCCATGATGTATGAGTACTGCAGTCCCTCTTGTATCTCTCAGCTATCAACAATTGACAAGTCTGCCCTGTGAAAGCCCAGGATCCAGACAGCATATCAAGAAAAATATGTGTTTCATTAATTATTAAAAAGGCAATTTGATCATTTTTTCAAAGTAGATGTTTGTGACTATCAAGGTGTAAAGGCAGGCTTTAATATCAGGTGTACTAACTTGAACAGTGAGTGGTTCCTCTGATACCTGAAAAGCAGAGGTTTCTCTCATGCTTAACTATTCATGGTGGACATCTGAGGTGCGAGAAGGTCTGATGTGTTGACTGATGGCCTTGACTTTCACCTTGGGGCTCTCAAACATCATAAATTATGGTTTGTTTTGTGTTGTTCAAGCACTGCGTTCCCCTGCTTGTGGTTTAATGAGATTTTTCAGTTTGTTTTTATTTATTTGATTCACTATTTAATAAGATTTGATCCACTGGTACTCAACTGAACTGCCTGTGCAGCCCACGTTGATCAAAGGTCATTGTATTGAAACAGAACTATGATCACTCTAAATTAGAAAAATAATAACTTTTGCACATATACAACACAAGCCTTTTTCAAATCTGATAGAACTCATGTAGTAAGATTTGTCTTGCTCCAGAACAGGTATATTGTGAGAGCAGTTATTGATCTCAAAATGAGACCGATGTGTGCACCGTCTGCATCAAACTTTTGTCATCCGCAAAGCAGGAACTCACACAGAGTCTAAAATAATGCCACAAAGCCTGTATTAAGTAATTCAGTGTACATTTAAATAGATTAGTTAATCAGCATGTCACCTTAAAATGTTTTGTTAGATCCTCTAATCAAAAAGGTTAAAGAAATCAAATTGTTTAGGCATTTACAGTCATTTTCTAACCTTCACAGAGTCCATATTACCACTGTCCACTGCTACGACTAAGTTCATCCAAACTGCCAAACATCTGATCAAAACGACATGCCTTCAAAGGGAGCTTTGTAAACAGCGTAGACATGAATGACGGTGATGTTTACTTGAATGCTGTTGGTTTTGATGGCCTTTCTAATATTAAGTAGCTGGTCTGATGTAACACGGAGTTGACGTTCAAAAACAACCCCATGAATGACAGACTACCTCTTTGACACCAGTTTAGACTCATCCCGTGAACGAAAGGGGACAGGGGGAAAAAGATTTGGTTAGGCTGTCAAAATACGTACCAGCTAATCACTCTAAGGGAATGAAAGCATGGTGGGGAGAATAAGAAAAAGTCAATGACACACTTCTCAAAGTTTGACAATGAGAGGGATGGGAAAAGAGCGGGGTGGATACACTGCCTCTGAACTCTTTTCTTGGCGCTGCGTCTTGTCTGCGCCCGCTGACACATGTCATTTAAAATTGCAGAGATACTTTTTAATAGTTAAAGGGAGGGCAGGGGGAGGATGGAGGGAGAGGGGAGAGCGTAGGGACAGATGGCTAGTGAAATGGGGCTGTGGTAGAGGGAGAGAGATAAGGAGGTGGTGAGCAGAGCAAAGTGCAAAGGCCTGCTGGTGCTTTGGTGTAGAGGAAGGCTTGGCGAAATAGCAGAAATGGAAGCACAGGACAGCCATTTGGTTGTTACAATATACATTTTGTGCATGTTGTGTCTGCCAGGATTATAATCCAATCAAAACACCCCAAAATATGCGCAAAGGCTAATCCACTAGACATGTATTCCTGACCAAGCTAGCGGATCAAGAATTGGAGATAGGTCTCCAGGCGCTGCACTGCGGTCGCCCACTGCTCCTGACAGGTTGCCCAGAGGCACTGGTTGAAGGAAGGCTCAAATGCTAAACTTACCTACAGGGACAATATAGAGTGCAAATACAAGAAACACCTTGTTAACAGCTTCTATAATACTGCATAAGAAAGTTATTTTTGCAGTAGCTCTGTTTGTTGAGTTTTTTGGTTAGAGAGAAGAGGGTGGTCGCCAGGACAAAGACACAAAGCGTAAGAAGGGCCTTTACTGAGAGTTGTTGGTGTCTTGAAGAAAATGGCTGCGCTGTAATGAGGCCCCACAGTGGAGCAAAGATGGAGGGGACATATTGACATGCGACGCTTTAGCTAATGCACCTGGACCGTGGCAGCAGTCCCTGTGTGGCTGGGAGCATGAGGCAGCCGGGGATTCTGACAGAGTACATACTCCCTGGCTTCTTCAAAGAACTCCAGTGATTAGTATGTTATCATTACCATTCGAAACGTGATTTTCCTATTCCCTCTCGGCAAAGGTGACACATCTCGGGGAGACGGCCGGCAGACTCGCTTGCGATGGAAAACCACTTCAAACACTTTCTGCTCCTGAATTCTTCTTTCTCTCGCACTGTCTTCTTTGGGGCTAAGGCGGAGGGAGGGAGGCTGCGGGTGGCTTTGTGAGGTGGGTCTGGGGGGGTAGTGGCGAGGTGTGTACAATCATTAGAATAATGCGTCTTCAGTTTGACAATGACAAAAGCAGCCGCACCGGGTGAAGGTTCAGCCTATAAGAACGCAGTAATGGCTCAAAGATGGCCCTGATAATGAAACTATGCTGCCATCATGCATCAAAAATAATGAAAAGAAACACATATATTCCATCTAAACATCCTGGTGTAGAGGTAGTCATACCCAATGTGCAGATTTCTACAGACTTCATCTACAGGAGAGCCAAACAAACCCCATGTGATCCACCATGGGACCAAGCCATCTTTGTCAGCAGTTTTCAGGCAAATATCAAGTGTGTACCGGCTCCCACTGTGACTCTCAACTGCACATCAAGGCTTGACCTGAGTAGGTTTGCTCTCCCCATTGTCAAAACCTTAAGAGAAACTGAACTGCAGCCTGTTTAAGCACAGACTTGTACTTAAAAGAACAAGTGGGAGGATGAGAATATCGTCAAAATCATATATAATTGTCACTCGGCGCCTTCTAGAAAAACATTTAGCATGGTGTATGTTAAATACTGAGCACCGGAGTGCAATGGAGCAGCCACCAACACTTCTGCCGATGCACGTCTTGCCTTTTCATCTGACACCTACATTTTGAACAAAGCTCTTCTTAAGGAACAGGAAAATGCTGTTTTTTTGTTGTGCTTTTTTTACGTCAAGAAACAGTCGTCAGTTGTAAGTTATTAACAGGGAGCCCCGGAACAATGCAGCTGTAGCTCAAAAGAAATCTCTCCCCTCTTACTGCTCTTCTCCTCCTGCCTTTTTTCAATATCAAACACGAGCGGTTACTATCACCATTTTCCAAAGTTCAGATGATTTCCTTATTATTTCAATAAGGGTGGGGGAGAGTCAAAGTGAATAATGATGACAGCTCTGATTCCAACTGACTGTGTGATCTTCTGTGCCGTTTGTTTGGGACTTGTAAGACGAGGAATTACAAGTGTCAAACAGCTGTGAATATGGGTGCTAAATATTTAAACATGTTTTGCAGAAGAAGAAAAAGAAGTATAGTTTTTAAAAAAAGGCAATGCTTAAGTGTGTATAAGCTCTGCCCGCCTTTGATTCTGAGCCAGGGTGAAGAAGACACATTGACAAAAAAGGGCGAAAGATCGGGTCTGATTATGCACAACGGGGCGATCCGAAAAGGGTTGACAGGTGAGGAAACTCCAAAAGTCTGCTGACCCTCGGGCTAGGAGAAAACGCGTGTGATGAGGAGTGGAACAAGGGGAGACAAAAGTGGAGTTAAATAAAAGAAAAACGCACCAACAGCAGCAGCTGGGCCCGGTCAGCCAACGCATCATGGAGAAGCAAGAGTGGAGGAGATTTGGCGGATCTTGGATTATTGAACTGGAGAAGAAACGTGCTACAGCAAATATTGATATAGATACTGGATAACTATCAGGATAAGTGGAATAACGATTAAGATTAAGATGTTATTAGATAGACATCCATTAATTACAGTAACAAGGTAAAGAAACTGCATTCTCAAAAATTAAAACTTTGTGACTCTTATGTGGTCTGACCCATTTATAATATAGGTGCGCAAAAATATCAAAATATTGTTTCACTTTTGTTCCTCTGGTGATACAGTATCGATATCATGGGCTGTTGTATCGCTATATCCGCGCAACTATTTTTTGTATAAATTACAAAACCTAAGTTGTTTTTAGTTTTCTTGCTTATAAAGAGAAAGTAAACTTGTTTATGTAATGCTTTACCATTTAGTATTTCAAGTATTTCAAAAACTCTGCAGGGGGTTTAACGAAGAAATATTTTTCTCAAACTATATTTGTTTCTTCAAAAACGTGAAGCATAGAATATCGATATATGGAGTTTGCAGTATCGCTCTTATATTGTGACAGTAATGTGATAATATTGCCATGGGTTGTGTATTAAATCGAATCGTGGGGGACCGTGTGATTCCAAGTCCTAATTTACAATCTGTTTTATAGCGTGTTTTTTCTTATATTGCTGAAAATCACAAATTGAAAGTAGAATTATTCAAAGAGGTCCATATTTTTCATGTTAAGTTTTGGAGAACAGCATAAACATTTTTGCTGAACATAGTAATTAACCAGTCTTTGACAAACTGAATAACCTGGAAGGACTCAAGTAAAAAGCAAACAAATGAAATCCATGAGTTAGTTCATTAGACAAATATGGTGCACAACTGTATGTCTAGACCTGTCACGATAAAGCATTTTGAAGCACTATATATAATACTGTAGAGAAATATAACGATAATATAGTACTCTATGGCACTGGCAAAATAACAACAAAGCAGGATAATCCCAGTAAAACTTTTTTAAACAGACAGTATAATTTAAAGGCATGAGCTGCAAAACAAATAAACAGTAGAATTAACCAACAATTACCCATATAAGTGACTTATCGAGAAATTATCGTGACAGGCCTATGTATGTCGTAAAACATAAATGTCTATGGATTGTGCAAGTACAGACAGATGTAATAATGAATGCAAATGAAAATGCCAAATGATAACCCGAGTTGAGATGATCAGAAAATATAAAACAACTCATTTGGCCTCATTCAAATACATGAAGACAGTAAAAGTGGCCATTCACTTTGCAGCTTTAACGTCAATAATATAAAGCTATACTTCAGCTTTACTTTATTTCACCAATTGTCTTCAAAACGGTGCATCAGAATTTATATCTTATCTCCAGTTTCACATTTTCAATGGAGAGGAATGGCTTTAGTGAATTCATTATCTTTGCCTTGGCCTTTACGGCGTTCAATCACACATGCGAGGAGAACACGTCCAAATGAGCTGATTTTAATTTTCCGCAGGAAGCAAGAGGGCAAATGGAAATTTCGGCGGAAAGCATGATTTAAATAGTCGGAGGAGAGAACCACTTACCTCTTCACGTAACTTTATCAACTGCATCAGGAAAGCAAGAAGAGAAAGATGGAGAGAGTGAAGGAGAGATAAAAAGCAGGAGATGGGAGGAGGCAGAGAATTAACCTTGACGACTTATCCACTCGCATGTTTAGCATTTAGAAATCACAAGACAAACATTAAACGCTAGCTAGCTAAACGTGCAGCTCAGGTTTGGTGTGTGTTTTTGAACAAACAAAGATCAAGTCCTGGCACTGTCACATTAAACGCCGAGCGGGAATGGATCGCTTGCATCGTGCTTTCAGCTAGCATTACCAAGGACGTCATATCACACGGCTAATGTAGCAAAGACAAAACATGGCACATTATTACGCTAAGTATTTTTGGAGATACGGCAGGAAAGAAACACATGCCCTTAGGAGCTGAGATAAAGTTATTCTACTGTTTATCAAACATCAGATTCATTCAATTTTGCATCTTTCTCCATACAAGCCCATTATGTCTGCTATCTGAGGCCATTGTACGTGAACATATAGCGCACCTTATTATTGGGACAAGCACAGAACATGAAAAATGAATCTTAGCACAGCGATACATGTTTGATGAAAGGGAATAAGAAATACAATATAAACCATGTTATTTGGAGTCCCCGTACTGGAAAAGCAGGCATTTCTGATAATGAGCTACCAGTTATAGAGAACCATAATCCCATTGGCTATTAATTATGACTACAACAATTAGAAAGGTTATTGCAGTGGTCTGGTCTAAAGTGAGGGCTGGGGACGAGGGAGAACAATGCAATGCAATACGTTTGACAGGATAAAGGATGGACATTAGCACATTTACTTTTATAAAACAGTATTTTTGTTCAGCTCTAAGATGTAATGGCATACACATTGTCCCTATTACACAGACTGTTTAATCACAATGTAAAAATACTGAAATGCTTTATGAGCTCGTCCATGTTGAATTATTTAACACAGCCAATTAAGACGATACTTTAGGTTAGTGTACACATGTATTCAGGCGTATTTAAAAATGGGTATGTTTAATTCCAATGTGTATGATCTGTTTGGGTCTTTCACTTTTTCATATTAAATGCTACAAAAACAGGTGATTAAAAATAAAAATGGAACAAACTTAAGTTGTAGTGTTTCAAATGGGGTGATGAAGGGATGTTTTAAGTGAAATTTTACTGTCCTTTAACTTACACTTCAACTAATACATTTAAAGACATTTTCGTATTTCTCTGTTGAAATGGTCAAGTATCTTCTGATTAACAAATAAATCAAAGTTTTCGTGTAAAGTCCAAATGAAAAATACTATATCCATTTTACATGTTGGCAAAACTAAGACAGCAACACCATATCTGCTCAAATAACGTTGAAAATCTAAAAATAATAAGTTATATTTCTCAGTATAGTGCTGTGTAATGAAAACAAATCTTAAAGTGCTTAAAGTCTTGAAAGCGTTGGCACTAACAAGACGCGCTGAGGAGTGGAAACACTTTACCAACTTAAGTAACAATTCTCCACTAAGACTGTTCTAATGAAGGGGCCAAAGTTGAAAGCAACTCTGCAGTGGACGTGATTCTGGAGGGCTGGAGGAGAGGAGACTCGGGATCCCAACGCCGCATCAGTCAATGCTCACCAAACAAAACGTGCTTGCTCCTATTTGTGCTGCATGACTGATTGAGAGTGGATTTGTTAAAACTATATGACGGGCAGTCCGGCTTCACTTTTCTTTGGCATCTGTTCTTTAGTTTGTCCACTTTAGGCTCCCATACCTCAAGAGACGCATAAAATGAGGAGAAACTAAATGTTATAATTACTCAGGTTTGGGCTGCTTGTGTTCGTCTGATGCCAGTATTCAGAATTGCAATGCTGCGTTTTTTCCTGTTATGATAATCAGCTTTTTTTTCCAAACAAAAGATTTTTTTTTATCCAATACGGAATTCGATACAAGTGGTAATCTGCTTTCTTTGTAGGCTGGAAAATCTGGATGGTGCTGGCTCGAACCGGCGCAATCTCTGGTGGCCAAGCCTTCTGCTGCTGTGACTGAAATCGAAACTATTCTGTGTGTTATAAAAAAATTGTATGTGCATTTGCTGCTTTGTGTGTGGCATCTTATGTGTGTGTGTGTGTGTGCGTGTGTGTTGCATGCAGAGGAAATGGAAAGAAAAAAATCTGCAATGGTAGCCTAGCATATTATAGAAAAAAAACTGTGATAGTGCCAATTCAGTCTCTGTCCGCATACAGATAACGAAGAAATGCCCGACTCTATTAAATCGTCCTTTAGCCATTATCGCGGGGCCAACACGGCATTTTCAGAACTTATGAAGCTCCCCTATTTACTTAGCTCCAAATCCTTGCCATGTAACCAGCCGATTTGTGACTGGTAATGATCGGCGCGGCCAGGCCTATACGAAATGATCCTGACCTCTTTCAGATCGGCAGGAATTAAATTGACCGATTGCCCCCCAGCCCCCTCCGCCAGTGCCTCTTCCCGCTCCTATCACCACCGCGGTCTCGTTAGATAAAAATAAAATAAAAACTGAAGTTGCAAGTGCTCCACTCACAGCAAGACGGCCAAGAGTATTATCTGCACAAGATGGAGAATTAATACCAGGTAAATGTGAAGGCACCGAGGAGACACAGGCAGGACGTTTGAACATCCAACTCTGCTCTCAGATGTTAACACAATAGAAATCAAATGTTCTGATGTCGGTTTGAAAAGAATCACTTATTAATTACACTATATTATTATATTACATCATCACATTATAATGGAAATAATGTGCCAGGAGAAATCAAATCTAATTGGCATATGCATTTTAATAATTTAACAAAAAATTATGAATTTGAAATATATCTAAATATAATGAAAGAATGTAAATTGTGTCATGTTTCTATGTTCCTTTTAGATATTATTCTTACATACATTTTTGTTATTAATAATTTTGTACTTTTGTTTTTGTTAATATATTATATTTACATTTACATTCAAATTTAAAAAGTAAGTCTGTATTAATATTTTAGAAATTTTCTTTGGTTTAGAAATAAATAATTAACAATTACTGTAAATATACCAGAACATTTCAAGAAATATACTAGCAGCCTACATGTGTTTATAAAAGTAGGCCTAAAAAATTCCTGTATATAAAAAAAGAAAAATTATATATTATTTATATATATTTATATGCAACATTATTTATAAATGCATAATATTTATAAATGCATAAAATAAAATAAAAAATGAAAACACAAATCATTTGATAACTTTCTCTTTGAACAATTAACTTAGAAGATGAAACTATCCTATGTGTTTCTTTAAAAATGTGTAATATTAATATTGAATGAAAGTGCAGTATTTAAGCTGAGCGCGCGGCTCTTTTCTGCACATGTCTGATTGAAGCCGTCAGCCTCGGCCTCGATATTTCTGACAGAGCGTCTCTCTCCGAGTCGTGAGGAAAACGTCACCGTCACTTTTGTGTCTCGCTAATTTGCAGAGAATATGCAAATCAATGACACATCTTTGGCTCGCGATACATATGTTTGCAAGATGCACGGTTCAGGGGTCAGCATTGAAATGGTAATGTTTTTAAAAAAGAAAAATCTGACAACTTTATTTAGCCTGGCTTCCAATCATCAACTCACAACATGGAGGGATGTATTCTCAGAAAATTGCTTTTTTTCTTATAAATAAAATAGAGTGTTTATTTTATTTGTATAAGCTTTGAGATGCTCAAGACCTCAACAACTGATAGGCCATTTTAAAGACGATATAGAAATGAGTTAAAAGAGAATATACTATGTGAGAGGAGCACCAGTTTAAAGCACAATTTGTTTTGTTGTTTTTTAAAATTGAAAGCTTGCAGCATGTATGTTGAACAATTTGACTGCTATTTCAAACATTTATACCTTTTCATCTTTGATGTTTTAAGTCTTAGTTAATATTACTTGAGAGAAAAAATATATACAAGTTGATCTTGTTAATTTAATTTGATATATTTTTTCATGTTTTCTTCAAATTTTTGTGAGGTGATTGAATTACATTCCACAATATTTCGGCGCGGTCTCTGTCAGTCACCATTAATACGCGGCTTATTCATTTTGAGTGGCTGCATTGTGCCGTATGCCACCCTTGGAGTGTAAAGAAAACGGGGCGCACCAGATTTTCGCCCTGCGCCTGCTTTGCTCAGCGCGGGACCATGGGATCAGAGCGGAGTCAGGGGTAGCCCGCTTTGGCCCGACCGCGTCATTGTGAGTCTTGTGTGTGCGCGCCTCACATTCTCACAATGTGTTTTTAGGATAGAGAAGCTGCTGTCTTGAGCTTTGCATTAAACAGTATTGCTTCCGCCTGACTTGGTGACAATACGGCAGGTTTTTTGGTCCCTTTTTTGACTGCGGCTATGAGCTTGGGGGTGTAGCTGGGTGGCGCTGGGGTGGCGCCGGGTGGGGGGAGGACTTGGTCAGCCACCCACATTGGCTCGCCTTGATTAGCAGCCTTACCTGATTCTCCGAAGATCCGGCATCTTCCCCCAGGAGCTCGTTGCGCACTTCGTCACTATAGGCGATACGTGACCTTTTCTGCAAGGGGGAGAGAAAGAAAGGATGAGCAAAAAGAGAGGGAAAAAATAAGTGGGAGAATATGGCTTTTTCATACTATAGTGTTGACACAAAAAAACACAGCCGACATTTCTTAAGCACGGGAGCCCCCTAATGGAACTAGGTGACAAACTTGGAAGTTGTGCACTGCTCTAGCTAGTCTGGTTATACAAGTCAGACAATATACTTCGACTTGGTTTGGGGTGCCTGCCGTGCTATCGCAGAGAGGTGATCCACAGACTATAGTGCACTTGTGCTGGGGAAGAGGAGAAGTGGCAACCCTCTCGGCCCACTTAAACAAATACAAGTGGAGGGATGAAACGGTTGATCCTGGCGGAGGAGGCTGCATTGGGGACAGGGGCGAGAAGGAGAGAGGAGATGTATTATGAGGAAGTATCACTTGTCAGGGCTAAATCTTTTCTAGGGGCCCTGTCGCTAGCTGTCACCCCAGTGCAGTGGCAGCCCGTGTGTGATAGCGCCGATGCTAGCGACTAGAGACAGGGAATTATTCATCAACCATTGGCGGTCCATCGGATTTGGGGATGCCTTCCACACACACACACACACATATACACCCAAATAACAGGGAATGCCATGTCCAAAAAGACTTCAAGACTTTGCCACCTCCCGATTGTTGCAGGGTTGCATGGAATTGTACGCCTTGTTTACAGATGCCCCGGCCCCATAGAAAAACAGGCTCTTGGCAAGCCCTCTAGACTAAAGCACATATCACCGCGAGCACAAAAAAGTGTTTACTAAGCCATGCTACACTTTCCCTCCCTTGCCTTGACAGGGGTTTTCGAGGTGGGCTAAAATCAAAGGCCTACACCTACCTACCGGCATAGCAATGAAAATATCAGTTCTCACAACAGGAATTTTCTATATTTATTTAGTCCTCCTCTCCAAATAATAAAGTGCAAGCTACACCAATTACCTGCTGGGTTTTTCCTCAAGTACTATCTTTCTATTATCAGCAAAAGTTTGAAGTTATCGCTTGATGCAGAGACCGAAAGAGACACCGAAAAAAATCCTGATTGAAATAAGACGGGAGCCAATGGCAGGCGAGTATTTCTGTTTGTACGTGGTGGTAATGTGAGGCGGTGAGGGGAAAGAGATGCCTGATGTGATTTGGGTGTTATCGTGGCGAAGGAGAGATCTCTGGAGTAATTATAGAGACAGAGAGAGGCTGATTGACCCAACCACAAAACCACATTAGATAAAGACTGGGCACAACAATACTGAGCCGCAGGGACTGGAGTGGTCACAGGGCGCGCTGTGGTCCTGAGGAAATAAGGAACAAACACCACGGTGATTGAGCACATACTAGGAAAAGTCATTTTATAATACAATTCATGCGTTTGACATTGTTAGTGTCAGCGGTCAAATATGTTACAAGCCTTTTTTTATTATTTGGATGATGTTTGGCCAAAAAAAAAACAACAAAACATTTTGATAGGGAATTTTTAGGACATTTTTCTCTGTATTTAAAATCTGTTTAACGTGAAATCAATACGAAAATTGTATCAAACTAAACTATGTTCAAGAGGTTATGAATGACAAGTCAAATATTTTTGCCAATATTTTCACAACAGCATTATTCTTATATCAGAGGTCTTCTTTTAATTGTTATAATACTGTCATTTGTTAGACACAAAATATTTAAATTTTAACAAAGAGTATAACCATCACTGATAGACTGATATCTTATTATAAATATTTATATAAATAATAAATACAATTAAAATATAATTTAAGAAATCTATGTTTTAGAAAGCCAATCAAATTTATTGCAACAAACAAAATAACTATTAAAGTAAAAAAAAATAATAATAATAATAACCCTATAACTTCATAAGTCATACATTGTTCCCTTTTACCTTAATCTGATCAAAAACTCTACAGCCAAATCAGAAGACAAGAGTAAAGTTGTGCACAGGGTTATTGTTCTTGCTGCAGAACGCCCACAGATCATTTAAGTGAGTTTCATCCTAAAGACTGAGGTGCGACAGGGGGAACGTCATGACAGTGGCACTATAATTGAGACGGGGAGCAGAGTGAAGCTTACACCACTTTAAACTGTTTTCTTCTGCTCCTGGTTTGTTCTAAATAGCTGTTTGTTGCAGATGCACTTCCTGTTTTAAGGGAATACAAAAGTAGTACTGCTGTACTTACTGTAGCTCCCACTGGAAAACAAGAGCTTTGGTAATGATTAGTGCCTTCCCTCTTCATGTGCCACACAGCAGCTGTATTGACTGGTGACAAAGTGACAGGTTTTGATTATAAAGTTTAGTGTAGTACATGAGTATTGAGGTCATGAGTGCAGTGCTGTTCTTACTGTAATCCTACACATAATTATAAGATCTATAAAGAAAGTGTGTCATTCTATAGACACAATACAAGAGGATCTTAAAACTAACTCCACTAATCAGCCCCTAATCTAAAAACGAAGGAGCACTTCCAAAGATACCTTATTGCTCACAAAGAAAAAAAGTATTTTTTTAATCCTTTTGAGGTCTGTCTTTTGTCAGGGTTTTAATCTTGGGTGAGAATTTGCTTCTATTCCCGGAAGCACACAAGAAAAGTACAAAGATACATCTTAACTTTATGCAAAGTGGCCCTCCTTTTAAAAGTCGGAGCGTCCCGTCAAACGCGTCAATAGAGGTGCGGCCGTCCTGTCACAAACACACGTTTTGCCTGCGCTGACATGGAGCGCCAAGAAGACACACAAGAAAAGGCATCAAAATGTAATTACATATGCATGCATAACAATTCATATCAGATATGCTAATAAGATCAGCATAATCCTCCCAGTAGAAAATGATACTTATTTAATTATAAGAAATATATGGGTCTTTTTGTTTCAAGCCTTTTAAGTGCAAGAGCTTCTGGGAATAATAATCCAAATAAACTCCCCACTGACAAATCAAATATTGGTTCAGAAGCTGTTGTCGATTTCCATCTTTTACAAACATCTATTTAAAAAAAATGTCCATTCCTAATAATTACAACTGTATCCACATTTCAGTGCCATTACACTCCCCTCCTCGCTTTTCGCCCGGTGCGCCGAGTGACATGGAGGACGAATAATTGTGGCGCCTGGAAAGCAGAAAAATGTAAACAGTTCATTAGAGGGGGAATAAAAGGCGTAAAAATACCCAGGGGCAGAGGGTAATGAGGGCCCTGAAGTCTCCTCTTCCCCAGTGCTGCCTTGTTCCTCCCGAGCACACCACTGGAGGCAGAGCACCAGCAGTAATTAAGAATGTGCCTTTACAATACTGCCTTTTACTGCCAGTGGGAGAAGAGCCAGCATCTCCAAATATAGGCCTAATAACACTCATGTCCAAACAGTGTTTTTCTATAGGAATGTGCAATAAGTACCCGAGTGTTTTGTGTAAACAACTCATCTATTTTTACTTGGGCAAAAACAACTCTGGCACCTCCTCACGCTCATATACATGTCATATTGTACACTCTAGGAAAAGAAAGGCAAGTCTTCATTACACTTTCTTTACTGATGAAGTTAGCTATTGGACAATTAATTACAATAACTAATTGTTCCAAGCATCAAAAGGAGAACACGAAATAGCAAGTAATACCGGTACATATTTGGTTTAAAGTACAGTACATATACAAATTTCATACCAACAATAAAGGTTACCCGACTTTAAGGTCATTTTTCATAATCACATGCTCAATTATGTTTTTATGTTTTAAGTACTTTGGTCTTCTTTGTGTTATTACAAAGTTCTATAAAAATACATTTTGACTGACTGATAGCATGGACCAAAAGATGCCTACTTTTCCCTTATCAACAATCATGTAAATATCCATAAACCACACATTTTACTCAAAGGTTAGCTGTTCCGTGTCTTCTTACTCCTGCTGTGATTTTTTTCCCAGGTGGGGTTAGGACCCTGCCCCCTCCTCTCCCTCTTTCTCATGGGGCAGAGGTGGACCCGAGCAGCCCAGTGTTGAAAGGAAGTCGAGACCTTTAAGCAGCCGCGAGTATCACAACAGCGCGCTCAATAATGCATCTTGCCTTGGCGGGGGTCTTCACACACTATTGTTCCGACAAATCGTTAGAAGTGTTCAATTACTCTTTACTTTTTAGCCCAAGATATCGTCAAAAAAGACAAAGCACTCGGCGTGTCACAGAAGGGTGTCATTGTGAGTGTTTTGGTGTCATAGAATACGAGTGCATGACATACTGTATCTACAATATCCAAGGGAGCATTCCTTTGGAGGACGTGAGCGCGCGCTAGCCCTGTGTGCGTTCTGTCTGCCTAATAGAAGAGCAGCGGCAGCCTCAGATGACAGCATGGGGCCTCTCATTAGCTCACAGGTTAGTGCTTTGGTGGCTTCCGTACACACGCGAGACATTGTATTGTGTTTTTATGTGGTGTCAGAAAATAGAACCGGGGGGATCGAAGCGGTTATGGAAAGAACATAAAGGTAAGTGATCATCAGGGCAGGCTAATAATGTTAGCGAGGCTGCCACATAAGCACACCAGGCAGGAGGCTTCAAAACAATCACAATGGACAGAGGGCTAATACAAGAGCAGGCAAACTTTTCAGGTCTGATCTGTGACAATAAATACAGTGTTTAACTATGGTGATATATAAGGGCTTTGATTGACTATTTACCTGTCAGTTATTTAAACAGAAAACTGAGCAGACAATAAGCCTCAAAAATGACGAGGAGCCCCGAGACCCAAGACAAGACAAGAGGCAAAACTAAACAGGAACCTGCTGAACAAGGTCTGTTTGAAGAAGCTTCAGGTTCACGTCTCTGTGGTTGTTTCTTTAAGGCATGAGGAACCATTAAACCCCATATTGAAATCTGAAGGCTCTTGTAATGACAAATCAAAGGCCGCGTCTCCCTTCTATCTCAGTTCCTCTGCTGACGGTAGAGGAGCTCCGGGCCCCGGTGTAGGAGGGGACAGAGGAGGAACAGTAAAAGAGGCTGTAGTCGTGGTTACGAGGAGCAGACAGCACTGGGTCCAGGACTGAATCAATGAAGCCCAGCCGACAGGGAGGCAGGCAGCCGGGGCCCATCACAACGCAGGCTCCCGGCGTGCAGTGGGGAATAAAGTGGGCCTCCTCGGGTCAGCACCACACAAAAAGGTGAGATTAGAGGGAAGTGGAGGAGGATTTCTCCCCAGTGGAGGTGGAAGGGGGGAGGGAGGGTGAGGAGCTGTGCGGTGCGGGATACCTGGTAAGCCAGGGACCAAGCGGCCTATTAGCCTGTGGCTACCTACATATGGTTCAGTGAACCCTCTGCTGAGAAGAGCTCCTGTGCTATCTGTCTAGCATCGCTGTTTAAAGAAAGAAATAGCTTCACTCATAACCCTTTGTATGCTTCCACTCCTGACCTGCATTTATGATTCACGTGTGTTTGAAGTCTATTCTTGGAGTGTTATCTAAAATTGAAATGTGTAATAAAAAGTCCTAGACACAAAGGCGGAGGAGTGGAGCCTGCTGCGCGCGTGAGCATGTCCGACAGTGGACACGCTCAGAGCGCAGTCTTCAGTGCGGCGCCTTTTCTTCTAATGCCACCATTGTAACACCTGAATGCTGCAGAATTAGCATAAGAATACAGCCGCGCACACAGGGACTTAGCCAGATCATTATCTCTATATATTTATGTATACTTTGTTATTTGACTGGCCTGGACATATTCAAATGCTGATGAGGCCAGAAAGGCCCCCAACCAGAAGCCCTTCCAACATGTGCCCTCCTGAACTGCCCAGAGCAGGGCTAGTTTCTCGGGACTCCCAGGGATTGTGCTGGAATTCACAACATTTGTTTAGAAAAGATGAGAAATGCCCAGCTGAGGGTCATGAAGCCTTGTTAACATTTCTTATGAAGATAAAATATAAAAAGGGACTTTTAAATGGCATGTTTTTTCCCTTTCACAACAGCACTTAAAGCACTAAATATGTTGTGTGAAACTGACTTCCAAACAAAAAAGCACAAAGCTGGGATTGTAGTTGCCAAGGCAGAACAAACAGGAGCTCTATGGCGATGAGAAGAACAAAACTAAAGACTTTAGTCTCACTGCAGGAGTAGGCTGATGCTCTAATGGTGGCCAACCTCTGGGATAATTGAAAAAAACCTAATTCATCTTCCACAATGTAATTCTGATCAAGGCCCCAGCCAGAATACTCCGCAGGCTTCAAAAACACCAGAGAAAAGGCAAAATTGTCAGTCGCTGAGAGCAAAACACACTTTGCCTTTTTGTGCTGGCTGGCTCATTACGAACACTTAGGACGAAAGCGAGGAAGACTGTTTAATTGTGTGAAGGGTGCGGGCATCAGGGTTAAAACAAGAGCAAACACAAGGAGGAGAGAGAGAGGGCCACTGGTTAAGGAAGCGACAGAGAAGACTTCTTCCTCTCTGCTGCTGCTGCCTTTTTTTACTTATTAAACCAGGAGAAAAACACAGAGCCAATGATTCATAATATATTTCATAAATACTTCATGAATCCCTGCGCCATACTTAAGCCAGACGGGTAAAAAGAAAAACATTGTCACCTATTCTAGTAGCGGCTTGTCAGCACATCACTAGGGAGTGGGTGTCACATGTCACTTCTGGTTTACCCCAATGCGCGGGACAGGCTGCAGACTGGAGGTAGGACAGGATGGGGAACACAAGAAGTGAGGAGAGGGGAGAAAGGGGAGGGGAGGGGGGTGTTATCATATCATTGCCCCGTGTCTTTTAGATTTTCCTCCTTATTATGTTTGGCCCGTGCTAGCTCCAGTCACTCAATCACACACGCCCCGAGGACAGTGGGACCTGGGAGGGCGCGTCTGAAAGCTATACTGATCGCTGTCAGTGTGAGCGCGGCGGGCCACTTCCATCGCAGGGCTGCTCGGGACAGGGGCGGCGGGTGAGGGGGGTGGAGAGGGAGGTAGATAAGCGACGAAGGAAGCGACGAGGAAGACGGATAACGCGGATGAAATTTGCACACCGCCCAAAAACAAAACCAGCGCTCCGGGCGTAATGCAGATGGGACCGGTGTTCACATAAAGACCAGAGTGATCCGTGGACAAATTGGAGCCTGTGGACGTCTGCTGATCCACTGTCGAGCACAAATATAGCAACAATGTTAGAAGAAACTGAGGATGTCAAGAGTATTCAAGAGAATTTAGTTAATGAGTAACTGTGATCTATTAATCCAGGTCAGAATATAATCTACTGTGAACTAAAAAATAATAATGGTAAGAGTTTTAAAAGCAAAATGACATTGTTTAAATTCAAACAAAGCACCAAAATGAATACCTTTTACCATTTATTCACGTCAGAAAGTTTGTTTTCTAGAAAAGCTGGCCACTTACAGGAACACATGATTAGATAGTGGTAACAAAAGCAAATTAAATATTTCATTACAGTGAAAAAATAAGTACATCGTCTGACAAAGATTTGACCAATGATTTTTCTACTTTAGTCTTTTTTGTGGCTAGTAAATTTGTAGTATGTGCCATTTTAATTCATCTAAGGTGTTGTGTCAAAAAGTATAAAATACCTCAAAAATATCGTTATCGCTATAGCAAATATTGTTATCGAATACAACATTTTTTCTCCATATTGTTCAGTCCTAATTGACACCGTTGACACATATCCAAAGTCATAATGCTTCTTCTCACAATACTCGTAAAACCAAAATTTGACATCAGTGACATCCCTTGTTAAAAAGTGTAATTTAGGTCCAAAAATATATTTCTGTGATGCAATGCCAGCTTGAGAAAGAGTTTAACGTTTCAACCCTCCTGATGACATTGCCTTCAACAAACCATCTCCCAATGATTGTCTAAAAATCTTAATCCATCAATTAATCTCAATTTGGGGAAGCATCAACAAAAAGACAAATCCTGGAATCCTCAAAGCACTAATGGAGGATTTACTGTACAACTTCCAAATTAAAAATCTGTTTGTTTACGTGTTCAATCTGAGAATATAGGAGGAAATCCTTGTCAAATCAACCGTTCTTTCATGACTGGTTAAGAGTGATTAGACTTTGGTTGTGTTGATGACTTGTTAAGCGGCATTCCATAAAAAGAGGCAATCTGACTTCAAAACAACACGCTTTAGTACGAACAAGCAGACCAAGGCAACCTAATGCGATTTTAAGTGTCCAACACATGACTTACGATGGTTTGTTATGTCGACGTAGTAAGAAGGACAAGGGACCTTCGAACATGGATTACACCAAGACAATTTGAATAGGCTCAATTCTACAAAACCATTTCAAGTTTGAGTGACTTTTGGAGTTTCGAAGTTAAAAGTTGGAAAGTCCTCGCAACCTTGGATTGTCGATCGCACTAAATGGGACCCCTAATTACACTAATGTTCCTATTTGAAACTTGAAGAAAACAATGATCCTTATATCTTTGGAGGCCTTTGCAAATCTCAATAAAGTTATTACTCCAGCTAATTTGATACGATAACACCACCTTGACCTCTGGATGTGAAAATATGAATTAAAAGCATTTAATTTAAACGCAAATTATCTCATGAGTGTTTAAAAGTCCTTCAAAAATATATCCATATCCAGGTCACCAAACCTTTCGGATTCCAATATGCCATCTTTGGTCCATGCATTCAATAGAGCTCTGCAAATAAACTGTTCAACGTCTCAAGGTTGTCTTTGGAAACCACGTAAACTCCTCTTCCTTTAGGAATAAAGAGGCAAACGGCCACTTGAGTACACAACCATGAGTAAATGGGACTAAGAATGTCTATAGAATTTACTCTGTGATTAAATTTAAAACTCAAAATGATCTTTATGTTGGCGTAATTTTCACAACTTGTATAACATAAAGAATTGTAGATTGACCAAATTAATTACTTGTTTTGCACAATAACTCTTTTTTTTTTTTTTTTTTTTTACACAAAATTCAGCCATGCGTTTTAAACACTAAACCAAGGTTAGATTTTTTTGTCATTTTAAGACCTCACATGTAATACAGCTTTATAACTTTATGTAATACACTTCTATGGTTGCTGATAGAATGCAGTAACAACAGAGACGTGACCTAGGATTAATTGGACAGACATCCTTGGACACATAGACTGCTATAGAGATAACTTTACATAATAATGAACTGCAAACTGCCTCATAACTACACAAGGTAAAAGTATTATATCATATTCACCGAGTTTAAAAGATAAGGAGATAAAACAGCCTTCACCACACGGCATTTGGACCACATTATTGAGTTTACAATTAAAAATAGAAGTCTAAAAGGGTCATTCTTAGCAATATTGATTTTTTAAGCCAAGCGACTGATAACTAAAGAAATTGTTCTCTAAATAAGTGACAAAAATTAGACCAATATCGCCATCTACTGGAACTATAGGGTAACAGCAACAGCTATAAGAAAAAAATTCAGGGCAACAATGTACCAGAAGTTTTTATTCAAGTTTGATTTCTATCCTTGACAGCAACACATATATTTTAAACTATAAGCAGCAAAATACATATGGTTACTTGAAAATGCTAGCTCCTAATTTCTGCTTAAAAAATTTAACTTTGATTGGGGAGGAGAATAAAAATAAAAAGCTTTGAAATTCAAAATACCTAGAGACAAAAGAGGTGTCTGACAGAAAATCACATGTAAATTTCTGGGACAAAGATATTTAGTGACAGTTTTGTGCTGACACTTTGTCGCGCCCCACGTGGTATCCAGCACACAGTCGCAGTGCTAGAGCCACATCCAGCCAAATGTATTGTGTTTTGTAAGACACAACAGAAGCTGTGGCCCCCCACCTTCCCCACTGGGACAGACCAAACCAGGCCCTTTGAAGATGGTGCCTCTGTTTACCCGATAGATTTCATTAGATTAAGCCCGCGTTAGACAACTTCTTTTCCTGATCAAAGCTGATGCTAAGAGCTACGCCGTTCTGCTGCCACCGACTTGAAGGCAGCGCCATCAAATCGGATTTTCATTGTCCTTCTTAATTTTGTCTTCACTTCATACAATCCCACTGTTGTCCCATTTTACATGCTTATTTGTCATGGGCCTCTACCTTTTGAACCTCCCCCGTCCACCCGTCAACAAGCAACTGCATACAGGGCATCTGCAGGATTTTACTATTTAACCCAAAAACAAAACAAAACATTTTTTTCATAATTTTTGTTTTTAATTCAAATTATTTTTTTAAATAAATTGATTTAGATGGATTGTGAAATTGTAGAATTAAGACCTGAACAGTCATCCATTATTTTCAAATGATTTAATCTGACAGACTTAAAGCAGTGAGGGAAGGTAGAATAAGTGTAGTATAAAAGTTTAAAATGTTTGGGAGTTATTTTAGCATTTCAATTCATTATTTAGGTATACAAAAAATTAAAATCTATATATTTTCTGACTTTGTTCTGTGATTCCTTTATTTTTAAGGCCTTGACTTTGACCGGATAAACTACAACACAGTCTTATGTCTAAAGATGCAGTGAATTACCCTGGGCTAAACTATGGGAGATGCGTGTTGGGAGAAACTGTCTGGATCGACTTGGACATTGTCTGTAAAGGTGAAAGAATGAGGAGTGCAGCTGGCACACCGGTGGTAGCAGACTTCAAACTGAGGGTGAAGAAAGAGGGTTAAGGTTGGAGACGCCCGTAGGAGGCCGGTGGGGGGTAAGGAGACAGGGAGGGGGTGGAACTGAAGGAGCAGAGGGAGAGCCTTGATATCCGCCAAAAGCACAACAAAGCCCAGGCCTTTTACATTAAAAAGAAAGGCGATTTGGTTGAGAGTGTCATGTCCTCTCCGGGCCAGCGGGAGGCAAGAGGCTAAAGCGTTTGGCACATCTGAGACACATCTGAGGGGCTGCAGTCCTGGCCTTCTGAACACTTGCATCAGATTTACGGCAGAGCGGTTCAACTCCGTGTTCCTGTGTCAAGTGGCTGCTGAGGGTTTAAATGCAACTGTGATCTGACCAGGCCACACACACGGAGCACAGGCAGAGAAAGTGTACGGCACACCAGGGAGAGAGAGACCACTGCACTTTTAAAGAATACTCAGAGACAACTACAGCCATTCAGTCAGACTAGAAACACATTCAGCTACTGATGACAAAAAGACCGCTTGGGTCAAAATGGATTTCGCCAAATAAAGTTATTGTTTTGAAATGAAGCACTGTTACAAAATGTTGAATATGTTATGTGTCTAAGTGTGCATTCATATTGCTGCTAATCAGGACATTATTTATTTTTGTAGAAACAAGTTAAAATTATATATGAATCAAAACAAATGATCAGACGGGGTCATGAGAAGTACAAGGAGAATAAGTTAAATGTGTCTAATTGTGGACTAATTAAGCTCCAATGGTGAGGAAATCAAACCATGTTGGCACTGAGAGCCCCTGTGATCTCAGTAAGAACTTCCTCAGTTAAATGATCTAGGCTTGTTCAAACATATTTTTGAGGACAACATTCAAATAGTAATAGCATTCAGTGATATTCACACAGGTCAGAAAGAATAATTACAACTATACTGAATATGCTCATTTCTAAAAAATACAATTTTGAGCTGGAAGAAAAAAAAAAACATTTTAAAAGTTTTTACTTGGAATTGCAGGTAATGGTCTTAACTTCCAGTCAAGGCAATGTTGTGAGGTTATGAATTGATTTTCCTTTCAATGTGTGTTGTTGTAAGACTCAAGGCCAACTGATCACTCTGGGTTTGTGTTCATGTTATAAATAAAAGTTATAAATAGGGGTTCGAAACTATGAGTAAAGTAAAGTAAATAAAGTATTGAATTAAAAACTTTAAAAATCGAATGAGTTGATATAGTCTAATTAAGGCTCTGTAAATAAAAAGGTATGGGGAGCTAAGCGTGTGACCCAAAAGACTAAGATCCTCATTAAGCTTTGATGGGGTCTGGAGATCAAATGAAGGAATACAGTGATTTATGAATTACTAAACAAGGCCAAACTCCTCCACAGCACAAACACATACACAACAGTACAGGGTAATCTCCAAAGACAACACAACATCTGCAGCTCTGTGGGCTCTGCTTTGGTCTGAAGGGGAGTTTATGAGGTAAACAGTGCATCAGTATTGATCACCGTGGACATTAAAGAGGACACTACTACCTTTAAGGGAGCTCCCATTAGCATAATTTAGATTGCATGTTGTTGAATAATGATAATGTGTTAAATACCAAAGACAGTGGAAGAATCAATTGTAAATTAGTTAAAAAGTTGAAATGTATTTTTATAGTTCTACTGAAGGATACATAACAGTTGCACAACATATTTGGATGGGTTTTGTTACCGTTTATGTTTTAAGGGAAAATATTGGTATTGGAACTGAAATAGCTGGATCGACCAATGTATATCTATTTAGGATACTTTACAATGCAGAATTCTTCCTCTGTCCATGGTGCTGATTGTGGAGGAAACTGTACTTACAAAGTCTTTTTCCAGTTTGTCCATCTCCTGCTTGTAGCTCTTCAGTCTGCTGTTGTACATGGCTCTGCTCTGAACTGGGATCTCCCGCACCTCCAAGTCCATCTGCTCCAGCTACAACACATTCATATGTAAACACTCAAATGGCATCAAAACCAATATTTAATGATCATATTTGTATTATACCGCTGTCATGCTAAAGATAGAACCTGACAAACTTGTTCAAACCTTGTATGAGAACAGCTATCCCTAACCACACATCCTATATATTGTAGCTCCATACATAGACTCCACTATGTCACTTTCAATGAAGCTGTGGTACATTTGATCTGTGGCTAGACAGGTCTCTCTGCAGAAGATTTGGAGAAAATCTAATCACGTTGACAGAACAAGACAACTGCAACAACAATTTGTCTCAGTCAGGTACTCATTTTCTAAAACCGCTACAAGACTCCCACCTCGAAATAATGGCTTGAAATATGTCATAGGGGTGTCACTTAAAAGCGAATTAGTGGGAAGTAATCAGGAGAGGAGAACGCCTTGGAAGCACGTGTCAAGATAGAAGAACACACAGGTGCTTGTTGTCTGGCGTCAGTGAAAAAAAAGGTCCCCCCCTTCCTTTTTCCACAAATTCATTATTTAGGAAATGGAAAATTACTGATCAAAGACGCACCAACTCTCTGACTTCTTCAAGCTGTTTGTCGACATTTAGAACCAGCTGTGTCTTCTCCTCTGCAAGAAAAAAAGAAGGGAAAAGTCACAACGACATATTGATCAGCAGACAGAGAGAACAGCGCTTCATGACAACAGCCTGACTCCCCCGCAACAGTGCAGTCGGAGGAAGGGTGGTGGTGAAAAAACAACACGAGAGGACACATTTGAAGATATATTTACACATTCTGCACATGCGACAAGCCGACATTTGAAGTCTGGTAGTTATTGGCGTCACCGAGGCCTTTGTTGGTTGGCGTTGAGGAGCAGCGAGACACCTCACTGCAGCCTCAAAGGGAGAGGGAGGTGTCAGCTCCGCTCCGTTTGCCGCGAGTGAGAGGCCCGCGTAGAATGACTAACGCATCGGTGTGCGCCTTAAACCCTGTGGCTGCTCTTCAACATTACCCATTGAAACTCATTAGGACAAGCAGCAGTTCAAAAGAGGCACAGGGAGAAGTCAAGACGGACCCCAGATTACAACAGACAGTGTTATTTAAAGCAGAGGAGTTACAGTCTCATTGCCGTTTGAGTTGATATCCTCTCTGTTGATAAAGTTTGTGAATAAAAAGTTTACTTTTCTACATTTTTGAATACGGGTTAAAGGTGCACTTATGTAATTATTCTGGTGGAAGGTTCACCACCTGTTTGTCTCATCTTCAAGGAGACAAGCAGGTGAGGTCACCTTGCAAAAGATTTTTTTCTTTGCAATAAAATCTGAACAAATGTAAGATAGCCAAGTTTAATGCCTTACTGTAACGTGTTCTAGGCAAAGCAAAACATATGGATCCAAGCGGTTGTTGGAGCTCCCACCAGAAGTATAACATAGTTCACTTTAGATGGTTTAGGCCTTGTGAAAAATAATTCCAGACTATAATCTGGTATCAAAACATACAATTACATTAGATAAGATGTTAAAAGCACATGTACAAAAAATATAGCTTATAGTACATCTTAACAGAAAACTGCTGACATAATAAATAGGTCACTGTCTGTTTTTGTACATATATTTACAAAAAATGCACATGCTTCTTCTGTTTTTACTTTGCGAAATACACTCACTTCAGTAAGAATTAAGATTAATATCAAAATTTATTTTTGCTTGGGGTCTGGAGCAATTCAATGCTGCATGAATGAAAAACAGTAGAAGACAATATTTTACACTGCATGCCTTGTCAGCTGATAGACACATGGGGAGTAATAGCAAAACCGACATGAGAAAAGGCTTTTCTACGCTGCCAAAATGTGATGAACTGAACGAAACAAAATTGTAAAAACAAAAATGTGGAACAATAAATGAGATATAAGCTACTGGTGTTATAAAGCTACGATGTGTAAGTAACTTTCCTTAAATATGAAATAAATAAAGGAGCCCGAATCAACAGATGGTCTTTAAGGAACAGCTCCCCAGGGTCAGGCTGGACTACATTTTTTTAACCCAAACACTAAGTACAATCAAAATACAATATGTATTGACAATAAATCTAGACAGTTTTATAAAAGAGTATGATGTAGCAATAAGCAAGTGACAATATCTAAATCCATCTTTGTACCAGGTAACAAATGCAGAAATACCTTACTGATTGTGTTTTTTAACCATTAACACCACATAAAATTACCTTTCCATTAACATAACACGGGAAAGCCCAATATTACGGTTTATTTTGGCATGTTTCTTTGCCGTTATACAATGACAAATAGGCGAAGAATTCCAAGTATAACATCTGATACAGCAAACATTTCACCACATTTAGTAAGCGCTAGATAAGTTACAGAACTGTCATTAATGATGCAGTTAAATATGCATCAAACAGAACCAGGGCCGTGCAAGGTTAAGAGTTGTAATCTGTTAGAGGGGCAGGTTTATCTAAGAATACTAAATGATCATGCGCATAAAATAGCCCTTTAATTAAATTCCTCCTTGTGTAAATGACACCTGCTCCCGTTAGCTGTACGCATCAGCTGAGCGGCTAACACACAGCTAGCAATTTGTGCTAAACATTTGGCTTGTTTTACCTCCATTTAGCTTGGGAATTCTGCCAATCTTGTTTGTTACATCTGCTGTGATGGTCCCAAAGTCCTGCTCGTAGGTTTCAAAGTCAGAAGACATTTTGACAAAGAAGTTTAAAATAGGTTTCTTTACGAGAGTTAGCTCAGGATAAAAACAACACGGCTCGAATGAACAGCTGTCTTCCCTGAGTCACAGTGAAATCGGCTCGATAAGAAACAACATGCAAAGTGTATTTCCTTTTGTCTCAGAAAAAACAGTACAAATTTGAACCATATGCCATTCAAAGTTAAAAATGCAAATGCTCAATTTTATATGTTGTTTACAAGGTGACAATGACTGAACCACTGCATCAGAAAATAGAAATGAACAGGCACAGTTACATCTGGTAAAAAAGGTTCCTACATCCGCTGAAGAAATTGAAGAAAAAATCCAAGGAAGCGGTCAGGTTTGTGATTTAAAGTGACAGTTATGTAGATTGCCCGTAAACACATGTAAATTATACTAGCGTGTTTGTTATTATAATGCATAAATATTTGGTTTGAATGCGATGCACTGTAACTTCATTCAGATCAGATACGATAGTCTTGTCAACCATGGGCAGGGGCTAGCAGCTAGCTCATGTGGGTGTAATCAAACAGACAGATAATATTATAGAACGATTACATTATTAAAGAGATTAGTTTGCACCAGCTTCTTTCGTACCTAATAAGTGTTTACACGATTGTGTTTGCAGCACTCAACACTGTTGCTGTTTTGTTTACGTCAATTAGCTCACTTGTCAACAGCAGCTAATTACTACTGCCTCTCTGAATGCTATATTGATGGAGCTTCTGGTAAACTTATTCATAGTTTTATTTATGAAAGCAATATTAGCAAATAGCATACAATGGCCTTGGTTTATGTGTGTTTTTGTTCCTTTTTAGATCAACATTGTCAACATGCCAAAAGGGTAGTTCCTAAAATTGGCAAACAAGAATGCTTCATTTTGTCAGATTATTCAACAATGGGGAAGAAAAATACCAGGGTACTCAAGACCAGTCTGCTTGCCGGATGAGCAGAAGACAAGTGAAATCATGTGCACAGCCTACACTGACCTCCTTTCAAGATAGCAGAGAACGACAGAAGCACGTCTAGTCTTACAATATACATTTCATGAACACAAAAGCATTGTCATTTTGTTTGTCAAAATGAATTTCCTTTCAGCCATTATAACATTTGAAAACCTCCATGAGGTTCGAAGACTATGCCACTGGGGACCAATTATAGCTTTATCAGTCATCGCTATATGTTCTACCATGGCCATACTGGACTCCATAATCTGGTACTGGCCACTGGACACTACAGGAGGTAGCATTAACTTCATCATGCTCATCAACTGGACGGTGCTTATCCTGTACAACTACTTCAATGCTATGTTTGTTGGCCCAGGGTACATCCCTCCTGGTTGGAAACCAGTAAGTAAGAACTATACAAAGTAATTTCAGTTTATTAACAGTTAAAATGCACAAAATATTTTTATGGCAGGAAAATGTACAAGAAACTCAATACCTGCAGTACTGCCGTGTGTGCCAGGGATTTAAGGCACCACGGTCCCACCATTGCCGCAAGTGCAACAGGTAGAGAAGTATTTTGCACATTGCTATTTGAATCAGCTATAAAGGAATTGCTTTATTTATCTACTGATCTCTGCAAGGTGCGTGATGAAGATGGATCACCACTGTCCTTGGATCAATAACTGCTGTGGCCATACAAACCATGCCTATTTCACTAGTTTTCTGCTGTTAGCTCCTCTGGGCTGCTCACATGCTGCCTTCATCTTTATTATGACCATGTACACCCAACTTTATGAGAGGGTAAGACTTCTTTTTCTATACATTGAGATTATAGTATGTATGTATTCAAATTTTTATCCTGACTACAGATTTCCTTTGGCTGGAGCACCGTGAAGATTGATATGAGTGTAGTGAACCATGTCCAGCCTCTCATACCTTTCAGCATACCTGTATTTGCAGCGACACTTTTTGCCTTAGGCTTGGCTCTGGGCACCACTATTGCTGTTGGTATGCTTTTTGTCATACAGGTAAGTGTTTACTCTATTAATAATTATAGATGTCAAATATAACTTAGTAAGCATTTTAATTTAATTTGTTTTTTTTAAAAGATGAAAGTAATAATTCGAAATAAGACCTCAATAGAGTCCTGGATTGAGGAAAAGGTTTGTAAATGCATTTATTTCATACTTAATATATTATGAAGTATGTGTCCTTATGATTACTAAACACTGTCTAATGTACCTCTTTATTTTTAGGCCAAAGAAAGAATACAGCACTACCAAACTGGAGAGGAGTTCATCTTTCCCTATGATCTTGGCACCCGTTGGCTAAACTTCAAGCAAGTTTTTACCTGGTCAGGGATGCCAAAGGGTGACGGCATTGTTTGGCCAGTGCATGCAAAGTGTCACCAGTACACCTTAACTGTAAGTCTATTATGTTATGTTTTTATTTGCCTATAGATTTGCATTTGTTTAAGTAAATGCCAACATGTATTTTTACAGATTGAACAGCTGAAGCAGAAAGCTGACAAGAGAGTAAGAAGTGTAAGTATTATAAAAAAAAATACAGATAATATTATTACCAATTTTCTTTGTCAGAAAATTGAATAACCAGATGTGAGATATGCCACAATTAGCAGGTTCAGTATCAGGCAGTGGAGGATTACAATGGAGCTTGCTGTCCAATAAGCAAAGGCCTTCAAACCTTCTTCAGAACCCCCTGCACCGAAGAGCCTCGAATTCCTCTCAGAAAAGGGGACACCATCCTGGCTACTCGTGGCACAAAGTAAGTAAACCTTAATTGGTATATTGTAATTTTATATAGTTTGTATTCTTTTCAAACTGTGGGGAATGGTTTGGTTATATAGATGGTGGATGTATGGAGACAAAATATTGAGTGAAGAGCAAATTAAAGGTAAAACAAAACCCATATGATCTTTTTTATTCAGTTTAAATCCCTTAAACTTTTTTCTTTTAATATGTAGCTGGAGATCGAATAAGAGGATGGTTTCCAAGGCGATGTGTGGAGAAGTGCCATTATGATACAGCTGCCAGTGATAATACCAGCGACAAGAAAGTCAATTAAACCTTTTCAAATGGCTGTATGAAAAATGAGTTAAATTGATCCTAAAGACCAGTTTTGTCATTTCCTTTCCTTAAATGATTTATAAACAAACTGTCATTCCAAATTCTGCAATTTTTGCACATCAACATCATCTTCTATTAGTTTCCCATTGCCAATCTTAAATACATGTAGAAAAAAACTGTTCTTAAAAGATCACTTTAACTCTTCTTGCCACAAGTACAATGCCAGCAAGAATTTTAATTTCTAAGAATTGCCACAAGGCTTAAATGTAACTTTGTTATGATTACTCTTTACTTTTACTTGAATAGTTGTTTTTACTTGCCTGACATCCTTCTCTCTGCTAAGTATGCAATGCCTCTGCCCGGTGAACTTTTGGGTCTTTTCATGCAACACTTTCTACTAAATAACATGCAGTTTCTTTTTTATTATTTTTGTAAAAACAAGTTTTTGGCCTCTAATTTAAAAAAAAGAAAAATAAATATTAGAAAGACCTGATTTCTTTTCTTTCCTTTAACTTTACATGTGTAATAACTAGTGACAATATGTATCCTATGAATTCTACCAAAATATTGCAAGACCAATTCAATTCAGTTTTTATTTACATACATTAAATACAACTTAAGCTACCCAAATTGCTTCACACAAAAGTAAAATAATAACAATAATAATCATAATCAGAACAATACAGAAAACACACATACAGGTAAAGAGCAATAAAACACCTAAGATATCCTGTTTAGCAGTAACTAAATGCCAAAGAGAAGTGTTTTTTAGTCTTTTCTTAAATTGAGTTAAAGATACAGAGGATCTGACAGGCAGAGGGAGGCCGTTCCACAGTCTGGTTCCTGCCACAGAAAAGGCTCTGTCACCCCTGGTCTTTAGCCTGGTCTTGGGTACAGCCAGGAGGAGCTGGTCAGCTGACTTCAGGGTTCTGGGTGGAGTATATGGCTCCAGTATCACCCCATGACAAGAGGACAGAAGACCAATCACACTGTCAGGCCCAAGCAGGGGACCAAGCGTTGGATAGATAATAATTAAACCTACGTAACACTTAAAATATAGGATAACAAAATATACAATAGCTTTTATTTTAACAACTTGGCTTTTTGTGTCAAATTTGCCAAATTCTTATAAAGCGACTACAGTTCCCATGTATCATAGCGGTGCTCTCAACCAATCAGATTTTACGTGAAATACCACGTGGTCAGCTCCCCTACTGTCCCTCCTTATGAGTGACTTCCACAGGGTCTTTGGCATTTCAGGGAGACTGGCTTTGTTATTTCACCTTTGCATGTCATATGTTGAAGAATAATACCGTCTGAAGCCATGTAAACAGTAGCAGCTGCTATATTTGATCATCATCACATAAACAACATCGCTGATCAGCACAGGTAAGCTGGAGCTACCTAGCAAAACAGCTATATGGAGGTATTTACAAGCGAATTACTGTGGTGTAGAGGTCGACACCATCCAAAACATATTTTTATTGTATTTATTTATTTCGTGTATTGTATTGTAGGCTACAAAGAAAGTACTAAAAAATAGCTTTTGAAGAATCACAGCTGAGATAGCTAGAAACTGGCAACACTCACATTAGAAGTCGCTGTTTATGTTTTATACTTGTAAAATTTGAGTTCCTGTAATTGTTGTAGGATGCTTTGTTGAAAAAGTGCTTGCTTAAAGATTACAACTTTAGCTTGCTCTCCAAGTCCCTCTCCAAGACCCAAGTATGTCCTGCTTTATTAGCATTTGTGGCCTGGTTTATCCCTTGTACCCCGACTGAAGGTGAGGTAAGAATAGCAAGGCAAGCGAGCTAAACATTGCAATTATCCTTATCTACTGCAATGTTAGATAGTCTGTTTAAAATGGCCAATTCAGACAGGGTTGCTGCATTGTAATAGTGTTATAAATGAGTTACTGCATCATAAGAAGTCCATGCCTCCTGCTAACTCCAGTAGCCAATGATTCTTATACAAGCTAAACTTTACTAAGGTACAAACTTTTTTGGCGGAGAGTCCACCATCTGCTTGTTTCCATAGAGCTGTTACTGCTTTGCCAAGAATGTTCCACAGAATAGCATTTAACTTATCTGTCTCCACAATTTATCCGACTTTACTTATCCGACCCCACCCACAATAATATGCATGTTTTTCAAGGTATTTTTGAGCAATAAAAACATTTGTGATCGAATATATGCAGTTAAGTTAAGGCAATAATGTGTAATATTAGAGGGAAAGCAATAACATCTCCATGGGCATAAGCAGATGGCAGACCCTCACACATGTCAACATGATTGTAATTTATGAATAAACATTGTGACAGAGATCTTGTTATTCATAGGTTCCTGTGTTCTCCGGAAGGTTGTGTTGGGAATATCAAGCCAACAGCAAGATGTCCATGTTCAGCACTGGCATCCTGGTGCTGACGTCTCCCCTTCACACCCTCCCTCTACGTATCGCTCCGGTCCTCAGCTCTGCCGCTCAGCTTGTCGAACGCACCCTCTATGTCCACCTTCACCCTGGACTCAATCTGGGCAAAGAGGGCCAGGCTAGACCAGTGTACATCCCTCCAGTAGTGGACCTATCCAAACTCATTACACGTCTGTATAACAACGCTGCGGATATATGTGGCCACCTAGACGTACGGGTTTTGCTCACGAATGTTCGTGCTCAATCGGCCGCTATCCCAAACTGTCCTTTTCCAACACCACAATCACTTTCACACTCTCCAGAGGTTGTGCTAACAGACTTTCCTTTGCTGGATACAAGCCAGTTGCATCAAGTTACTCAGTGTCTACAAAGGTACACTGGGTGCTGTTATGTCTGTAGCCCGTCTTTGTCCTCAGTGTTGCTTCACCCACAGTTAGTGAATTTAGAAAAAGAAAATGTTGACCAAAAAGAGCCAGAGGGGACAGTGGAACCAATGAAAACATACAATGATGTGGTTGTAGGCGGGACATTTGACCGGCTACATGGAGCTCACCGGACACTGCTTAACATATCGTGCTTGTTGGCCAATAGGAGGTTCCTTATAGGTGTATGCGACCAAGCTATGCTAAAAAGTAAGTATTATGCTACATGGTTTATACATGCTGTAACCCAAACTATGGCCAAATTTCATAGATAATCATAGAGTGCTGAAAATAAGTAGTTGTGTATAGAACCAGTTGGCCAGCCATTGTACGGAAGATGAACCATTGTTCCAGCTCTTTCCTCTTTGGAGTTCTTCTGGTGTCTTAAAATACTTTCTTTTACTTGGCTTTGTAAAAATTATGTCCAAAACATTTATAATTATTTAACAGGGCAGACATTATATTTGCACATAGATCCTTGACTAATTACCAAGAATTTGTTAAATGTCTCTCCCACTTTTCACTCACATTGCACACCCGTCCACTCTAATAACGCCACAAAAGACTGCACTAGTGTTGTCACAGTACTAAAATCTCAATACTAAAGAATAGTTTTGATATTCAATACTGATTCCAAAACCATGGTGATAATAAAAAAAACATTCTTTATTTAGACTAGAACGTCATTTTCATAATTAAATCATAGTACTTTATTTTGTATTACCATGTGGTCCTTCAGTCATCCTGGTAGGTTTCACAGTGGTCCATGGGCAGATACTAGTCTATGCAGTCTTACACTGATACAGCTCAAGATCACTCTAAAGCTATTCAGGAAAGGTTCATTTCTGTCCTGTGAATGTGACTTCTTTTAGTCTCGATACTTGCTCAAATGAGTGTCTTGTTTTGTTACTAGTTTTAGTATCAATTAGTATCTTATTTTCAACACTTTTGACAACCCTAGACAGTACATTTTGTAAATATACTGGTTATATTGGTGACTGATTTCATTAAAATTATCCAAAACAGAAGTGACAAATATGAGAAAATAAAAAAATCTATGCCTAACAGTGTCTCTCTTTGTTGTCAGAGAAAGTGCTGAAGGAGCTGATCGAGCCCTACTCTGTGCGTGTCCAAAAACTGCAGGAGTTTCTTCGGGATGTCAAGCCCTCTCTGGAGGTGGAGATCGTGCCTCTGAATGACCCCTTTGGAGTGTCAGTGGTAGACCCTCTGCTGGAGTGCATTGTAGTCAGTGAGGAGACCAGGAAAGGAGGCGAGGCTGTCAACAAAAAACGCATTGAAAATGTAAGTCAGCAGTTTCTTTGTACTGGTTTTATAATGTATTTTGTTTTGTGTAATGTGACTACTTTGCCAAAACTGCAAAACATTGTCTCTTCGTTTGTTAGCAAATCTGACATTTAAAAAAGTATCCATTATGATTATGAAGTTGGTTGTTTTTGCCAGGGTCTTCCAGCACTTGTTCTTCATGAAATCCAGCTGCTTAAAGATGCACACCACTCTGAAATCGAAGAAGAGAAAATCAGCTCCTCTAGTTTCCGGACTCGTTTACTGGGGACACTCCTTACCCAACCCAAAGTATGTCACTAAACAACTTCTGTAGGATGTCAAGACCTGCATAAATGCACACATTGGTCTTGATGAGACTGACCATAGGGAAGGTAGCCTAGGATAGAAAAACATACAAAAATGTAACAATAAAATGAGTAGCAAGATATATAGCACTTTTTTAACATAGATTTTGCAATATTAGAAAGAAAAAAAAATTGTATTGGTTTTTTTGATATAGTACGCTGCGGCTGTATAATGTAATCTGAGCAAACTTTACTATATTTCAAATATTATATTTTTACATGTAGTTGACTTATTGGGAGGGATGGAGAATCTAATTATGATTTGATCCCAGTGACAATTTGCATCATATCATGATACTGTTTTTCTATAAAACGCAACTTTAGCTTAAACTCAAGATACTTTGCCATCCAATCATCCTCTTGGTAAACCTCTGTCATGCGAGTGAGTAACAGAGGAAAGGATTTAAACAGATAGCTAGGTACAGCTCTAAAACTGTATTGTAAAATGTATAGTAAAAATGTATTGTGAAACATAAATCATGATCCAGGCTCTTGCAAATTGTGATATACATTATTTGGCATATCACCCATCCGTTGTTATTGGTAACAAATTCAAATTGTTTGTTTTGGTTATGTTTTAGGATGCATCTCATCTTCCTGTCCTCCCATATGTGATTGGTCTTACGGGGGGCAGTGGCAGTGGAAAGAGCTCCATTGCCAAAAGGCTGGAGGCGCTGGGAGCTGTCCGGATCGACTGTGACAAACTGGGCCATGAGGTGTACCAGCCCGAGACAGCAGCCTACCACAGAGTACTGCAGGAGTTTGGCTCAGGTGAGGGAGCATTGGACGAATTCACTCTTTGATCTGCTGGTCTGCAATTTTTACTAGAGCTAAGAAATTCTTGGTTCACTGAGGAGTTCTGAAGCAATTTGTTGAGTAAAGGGGAGCACTGAAGTTACTCAAATTGCAGTCACAAGATCACAAAGTCACTGATGTTTACGCAATCACAAATGTGCCTATGGAATAGTGCTAAGAAACAATTCATCTACAATTTTATGTAAAAAAAAAACCTCAAACTAATTCAGTCCATGTCTTCTGCCACGTCTGGTGTTGCTCATCAATCCTCATACTCTCAGTAAACTTACATTAAGAAATATTTGGTCAACTAAGATCGGATGTCACTGACTGATTTATCAAGCTACCGAATGCTTACACTTTTAATTTGAATTACTATCAGTCTACATGTTATAACCAGGTCCATTGTAATTTTGTATTTGTTTTAGTATTTAAACAATATATTGATTGACGTATTGGGGGCAACAGTGGAAGTAGAGGTCCTAGCTTTGATGAGTGATGAAACATGATGAATGGCTTTTGGCTTTTACATGTTTGATTGGTTCAATGACAAACTAGCACGGGATTGAAATGTTATATTTGAAGAGACACTGATTCAGAGCATATGATGAATCCAGTCCATCTCCTCACTCTAATGTGGCACTTCAAATGGGCCATATATCTTCTTAAGTAGCTCCGTTCACTCTGTGATCAAAGACAATCTCCGTCTATTTTGACAGATGACATTTTTGAACTGCACCTCATAAACACAATATTTTAGTTTCACTTAAGGTAAATACTCCATCACCAACATGTCAAAATCAGGACCCAGGACACACTACTTGTTTATGCACATACAAGAAAATAAATACACTTGTTTTAATTTTTTTTTTGTAATCAAATCTTGTTTTTATTGCCTAAGCAGTTCTTTTGTTTTGCACATTATGTTGTATATTTAATCCATGCATTTGTTTTCTTTATTGTAGATATCCTTAACGAGGATAAAACAATTAACAGACGAGCATTGGGAAAGAAAGTGTTTGGAAATCAGGTGACTTATATTGTTTTGTTGTTTTTTTGTATCATTTTTATGAAAACCAAATTGTTTTATAGAAAATGACTCATGTGTTTCTATTGTTTTTAGGAACGGTTAAAAGCTCTAACAAGCATAGTGTGGCCTGAAATTGCTTTGTTGGTTAAAAACCGAATCCAACAAGCAAGAGAGGAAGGTACTTGCTGATACATATTGGGCAAATAACAACACATTTATTCTAATTGTGTATGCATACTTAATTAGTATATGTCATAATCAAACATTTTTCTCATCTTAGGTAAACAAGTGTGTGTGCTGGATGCTGCAGTTCTTCTAGAGGCTGGTTGGAATGATATGGTCCATGAAGTTTGGGTCACAGTCATCCCTGAGGAGGAGGTATAGATTTTTATGGCTGATGTGGTTTATTTATTTTCCCATTTACAATTGCTGAATAACAAATGTAGTGCCTATGGCTGACCACAAGAGGGAGACATTAGCTTAAAGAAAATTGCTTCCATTTTCAGGCCGTGTCGCGGATAACAGAGCGTGATGGGGTGAGCACAGAGGATGCCCTGAGGAGGCTGCACAGCCAGTGGTCCAACTCCAAACAGGTGCAATATGCCAATGTGGCTTTGACTACACTGTGGGAACCAGAGGTGACCCAAAAACAGGTCAGAAACTTTAAACTTTAATTATCACAAAGACCATATCTATCATTTTTAACTATGCATTGTTCATTCATCCTGTAGGTTTTAAAAGCATGGAAATTACTTCAGAAAAGAATCCAGCAAAGACTAGAGGGACAGTAGATGTAGATGCCTGTGTGGGTCAGCGTACTCTGCTCAGGAGTGCATGCCGATCCAAAGACTCAAAACTGCCTAATCTATATAAGGAAATGCTGCCTTAAAGTGAACTGTGCCACTTGTAAAAAACAACAACAAAAAACATTATTCCTAAAGTAGATTTTTTTTATTGATATACTGAAATACTCTACTATAACAGTAACATAGTTCAGGATATCAAAAATAAATCTTTAGTCAGTTTTAATTATTTTAATTCAACAATGCTAAAACATTTTAAGGTCAGTTTGTGTCAAACATACATGTATTAACATGAATGTATTCAGACTGAGCAGGTTGTTTAAGGTATATTAAAGTGGAATGGTACAAGGTTCTTTACAATATTTTATTTACAAACTGTCATTTTTGGCATGTTGCACGTAATGAAAGACTATATGGGTATGTTTATGCAGCTGGAAAATTTCTAACTGAAATTAACAATTTATACCAATTTGTGCATCTGAAATCCAACATATTCCGTCTATAGGTACTTTCAGACATGGTTTGTGTTCTTTTCAAGTATATGTAACATTTTAAAGCATGTAGATTTAAAAGTGATTTCAGATGTATCTATCAAATGTTTTATGAACTAAAGGTTTAATAATAAAAGTGGGAATACACTGGAATGCTTGTTCTCATTTATTAGACTAGTGACTTAAACACACCAAAATCATTAAAAATGATAAATCATTTCTGTGTTTATTGAAAATATTTAGGTGCAAATACTTCACAATACAAATCTTGTAAATGTTGTTGACCTCAATGACAGTTTAACAATAGTTCATCTGTACATTCATAGTTTTAGTAGTGAAACCACACGTTAATATACAAAACATCTTAAACTTCTAATATTTGTGTGTTAGGTTTTCTCCATCAGTGGGTAACAGTCAGTTTGGCTGAGCACATGGCCTCTCCGACCTTGTTGCTAGCTCTGCACACATACACTCCAGAATCAGAGGGTTTCACATTAATCAGAACCAAAGAACAAACTCCGTCCTTGTTTATTTCCTTTGTGACTCGAGATGACTCCAAGATTTCTTTCTCATTCTGAAGCCATTTCACCTGCAGCTCTGGATAACCTACAAGATTGATGAACAAAACATGCATTCAAATGAGCTACAAAATACTATAAAAGTGACGATATAATATAAACCTTTACTTGTCCCACACTGGAAAGTACAGTGTTGCAACACAAGGTAAAAAAAACTGCAAGAGAATAGTTTAGGGCTAGAGGAATCACCACATGCAAAATAAGTAGATAAACATGTTTTTACACTTGCTATATGGAATTTATAGTTAAGTTTATTCAATCTGGTAAAAGGTCAATGAGAAAGTAATTTATTTTGGCATAGTTCCTGATCATTGATCCTAGAGCATCAGATATTATACACAGGAATAAATTAAATTATTTTCAAAGCAGTGCTGTACAATAACTCAAATTTTAATCAAATTGCTGTTCCATAGTTTCATATTGTCATGATGAGCATTTTAATGAGGCGTCTACAGTCAAATCTCTGTCAGGTTTGCATTTGGTTTAGAGCAGTGTTCACACATTGGAATTTAAAATTGAAAATCATTTTGTTTTGATTTCATTAGGTTCCAGGCTTATTAAATTAATATTAAACATTTTAACTTTTTTAATTTGTAAAATCTACAACTGAATTGAAAATGACCGAATAAAAAGGTGATTTTTTTTTTGCCACATTGCCCCGCCCTACTGCATGTCATCCACCACTTCTTACCATTGACGAGGCATGTGAGCTGCGCCGTGGCTCCTTTGGGCAGCGTCGTGTCTTTCAGAGTCTGGTGAAAACGTGGTTCGCTCTGGAGCTGCTTATCCAAAGAGCGGATGGCCTCCTCTGCCTCTTGGCTCCATCCTGGCTCTAGATGACAGAGAGGACGAAGAGGGAAGAAGAAACAAGACATTCCTGATCACAAAGGGCTAAACTTGAAGTGACAATCTGAAACTGAGTCACCCTCCCATATGCAACTGCCCCCGGACAAGATACCATTGTATGTAGTTGTGTGTATGTGGGCGCCTTATCGCTCTTACCCTCTGAGGAGCTGCCAGGGGAGTCGGGCCTGTTGGAGAGGTTAGCCATTCGCTTCAGGGCCAGAACAGCCTTGCCAGCTTTCTGCAAGTTTAAAAAGGTCAAATTCAAGTGGATGTTGAACCGCACTTGCAACCAACAGCTGCTGGACTTTATTCGACAATGAATTCAAATGTTATCATGAGAGGAAGTGGTGAAATTAATAAATGTAGCCACCAGCAGAGGGCACCAAATAAGGTAAGGTAAACTTAATTGTCCCGGGGAGAAAATAAGTCTTTCATGACATAAAATTCCACACCAATCACAGTCATACATCAAGATTATATATATATATATATATATATATATATATATATATATGCATTCTATATGTAAAAATGTAGGAATAAGGGCTGATATATTCATACTTAAAGTTGCTCTATGTAACTTTTCTGGTGGTGGATCTGTCACCTGCTTGTCTCCACAGATATTGTTTTTCCAAGAGTGTTCCACAGTATGAAATTAAACTGAAAACTCTAGGAGAGCAGTAATAATATAATGAATGAGTCTTATACAAGGCTTTTGTAGATGATCAAAGTCAGGTTACAATTTTGTGCATTATTCACTACACATTAGTAGTAAGCTACAATAGTAGCCACAGCTGTCCTGGGGCACACTGATAGGAGCAAGGCTGCCAATCCAAGTACTAAACAGGCTCGGCCTTGCTTAGCTTCGGAGATCTGATGAGATCAGGCTGTAACAAGGAGGTTTTGGCCACAAGGCAAGCAGGTGAAGGGAAGCATAATAAAATAAATGCAAGAATAATAAGTAATGCAGCACTGTGCAACTTTTTAGGCAAAACAATAACATCTCCATGGAGCAGGTGCCAGACCCAGCTCCAGGGAAATTATATGGTCAAAAGTGGATGATGAACCACAATTGCAACCAAGAGCTGCAGCACTTTATACAACAGTGATTTCAAATGTTATGAGGAAAAAGTGATTAAAAAAAAAAGAAAAAAAAAAGAAAGTCTTACCCGCCATTTTCGCTTGGCCAAGAAGCGCCGCATTTTCGTCTTATTTAGGGATTTGGTTGGTCTTCGCAACAGAGGGGTGAAAGAGGCCATCCAGGGGTGGGCTAAAGCATCAGCACAGGACAGTCTGTCTCTACAAGTATAAACACAGAAAAACACTTACATTGCGTCCAATTTTTATGATTAACACGATTTTACAAACCTTGGGTCTTTCTTTAGCAATACAGAAATAAAATCCTTTGCTTCATCAGAGATGTCTTCAAAACTCTCCTCGTCAAACTCAAATTTTGCCGCAGTGACAAAAGCAAAAGTCTCAGCATCATTGTTGCCCTGGAAGGGGGACTCTCCACTGAGCCTTAAAAAACAAAACAAAAACAAACTTATTAAAATATGCCAGAGGTTTAATGTGGGGACAGGCTTTTTGGAATTACCAACTCAGAAGATTAACTTGTACTTATGGGTTTATGCTGAAGATGTGTTTAGCTTTCACAGGCATTTTTTTTTCTATGCATTGTGATCTATAGTCTATTCATAACAGTAAAAATATGAAAAGCATTTGGAGAATATCAAGCATTGTTTTGCCATGTGTAGCTTAAAGTTTAAAGTTGAATATATAGTCAACTCATTTCTGATGATTACTGATTTTTCTTCTTTTGGTAATGAATCATAAGTGTATGTAAATCATAATAAGTTTACCCATCACATGCACCTGAAATTATTGAAATGTGATTCTAAAACAGGTAGGACTATACTACCACCAGCAGAGGGCACCAAATGTGGGAACTGAGGCTACGCTATTTTCATTTAAAGGCGCCTTATGCAGCTTTTCTGCCAGAGTCTCAATCACCTGCTGTCATCATTTTTCCCGTTTATAACATTTAACTCATCTTTTTCCATGGAGAAAATCAGGTGATGGCACCAGACCAAGTGACATGTCAGATCTGTGGAGGTGAGCCCACTCACAATAAAAAATTAAACTTTTATCCCATTGACAGAATTGAATTTTTCTTTTGCCATTAGAGTGAAGATGTTTCACTGCTCATCCAAGAGCTTTTTTCAGTTCTGGTCAGATTGGGGACACTGCCTTATGGCTATCTGAAGGGAGGAGCCAACTACACTGAACCACACCTAATTCTATACAGTTTTTTATTAGTTCAATAGAACTAGTGAACTAACAGTGTAGTTCAATAGAACTACACTGTGTGACCTGTGCCTGAGTCAGGTGCTGTGTGACCTGTGCCTGAGTCAGGTGCTGTGTGACCTGTGCCTGAGTCAGGTGCTGTGTGACGTATGCCTGAGTGGCTGCTCTCACACCTATTAGCAAACTGCCTATCATCGTTGTTTTCCTTGTTTTGATGTAGGTCTCAGGTTGGAGTTATAAATGTGAGATAAATGATGTCTAAGGCCCCATTCCAGTTCACAGTGTTGGTACATTCTCTAGTCCATGAAGTGGCTGTTTTGTTTCTCCAACAGCCACTTCAAAGACAAATCACTTGGATGAGCGGCAAAATGTCTTCACTCTAAAACTTTTGTCCCGTTGGCAGAATTGAATTATTCTTTTGCTATGGATCATACCTGGGTGACTGAGGGATTTAACAGGATGTTATAAAAAAAAAAAAAACACTGGTAATTTCATAAATGCAGAACGGTACATTTAATGCCATACTGTGGAACATTCCAGGCAAAGCTCATCTCCATGGAGACAGGTGCTTCAATGTAAACCTATTAAATATCTTACAGAACGTAGCAGATGACTCCAATGCTCCACATGTCCGTCTCCAGACTGACAGGTTCATAACTGATCACTTCTGGTGCCACAAACTCGGGCGTCCCGTGCATCACCAGGAGAGGTTTATCATCGTCTACAACACAAAAAAAACTAACTCAGACTCAAGATATTTGGTTTGGAGTTTTAATGTTTGTATTGGCCTAATCCTAAACTGTAAACAGACCACCACTAAAAGAGGTGCTGAAGGTTTGAGGCAGATTGCTCAAGCTTTCTGAATCCAGTAAAGTGACATCATTTTAGCAGTTAGACGTTGCATAACAAAGCTCCTGCTTTTAGAAGAGACAGATTATATCTTAACAAGATAATTGCTGTCAGGGCAACTTTAAATACTTGAAATATATTTGATCACCCCTAAGGGAGTTCATTTACAACTATATCTCAAAGACTATTGGAACATGCATTTAGGCTGTTGTGAAAAGTTTGTTTGAGCAAAGTAATGCCAGTCCAAAATACTGTAATGATTATTTAATGAGGATTTGTAACTCGCATAAATCCAGATAAGGGTTGGGTGATACTGACAAAGCTGAATATCAAAGTGTTTTGTTTTTTAACATCTCAATGACATTACTCACACCAAATGTATTATGGCAATCAATCAAAAATGTGGTGAAATTGCACAACAAACTGGAAATGATTATCTTTAAAACAAGGAATCTGCTGTCCAAACAACTGCAAAAACTTTTAATATATTAGGTTAGAGAAATAAAACTTAAACTACTGGTGTATCTAAAGGGTTATAGGAAAGTAAGAATTAAGAGTTAAATAGTATGTTATTAAATTATACTTAAAATGGCTTTGTGTTGGTTTTAATTTCTTCAATTAGTGATAGGCGATACGTTTTATTGCTTTTACTATTCCGATAAAAAAATAAATTAAAAGAAAGTACAAGAATATTACTGTTCCCTTATTTAGAGATAACATTGCAGGTTATTTTTATTTTAATCATCTCTTTTTGTAGCCCTTTTTTTAAATGCTTTTGATCAAAACTGCAATACCATGCATTTTTTTGAAACTGATCCATGCTTTACTGTAACAACTTCAAGATAAAATGCTCCTTTGTTGCTCAATACATCCCACCCAGATTCCAGATGAATGTGGCGTTTAATCAGAAGTTGCGTACCTAGTTTGCTGGCCAGCCCAAAGTCTATTATCTTGATGTTTGTGCCGGTCGTGTCCACGCAGACGATGTTTTCAGGTTTGAGATCCAGATGAACAATATTCTGCTTATGGACGTACTGCATTCCTTCTAAAATCTGCTGCATGTATCGCGCGCTGGTCGGCTCCGTGTGCTCAAAGTTGTCATCAACAATACGCGCAAAAAGCTCACCACCTGGGATACTATTCAAGACAATATCAATAATTTAAAAAACAGATCGCAGAGGTTAAAAAGAGATTAAAAAGAGATTACATACTATTCCATGACCATCACAATCTCAGGGCGTGTGTCGTAAGCGGCCAAACACTGGACCAGTTTGGGATGGTGGAGGCAGTTCATGAGTTCAATTTCTTTTAAGGCAGCAGCTTTGTCTTTCGACGTTCGGGAGCGGTAAAATTTTCCAGCACAAATATCACCACTTTCTTTATGGGTCATCCTGTAAACTTGGCCAAACTTTCCACTGCAAAAAATGAGAAAAATCAGCAAATAATACGGGTAATATGCGTTTGAATATTACATTTTTTATAATTGTGCTTTTCAGGTCACAGTGTTAAAGCAAAGAAATAAAAGTAAACAGGCAAAGCAAACCAGGGATAGACATGAGAGAATTAAAATTTGCACCGTGCAACTTTTCTCGTGAATGGTCCACCACCTGTTTGTCTCCATGGAGATATCATTGCTTTGCCTGGAATGTTCTACAGTAAGGCATTAAATCTTATCCAGCTCTACAGAAATAAGCAGATAAGTTACAGATTGTGGAGAAACAACCACGCTTATAATGCCAGGTGTTTCTATAACTGAATAAATGCAAATTGATTATGTTAGTGGAACATTCCAGGCAAAACAAGAGGAGACGTTATTGGGACCAGAAAAGTTACATAGTGCAACGTTTCATTTGTAAATCTGCAAATATTAAAATTGTACTTACACTCCCAGTTTCTCATGAACATCGTAATGATCCTTCACTTTGTTTTTTGTGTCGACTGTGACATCTACATATTTTAGCACTTCTTCTTTCTTTTCTTTAGATAAAAAAATAAATAAAATTATACCTCAGAAATTGGAATAAATAAAAGAAAAATATTGTCCACTTACTCTCAGATGCCATTTTGATGCAGTCTGACTGTTGGCTTGGTGCGCTGATCCCTATAGAGTTAAACGCTCGGACTCGGAAGCGATACTGGCCCTGTGGCTTCAAACCAGATTTGACCTTATAACATGTATTTTTACAGTCTGTGGTTACTTCGTTCCAAATTTCGGACTTCTCTTCTCGGACTTCCACGATGTATCCCAGAACAGCCGTGCCCCCGTCGTAGCTTGGGCCCGTCCAGCTCAGCACCAGAGAGTCTGAGGTTAACTTTGATACAACGGGATGCGAGGCAGGAGGGTCCGGACGGTCTAAGGACAAACCAGAAAATGTTTAAGAGAATTTGCGAAGGAATTTTAGGAATCTTTATCAGAATCCAGATAATTATTAGCTTTTACACTATGAGACAAAAGACAAAAATCAAACTGAAAGGACAACTTCAAGAAACCTGTGTGAGCCTTAGTCTGGGAGCCAGTTTGAGAAAGTATGGGCACTTCATTAAACTTAAAAGGACTTACCAATAACACTAAGAGTTACAGTGTGGTGTGCAAAACCCTGTCGATTCCGTACGACAATAGTGTAGCAGCCCTGGTCTTCTGGACAAGCCTGAGAGATCTCCACACTGCTTTGAGATTCACTACTCCTAAAAGAGATCCTCGTCCCTCCCAACACCACCTGCAAAGAGGAACGAACCAAGAGAAGAGTCTGTACTTCTCAAAAACACCAACATAAATATCAATGTTACAAATGCAGGCTCGAGGATAGAGAAGTAGAATGGAACGAGATACATTTGTGCAACAGTTCCCATTTTGGTAAGTAAAAGTATATATTGTAAAATCTGTAGATGGTGGTGGTGGTAGTAGTAGCAGAAGTAGTAGTAGTGATAGTAGTTCAAGCATTTGTAAAAGTAACAGTAGAATTAGTAGAAGTCACAGTTGGTCAGGCAGTCTTGAAGGATGTAGTAGAAAAAGTAGCAGCATTAGCATTAACAATAGCCCAAATATCAGTAGTAGCAACTCCAACACTAGCACTCTTTCACTTTAAACTCTGGTCATATTTGGGGACTAGTTTCACATCTAGTGCTTATAAAGTATTAAATGTTTTCTTATTCCTTACCTTGTCCTTGTTGTAGACCCAGCAGCAGGCCACAGGGACCGAAACACTCTTGAATACACAGTGTAGTCGAGCCTTTTCCCCAATGCGTACCTCCACTTTATCAGGAGCATCCACAAATACAACAGGACGACCTAAAACACACAATACTTACTGCTCAATACAGACACAAAAACATTTAAAAATATGCCCTCAAAATCACCTCAAGCCTTGTGTGAGGAACCTGCCAAAGTGGGCGGGGCTATCAGGGGACCTCTGGTAGGTAGATTTAAGAGATTTCTAGCCAATCACATTCAGGTTTGTTCAATGAATGAGGCACTATATATATATATATATATATATATATATATATATATATATATATATATATATATATATATATATATATATATATATATATATATATATATATATATATATATATATATATATATATATATATATATATATATATATATATATATATATATATATATATGTGGCAACTTTTTAAGTTTCTGAAACTTTATAAACTGCCAAGTTGTTAAACCATTTTACAGAATCTTGCATTTTAAACAGCCTTTTTGGACTTAAAACAACCGTGTTATGGATATTAGTGACCACCATGTAGCTAGTTAGCCACTGCAATGCCTTTGAACTCTTAACAGTAGAATTTTTGAAAAGAATATGGGAAAAATTTATGGGAAATTGACTTCCAGAACCTGAGCAGACTGTCACTGTTGTAGTCCACTGAGTAGTGGGTAATTTAATAGAGGAATACACATAGATAAAGATATTAAATGTATAATTTGGAAATGTTCAGTATGGCACTTGAATTTCCAATTTTTCTCCACACGTTTTTTTTTATTTATTTTTTTTCCATTTACTTTGATTCTTTCACAAGATCTTTCCATACCAGTCAACCATGGTCACTATTTTATGATCTTCAAATAACTTTTCAGTCTGTGTTTTCTGATCGTAGACAATACTATATTGACCTTATTCTGCCCCACCCACTTTTGGCTCTAAATGCTCCTGCTTCTTTGTAGTGGCACTTCTGGTTAAGCTGGAATCCTATTCATTTAAAGGGAGAAATGGAGAGCTTTCACCGCTAAAATATGATATAATACTTTTATATCATATGTTGATTTGTGTAAAATGTTCTATGTTCATGTGCAGTCAACAATGCACTGATTCAGTGGTTGGCTTTAAAAAGCCTTTGTAATCCCTACAGAGCTTATTTACTGTCAAGATTGGCAGCTCCATGCAAAATAATACAGCCCGAATAATGATGCTGGCACCCACGGCAATGTCCAGAGTAGGGTGTCTAGTAAACTCTGGAGGGACGGTCTGCCATGACGGGTCACATGTTAGTGTACTAACAGGGTATAATGTAAGTTAGTGTTAGGAAAATGGTTTGGATTTGTTAATGTGTTGGGAGCAGTTACTTAAAAAAATGATTAAAAAAATATTTAAAAAATAATAACCTACTAGCCTGTTGTGGAAAAAATTACAGTTCTAGTTGAATAGTAATTTACGAATCTCGGTGAGTTTTGCAATACAGGAAAAAAGGTTTATTGTTTGTTACAGCAGATACAGACAGGACAGGGCCCAGGCCTGCCCTGGCCACAGACTGGTAGCCTCTCGGCCTCTCCCCCAGTTCCCCTCTCACTCTAAGTCCAAATCTCAACAACCCAACCAACTCACCCCCTGAGCATCTGAGCTCTGACTATTTTATACCAGAATGACAATGCTACATACATTTCAAAGCAGAGAGACTTTTGTTTTCACACTCAACAACAACGAGTTTCCAGTGGGATGGAGACAGAGCCTTCACACATGTTAATGTCTGGTCTGGGTCTGGCAGACTGACACAGGGCTTTTTAAATACGCAACATGAATATACTTCAATTTCCTCCACAAGCCTTATCTCATCTTACACCATATAGTAGAATAATACTCCTTTTCTAAGCAGACATTTACACATTACCATGACAACCAGAGCTAACCATTTCATTTTGCTTTAAACAAATCAGCATCCTCCGTATTGCAACATATGATAGACCTGTAAATGATATAACTTACCTTTGGCCTGCTCCTTTTTGTGATCTTTGTCTTCTTTTGTTTGTAGAGTATTTTTGGCGACGTCCACTTTACACATGACCTCACTCCTCACCTCATGGTTCCTTCCTGTCTGGATTTCCCTTAATGCTAATAAATAACAAACAAAGGTTTCACTACAAAAAACAGTTTATAGTCATAATTAGTGCATTATAATGAATCTAATAACTAATAATTTACCTGTGACGTACAGGGCAGCAGTACTAGTCTGCCTTCCTGCTGTATTTTCAACTACACATGAGTAAGAACCGGCATCCGCAAATGAGCAGTTGTTTAAAGCCAGAGTCGCGACCCCATTGTGGAAGGAAGTCTTATGTGAACGAACCTTTTTACCTTCAAGGAAACAAGGCAATCTCAATGTTATCTCTAATATAAAAACATTTGCTCATTTTTGCTTGTTCTAACTGTACAGCTTTGAGCAAAAATAAGAGGCTGCATCAACATTATAAAAAAGAGATTTAAATATTTGTATAAAGTTACCAAACCATTGTCAAAGCAAGATATTCAATCTGTGTGCAGGTCTATATTGAGGGCACAAGGCTCCAGCGTGTACAAAATTGGGGTTATTCAAATATATTATAGTTGCCATTTTTTTTAGTTGTACAATTTGTAGTTGCCAGAACATTGCTTGTGTGAAAGTTTTGGAGTCCATCAGTACAGTGGTGTAGGATGGACAGGGGGAGGGGCCACTGCATACACAAATACATTCACAGCAGCAATGAGCAAAAATGTATTCACCTAAATTTAAATTATTTGTGGTTTACCTGAGTGAAGTAAACATACAAACTTAAAAAGAAAACAAAGTTAAAAACAGATACTTGTACTTGGAGCACTGACTGAATCGCATTGTTGTGACGAAAGGTTACACCCAAAGAAACAAACGTTTTTGTGCATTTGACATGTTTTTGCAATTATACTTGGTGGGATAGTCAATATTGATCCCACGCCTATGTCCAACTGGGAAGTAGAACTATAAACTTAACTAAAATGGTCAAACTAGAGAAAACTAGGTTAATATTTCAGCAAATGTTTTTTAATAATAATAATTGTTCTAGCTACAATTTAGTGAATTGTGTAGTCAAACCATGTTGGATTATTGTCAACAAAAATGTGTTTATTGGCGGATGACGGATAAAGTCTAAAAAATGTGCTCTGGGTCTCTCATTTTCTCTTTGCCATAGTGTTGTAGTGTATACTGTAAATAACAGTTGTACTGCTCAGATACTCACCATTGTGCGTCCAGGAAACTGTCAGAGGGCCACTTCCCGAGATAACCGCTTGAAAAGAGGCATCAGTTCCTTCACACACGACACAGTCCTGCAGCCATTCTTTGAACTCTGGGGTTTCTGCTTTGAGTGCTGTGGACAGTTTGGCATTTGAACAGATAAACATCGACAAACAACCGCTTTCATTTCCACTCGACTGTCATTAAGAGAATCCCTTATGTTGATATTGTCCATTGCGTGGTATTTGTTGCGTAATAGGCTTTTCTTGTTTTTGTTGAAATCTTGAAGAGCTTTGTTGATATTTTTGGGGTTTTGGAATGTACTGAAATAGCAGAGTCTGATAAATTGTTCCATTCCTGTTCCTGAAATTTATGTATGAAAACAACCTTTGTTTTTTTCACTCCTTATAACCATTTCAAACTCATTTTCACAAAGGGCCACATCAACAAAATGGTTGTTCTCAAAGGGTCAGATGTAACTAACTGTAAGATAAATGTCACTAAATGTAACCAAATTTAATGTAAAATAAATGCAACAACTTTTTAATCTTGTTAATTAACCGTTTCTATATATATTGCTTATTCAAGTTACAAATATTGCATATGAATTTGCATAGACATGAAACAATGGCTGTTTAACTGTGTATCTAAGGATAAACTGACATTTTAAGACAGTCATACCTTTTCATTTACTTTGTCGCGGGCCACATAAAATGACGTGGCGGGCCGCATTTGGCCCATGGGCCTTGAGTTTGACACATGTGCAATAAAAGGTCCGATATTTTTTGTTATTTTCAGTACTGATATATAGTTAAGTATTAATAAGGTCTGGTATATTTCTGGTATATATTTTTGTGCCAACCCTTACTGCTACAACATCTAGTTTCACTTTTTAGTATTAAAGTATTAAAAACAAGGTAATGTATATATTTTTAAATCATTCATGTGTTTTCATGCTCCCATTTATCAGACTCTTTTTCATCTTATTTATAGCCTGATCTCACAGACTTCGTTTTTTTCACTGTGTAATCTCCTGTCATTTCAGTTCAGTGTTGCAGAGCTAAATCCAGACTTCCATTGGGAATACTAAAGTCTGTGTTGAATTTTCCCACCATGTGCAGTGTTGGAATGTCCATGTACACACGCAGTGGGAAGTAGATTGTCACCAGTGAACCCAGGAATGCAATTAGTACCATGAGTGTGTATGGGGAGGCCTTGGGGCTCTGCAGCACTATCAATCACTGCACATTGGTTGGCATTTTAATATTAACATCCAGGTTGCTCCTAACCTTGGGCGAAAACAAGCTAACCAATTCACTTTACATATAACAGGTTTCTAGCATAGTAATTACTGAAAGAGTGGCACACGCTTTCCGTAAAGTAGACGTAATGTACAGAGTAAAGTAAACATTTACATAATTTGTTCCCAAGGGTCAGAGTGGGGTGAGGCATGTGTTGAAATTGGAATACAAATAGTTCTGACACAATACAATGAAAAGAAAGGGAACAATATTTTCTAGAGGTGCCACAGCAAATCAGAGGCACGCTTAAAACTGGCAAAGAGTGTTTCTTGTTGCACTTTCAAAACTGTCCCCATACACTCCCTAAAGGTAAACTGTTTGAGAATAGTTTGTTTAGACCACAGTAAACATGCTAAATGCTTGCCAAATTACCATAATCAACCTTCTTTCATTTTGTCACACCATAGTTCCAATATGTTCACAAGCTTTCATTACACTCAGTATTAAGCACTGTTACCTTTAATTTAAAAAAAAACACTATTACCTGTTGCAGATCCAGGTTTCTTGTTCTCCGCCTCGACTCCATTCTCTTTAGCTTTATCTGAACTGAAAAATCCAACTCTGGGTTTTAAGGCCAGTCGGAACGTGGACACAAAAATCTCCTTGGCTCCTTTGTCCATCCTTAAGCAAAGATCACAATCAGTTCATTGAAGAAAGATGTGTAATGTGCAACTCATGTGTGACTGGTCCTTGTTTTCTATGCAATAGTGACAACAGGAATTTTTGGAAACAGATTCAAATTCCCCAAATTACAATAAACAGTACTGAGAAATTCAGGGAAGAACTGAAAGGTTAAAGACCATAGAAATTGATTGAGTGGGACAAAACGCTAGAGAGCAGAGATACAGAAGACCATTGTTTACAAAAGTTGAGCCAAATAACAGCCCATTAGGAAATATTTGGCTTTACAATAACAGAATTCAAACTTAACCAACATATGGCTAAAAATGAGTAAACTGGATTAAAACAACTCTCATAACTTTACTTTTACACTTCTAAGTATCACCAGAAGAAGCATGCATATCAATAGACACACCGGCACCCCAGTCTGAGAAACACAGTGATAAACTAATCCAAAAAAATGTCAAAAGTAAGTTTAAAATGCATTTACCTTCTTCAAATGGTGTGCCAACCCCGTGTTTCAAGTGAGCATGTTATTCCCTGCAAACACAAAGCAGCCCACAGCTATTGTCAGACAGCGAGGAGGAATCAGGACGAGCCAGTAGAGCAGCTTTCCGCCTATCAGCCACTGAGCCGCAACATGTTGGAAATCATTCAAGGTAGACCTCTGGGGGTGGGATTTGGGAGAGGAGGGGGTGGGTCGTTTAACTGCGCCTAAATGATAGCCTCTTGACCTGCTGGAGAGGATGGTCACTGTGATAAGTGCGGTAAAGTTGTGTTTGATAGATGGGGGTTTTCCTGATGAATATTCAAAGATACAAGAGGTACAAGAATGTCCTGTTACTTTCACAGTACTTTGGATTTGTGCAGAACTCTCCTTGTTTGGTAGTTTTTGTATTTGTTCTTACTTAGCTCAACTTGAAAAATGTAATTAAAGAGCACATCACGCCTGTGCTGTGAAACCTACACTCCATGTTTCATATCGGGTTCAATTTTAAATGTTACTGATTGTCTTTAAATATCTGCATTCTATGGGTCTTCTACATTTGAGAGAGCTACTGGAGCCCTATACTCTGACCTCAGGACTCTGGGTGGGACACAGCTTTTTATTGTTTTACTGCTTATGTGTCACATTTTATCTGTTTTTGTTTGTTGTTTTTGTGTGAAGCACTTTGGGCAGCTTAAGTTATATTTTAAATGTGCTATATAAATAAAATTGAAATTGTCAGATCTGTGGAGAGGCGACCTCATTTTTTTATTCCAGGCAAAGCAAGGCAGTATCATCTCCATGGAAACGTGCAGGTGGCAGACCCTTCACCAGAAAAGTTACTTAGTGCACCTCTAAATATAACGTATGAATCAATATTGTTTACAGATAGATTGTCTACAGATGTATTTGTCTCAACAGATCAAATTAATTATTTTTTAATTCCCAATATGTTTATGAACATGTTGGCAGTGGAATATGTCCTGCTAGATGATCATTATACAGAACTAAACAGTTAATCAATTTCTACTTTAAAAGACCGCAATAATTTTACAACTACGTTTTACAACAGAAACCATAACCACATTTGCATATTTACTTATGGCACAGTACATTATGCAAGCAGTGCATTTAAAATAGGAGCTAGTGAGCTTACACATTTGACAAATGAGACTTGTAAATCCCACTGTTTCTTTCTTGATGTTGTGCAGCGTCCAAGTTTATTGCTGTAACAGAGATTGCATAACAGCGTTCTTTTGTTCTAATGTGATTCCTAATGGACATATTGAAGGGAGCATTCTCCTGGTATGTTCAAAGTAGTACCACATGTCGGGAAGCAGGCTACAAACATGTCGTCCAGAGCTTAGTCTACAGTGATTGATGGAGGATGGAATTGTTTCTGGTCCACAGTTTTAACACTAGACAGACATACAAAGTAACACTACATGCAAATGCAAATATTTATTCTATGGTGCGTCACAACCACATTTTTCATAAAAACAGTGTCATTGTAATTAATGAAATTCCAATATTGTGTGTGACTGTGAGAATTATGGGGTGCTTAACCTGGGGTACATTCCTAAGACAAGACCATATAAGGCAAACTAATATAAGTGCTTTCAATTATGCCTTACATGGGTATTTAAAATTGTACACAGGAACTTCACTAGAAACAGTCCACTTTTCCAGACAATTAAGCTTATCATACTAAATCATATAGAGCTCAGGAATTCAAAACAGGAAAAAGGGCCAAATCAAAGGCAAGGCTTGTGTTTTCTGTCCTCTGTGCCAATGGTAGCAATGATGGGACTTCCTGTTTTGAAAAGGGGTTTAAAAGCTACAGAATGTAATTGTTTTGTGTGCTGTTCCCATCAAATTAATAGAGAAGAGGCAGGATGTGGCATTATGGGTTTAAGAGAGCCCTCTTGTGATGGGCCTTGGAAGCAACAGTAGTTAGAGTGAGTGAAAAAAAGTGTTTTTGAAAATTTAAAAATTAGTAGGCAAAGCTTGTGATACTATATCGATAGAAAGAATTAATCTAGAGTCCCAAATGCAAACTGCATGGCCAGGCACATTTCTATACCATCATGAAAAAGACACATTATCAAATAAACCCCAAATCAATGTGTTAGGTGTTATCATAACTGACTTTTTTTTTATAATGTCATGGAAATAATCCCCCAAAACTTGTGAAAGTGATCATCTTGGTAATTTTGTTTCATGGTGTATTACAACTGTTAACCATTGCAATAAGATTTTGTTTTGAATATACATCTTGCCGTGGTATATTCAGAATGCGCTTTGTTCCTCTAAAGCAAGTGACTGAAATGACTAAGTAGCTTGACCGCCTGCAGCGCTCTGGCCTGACCTCTGAGGAACTCCAAAATGTAGAAGCACCGCTCCCCAGTCTGTCAGTGAATCCGCTGGTCCATGCTTTGGCCTGTAGGGTTGGCCCGCACAGCTGTTCCCCAACCAGATGTTAGAAGCTCAGAGAAGGATGGCAGCAGACGCCCAGAGCGAGAGCTACCAGTCACTGTGAAGGAACTGAAAAACACAAGACATGCATTACTATAAAAGGAAAACTGATACATGTGTTGATTTAAAAGCAGCTTAAGATTTGTGATAAGCATAGTTAAGACAAGGGTATGTGCACGCAATAACATGTTTAAAGCCTGTGGATTACATTTTTGCCCAAATAAGTAAATCCCATGCCACGCCCTCTGTCTTATCAGCATTGCATTTTTACTATTCAACAGTAAATTTCAACAGAACATTTCAATATGACTAGTATTAGTAGTGTTGTCAGGCAATGAGACTCTGTTTCACCATAGAAAGGTAACAGATAAAGGCTAGTAAGAAAAATGTGTCATGTCAGCCTTCTCAAAATGATTACTAATTTAAATTAAAACTGAAAACTACTTCCAATCTAGCCCTTATCCATTTCACTAAAACAGTTTGCTCAGTTTGGTGAATAATAAACCATAAACACTGACCTTTTTCACACTTTTTTCACGGGAAATTTACATTCACCATTACTATGCAGCTTACTTACCAAAACAAGAACCGTTAACTGAAATAGCACGACGACTGAATGAGTTTGTAGTGTTTTTTCATTGATAAACGATAAACTACATTTCCCAAAATATCTACCCGGAAATGGTTCCGTCGTTTATATCGGTCCCGCATCAAGACGTGAACCCGCGTGTAGCAGAAGACATCCTGGAAACACTTCTACAACATCTCACAAAACTGCAGTAACTCGAATAACTATAATATTCTGGTATACTGATTATTGTTTGATTGTATTCAGTGTCGAAAGTGTTGTAAGAGTTCGCTAACAAGCCAGAGATTTACCAAAGAACATGAGTGATGCTAAAGATGAGACGGACAAGTCAAATAATAAACAGAAGAAAGAAGGCAAGAAACGTCCTTTTGACTTCTCAGTTCACCCAAAGCGACATGTGGCTCTGAGAATGGCCTATCTGGGATGGGACTACCAGGGCTTTGCAGTTCAGGAGAATACAGACAACACCGTGGAGGCCAGACTGTTTGAAGCTCTCCTCAAAACAAGACTCATCCAGGACCGACAGAGTTCAAACTATCACCGCTGTGGCCGCACGGATAAAGGAGTCAGTGCCTTTTCCCAGGTCTGTTAAAACACATTTAAACCTGCACTCTAAACCACCTTTTGCTGGTTTATATAGAGATGTTATTGCTTTGCCTGGACGTTCTATATTATGGCATTATCTGACCATAGATCTGACCTGTAACTTGGCCTGCTGCCACCTGTTTGTTGCTATGGAGATGGAGGGTAATGCCATATTGTGTAAAATGCCAGGCAAAGCAATAACATCTCTGTGGGGACCAGCAGGAAAAGTTTCACAGTTCATGGTTGAAGTTATACCAGTCAGAAAGCAATTGATACTGTATTATTTCTTTAGGTCATAAGCATTGACTTGCGTTCCAATCAGTTTTGTGGAGGACTGGGCGTGATAGTTCCTGAAAATGTGGGTGTTCCTGCAGCCGAGGACAAAACGACACTTCCAGAGCTTCCGTATGTAAAGATGCTGAACAGGGTGCTGCCTCAGGATATAAGGGTTTTGGACTGGTCTCCCGCAGCACAAGGCTTCAGTGCACGTTTTGACTGTCAGTCCAGAACATACAGATACTATTTCCCCAGAGGGTGCTTGGATGTGGAGCTTATGACTGAAGCTGCAAAAAGGTGGGTGTAATAATGGTGCACTGTGTAACCTTTCTGTTAGAGGGTCTGCCATGTGTTTGTCTCCATGGAGATGTCATTGCTATACTTTTAATGTTCCTCAGTTTTGTTGTAAAACTTCCACATCTTTATTCAGTTTTACTATTGCTAAAAACATGTATTCATATTTCTGTTTACTGAGCTCCATAGATGTGACCTTTTTGTTTGTTGAAACCAGCTGCTTATTTCAGTAAAGATAGATTTGAGGCCGCACTGTGGAACATTTCAGTTTGATATGATCATTGTGATAATTATGGAAGAAATGACAGGTTGTTTAACTTTTGCATATCCGTTTACAGATATGAAGGAACACATGATTTCCGTAACCTGTGTAAAATGGATGTTGGTAACGGCGTGCTTCAGTTCGAGAGGACCATTCTGTCTGCTTCAGTGAGACCGGCTAAACCACAGACAGCCAGCAGCACAGACCCATACGAGCTCTTTATTTTTGAGATTAAAGGACTAGCCTTCCTTTATCACCAGGTAAATTAAATCGTAGTTTTGAATTTCCACAAGTTGTTTTTTGTATTTATATTTCGTTTATTTCTCTCTAGATAGAATATTTGCGTATAAAAACATAAATACAGTGTTGTCTGATTCGGCAGGTGCGGTGCATGATGGCAGTGCTTCTTTTAATAGGGCAAAAACTGGAAGATCCTGATATAATTGACCAACTGATGGATGTTACGAAAAACCCCAGGAAGCCCCAATACAAGTTAGAATATTTAATTTATCATTCATCATTATATTTTGTTAAATAGCTATTGTTTTTTGTTAATAATTTTCTGCACCTGTTCTAGCATGGCAGTGGACTACCCGCTTGTCCTGTTCGATTGTCATTTTGACAGTTTGAGTTGGACACAAGAGAAGGAGGAAGTGAACTACACTTTGGCAATGTTACAGCAACACTGGACACAGAGTGCAGTCAGAGCTAGTGTCCTGTTTGGGATGCTCCAGGATTTGGAAGCAAAAGGTAGATATTCATTTAAAAAAAATCATGTACTGTAAGACTACAACTAATGATTCTTTCAGTAGTTGAGTAGTCAGCAATATATATTTTTTTATTAGTCAACTAGTTTTTTGTTTTTTTACTTTTTATGTGGTTCAAAAATGCAGTGCAATAGAAATAACTATTTGAAGACTTCTAGACAGAGAGTGTGTTTTATGCCTATGTACTAACAATAACAAATAAACTGTTTATTAAAATAGGCAACAATCATTTTAATAGTTTGTTAGTCACAATTATTCTGATATTCTGACCGTAGCCCTCATGTACATGTTGTTTTATTGTTCCCCAGGCGCTGAACCACCAAACCACTGCTTGCTTCTTGAAGGTACAAGACAGAAAAATTATAAGCCTTTATTGGAGCGCCCCTGCTGTGAGAGCTTGGAGTCGAGGATAAATCATTTTGTGAAAAGAGGCAGACTGGAACGTGAAGAAGGAGAGAACGGGGATGAAACTGTTTACAAAGGAAAACGTTCAAAACATATTCACAATTCTTCTAGTCCTTCAACAGACTCTAGAAATAAATAATAAGGCAACAACTTTTCACATTATTGCCTCAGAATGCTTGCAATGTATATATTTTGAGTTGGTTTTATTTCAGAGAGCTCTTACTTTTGTTTAATGTGAATAAACGAAGTGATGAGAATATGTTGCAGTTATTTTTAGCCGGAACTATTGTGGGCTATCATAACGACACGGAGGGACTTTTTGGTTCCGTGTGCTGAAGCTATGAGGCTAAGTAGCTAGCTGTCAGTCGAGTGAATGCTAAAGTTAGTAAGTTGAATATCAAAATCACATAAAAACAGACGAGTCAAAGCTGACACTCTTGTAGGTAATTAGTTATGGCATTGGTTGTGTTTGGCCGTGTTGTTGATGTCGTTGTGACCTGAATTTGACTTATTTTAGCTTTAGCCTGATAATAGCTGTACTGTACTGGGTGTTATACTGTACTAGTCCTGCAGGTCCAGGGACTCTACTTGGATTCCTCAAATAAAGTTGCTGAAGGAGCACTTTGCAATTTGAAGGTAAAGCAACAGATAAACCTATGTGTTGTGATCTAAATACTTTCTAACATAAGAAGTAAAACTAAAGTCATTCATTGATTGAGAAATGCCTATGGAGGTCTGCTGCAACCATTCGCAGATATTTCTTTTTTTTTTTTCTTTTAAGATGGCGAAAATTTGCCTCAAAAGCTATTATTATTTCTGTCAATCATAAAGTTATTTATGCAGCCCCAAGGCAGTTGATTATTTATGCAGCAGGGGGCGCTTTTTTACTCTTGCAACAAGTACATGGTGTATTATAACAGTGACATTTTCATAATATCTTGCTAAACATCCCTGATCTGCATCTTCATCATTAAAGTTAATCTATTTAATGGTTAATGCTCACCAGCCAGTAAGAAAAGCCCTGGTAGTAAGTAGGAAGTAGATTTACTCTTACTTACTTACTTATTGCTTTTTAATGTGTATTTAAATCTATTGTTCATACTACATTGTGTATTTTGTATCCTAATGTTCATTGTGTTAATTTGTTTAATTCACTCACTCTCAGGATGTTCCTCGTGGGGCTGACTGGGGGCATTGCCTCTGGGAAGAGCACTGTGTCTTCAATGCTGCGTGAGCTCGGCTGTCCTATTATTGATGCAGATGTTGTAGCCAGAAAAGGTGAGCTGCTGAGCTGTTGTGTATGCAGTAGTAAAATTTGTGCACTCCAATATTTTGTATTAAACCGTATACTTGTGACTTAAAATCCCATATTTGAGTGACTCATAGTCTAATGTCTTGTTACTGGAGCAGTTGTAATGGACATAAAGAGGTTGAGCCTTTAGGAGGTTTGTTAAGACAGACCCTCGGAGACAGAGCACATGAATCACCGCTGTCTTTGCTGACTGGCGGCAAGTGTTTTACTAATGTCAGGATAAAAAGGTCACACAACTAGGTGAGCAGTTATGTAGAGGGATATGTAATTGGTATTTGCACATGTTGGTAATTATTCTTTTTGACACATTTGTCTTGTAATAAATGCATTTTAGACCTTTATTACTGATCTTTTGTTGCAGTTGTGGAACAAAATACCCCTGCGTACCACCGTATAGTCTACCATTTTGGCTCAGAAGTGCTACTGGAAAATGGAGAGATTGACAGGCAGAAGCTGGGTCAACTCATTTTCAGTAATGCAGAGAAGAGGAAGCTGCTGAACTCCATCACGCACCCAGAGATCCATAAAGCTATGCTTAAACAGATACTGTTCTACTTCCTCCGAGGTGAGTGACGAGTCGTCTCTGCCCACTTCATTAAAGCCAGCTGTGAATGCACTGTAAGAGCCAGGCAATTTGTCACAATGGATTTGAAATGCTGTCAAGCTGTCTACAGATAATAGAAAATATATACATTTTTAGGTATTGTTTTGAAACAGCAATAACTTTGTCATTACACAGTAACAACTAAGTCATCCCGGTCGCAAATCTTGAAGTTTAGGTTAAGATGACTTTCTCTACAGAAATAGTTTATTCTTGCAAAGTAATTAAGCTAATTGTGTTACATTTTAGTCCACAGTGTTAAAGTGTGTTTCCTCTAATTAAATCTGTTTCGCTGTGCTTCCCCTCCTAAGGCTACCGCTACGTGGTGCTGGATGTGGCCCTTCTCTTTGAGACACGACGCCTCACGCAGTTCCTCAACCACACTGTAGTAGTTTACTGGTGAGCGCCTCATTTCCCTCCATTCTCCATCATCTCCAGACTGTTTGTTTACAGGTGTCTGAATTGAAGATGATAAATAAAAAGCATTTTGTTTTTTGACACAATACGCCCATTAGACTTTCACTTTTCTAAGTTATTGGCTGCATTTTCCAGCTTCTTTCTCTTCCTTGTTAGCTCGACTCTGCGCCTCTATATTTTTTAACAAGCCTCTCGAGCAGCACCAGAAATAACCCCCATTGTCGGTTCCTTTTCAGTGACCCTGCCACTCAGCTGCTGCGCCTGATGCAGCGGGACGGTCTGACCCAGGAGCAGGCAGAGCAGCGCGTGGCCGCACAAATGCCCCTCAACGAGAAGCGCGGCCTGGCCAACCACGTCATCGAGAACTCGGGCAGCCGCGAGGACACCCATCGACAGGTCCTCAAGCTCCACACCAAACTCGAGGACTCCATGGACTTTCTCTTAGTGAGGGTCATCGCCATCGCTGCTTCTGCCAGTTTGGGTGGGATACTGCTGTACGCGGCCAAGATGTTATTGTCCTAACAGTTAAAAGGGATCTTTCTTTTCTTCATATAGGAAATAAGTGATCAGGGCTATAAGGGGAAGCAAGGATTAAGGCACTGAGTACATTTTACTGTGAGATTAGTGTCGAATGCACCGGTGGTAATACGGATTTACCTACATTATTAGCATAACTTGCACTGACAAATATGGTTTAGCGTGAAGGGTTTCGTGCAATTTTGACAAACTGAAGTAGTACCTAACTTTTTCAGATTAAGTTCACACATCACATGTTTTGTTACATTTTATTAGAAAAAATGCCTTTTATATGCATCAGTAACACATACAGTTACAACCTCTCACTTTTATACCATTAAAACCTTATGAATTAACTTGTATAGATTGTACATACTAAGCACCAATTATTAGAAAATGCTGTTCTTTATTTTCAGTTTTAGTAGTCAAGAAGTCACTTTGGTGCCTGTTAGTCTCTGCTCCAATTTTAATTATTAAGATAACCTCCTGAATCACCAAATGCCAGAGCAGTCCCCACTCACAAACATGCTAAATTGGATGAAATAGCAGCTCATACTGAGAGGAATCTTAATTGCTGCAAAAAGCAATAGTTTTTGGTGAAATGTCAAGATTGTGTTAATGACTCTAATGAAGACCAATGTATTTGACAATCTGTTTTCTAATGGTTAAAATATGGATTTCCTTGGAAGTTTTAATAATGTGATTTTTGACAGAGCCATGTTCTCGCTGTATTATGGAACTTGGGAATGATAGTAGTTTTATTTTCTTGCACACTCACTTGTAAGTTTTAAAACAAGTTGCTGATTCTAAGATAAATCAAACACTAAATATATTCTTCTATAATGTCTCTTTATTTACTTATAACACATAACATAGCGACGGGGAAAAAATCCTTAGTACACCGTCTTTACATAGCATCACAAATCTTACTATTTACTGTGGTTATTATAGACCGCAAGAGTTTAAAAATCTAAAACAAAATGCATTTCTCTTTTTTCATGCATTTATTTTGAACAACCGTTTTCTAATTCAGCATAAGTCTAACATTTTTCCACAGTGGGCACTAATCAGTTATTTCAGGTTTCAGGTTTTCATTTATTTCTGTCTCATGGAGAAATCTGACTTGGAGCCGGGGTCAGTGGCATTAACATACAAACATGACATGACATAAGAAAAATAAAAGGAACTGGACATTATCCAATCTCTCAGGCTTCACACATTTGCACAGTCCATGTTGTTAATCATTTTTATGGACTGGGGGCAGGAACACGTTTTTATACCAGTTATTTTTACATAAAGGAACCTAGTATCTCCTCCCAGACTGCAGGAGCTCATACTGTGTGTTGAGCAGATGAGAGGGAGCTCTGATGATCTTCAGAGCCTGTTTCACAACTGACTGTTCAAACATGGTCTGTGTTCCAAACAGATTAAACACACCCATGATGTTACCAGCCAATTTGTCCAGTCTAAGGATCTGCGATTTATACTTGACAGTCAGGTCTCCAAACCAGCTGAATATTCCGTACCTTAGCACAGATTCTATACTAGCTCTATAAAATGTCAACATTACATTTTGGCTGACTCTAAACACCCTTAATCTCCTATGTGTTTGGACAACCTTTTTAATTTCACGTTTTTTCTTCTTTATTTTAATAACTCTAGCATTGAAGGCATCAAAGCTATGAATTAACTCATGAGGATTGTAATAAACAGTGTGAAGGCCAAGTGTTTGCAGTGCTGTGACTATAGGAGACGATGGCTACTTTGAGGAATCTGTATCAAAATATATTCATTTTCTTCTATATTCCATACATCTTGCTTTATATATTTGATGTCTTTAGTAGTAGTAGTAGTATACATAAAGCCAAACACTGAATGAGCAGGTGTGTCACGAGCAAGTCCTCCAGGAGAACTGCTGATCGATGCAATACACTTTTCCATATATTCCTGAACGTCTCCCTCGTCCTCGCTCTGCCCACACGAGCTGAGATGAAAATGCGCACCCATAGGAGTCAGTGGTGACATCATCCTGGCACCGAGACCCCTCTGGCCTTCATGTGGCACTCCTGGCTCCTACACGTCCCCCCGGTGTGGTCCATGTGAGCGTCAAATCACTGCAGAAATAATGTAAAGTGAAGGGCCTGCAGTGGGCGGGACAGCCAACCGACGCTTCACAAATCTGACACATGATGCATCATACACAAACATTAGTGAGACAATGAGAGGGACCTATACATTTATGATTCACACATGTAATGGAAAAGTCAAGTTGAACCAAGAAAGATCCATAAAAAAGTACTAAGATTGTTTATGACTATGTCCCCTTTCCATTAGTTAAAAATATATAATTAAGATAACAATTTTGGGTATATTATTTTATCCAAATTGTTGCTTTGTTTCAATATTAAAGGTCGTATATTATGTAAAATTGACTATTGTGAGTGCTTAGCCATGTTACTATGTTGTTACCTCATCAAAAACATACCCAGAGTTGTGTTTTGTTTTGTTTTGTTCACACATTTGAGTAACCTCAAGCTCAAAATGCTGTTCCACCACTTGATGTCATGAAGCAGTAGTGTACAAGTTAACAGCTCCTTTTACCTTTTGTTCAGCAGAGACAGGCAACTCCAGAGCTGAAAGCATCCAAACGATTCTAGCGAAGGTGCTAAAACCCAGTGGATCGCATGACATCACAAGGTGGAACAGTGTTTTCTGTTTGAGAGAAGAACTTCCAGGGCGAGTGTGTTATGAAACAAAACAGCTCCAGGTACAGTATGTTTTGATGTATAAGTGACATTATAACAGATCAGAAAATGGTGTAATATGGGCTCTTTAAGGTTGAGGTTTCATTTTCATAACTTTACTGATCTCTAAATGACACTTTACAGATTTGATTCTTTCACCCCCAAAGCCTACAGTTGAGATGTGGATGCTCTATTCTTAGCTGTAGCCTCTTTTAACGCTGGCTTCGCGGTGATCCAGGGGGTAGCATGCGTTCTCGAGCAGCCAGCTGTTGTGTAGAGATTTCCAAGTGTGCCTTTTCTCAGTCTCTTCTTTCAGACAGACGCACAGAGGCCAGATGCAGGCCGACTATATCTGTACCGTAAAGTGTGAACCCTCTGGGCGCAGAGGGGTGGTGGCAGGGAAGAAGCGGCGTTGAATATAAATTAGATTTAATTCTGAAGGTGTCAAGTGAAAAGGTGAATGTTTTAAGTTATCTCAGTGATGCTACGGCAACTGTGTACTTAAGTAAAAGTACAGATATATGGATAATAATGGACTCAGTTGCGGTTGTAACTTTTCTAGTGGATCGTCTGTCCTTCTAGGCGCCATGGAGATGTTATTTGGCATGTTTGGAATGTTCCACAGTATGACATTGAACCTATCCATCTCCATGAGTTAAGTCGGTGACACTATCAGCCATGTTACAGGTCAAATCTGTGGAGAGGTCACCCTGCGCACACAATGCAAGAAAGACAAGTTTAATGCCATACTGTGAAACATTTCAAGCAAACTAGTAACATTTCTTTAAGGCATGCAGATGAATAGTTACATAGTGCATATTTAACCTCCTAGGACCTGGTATCCTCATGTGGACAACACATTTTGGGTTAAGCCACAATGCAAATTTTTAAAGAAGAATAACAGCAACAAGAACAGCAACAATGCATTAAATGTTCAATTTAGAATATTTTTAAGAGTTTAGAATGTTCAGAATCTTTATTTTATTTTATTTTTTTTGTAAAGGCATATATGTCTTCCTGCTCCTGTCAGCAGCTCTTTACATGGGACACATTGTTCCAAGAGGCACAATTGTTGTTTCTCATTTTGTTTTTACATTCAGGACAAATGTTGCTGTTTTCAGGCACTTAAATAAATAGTTTTTGCAAATCATTATTAAAATGTTTTATCAAAATGATTAAAATGTCCACATATGAGGATATTTGTTTTATATCACTTTTCTCAGAAACTACATAATGTAAAAAGATAATTCTTTGTTTTTACACTCATCAGGTCCCAGTCAGCCCAAATAATAAAGAGAAATTAATAAAGCATGTCATGCAAGAGCTGGGGTCTCAGGAGGTTAAGTATACACATAAAAATAATACTACTCAAAGTACTTTGTACTAATAGTTACTTTTAAACAATTTTAGAAGCTTTTTGCACCACACTTTTATACAAAACATGATCCATCAAACAGTGTAAAAATGAATGAAGTAGTTTGAAATCACAGTCTGCATATTTTTGAGCTCTGGCCAATCAGAGCAGATTTTTAGCGTGTTTGTAGGTACAAAAAGGATCAGAGACAGCAGAGAGACGGCCGTGCTTTAGGATAAATGGGACTTGTACAGTAATCACTTCTCACACATTAGGGTTAGTGTGTAAAAAAATATCTACTCAATTACAGTAACATGAGTTTTGTATTTAGTTACTTTCCACCTCGTCTGTTATAAGAGTCTTAACCTCTGTGTGTGTGTCCTCTCTGCAGGGGTAAAGCTCATAATTTGGAGATGGCGGGGGGTACAGTTGTCCATAATCTCACCATCACGTTCAGGGAGATGTCCCGGGGCAGCGCAGTTTGTCGACATTTTGGAATCTCCTGTCTGAATGGTTTTCATCATCTCCGTCTCCGCCTGCTGCCACCAGGAGAGGTACAGGAAGAAGACAGTCAGAAGAACACAATAGAGATACCATTATACTTGCGAATGTGGTTGAGAGGAATTTAACTTAATACAAATAATTCCATTTCAGATGATTTTTTGCCATTTTGGTGGTAGTAAGTGGTAGTATTAGCAGTAGAGGTGGATGGTATGCCAATAAAATCAATACATTTCTTAGAGTCAGATCACGATTTCAATAGTGTATGAATGTGTATGTGTGAATCGGTGATGTAAAGTGATTTGATTGCCTTGAAATTAAAAAAGCACTATGTAAAAATGTGACCGTTTACTATTGTCCTAATACTACTACTCGCCCAACTTTATATTACCATCTCCCTCTGCTTGGGTGACTTCCATTAAAGTAACAATGCATTTACTCTACCAATTAGTTAGTAGTACGCATAATTTGCCTTCCTTTTCTGCAGTAATTGAAATTCTAAATATTTCTTTCCATAACTACTTGGAGTTAAAATGATTGACTCAGGGCTAGTATTTTCTTGCTACACTGAGCATACATCCTGGAGGGCTTTGGTTGCTCTGTATTCAGTGAGGGTTGTGTGAAGCTTTTCAGTTGTAGCTTTTCAGTAAATTACCAATTAATGCAAGTCACTCACAGTTATTTAGAATCACAGAGGCATTCACAGATAAAAAATAGGGAGTCAGACCAGTTTGTGTGTAATATTGTTCGTGCTTGTAGTCTGTAGACATCTTTCCGTCAGATAGCTTTTGGACATTTCTTTTACTGATGGTGAGTTTATGTCGTGGCCACTGCACAAAGAGCCCGATTGTGTTATGGATTTGCAATTAGGAGCAGTTCTCAGCACAGACTAACAATTTATGAACTAAACGTGTCACTTATTTGAGAACTAGTTGATTGATTGGACCCTGAGACACGTAAGTGCTTCAGGAGGAGGAAGGAGAGGTTATGATGAGCAGACCTGAGTCAAGGCACTGGCTGTGGCTCGAAGGTGATTAGGCTGGATATAGCTTGAATGTGAAAGTCGATTAGTTCAGGGGTAAATGCTGTTCTTGAACTTTGCTGCTTTGTTGTTCCTTTCCAAAAACTATCTCTGCTGTATATGTACTGCATTAGCTCATGTTTAACTGTAACAAATTAGCACAAGTATTGTCTGAAAGTGAGCTGAAATCCCTCATTCTCACTTATTTCACTGAAAAAACAACAGGATTTGCACAGCTGCATTTAGAAACCTGCTATCTCTTATGTATACACTGATAATTAAACCTAATGTCTGCCACATATAATTATAGGCCTACAGCAGATTTCTTTTTCACCTCTTCATCTCATTTCATTCTCTTTGTTTTACTTCCCCTGATTTTTAGGATTAGTGTAGACCAGAGCCAAAACCATTAGGACAAAGAGCCAAAAAAAAAAAAAAAAAAAAAGGAAGAGGGGCTCCCATAATTCCTCAAAATGGTCCTATTCAAGAGCAAATAACTTTTTGTGAGGTAACATTAACAAATAAAAAAAAAGTTTTGTACCTCAGTGAATAGATTCCGCATTGAAATAAAGGATGTGTGAAGCTTTTACTGGCTCATAGGGAAACTTAACTTCACTTGACTCGTTAATGACAAATACATCCAGACACCACACGAGCGAGCGTCCCGTGCGCGCGCCGTCTCGTGCGCCACTGACTGTGCGTAACAAGTGTTGCGCTCTTGACCTTTGCCCTCCCTCCGCCTTCACCGCGCTGCAGAGGAGGCCGGGGCGCTGCTGTTGCTCCACGGCCCGTGTCAGCGCTCATCCGCAGCTGTCCCGTGATTATCTCTGAGGAGAAGAGACAGGCAACACGGCACTGCAGCGTCCCGGGCCACATGACTCAAGCTGTCCGCGCGCGTTAGCCCCCGCGCACTCACGGGGCAAAAGGGAAGAGGGCCACGGCTCCTGAGTCACGCTGGAGCCTACGTCGTGCCCCTCATCGTGCCCCTCATCTGCCCCCCTCCACCGCAGGACACAACACAAGGCAGGTTGGGTGTAAAGCTTTCAACATGAGGAAAATATGCGCCTTTTTTTTTTTTTTTTTTTTGCAGCACACGTGTTTCCTCAGCAGCAGGTTTCTAATGTAAAAAAACAAACATAATCATCATATGTGCATTTTCTGTGCTTGTGTCAGCTTTGCCCTAGAAAATAATGCCTTTAGTGGGACTTTTACATCAGTGAGGAGCTTCATTTTACGCAGCTGCTTTTTAAGTGGATAGCTGCAATAAATTGGCAATTAAAGCTGTAAAAAGGTACAGTATGTAACTTTCTAGAGACCCATCACCTGCATAATTCCATAGAAACAGAAAGTTAAAATCATTCTCCCTGCAGATGAGGATGTTTTATGCCATTCTGTGGAAGACTATAAAAGGAACAACAATCCCATAGACACAACCAGTAGGACGACCTTCTCCAGGCCAAGTAAGACTCAGGTTTGTGGAGTTTTTCAGTGCTGTAAACTATTAAACTAACACTAGGTCTACTTATTATTTATGTTTATGCTGACGGGGAAATGTTGTTGGTTCATACACAGAATCACACAACACGCACAATAGGCCCCTACTTTGTTTTTAACCTTAAATGGAAAAAATGTTCAAAGTTTTCATGCAGTTTTAGCAGAGACATCACTACATGAATGGTTAATTAGCCTATATTTTATGATTTAGTTCTCGATCAGCATATCTAACTTCATTTGACACCACGTAGCCGACATTTGGAGCGTAAACATACCTATAAAACCTTCAGCATACAGCAAATATCCAGTACTTGTTGAAGCTTGTCAGAGCATTGTCCTTTTGACAGTCAGCGGAGACTAGCACTTTACAAAGATCAATGTACTTCCTGCCACTGAAGAGCAATCACAGTCTCTATTATCACTATGTCGGTCTGAGCTGGAGCTAAAGCTAAATATCTCAGGTGAAAAGTTCAGAATTGAGACACGGACACACACAGAAGTTGCTGTTGTAGGCGACATGGAAAATCTGTTTGTCTGTTAGTAGAAGCAAATTTGATGATGGGAATTATGTGTGATATCTTGGTAAAATATGTGTATGGGCCTGAGCCTTTCCTCCTGTTGTTCAAGTCCACATCTAGGCACTATATCTGTATCCAACTTAAAGGTGTACTGCGCAACTTTTCCGACCACCTCCTTGTCTCCATGGAGATTTTATTGTTTTGCTTGAAATGTTCCACATGGGATTAAACGTATCTCTGTAGCATTTATCAGTGAGGTACTCAATTTTGTTACTTAACTAAACGTAGAGATGCTGGAGCAAAAAATGCTCTAGTAAAAGTAAAAATATACTTAAGTAAAAATATTAGAGTACCTAAAGAGTAAAAAGTAAAAGTATTTCTTGAGCTTTTTGAAATATAATAAAGCTTCAACTGTATTGATTTTGATAAATATTTGTGCTGAATTTGGCTCAACAAAAACAAAAGAATTGATGGTTTTTTTCAGGTTGGTTTTATTTGTCATTTTTTGTTTTTTGCACAAACTACAAACGTATTAAAAATAAACCCCTCGGTGGAAAGTACAGATATCTTCTCTCAAATGTAGTGAAATAAAACTTAAAACTGAGTAAAGTACAGATACGCTTTGGAACATTCCAGGCAAAACAACAACCAACTGTTTGTCTCCATGCAGCCAAACATACGTACCTTCCACAGAAATGTTACGCTGTGCTCCTTTAACAAATGAATAGCTTCCTGGTCGACCACTGGATCATTTGAGCTGTCGTACATAAAAGTACTTTATTTTTACACAGATGCGTCGCCTAGAGATGTTATAAGGTTTTTAAGGATCATCAAATTGGTGTTGCCCATTGTTCAGGCATTACAAAGTCACTGACGCAACCATTGGTGCATTTAAGTGTAGGCAGGTGGCTGTTTTAGTGGGCGGATGTGTATGGGAGCGTGAAGGGGCAATTTAGCTTGACAGTTAAAAGTATCTATCTCTAATTTGGATCTACCCCTGGTGAGGAACAACAGCAAGCTCTCATTAATGTCACTTCGGGAGGTTGGGATGTGTCCGAGTGTCTTGTCCTTACCCCTTGAAGACGAAAAGGCAATCTCACGTGCACGGCTGACCCAAACCTATGCAAAAATGGACATGCACGCGTTCTGCAGACAACTGATAAGCGCTCACGTTTCAACAATTGGCCCCTGTAAATGTCAGGCCTCATACTGATAGTGAGTGGGCGGATGGGAGCAAGTGAATCAAACATTTCCCTGAGTTACGTAGGACTAAAGTGGAGATTAGCCAAATTGAAACATCTTATTCTTTGCAAATCCTTGTGTCTCATGCATGCATAAAAACAAATGTACTGTAGATAAAAAATGTAGAAATATTCCGAAAGTGGAGCAAATGATGCGGATTATTCAGAAAAAGCAGCTTAGGAATGCTTATCTTGTAAATGTGAACCTGCGCAGTTATAACAGCAAAGGAACATTAAAGGCACATTCTCTTATGAGTCAACATCTAAAATTAATGTAATGTTGATAAAATTTTGATAAAACGCTAATTAATATAAAAATAATATATTTAATCTAGGCATAACTTGACTTGAAGGGAGCCAGGTCAATGTAGTGTGCCTTGAGGACTTGAAGATTAACACATACATAATCACTAAACACATCAAATAAAATGTTAAATGTTTACAAGGTTCTGTTAAAACTAATTTGCATGATGCACAGTAGTCTAGTGCAGCGTTTCCCAAGAGGTGCTGGGATTATAAACCAAGTAGCTGGAGGTACTTAGGTTTCAGATTCTAATAATAACATACACTATGTAAAAAGACATATGCTTTTTTCTCACTGTTTCACATGAAATCAGACTAAACTTTTCATGTTTCAGGGCAATTGTGATCATCAAAATTATTTCTATTTGCTGAATCCCAGAATAATGAGAGATCGTTTACATTTCTGTTTGTAGTCTATCGAGCTACACTAAGTGTGCAATCATTCAGGCCCTTAATGGCTGCTTTCACACCTATTAGCATCCTGGCTAGCCCTATTGTTTTCATTGTTTTGATTTGGTCTGAGGGTGGAGTTATAGTGGAGTAGATAGATGATGTCTAAGGCCCTTCCAGTCCGCCGTACATCTCCATCTCAAAGCCACTAACCACTCCTTTGAAGATAGTGAGGTTCAGATCTTAGCCAGAGAAAAGGAATAGTTTGAGGGGGGAGTTAAAGAAGCATTTTTTGTTAGGAAAGACGATCCTTCCTTAAACAAGAATGGTGACCTGAGACATAATCTGTCTCCAGACAGACCTGAAGAGGCATATGCGACCAAGGTTCTGTCAGGAGGAATGGGACAAAATTGTAACTGCAACTATTGTGAGAAGCTTGTGGAAATACATGTAAAACATTTGGCCCAAGTCATACAGTTTAAAGACAATGGTACCAGATACTAATGAAATAAAAACATCTGACTTTGAAGAACGTAATAAAAAATGCCTAATATACTTCTCTCATTATTCTGGCATCAGCAAATAGAAATAATTTTGGTAATTCTAATTGACCTTAAACAGGCAAAGTTTAATCTGATTTCATGTCAAGACAGTGAGAAAAAAAAGTGTATGTGTCTTCTGGTTTCAGCTGTATCATGTAGTAATACATTTATCACCAGAATCACCAGCATAGGAGGTACACTCTGTGATGGAAATATATGTGTATTCATGTTGTGAAGAAAATATTCTCATCATATATGTCTTTGTGTAAATGCATTTGATCTGTGTCAGTCTGTCAGACCCAGACCAGACATTAACATAAAAGCCCTTGTTGTTTTACCTGACTTTAAGTGTAAAGGTTAATTATCACTGACTGTGAACAGATGTGACCCTGCTATTGTAATGTATGTTGTTTGTCATTCTGGTATAAATATACAGAGGAGAGATTCAGAAGAGACTCAGGGGGGGACTGAGGAGAGACTGGCCTGAGACCCCGGGAGGCTGGCAGTCTGTGACCATCTGTTGTAACAAAGAATAAACCTTTTTTCTATTTCATAACACACCAGGCTTCGCAAATGGATTATTATTCATCAAGAGATATTTTCCAAAACAACTCAGCGTGAGATAAAGCTTTGGGGTTACTTAAAACAAAAACAAAACAAAAAAAGGTTGGGAGCCACTGGTGGTCTTGGCAGCAGTACTTCTGTGGACCCCTGTGTGTCATGAGATTGATTCCCGGCTCTGACAATTGACAGAATGTTTCTCTTCATCCTTCACCTCCGTTTCACTCGAGCATCTGTCCAATGAAGCCAATGGACTGAAAATAATCATAAAATAAGCATTATGATGAATATGATAATAAATGAACGAAAATAAGCAAACCATTTTCTACCTCTTTCACATCGTCCCATCGTCACATTTTGACCCGGTGCTGTTGTCTAGTTCTCCATGACACATTAAATCAGCCGTCTGCACTGCGTCCTGTTGGGGTAGGTTGTTGAGTGAGGTCACCATCAAACCCAAACAAGTGTCTCAAGGGGAGGTTATGCAACAATAGCAAAGAGGGATCACCCATTTCTGAGAAGATACATGCTGTCAGGAGAGTGCTTACAACACAACTGTATCGTAAATGAAGTATGTGTTTCATTGAATCATTCATGACTCCACAGTGGTTGGCGTGTCTGTGTGTCAGATGTTGTAATATTACTCATTGAAGCAAGTATGGAAATTAAGAAGTACGTTTAGTTATCTTAATGGTACATGTGCATGCCCTGTAAAGATCCAATAACTAGAATAATCAGATAACCCAGTAATTAGATTTGATTTGGTGTATGTTTACATGCACAATAGGAATCATTAAAAAGCCTTGTGTCAGTTAATCAAATCATTTTTAGAGTAACGATTTGGAAGAGAAAGCACAATGAATTTTTAAATAACTGTCTCAACATTTTCTCTTTTCCACATTAGTTTGGCCTTTTTTTGCATAATTTTAATTGTCTGTACTGATGTGAACTGTCAGAAATCAGATTACGGTGGTTCAAATCCCACTCTCAATGTAAACATCATCGGTAGAGCGTTCGGATCCACTGGCCCACAGTTTTGGTGGTGCGATTCCAGCTTCCACAGATGAATACTGTCATTGTGTCCTTGGGCAAGACACTTGACGCACCAGTGTCTGTGTACACTGGTGCATGAATGTGTGCGTGAATGTGTGAGTGGTTCCTTCATATAAAGCGCTGTGAGTGCTTTGAAGGTGGAACAGCGCTATGTAACAGTGTGACCATTTACCATGACACTTCAACAATATAACTCCAGCTTTCAGATTATGATCAGATTTTGGTGTGCATGTAAACATAGCCAATATACAATACAAAGAGTAGAAACAATAGCGTCAATAGCGACATTTTCACTCACGGATACTGCACTGCATACATTACCCTAAAAATTTGCTGCTATAAAAATAACAACTTCGCTAAAATATTTTAACATCTAATTTTGCTCAGGGTATGTGCACACTTTTACAAATGTTCAGCTTAGAGTTATTTTCTTAAGATCTAGGGGAAATCATCTTTGACATTGTGACGTGCGTCTAATATGAAGATTCATCCCCCCTCCAAGCAACAGGGGGCAGACTGTGTTACATGGTGCCCCGCTGGCTGCTTTGACCTCTGCCCACACAAGAGCACTAGATATAATTGTGTCTGGAGGAAGTGGGCCATCTTAAAGACAAGCTAGGATTTAGGCCACAGGGTTTTTGGAAGTGCGTCAACATTTAAGCACACAAGCCACTGGGAGAGATTTGTGAATCATTTTAATAATCAGCTGATATTTACAGGTAAATGTTGAATTTAATTGGCCCTTGAGAAGATTTCAGAGGAGTTAAAATGCTGACATTCACTTAACGAAAGAGGAAGAGTCGTGTTTTGTGCAGTTACTTGTGAAACTACAGCTGTGTGCAGACGAGTGCGATGGCGATGATCCCTGTTTTTGTTGCAGTTATATTGGACCAGTTGATCAAGAAATGAATAAGAAGAAATAAGGATCATATTTTCAGTGGTTTAACTTTTTGATATCTAGAGTGCAGTGTGACCAGGTTTTCAAAATTAAAAACTGGGACACACCTGGATTGGGATGGTTGGAATAAATAAAAATGTAAAAAGAGCACATACGATTGTCCATTCTTAACTCACTAGTGGGTATTTTGGCTAAACAAATGACAATATATTGCAACTTTTACTGTTGCTATGTATCAAATTGGTCAAAAATCGGGACACCTAGGACGTATCTTGTATAAAACTGAGACAGATGAATGGAATTTGGATACACCTGCTGGGACATGGGACACAGGGCTCAAAATTGGGACTATCCTGAGTAAATAGGCACGTCTGGTCACCCTATAATAATGACAAGTTAATGAAGCTCAGTGGATAACAAATTGCACATACATTAATAGTACTGTGATGATACACTCATTTGGATATAGGGTGATTATTTTAAAGCCACAATATGTAACTTTTCTGGTGGAGGGCCGTCTGTCTGATCTGATTGTGTGGAGATGTTATTGCTTTGCCTAGAATGCCCCACAGTGTTACATTTTGCGTATCTATTTTGCATTTATCCTTGTAAAATGTTAAATCATAAAGAAAACACATGCATCGTTAATGTGAGTTAGGTCGCCTCTCCACAGATCTGACCTGTAACACGGCCTGGTGGATGTATATGTTATTTCTATACTTTCAAACATTCCAATGGTAGATCCTTCACCAGAAAAGTTATATAGTGTGCGTTTAATTAACAAAGTAGTTGGAAGTATCCTGGACTAAACTGGGGCATGACCACTGACAAACAGCTCGATACCATGTGGCTCATATCTGTTATACATCCATTCGGCCACTGCAGGGCACCAGACGCTTACAGCTAGATTTTGGCAAACACCCAGACTCTTGTCGCTTTGAATGTAAATCAATTTAACCCCAGTTTTATCACACAAGTCCCCAATATTTGTGTGCCTAACTTAGCATTTCGAAAAGAAGACAGCTGAAGGGACTTGGGAGGAAATGTCAAATGGCAACTCTGTCCAAAGAATTCTCAAATACCAAGCTCTTTAGAAAAACGTATTACTTCTTACACTTGCCCCAAAGCTACTGCTGGTCCGTGACACCGCTCTCGGAGTCCAGCGGAGGATAATTTGCCCCAGATTACTTGGCAACATTGATCTTAAGGTTGAGTTGATACATCCTAACACCCATCTCTTAACTTTTCCTCCCCTCCACGGGCATTAGAGGGGTGAGCGTGTCTCCTCTTTGATTGTGCAATGCAATTACCACGCTTCATTTGGCATTTAACACAGCTGGTATTTGCGCTCTACCTCAGTGATCACCTCAGAGCTGATTGCCTCGTGCTGTGGAGGGCTGGCTTCTTTGGTGCACTAACAACTTCCCTCGAGTTGAGAAAGAAGAAATTAACAAGCAGAACAATCAGATTACCAAGTTGTTTTACAAGTTGTTTTTTTTTTGTTTGTTGCTTTTTTCCATTTGGGATCCAACGTCCATAGACAGACAGTAAATATGAACTTGGAATGGCATGCATGACTAAATCAAAATGCATATTAGTACATCACATGTTTTACTACATTGTCATCTATAGACAGAGGATGTAGATATATGACAGTGTTTTTACATGAATTTTAATGTAAAAATGTATACTTACTCGTACTCTGGCAATACTTTAATGTCTAAACAAAAATATTACGTGTTCTCAATCTATTTGGAATAATTGCCCATCAAGGTGGAATAAAAATATATACATCCTACTGGCATTGTGTACGTAATAAATAAATAAAATAAATAAATTAACAGAGGTGAGTAAAGTAACTGAACTCATTTGTACTCAAGTAGATCTGGCATTACTTTAAAATAGTATTGCTCAAGTACAAGTGTAGTAATCCAAGTAATTACCCTTCAGAAGTAAAATGTATTTAAAATCTGTTTTATGAGTTCATGTTATCACACAGACTGAACACTGAATAATACACACATTCTGGAAATCATCTTTTGTCACTATAAATGTACTCACAGTGTAACCAAAACTCGAGACGTTACTCAAGTAAATATAACTAGATTCTACCCACCTCTGAAAATACAAATAAAAATGGTATTGTAACTGAAAAAATCATTTGAGTTGTATATTCTGAGCATATTATTCCAACGTACTGCGAAAACGTCTCTACGTATCATCCTTCATACACACTGACATATGTACAAACAGCATTTTCTCGACTCTATACAGCACGTTTACAGACAACGCAGTGGCCACAACTGGTGGTGATTTTCTGAGAGTTGAATTTGAAATGACGGCGATGCTTCAGCACGGTCAGATTTGCTACAATGCCCCCTGGCATGACACACAGGGAGTCACTGTCACTTGTAACATGGCTCAAGTCCATCAAATAACAGCGCACAAGCTCCCCGTATCACCCATAACTACTGATCCTTTCGCCTTAAGATTAGGGTGACCGCCTGTCCCTCTTTTGGATGTCCTACACAGCCATTTAGGACCCACTCGAGCCACTTATTTAGACAATGTCCCACTTTTTCATTGATTCCACACGCATTGCATAAAAAGTGAGATTTTACTTAATAATATATATATATAATAACATATAGTATTTTGGAAGTTATTATCTATGAACACACAAGTCCATTCCTCCATGTCCCAGCACATTCAACAGCTTGTCCCTCTTTCTCTACGATCTGAGGTGGTCACCCTACTTAAAATGAGTGGTTTTAGGCAACGTAGTTAGGAAATGCAGTCCACTCTATCCCCTTTGAACTTTGACCTCAGTCAGCATAAAGGATGAACCCTGAGAAGGTGCTGTATTTGTTGCTGTTGCCCCCGTGAGCTTTGCCCCCGTCCAGTTTGATGAAGACTTCATCTCCGGCGTCCAGATGAAGGATGACACTGTTGCTGGCGTAGTCATAACTCTGGTCCTGGTCTTGTGCGATGGCGCTGGCTCTGACCTGGTAGTGACAAGCGCACACACATGTAAACACAGATTCAGCAGTGCCCTACATAAAATGCCCTATATTCAGTTTTAGCGTTACGATTATTGTGAGAAGATACATCACGATTTGACGATTATTCACGATTATAGACCGTATGAACAAACATCCTTTAGTCGCTCACCACCAGTTTAATTTAATCAGTTAATGTGGCAAAAACAGCCCTAGATAAACATTTTTAGAGCACAGATTGAACTGAAACGTCTTAATTTTCCTTCTAAATTTACCAAGATTATAATTTTTTTAGTCCTAACAATTCTCCTGTGACGTTTATTGATAACTGAATAACCTCGAGATCCATAGACTTACATATTATATAAGAGCAGACGGCTAACAGGGTGTAATAACTGTTGAACTAATTGTAAACCAACCCTTTGATTTGCCACTCAAGCTGTAAACTCCATGTGTAATTGCAATGCGATATTTTACAAGGTAGTAATTAGCTGCACATAAATCACATGTTAACTACAGCCCAGATATTGGCCAAGTCTGTCACTGTAAACTTGTAACTATACATTTTTAAGGAAATACATCTAAATAAATCTGAGTTATTAAAATGCAAATTATGTTATAGTTGCAAATCAAATTCAGTTTCGTTCCTTTGCTCAAGATATAATTAAACACCCTTATGTTGTCAATAGTAATATTTAATACTTTAATACTTTGGTGCAACAAACATCACAAAGTATTGCCAGTGTTATCTATTATTTATACTGCATCTGCACAATCTGCTTTCTTTTATGTTTTTATAACATATATAGCATTTGACTACGTTCTCGCCTTGTGAATATGCTGTTTTTCCAACAAACCCAACGCCTCAACCTAAAGGGTCGGTCAGGATAGATTAAAGTAGCCTCTGAGAAGAACTGACATGCTCTCTCATCCATTCCTTTTAAGAAACTCCCTTTTCTATTTAATTCTCTGTTTTCCATAGCGAATCACCGACGCCTGTGAGTGGAGCCCGCGTTTTGACCTGGGAGGATGTGGGGGATATGGAGTGACGTGTAATCAGGACTAAAGCGTGTGCCAGGAGCTGCAGGGTCCAAGTGTAAAGGTTAGCCGTGAATGACAGAGCGATGATGGACAGAAACGCATTGCAGCCTCAACCTAGAAATATCCAGCATTTTCTGTGCATCATCAAACAGCAGTACGTGAATAATATGGTAAGACATATCAGGACACGGTGTTGCGTTATTATTTCACTGACATTTTAGTTCTTGTTAATTGCATACTTGATATTTTTTCGATGTTTACTTGCTCACCAACTTATGCCTTAATAATAATAATAATAATAAGACATAACACTTGTAAAGAGCTTTTCATCACAGTCAAAGACGTTTCACACAATTCAAGAGAGACAAAACACAAATGGAAGAAACAGATAAAAAAGGAGATGCAGTTATTTGAAGGCAGGTGAGTTTTCAGGGCTTTTTTGAAGATGGGGAGTGTGGATGAGTCTCTGATGTGTGTGGGCAGGGAGCTCCAGAGGGTGGGGGTAGTCTTGTTACACCATATGTTGTCTGGAAATACCCTAAAAGTAATTAGATTTTAAAATACTGATAGTTATGTTATTGTCACATAAAGGAATGTTTAATCGAATGCCTTCACTCATTGGAATTGTATGATATATGTCAAGTCATCCTACTAATTATTAAGGTTTATATAGTATATGAGATGATATAAATTAAATCTAACAACTGGAAAATGGTTATACAGTGCACATCTAGAAAAGTCATGTTAAAGGGGGTCTTGGCAATGTTTACGCTGACCAGTTCTGACTGCTCACCAACTTTCTTCTCATCTAATTGTTTTGTTATACTAGGTTGTCTGGAGATACCTCAGCAGATAATACATTTTAAAATAGTTATGATATTGTGGCGTGAAGTAAGGATAAATACATTGCTTCCATAAATTAAAATTGTAAGCTATTGTCAAGTCAAAACAGCTGAAAAGTAATGTTATATTTTCATAACCATAAACATGTACAAGGTGTTTACAGTCAAATATCTAGATTCAGATTTACATGGTAGGTTTGATAACTGGCACCACTTGGAGCCTTAAAGACATTACCAAATTACCCATGGAAATAGCCAATATCATAATTCCATATCAAATGTCTGGAGCTGACAGACCGTGTGATAATGCAGAAGTTTGTTGTATTTCAAAGGGCACCTGCTTTGAACTAGTCAGTCCTCGGGGCGATGTTTTGATGTGTGCAGAGAGGAGATAGCGCCTCGCTCCTTCCACTCACTTCAGCGTTTACAGGATGTGTAATATGCACAGATCCACACTCTGGGACCCTGCCTCTGTATTGTTATTATATAGTTCTGTAACACCAGCTCAAATCTTAAAATTATCATACACATGAATGCATGACTACTCGATGCACCACGCCGCACATCCATGTGTCCCCTGAGCGTGTTTAGAGAGTTCATAATGTTGAGTGTGTCAGAATTAGCAGCAGTGTCTTTTCTACTTTTGTTTTGTAAGTTATTAAAAAAAAGAAAAGAAAAACACTGTAAAGTTTTTAGTGTGTAGGATAGTTAAGGTTATACACACCAGGCCATTCTTGATCAGGTCAGCCCACATACTGGTGCCGTCTCCCCCTCTCATTAGGACGTTGTAGATGAAAAAGTAGGTGCCCGGGATCTTGCAGGTGAACTTGCCTGTTGCCCCTTCATAGTTGCCCCCAATATTTGTCACCACATCGTCAAAGCGCAGGATGTCATAGCCTTCCTGAGGGTTTTTGAGACCCGCGTAAAAAGCCACACGAGGAGTTGTGTTGTAAGTGGTTGTGCTTACCCCTTTTCCTCCCAGACCTAGAATGCCTGTTCTCACTATGTCCATGTTATTACCAGGGGGTCCTCGAGGTCCAGGGGGTCCAGGTTCTCCAGGAGGTCCTGGGGGTCCAGGCTTCCCTGGTTTCCCTGGTCTGCCCAGTGAGCCGTGAGCGCTGTAGGTTGTCAACGGCGGGCCAATGCTGTGGTCTCCCAAGTCTTCATCATGGTCCACCTGTAGACCTGCAGTTACCGAATCTGTGCCCGCGTGGACTCCCATCCCCGCAGTGCCAGTGCTGGGGTATGGGTCACACACCATGCGACAGGTCCCGAGCATTTCGTAGTGGCTGGCGCTGTCGTCCGACCCCCCTGCGCCCACCGAGCTGACCAGTACCGGTATCAAAACCACCAAAACCAGGACCAGCATGACCCCCACAGCAGCTGCCACCAGGGTCTTCCGCCCGATGCTCAGCCGGGGAAGGGGCTGCGCTGCCAGCCTGGAGCTCTCCGGGGCGGAAATGGTGACTGTGGGGGTAGCCGCACTCGTCCACCGGGCAAAAGGACCACCTCCACAGGGCGCTCAGAGCGGGGGGAGCAGGCTGTTAGGCTGTTGTTTGCCCGTAGAGCTGGTGGGAGAAGTAGCGCTCAGGGACTGGTGTGAGGGACCAAGTGATCAGAAAGAGAGGCAGTTGGAGAAAGGAGAGTGAGACAGCTGGAGAGTAAAAGAGAGAAAGAGGGAGAGGAAGAGAGAAGGAAGAGGAGGAGAGGCACATCCAGTGAGTCAGGATTAAGGAGGGCATTTCCACATGTGAGACGCCAGGGGAAACAAGAAGAAGAAATCAGATGTGAAGTGAACACAATGAGGACAGATTCAATAAATGCAATCTCACCAGTTTATGATAAAGATATTTACTGATTTATGTTAATAGTACCAGTATATATGCTATTTATTAGTGCAGATATGCACAGGTTAGTTGCCATTAACAGTGCACATGTAAATTTGAACGTCAGCCTTGTATGAGTGTGAATGACTTAAATGTCTTAAAAGCAAAAAATCAAGGTGAGAGGAGGGGAGTGTAGGGGATATTTTTGCTTATGCTGTATATGCAAAAACTGGAATGTGTCCAGGAATCTGTCTGTGGTCCAGCCATAACCTTCAAAACATTGGAAAACCTGAATATCAGAATGTATAAACTGAAAAAAACCTTGCAATCATTTTAATAAGGAAACTGTCAATAGAAATTGTAGTGACAACAAGTAGTTTTGGGTTGACTTGCCTTGTTTTGCAGTATCATAGTTGCCTGACAAGAGCACATTGTACAGGGACCTTTGACAGTGCCAGTGAGTCACAGAGTAAAAGCTTTGGTGAGTGTCAAATGATGAAGCATAGATCACAGTGTGCAGTGTTCAGTGACAGACAGTATAATAGACTTGCACAAAAGACACTATTTGAACCGTGAGTTTCAAATATATCACTGGACATGCAGGTACACCTACACATGCAACATGTTTTGCAGATGCCAAGTCTTACTTTGCAAATATGAAACACATAATGTTTGTATATAAAATGAAATTTATAAACATTAAATGGAAAAAATGGAAAAATTTAGTTTTAAATAGAGTATTTTAATCCATTTATTCCATGTTTTATATATATATATATATATATATATATATATATATATATATATATATATATATATATATATATATATATATATATATATATATATATATATATATATATATATATATATATATATATATATATATGGGCCTTAGTTATTCAGTGAAAAAGTAATTCAAATGCTTATACTTTACTTTTGATTTAGTTAAAATGTTTCTGAAGCAAGACTAATAATGAGGAGAGGAAAGAATGCTTAGAGCTTATATCATCCAGTTGCAGGCACGTGACGGGCAGATTCACTGGAGCAGCAGAAAAGTCTTAGTTTTACACACATGGTAACACTTTTTGACATTTCCAGAAAGGATGAATTTCTACTGAATGACGTGACAAAGTAACTAAATGCTAAACTTAACCTGCACTTAAACTTGCCTTATTGCAGTATACTAGCCATTTGTTTTGGAGTTTAATCTCTGAAAGCCACAGTGCCCTCTAGTGCTGCTTGTTGTAATAACATGGCTTGCTTTTCTCTACAGTGCAGAACAAGTACATTGTTTTGTCAGCATCATAAAATAAAATGTCTTTAAAACATTAAAGAGTAAGCTAATGTTATGCAGTAAGTTTGCATATTTTAGTATATTAACATTAACATTATCAGTCTCCAAACCAACACAAACATTAAAGCTATATAACTGCCAAGTAGACTATAATTATTCATTTATGGAAGAATATGGCCATTGTTTAGTTGGTTAATCCAGTCTGGGAAGTCTGGGTGTCACCTCCACTTACTCATATCTGCCTTTTTTTACAAGGTGTGGTTGTACGCCCCAACCGTTAAGGCATTCAGACTCAAAACTATGCACCTTTGGAGTCTGCAAACCACTGACTGTCTGCTCAGATTTAGAAGTCCATAATGTGAAATTTTAAAATCTTTCACTCACTTGCAAAGGCAGATCTTACTCCACGATACAGTGCATTCAAAAGTGTGCATGCAATTAAAGCAACACCGTGGAACTTTCTGAAGGTGGCACTTTACCTGCATGATTCTGGAATATTCTCCATTGACGTAGATAAATTTGATGTCATATTGTGGAATTTTACAGACAAGAGACAAGCAGGAAGAGAAATAACAGTCACCAACCCCGCTCATATTAAAGATGCTTTTTCAGTGCAATAAAAACATCCAAATTTCCCCCCCAAAAAAACAAACATGCTTTTTATTTTGGGTATTTATTTCTGGCTAAAAAGGTTACACGGTGGGGCTTTAAAAATCAAGATAACAACAAGTACTGATACAGGTTGGACTGCTTTCTGGAATAGTTTTATAAATCTAGTCTTTGACCTACAGTAGAACTAATCACATGCAGGTTATTAATGAAGCTACTATTATACTGTATTCAAAATGGCGTTCTATTGTCTAAGAAACACTTAAGAAAAACTCACACAACACAAGCAATGAATAATAATTACAAAATCAGCCAAGATGTGTCATTAGCAAAATATATATATATATTCATAAATCAGTTGAGAACCACAATTAAAAGTGCAATGACCAATGTAGTGATTCCTTTCTGTTGCATTATAATTCTCTCCTTAAACTCAGACGTTACGCTCCCATTGAGAGGTGTGCCTGTGCTGGGGAAAGGCGTGTCTTCACTTTGTCTGTTCACCAAAGCTCCAATCTGTTTTCAGTGCTGTCCCTGCCTGTCTGTGTCACCTAAGCCAAAGTAAGTACTCCTATTTTGAGACATTAGTTACTACTGCAAAGCTTTTTTACTAAATAATCTAACTCGCTTGCTTGCTAGTTTGTTATATTTGTATCAATGTAAAAGGTAGATTGGAAGAATTTAAAACATGGGTAGATACTTGCAGGGTGCATTCTGGTTTTAGCTCAGTTTAGTCCTGATGTAGACTTAATTTGACTCCTGTTCTTTAGTCCTGTTCTAGTTTAGGTTTCGTTATAGGCTTTAATCCCAGTTTTGACCCATTTTTGGTGTGTGGTGTGTAATTCTTAAGGTCTAATCTGTGTCCATATGTTATTGCTTTACAGTTACAGAGCATCACCATGCCTGAGACTGCAGAAGCCCACTCTGCCCACCTCACCACCAACCGCAACTGCGTAGTGGAGATCACCAATGTCAGCTCTAAGTACTGCCTGGTAAACCCTAAGTAAGCCTTCATTTAATCCTACAAGATTATAAAGACACTACGGTTTTGATAGCACATATTAAGTTCATTTATATATCTTTGTTTTCCCAGAGTCTACATGGAAAGTGGGTTTAGCCACAGCCCTCCCCAGCCCACCGTGCGTAGCCAGCACACAGAAGTCTTCTCCTTCACCAAAGACGACAACACCGCGTCGGGGGCTGTCGGGGTCTTCACCTATGAGCTTTTTGACATGCAGAAACGCCAGGCCCAGGAGCTCATCGCTGTCATGTTCTCTGTGCCTTTTGATTACACCTTCTACAAAAACTGGTTAGGTGTGGGTGTCTTTGAAAAGTCCAAGCCCTGTGATGAAGCATTGTACAAACATATGTATAACAGCAAGGATTTTTCCCAGTTTTCACGCCATGAAGCCGATGGGTCAGGCATAGTGTTCTCCTCCAAAACTGTGGACGTGAGGGGATGCATGTCCGATCAGGGCAGGGCTATCCTCAAGCTTGAGCTTTACGATAGGATGGGTAAATGAGCTCGTCTTGTAGCATCGTCTTGCACTAAATTGTCAAAATCGTACATTTAACCTGCATATATATTGTCTATATGTATACTGGTGCTGTACAAATAAAAGAAACAACAACATATTTTGTTTTTGCCTCTTTGTGTTGCAATGATAATAACAGAAAAGCATTCAGAGTTATATTGTCAGCTGCTGCAGACAAGACCGTGCATAGTATTCAACTGAAGCAGAGTTTACATGACACCTAATTGTTGCTGTTAACTGAGGTCTCAACTCATGAACACCATAATGGAAAGGTGTGGTGACACTAAGGAATGAGAACATATCACGAAATGCCTGTTAAACCTGCTTTTTTTTAACCAATGGAACATATTATTCTGCTTGTCTTACCTTTGTTGACACTGGTTACTGAAGGATGGGACCAACATTTTTAGACATTGAGTAATCAGGTGGAGGTGGAGACCTGTTTTTGGGTGGGACTTTTGGGTGTCATGCATTCCCCAGCAGGAGAAGTCAACTGGAGCTGCAGTGCTTCTCAGTCTTCACAGCAGTGTAACAGGCTCGGATTAGAACAGGTAAGATTAAAGAATATATTACATAAAAATGTTTTGTATAATTTGTGCTCTTAATTTAATTTGGAATTTTTAGCATCAACATGTCAGAAAGCGCAGAAGCCGTGGCAGCTAACCTGTCCAGTCGAAGAAATGTAACTATTGAGATCACCAACCTCACCACTAACTACTGTCTGATCAACCCCAAGTATGCATATGAAGTAAAAAGCAAGTAACATTTTATAGTATTGAAAACTAATTTTATTTTCTGCAAAGGGTGTTCTTGGAGAAAGGTAGCACTCCTATTCCAGCCCAACCAACTGTGCGTCCTCTAAAAACCGAGGTGTGCACCTACAGCAAAGACAGCGGCAGAGCCTCTGGTGCTGTGGGCGTCATGACCTATGACCTTTTCGAGAAGAACCGTCAGGATTACATCGAGACATTAGCCATCATGTTCTCCGTCCCATACGACAGAAACATGTACAAGAACTGGTTTGCCCTGGGGATCTACAATAAGGGAAAGGAGTGTGATGAAGCCCTGTACAAAGAAATGTACTATGAGAAGGAGCCCAAAGGGTTTGTGAGAGCGGAGGCCACTGGAAGTGGAATCACATTTGAGGGGAACTACCTGGATGTCAAAGCAACCATGTCTTCTGTGGGCAAGGCCATGATGAAGGTAGAGCTCTGGGATAAACTATTCAGCCCACCAATAGGCCAGCACCACTGAACACTGAAGGCTGTCTGTAATCAGTGTCGTGCATACATGTGTCGTCCCATGTGCATCTGCTAGTGTATCATCTATTCACTGTAAGAATTGAATAAATGCATAAAATTAAATATTTGTGTGATCATTCATGGTGAGGTATCACCCAGTCTGACATAATGTGCAATCTGCTATCTGTCACAGGTACAATATAGATTATAAATGTGTAATAATTATTCAGAAAACCCCTAAAAGTAGTTTTCTTTATTTTATTTTAATTTTATTATTTTTGTTTATTTATATCAAAAATAGCATAAAGAAAGTAGACCACACCCATTTGCTATGTTTAAAGGTACAGTATGTAGCCAGAACTCTACTACAATCACAAATGAACTTGTGAGTAGCCAGTCCCTTAAACTGCATATTCAGGATAGATATGACTATGATTTTGTCATTTTCAGCACTTGAACAAGCCATGCCTCATGTGAAAGCTCAGAACCTCCAGAATTCATTCACTGAGCTGCAGACGCTGCACTAGCACGGGTTAATGATTGACTACAGGTGCTGGGGTTTAGGTAGTGAGGGTTCAGATAAGAGAGAGTCATTTTAGGTTTAAACCAACTGGATTTTGGCCTTCAAACTGGCAACACAAATGAGAGACTGAGCTCCTCTTATTCCTGCTGGATTACATTACACTTGCTATCAGTAAGAGTAAGAATATGTTTACCTCGTATCTGGAGACACAGATAGGTCATGTTTATAAAATCTGAAATAAAAATGCTGTCGGCATGTTAATGACAGAAAGACCACAGCGCCCTCTAGTGGAGCCATGTCAGTGGTACACTTTAGAGACATTGAAACCATAAGTTACTTTTATTTGTTTATTTATTTGGATCCCATTAGTCAATCAGCTAGTCTTTCTGGGTCCATTGAAATATAACATTATAAAATCTTAATTTTATCATCACAAATATACATTTATAACATTTAATATTTCATTGCAATAAAATCACATTTTCTTAAAAAAAAAATCACAGTTGAATTCAAGTTGATCTAAAGTGCACATTTACAGAACATTTAAACTAATGTGACATTTCAGATTTTGAATAAGTGTTAGTTCTGAAACTAATTAGTATCAATGCCCGTGTGGCAAAAATAAGTAACAATATACATTGTCCACATATTTAGCATCAACAATTTTGCACTATGTTTAGTTTTTTGTTTGTTTGTGTGTGTGTTTTGTTTACTATAGTGTTTTATTATGGATTAGTGACACATTTAGCCTATAAATTACCCATTACAACTATCATAGAAAACACTGACCACAGTATTGAACCTTTGTTTTAAATACATCTCCAGTGTTTCCAGGCTCATTTGTTTCACATCATAGCCTAAAAATGCCTTCTTTGCTGTCTTGTTTACTGGCACAATCTCCTCAGTACTATTTCTATCATTACGACCAATAGCTGCGTATGTTGGAAAGGTACTTTTTAGATATGGTGGAAGGCTGTTGTTGAACTGTGGGCAACAATAGGCAGACCATAAGTACTCTGGTACTGCCACACGATTGTTGATCCAATGCTCTTGATCCTTGTAGGGTATAATCCCTGTAACTATGTAAGCTTTTCCAATGCAATAAGCCGCTAATGTTTTGTTGATGGTTTGTTCTAGGGTTTCCCAGGGCCCATCGTTGGACCCGGCCTTTTGGGGGACCACGTTGGTAAGGGTGAAAGTGGAGGAACGGTCATCGTACTGCTGGTGGTGCAGACTGGGGTTCAAATGACCACGAGAAAAGGAGGAGTTGATGTAGTCCGGATCCACGGCCTGACTCTCCACCACATTCACATCTAAGGGGCCTGGAGGGAACAGCGCCATGTTGCCATTGGCCTTGGGGTAAGCCAGCTGTGGACAGAGAGAGCAGGGGAGAGAGCATTCAGTGTAATGAAATAATTAAGTATGTTTTATTTCACATATTATGTAAAAAGTACTTTTGTGAGCTTTTAACCACACTATATTGTTGTCCTTTTGTTGTATTTTGCTTCATTCACAACCTTGTTTCATTAATCCATTAATCCAAAGACGTCTCCTCTGAGAACTCAAAAATGCTCTATTGACATTTTGCACAGATTGTTGCATCACAGGTAAACAATCCATCCAGTACAGTTGTACCGGACTGATTCTACGGTCAAATTGTGTTCACAATGACCACATTGCCCTATTAGCATAGCATTCATGTTTCCTAAGGGGGTCATTTATTTTCCCACTGTTCATTGGAAACAGAGGTGTAGGTCATAAAATGTGTTTTCCTGTAGACATGATTTCAAGTTAGAAAATGGGAAATGTGTATCCCCAGGTAACCAAAAGCATGTTGTAAAGAGGAATTAAAGCCACAATAATGTGTTCTTTAAATTCAATGAACCATAGCTATACTATTTTAAATATATTGTTCATATGGCCCTAGCAAATGGGAATCATTTTGTAAGCTTGGATCCGTTGGATCCACTCTTTCACTCTGTCCTTCATTTTATTACAGGGGATAGAGTTGAAAACCATCATTGTATTCTCTGTGAAAAAGTGGGTTGGCCATTACTGTCTATTAAAAGAGAGCAGCACTGTATGAAATGTATCTATAAGGGACTGTGACAAAGTGGGCCTTTGTCCCTTTTTAATAGTACTATGATTTGGTTTTGCACATGTTTGTTCATTTTCAATAACTTCAATACTCAACGAAATAGAACTATCCCAGGTTTGTTTTGTTTAGTTGTAATCAGTTTAAATCACCACACATTTGTTAGTTAAATATATTTTATTTAGTTAAATCTGTCTATTCAGTTTAATCCAACAATCATCTTACCTGCATCTCCACATGGTCCAGACAAAGAGGGGGCGTGCCCTATGTCGGCCATTTTATAGGCTTGAGTGGGGTCGTGGGCCGGACCATGTGGAGGGGGAAAAAACTGATTTAAGTTTGTTTATTTCTTTGTGTTAATGTCTTGTGTATTTTCGTTTCATGAATTAAGTGTTTATAGTTTATTTAGTTAAACACTTTTGGGTAAAGGGACTCGGGCCCGAGAGATGTTTTTATGCAATATAGGCTTATGTTACTCCCACCGCCCCCTGGACAAGAGATGGAGTAGACCGGGGGTGGGGCTTCCGGTGCAGGGAAGTATATTAGTCTGGGCAATTAGACAGATGGAGAACACCAGTGTAGCCAGGGTACACGTGGCTTTTGTTTCAGTTGCTTAAGTTTGGTTGCTTAGTTTTTTGTTGAGCACCGTTAATTTTTGTACATATGTATTATTTTTTGTGTGTCCACGGTGTACCACTGCACGGGTAATAAATAGTGTCTAATGGGACTTCTTTTGAGTCTGCCTCCTATTTTTGATCACTCGGGCCCGCTTCCTCACAGGACTGTTTCAAAAACTGCCAGAATACCTCACCTGTTTGTTTCAGTATCACTGATACTGGAACATTTAATACCAGATCACATGACTGCATAAGGCTAAGCAATTTTTCAACACAATAATGGAATACACTTCAAGGAAAAGCAAAACTGGATATGTTGCTGACCCAATCACAATTTAATAATCTGTATGTATGTTTGTTTGTATGTATGTACATACATAATGTATGTTTGTATGTATGCATTATTAACATGCATTAACCAGTAAAATGAGAACAAAGATGTTATAACTGATCTGAAAAGAAAACATTTAGAGCTCATTTCTAGTGTGCTGCTGTAATTCATGTGCTATGTAAATTATATGCAATAACTTATATTAGACCATTATATTTTAAATGACCAGTCAAAAAGCTGTTAGGATCATGCTCACATTGTTCACATCATATATCTCTTACCTGTGGCTCATACTTCCAGGATGTAGAGGGTCTCTTCCCCATTGGGACACTGTACACATAGGCAGAGAACCAGGCTGACCTCCTCGGGCGGCTGTACAGTGAGGCAAAGCGATACTGGTTGCTGTATCTCTGACAGATTGGAGTCCCGGTCAGACCTTTCAGCGGCCAAGATTTGTAGAAGAACTGTAAACAAGGGGAAAAATCACCCACATCTCCTCCACAAATGCTCAGTTTTGTTGAGAAAAGTATGACTAAAAGAGTCCAAGAATACGCCATGATGACAGTGTATGGAGAAGTGTCTGTGGAGAAGTGAAAAGACACAGGCCATGGTCAGCTGAATAACTTGTACTTCCTGTTACTGTAGCGCGTTGCTGTAGCAAAAGTGCCAATTACGCACTACGCAAGACGTTTTACATTTGGTTTCCTTTCTCAGGCAGCAATGTATGAGTAAGCTATTCTTGGCTGTTACTCTTATGTTTATCAGGGTGTGGTGCTTGGGGAGTTGTAAAACAGTTACTTGGCTCTGGCATTTCTTAGTCTACACAGTGAGGTGCTGGATGCAAAGTCAAGGTCACATGAATTTGATTGTGATTTATTTCAGTTAGTAACATTCATTTATTTGAGAAATTCCCAAACATGACCTATCTTTATCCCCTGATGTGAGACATTTTCAAATCAAATGAAGTTTATTTATAAAGCACATTCAAAACAGCCAAACCAAATACAATATACAGGTATTAAAAATGGATAAAAACACAGTATAAAATAAAATATAAAACCAAGATGTCTCTTTCAAACTTGTATCAAATGAAAAGCTACATCTTTACTAGAGATTTAAAGTGCTGCAGTGACTGTGCAAAGGTAAATAAATACTTCACATGTACATACTTGCACAGGGGAGAAACTGTATAGGGCCACTGTTTATAGGCTTTTTTTTTTACTTCCTACTCTGAGATAGTTCCTTTTTGACAGGAAGTTTCTTTTTGGTGACATGGCTGCATAACGGGAAATGTATGTAACACATGCACATATGGCTTTAACATTGTTTTTATGCATTCATTTGCTTATTTGAACAGTTGTAAGTGCGTTAGTTTACAGACAAGGTACCAGGGAACACAGGGCCCACCACCAAGCAATCCAGATTTTAAAGTTAAGTTAAGCAAAGTTAGTTAGCTGGCTCTGTGTGCATGAGCGACTAAATAAAGATGGGGGATTAACAGATTATCATTATGTTATAGATTTAAAAAATATACTCAATAAGTGTTAGTTTATGGCGGCACAATGATACAAAATTTAAGAAAATAAAAGGGAGTCTGAAAACTTTGTAAGGCGTCTGTAGGTGCTCGTCAGAGAAGTTGGACATCAAAAAAGTTGTTATTGTTAGGTTGGTAATTTCAGATGGATTTAACAACAAAATAAATGTGTAAATTATAAATAAAAATAAAATGTACAAAATCTAAAGGATGAGGTGTTTATTTATTTCCAAATAGATAGAAAATCAATCACACATTAGTTTTCTTACTGTATGTGAACATCTGAATTTGATGAAAGTAATGAAAAGGTCCTCCTCTCATTATTCTGGCAAATTTAGCAAATAAATATAAATAATTTTGGTAAACCGAATTCACCTAAAACAGGAAAGTCAGTGTGAAAAAAGTGTAGTCTTATGTGTCTTTTTATATAGTGTTTGCAAACTGAGTCCTCACCACCTAAACCCCAAGTTCAGCTGTAGACAACTGTTTTTTTTAAACTGGTCTTACATTTTTCCACTCTTTCCAAACAAAGTATGTGTAAGTCTTTCTAGGTTTTCCAAGCTCATTTGTTTACAGGCCTTAGCAAGTCTTTTTCCTGGAGTGTTAAATGATGCAGTGCCACTTCTGCTGTGAACACTTCACAACACTGGAAGAGGGCGGACTTACAGAATTGTTTAAGCTCCTTTGGGATCTCCCCCTCCTGCCGTCTTCTATTTCATTCTTATGCAACTATAGCTGGTTTGGAGTTTGGAACCTTTTACAAGCGGAGTGTGGGGACTGATTTTCACAAGGATTCAATTTCTCCTTCAGTATCTGGAATATTAGGGTAGGCTGAGTTATGTTATGCATGTTTTGTGACTTCATTTGTGGCTGTTGCAGACTGCACGGGGGAAACGTACTAAGTGAAACATTTCAGCTTGGGGCTATGTTTTTCTTTGTGCTCCAAGTAGATTAGCCTGTCAGTATCTAATGCAAACAGCCTGTGCTAAAAATGCCAATGCAAAAGTCAACTATGACAACAAGAAATGCAAGGGAGAGTGAAAACGTCTGTCTGCAAGTCTCTTTTTTTAAACAGTGGGGGTTGGGATTGTTTCTTAAAAGGGGGAAATGTAAGGACAGACTAAACCAAGAGAGTATCCCATAACTTATATTGTACAAATGTATGTAATGTATCATCAAAAACAGAGGATCTAATGAAGGTAAAAGTTGTATAATCTTTAGTAGTGTGCATAGTTTCAGAATGGTCTAAAATGGGAAGTGTGAAGCCGCAGAAGTGATTTGCCAACCATCTACTGAGTTTGTTTTTGAGTTTGGCTCTGTTTAATATGTAAATTAAGGTACATTCATTCTTTCAAAATTGAACTGGGAAATATTTTATTAATGAGTTATTTATATTTTGGAATTGTCATCTAAGAATGTTTGTTTCTGGTGTAAATGTCAAAGAGGACCAAGAAAGAGGAGTCTGAAACATAAAGTCAAAAGGGTTTAATGAGTTTAGTACAGGTAAAGTGAACAGTGAAGCAACAGACTCTCAGGAAAGGATAAGATCAAAGTCCTGAGGTGTGTGTGTTTACAGTTTTATAGTGTCTATCAGTGTGTGTGTGTGCGTGTGTGTCAGTGTAATCTCTCAATTTTCCAGGTCTGATCCATAGCAAATGACACTGCTCATCCAAACCGCATGGAGAAGCAAGACGTCTTCACTCCTACTACGATTTCTCCAGTTGACAGATTTAATTTGTGTGTGTGTGTTTGTGCATGTGTGTGTGCATGTGTGTGTGTGTGCAAGGGTTTATGTATGTGTGTGGGTGTGTGTGCATGTGTGTATGTGTGCTTGTGTTTGTATGTGGGGGTGTGTATGCATGTGTGTATGTGGGGGTGTGTTTGTGTGTGCGCATGTGTGTGGGGGTGTGTGTGCATGTGTATGTGTGCATTTGTATGTGTGTGTGTGTGGGGGTGTGTGTGCATGTGTAGGGGTGTGTGTGCATGTGTATGTGTGTGCATGTGGGTGTGTGTGTGCATGTGTATGTAGGTGTGTGTGTGTGCATGTGTGTATGTATATGTGTGTGTAGGGGTGTGTGTGCATGTGTATGTATGTAGGGGTGTGTGTGGGGGGGTGTGTGCAGGTGTGGGGGTGTGTGTGCATGTGTATGTATGTGTGTGTATAAATCTGATCTTGTTGTGTTCATAGTGTTATCTTGGTGAGCTCCCACACAACGGCAGGGCACAGGAACTCACAGTTCTGTTCTTGACTCATTCTTGACTCTTGTTTGCATTTTACTGGTGTTCACGTGTTATTAACTGAAGAATTAGTACATCCAGATACAAGTTTAAAGTACTTTATATCCATCAGATTGATCCAAGAGGAACTGTGCCGGGCTGAGTTCACATTGCAAAATTAATCTAAGTGTGATTGTTGCCAAAATACACAGAGCATTTGAGTTGGACATGGGCGGAGGTGCATCAGATTGGCCAGTCTCTGAAGTTTCTATTATATAAGTCAGAAGGCTAGCCATGTTTACATATGTCACAACTAATTTTATCTAATACTTTCAAGTATATTTATGTATGAATGTATCTGTATCAAAGTGTCATTCAATTTTAAAACACAATCTTAATCATAATCTTTGGTATTATTTTCCACAGGCTCAATGGACGCCACCTCCCACCTCTCTTTCCTATTGTTGGCATTCCTCTCCTTCCTGACAACAGCTTGGTCCGGGAAAGTCCTGGTTTTCCCGGTGGATGGAAGTCACTGGGTCAACATGAACCTAATGATCCAGGGTCTCCACAACAGAGGTCACGAGGTCACTGTGGTGCGCACCGACTCCTCCTGGTACGTCAAGGAAACTGCGCCACATTACACCTCGCTCACCATCGCCCTACCTGAAGCCATCGCCATAGAGAAGGAGGACTTTTTCGTAACTTTTCTTATGAAGATGTTGGCTATAAAGAAAGCGGGATCTTCGCCTATGGCTTTTCTTTCTTTCTATTGGGAAATGCTCGGTGCTTTATCCAAAATACACCAGCAGGCGAGCATGGTGGGTGTGCAAATGCTTGAAAATAAGACTCTGATGCAAAAACTTCGAGAGACAAAATACGACGTAGTTCTGATCGACCCTGGACTACCTGTTGGCGTTCTTGTAGCGCATGAACTTGGTGTTCCTACTGTTTATAATGTGCGTTGGATCACCAGCGGAGAAGGCCATTTTGTTGTTGCCCCATCCCCAACATCTTACGTGCCAACTTCTGGAGTGGCTTTACCGGACAAGATGACGTTTTGGCAAAGACTCCAAAACACTTTACACTATGGCTTGAACACGTGCATTGACAAGTTCGTAGTCGCTCCTGTTTATGATCGATTGGTGGAGAAATACTTTGGATCTGATATAAGCTTTTATCACATGTTACAAGGAGCAGACATTTGGTTGATGAGGGTCGATTTCGTGTTTGAATTCCCAAGACCCACAATGCCCAATATCGTTTACATTGGCGGGTTTCAATGCAAGCCGTCTTCTCCTTTACCGCCTGAACTTGAGGATTTTGTGCAAAGTTCTGGTGATCACGGGTTCATCTTGATGTCTCTGGGTACTCTTGTCAAAGCTTTGCCCAAAGAAATTACTTCGAAAATCGCCGCCGCCTTCGCTCAGCTCCCTCAGAAAGTTATATGGAGGCACGCAGGTGAAAAACCAGATAACTTAGGCAATAACACGCTACTGCTGAAATGGTTGCCCCAAAACGACCTTCTGGGACACCCAAAAATCAAAGCGTTTGTAGCCCACGGTGGTACCAATGGAATATATGAGTCTATATACCACGGTGTCCCCATAGTGGGTGTCCCTCTTCTTTTTGACCAACCGGAAAACGTTCTAAGATTGGAAGTCCGAGGAGCAGCAAAGGTTTTAGACGTGACACATATAACTACTGAAAGTTTTCTAGAGACGGTTAAGGAGGTTGTCCGTAACCCTTTTTATAGAAACAACATGAAAAGATTATCCTCTCTGCATCGGGATAAACCCATGCACCCGCTCGACACTGCCCTCTTCTGGATAGAGTTTGTAATGCGGCACAAAGGGGCGGCGCATCTTCGTACAGAGTCGTATAAGATGCCGTGGTATTCCTATTACTCTGTGGATGTGGTGAGCTTTTTAATAGCAGTGGTTTTATTGTCGATGTGGATATTTTTTGCAGTTGTTCGTTTTCTGTGCTGTAGAATCATTCGAAAGAGAAAACCAAAGCAAGAGTAATATATGGCAAATAAACTGTGCAAAAGACTACGCTAACGACCACCACACAAGAAAATGGAATATACTTGATAATTACTGTGTATTGTGCAACAAAACATACACTGAAGCAATAAATGAAAGATGTTATTTTTTATTTTAAATGATCTCTGTGTGCTTATTTCATACAACTTTCTCCATTATATAATCAAATGTGATGAAACCTTGAGCTTAGTTATTTAGATTAGTAGATATTGTGTAGTGTGCTTCTATGTTACAGTACAGTTCAAATGTAATAAAGCTTGTTTCCATGATAACAAACTGATTATATATAGTAGACAGAAGCGTTATACATTTGCTTCTTTTATTTTTGACATAGGCTCCAAAAAAACAAAAACAAAAACTGACCACACGTAATAAGACATTGTATAAAATGACAGGAAGGTAAGATAAAGAAAGAAAACTCACCAATATGGCAATTGTAACACAATGTATATCTACAAAGTCCAGATATACAAAAATACAGTGTGCATCTATACGTTCATTTCACAAATCCATCTGTATGAAATCTTGCAGGACCCGTCCATCCAGGCCTGCAGCACCTCCTCACTGGTGTCCACGTGTCCACAGTCCTCTCCCTCAATGTCCTCTGACGTCCAGTCGTCTGGTTCAGTCCCGACTCCAGGTCTGTCCAGCCAATATCTGTGCAAGAAAACAACAATAGGATTTATTATATATCAGTACTCAAACTGTGGTACAGATAACACAGATGCTACGCAAATTGCTTCTGCAGTTTTCATAGTCAAATGTTTTGTCCCTAGTCCTTGTGTAGAACTATAATGTCTTAAAACGTTTGACGACAACAACTTGATGTAAGTTTAGAACAGTGACATGTATGTGATATATCTGACAGTTATTTGGTTTTGACTTACTGTGGACTTGATGTTACTTGTCGTCCGTCGACCCAGCGCCAATCCCCCTCCTGCTCGATGTCTGACATGCCGATCCACAGGCGAGTGTTGGTCTGGTCCATCCTGTGACTTGTCTCATGAGTAAAATTCTGAGAGAAAAAAAGGAGTATTAAGGAGACAGGTTGACATCCACAAAACGTCATCATCATTATCGTCAGCTGATTGATGGAGGAGGTGAAATAGGGAGGGGCCAGGTTATGGAGGATGTATTCAAGTTGTAGAACTATTTGAACACATCTGTATTTGTTGCTCTTTGGCATCATCTGGTGGCGAAACTGCAGGTTGCAATTTCAATTTGTCAGTGTAAAGTTTGTAGCTAAGGAATGTTTTGTTATGGTTAAATATACAGTAACAATGAAAGTACTTTTTGAACAGTAAAACACTTCCATGGAGACATTCAGAAAAGTTACATAATAGATCAACACTGTACCTGCTCTTCTTCAGAGTTAATGATGACCAGATCAGCTCTGTGAGTCTGACACCAGGCCCGGCTGGAGCTCCAGGAGAGGGTCCGAGAGGAGAAGTAGTAGCACTTTGACTGGAACAAGGTCCAACCTTCAGCACACTTCTTACACATGCGCTCTGGGACAAAATAAGAAGATTAATTTAATATTTGTCACTGAAATTATTTACAATATATGAGATGTTCATTTATAACTTTACCTTGAGTGTTCTGGTTAACAACAGGGCAGTAGCGGTCCAGAGAGTGATAGGCCTCTACCGCACATTGTAGTTTGGCCGACATTTTCTTTAGTTCTTCTTTGCATTGGTTCAAGTCTGTTCTTTGCTTTTCTAATGCAGAAGTCACATTTTGATTTTGGCTTCTCAGCTCTCCCAAAATCCCCTGATGCTTCTCCCTTTCTTTCATCAATTTGTTTTGTAATTTTTGATTAACGTCATGCAAAACTATGCTAGCCTCTTCCAGCTTTTGTTTACCTTCTTGCAACTCACTATTGAACGTTGACAAATCTGCTATAATCCGGGACATATTCACCATCGTTTCTTCCTGGTCTATCCTAACCTGAACCACTTTGCTATATTCCTCAGTGAGATACACATTTGTCGAGGTTAAATTGTCAATCTTCTCCATTAGTTTGGTGCGTTCCCTTGTCGCGGCAACATCCTGGGACAATAACTCGACCATGGTCTTGTTACGAAGTTTGTTCTGCTCTTCCAGCTCGGCATTGTGGTCCATTAACTTTTTATTGTCTCTTTTCAAGTCGCTGTTGATTGAGGTTATTGAAATGTAGTTTTCAGTGATGTTCTGATACTCAAACAGGATGTGGTTCCTTTCGAGTTTGCTGCTGCACTGGTCTCTATCTAAAATATATATATGAAGAGTTAGTTAAAACAAGTAAACATGTTGTTATGTTTGTTGCTAAATTAATTACAAGAGTTGTGTAGCAAATAATATTAAAAAAAAGTTGAAATTGGTCACTGTAATAAAGCTAAAGTCGACCCTTATTATAAACGTAATCTTGGTGTCTTTTATTATTTAAGTTATTGCAATTTATATCTGGAAACATTAGGTGGGTCAAAGAGAGGATCTTTGACCCACTTTTGACCATGACTTGACAATTTGGTATTTACATGTGCTATTATAGTGTACTTTAAAAAAAAAACAAAAAAACAAAAAGAAACAGGAACTAAGAGGAATCCGCATTGGTTTCAACTTTCATATCACTTTTTACTCAAATGTTTGTGCTGTATTCTTCTCTAAGCAGCTAAACAAAAGTATAAACTCACCCATTATTCAACTGTCTGAAAGTAAGTATACAGTATGTAGGTCAGCGTTAAAATGTGTGAGGGATTGTGCGTGTGTACATGTGTTTACTTACACGTGACAGAGAGAGTAATGCATGTCACAAGTAGCAGAACGCACAGGGCAGACAGGAGCATCATGGGATACGTGTGGCGACAGAGGAGAGATTTGGGCGGCAGGCACTCTGAGGCTGCACAAATACACACGTGGAGAGGAAATTGAGTCACTATCAACAAGTTTATTATGATAACTGAAAGGGCTGCATAATCAGTCATAAATGCAGACTTATATAAGCACGTCAACAGTTATAACACAGTGTAGGCAGCAAAGAAAAATCTAGTTGTTCCCGTAGTTTAGACGACTACAAACATGCTCTTAAATTCATGGGATTCTTGTATTCATTTATCAGTTCATATTTCATTCTTTTTTCCCAAATTGTGCAGTTCTAACAATTGATTCACGACTAACTACATTGTTCTTATGAGTCTTGTTTATCATATTCGACGCGTTGATTTCATTATAATAAAAATAAACCCCTTGACTCACTCTGTTCTGGCTCCTTCTTATCTGTCATGGGGATGGGTGCTGGGGTCGGACCATTGATCCAAGGAAACCACCGGTGATCAAACATTTCTGTGTAAACACATTCACGGAACAGTTGCAGATTATTTGGTACAGCTGCAATAATCAGTTCTCAAGTTCGTTTTAGACAGAGATAACAAACAGGCATGCACATACATTTTATCTTAATACATGTTAATTTATGTTTAGTAAATTTAATGTGTTTTCAATTTTTTTCTCTATGGCAACAACATATTACGCTTCGTAGTGTGCAATGATGTGTAGTGCGTGTTATATGGTCTGTAGGAGCCATTTTGACTGCCTTTTATTTGTGCACCTCCAGCATCTATGGTTCACTGTGGTTTAGATGTTTGGAGTGGAAACCCCAGGTATAAAGGGGGCATGAAATTGAGCATGTCTGTAGATCTTCCACTGTGGTACTGTGGCAGCCAAATCCAGTAGTGACTGTTTGCAAATTAGCCTCTACATTCACAGAGAAATTGGACAATTTAATATTCTGCACTCTGAGTCAACTGCAGCTGAAATGCATAGAAGTTGTAGTAGCCTAGTATTTGGGCAATACCACATTTTTACATAATATGCAGTTTCATGTGTGATTCATATCTGGTTGGACAAATCTCTCCACAGATTCCACAGGATTGCTGCAGATGTGTAAGATTTCGGTTCAAATTCACTCAAATCGAGAAAACGAGACGTAGGTGCAAACTTTAACCAAGAAGCGCCTGAACACGGCACGAGGGCCTTGATACAGTCAGTGTGGTTTCCTGCTTTGTATCATTCTCACGACCACAGCGAGGACTAAAACAGCACAGCAAAACTCTTGGAATAAACTACTGGCCACGGGTCTGCAACCACTCTCCAAAGAACCACATGCGGCTCTTTAAAGCCTCCAGAGCGGCTCTTTAAACAAAAAACAAAACAAAAAAAAGTTTTTTGGGTATACTTTATTTATTAAAGTTTGCATTTGACAGACTTTGTGGCATACCAAAATATATTAATTCTATTGAAATTCTTTTTTTTTTTAAATTTATATATTTTTTTTACTATAGGTACTATTCGAGCAAATCCCATGTGGCAAAGAATAAAAATCATTTTGTAGAGTAAATATTTCACATAAAATGCACCAGACTGCAGGAAATTACATATAATTTGCACAAAACCCCCAGACCCCCTAAAACACTTGAAATAAGTCCACAAAGTTCATAAATACAAAATGGTACATATACTTTATAATATATTAATAACTAACAGTTGACTTACTTCTTTCAAATGAATTGGTTACTCACTTCGTCTCGCTACTTGTAAAAAACAATATCTGACTTTAATTTGGTTTAAAATAGTGCAGTGTGGCTCTGTTGTTCAAGGCCGCAGACTTCTGCTTTAGACTAACAGATCAAAACTGGAACATGCTCAACTTAACCTGCGCTTGGTCTCAAAAACAATCAAATCCAGGCGTTTAGAGAAAGCAGAGAAGAGAAGCACAGATGAAGGAGTAGTAGTACTTTGTGTCTTTTATAGCCTACTTAAATCCATTGTTTTGCATTTTATGTTAATGAGTGGTCCTGTTTGCTCCCACCTTATCTTCCACGTGACTGATACTGGCATTCTTTATAAATCATCTCAACAAACACTTTAGTTAAATATTCAACCTGTGCCACAGTAAGATGAACTCGTTTGTCATATTTAATTATCTTATGCGTTCATTTAACCTTTGTTGTCGTTCTACCGACAGGGGGCAGTGTGGCGTCACATAAATGAGATGAACGCTCCATTTTTGTGCGTGAACTTTTACATTATATTACCTTACATTTTATATTGACTACAGCGACTATTCAGCTGTTATTGTGTCACCACTATAGGCCAGGTGCATGAAGTACTCAGATACAGACATACAGTTACTCAAATAAAAGTAAAAGTATCACATGAAAATATCTTAAGTATTTTCAAACAAGCGATGTTGATTAGTTTAGTTGATTAGTGTTAAATGTAGTGATATTGATTAAAATTATACATATTTAGGGTAACAGTAGTATGACGTATCTACACACACACACACCCCCACACACACACACCCCCACACACACCCCCACACACCCCACACACCCACACACACACACACACACTGATAGACATGATAAACTGTAAACACACACACCTCAGGACTCTGATCTTATCCTTTCCTGAGAGTCGGTTGCTTCACTGTTTACCTGTGTGAAACTGTCAAAAACCTTCTGACTTTATGTTTCAGACTCTTGCTTCTCTTTGACGCTCACACCAGAAACAAACAAACATTAATTTTTCACATGAATTTTTTATAGGCTATTTATTTTTGTTTGCTCAAAGCTTGACCTCAAAAATCTTCGGTCAGGATGTTAACATGGACATGGTAAAAATACTCCCTCAAATCACATGAAAAGTACTTTTTACTTTTCAATCCAGTTCCAAAAATGTAGTTGAGTAGAAAGTATTGCTGTCTGTGTGAAGTAAAAGTAAAAGTGAAGTAAAAGTATCCACTGTAAAATCTACTGAAGTAAAGCACAGATACCTAAAATTTCTACTTAAGTACAGTCCTTTATTACTTGTACTTCATACTTCCACCACAGATATAGGCCTTCTACTATACCTACTTGTGGATATAAATAAATATAAAATCGGCTACCCACAAACAGTAGTACTCAGGACTTAAGAATGCTTTTATGTAATCTGGTACTGACCATTTTACTGCTACTATTACTTCCTTTTACTCAATACTCCAAATAAATACATTTAGCTTAATTTATTCCACTGTCAGCAATGCAATATTTATTTATTTAAACAACTTGCTGCTAATAGAGGGATAATACAAGCATGACAGAAAACACAAAACCCTCTTTCTGGGACTCAAATGCTGTATGCTGGTGTGAAGAGGAACTGACCACATTGACCTAATAACCTTATCTACTTGTATTCTGTGCGTGGTTTGCGTATTGACAGAGCCGGGGCAGGGCATACAATAGATAGATAGTGTGTATTCTGTGCTAATGGGCTACTCTTATCACAGTATCACACAGGGCTGTTGTGAAAGTGAGGTGTTTACATCTTGACACAAACCTGAAGTGAGACATGAGAGAATTCACGTGATCTATATTAAAATAACTGTTGCACTTTACACATTTGGTAAATATGTTTTATGAGATGTTATGTTCAAATGCACGTCAGGAAAAATATAGAAACACACAAGTATAATTCTCATTCTGAAAATTCATTAATTGACTTTTATAGGAAATGATAGTTATTCAAAATATATAAATAACAAGTATATTTTTTTACAATCTTAAATTTCATTAAAACTCTCCAAATAATTTTACTAAAAGATGTATGGAACCAGTTATTAATTAGTTCAACACTGTGCACTGTTAATAATTGTGTTCTTTATGATATAGAAAACCACAGACATAAAAATACAGCATATACACTGCAAACTATAAAGTCTTGTTGCATTCTTGATTTTGGTTCTTGCAGATGACCACATAGACCAGAACTGGGATCAGAGCGACTGAGAGCAGGGTCAGGGTGAGGAGCAGAGCCGGAGGAGGGTCTGTGAACTCATCTCTGAAGCAGGCCCCAAAGAAGTGAGAGTGGGTTTGTAGAAAAAGCTCCTCAACTATAGTGTTAGGGTAGAAACAAAACAGTATCCTAGACACACGCTCCAGGCACAAAGTCATCTCGTTGTACGGTCTGAATGCACACAAAATAAGAAAATTGACATGACTAAAAATCTAATATGTGTATTCTGTTCATTTATGAATAGGTTTACAGGAATTGCCTTTAAACATATCTTTCTCACATTTATTCAGTTGCATGTGTTTTCTTGTTAAAAAAGTATATGAAAAACATGTAATATTACTGTGAGCTGCTTGTCAGTGGAGAATTCAAACTAAAGTATTAACATCTACATGGGAAGTGAGCAGGTGGTGGACCCTCCAGCTTCAATACTTTTAATTTACATTTGAGGATAAAAAAGTTATTTTTTTAATATTGAGTCAATAGACTTTTTTGATGGTGACAAAATGGATCCTACTGCCCCACAGAAAACACATATACACATGTGTGTAATACCTGATGATTTCTTGCATGCTGCACCACTTGTCCTCACTCACATTCATCATTTCCACATAAAACACTTGAACACAAAGATCATGACTAAAGTGATGAAGGGTCTCCCGGTGGCACAATCCCGGCGGCAGAATATCCTCCCAGTCCTGGAACGCCTCTGCAAACAGCACACAGGGATGCCAGCTTATCAGAGACCAACAACAAGCAATTAAGCATTTGGAAAAAAAAACACAACAGACATGCGACGCCAGTCTCCAAAAAATATCCTCAAAAAAGAGGCGCCAAGGCTGTTTCTGAAATGAAAGGTAAGTTGCCTTCCTTTGCTTCCTTAGTCATTTCCTCCAAAGTCAGTGCCTTAGCCCAAACACGGCTAATGGAGCAGCTTCAGAGAGAAGGAGCAGCAGCGTCACAGGCACAAATGCACCAAATATTCACATGTGAAAAGAAGGGCATGGATGTGTATCACCTTCGAATCAGCTTAAATTAATTTAAGGGGGGGGGGGGGGGGGGGGGCAGTTTGTGGGAAGGGGGTCACTACTATCACATATTCATGCAGTAGTAGTGACTCTTTCCCATTGGGGATTGAACACAACTTGTGCAGTGAGTGGTGACCTGTCCTTACCAAGCCCAGATCAGACCAAAACAAAGCAAGACACTTTGCACTTGAGAAACAGCCCTGGTTAAACTTGTGTCATATTGTGCATATTTGAACTGCATATTTCAACATCAATAGTCACAATAAACACAGCATGTATTTCAGTCTTTACTTCATTAAAAAATCACCACTTTTATCAAATGAAGCTCTCAGGAACAAGCCCCAAAAACACGACTCACAACTCTTAAAATGCACAAGCAACTGTCCAAAAATAAAAGCTGTAAGAAAGATGACTTGGCAACGATGACAACAACTATGGGAAAATATACTATCTGACTAAAGACTATTAACCCAGGGGAAGTGTGTACATAGAGCAACTCACCATTGTCCTCTGTAATAAGAGTTACATTGCTGTCCACTTCGTCCTTCAAAGTTAAATTAAAAGTTGTTCCTGAAATAAATATTGTAGAGTATGACCTTTAATGAAAATGTGAGTAAACATCTTTCAAAACATCTGCATGTATTTGATGCAAAACCACTGACCTGTATTCAGACTATTTAAACTTAAGTGATACCCAACTTTTTTCTCATGAATTAGTACTTTTAGTTTTCAGAAATTGTATTGTAAAGGCAGAACTCTGTGACAAAAATCAGACCACTACAGTTTACCCAGTGATGGATGAAGTACTCAATTTTATTAAGTAAATGTACAGATAGAGGTAAAAAGTTACTCAAGTATAAGTAAAAGTATCACATGAAAAAATCTACTTAAGTAAAAGTATTAAAGTATTTAAAAATGTACTTCAAGTGTAAAAAGTAAAAGTATTAAACGTAAGTGTTGTTGATTTGTATTAAATGTAGTGATATTGATTAAAAATGAAAAATATTTTAGTCAACAGTAACAAAACAAATCAATTTCCTTATGTTTTGTTGTTTATTTTTGTTTGCTTACAGGGCGGTCTTTCCTTTTCAGATGTGAATTCCAGCAATGCACCAAGGGTTTGTGAGAGCTACCATCAAGTTAGTAAGATTTAAATGCCTCTAATTTGTTCACATATCCTAAATATTATTACATTTCAGTCTAAAATGATATTGAAGAATGATCTTACCATTGCTGACTGCTGTCACTGTTTCATCCGTCAGCCTGATCAAAACATCTGTGTAGTTGTCAGATTGAGACTTTACAGCACCTGCAAATAAACAGATTATTACATTTTATTTTCTAAATCACAAAAATCTGACATCATCTCACTTTTCCGTCTCTGAACCAAGCCGAAAACCACTAGATTTTCTCTAAACCGCTATGTGTGAAATAAACAGGAAATTACACACATCCAGACTGAAGACGATGTAAAATTTGTACCTGTGAAGAGCAGCATCCCGAGCGCATAGAGGAAAAAGGGGGACAGGGAGGACAGAGGGGACAGAGGGGACCACGACGTTGCCATGACGCTGGACGACTGAGCGCTCACACATGTGACTAACCACAGCTGAGGGACAAGCCCATCCCACTGTAGCTGTCTTCCTTTAGACAAGAGAAATGTGAAAAGTGGTACTACATGGGACTATAAACCCAGAATTAAACCTGGACCAGGACTAAACTAGAACTAGAGCAGGACTGGGTACAAACCTGGACCAAAACTTCCATCTAAAACTTGTGTGTGTCCTAAACTTGAGTGTAAAATAAATTAGTACAGACTCCAAGGAAAAGCAAAACTGGATACATCGGTGACACAATCGCAATTTAATAATCTGGAACATTTATACACCCACCTGCACCGTTTTATATGGACTTGTTTTGTTTTTTTCTACTTGTATTGTATTTTAAACAGGGCGCCCATGAAAAAGAGAGTGTACTTATTGGGTTCCTCTGTATAAATAAAGATAAAGACGTTTTTTGCACTTTATTTTCCCAACGTCACATTATTCCTTATAGTGTGTAGCACCCAAGATTTTATGTAGATAGACAGACAGTACTTTATTCTTCTCTTTAAAGGAGAAATATCTGTTTTTGAATAAACTTTTTAAATTCAGTTGACACCAAAATATCGAAAAATATAATTATTGCAAATGCGGTTAGGGTTATTTGCGATTAGGGTTTTTCTTTATTATTTTTGCACAATTTATTCAACAAATAAGAAGACTAGAAAACAAGTATAAGACATATCACTGCAGCATAAATGCACATTATAGTTGTTAATGTCATAATCTAGGATAATATAATAATTCCATAAAAATAAAAAAATAAAAAAAACCCCGCCAATTTTGTGTATGTTATTTTAAAACAGTACATTCCGCCCTGAGCACCCACAGCGTACAGCATGATTCCTATCTGCTAATTGGTTGTGTGTGTGTGTATTTGTGTTTCAGTGGAAGTCGGTCTGTGTTTCCTGCCCCCTCTGAAGCTCTGAAGGGATTTCCTCATTCATTTAGAGCCGAGACAAAATACAACCAAATGGACAAAGTATGGCTGCTGTGTAGAAGTTTAAGGGAGCTGTGGAAATAACACTGCATGATAACAGTGATAACATGTTTTCATTTCATCATTTAAAAAATCAGTATTTAAAGGTGCACTATGTAACTTTTCTGGTGGAATATTCACAACCTGCTGATCTCCATGGAGATGTTATTGCATAGCTTGGAATGTTTCTCAATATAGCATTAAACTTGGTTATCCACTGACACAAGCAGCTGAGGCCAAGTTACAGGTCGGATCTGCTCACAGTAAGAATGTATGTCTCAAGACATTGTTCGGCAATAAAAAACACCTGTACTTCATAAATGCAAGACAAATACGTTTAATGCCATATTGTGGAATTTTCCAAACAAAGTAGTAATATATCCAAGGAGACAAGCAGAATATGGACCCTCCACCAGAAAAGTTACATAGTGCACCTTTAAGCTAATTGAGTCTCGACATTTATATATTATTCTTTTGGTGCCTCAAAAAGTTCACACTTTTAGACAAAGGCGTGTGTGTAGGCTGATATTTTTTTTGATATGAGCAGGATGTCATAGCTGAGTTTTAAGTCTGCAGTACTTGAGTCTGTGGAGACAGGAAATTTTACTTCAGCACTTGGTGATGAAAGACATTTCTTTAGGAACAGGAAGAGCTGCTACACAAACACATACATAAGATAAAATAACCACATGTAACTGTAAATGTGTAACTGTTTAGTTGACTTTTTTGTGTGTATGAAACCTGTGACCAAATCTGAGACTGAATAAGTGAATGAGTGAATAATCTGTAGTATTGTCTACACTTCTGAGTTCTGAAATGTCTCAAAATTGCTTTCTGAAAGACATTTCAGTTCACTGACTATTCATTATTGATCAGCTGTAGGTCAAATATATGGAGTTTAATGCACACCACAAAGTCCAATAAACCCTTCACTTAAATCAAAATTGTTGTGGTAATAGAAGCCTAATGATGTTTTCAAATGCAGTAGTTTTCTTATATATATTTCATTGTTTTGTATATTTATATTGTTTTTGTTTTACTCAGAAAAATAAGTTATAACTTAGTTTATAACTTAATCAGAATAAGCCATTGCCAGTGAACACAATTAGGAGCTTGCTTCGGCATATAAAACAAAGAATAATAATATAAACTATGGTAAAATAAAAATAAGGGCATGCATTAAAATAAGGTCAATAAAAATAAACTTTGATACACAAATACAAAATGTACAGTATGGGCAGAACAACAGTGCAAAAAAGCTCATGACAGTTGTAATTCTGGTGTAGGATCCATCACCTACTTGACTCCATGGAGGTGCACGTTGCCTAGAATCTTCCACAGCATGGCATTAAATGATCCACATTGCATTTATTCAGTTTTAGTTTTTTTTTGGTGGATTGCTCAAAAACATGCATTCTTACAGTGAACAGCGTCGCTTCCCCGCAGACTTGATCTGTAATTTGGCCTGGATGTGTCACCTACTTGCCTTGATGATGACAGATAATTTTAATGCCATACTATGGGACAAAGCAATAACATATGGAGACTAGTAGGTAATTCTATGAGAGACACAAAGTACTGATACCTTACACTGAAAGTTTAACCCACAGGTGGAGTTTGTTGCCCTCCTGCTCTGGTTCATGCCCAGGTGAAAGAGTGTCTTACCAGTTTCACTCTGATCTGCATTAACCACAATACAAACATATCACAGGAGGATACAGACGGCACTGGTACCACTTTAACCTCATTCTGATCCTGGCCTGTAAACACCTGGCTTTGTCTCACCAAACGATGCACTTTTCCCATCAGAAACAACCATCTGATCAGTTCTCAGGGTCGTGACACCGTCTGAAACGCCTGTGGTTTAGTGGGTATTGTTGTTTTGTTTAGAACATTCGGTTGCACATCACAGGTCAGGCTAAGGTTACAGAGGAGGGCATTGCCAGTGTGTGTCCAGTTGTGGGAAAAGAATTTAAGTGAAAGGTGCTATATGTTTATGAATCAAAATAATCAATGCAGTGCCAATGCTGTGCTGTAAAACATGGCTGTCATTGACTTTTGTGATCAGGATGCCAAAATTTCAGTGATGCACTGATGCGACACATTCCACTTTTTCACATTAAATAGCTTTAGGACCGAAAGTTTAACAAACTCCGCTTGCACTGAAATCAGAGCTTGTTTGTGCAAATGAGAGCCATTTGCAAAAATGGTTTCGGTTTGACCAAAACAGGCAGATGCCGTTGCTGTAATCATATTTTTACTTGTCTACTGTCTACTTCTTTGTCAAATTTCATGATTCTATGTGCACATTCTTTTGGCGTTGTCTCTGTACCCTAATGTACATTTTTTTGTGTGGGGGTGCTGGTGGCCCATTTTATTTATTTTTGTAAATTGAAAATAGCCATTTGCCAACTTGCATGTAGAGAAGCGCAAGTTTTGTGAGATTTCGTCATTGTTCACTGGGTGAAAAATATGATAGAAAGAAAGAGGAAGAATATTCTCATATGAAAACAATGTTTTTTAGCTGATGAACTACAGAGTCACACATTTACATCATGCCGAGGGCCCCTGGTCACTACGGGCACTTCTCATCACTTCACTCAGTGGCCACGATCAGCCCTAATGCCTTCACCAGCTTCTGGCGCTCGGGCCTAATTACAAAACTCATGTGTCTTGCCCAGGAAGTCAGAAAACAAGACTTACATATTTCAAGAAAAAATATTTATAAAAAAAGTTATTTTGAAATGTATCTTAGATTATATTTAAACCGATTTTTAAATATTTCTTGCACAGAACTGGTACAGTTAGGCCTGTCATAACAAATTTCAAAATCATTGAACTAAATATAGATGACAGGAACTAAATAGAAAAGCAGGATTATGCACAAAAACGTATTCCAAATGTACACTATTATTAAAAAATATGAACTGCAAGAAATAGATTACAGAATGTGACACTTAAGTAGTAAATGAGTCATAGAGGTTCATAATTCAATCTTCTACAAATTAAATCTCATTGTGATGCAGAAAAATAACCAACATTTCCCACTAGTACAAAGAAAAAGCACCCACAATAAATACTGACCCCCAAAAATGATTGTTCCTCCCGTAATATATTGAATAATAAACCATTGCAGTAATTATCATGAGTACACTGTGCCATTAGTCACCACCATAACTATTTCAAAGCTCAAATGTGGTCCATGAAGTTACATTAAGTACATTTCAGAGAGGAAAATAAGTCAACTATGAAGTTTATACTGTATTGTAATTTTTCCACTTCAGGTTCTGTAATTTGGAATGCAAAGGGTTAGAAAAATAGATCCAATCCACTTTATTTATATAGCACATTTCATAAACAAATTGTTTCCAAAGTGCTGCACAGAGACAAAGTGACATAAAATAAAAAGGAACAACAATCAAAAATAAGTAGGTGCTCATTTAATTTGACTAATAACTAACTGTACATAAAATCAATAAAACACATAAAAATAAATATAAAAAAAAACACAGAGGACCACACAACTCACGCGGTGTTAAAAGCCAGAGAATAAACGTGGGTCTTAAGATGAGACTTAAAACACTCTACAGTGGGAGCTGTTTGAACGTGGGGGGGCAGGGCGTTCCACAGTTTAGCTCCAACCACAGAAAAGGCCCTGTCCCCTCTGGTTTTAAGTCTGGTCTTAGGGACCACGAGCTGGAGCTGGCCCTCAGACCTCAGAGCGCGCACCGGGGTGTAAATTTTGATGAGGTCCGAGATGTAATCTGGGGCCAGACCATTCAAAGCTTTAAAAACAAACAATAAAATCTTAAAATCAACTCTATAATTAACAGGAAGCCAGTGCAAAGACGCAAGAATTGGTGTGATATGATCGTGTTTTTTGGTTCCTGTTAAAAGTCGTGCAGCAGAGTTTTGGACTAACTGCAGTCGGTAAAGCGAGTTTTGTGAAATGCCAGAATAAAGTGCATTGCATTAGTCCAGGCACGAAGAAATAAAAGCGTGCACGACTTGTTCAAAAAGTTTAAAAGATAAAAACGGTTTGACTTTGGATAAAAGCCACAGATGATAAAAACTAGATTTTAAAATGCCATTAATATGCTTGTCAAATTAAAATCGCTGTCTATGGTGATGCCAAGGTTGGTGACTGTGGGACGCACATAATTTTGAAGAGGTCCCACATCCGTGAGGGTACTGCCAGAGCCAAACAGTATAACCTCGGTCTTTGCTTCATTCAATTTTAAAAAGTTTTGGGCCAACCAAGCCTTGGCGTCACATAGACAGTCGAGTAGGGGTGTCAGGGAGCAATTGTCTTTTTTAGAAATTGGTAAATAAATCTGGCAATCATCTGTGTAAAAATGATATAAAAGGCCATGTCTTTTAAAAATGTCCGCAACTGGGAGAAGATAAAGTGCAAAAAGAATAGGCCCCAGAATTGAACCTTGGGGGACTCCGCTCACAAGTGGGGTGAAGGATGAGGTAGAGTCCCCCAACCTGACTGTGAAGGACCGCCCTGTTAGGTACGACCTAAACCAGTCCAGGGCAGTCCCCCTGACACCCACACAATATTCAAGACGGTTTAAAAGAGTTGAGTGGTCAACTGTGTCAAAAGCTGCAGTCAGGTCTAAAAGCAGTAAAATGGCAGAATTACCAGAGTCTGTCATTAAAAACAGGTCATTTAAAACCTTTAAAAGTGCAGACTCTGTGCTGTGAAACGCTTTATAGCCTGACTGGAAAGTGTCCAAAGTTCCGTTTGCATTTAGGAAAGGCTGCAGCTGTGCAATGACAGTTTTTTCTAAAATTTTCGACACTAAAGGGAGTTTAGAAATTGGTTGATAATTCGATAAAATTGTAGGGTCAAGACCAGGTTTTTTGATCAAAGGCTCAACAACAGCTTTTTTACAAAAAGAAGGAACAACACCAGAATACAGACTGCTGTTGACAATCTCTTTAACAAAATTTCCAATAGTTCCCCAAACCTCTTTAAAGAACCGAGGTGGGACTGGGTCTGTGGGACAGGAGGATGGTTTAAGTTTATTCACTATCCCTGTAAGCACAGACAAAGACACAGGCTCAAACTGACTAAAAACATTTGAGCACTGAGTTGTTATGGTGAGGTTGGAAGAAAGAGACAGAGTAGATAAATTAGCTCTAATATCCTCAACCTTACTATTAAAAAAAGACAGGAATTTTTCACAAGTGTCCCACGTCATCTCCAGTGTAGTGGATGGATTAGGGTTAAGAACAGAACCAATTGTTTTAAAAAGAACACGGGGTTGACTGCAATTACTTAAAACGAGTTCTGATAAAAACTTAGTCTTTTCAGCTTTAACAACATGCTGATAGTTTTTCCAGCTGCATTTGAGTATTTGATAATTCACCTCCAATTTATTATCTTTCCACTTGCGCTCAGCTTTACGGCACTCACGTCGTGCTGCGCGCGTGGTTTCATTAAGCCAGGGCTCTTGATTTGATTTTGGACGCAAGCCTTTCAAGGGGCTACATCATCCAAGACACAAGTACAAGTGGACAGAAATACATTCATGTGAGATTCCTTTCACTAAAACCATAAAAGCCAATAACAGAAATGAATACATTACAACCAGGTAACAGTTTCTTGGTCAGTGTGGTTTGAACTGTTTTATATTTTGTTTTGTTTTTTTTGTTTTGTTTGCAACCACAAACCGGCCACACCTGACACCTCAGAGTAAACAAGCTGACCTTTCATTTACACTGGCGACTCAAAAAAACAAAAACAAAAGTAATATATATTTATATATGCCTAAATATGTGTTTTTTCCCAAATGCATCAACTTGCTCTTTGATGATCACGTTGAAAAACAAAACAACATGTGAGGAAATAGCTCACAAGGTGCCTTGCAGAAAGTCACCAACCTGATGCTCCAGTGGTGGGGTGAGGCGGAGGTCAGTACAACAATAGCTGTGATTGGCTCATGCCCAGACACACATCCATATATTTACTGTGCATAACTCTCAAATAGACAACAATAAGCTCTGAAGAAATGGACAAGCTGATCAGTACCACCAGCACAAGTAAGGATACATTTAAAACTATAAATGTGTTTAAAAGTCTTATTGTCTACTTGGCACTTGGCATATATATATGTACAGTTTTGGTCCAAGTATATATATATAACTTTTTTTCTTTTTTCTTCCTTGACAGTTAGCAATTGGCATTGCCAACTCAAATATCATGCTACAAAAATTACTCACTTCCTCACTGTGGTTCAACATCTGCCCATGTAAAAAAGCTAATATTTCAGAGAGCTAATGCAACTAAAGGTTAAACAAATGTATACTCTATATGCCAGTATTGTATATATTCAGTGGTGACACTGTACTTAACTGTAATCAATGTTAATTGATATTCTAAATATCTCTTTCATCTGGGTTTTGTAGCAATAACAGCAATGCAAAAATGGTATATTGTGTCATTAGATGCAAATATTTACTATTTATCTAATATTTATTTAAATCAACTAATAATTTATGATTTCATTTTTATTTGTTAATTTAAATAAATATTAAATTCACATGAAATATTTGCAATTCTATTCTAACAGGAACAAATACGCTGAAATGAAAAAGAATAAGCTACTTCTATATGAATAAATCATTTCACTCACAGTTTTTGTTTAAAATCCATATGTTAAAAACAGCATTATGTTGTTCCATTATTTGAAGTAAAAGATGAAATGATACTACAGCTGCATGTAACATTATCATGTATGTTGGCCGTAGCACTGCACACATGACTCACTCTGTAGGTTAGTCACGCTGGACACGCTTTATGGTGCAATATGCAATAGCCTGACCATGAGGCAATCAGAAAACAACAAGGGGAAACTCTTTGTGCAATTCAAATTTTAGGCATGTTTAGGCGAAAAACTTCCTTGTCATAAGTTTTTTTTTAATGAAAATGTACATTCATTTACCATACTACATTTTAAAATGTTATTAATTAATTCCTGCACTATACACAAAAATTAATTCAAAATCAACTCCTCTCAGTAGTATCAATAATATTTAAATTCAAGGTAATTTCATATTGTTTTGAATATTTAACATGTTTGTACTGTGTCGCACCATTTAACCCCAATAATAAAAGAATAAATAATGTCTTACCTTTGCAAAATACCCAATATTTAGCTTCCAAAAAGCACCACAGATAAATGCACAGTGTTGTAGACAAGAGAGACAGTGGCTTAATGACAAATGAGATGAATATATTGTCATTAGAAACTTTTGTTGGCACGCGACACTGACTAATCTGTGGACCTGAAGCGACCCACGACTTCCCCTGTGCCAACGTCCCTTGCACCACTGTCACGCAACCTGCTCAAATACACCTCAACCCCACTCAAAATGAAATATCTCAGTCACAAGAGATATTTGATTTAAGTGATTTTTAAAATGTGGAAAAGCTCAATCAAGTCTACGAAATGACAATAGAAGAATAGAGACCAGATGTTCACGGGCTTCAACTTCCTATTATCGATGGGTTTTAGTATTTATTTGATTTATTTTATTGTTTATTTGAATGGATTAACAATTGAGTAATCTGATTCAGGTATTATGACTTTTAAAGTTTAGTTGGGAACCCAATGTTATTCCTAATATTTTCTCGCTCAGCTTGCTCTATGGGTTCACCTTTTATGGTAATGTTCAATCTGTCTTCAGAATGGGTCTTTTAAATAGAGAAACAAATAGATTTAGTCTTGTTTGCATTCACTGTCAAGCGTGATGCATTGAGCCAAACTGATTCTTTCTACAAACTCTGTGTTAATTTAGCGCCAATGACAACAGGCATTTTGCCCAACACCTAAACCACAGAGTCATCGCTGTACATATGAAGGCGTACTTCAAGACACTTCAGGCAGATCATTCACGTAAACGCATGAGAGAACTAGCCCCAGAATTGTTCCCTGGGGCCTGTGTTAATTTCACTTGAAGCAGATTTTATATTTTCAATGGCCACACATTGCGCTCTACTATGCACCATATTGTCCCAATCAGATAAATAAATATGATTCAATATATATATGATTTGTTGTCCTATTTCTGCTGTCTTATAGCAGGAAGCTGAAATCCATGAGTAGGGAATATTTTGAGGACTTTGCCCATTTAAAAGATTGTTAACTGGTATTGGTAATATAAAATTTCTTTAAACATGCCCCACCTGATCTGCAGCTTTTAAAAAAATGTACATTATTGAGGGGGTCTTTGGCACTGCCCATCAACATCAACAGACTTTTTGGGGCCCGTAACAAGGAGGCTCAAATTTGAAAAGAACAGAGGAAAAGAACAGAGTCAAATTCTGAGCCACTTAGACCATGCCCACTGTAATTATTTCCACTAAAAGACCTTCATTTCCAATTTTTCTTCAAATGACACTACTGATTTTTTCCTTCACAGCTATGGACGACTTCACATATGAATATTACACTTATGACTATGAGGACTACAATGACTCCACCACCAGCATGTATCTGGACCTGAACACTTCAGACTGGTGTGACCCTGGTGACCACGAACTCACGATCAAAGTCTTCCAGAGCTGCTTCTTCTGCCTCATCTTCTTCACAGGGGTTATTGGAAACTGTCTCGTCATCGCCACATTTTCTCTGTACCGACGTTTTCACCTCCGTTCGATGACAGATGTGTTTTTGCTTCACTTGGCGCTAGCTGACCTCCTCTTGCTCCTCACATTACCCTTGCAAGCCACCGACACTCACCTGGGTTGGATTTTTTCGAGTCCCCTTTGCAGACTTACCAGAGCCTGCTACGCTATCAACACATATAGCGGGTTAATGCTGTTAGCTTGCATTAGTGTCGACCGGTACATGTTGGTAGCGAAGGCCCAGGAGATGCTAAGATTGCGGCAGCAGATCTTAACAGGTGGCAAGATAGCTGCAGTTTGTGTTTGGCTAATTGCGGTGCTTCTTAGCCTTCCTGAAATTCTGTATTCTGGAGTCTCAGCCGGACATTATTGCGGCATGCAAATTAGTGGGAAGGTAAAAAAGGCAACAAATGGTGCCATCATTGTGATTTTCTGTGTAGCCTTTTTGGTGATGGTGACATGTTACTCTTCAATAGCTAAAGTTTTGTGTGAAGGTCGGAAATTTAATCGAGGTAAACAATGGCATGGCCAACGAACTCTGAAATTAATGGTCTGTCTTGTAGTCGTTTTTGTCCTATTTCAGTTGCCCTACACTGTGGTACTCTTGCACAAAATGGCCGTGCCCTTCTGTGGACTGCTCCTTGAATACATCACCTGTACATTAGCATACATGCGCTGTTGTTTAAACCCGATCCTCTACGCTTTAGTTGGGGTGCGCTTCAGAAACGATGTTGTTAAACTGATCTCGGACTGTGGGTGTCCATGTGGACCCAAAGGCATGGCTCACACTCTTAGCTCCACCTCCATGTCTCCTCCTCTGGCCGTCAGCTCACCTTGTTCACCCATGTCTCCAGACAGAAGCACAAACAGCACCAGTGACTCCACAAAATTCAAGTTCCCAAATAGCAAAAACAGTTCTGGAGCCAGCCACCAGAGGGCTGTTAAACGGTGACATTTTCAGGACTCTTGACTGTACAAAACACATATTTTGTTTTAAATTGTTAATTGCTAAGACAACGGTGCATCACTCTGAAACAGCAGGCAATTGAGTAAAGGTAATGTGGACAATAACTGCAAAATTTGAAAATGTATTTTATTTGAATGTAAATAAGCATTTTTTACTAGTATGTTTATCATTTCATGTTCTCTGTTTGTTTAAAATGATGTTGCAATAAACTGTATTGACCTACATAGTCACGACCGCGGTTATAAACAGTAAGACAGTGAGAGTTTGTTGTTCATCTTCATCACGAGACAAACGCAGACATGCAGTGAAAATTTACAATGTTTAATGTGGCTTTTTTTTCACTCCAGACCACAACTTATCAACAGCACATGTTTTTGTAAGAAAATTAGGCTTTTTCCGTCTTTCGGGGAAGTACAACATGCACATTGCATAAAAACAACAACAACAAAAAAAACCAAACCTACAATCACACATTTTTTTTCTGAACAATTAGGGATCATTGGTAAAGTAAATTATTTTAATAATGTAATTTTTTGTTAATTGTCACTTTGTGTTATGTAAATATTACTTGTGCATTCTCTATTTTTATGGTTTCATTAAAAAAGTATCAATAAACATAAACAATGTAAAGAAAAGAGCATTTCTGTTTTCAATCAATCAATCAGTCAATCACGGTCACTGTATTTGTCCCAGACGAATAATTTGAAGACATTGAGCAGTAAAATACGATAAAAATAGAAAAGCTCCAACAAAAGTTCCAGTGAAAGACAGAGTAACCAGATCTATGTGTCAGGAATGAATCAGTAGAAGCACAATGTAGATAAGGCTATCCAAAAAGTCATAGTATACCAAAAAGTCATAGTATACCTACAGAGATTGCTCATATGGACTACACTACATTATCTGAATATATAATTTTGTAGAAATTAGCAGTAGACTCATCTCACAACCAGGTCAGAGTAATTTTTAGGAGTAGTTTCCTTCTTTAATTAGCCTTCTGTAACAGTTTGAGCACTAGATGTCAGTGTTACATAGCCCATAAGTTCTGTCACTGTCAGGACAAGGGAACATTTTCTCACATACTGCAGATGTGTTAGAGACACACAGTATTTTTTAGGAGTTTTTTCTTTTCATTTGAGTGAGAAGTGTTTTGTAGTTCAATAGAAAAAAAAATCACATAACTATAAAACTATAAGATCTGATATAGGCATTACATCTATACCATTGCAAGATATAAGCTCAGTGCCTTGGTAGGGGTCTACACATTTATCCATGGAAAAGCTACACCCATGCACCCACTCTACATGTTGTATTTATGAAAAATGCACATTACAGACATTGTGAGGGCCCTTCCTGGTAAAGTACATCTACTCCCCAGTCCAACGCCCATGCATTTCTCTATTACTAATTAAAGGTACAGTATGTAACTTTCTGGAGGTGGCATGTCACCTGCATGATTCCATTGATATCGAAAGTTAAAACCATATTTCAGAACATTCTCCATGGTGACAGATGCATTTTATGCCATGTTGTATTCTAGCTAAAGGAACAACATTACCATGGGAGTGAGCAGGAGGAGGCCCTCCTACATGCTAAATAAAAGTCATATTTTAGTGGAGCTGCACGCCTGCTCACAGCAAGGACAGAATAAATAAATAATAAAAAAAACAAAAGCAAACACAAGTAGTTTTTAGACTATTTTTGGCTGGTTCCCTATGCCATTATAGATTGTGAATGTAAAAACCACAATAAAAGCATCATTTTGTCCCGTCTGAAAGCGATGCTGGTTCACCTGTTCTCAGATGTCAGTCTCTGTCATCACGTCTCATTATATTCTCATTCCCGGTCAAACAGCGGCTCACGGCTGGCTGCTTATGTCCTCACTCTTCACTATGGACCCAGCAGGTGTGGCCAGACATCCAGGTATCACTATAACACTCTTTATTTATTAACCACAGCTTCCAGTATATGTGCACACAGTCATCTTGTAGCCATTGGTAGTCAACAAGCTGCTTACAAACACAGCAAGAAGTTACGTCATGCCCTGGACAAAACTTGTGAATGTGCTTAGCCGGTTTGATCCTCTTTGGTAGCCGTAGTCTGGTTTAGTGCTACAATTGTGGTTTGTTATTGTGGGAAGTTGTTGAGTATTAGGTGTGCTCGCATGATGCAAAGGGTTTAAATAAAGGTTTTAAGATTAAGGCATGAAGCATAACTGTTGGACTGTTTGTTTCCTCTGCAAAGGCAAACCTAGAGGGAAGTGAATGAATGTTTTGTGAATGAAAACCTTTATTGAATTCTAAAGGTATCAATTTTTAGAGATACAACATTTTTAGAGCTACTACATCACCCCTATCCTCACACAACTCCACTGACTCCCTGTACAATACTGCATCCAATACAAGGTCCTCCTCATCTACCTAGCCCCTCCCTATCTCACCGACTTCCTCCATCAGCACTGTCCCACCTGCCATTATTATTAATATTATTACAAAACTCAAACTATAGGCCTAGATCTGAACTAATAGTTGTAATAATGTAATAACCTATAACTTGAGAAAAACAAAATACTGTTAAGTGTATAAACATTGTACTGAAAATATGAAAAAACAGATTCAGTAGTAAGCAAACAACAACAAAAATGGTACACCTTCTTCTAGTTTCATTTGCTGCCCCCCGAGTGACTGGAGTGTTACTGCTAGTGTTCTAGTAAAGCAATTAATAAATAGCAATGCATTCAGTAAGTTCAATTAATCAGCCCAGCCAAATGAGAAGTGAAAAACAAAAAAACAAAAAAAAACCCAAAACAACAAAAACAAAACAAAACTAAAACTAAAAAACAAACAAAAAAACAACACAGAAACAAACAACAAAAAAACAAACAAAAAATAAAAGAAAAAACAAAACAAAAAAAACCCACAAAATAACCCCAAAAAATGAAATAAAATAACCCCCCATAATAAAAAATAAATAAATAAAATAAAATAATCAAAAAAACAAACCAAAAAAAAAGCCCAAAAAACAAAACAAAACAAAAAACTACAAAAAAACAAACAAACAAAAAACAAACAAACAACAACAAAAAACAAAAAAAAACAAAAAACAAACCGTATTAACAATGTGGTAATTTGCTTGCTATTTGTCTGGAGTCCCCAAATAAAAACAAACCTAGACTGCTATTTTAAGAATCATCCTAAAATGATCTGTCTAAAAATGCATTTTCATTAGCCAAATTTCTTTTCAGTCCTTGAATTAGTGTCCACAGATTGCTACAGCATTAATTTAACCCATAAAGTTCAGTCCAAAACAAACCTGCCTGTCCTTTAACTGTCGGCGCTAGGACCCGGGCACCTCCCCGTGTGCGCGTGGAGCTCTATGGCACTGCTGCGCGCGCCTTCTCTGCGTCTGTCCCTGTTTCGGATAGACGGAAAGGAGTTGCTGCTTTCTGGATCCCCTCTTCTTTTTTTTTACCTTCCCGCTGTGTTCTCTCATCATTGCAATTTTTTTTTTTTTTTTTGATATGGAAAGCAAAGAACCAAGCACCTGCGGCAGCGTTGAGAAGGAGGAGTTTCCATCACTACTTGCTAGCCTAACTAAGTCTGTTTACATCCCAGCACTGCGTCTTTTTGACTAGAGTTTTTCCCTTTTTATCGTTTAACGTGTCAATTTGTGGCTGTCAACGTTTAAAACCAGCCCCCTCCCCCGTTTTCTCTTTCAGTCATTCAGCTGTCATTCTGCTTGTCACTTGCCTCAGTGGAGTTGGCTACCCCTTTCTTTTCCCTCTAGGATTTCATAACATGTAACGACACTCTTCTTCTTGATTGACTATCCAAAATGGACTCATCAGCGGGGGTCAAAGGTCACGTGCCACACTTTACTAAAAACTTGACATTTTAAGTTTTTGAAATAGAGATTTTTTTTAAGTTAATAGTAATCATGGGGAATACACCTGGAAGCTTGGACATCCCAGGCAGAGATGGTACACCTGGATCAGTTGGGCCCCACAAACCAGGGGCCAAGCTCCCCATGCCACCTGAAGAAGAGCTGTTGGAGCGCTTCAGTGCACTTCTGGTAAGTTCAGGAGGATCCAGGGCATGCATGTTGCACTTTGAAGGAGCAGTTGAAATAACAATATAAAGTTACAAAGAATGTGGAGTATGTTGTGAGGCTTATCTGAGTGCCAGGTACACAATGCCACTGTGAAAGATACAAAAAAGACCTTTATACTAGAAACTGGAGTTAATGCTACTTTACCCCCACAAGGATTTATACAATAAGTCAGCTTTGTGCACTGTTTAGCCCATTGCCCAAGCTTAGGAGTTGAAAGCCACACTCATAAGTAGGTCTACACATATTTATCAGGAAACAGCGATAAATGTAATAGTTTGAAAATAAAGTGTATGCCTTCTATTTTAGTTTAGCCAACTTATTTGACATTAAAACTAAAATCTATACATAGCCATTTAAAACCATGTTTCTAATCCATGCAGCATCCCAGCCTATTTGAATTGTAAACTAACAATACATTTGAATTGCAGACTAACACGCAGAGTATATTTGAATAGTTATAGTTAGTAAGGTTAAAGGTTAAAGAAATTACAGTTGATTTAAATGCTTTGTCTTAGGTACGACTACTGCTACAAGTCTTATCATGACATGTGATTCTACTCCAACTACCTCTGCTACTACTATTACTACTATTACTACCACTATTATTACCACTACTACAACTTTCAATTCTGGCTCTTGTTGCTTGTACGCTACCACTGATTATTACAAAATACTTCTTTAAATACTTGTAATTATATGCCGCTGTTGTTATTATCACTAATTAATTTTGTCACTAAAAAGTCAATCCAGCCTTGCAATGAATAATACTTGAACTAATTACTTTCCACATCTGCCACAATCATTGATTTGTTGTTTCTAAAATTGCTAACGTGTCGCCACCATTCCTCCACTAACTTCATTTAGTCTGCACTGCACTTTTGGCTGTCTTTTGTTTTGCGACGTGAGCATGACAAGCTGAAGACATGCCAATCGGGTGACACCAAGAAAAAATCAACAAAGGAATATTTCAACACGTTTAGGGACAATTTTCCAGAGAGATATTTTGGATATGTAGCCAGACGACTTGCTCCGTGATTAACTGCATTCCTTCTTATCGTTTCTGATAATAATATGTGACAGAGAGCAACAGGCCACAAGCTTACTGTCAACAGGCTGCATTTTAGACATTGGCATCTACCATCCAGAGGGCAAGGGTAATCACTTAGGTGCTTGTAAATTGCCTCCTCTGCATTGAGCTGGTTTCAATCAATCGGAGGAATTAAACAGCTCCTCCATAGTCCAAGCTACTGTAACTGGCAGCATTGGAATTCATAATATTTCTAAGCAATACAGAAGAAATGTGTTTTATAAAGCAGTTTTTACTCAATAATAGTAAAAGGAAGTGGTTCTCAAACTATTCACACTGAGTACCATCTAAGAAAATATTTAGGCTATATTTAGGCACCACCAGATAAACTATGTCTATAGTAGGTCAAACCAAGGGTTAAACTCTAAACAAAAATATCAGAACTACCACATCAGAACTAAGGACTAACCATAAGGAGGAGAAAAATGTGTGGTGGTGATGATAATGATGTTAATTATGCTGATGAAGAGGTTGTGTGTGGATGAAGTTGAGGTGGTGTCAGGATAGCCATCTGACTTAAAACGAAAAAGGGCAAGTCTGTGAAATCAATTTATGTGTGACCTGAATACTACATCATAGTAGAGAGAAAGACAGATTACGTTTCAATCTTTCAAAAATTACATAGAGCTGGCTGAGAATTTCCAGTCAAAGTAGAAAAAGATAATTGGGCTGTCTAAAAAAAGTATGAAAAGACATCAGTAGTGAAATTGTTCCTAATCTTGGGCAAATGTTTGTAATTGGACAGATCTCTGCCAAACACTTTTTGGCACATGACTCATTTTCCCTAATCATGGCTTCATCACTCTTCATTCTAGAGACAGCTTGTGGTTTTAGTTGAAGACTTCCTTGTACTATGTGGACAAACAATGTAGCATCCTGACTGCTACATTATAATACCATTTCTGTAACTCTTTTTGATTACTACTACAAATATGTTGATATTTATTTATTTATCTTTATTTATACAGGGAACCCACTGAGAGCACTTGGGCTCCCTTTTCAAGGACACCCTGTTTAAAATACAATACAAGCTGAAAGAATAGTACAAAGTACAAGTATATAAATCCATATAAAGCATTAAAACAAGTGTGTATAGACGTTTGTGACCAGATTACCAAATTGTGTTTGTGTCACCAACACATCCAGTCCTGCTTTTCCGTAGAGATTCCGTTTTTGTTAAGCAAAGCAGCTAAAATGAAGATAGGACTCTTTATCAAGTAGACACCAACAGTTTACTGTGAAAACCTTTCAGTGGAATTTCTGATAATGCATTAACTAGACAACAACATACCGGTATTAATTTGCAATAACTGCTGTATAAGTAGTAGTCTATCCAAGTACAGCCACTATACAAACTAAAAACAAGCTGCACTAGAACTGAAATGGGAAAAAGGCTTTTGGTTATTTTGCTTCCCAAAAATGAAAATACATTTCAAGGACATGCAAAACTGGATGTGTCAGTGCCACAAATGCACTTTGATAATCCGGTGATTAACATTTATAGTCACACCCGTGCCTGTTTGTAATGTTTTAAATGGACTTATGTAATTATATGTTTTGTTTGTTTTTGTTTGCTTGTTTCTGTATTTTAACAGGGTGCTCATGAAAAAGACAGTATGAGTGCTCTCATTGGGCTCTCCCTGTATGAATAAAGATAAATGAATGAATGAAAATACTGCACTAAGGTAGTAGTAGTAGTAGAAAGTGTCATAGTAGTAGTAGTTTTAGTAGTGTCAGTACATTCAAGTTCAATAGCATAGTTCAGTAGCATTATTTCATAACAAAACTCAAGTTGGTTGAATTGATGAATGGGTTTATTTATTAGCAAATCTTTTCCAATGAATACTGCTAGCGCCATTAGCACAATTGCTCCTACTAATTATGAAAATGCATATTAAATTAAAATGTATGATAGCTACTCCTGCCCTTTACTTGCCCCTGCCATGACTAAACACAAGGACAGTATTTTACATGGCCAGTTTGCATATGATTTCCACATTGTTTTCCATGTTGCTTTTGCCAACTACCTTTAGCCTGCAGTGACAACAAGCATTACCTCATTACTTTTAAATCCCTATACCTCGAACAGGTGTCTTTTTATCGCAGTAGTTAATAATAGATTTGCAGATTTCACAGACAAAATGTAGACCATCTTCTTCTAAGTCTTCTGCTGACTCCGCAAAGCTAATCCTTGCTCTAAATCCTGATATACTCCGTCTGCATACTAACAAGTGTGAAGAGAATCCCCAATACGCCACACTGATCTGCTGCAGAGGTAAAGATACAGATAGGTAAAAGCAGTGAGTGGGCTTTTCAATGCAATTATGACTTTGTGCTCCCATGTCACCGGCTAATAAGAGCGCTCCAAGGCTCAAAGCAGCAGGCTCGGTTTCATCACTGTTTTACATAACACTTTGCATATTTCTCAACAGGGAGAGCAGCAGTGGGTGGACTTGTAAATTTTTCTCCAGCAGACACAGAAATAGAGCTAAGAAGAGATTAACTTAAAACTAAAGCATATTAATTTACAACTTGATACACATAGGAATAACTGTAAACATCTGAGCTATGTTATGTGAATGTATTCTTACAACTCTTATCATATTTATTTTCTACAAAAACGACCGAAGTCCAATAATATTACTGAACTATCTCGTGAATATGTCAATCCGGCTTCAAATTCACAGAAACCATGCATCATTTAGTTGTACAAAACGCTCCACTCTGCTCCGCTTCACTTCAGTATGCAGTGTAATCAATCTTTACTTTTCCCAGTGGAACAAATTGTGTTTTTTTGTCTATATGCAGTAAACTGGAATATATTGCCCAACTGTTTATAACTATCTTCTTACAAGACACATTTAGCCTTTTGAATATGTGCCAGTTCCAAAATGGCGTCCAACTGAACCAACATTTAAATTATTTGTGTATTGAGCTCAGCATCCTAAGCAGCTTAGACTTCACTCTCCCAAGACGCTTCCTCTAGCTCGTCTGTGGTAAAAGTCATGTGACTCCCAGAGCATGTGACTCCCACATAGAGCTGGGCAATTTTTTTGAGATTAAGTTATTTCATTTGTCAGTAATGGGGATTTTTTATGGAAGTCTACAGCCAATCCTATGTCAGTAAACGAATGTGGTTTGGAACAGAGTTCAGACTTTGAACAAAAATTACTTTTTTAATGACAGTAATTAAAGTTAAAATAAATTTGAAAATCTAGGTCAGTCAATATAAGGAAAATGCATTGATATGTATTTTTGTCATATCTCCAAGCCCTACCCAACACGGTAAATAGTTACAGTTTTATATAGCTCATTTCCACCTTCAAGGCTCTCAGAGTACTTTACATCAAGGAACCACTCACCTGTGGATCTGTGCGCTCTACCAATGATGTTTTAAGTTGAGAGTGGGATTTAAACTGCCAATCTTCAGATCCATAGACAAACACTCTACCAACTGAGCTACTGTCACCTAGTAGAACATGGCTATTGAACCAAAGTCATATATGGAAATAAATAATTCATGAAGTATATCTTTCTGAAATGATAACTAACATATGCCTATGTCTGACGCAGCAGACCAAATCCAACTGCAGTGTATTGAGCGGCCAGCTGCATTCATCAACCCTGATTTATCAGATCCACATTCAGTCCAGCAACACTATTGATCCCCTCCTCTCTGCTGTTCCTCTCTCTCCTCTGTCATCACTGCACTTTTAACCTGTATTTTTTAGGGGTGGGACGAGCCAAGACACAAAATAAGCTTCACGAGATAGTGAAGGGGACATTTTGATATAAATTAGAATGAACAAATTGCTTAGTTTACAGTTTTTATTGAGTACTTGTGTCGTTGTAACGCTGCTTTTTTTCTCAAAATGTTAACTCACCAACCATTTTTTGTCCAATCCAAATGCAAACATATGGGGGAAAAAAATCTCACAAGATAATTTTTTTCAAGTGTGCACAATCTTGTAGCACTTTGATCTCATGAGATCTTGTGGCACAAGATCTTGTCCATCCCTACTATTTTTATCTTATGTTGGCCTCCCAAGGTTACATTTGGCTGTTTCTTTGAGCTCAAGTATCTGTTTGGAATCGTTTTGAACAATCTGCAGTTTTGGGCACTTACTGTTCACATTGAAATTGTAATGTATTTAATAACAAAGGTTCAGTGCATTGTAGGAGGTAAAGTTAAGAAAAAACATTGCAAGCAACAAGCCTGATTTGAATATGTTTTTGCATTTTGTTTAGGTTATTTGTAGTGTATTTTTATGGTTAGCCAATAGGCAGAGGTGGGGAAAATGGTAGGTTTCAGATGCCATACTTTTAGTGCTATTTGTAATATACTGTATTTTACGGTGTGAGTAAGTCTACAACTGACCAACTCTTTATGTTGACATTCTGACATTGCTTGTTCAGAATCAGATATGATTTAGTTTTCCAATTTTTAAGTCTGTACTAGATTTTGTGCATTATTTAGTTTTTTGTCCTTTCTAATTAGGGCCTGAGCACAACTTTTGCAAAAATGACCAGATCTGGATGGACTCAATGTAACTTTTTTGTGTATCGATGACCTGGATGTAATGATACGTGCTTTAAATTTCTATCTTTAAAAATGTCTCTCCAGTGTCCCCTGCAATATTAAAATGGAATAGACAAATTTAATTAGTCATAGGCTAATGAAATTTGGTACACACATTATGAACAAATGCCAATGAAGACCACAAATGATCTACGTCCATATTCACATGGCCATTCCTCAATTCTTTATCTGAGCCTGAGCAAAAAAGTCTATGGAGACCACACCCTATCGCCAATGTGAAGGCGGCCATTTTGAATCAGAATATGCTAGGCCTCATACTTTAACGAACTTGTCCTATGTTTTTTATCTGATGAACTCCAAACTGAAGCAGCATCAGGACATATCTAGGAATAAAATTTGTTAAAAGATTTTGCCAAAGTCTCAGGTGTGGTCATAACAAGGTCTTAGCAATGCGGCCATTTTGAAAGCAATATTTTATTCCGGCAGTGGTAATTTTGGGTTAAAAGGCAGCCTTCCCACTGAAGCGTTCCTTTTTGTGGTCACAAGAGCTCCCAGGGCCCTTGATCACGTCTGGCAGTTTTAATTACAAGTTTGATTTTAGTCTTACAAATACTCAAATATATGCAATAATACTTAAGTAGACATTTTTCTTATACGTTTTTTTTATATCTTATTTGTCTATTCTACACCTCTGTACATAGGACACCAGCATGTTTCAGTTGGTGGATGTGTAAGTGTGACTGTGCTTATTAAAAGTTTCCAAGGACGACTTCCGGTTCCGCTAGCGAGAGGATGACAGCTTGATTCTCGTGAGCCCGACGGTTTTTTTTTCAAAATAACTCCCAAAAACACGCTTTCTACAAATACTGGTGATACTGATTGAAGATGGAAACGGGAGTTTCGACAAGAAGTAAGAAAAATGCAAATACGAATGACGAAGACACCGAGAACCATGGCGAAAAAGGCTGCTCTTCGGAGCTAGCGAGAGCCCACGAGGGTGTGGATATGTCTACACCTGAGCCTACGCTCTGGAATATCCTGAATGAGATCCGTGATTTCAGAAAAGATAATAATGATCAATACTCAGACATTAAAAACGAACTGAGAAGAGTCAATGAGAGAATAGATGAAGCGGAAGAGAGGATTGAAGAGACAGAGACCGTGTTACAAGCAGCATCCACGCTAATCAAGAGGCTAACGGAGCGCCAAGCTAGCCTGGAAGAGAGGCTGATAGATCAAGAGGGCAGAGCGCGGAGGGAAAACCTTCGCATTTATGGTATACCGGAGGACAAAGAGGGGTCAGATATGGTCAGTTTTTTGGACAACTTGTTGAAAAGGGCGCTGGATCTTCCTGCTGATCAGGCACTTGGAATCGAAAGAGCACACAGAGCTTTGACAGCCAAACCCAATAGCAACACTCAAGCTAAGCCGCGCTCCATCGTAGTGAAGTTTGGCAGCTACCGCATTAAAGAGGAGATCATCAGGAAAGCATGGCAGAAAAAAGAAGTGTATTGTGACAACGTGCGCTTCTTTGTTGATCATGACTTTCCCATTGAAGTGCTAAGAAAACGCAATGAATACGGAGAGGCCAAAAGGGTGCTGAAAGAGAAACGTATTAAGTTTCAGACTCCATATCCAGCCAAGATGCGTGTTTTCTACAATGAAGGCACGCGCATTTATAAAGACGCGGCAGAAGCAACGAGGGATATGGCATCCCGGGGGCTCCCTGTCAGCCTGGTGAAATCTCCAACTGCCCTCGACCAAGAAGAAATACGGCTTTTGTCCACCTGGTTACCTGCGAGGGGCCGGCGCACCCAAGGCGGAGACGGTCATCGCGGCTCGGCGGGGGAGACAGCGCTGCAGGGAGACGCGCACGCTCGAGTTAGAGAGAAGCTCCAGGAATTTCGAAGGCGCGCCCACACAGAGGACTAACGGATCCGGATCACTATTCCAGACCTATGTCTATTAAGACAGGTTATCTTTTCCACTTTTATGAGAAACGCCATGACTATTAAGGTAAATACACAGTCAAATCTGGTTTTCGTGCTCTACTTCTTTTTCAAAGTTGCTACTTTTACCGAGTCGGGACTTAAAATGCTCCCTTATTTCTTCTGTACAACATCTTGCTAGTATGTGGACATATCATAGGGCCCCACCTTCTCAACGAGGTGGGACTTTCCCCTATCTGGACCCACACCACACAGGGTCCTGTAGGGCTCATTTAATACGAGCCTCCGCCTTGGAAGCACCTGTTATGTTCTGTTATATTGTGTTCAGTGTTTTGTCATTTTTATTATTTGTGTTCTTTTGCTCTTTGGGAGAGAGCTTGTTGGTGCACAAGTTTAAACATATAGGAAGATTTATTTATTTTATTATTTTAATTTTTGGTTTATTTTATACGCGGGATAATTATATTGTATATTTAATACGCTATGGGTACAAAAGATATTAAAATTGTTTCTTTTAACGTGAAGGGGATCTCAAGTGCAGCTAAGAGAACCAAAATATTATCAAAAGTTAAACGTGAAAATGCTCAAATTGTACTTTTACAAGAGACACACCTCTCACCCTCAGAACATGAAAAGCTGAAAAGAATGGGGTATACAAAAGCTTACTACTCATCATACAAGGGAGGAAGAAGACGAGGAGTTATTATATTAATATCACAAAAAATACTCTTTGAATATGTATCTGGGGAGTCAGATAAAGAAGGAAGGTATATAGTGGTTACAGGGAAAATAAACAACGTAATAGTTACTATTTGCAATGTCTACGTCCCACCTGGAAGTAACTTTGCATTTTATAGAAGGTTGTTTGACTTAATGATTGGAGCACCGGGGACTGTAATCTGTGGGGGTGACTGGAATATTAGGCTTAATCCTAATTTAGACACATCCAAAAATATACCCACAACGGCACTACATAATAAAGTCAATAATTTAATGGGAGAGTTAGGCATAATAGACCTTTGGAGGGACTTTTACCCATCTAGTCGCGACTATACGTTTTATTCTCATCCACACGATACCTACTCCAGAATAGATTACTTCTTTGTGTTAAAGAAAGATCGTTATCGAATAGGTAGTTGCGCTATAGGCTCTATTGATTTATCTGATCATGCCCCTATTTTCTGTACAGTAGATATTGGAGATACACCACGAAATACACTATGGAGACTCAATACAAGTGTTTTAAACAACCCTCAGTTTGTGGCTCAGATGAGACAGGAAATAAAATGTTTTTTGGAGATTAATGATACAGGTGAGGTGGACCCAGATATAGTGTGGGATACTCTAAAAGCTGTAATGCGAGGGAGAATTATCTCTTGGTGTTCACACAACAAAAAAATAAAACAGCTCAAACATATGGATCTTAATAGAAGATTGAAAGACCTTGAAATGCAACATAAAGATAAACAGTGCCCAAAACTTTTAGAGGAGATGAAAAAAACACGGAATGAAATAAATCTACTGTTTTCACAAGAAGTTGAAAAAAAGTTTGTCTTTGTGAAACAAAAATACTATGAAGCAGGCCCCAAAGCTGCAAAAATACTCGCAAGAAGACTGCAGAAAGAGAGAGCTGAAGGTAATATATACAAAATTAAAGACCCAGATTCAAGTGCTATACTGTATAAACAAGAGCAATTACAGGAAGCATTTGAAAAATACTATAGAAATTTGTACACACAACCACCTATAGAGGGTGAACAAAAAATTGAGGCATTTCTTGACTCTCTTAATTTACCCAGACTATCCGAGGAACATAATAGCATTTTGACAGCTGAGATAACAGAAAAAGAACTCAATAGCGCCATCTCCAAGTTGAAGGCTAATAAATCTCCTGGCCCAGATGGCTTTCCTCCAGATTGGTATAAATCACTCAGATCTGAACTAACCCCATGCCTTCTCAAAACAATTAACATGGTCATGAAAAACTCAAAGATGCCACCCTCATGGAGGGAGGCAGTTATTTCAATTATTCCCAAAGAAGGTAAGGATAGACTGGAGTGTGGCTCATACAGGCCAATTTCAGTACTAAATGTTGATTATAAGTTATTTACAAGTATTCTTGCGAAAAGACTGGAAAAATTACTTCCATACCTTATACACACAGATCAGACTGGTTTTGTTTCGCAGAGACAAACACATGATAACATTCGTCGTTCCTTACATATTTTACATCACATTCATCAGCATAAACTGGAGGCTCTGTTGATAAGTCTAGACGCTGAAAAAGCATTTGACTCGGTCAGTTGGTCTTTTCTATATAAAGTACTGGATAGATTTGGTGTACATTCAAAATTCATTCAAGTTATTAGTACTCTATACAATAAGCCATCTGCCAGAATAAAAATAAATGGGCATCTTTCAAAATCTATCAAATTACAGCGTGGATCAAGACAAGGCTGTCCCACATCTCCAATTTTGTTTGCTCTTTATATTGAGCCCCTGGCACAGTGGCTAAGACAGACTGAAAGTATAAAGGGCATCAGCATAAATGGAGAAGACCATAAGGTTGCTCTGTATGCAGATGATGTTTTGGTCTATCTATCTGATCCTACTATTACGTTCCCAGAGGTGATGGCACTTTTACAAACATTTGGCAAATACTCAGGATATAAACTGAATATACAAAAGACCCAACTTTTATCTTTCAACTATTCACCTCCAAAACAAATTCGTGACAAATATGTTCTTAATTGGGATCAACAAATACTGAAATATTTGGGTATTTATTTACCAAAGGATATTGCAACACTGGCAGAAATTAATTACAGCCCTTTATTAATAAAAATTAAAGAAGATATCAGAAGATGGAACTCTGTTTCCTTTCTGAGTCTGAGCCACAGAATTGAAAGTGTGAAAATGAATATACTCCCAAGATATCTTTTCTTATTCCAAGCTCTTCCAGTGGAAGTTACTTCAAAAGAATTCTCAGAATTAGATAGAATAATTTCTAGATTCATCTGGCAAGGAAAAAGGCCCAGGGTTAAATACAAAACTTTACAGCTTTTAAAAGGAGAAGGGGGCATGGCCCTACCATACTTTAAAGGATATTTTTATGCTGCACAACTCAAGCCTCTTATTAATATGTGCTCCCCGAAATTTCAAGCTAGATGGAAAGATATAGAACTTGCAGATAAAGATCCACCAATACATGCAGTCTTGGCCCATACAAACTTGGATTCTTATATCAAAGATATTAGGAATCCATTTATTAAAACTCAATTAAAAATTTGGATGAAAGTAAAAGGAGAATATCTGTTAGATGAGAAAATACAAATCATACAGTGGTGTGCTTTTGATCCAGGATTTAGGCCTAACTTAATGGACAATACTTTTAAACGATGGACCCTAAAAGGAGTGACAACTTTTTACTCACTTACAGAAAATGGTAAATTTAAGGACTTTGATAGTTTGAAGACGGAATACCATCTTGAAAATAATGATTTTTTTAGATATCTGCAATTGAGGAATTATTTTGAACATAACATTTGGGTTAAAACAGATCTTAATGATCCAATACTTGCAATATTCCTGAAAGCTTATAAGAACAATACAATCAAAGGGGCCATTGCTAACTTTTATAAAGGATTTTTGGCAAAAAAGTCACATTCAACAGAATATATCAAAGAAAAATGGGAGACTGAAGGAGGACTGATAATATCAAATTATGATTGGCTGAATATTTGTGAATCTCAATGGAAGTGTACTAATTCTCATAGTTGGCGCGAGTTTAATTGGAAATGTTTAATGCGCTTTTTCATTACGCCAAAGCAAAAAATACATTTTGGGGCTGGGAATGCTGGATGTTGGAGACAGTGTGGGGCTCAGAAAGCTGATCATTGGCATATATTCTGGGACTGCCCAATAATACAACCATTTTGGGTCGAGTTCCACAGGACAGTAGTAAGTATACTTAAAGTAAAAGTAACATTACAATTTTCAACTCTTTTTTTTGGTCATTGTGTTAATCAACTTCAGCAAACAAACAAATATCTATTCCAAATTTTTACATCAGCCGCTAAAAAGGCAATAACAAGACGTTGGCTTCTTCCTGAGCCCCCCACAAACTCAGAGTGGATAAACATTGTAAATGATATATATGTAATGGAAGCGATTACCTTCTCAATTCGCCTCAAGAAACCTGTTTTCATTAAGTTATGGTCTAACTGGGTAAAATATATTAAGCCTTTACGTCCGGACTTTGTGGAGATCCGGCCCAACTAGCGCACCCTGCTGTAAAAGAGATGACCCCTCACTCCTGCGTCAGCTTTGATACTTAACTTTTCTTTATTTATTATGTAGGTCAGTGCAGTATTGTTTTCTTTCTCCCAGTGTATAAAGTTCTGTTTTAGTATTTTTGTGAAAGAAAAAAAAAAAAAAAAAAAAAAAGACTGTGGATGGATTTTGTGTTTGGTTTAATGTTTTGCACCCTGAATGTTTCCCACTGTCTGAAAATAAAGAATTACAAAAAAAAAAAAAAAGTTTCCAAGGACACACTTGAGAAAGGGGAGCGTTCTTGTGGAGTGTGGTTTGCTGTCATCAACAAACTCCCCTTGGACCACATCCGACTGAGCAGGCAGAAAAACTGACTTCAGCGATAAGGGTCACTGGTTACATTAATGAAACAAAGTGCACTGTGGCCTAGTTTTGAAGCAATATAAGTAACAAGTAATCATGCTAGTAAAATACAAGACTGATGTCACTCCTTTATAGTGCTGTCACAATAGCTGAATTTTAAACTAAAATTCCATAATGTATTGTTTTAATTAATTGCTGGACTTATAGTGATTTCCATGAGGTCTCACACAAAAGATCCAATTTTGCCCTGTTTATTTATTATATTGCCTGTATTCATACTTATTCAAATGAGTATGTTTTTTTCGAGTTTCATGATCGATTTGGGTCTGGGTATTTTTATGACCTCCTCAGCATCATATGCATGAATTGTGGGTAGCCATAGCAGCAGTGTATCCAAATTAGCTGCTCTGCATATAAGTACTAATGAAGCCATAATACAGTAACCCAGCAGTGAGTCAAGCTGACAAGGAATGTTTGCATCTTTGAAGGACAATAGGGGAGATAATCACTATAAAAAAAATGTGGTGTCATGCACTATAAGCGCACAAGGATATGTACAGTCATCACATGTGATTTAACCTGGTTAAATACTGGGTTACTGTATATATTTGACACATTGATTATTTCTATATTATTATTATTATTATTTTATTTATTTATTTATTTTTTATTTTATTTTATTATTTTTTTTCAGGATACTATGAATCTTCCTCCAGACAAAATGAAGATCCTGGGCCAGTACGACAATGAAAAGAAGTGGGACCTGATCTGTGACCATGTAAGATTCTTCCCAAATACTCTGCAATATCAAACTATATGCTAATTTGTGGATACTGTGTATAGGAATTCTGTTCATGTAATATTTTCACAATTCTTTTAATAGCTAATTTCTGGTTTTATGTCACCAACACACCAATATCAGATTTAAAAAAAAACCTGTTGGTTTAGATTGGTACTAGCTGTTTTTCCAGCCTTACCTTTGTGCAATATGTGAGGTATATTGTTGCCATCAGATCCAAAATATGTTGTAATTTTTCCTTTTTCATGGTTTGTGATTGATTTTCTCATAACTTGGTATGGAGCGGCACATATCCCTAAGCTATATAAATAATGTACACCATAGCAACAGGAGTGAGGCCTCCCTGTTTCTTCAATGCAGACTGATACTGCTCATTGTGGCAGCGTTTTGTCATTTTACTTAATGGACAAAGGATGTACAAATGCTTTGATGTAACCATTGTGTGTCTGCATGCAACTATTATCAGTTGTGTTTGAACAAATGCTATGCAATCAACCCACAAACCCACACCATTCACTCTACAATACAGCCTAATTATAGCTATTTTCATGTCTAATTCCCCACAGGAGAGAGTTCAAGTGAAGAATCCTCCATCCACATACTTGGACAAACTCAGGAGTTATTTGGACCATGGAGGGGTCAGTCGCAAGGTACAAGGCAATACACTACATAATACTAGCCCTGTCATGGTAATTACTATGAGGTGATGTGAACTACTACTTAAAAGTGCTAAAAATCAAGGTATAGTTTATCTCGTGGATTATCTCTTTATCTGTTCTAAACATCAAGTTAGAATTGTAAAATCAAAGTTGTGAAGGGGGCAAATGGACTCTGCGTAAAGAAAAAAGCAAGTTTTACCTGACAACCGGATCAGACCATCAGTTCTAGTGAACAGGTGGTGCATATGGGGAGTGAAGGCTGGCCCATGTGGCTTATCTAACAGATGAGCTGCTCTAGCTCAAATTGCAGAGGAAGTTAAAAGTGGTTCTGATATAAGAGCATCACAAATTAAACATGTAATGAAACTGTTATGCATCACTGGCGTTTGAAAGATGACTTATGCTTTCGTTTTAGTAATAATAATTACCTCAAAAATAAGTTTATTATTTTTCTTGTAGTTTAAACGTCGCGTTCCAGAGTCCACCCAGGTCCTGAGAGAGCTGGAGATCTCTCTACGGACAAATCACATCGGGTATGTAAAATAGCAATATTGATAACAATTTATAATAACTACATCTTAATTAGCCATAATAAACTTTGAAGAACAAAACAAGGGTAATAAGTACTTAATACCAGAACTCTCACATTAACCCTTTTATGACATACTAAAATGTCCTATATTACACAACATTTATTCCTTTAAACCATGTTAGAATGTTGTTATCTCATCAAAATCATACCTGGAGTTGTCTTTTGTTTCATTCACACATTTTTGAGTAACTCTTATTATTAATCTGTAACATCTCCAAAGCTCAAAATGCTCTGCTCCACCTTGTGATGTCATGTAGTGGTAGTTTTCAACTTAACCATCTACCATTTACCTTTTGTTCAGTAGAGACAGGTAATCCCAGGGCTGAAAACATCAAAATGATTCTAGTGAAGATGTATGCATGGAGTTTAAAAACACAGTGGAGCATTTCCTGTATTACCTCGTGACATCACAAGGTAGAGCAGAGTATTTTCCATCTGAGAGAAGAACTAAACTAACCTAATTATGCAGAGTTGTGTATTAAACATGTGAATGAAACAAATCACAATTTTGGATATATTTTTTAATAAGGAACACCATTATATCATAAATCATAAAGTACAATAATATAGGGCTTGTAAGATGTAGTAAATTAGTGTAACTATTATAAAACATTCATTATTTTTTGTTTCTCTTTGCAGTTGGGCTCAGGAGTTTCTGAATGAGGAGAACCAGGGTCTGGATGTGCTGGTGGACTACTTGTCTTATGCCCACAGTGCTGCTATGTACATTTCATACATACTATAATTAAAAAAAACAACATTTCCCTTTCATCATTGAGGCACATAACTGCATTAACTCAAATTTTAGGTATGATGGAGATACACTGGACAGTACTGCAGCCTCAGCAGAGAAATCAGTGGAAGATCTGAGCAAAAGTGCCACCAACTCTCCCTCTCACAGTGCCTCCAAGCCCACCAAAGCCTTTACAGTCAGGTGAGGACCAGTTTAAGTCCAAATTCAACACTATTAGATCCCAGAAGGTCAATCGTTTCACAGACAGTACTAACTAACAAGCAGTGCATACAACCTCACTAAACTATTTCATGTTAATCAGTTTGCAGTAGTCCAAAGTTAGTCCTCACTTACCTTATGCACTATTATTATTTATAAGTGCTTTGTCACAGCTTTTTTTAACAACAACTAGCATGCTAATTGCGCTTTTCCTAATTTATTTAAGACCAGTGACAGTAGGGGTAAAATAGTTTTTCAGTCTTTTTGCTCTAAACCATCATGAATTACTTCTTACTTAACCCGTAGACACAACACTGTTCTGTCATAGAAAACTATGGTAGGCATTTTTAATATTCAGACCACATAATTCCCTGCACTGTCTCTCTGCTTGACATTTTTGATGTATGTTGACAGCCGTACTGCAGCTGTCAAACCACGTATGGAGAAAAATAATTTCTGCAGTTCTTTAAAATATGCCTGAGAATACTATATATGTCTGTGAATGTAGCCAAAACACTCAACACACACAACACAGGCTAAAGTCCCAGGACAGGGCATTTAAAGCAGAGCATTCCTGTCACAATGATACGTCCTGTGTGGTTTTCTCAGTTATTTGGCTCTTGTGTGAATGTGAAAAATGTCCACTGAGTGACTAACAGACATACCTGTGCTGTAGGGAGTGGCTGTCTTTTGAAGTAATATAGTACAATAGAAGACAAACAAGTAAACAACTATTTTCAGTATTTGTAATGCAAATGAGTTAAAAAGTTTGTATCAGTGTGAAAACCATTTTAGTTAAAATAAAATTACATACGTAAAAAGACATGCTTTGTTTTGACTATTTCACAGTATGGGATTAAATATATATATTACAGATTAATTACATGTAGTCGCTGAAAATATCTTGAGAAACATGCATTCTTACAATGAGCGAGCTTGACACTCCACAGATCTGATCTGTAATATGCCTTGTGCTTTTAAGCCTTAGCACATTATAATAGAAAAAAAAGATTTACTTTAAAGTTTACATTGTGTGAATTAGTGTGAATCTGTTAGGTGGAAGTATGTCTAAACATACAGAATAAATAGGTACAGGAAGAGGTAGGTATTTTATCAACAAGTAGTGGTTCAAGAAATAATTTGACTAGTACTACTCGAGTAAGAGTGACTGTCTGCAACATAAGATTTTTGACAATGTAATAATGTACTAAATATAGTACTGAAGGTACTTCAAAAGTATCCAGTCCCACAAAAACTACTTTATGAAGTGCAATTTTATAAAAAATAAAAATAACTGAATAAATGTAACTGAGTTCTACCCACCTCCGGTGATAGGTCTGTAGTTGAGTAGGTGTTTTACAGTACAGTGTGATATTGACAGGCCTGTGTGTAAGAGCAGCGTTTCTTACTGTCAGATTGAACTCCAAACAGGAAAGCTCTGAGGACGTCCCGTGTGGTGAGCCAGAAGGACGACACGCACCTGTGCATCATGTGTTTACGCGCCATCATGAACTACCAGGTACTGCACCTGCGCTCTGCGTGCCCCCAGGAGTACTATGCTGTTGTGTTATGCCTAGAATGACTTAAGCAGAGGAAAAAAGGTGAAAGAGACATAGTAAAAGATTAAACGTTTGAGTTCATTTTAGATTGTGAATGTATCAATCTATACAATCGATTTTAGAACTATAAAAAATATTCTAGCTTTGATACTTGATTTCATGAGTATTCTGATTATCATTATCAAGAATAATCCTTGTTTTTACACCTTCATAAAACTACAATGGAGTATACTTATTGAATGACTTTACAGAGAAGAATAATAGTCAGTATAATACTGATTACTGTGTCCATCAGGTAAAGTGACACTGGTGGTAGATTACCTTGTGGTCTGTAGATCACTCTTGTCTTTTCACTTGAGCTCTCTCTCTCTTTCACTCTCTCTGGATCACTCTCGTGTGATTGACCACTCTAAATGACTTTTGTTTTGTCAGTCGGGCTTTAACGTGGTGATGACTCACCCCCGCTGTGTCAATGAGATCACCCTGAGTCTCAACAACAAGAACCCCCGGTAAGCATCAGTCACATGATTTATAACATGTATGTACATGTACTGATGAGAGGCTTACAGTAACTGTACTGGTAAGCACCAATCACATAATATATAACATACATGCATTGATGAGAGGGTTACAGTGACTGTAGCATCTGTCTTTGCATTATAAATGTCCCCTCAGAACTAAAGCCCTGGTGTTGGAGCTGCTGGCGGCTGTCTGTCTGGTGAGAGGAGGACATGACATCATTCTCTCAGCTTTTGACAACTTTAAAGAGGTTAGAGGTCATAATCTTTCATACATTTTTATTAAATGTTTCGGACAACACGTTTTATGATAACAGCACATTGTAAAATATGAAATGAAGTATTCCTTACTTTTGTTTAATTGCATAATACATAACATTTATAGGCCGCTGTTGTTAAAACTGTACCACTGACAATTACTGGACGAGACGCATCTAAACAATGCAACATTATAAAGACTGGTCTTAACAGTTCCTCATAAAGGCTTTATTATCCTATTTATTCATCCTCCCATAAACGTGACAGTTTTATTAGCTGTATTTACTACTTCACAAGTGTTGAGCATTAAGGGTATCACTTACACTAGAGGGGACAACCCAAAAGGATAGGAGCTGTTTAGATCTACATTTCCATAGGACTAAAATCTTTATGGACACTATGAGTATACTGCAGTGTTATGTTTGGGAATCCCCCGCCCCACCTGCTCCTCAGCTGCTGCTCAGTTGTCCCACAGCCAGACTAAACCACTGCGTCGGCGTCACTGTCAAACTCTTCCCCAGCTGCCTCTACCCTCTCCTGGATTTCTCTGTTCTTTTTCATGACAAAGCGGCAACTGTTGCTGGCTAATGGGCTCCCGTAGCTGCACAGACTCTGGCAGAACGTGAACTAGCAGCACCTATTATTAGTAAATGTCAAGGATGTCAGGAGCCCTGGCAACAGACCGCAAACTGTGGTCTGGTATCCCCCCCACTGTGAGCTGGGGGATCCTCTTTGAAGCACTGTTCACACCCACACACATAACACTAATGTGTATCACAGCGGAGCCTAAAGCTAACTGTAGCATCCTTATTGGGTATCATCAAGTAACTACAGTTGTTTGATCTGCTTTTCCTCTGTGGGTCTACAACCAATATTTACTATTCAATTATTAATCCTAATATTTATATAATAAGATGACTAAATTGAAATTGATACATATATGATACTCCCTCACCCCCTCCAAGACTTTTTAACTATCGGTAAATACATAATTGACCCTCTGCCACTGCCCTTGTTTATCCAGGTTTGGAATCAGCACAATTCACTGTTTAATGTAACTTGCTTATGCCCCCTTGTGGTTGGATAAAAAATACCTCAAAATAGATAATCATTAATCTTGGATTCACTTGTAAGAACAATTACTTGAAAGTGAAAATATATTATTGTATTAATATTAGCCCAAAGTAAGTGTAGATCCATGTTTTTAATCATACAATTTAAGTCTTATTTGATTCTAAAAGTAAAGTAAAGAAAGTTAAAATTTGTTGAGATACATATTTTAAGATGCCTTACGGTAATAATTCTAATGACCGGTTTCACTATAAAACATATTTTCAAAGTTTTCAGTGTCTTGTTTATGAGTGGATTTCGAGTTATTTTCCCAAATCAAAAGATAATACTTAGGTTTTGAATGTTTAATTGCTATGGCAACAGCACTACTTTTTCATTGCTCTCAAACCCATGGATAAACCTCTCCAAAACCTCTGTAGATCTGCTCCTGGCACATCACTGATACCCATTGTTGTTGTGATGTTGCTGCAGTAGTCTCTGTAGCAAAGTGCATGGCTAGCTGTGATGGACTAGTGTGTTTGGGTAGGGGGTGAGGGTGGGAGGGGGCAGCTCGGAGGAGGTGGGCACGGGGCCAGCTGTCGGATCATGTGTCTCGCTGAAGCAGGACAGGGGCTTTGTTTTGGCTTGTGCGGCCGGCCTGTTAGAGCGCTCCGGTTGTTGCATTATTTAGAGGACATGAATGGACAAAAGGGGGAGGCAGAGCGCAGCAAACAGAGCAGAGAAACTCATGGGAATTGTGCTGACGAGAAAACATGATTAAGACTAGCGTTAACAGCAGCTTTCCGATATACATTTGAGTTACACTAGGCTTAGATGGGCTTTATTGATCAACAAGGGAAAGCACTCGGCCATAGACATTCAATAATACTATAACCACAATACAACACATGCAAAAAGCACATATTACAGTAATAAAATATGGATGATGATATAAAAAATCTTGCTGAGAAGTGCCAATGTAAAATGTGCAGTGGTAGAAAGTAAAAGTAGTTAAGTAGTAAAGTACATTTACTTCACTATATTTGAGAACAGGTATCTATACTTTCTACTCCACTACATTTTTGAACTTTTCATGTGATCTGAGGGATTATTTTTTTTACCATGTTCGTAGTAACATCCTGACTAAAGTTTTTGAGTTCAAACTTTGGCTTTGAGCAAACAAAAATAAATACAAATAAAACATATATAAGAAAAAATAAGACATTTATTTGTATTGCTTCTGTTGACAAAAATATGCATAATTTTTAAACCAATATACCACATTTAACACTTAAATAAATTCACATTACTTGTGTTAAATACTTTTACTTGTTATTTGTAAAGTACATTTTTAAACAGGGGCTTAAACACTTAGTTAGTAGATTTTTTCATGTGATACTTTTACTTTTATTAGAGTAACATTTTACTTCTATATCTGTACTTTTACTTAAGTGACAAAATGGAGTACTTCATCCACCACTGAAAATGCTGCTGTAACCTTTGTGTGGAATGGTTCATCAAATAGAGACATATAACAAACATATGGTGTAAACTAAAGTCATTTCATTATTTCAGTTCAAAAATGATAAAACTTACATGTTTCCAACTGAATGGCAGCACTGAAATAACAACACAAAAATATATATTGAAATGCTTTTATAAAACTAATAACTTGAAAACAGTGAAATTTGTTCATCAGTCCTCCCCTTATTATATGTTCACAACAATATTTAAAACAGTCTGTTGGAATTTACTGATGCAAAATGTGTGTTTGTCTCAGGTTTGTGGAGAGAAAAGAAGATTTGAAAAGCTCATGGAATATTTCTGCAATGAAGACAATAACATTGACTTCATGGTAAGCTGCTTATGTATTTTAATTGACTACTCGTGCACATACATCCTTTGTTGTGTGTACGGTAGAATCTGAATATTTGAATGCAGCTCCATAACAAAAACATTCAGTGTGGAGGTTAGCACTAATTACTCCGTAGAGAAAAACAGAAAAAGCAATTAGCACAATGACAGTGTTTCTTGTTAATGATACAGCTGTGTGTAATTGCATTGAATTGAACAAATGCAGTGAGTGAGATATGGCCACACAGTTCCATATGTATACAAAGTGTTTAATTGGGTCTAGGCTGACTGGATGAACTGTGGCTGTGTAAGGCAGTGAAAACAAGCCTATTCCAGACAGAAGCTGTAAAACTACAGTTATATTGAGATTAACAGATTTTTGCGAGATATGCACAGCCTTAGAGGGAAGTTAAATTGATTACTTAAAATTTAAATATTCTGTACTCTACATACTAATGGGAAATTGTGTTGGATGGATTTCACCTTTGTGTTATATATTTCCTGATAAAAAATTTAGTTTTAAATTGTTGGCCATGGCAGCAGTTGTATTTTTCAGTCACATTATATTTTTGATTATAAAACCCAAGTATGTATTTTGCAGTGTATTATGCAGTGTCCCTTAAAAATAATTACATTTCTGGTCCACTAGGTGGCCTGTATGCAGTTCATCAACATTGTGGTGCACTCTGTGGAGAACATGAACTTCAGAGTACATCTGCAGTATGAATTCACTCACCACGGTCTGGACGAGTTCCTGGAGGCAAGTCTGGGATTATTACTTTGCCCTGTATAATGCAATACAATAAATACATAATAAATAAAATATTGATTAATATACGCCTTTGGTTGTGCAGTCATTGAAGTTCACAGAGAGTGACCGGCTCCTGGTGCAGATTCAGGCCTATCTGGACAATGTGTTTGACGTGGGAGCACTGCTGGAAGACGCAGAGACCAAGAACGCTCTGCTGGAGCACATGGAGGAACTGCAGGAGCACAACACACAGGTACACACCAAGGACTACAGTATCAGGAGTTAAAGGTGCACTATGTAACTTTCTGGTGAACTTGCTTTTCTCCATGGAGATGTTATAAGTATTATGTGTATCTATCGTGCTTTTGTATTATTGCAACTGATATTTCTGTAATTTGTTTATTTCTAACCACTACTACACACTGTAACATTACTTCTATAAAATGTATATGTTACAGCTAAACACAAGACTGCAAGAAAGTGAAAAGGAATCTACAGAGAAAGTGTCTGATCTTGAAAAGAAACTGATGCAAGCCACAAAAGAAGTGGAGCTCCTAAAGGTACACACATCTGCTGTATTTTAAAGTTTTAATTACAAATTGTATGCATCTCAATTAAAGTTATAATCACATGCTTTTGAGCTTTGATATGATGAAAAGAAAAATGTTATGTTCTAGGAAAGCCTCCGTGAGTCCTCCACTCAGGTCAGTGCACTGCAGCAGCGTGAACGGGAGCGAGAACTTGAACGGGAGCATGAGAGAGAGATCGAGAGAAACAAGGACCTGAGCAATCAGGCGCTGAAGGAGCTGGAGGCCAAAGTTCAATCCCTGGTTGATCAGGGGCTCATCAGGATGGAACGCTCCACATCAGGACAACTGGACATTCAAGTGGTCCCTACAGTCCAACAAGTCATACAGAAAGGTAAGTACTGTGGTTTTCAAAGTTTTCACACCAAGTACCACCTAAGATAATATTTGGTTTTCTGAGAACCAGCAGATCTAAAGCCCAACAATATGAGGCCTAAATTAGAGCTAAAGTTAAACTAAACCATATATAAGGTAATTCTAAATAATAATTAACCCAAAGGAGGACAAAACAATAAAAGATTTGTCTCTAAATTGAAAAAAATACTCAGACAGCAGAGGGCCTCGTGTACCAGTGATTCAAATGTTACTTTTCTAATTTAACACACACACTTTCATATTTACTTGTTCATAGCTAAAGATGTGCCAGATGTGGGCAACATTACAGCACACCCAAAAGAAGACAAAACTGCTGTATCAGAAAACATCCAGACCCCTCCCCCTCCTCCCCCGCCCCCACCTCCCCCCGCACCACCAGCACCCCCCTCTGCCCCGCCTCCTCCGCCTCCAGCAGCTCCTCCAGCGCCACAGCTGCCCTCTGCTGGAAGTGCACCGCTTACAGGTAATGACCCTCATAAACATGTTACAGGTTGTAGGCAGTGTAGACGTTTTTACATATTATGATGGAATGGCAGTGAAGAAGTTTGCAGTTTGTAATTTAAACATGACAGTGATACTAACTCTAGTTCTGAATTTTTGATCAATATTTTGCTTTCCATCACTCTTGTAATGTAAAGTGTGATTTTTAAAATGGACAAAACTACCATTAAGAAACCTTTTTATAAGATAGGATATGTAAGATATTAAACTAATCTAATCTCATTTTTTCAAATTCAGTAGGCTTGTGTGTTTAATTTGTTTTCGTAAATTCCATATTAGTATATTAAATATTTATATTTATGATATATGGTGCAGCCTCTAAGAAGAAGAGGACAATCCAGACCAAGTACCGCATGCCGTTATTCAACTGGCAGGCTCTCAAGTCCAACCAGGTGGCAGGCACCATCTTTAACGAGCTGGACGATGAGAGCATCTTAGAGGTATGGACAAATATGCAGAATATAAACCTATGGTCCCACGAGGATCAGTACTGACAACATTATTATGTGATACCAAGAAGTAGGAGTTGAAACGTGTGTTACAGAAATTAACTGACTTTTTATAATGTACTTATTTGACTATGGTCTTTCTGTTGTACGGCTGTATGCCATAAGATTAGCTGTTTACTCGATTAATTGGTCAAGGGTGTCTTTAGTCAACTAATTATTCTGTTTACATTTATATGGGACAGCAGCAGAAAAGAGAAATTTAACTGAACATTTGGGAGTATAATCTACCTTTACATATAAATATTTTCTTCCCTTTTCTGTAGAAATAGCTGTTTTTGTATGAATGCCCAGGTAATTTGGGTCAGCTACATAGAAATACTCAGTCGTTTTAAGAACTTTGCCACGCCCCCTTTTTAGTCAACTAAATGACGTAGGACGTTGACCAAGAACTTTAGTCGGCTACAGCCCTATTTTGCTGTTCTTGTGCTGTTTTTATGTGGTGATGAGCCAAAGAATTTTATTTTGGTAGACAATAAATATGCTCTATTCTATTTTATTCAATTCTATTCTACTACTTTCCATTCTTGTTTAGGAGCTGAACATGGCTGCCTTTGAAGAGCAGTTCAAGACCAAAGCCCAGGCTTCCCCTGCAGAGATCGGCACCCTGAGGATGAAACTGGCCCACAAGATTCCTAGTAAAGTGTGCCTAATGGAGCCAAACCGGGCCAAAAACCTTGCTATTACTTTGAGAAAGGAGGGCATGGCAGCATCAGACATTTGCTGTGCTATAGAAACGTACGATCTCATCTAATACTTTGCACTTTTATACCTTAGACAGAGATACCATTATTCAAATCCAAAAGTGGTATTGTTTTCAGTTTGAAATGCTTTATGCCAATTTTGGATATGTCTTTCAAAAACAGTAAATCTCCCATAGTTATATAGGCCCTTGCACACCACCTGAGATGACATAATTACATTTTAGAACGTCAACACGGCCTATTTAATGTATTGTGTGTCTGATGTTTCCTTTTCCCTCAGTTACAACCAGAAAGCCCTGAGTTTGGATTTCCTGGAATTATTGGAGCGTTTCATTCCCACTGAGTACGAGATGAAGCTCATTCACAACTACGAGTGCGAGGGCAGGCCCCTGGATGAGCTCAGCGAGGAGGACCGCTTTATGGTGCGATTTGGCAAGATTCCCCGATTGGCACAGCGCATCAGCACACTCACCTTTATGGGCAATTTCACAGACAGTGTCCAGCTCATTCAGCCCGTAAGTATTTTTCCCAAATCAAGTAGCCTTAAACCAAATAAATAAATAAAAATTACTATGATAGAAATGCTACAATATATGTAAATACATCATAATGAAACACAATGATTTATTTTTAAAGCAAATTGATGCTATTATTGCTGCATCTATGTCAATCAAATCATCAGCCAAACTCAAGAAAATCCTAGAGGTAAGTAGTTTTTCACTTTTTATTTTTTTGCAATTTTGGCATACATTAAGATAATTATAACTATTGTTGTCATTTAGATCATTTTAGCATTTGGAAACTACATGAACAGCAGTAAACGAGGAGCAGCATATGGCTTTAAACTGCAGAGCTTAGATCTGGTATGATGTTTGTTTGCTGAATTGTAAAATGAATAAATTATTTCACTTTAATTTTAATGTTGTTTATATCCTTAGCTATTAGAGACCAAATCGACAGACCGTAGACAGACCCTGCTTCACTTCATAGTCAACATCATTCAGGAGAAGTATCCAGAGCTCCACTCATTTTACACAGAGCTGCACTTCCTGGACAAGGCTGCTATGGGTGAGAATAGTGCACAATAGATTACAGTTACATTGTATATAATCACATTCTAATTTCACATGTTAATTAATGGCACAATTTAAAATATTTACCCTAGCCCTCACAACTAGAAGTAGCCTGTTCAAGGTTAAATGTTCAAGCTATTAAAAAAATAAAACCCTTACTTTGTATACAAAATAAATCAAATTATTATTACATCTTTAACATATATATTTTTACTTAAAAAAGCACAACTGTATTTTCCACTTCTTCATAACATAAACAAATAATTCAGCTGTAAAAATCTTACTATTAGTATTTTCGTAATCATGTTTTTTTCATTTGTCCCAGTTTCTTTGGACAGTATCCTGCAGGACGTCCGGGCTCTGGAGCGGGGCATGGAGGTGACCAAGAGGGAGTTTACAGTGGAAAAGGACAACCCCGTCCTACAGGCCTTTGTCAAGAGCAACTCTGCCCTCCTGGACTCTGTCATCGCCGATGGCAAAAAGGCACAGGTTTGATCAATGAATGAATATTTATTTGTTTATTTTCAGATTCAGAGTCAGCATTCTTTCTTTTTAGCAATAGTTATATAATAATATCTTGTAAGTCTTTGTTTAAGAGGTGCAACATAAAAAGTATATCATATTTACTGATATAAAATCAAGCTGCAGTGGCTACCCATGTACATGACTTATCATAGATTCCCCTCACTTTTGTTGTTGTTGTTGTTTTAAGAAATAGTTTGGTATATATTTATCTCAAAGAAAACCAGTCGGTCATGCCATCATTTTTATCATTTCTAAAACTTGCTCAAATCCTTAATGCTCTCCAAAATGTTAATTTACCAGCCTAATGATGGAATATTTGGGGTACTTAACGTGAGCATAAGTCCCAATCATGTTTGCCTAATCTGAGCATGTAATATGGCATTTTCAGAATCCTTTAATTGATCCATTGTATCTGTATTATTTAGGACGTGTATGACTCAGCAGTGGAGTATTTTGGAGAAAACCCCAAAACGATGCCGCCCGCGATGTTCTTTCCTCTTTTCGTTCGCTTCATCAAGGCATACAAGGTCAGATTGGAGTAATTTATTGATTTCCTAATTCAATGAACTGTCACATCAGATATGTGCCTGACTGCTAATGGGAAAGAGCTTTTGCTGTTTAAACAAGGAGCGCCCTGGGACTGGATCACAGGCCTCTTTGCCCTTCAAATGTAAACAAACTTAAAACTCAGCATTTTTATAATTTGTGTAATTTGTTTCTTTTTCAACAGCAAGCTGAGCAGGAGAATGAACAGAGGAAGAGGAAAGTCAACATTGATCCTCCACTAACCTCACCCAAACCTGACATCAACAAGGTACAAGGAAGGAACACTGGATATGATTTTCAGGGCACTTTAAAAACTTGACCAAATTTTGAAGTATCATTTATAATTGAATTAGTCTTGACATCCAATAATTATAAGGTTCATAAGAATGTTGAAGTTAACCATTAATTGTGATCATAATATTGTCACTGAAATGGGCAAAGAACAATCATGAGAATTATTGAACAACAAAAAAAAGGATTTCATTTTTAGTCTAAAAAGCAAACTGAAATGTGAAAACATAATACAGTGAATGTTCAAAAACTGAAACTCTTTCTGGCGTGACCGCAGGTGACCATGATGCCAAAGCTGCCGCAGATGGACCTGATAGCAGAGCTGAAGAAGAGGCAGACCACTCCTTTAGTGAGAGAGGGAAAGGATGGAGCTATCGAAGACATCATCACAGGTATGTAATCATTTTTCAAAGTGTAATTCATCAATCACATAAACATACAATAGACAGTGAGAAAATTTACTATTTACTTAAACCATATTATCACTCTACATTTTTACATATAATTGACTTACTGAAAACATTTCTTTTCCATCATGTTGTCTTTTGAAAATATATTGCATTGTTGTCCCTTATATAAATAATAAAAGCTATTTGTTCGGTTTATAATCCTTTTATCTATTCTATGTCTCCCTTATTGGCAGTGCTCCTTAAACATTCTTTAATCTGCTTTGTCCTTCAGTACTTCCTATTCACGTTAATCTTATATTGACTCTCATTCCCAGTTCAACTACTTCTATTTTCTGCTTACAGTCTTGTCTTTTCTTTGTCCTTGCTTTATTTCACTCTGTTTTCCCTTCTTTCTCCTTCTCTCCCTCTCTTCCTCTCTTTCTCTCTGTCTATCTGGTGCAGCTCTTAAGTCTGTCCCCTTCACGGCTCGCTCCGGCAAACGTTCATCTCGTCTTCTCTGTGACTCTGTTTTCATTGAGGACAGCTCTCCCTAAACCAGTGGGTATTCTGCGCATGCCCCGTTCTTTATCATTCAGCACCAGCCATGTATGTGCACTACTGCAACACATGGAAACTAAATAAATGCTATTACTGGTTTGGCCTTTCACGATAGCAAATTTTGAAGTGCGATATATTGCCAAAAAAAATCAAAATGTACAAAATTATTAAAGACATATTGTTCTTGTGTCTGCTATATAATTATAATCGATGACACCCTTAGATCATTATGTTATAATTTGCACATTTTAAATCGTAATATTCATCTAAAACAAATGCAGATCACACGAGCGAGTAGCAGATTTTTTTTCATTTGTACCAAAATGACAATGCAACACTGCAGAATCCTATGCACACCATCGATTAAGAAAATAAAGTAGAGAGCAGTGGGCGTATTTCAGTATCAGCGAAAACAGGGATTGATCTGCAATATGGCATCTTGAAAATAAGCGATTAAAGGTCAAACAGCACGAATCACTACAAAAACAACTTTGAGAGGGTAAATGAGAAGGGAAACAACTATAACATGGTTAAAAGCTCTAGACCGCAATAAATAAATGAAATACTTTTATATTTAAGAGTCATGGAAGTTATTTGTCCTACAGCTCCCATCTTACCATAGTACAAAAATAACAGTTACCCCCAGAAAAATGACTGACTGACTGAGAAAGTACTGACCCCCCAAAAATATTGTGCCATCTATCATGTTTTGAATGATCGTGACATGCTGAGTACTAGTATGATTTCCTCCATATATCCGTTTTACAAGGACCAATGGAATACATATTTCTCTAAAGTCTATCTCACACCTTAAGCTTTATCGCAAATATAAACCACAGATGTTAACCACATTGCCCATTTTCATTTAAGTCACCATTTTTATCCATGGATTTGAGCATCCTGTTATAGGTGACATTTTAAGGACTTTTTACAATTCAAAAGATACAACATCTAGTTTGAAAATTGTAATCACTATGGCTGGAAACAATCCTAATTTTTCATTAAACCAATGGATACCAAGGAGATCAGAAGGAAGTCAGAAATAGGTTACAAGTCACAACTTACAAAGGAATATATATGAAGATAAGATGCCAAAAATAAATGGATGCAGGGTTGATATACCATACCATTGAATCGGAATCACTATGATGTTCTTTTAGTCATTATGATTATATTGTGACCTGAATAGTCATGTTTATCAATTAACCAATTCATCTTCGATTCATCCCTTTTAGACCTCAGAAACCAGCCGTACAGGAGGGCCGATGGGGGACGACGCAGCGCCAAGTGGAAACCAGGACAACAGCTCCAAGTATCTTCAGACATCTCACTCTAATGACGCTATATACAAACTATATTCTAAAGCTATATACTACAGAATGCACAAAGCTGAATACAGTAGTCTAGGTGGGACCCAGCATTTGAACTCTGGCACGCCTCTTGCATGTTGTTGAATGCAGAGGTGAATCTGCATGTACTTAACACTATAATGAACCAGCTGCATGACAGTCAGCTCTTGCCACAGCCTCTTCTGAGAGCATCACTGTAGTTTTTCCATTAGAGTTTTTAGCAACACTCATGTGATTAAAATAATTGTGACGTTGTTAATGGCAGAGAATGACAAATAAGTTAATTAAAACAATTATGTAAAGTTTGAATAGATGTACTTAGAAAGGTCCACTCTAAGAAAAAGGCCCTAATGCTTTGATGAAAAATGAGCTTATGAATTATCAGTTTCCACTCTCAAAACCCTGATCATGCTGAAGATTTTTATTATATAAATTATTTTTAATACTGAAGAGATAGCTACTTTGCTTCTGCATTTCAAAGAATAAATGTTTTATACAGTTGCTTTTGTCTGTGTCCTGTCACACTACTGCGTCACACTACTGCCCAAATATGAACTTCAGGAGAAGGTCTGCCACTTGCGAGTCTTCATACAAACCTGATTGATTGGATTGGATTTAAAGGTCTAAAGAACATTCCAGGCAAAGCAATATTTTCTCCTTGGTAACAAGTAGTGTAGTTACATAATGTACCTTTAAGTTCAATTACCTGGGTTTTTGTATATAAAGTAATTAATAAAAAAAACATGCCATTTTTGACAAAACTGACAAAAAATGTTATGTTACAAAAAATGATATCCTATATTGTACTTAATTCTGCCCAAAAACAGACTTAAATTTGTTGTGAGGCACTTCAAAGTTCCAGTTTATTTTTTACATCAGACACAAGCCGCCATAGCATTTATTTCAAAGTTCAAATGTACAAAGCAAAAAATAACAAATGTTTTTCAAATAAGTCTCTTGTGGTGTGTCCCTATTATTCCCTAACATGTTTAAATCACACAAGTTAAACTAAGCACAGTGAGAACTGTGCATTTATCAGTTAATTATACTGGTTATATTTACAATAGTTAGAAGGATCATTTTTACATATTAACATTATTTTGAACTATTACAACTATTTTAGAGATGATTCTGCCATTATAACTTTGGCTTCAAGTTGATCTGTAAAAAATATATGTACATTAAGAGGTTTTTGGATATGGAAAAAAAAAAAGTTACTGTTACCTCACCTCGACTTTGTTCAGGGTTTTACCCCCAAGTCCTGTTCCAATTCAAAGTCCGCTTCTTGGCAAGTCCGCTGGAATTCCCAGATGAGAACTTATCTGCCCGTTTTACTGGGATCACCGCAAATCACCGTAAACCCTCCTGTGTGCTCAAAGAGCACTGCTCTTGTGGTTAATTAGCCTATTCAAATGTTATCATTACCAGCCTTTGATAATAATTCATATGTCTCAACATAGCAAGAGCTCTTTTATGGTAGCAAAAAAGTTTATTAGGCTATATTTAGTGTGGATACACACCTTGTGATGGAAAGAATACTTGTTATACAGTATACTTCATACAATACTTTTGTAAGATATTAGTTATTTTAGATATTAGTTATACAGACAATTTAGTCTAACTAATAGTCTAAACAACATTCATGAAGACATAGTTCAAATATTTAGCCTGAAGTGTGATGAAGAGGGCTGATGAGTTATAATAACGGTTATACTTAAGGATAGTGAGTTACTTGTTAAATAGTTTCTTCCTCAAGTCCTACAAGTCTGTACCCTGGAGTACAGGGTACAGACAAGTACAGAATCTGCCCTGTGCTCTCTGGTCTTCTTTTGGAACACTATTAGACAGATTTAATATAGATAGTATCTGGTGGTAAAATGTGAAAATACAACAGGGCTGGGTCACCCAGTCTAATTGCAAACAGGGACTTTAAGTGTTGTTATACTGGTTTACAGCAGAATATACTGTATGGTTTGTTTTTTGTTTAGTTTTTTTTTTTTTTTTTTAAAGCATATATTTAGTATTACAATATTTTAGGAATTATTTTGCCATTATAATCTTAGGGCAAGTTGCCAAAATTGATTGAAGAACTCTAAAAAAAATGTAATTCTGTACATTGGTTTATTTCCATGACAACACCCATCAGTCTAAACAGTACTGCTCCAGGAAGCTAAAAGTTTCCCTGCTTCAAGTTTCATGTTTTCCAACTCTCTATACATGTATAAGCAGTGTTCAGCAGCTTTCAAACAGGAAGTAGTTTGTGAGGTCTTTTGCACATCGCTAAGCAATTTTGACATCCTGGAAACCGCGATGAGACACTTGGAGCTCTGTGTGGCCACATCGCCGAGCCCAGCCCTCGGCCTGGTGCCCATTTTGCTGCTGATTCTGTTGATGATTGATAGCTGAGTGATTAAAGGAGAGGTGATTTCTTGACAGCTCTGCTTCGCTGAGTCTGCTTTCCTCTGTAGCTGTAAATTTTGAACTTGACATACATTTTTAAATAACTTTATAAAACAAAGGGTAAGACTGACCCCGTAAAACCCACCAACCCCTCCTCCAATAGCCCCCCCTACTGTTCCAATGTCTCCACCAAATAAATGGCCAATCCATGTTCCTGTGGTTAATCCAAATATACACCCGAACAGATTGGAGACATTTTCACCAGCAGAGATTCTAGCAACTACCCCAAAAGCGCCCCCTAGCATACCAGCACATGTTGCACCTAGCACATCCCCCAGTGTTCTTCCAAAGAATCCAACACTGGCATGGACCACATTCAGATCTTCACGGTGGAGAGCAGCTACAGTCCCAATCACAGTAGCCAAAATTCCACTCACGGCTCCTACAATGGCACCAAGAGATCCTCCCCAAAAAACACCTGTACATGTCCTGACAATCTCTACAATTTCAAATTCTTCTTTCTGTCTATGAGTTTGAAAGGAGACCAGGGAAAAGTCAAATACAGTGTTTGTCAAGTGGTCCCTTTGAGAACTGTAGAGCTCAACGTATTTGATCAAAGAGCCGAGGAGTTGTCGGCCGTCACGCTGCCATTCAATTTGTCCACTGATCATCAGCATAGTGACTGAAGCGGTCTGGAGGCAAGGTGTGGGTCTGTTTACAAAAGACCTACAAAATACAAATAATAGAAAATAGCACATGACAGAAGATTTGCATTTTGATGACAAAGATTAATAGCATTTTACTTAAACCTAGTTCTGTTTCTGCCTAATATATTGGTCAGATCAACAGTTTGTAAGTTGTGTTTCATGAAAATTGTGAAATGATATCATGCTATAGTAATAATGCATTTGATTTATAGTCCATCCATCCATCCATTTTCTTCCGCTTATCCGGGGCCGGGTCGCGGGGGCAGCAGTCTAAGCAGGGACTCCCAGACTTCCCTCACCCCGGACACGTCCTCCAGCTCCTCCGGTGGGAACCCAAGGCGTTCCCAGGCCAGCCGAGAGACATAGTCCCTCCAGCGTGTCCTGGGTCTTCCCCGGGGCCTCCTCCCGGTGGGACATGCCCAGAACACCTCCCTAGGGAGGCGTCCAGGAGGCATCCTGAGCAGATGCCCGAGCCACCTCAGCTGGTTCCTCTCAACGTGTAGGAGCAGCGGCTCTACTCCGAGCTCCTCCCGTGTGACCGAGCTCCTCACCCTATCCCTAAGGGTGCGCCCGGCCACTCTGCGGAGGAAGCCCATTTCAGCCGCTTGTATCCGCGATCTTGTCCTTTCGGTCATTACCCAAAGCTCATGACCATAGGTGAGGGTAGGAACGTAGATTGACCGGTAAATCGAGAGCTTCGCCTTCCGGCTCAGCTCCTTCTTTACCACAACGGACCGATACAGCGACCGCATCACTGCAGACGCTGCACCGATCCGCCTGTCAATCTCACGCTCCATCCTTCCCTCACTCGTGAACAAGACCCCGAGATACTTGAACTCCTCCACTTGGGGCAGAGACTCACCACCCACCCGGAGAGAGCAAACCACCTTTTTCCGGTCAAGAACCATGGCCTCGGATTTGGAGGAGCTGATTCTCATCCCAGCCGCTTCACACTCGGCTGCAAACCGCCCCAGTGCCTGCTGCAGGTCCTGGCTTGAAGAAGCCATCAGGATAACATCATCTGCAAACAGCAGAGATGAAATCCTGTGGTTCCCAAACCAGGCCCCCTCCGGCCCCTGGCTGCGCCTAGAAATTCTGTCCATAAATATAATGAACAGAACCGGTGACAAAGGGCAGCCCTGGCGGAGTCCAACATGCACTGGGAACAGGTCTGACTTACTGCCGGCAATGCGAACACAGCTCCTGCTCCGGTCATACAGGGACCGGACAGCCCTTAGCAAAGAGCCCCGGACCCCATACTCCCAGAGCACCCCCCAAAGGACACCACGAGGGACACGGTCGAATGCCTTCTCCAGATCCACAAAACACATGTGGACTGGTTGGGCATACTCCCATGAGCCCTCGAGGACCCGATGGAGAGTATAGAGCTGGTCCAGTGTTCCACGACCAGGACGAAAACCACACTGCTCCTCCTGAATCCGAGGTTCGACTATCGGTCGGATTCTCCTCTCCAGTACCCTGGAATAGACCTTACCGGGAAGGCTGAGGAGTGTGATTCCCCTGTAATTGGAACACACCCTCCGGTCCCCCTTCTTATACAGAGGGACCACCACCCCGGTCTGCCATTCCACAGGTACTGTCCCCGACCGCCACGCGATGTTGCAGAGACGTGCCAGCCAAGACAGTCCCACAACATCCAGAGACTTGAGGTACTCAGGACGGATCTCATCCACCCCCGGAGCCTTGCCACCGAGGAGCTTGCCAACCACCTCAGTGACTTCAGCCAGGGTGATGGACGAGTCCGCCTCTGGGTCCCCAGTTTCTGCTTCCTCCTCGGAAGACGTGACAGTGGGATTGAGGAGATCCTCAAAGTATTCCTTCCACCGCCCGACAACATCCCCAGTCGAGGTCAGCAGCTCTCCACCCGCACTGTAAACAGTGTTGGTGAAGAACTGCTTTCCCCTCCTGAGGCGTCGGACGGTTTGCCAGAATCTCTTTGAGGCCGTCCGATAGTCCTCCTCCATGGCCTCCCCAAACTCCTCCCAACCCCGAGTTTTTGCCTCTGTGACTGCCCGAGCCGCGGCACGCTTGGCCTGCCGGTACTCATCAGCTGCCTCAGGAGTCCCACGAGCCAACAAGGCTCGATAGGACTCCTTCTTCAGCTTGACGGCATCCCTTACTTCTGGTGTCCACCACCGGGTTCGGGGATTGCCGCCGCGACAAGCACCACAGACCTTACGACCACAGCTACGAGCAGCCGCATCAACAATAGAGGTGGAGAACATGGCCCACTCGGAGTCCATGTCTCCAACCTCCCCCGGGATCAGGGAGAAGCTCTCCCGGAGGTGGGAGTTGAAGACCCCCCTGACGGAGGGCTCCGCCAGACGTTCCCAGCAGACCCTCACAATACGCTTGGGCCTGCCAGGTCTGTCCGGCTTCCTCCTCCGCCAGCGGATCCAACTCACCACCAGGTGGTGATCAGTTGACAGCTCAGCCCCTCTCTTCACCCGAGTGTCCAAGACACGCGGTCGGAGGTCAGATGACACGACAACAAAGTCGATCATCGACCTCCGACCTAGAGTGTCCTGGTGCCATGTGCACCGATGGACACCCTTGTGCTCGAACATGGTGTTTGTTATGGACAAGCTGTGACTAGCACAGAAGTCCAATAACAAAACACCGCTCGGGTTCAGATCGGGGAGGCCGTTCCTCCCAATCACGCCCCTCCAAGTGTCACTGTCGTTACCCACATGGGCGTTGAAGTCCCCCAGGAGAACAACGGAGTCCCCGGTCGGTGCACTGTCTAGTACCCCTCCCAGGGACTCCAAGAAGGCCGGGTAGTCTGCACTGCTGTTTGGCCCGTAGGCCGACACAACAGTGAGAGACCTGTCCCCGACCTGAAGGCGCAGGGACGCGACCCTCTCGTTCACCGGAGTGAACCCCAACACGCAGCGGCTGAGCTGTGGGGCAATGAGCAAGCCCACACCAGCTCGCCGCCGCTCCCCGCGGGCAACGCCAGAGAAATGGAGAGTCCAACCCCTCTCAAGAAGATGGGTTCCAGAGCCCAAGCTGTGCGTGGAGGTGAGGCCGACTATATCTAGCCGGTAACGCTCAACCTCCCGCACAAGCTCAGGCTCCTTCCCCCCCAGCGAGGTGACATTCCATGTCCCCAGAGCTAGTCTCCATGTCCGGAGATCCGGTCGTCGAGGTCCCCGCCTTCGACTGCTACCCGGATCTCTCCGCACCCGCCCCTCATGGCTCCTCCCGCAGGTGGTGGGTCCACGGGAGGATTTATAGTGTGTTATTCATTCACTCAGAGGTAAACTACTATAGTAGCCACAGCTGCCCTGGGGATTAACAGAAGCGAGGCTGCCAATCTGTGCAGTCAGCCCCTCTGACCACCAACACTCATGCACACACCCACTAATGTGGTCACGTGTCTTCCACACCAGGACAAAACTGTTGCACTTGTTGTACCTGATGGTTTTCCATCAAAGTGCTAACCAGGCCCAACCCTAGCTTTTGAGATCAGAGTTTTTTTTATGCAAAATTAACCTTTGTGACCTTTAAACCACATTATAATGTTACCTCACCAAAAACAGACCTGGAGTTGTGTTTTGTTTCATTCACACATGTTTGTGTAACACTTTATTATTAGTCTGTCTACATCTCCAAAGCTCAAAATCCTCTGTTTAACCTTGTGATGTCATGAAGTGGTAGTTTTCAAGTTAACAGCTACTTTTTACCTTTTGTTCAGTAGAGACTGTTAATTCCAGGGCTGAAATAATTCAAATGACTCTAATGGAGGTGTATGGAGTTTAGAAACACAGTGGAGCTCTTCTTGTATTACCACGACATCACAAGGTGGAACAGAGTGTTTTCTGTTTGAGAGAAGAACTCGGCCTAAATATACAGAATGTGTGTGTTAAACATGTGTGAATGAAACAAGGACCTCTAACAAGGAGGTGTGGCCACATGATGTATCAGTACTTTAGGTCAGGAGTATTCAGATCAGAGAGTCGTTTATTTCCAACTGGGTTGAGTCATAGGAAATGGGAACCCAAATCAGAGACTCTATCTGTTTTCTGAATGGATCTTGAGAACCAAAACAACCAAGACAAGCTGGTGAACTTGGCTGTCATGTCCAATATAATATTATTATTATTATTATTATTATTATTAACTACAGGATGACATATAAAAGCACAATATTCATAGGATTCTTGCTTTTTGTTTTGTTTTTGTTTTAAATAGAGCAAAAACCCCAGCTCACAAAGTTTCAGTTCAGTTTGCACAGCGTGGGAGTGTGGAAGTTGTGGGAGCAGCAACAGAAAGCTTGCTTCCCTAGGTTAGCCCACACTGTAGGGACTAACAGATGTTATCAGTAAAAGCAATGTTTGATTTGATTTACCTTGTATCTGGCAACACAGATACGTCATAAAACTGTATCAATTTTTTATCAAATCTTACATACCCTTAAAGTTGATTATTATATATATAAACCAAGATTAAATTACCGCTAAAGTGCTTTTTTATTATGTTGTATTAATCTAGATTTCATTTCAGTCTGGCATATGAACCAATGAAATACCAGTTGACAAGCAGCACTACACTTTGTTGAAACAAACTGGAATTCTTACCTTAGATCCATAGTAAAAGACAAAAGTTAAATCTGTCAGCTGGACAAAAAGTTATGAGTGAAGACGTTTCGCTGCTCATCCAAGCCGCTTCTTCAGTTCTGGTCAGATGGTGGACACTGACTTATAGCTACCTGAAGGGAGGAGCTAACTACACTGAAACTGAAAACAGCTTTTGTTTAGTTTCTGAATGTAGGCTAGGTCTGTTGAGCTACAGTACATGTGCACTGTGCCTGAGACATACTTAGCATATTCATACAACCCTTAATGGGTGTTTTTCACACCTATTGGCATCCTGGCTAACTAATCTTCTCTTTGTTTCCTTTGTTTTGGGTCCAAAGATCAAGTAACAGATGTTTCTGAAACTTTATAAACGTGATAGTCAAATCTTGCGTTTTAAATGTATTTTGTTGACTTAAAAGAACTGAATTATGGATAGCAGTAACATATGGATAGCAGTAACATCTCCATGGAGACAAGGACGTGGCAGCACCAGAAAAGTTACATAGTGCATGTTTAAACAATCAACTTTGGCTCTGGGTCCTTGGTGTCAACAAAGAAACATCACTGAGAATTGTCACGGTCAAGTTCATTATACAGGCCAGAGTCAAATATTGATTTGGTTTGGCCACACTTCTAATGTTACTCATCTGTGTGCTGCTAGTATTTACAGATGGGGACTTTCTTGCTCTGATCTACAGTATAATAACTTAATTAATACACCAAGTACTTTTATCATGTTAGCATTACACACGGATTAAACAACGAGGAGCTGTGCTTTACTCAGTTTAACGCCAAGTGTGTGAAAACTGTAATGCACAGATCTGACTCTGAGTCGTTTAATCCACCACACTCCCGCACACTAAAATGGCTCACCTGTTAATCTGACTGTTCATGGTCTGTGGAAGTCTCAAATAATAAGTCCAAGTTGGTTATTTCTGTTTTGATGAGCCTAGTCTTTTGTTTACCCATTGGTATGCACACAGTGGAGTGATATAGAACAGTCATTTACCTGCTGCTTGAACATTATACAAAATTATTTGAATTTAGTTTGAAATAGTTAAATGCTATGGCAATGTTTCTCATGTTTCATCATTCTGGAACACATGGGCAGTATTTCGGACTGAGCCATTTGGGTGCACATTACATCTCTAAACTACAAAAATCATTTATCTTCAATGATAATCCACACATTAAACAAAGGGGACGTCCACAGACATGTTGTATGAGAGAGAGTCACTTTTATTGTCACAAAAACACAACAGGAACGTACAAAAGCAGCAACCTTGGTCTGGTTTAGTTTTCACACACGAAGCAGCCACTTAACCCTCCTCCTTACAGACGATTGCACATGTTTTGCTCTGTTAGGTTGGTTTTTAGTACATTGGATTATCATTCTTCTTCACAATTTCACAAACAACACAAATTCCCCACACAGCAAGCACCACTCTCAGACTCAGGGAAGGGGAATAATTTGATATACGTCATTCGAATATTTCTCTATAGGCGATATAATATTTACTCTTTTTTCTGACAGTAAGAGGCACAAGGCCCTCTATTTGGACATAATACAAAATGTGTACTGTACAATTGTTTGCTCTATCATACACTCACAAGTATACACAGAAGTATTGACAGATGAGACCTGTGTCACCCAGCGTGCAGTTTCCAGGAATGTATACAGTATGCATGCCTATTCTGCTAGTTTTTTCTCTTTATAAAATACATAAATTGTGGACATAGTAATATTTGGGTCTATATACATGATTTGAACATCCACAAATGGTTGAACAATCACACATTCATCAAGAAACCATCAATACAAGTGAATAGCCTATTGGTTACCATAGAGAACAGCTAAAAAAGGGTGTGGTCTATCAATGAATTTAAGGGGTAAGGTAATGTGCTTATCCATAATGAGGTGTTTGTATATTTACACATCTGGTCTCTCATAACAAATGGTCATGTCATGTTAGCAGAAAAAATAAAATATATTTAAAATAATTTACAAAATCAAGGTGTTACATGCGCATGAGTTCTCTTTTACAAGTATAAAAATACAAAAAAAGCTTGATTATACAAAACATAGATGACACTTTCTTTTGTACATGTTAATAAATCAATCTATTCAAAACAAAAACTATGGTCTTAAGAAAAATACACGTCATATTTAGATCAGAACTTTAAAACTCTATATACCTGCTCCTGATGCTCTTTCATACATTCCATAGGTGTATGACTTTCTTTAAATGTCTTTTTTTTAAACCAGCTATAATGTAAATATATCTTTTCTTTATTATTTTGAATTTGTTCATTTCTACATGTGCTTTGCTGTTTCACCTTTACCTTGATTCCAACCATTTTTTTTATGATTGCATATAATTTTTTCTTGCCAAAACGATATAATTTGGTGCTGTGTGCTGTTAGTAACGCAGAACAAAGTAAATGCTAAAATTGACCAGTAGAGATGCTAACAATTGTATTCATTAACACCAAAGCTAATGCGCTAAAATCACAATGAGTAAATTACTGGAGGGTTTGACTTGCACCAATTTGAGCTGGTGGTCAACAGACGGTTCATTATATTCAATGGGAGTCCAAAAACCATAATGATGCCAGTACTCACATCATAGTCCGGGTTGAGACCTGAGAGACCTGAGAAGCAGATAGAGATGAAAGGAAAGCAAGGAGGGCCAAAATAAAGATTGAACTACAGCTTGCAGATTCAAAAAAAAAAATGCGTGGAAAAAAGCAGCAGGAGAAGAAATGATCGCCTGTATATATAGCAAGACATTAGGAGAAGCGTTTAGTGACAGAAGCTTAGCACTGCAGGATGTTGAAAAAAAAAAAGCAATATGGCGGAGATGTTTTGGGATGAGAAGCAGTGAAAGGGAAGGGGGGAAAAGAAAAAAAGACAAAAATCAAAATTTACAAATAGACAATGTTTCGTCAAAAATTGTTACATCTATGAAAATGTGAGTCAGTTAAGTCGCCCTGTCCTATCTGTAAAGCCCAGGCTCTGGTTCTCGCTTCTGATTGGCTGCGTTTGGGCGGGAGGGGGGGAAGCCTCCTACTTTTGGTGCAGTGCATGTCTCGTGGATGGAGGAGAGGAGAGTGAAAGAGAGAGAGAGAAAGAGGGAGGGGGGTAGCAGCGGGCAATGTCGAATCATCCTTTTATGGGAGGGACGAGGCTGTGATCGGAGGGTGCTTTGGGACAGACTATCTCCCCCTTGGTTGGGTGGGTGTCTGATGAAATGAAAGACCTTAGGAGACAGGATAATAGGATGCAGAGGAGAGGAGTCTAGAAATGTGCCTACAGCTGTTTATTAGCCAAAGCGGTCGGGTGTTGCTACGAAAACGCTATTCTTCCCCTGACTATGTTCTGCACTATCAAAGACTTAAATGAGAATTGGAAAACAAGGAAATTTGAGGTTTGGGGCCTTTCTTATACTAATAACTGAGCTGGGGTGTAGCCCGTCAATGGCCAGTCAGTTGGAGAATTGACACAGACACTGAACTGTGGACAGTGTATGGAAATTTTATGTTCTGCAGTAATAAGTAATAATTAGAGTTGCGCAATTCATTAAATTTTAATCGAGATTGAGTCATTGCTATGCATCGATTGTCAGCTTGGGGCTTTTTAATTGGGAGGTCTACAGCCAATCCTCTGTCAGCATGTGGTTTGGAGAAGCGTTCAGGCTTTGGAGGAAGAAATTGTTTGTGTTAAATGGCTGTCTATCTTGTTTATGCTCAGAAAATAAAAACTGAAAAACAAATTATTTCACTGACTTGAGACTAAATCTCTCTTTACATGTCTGTTGGTGCCAGTCACAGCCTGCTACTCTCAACAAATCACCTTTCATTCAAATAAAAATGCTCCTTCAGCTCAGTCACCCTGCAATTTCAGATACAAGCTCTCCCAAATATACAGCAGCAGAACCATCACCAGCATATAGGCAAATCGTTTTATATAATATTCTTGCAGACATTAGTGAAATAACCCTGCTTAGTGATACCATTGCTAAGAAAACACTCTTCTCCACTGGTCTGCAGCAGTCTCAACACAGTCTGGGAAAACTACCAGATTTTGGCTTCGGCTTTTTGCCTTTTCGTCGCTCAGTCCTAACGAATAGCCTGCAGGAGGACCATAGATTTTCTCTTCGATTAAATGTCGGTGACGCATTGGGCTTCTGTGATGCTTTGTCCAACCTGAAAGTTCGCAGAGGCAAGAGGGGGAGTGAGGACAAACATGTTGAGTTTAATAAGATTAATGGATGTCTGCTGCTGGGAGGGAGCAGACTGGGGGGGATCAGCAGAGAGGAGGCTAATTTTGGGAGCGCAGGACTAAATTCTAACAGAAACGTGTCAAACGAAGGCTTCGGGTTTCATCTTTTTGAGCTTATCATAGACTACGTCTTCCATAAAAACAATAGTTAAATCAATATAGTTAAGATCTGGCATGATGCAGTAGTTTGTTGGTGTTTATAAGTGTACTTCCTGGTTGGACACAGGCAGCAGATATACCAAACGTAGAGGTAATTCCATCAGTGTCAGAAAGATCCTAGTGCGTACATTGTTCCTGCATTTTTAAAAGAATTTTCTATACTGATGACTCACCTCTACGTCTGGTATTTTTGTACTTTTCATCTCAACTTTTTTCCACAAAACTGATGCAAAACTATGATAAATTATTTACCATTCCACCAAACCAAGTAATAATTAGACAAACATAAAAACCTGTCACTTTAAATTAACTGTAACTGTCCAACAATAATAGGACAATGAGAAGGAATCACAGCTTGTCGAAGGCTTAAGTCTGCAACAATGAAGTAGTTGAGTGTGTGGTGGCAGTGGGCTCTGAGATGGCTCTAAGGGACATTAGTGCATCGCAGGAACAAAAGTACTAGACAGGTGCACCACGATCCGAAGCTATAAGGGAATTTAGGGATGAAAAGCTCCCACTGCTTCACACCGCACAGCACCGCAACTATAATGACTATATATATATGTATAACTTGTATATTTGAGAAGTTATGAAATGTTATTGTACTCGCCGTCTCCTTGTCCATCCAGTGTACAGATTTCTCACTTATTTATTCAAACCGTATAGTTGTTCTTGTATGTTTATGAGAATATAAGCAGCAAAAGTATAGTTTCATGTAATCTCTTCCAATAATTGTAAATGATGGGGGATTTTGTATTGCAGTACTGTACCTACAGCATGGTCCTTGTTGCCATTTGTTTGTGGCTATGACCTCTACTTTCAGAGGTTAATAATAGACTCTACCACAAACTATTGAGTGTTCATGTCCCCAGCTCCCATATCGATAACTAACTTCCCCTACGAGTCCTTCTACCTTACATCTCAACTGTAAAAACTCCCTCACGAAACACTGACATATAATCTCATAGACGTAAACAAGTATTTTTGACTTCAGATTACATTCATAAAAAAACATAAGAAGAAAATTGGATGCAACCTGATCTGGGGCTGCATCCCATTCCTGTGACCGCGCTCTCGAATACTAATGCGGATCATTTTGCAGAGAGAGTGCCACGACTGCCCAGATGGTTGTGCGGTGTCAAGTGGAGGGCAGCCATGTTAGCCGCGTGCTAATTGCTGTTTCCGCTAATGGGATGTCCTGTCAAAGGCGGTGTCCTTCTTGGGAATGTCACCGCGGATACGTGACTGTGCACAGAGAGAGACCCCCGCCCCCACCCTTCACACGAGGCGGAATTCAACTGGCTTCAACCTGAGTCGTTTAAGACTGGTGTGAGGAGTTCATAGTGGGTCAGGCTATAAGGACTATGTTTGCGAGTATATTTTATAAGAAAATACATGTTCAAAGTGGGTATGGATACTGTTGGAAGATGTTATGGCTTGGTCGCTTTATGACTTTAGATAGTGTTTTCGTTCGGTGTGTAAAAATGTCAAAATCCTCCAGGTAAGGTAGTCCTGACCAAGCCTAGGTCAAGATCTCGAGATGGGTCTTCGGAAATCTTTTAGTGGCCTGTGTCTGCTTGAAATTAGACAACAAACTGTAGCGTGTGAATGCAAACTAGTGTATTAACAGGATTTCCTTCAAATGTCACACTGCCTATTGTTAATGTTGTGATTAACACTCAGTCAAATAGAAATACCTTTTACATCTTAAAGCGTGCCACAAGCCGCACCAATGCTGTGTATCTATCTCCCGTAACCAAAGAGCCAGCCGAGTTATCAATGGCTTTTACTACAACAGACTCTTCTCCAGGAGGGATGAGGGACAAGGGTGGGTCAAGGCTGCTTTGCACTGCACTGTGAGGGGCAGCTTGGCCAGTCTGCCGGCACTGATAAGACAAATGGAGCTTATGTACCTTAAAGGCAAACTCCAGAGTTCACCAGCCAAGAAAGAAAATCCTATGACCTAGTAAAACGCTCTTCCTTGCAGCTAAAATGTGTCCAATAATAACGGTAGGGTTTTAGGTAAAATTGTGCTTTACATTTAGCATAATAGATTTCAGAAATAATGCAGTTTTTACAGAAGCGAGGATATGGACAGGTTTTTTTTGTTCTGTGAAGTGTTCATTTCATTTCAGTTTTTTTTTTATAAATGCTTGACTGGTGCTAAAAGGGAAATAATTTGGCACTAGGTAATTTAAATGTAGCGCTGTCTTTAACTTTGGGGAAATAGAAACATGGACAAAATGTGGTAATTATTAGATGAATGGAGTGAAGTCAGTGAGAGGAGGAAAACAAAACATCATGGTCCGTGGCATTATTGAAGACTAGCATATAGGAAGTATCCGAATACAGTGTTATTGTAAAGCTAGTGTACGAATTAGTCACAAGCACCAGGGAGATCCTCCAGAAATAAAAAAAAACAACAAACTGGTACGACAGGCAAGCTAGTTTCTCAAATGTCATAACAGACACATCATCGTCAACCTCAAGTTTTTTGTCATTTTTTCCCAGAAGTCTTTCCTCCTTTTATATCGAGGCAGGTAGAGGATTAGTGGTAGAGGTGGAGGAGTTTTTTGTTTTGTTTTTAGAAGTGGAATACCTGCTGCTGTCCGGGGACTTTGGCGAGATCGTCTTTCTGTTTGCCGCGAGTTTTGGGTCGCTCCAGACTGCTGCCTTGCTGGAGGTGCTTGAGCCGGGCCGCCACAGTTGGGCCTTTATTGGGGCCAGGGGAATGGGTGCTGTTCTGTAAAAATGAAAAAAGGATCATTTTAGATTAATTTTGCAGTTCAAGTTTAAGAGTGAGTATGTTAAGGTTATTTACAATTACTATTACTAATGGTATAAGTCTCTTACTATCAACACGCCTGGTTTGTAAAGGTGGGACGAGATACTATTCCCGAGACTGGGTCCACAAGAACAAGACAGGATGATTTCTTTTTTGTTTTTTAGCTTTAACATCTGCACAATCTCGTAGCAATTTTATCTTCCAAGATCTTGTCCCATCTCTACTGGTTTAAGGCATCGATTAGTTCTTGCATCCCTTTACAACCACTTTGTGTTGTTAGAAGTCACATACAATTTAACAGTTGATTGCCAATTGTATTGTTTTATACTACAATAAAGTTGCTGATCACTGACCAGGCTATTAGACCTAATTAAGAGTTGTAAAAGTAAAATGAAGGGCACAATGAAGGCATACATAAGTAATTACTGTTTAAAATGGTCCCTTTATCTTCTTCCACTTTCACTTCAAATGACATCTCTGGGGCACAAGACTTTAATACATTATGTTATAACACAGACTTTGAGCACAAATGTCATCTAAATCATTCTCATTTTCTTCTGCAGGTTGGCATAAACCTAGTCACTAAAACCACACAGCTTCCTCTATGTTGGCTCAGTCCAATTTACACCATGTATTTTGTATGATCTCTCACACAGAGTTGGTTAGAGCGAAGAGACGGCTCGTGAACACATATTTGCAGAGCTTATGCACAGAGGCTCAGATCCCACACAGTAAAACCAGAAGGCGGCGCGTCGGAGGAGAGTGCAAAGTTAACAAGATTACAGGAAAGTTTAGAGCAGCCAAAAAAACACACAGGGCCAAGCTGTTAGAATATATCACTGTTATTGTTATGGTCTAATCTTTAGATTTACTGAGTTTTTCAGATTTTTTTCAAATCTAATTTATCCTTATTTTTGTGTTATGAATGCTTGAGAGGTAATATTTCAGTTTTTGTGTATTTGTTCGCAAAATAACCAAAAAATAAAGAGAAAGTTATGAATATGCATCATAAAGAGAACATTTTGTTACCCAACTCAGGAAATAAAAAAGTTCACATTTTTATTTTCTTCATATGTTGTAACAGAACTATTTTAAAGTGCATTCACAGTTTGGTTATTTGGTCCAAATTTTGTTCATTCCTAATATAAACTTGGTCTGGTCCTGTTTGAATCCTGGTTTAGTCCTAGTTTGGATGTGGGAAAAGGAGGTTTTTAGTTAAAAGTATGAATATTTTTCATTATTATGTTTTCCATTAGTGTCATGCAATTTGCAAAAAAAAATAAAAAATTATTAAACCAGAAATTAAACCAGTAAGCTCTCTTCCAACCACTATTAGCTTTAATTATTAAGTGAAAGGAGTGTTAGACATTCAGATAAGTTGAAGTGGCAGTCAAAGTGAAGAAGGGGGCTGCTGCTGCACACATTTACCTGTCTGCCCAGGGACCCAAGGGTGCATGCTGGTGTGAGGGTGGCCTTTGGGTGGGTGATTTTACAAGGTGATCTCTGAAATATCTTTGGTCAGGGAGTGCATATAGTGTTAACACAGCGTTGGTGATGAAAACTGCATGAATCACAATGATGTTTTTGAATTTTCTTGTACATTGGCTTGTTTACCGTACCTCTAATTCTGCAATGATCTTCTCTTCATCATCCTCGTCCTGGATAGCAGAGGCTGCGATTACAGGAGGTGTTGAAGCAGGTCGGGGGGTGTCTGAAGGGGTCCGTCTCAGCTTCACTAGTGTTTTGGGCAATTCTCCATCTTCCTCTGCCTAAAAAATTAAACACCGTTGTAAAAGTTAAAGGTGCTGTATATGATTTTTACTGTCTTCAAATCATGAAAAATGCAACTGGTTTATTTTAAAAAGTTTACAGAAGTCCAAAGTTATTCCTCACTTACCTTATACATTCCTAGAATCCTAAGCACTTTTCACAACTTTCAGAGGCCAGAGTGAAGATTGGCTGTTACACTAACACTGACAACAACTAGCATGCTAACAACACACTCTCCAAAGATAAAACACTTGATAAGGTGCAAGCAGTACACAGATGTCTCGTTTTTACTTCAAGAACTTTACACTATATCTGAACTGGAGCAAAACAAATTTTGCTCAACTACACAGACAGATACTGAGTACAGCCACTTTAAACTTGAAACATGAAGTGTCTAAACTTTTGAAGTTGGAGTCGCACAGGTTTGAAATAATTGCTTTAGGATAATTATTTTCAAATAGCAAACAGCTTCTCTTTGCTTTTTCTTTGACTTCAAGGAGCAGGGCTTGCCCACAGGAGGAGCTCAGCGAAAAGGTCAGCTAATGCAAAACCTTTCAAGGCAACAGGCGAGTAAACAAAAACAGAATACAAATTCACAAAGTCACTTTTTAAATTAGAAACAAAGATGATAAAACATTTTAGCATAAAAGTGTTTCCAAAGCAGTCTGTCTGAGCTTCAACCCAGTCAAAAGTTTTTTAGCATAACATTGTTAAAAATGACTGATTGTTATCTTGACTTTGAACTTTTGCGACGGTAACTTGATGAAATGATAAAATAATACTAATGATGATTTATTTAGTGAACATTTTATATAAGCTCTGCTGAGTTCTGACCTTGAGGTTTTTGGTGGTGACAATGACCTCCCCTGTGCGGTTGGTGGTGAGCCCATGGGCCGAGGGGAAGCTCCTGCGAGGGGGAGGGGGTGGGGGGGACTTGGACGGCTTCTCTGTTCGGTACCGAGCCACATTCAGGTCCACCACTAATGAACAGGGAAACCAAAAATAGCCATAGCAACCTCTGATACCACAGCTAGACATAAAACATGGTATTTGAGTTCATAGTGATTTGTCTGATAAAATCAAGTGATGCAGTGAAATTTTATAATTCTCAACTAGTCACTAATAATCGAACAGACTCAATTTGTGCTTAACTGAAAAGTCTGAATTAAAGGTACAATATGCAACTTTCTCGAGGTGGCATGTAACCTGAATGATTCCATGGAAACAGACAGTTAAAACCACATGTAGCTTTCTCAGCAGAGATAAGTTTTATGCCATACTGTGATTATAGCCAAACGAACAGCATGTCCATGAAAACTAGCAGGATTTCCCTGCTTCACGCCAAATAAGACGAAGGCTTTTGGAGATGAAAGTCGGCACCAAGTAAGGATGCATGTTTTTCAGTTCAACAAACAACCAAAATGAATAAAAATGTTTTTATTTATTTTTCATTTTGGCTAAAAAGTTACAGGCTGGGGTTTTAAATATTTACTTATCCATCACATAAATATTTGATGACGTCACTTTTCTGCCACTTTATAATTAACTGATTCATTGTAGGACTATTAAGGATTATGAAGTTAAAACTGGCCTTACCTGACCCTCTGGGCGATCCCGAGCCGTCTCCCATGCTGTTGAGTTTTTGGGCTGCCAGCTGCACTTTGCCGGGCTGCTGCTGCGGCTCTGATCCGGAGGCGGAGAGGGCGGAGGGGGTTGTGGTGGTGGTGGGAGCCTGGGTGCTGCATGTCCCCGCTGCAGAGGAGGGGGTGACGGTGGCCGGGGTGATGGGGGTGGTGATTTGGGGCTTGGGGGGCACCGCGGGCTTGTTGATATGCTTGGCAGCGAAGTCCAAATCCGGGATGGCTTTCATGAGTTCGGCCTGGGTCTCCTCCAACAAGCGATTGATGTCCTGCGCACTGAACTGGGTCAAGCTGGCACGCTTCTCCTCCCAGTCCCGCTCAGCTGCCTGGCATACATATATACAGCCACATGATTAGCACCAATAGACCAAAGCACATAGAACATTACTGAAATAATTATTACTAGGGGGACTATATTTGCATTGTATCAAGACATTTAAGTAGTGCTCAACGTATGCAGTGCTGATTTTTTTTACATTATGACTATCATTTACAAAATGTCACAATGCTTTCACCTGAATACATTTGAGAGTAGTGTTAAGTAATAGTTATATAAAAGGGTTGTAGGCTGTAGTAAAGATAAAGCCTCGTGTCAGTACAGTTACAATTATTCCAGTCAATAGCACAGTTTAAAATGTAATCTAATTTGAAAAATCGTTAATCTGCTTGTCCTTTATTAAACAATGACCTTCCCTTGGTTAAAATATTTGGGTTCTACAAAAATGTGAAAGTGAAAATCTGTTATAGTATTATCGTCACGCAAGGTATCAGTGATGGTGGCAGTAGTAGAAGCAGCACACACACTTTTAGGTGAGGAAAAGTAATATTGGATTAAAGTTCGGGTATAGATTATGAATACACATTTTATGCAAAGGGACCATCCGCCTCATATCCTTCCTTATCTTATCTTCATGCTCAGTTAGATCAAATCACTTTCCCATTACTATAAAATCATGAAACGGTGAAACAATGTGCCCTTACTAACTTTATGGAACAAGTTTATTAGAGTTATAGAAAAGTGAATGCTGGACGCTGAGGCCTGTGAGACGGTGGTCTACAACTGTTAAAACGTTTAAATGCTTGTTTTGATGTTTAATCCATTCGTGCTATTAGTGGGTTTCAGGTAACACCATTCTATTGTCCAGTAATATGTAATACAGATGGGGGCAGCTAGAATGAATATTGTTAAAACGCAGGTTTTTATTGTAATACAGTGAGTCTTGGGTCTAGTCAATAGCAGAAACGGTTCATAATTTGTGAATTTACCTTTTGGATATAGTACAATGTAGTCAGTGGGGAAAACTGGCTCCTGTCTGCCTGAGAGTGACATAATCGCACTCACACTAGGATCTGACAACCACCAATACCTCAGTTTTTTTTTTTTGTTAGGTTCTATTTATTTGTAAAAAATAAAAAATAAAAAAATAAATCCAATTATATATTTTTAAAAGGTCATAGAAAAGTGCATGTACCAATCTGACTTCAGCCGACACAGCCTTATCAGAGGGGCGTCGCGTCGGCAGCTCGTCCAGCACTCTGTTCCTAAAGGTCATCGCCGGGGGAACGTCTTGCTCTGGGCAGGAGGAGTCGGACTCGTTGGAGGAGGACAGGGGCATCCAGTTGGCCAGTCCAGAGCTGGAGCTGAGGTCACTGAGGCTGAGGGGAGGACTGCTCAAAATGTCCAGGTCCGAACTGCGGCTTAAGTCTTCTGACCTCTTCTGCTGTTGGCTGGGCAGGTCTTCGGGCCCCTTCCACACGCCCTCAGTCACTTGTCTGTACATAAAAGGGGAGAGAAGAACACTACAATACATACACACAGGCCTACAGTGTTAGAGACATCATATGCCAATCAAATGTACATCACAATCAGGCATTTGCAAATCTGAAAGAGCTGGGGGAAATGTGTAAAATGGACATATAAAAATATAAAAAAATGTATTGAGACATCACTTTTTTGTGCTTTTGATTATGTTGTACAAATTTTCTGCCATAAAAGTTTTAAACTGTAAAACAAAATCTCTGCCCTTAATAAACAGTTGCAAATAGAATAAAAATGACATATAACACATTGTTCCAACTTTTTCAGGATTGGATTGCACAAACATGAATTACTTGTTGTAGTTGAATAAAAACACACACAGATAACAGTCGTGTACCTGCGTAGCAAGCTTAGTGCATCGGTCATGTTGTTGCAGCGTTTTAGAAGAGCCTCCAGACGATAGGGCTCTTCTTTCAAAAACTTTACAGCCTCCACCTCCACCCGCAGCACCACACGCATCTTACTCTGCAGACTGGGGAACTGGTCTGGAGGACAGAGGAGAGTTATTTCAGCCAGTGACAATCCCAGTGGACAGTATCTGCTATTATACGACATACAGCCACATGGTATTAACACACTCGCCCTGGTTTGGTCCTAGTTTGGGGTTAGCTCGGTTTAGTCTTGTTCTAGTCTGAAATAATTGGAACTAATCCTGGTTTAGTTCAAAGTTAATTGCCGGTCTAGTGGAAATTTTTACGAGATGTTTGTGCAAATGGCAATAAAAGCAGTTATAATGGTGTAAGCGTTAAGTAGTAGAGAAATTTCTAAGGGTTTTGTAGTAGAAGCAATATTAATAGTAAGGGTCTTCTATAACTATCTCCAAATATATATAGTGCGAAGGCTCAATACATTATTTTGATACATACAAGTTAGCAGATATCTTTAGATAGTGGGATAAGTCATATACATTGAAGGTAACAAGATCTATGCTAGTGGTAAGTTTCTCCTACCTACCTATCTACCCATGCAGTTTTTAACGTTCATTTATTTATTGCTTACAACTGGTTCCATCGTCTGTTTAACTGGATTATTAACCATGTAGAGAAATCTTTTGAAATTTAAACATGGCTGCTGAAAGTAAAACTGTGCTAAATACTATGTGACAAAACACTGAAAAGCCTTAGTTAAATAAGACATTTGAGAAGTATTTTCCACTTAAAGTATGTCTCAATAAAACTTACATAATCATGAAATAGATGTCAGTTTTATGTGAATGCCTCGCCCGATTATAATAAAGATGATAGCCATGACTTGACTTTTGAAAGACTCCTGTAAAGCTGCAGCACAGACGCTAACTGAAGCAGGGGTTGGCTTAAAGACCTTAAGATGAGTCTGACATTTCCTCATCTTCTCATTTTTAAAACTAAACGCACACGGCCAAGAGGGACACGCGGTGAATAATAAACAGAGGAGGTAGGATTTAGAGGCTCATTATGTGTATGACAGAGCGGGATATGGTAAAATACTGACTCTTTAACTCGGCGAGCGTGTCTCCCAGCGCCCTCAGCTCTTTGCTCTTCTGGTCCACGTCTTGTTCTGTCACCAAACCGTGGTTCACTGAAGAGTTCCTCTGCAGCTCCTCCACTGACTTCTCCAGATCACTGTGGAGAGAATACTACCCTTAACAAAGTAATATTGACTCAACAGACACTGTATTTGCTAAGAATTTTGAGCTGTAAGATTGCCGATTCAGGAATTTGGCAAAAAAAAATCTCATTGCAATTGAGATTAAAGGTGTACTATGCAACTTTTCTGGGTTGCTGCCTGCTTATCTTTGGAGATGTGGATTTTGCCTGGAATGTGTTAAATTATACGACAAGCATGAGGCCAAGTTACAGGTCAGATCTGTTAAGAGGTGACCCTGCTCACAGTAAGAATGCGTGTTTTCCAAGAGCAAGAAAACATGTGTAATTTAATCATTTATTTATTTAATTCCAGACATGCAAGGGGACATTTCAGGCAAAGCAATAACATGCCCGAGGTTGTGAATTACATAGTGCATCTTTAAGTTTGTCGTTTACCTTAAAAACATGTTTCAGTTTACAGTGCTCATATTAAAAATGTCTAGGAGTGAAGAAAATCTGAATGGCTAAACTATTGTGTGTAAACTATTGTGTTTCAGGACATATTTGTTGAGATCTAAACTGCAGGATTGGCAGGTATAAAACAACTAGGAGACAGGGTATTATAAATGCACTGTAGTGTAGCAGCATTGGTGAATTGCCAAGTTGCTCACTGCATCCAAATAGAAGTCTTGGTTATTTGCAGTTAATCTTAGTGCGCTAGAGTAGATTACCACATATTTCCACAGTCCAACAAGAAACAAAGAAAGCCTATTTTAGTCTCTTCTAAAGTAAAACTCAAACTAAGGACTAAAATATGCAGCACAACACAAGATCACAAAATCCTGATAATAAATAATTATCCATCTGCGTCCTTGACTCACTGCAGCTGCTGTATGAGAAGCTCCTCTTGGTTGAGGTACTTGAGTCTCTCCTCTTCCACCAGGAGGCGCTGTCTTTGGAGAGGGTCTTCTTGGGTTCGGGAGGCATCCAGCATCATCAGGCTCAGCTCAGTCTCAGTCTGCCTCAGCAACGACAGGACTGCGTCTTGATTTTCCAACTGGAACAAGAGTATAAATACAAAATAAAACTGAGTGAAAGTAGGGCTGGTGATAGTGACAAAAATCTAATTGTGATCTCATTCCTATGGCCATCTGCGATTTCACAATTTCTCTATTTAATGCATCTCTCTGATCAAAAACTGACACTTTTCCCCACCAAGTTCTCCTGTTGGTTGGGGCATATTGATAGACAGTGCTGACTTTTTTTTTATAGAAACACCCTCTCACATTAAACACTTGCACATTGATAATGCAACTGCAGTGCACTTACTATTGATTGCCAAATTTAAACTGTTTATGCACAATACAAACTCACCTGGATGTTGCGTAGCTGTGAGAGCTGCTTGCGGAGTGCGTTGGTATTCTGCTGCAGGCCCTGGAGGTGCTGCTGCATTTGAGAGCGAGACACAGACACGGACTGACTGGAGCCGGACGAGGGCGGGGGCATGAGGGCCAGGGGGGCAGAGGGGGTCAGCGCTGCACACAACCAAAACATCAGTGCTTGGAAAAATGATATGAGTTAGGATATAGTAGGGCAAAGAGCATGAGATGTTACTAGTTGGGACAAGATACAAATGTAGATCAAAGCATAATGTAATGAAGTATAAAATGTTATAGAAATCACGATTAGTACTACGGCGCCACCTGTTGCCAATGCTGCTGTTACTACTTGTACTATTACTAGTACTACCACTACTGTTACTACTTCTGCCTCTATGGGCCTCATTTTTCATTCTAGGTGCTAAACTGCGAGTATAAACTGAAAAATATCTTGTGCAGTTTGTGGGCGTGTTGCGTATGGTTTACCATTGGGAAATGTGCGTATTATTTCTGCTGCAAAACTGATATGTAAATGAGAACATTCAGCGAGTGTGAAAGTTTGCTTCTGCTCCTATGGGCTGTTGAACTGTTGAAGTGTTGTGCAAAATCGTATTCGCCCTACTTCTCACCATTTTCAAATAGTGTTTAGCTTAAAAAGCGTCTGACGGGGAATCATGAAAACTTTGAACAGAAAGTTTACCAGTGGTATCCTTTTTGCTGTGGACTTAAATGTGGGATGACAGATTGCGGAAGTACGTGCACAAAAGTGCACATGGCTGTGGCATCGGAACAGTGCACGGACAGGTAGGCACCCTGCGTCTCATCCAGGACAACTGGACCCCACAGTCTCTGCTTCAGGACATGGGACAGACGTATGAAAGCCCAGTTTGATAGACAGCTGCTGTACAAAACGCTTTGGTTCAGTGGAAGACTTCTGGGAGTGAGGTTCAAATTGTCGCAGGTAAAGAGTATTTTATTACTGCTGCTTTGAAAACATATTACCTCACCTGTTTATATTATCATGCAGTTTTTGTTCTCATAGTTTAAATAAATCTGGCAGCACCTGCTAAACAAATTCATTTGCACTTCCTCTGCCTCAGAATTGGAGCATGTTGGCGAAAAGACCCATTTTACTTATTCATTCACTTATAGGAGCAAAATTGCACTGCGTCTTCTTTAGTGTCTCTGTGAGAAATTGAGTCGGGTTTAGCGTGTTTATGTGATAAGCACATACACAAGTGCTTGATAAATGAGGCCCTATATGAGCTGAATCTGAACACTGTCTATATTATGTTTTATTTTCATTTTGTGCACGACACTAAATGATAAGCTATGTAACTTTTATGGTGGGGAGTCTACCACCTGTTTCCATGGAAAGGTTATTGCTTGACCTGGAATGTTCCACAGACACACATTAAGGCTTTGAATATATATATATTTCCATAGAAACAAGGAGGTGACCAGGCCAAGTCACAGGTCCTCGGTGGAGAAGTGGCCCCTCTTTCAGTAGAAAAGTTATTCAAGTATTTTTTAGCAATAAAAACACCTGTAACTGAATAAATGTAACGTCGCTACTTTTAATGCTATACATGTATAACATCCAGGCAAAGTGATAACATTTCCATAGAGACCAGCAAGTGGCAAACCACAACCGGAAAACTTACATAATCCACCTTTATAATTGGCAAAGTAAAAAAGAAATACTTTGACATTACTTAGGTGTTGGTAAAAGAAATATCGTTTGATGGATTTATGACATGAGTAATTTGTCTTCGGTAATACCACCTTACAAAGATTTGATGAAAACAGTATGGGAAGCCACTAGGGACACAAAGGTCAGTACTGAAAAAAAAAAACATATTTCCACTAAATCCGTGCAGACAAACTATTGGAAAAAGTCCCCAGACGGCTCCAAATATCAGGCAAAAGACATCAGATAATCCTTTGAAATGGGAATGAAATCTACATTGTGACAGTAATTAGGATGTAGAGTCAGACGCGTCATGCACAGACAAGACAAAGGGAGAATAACTAGCACATAATCCGTCGCTCGATAACAGATGGGGTTGTTTTTCCGAGTTGCATTTCAAGGCAGTTTTTATACTTGATTATATTTCAGAGCTTTGAAGCACAGTTTACAAAGCGTGACAGCACCTGGGTACCCAGTCACACCTGAACTCAAGGTCAAAAGGTCAAAGCTAAGATGGTATTTGAGCACGACAGCTCCCAGACAAAAAGGTTCTGAAACTGTTAAATGATTGGTCGGCTCAATGGCTACCAGCTGCTCCCAACTGTTCAATACAAGTCTTATTTGAGCTGCACAGAGGAGGCAGAGATAACACTGATGACACAGGGTAAAAGACATAACTATGTAAAGTGTGTTCAAGCCCACGGGAAGATAAGCGGCCGACACAAAGCATGAGGCATGTAGAGCTATGATGAAATTAAAATAGAAGAATCCATTGTAAACTGAAACCAAAATGAGCCATCTTCAAATTATTATTGGATTAAAATTCTATTATTCTTCTTCTAGTTATGTACAATCAGATAACAAAGGGAAAATATCCACAACCTCCCAAACTTAAACTGGTTATCTCAAATCTTGTTTTCCTTTGATATGTTTTAAAATGGGAAAGGAAATTTGTTAATGGGAAGTAATTTTCCATTTTTGTTGGACAATAAGATGTTGCATAAAAATATATTATACTGTTAAAATGTTGGGTAGATTTGGTAGATTAAAGGCGCGCTACCCACATTTTCCAGAGGAGGGTCGGCTACCTGCTTTTCTCAGCGGAGATGTTATTGCTTTGTCAGAAATGTTCAACAGTATTATTTAATTGTGGGATCTTGAAAAGTATGCATTTTTACTGTGAACAAGCTCAAGTCTCCAGTTTTTACATGTAACTTCTGACAACTCATCTCCATAGAAATAGATGAGTTTAATGCCATATTGTGGATTATTCCAGGCAAAGCAATACAGCCTCCATGGAGACAAGTAGATAGTGGACTCTCCATTAGAAAATTTCATAGTGTATCATTAGGCGCGTATACAAAGTGAATCATTTAGTTTGAGGACAAGCTACTGTCACCAAAATTACAATAAATACAAGGATTTAATGCAACTCATTGTTAACACATAAACCACAGGGATATAGATGGAGGTCTACTACTACAGGGGAGAAGTTAGTCTACTGAGACACACAGGGTTAGAATAGAGACATGGGGATAAAGGCAACACTTTGGAAAACATCGATCTACCTTTCTTTTTTTTAGTTCGTCCAGCTAAAACGAAAAGCATGGGCACCAGTTACAAAGCAGCAAAAATTAAGCTTATATTGCAAAGAAAAACACATGTGACACACTTTAAAATTAGGCAAAAAATGTCAGCTTTGTGATAGAAAAACAGCCAATTTGCGCAGCAGTGGATAGCTATGGCAGGCAGTGAAACAAGTGTCTTATTTTGGCGATCACTTACTGTCAGTTCCTGAGCAGTCGCTGGCTGACTCAATCTTCTCCCTGGAAAAGGCCAGTGTTAATGTACTTATATGGAGCATTACTATAGCGATGCAGTCTGGAGTATTGATATACGATGCAGGATGTGGAAAATGTATGTGTCGGCAGCAGCTCAATGTACAATGAGGTGTGCGCTGGACGTGATGGATGGTGATGGGGAGTCGAATCTGAATTAGAATTGAATCACTGGGTTTTATAGCGCCGCTGACAGCTGGAGGAGAAAGTTCAGGAAAAAAACACAATAATTCTACATCTGAAAAGTGCGAGGCAAAAATAGAAGCTTTTCAGAGTAAAAAATGATGTTTAGTATAACTTAACATAATTCAGAATCTAGAAAGTAATTACAATATAAGGATGTGTAGCATTGCACTTAAAGGGCCTATATTACGCAAAATTGACTCTTCGCTTTTAGCTGTGTTGGAATGTCATTACCTGCTCAAAAAATAGCTGGAGTTGTGTTTTGTTTGTTGTTATTCACACACGTCTTAGTAATCCCTTATTAGTCTGTCCACATCTCCAAAGCTCAAAATGCTCTGTTCCACATTGTGATGTCATGTAGTAGTATTTTTCAAGTTAACAGTTATCTTTTATGCTTTGTTCATTGGAGATTGGCAATTCCAGGGCTGAAATGATCAAAATGATTCTAGTAAAGGTGTATGGAGTTTAAAAACACGGTGGAGCGCCTCCTGTTTTACCACATGACATCACAAGGTGAAACAGTATATTTCATTTGAGACAAGAACTGAATATACACTTCATGGGTGTTAAAAATGTGTGAATGAAACAAAACACATCCATATTACACTATTTTCTGATCTGTCTCATCAGACACAACTGGAGTTTTGCTTCGTTTCAAACATGTTTAACACACAAACTGCATATTTAGACTGAGTTATTCTCTCAAACATCTGTTCTACTTTGGAGCACTTCCTGCATTCATACCTGACATCACACTGTGTTTTTTGAACTCCACACACCTTCACTAGAATCATTTGGATAATTTCATCCCTGGAATTGCCAGTCTCTACTGAACCAAAGGTAAAAGGAGCGGTACATGACATCACAAGGTGGAACAGAGCACTTTGAGCTTTGGAGATGTAGACAGACTAATAATAAAGTGTTAGTCAAACATGTGTGAATGAAACAAAACACAACTCCAGGCATGTGTTTGAGGAGGTACCAACACTACAACACGTCTTAAAGCTCTCAAGAATAAATTTTGCATAATATAGGATGAGATAAATGATCATTTGTTGCCAACGTAGAGATTGTTCATTGCCTGTTTACATTCTTTCTCCACTGCTCTTTGATTCTTCTGAGGCTCTATAAGGTCAGCTATTAGGCAGCACTTGATGTTGAATTGATTTGGGGCGTATCCCATGTGCATGATAGTGATGACAGATGCATGTTTGTATAGGAGCTGTCTGCTTACGGGCTTTCTGCCTCTGGCGCTCTAGTCAGGACGCGCTGCAGCAGCCCAGTCAGACTCGCTATCTGCTTCTCCATAGCCTCCATACGCTCCCTGTAAACACATAAACACACAAACACAACAGGCTTTTTACTTTGAAGGAAAAGAGGATTTGGGAATGTGGCTAATCCCTGCACAATTGTGCAGTGTTTGTCATTTCCCCAACGTGTAGAAAAGAAGTATTGACTATTTTTCCCTGTTAATAATTAATTGTGTTGTAGTAGGATTCAAATGGGAATACTGTAAATAAGCAAGTACGAATGGTTTATGTTACAGCTACATTCATAGACCAGAGTCAAAACAGAAAACTGTCAATCAGCTGTGTACATTTTGTTTATATATAACGAATGCACAGCTCTGTAAACCCAGATCTATAGATGGCACTGAATAGTAAAACATGTTTAAACTACATATGCATATGATAGGCCTATGTGAGTTTATTTTTGGACATCTACTCATCTTGTATTCAGTGTGTTAATCCTGTTGATTTGCATGCAGGATGTCACTGGAAGATTTGTGTTTTTGTCACGATTTATAAATAAAAGCACTTCATCACACGCTCTGCTGTGAGCTACTTGAACGTGAACCATGTTGTAAATATCCATTTTTCAACTCATTGAGTCATTGGCCTCTGAGCTGAATGTCAATGAAAGAGAATACGTTTTCATAATTTCTACTTTCACTGTGGTATGCGGGAGCCAAACTTTAAATGTAGCACTGAAAAGATTCATTAGAGTAATTGTGTCTAGTCGACTAAAAATAACAGTAATTGTATCTTGATAAACATCATTGTTGTACAGAACTATGGTTGTCAAAAGTATCAAAACTCAGATATGAATCGATACTAAAACTAGTATTGAAACTAGATACTCATTTAAGCAGGTATCAGTGCTAAAAAAGTCACAGAAATGAACCCTTCCTGAATAACTTTAGAACGAGTTTGAGCTGTATCAGAACAAGTATGAGACACATAGACTAGTGTGCACCCATGGACTGGAGAGATAGAGGGACTATACAGATATGAGGCCACATGGTAATATAAAAGAAAATACTACAATTTAATGTTGAAAATCACATTCTATTGTCTAAAGAAAGTGTTTTTAATTATCATTGTGGTATTGGAATCAGCATTTTAGTATCGTGACTCATTGTAATTATAGAAATAATCGATGACTAGTTTACTAAAAAACTAATCGTTAGCAGCCCTAATTAAATGGTAAACACATTTAGTACCTAGTTTCTGTCTCATTGCCCATCAGTGGAGACCCGTACACCCCGCCTCCTCCTCCATCCGCTCCAGCCATCAGACAAAGCTGCTCCGCGGTGAGCCCCAGCCCACTCTGCCCTCTGGCTTTCGGACTGTCCCCAAATACAGATGAAGTCACCGAGTCCCTTCTTAAGCTCTGCCTCCCTGGGGACCCCCGCCCCGGCATGGTCCCTCCGTAGGGGTCTCTCATATCTCTCATGTCTGGGATCTTCTGTGGAGAGGAGGGAGGGGGCACTCGCAGTCCCATGGCCAGCATTGAAGCAGCATAGGCGTCATTATAAAGTGGTCCCCCGGGTCTGTAGAGCGCCTCCCGTTCCATTAACTCGCCTTGTAATGCTGCAGCCGAGTACGAAGTTAGTGATCGGACAGAGCCGGCACCCCCTCCACGCCGGTACAGAGACCCGTAAGGATCCGCTCTGCTCGGGATAGGGGAGTGAGGACCCCCTGCTAGACTCAACCGCCCCGGGTCTGGACCGAGAGAGTATGGGTCGGCATAGATACCCCCTCCTCCACGATCATCCCCCCTCAGCAGCACCATACTCCGGGACCCCCCCACCTCATCGTCCGGCTTCACGTCCCGGCGCTCCAAAATGGCGCTGGACGAGGCAACGAAGGCGGCCTGCGGGTGGTGAGGCTGCTGATGGGGGGAGGAGTGGTGGGACTGGGAGTGCGGGTGGGGCAGAGAGTGGGTGTGGTGCGGGGGTCCGGCATATGAGGAGGGCCGGCCGCCGCTGTACAGGAGCCTGGCCCGGGACGGAGAGCCCTGCGGGGGGGAGGCAGAGGCAGACGAGTGCTGGGAAGACATGTGCGCGTTACTGAGGCGACGGTTTGGAGAGTCCTGAGGGGCGTACACCATCTCCCTCTGAAGACACAAAAACAGCAGACATACAATTTAGTTACACTGATGGCCACATAGTCGAGGGTGTTAAAAATATATATGTATACACATTTCCTGAATAGTTTTGTATGACCTTGACCTTTATCAGGACTATAAGACCATACAGTAATGAGTAATATGCGCTAATATTTGGTGTTTTGACTCAACAATATTAAAACCAGACAACTTTATTGGTGGTGAGTGGTGGGAGTGTTTTAAAACTAACCTTAGATATACACATTTCATTTAGGTGCATTCAAGTCCTCATAGGAGTTCAGATTCTCCTCAGTGGAAACCGAATGAGATGAAAATAGAAACCAGTTGTGGTTAAGTGCTGACTAGAGTTTCAGTTTCCGCTAAACAAATTTGATGTGAAAATGCCAAAATTGACACTGATTGACGTAAGAAAACCACTGCTACAAATTCTGTGGTGAAGGTGAGAAAAGAAAAGCAAAAATAAGTCTAAGATGTAAAGGGTTAAGTGACTGCCAAAGAGAGCTGCTCAGCTGATGTGGGCTGGCTCCTGATCCTCTGGCTGCTGTAAACTGCCATGACATTGCCTCAAAGAACTTGTTTGATTTATAAGCTGCCTGCAAGTGTTTACACCAAGAAATTACTGATGCTTCCTGGTGCTCTCTAGCGAGTTGGGCTTTATATGCAGCCTGTATCCATGTACTTCAGTTGTAATCTATCAGAAAACATAGCCATATGAACTTCTGTATATATATATTTCATGTCATGCCTGCTTGCAGCCTCCAAATGGCATTTTAAGTCGCTCTTGATCGTTTATTGATAAAACTGAGCGTGGTTGGCTTATCTTTGGCTTTGTGCCCAAATGTCACTAGGCGAAATGTGAAACAGAGCAAGGACAGGGACCTCCAACAAAAGCCCAGAGGCACAGGCTAGCAGTCAAGTGTTTAAGATACAATGAGAGAGCACAAAAGGCCAACACAGTAATCAATATAGACATATCCAGGATACAGGGCAAATTGAAAAAACAATATTTCCACATAATAATCCTTAGGCTCCTCCAACAGTACCCTATGGACAGCCTCACGGGCCACTAATGACTGTGCTGCTATCATCTTCAATCTTGTATCTTAGCAACGGCTACTTATCGACGCCAAAGCTGAGTGTAAAGACATTTCAACGCACCTCCAAGACTCCCTCAAAGCCGCACAGGGCGACCTCTTCAGCTAGCGTCCCCTCGACATTTTTCCATTGCTAAATATGCCAATCCATCACATCCTAAACTACTGTGCGCTAGTGGACTTCTATAATCCACGTCATGCTTTTGTGATCAGCGATTGGGGGAATATTCTCGCTACGGTCGGCTAGCTTTCAATAAGCTTGCCCATACACATTCACCTTGGCAGTAAAAGAGGCAGTACCTCACGGGCATAAAAATTGAGGTATAATGTTGTAAAATGCAGCCAGATATTGGCAGCCAACCGTTCCCAAAGGAGTCATAGGAAAACTGACCTCCACAACATTAGCGGGCAACAAGAAATCATCTTTGGACTGGGAAGCAATCAGGAACACAAGCAGGTAAACAAAAGCCCTAGGGTGCAGGACAAGCTGTCAAAAACGCCCTTGTAGTAAATAACGCATTTAGCATTCAGTCCCAATGCTTTGCACATGTCTGAGCTTTGGAGCAATCTGGTTTGTCATTTTGTTCGGAGCCGCAATTTTCTCATTACCATAATCACAATGTAATTAGATGGTAACAAAATGCAACTGCTTGTATGAGAAACACTTACTCTGCAAAATTGAAAAATATTGAGCATTTTGTGACTTTAATGGTGTCTGTTTTTATTTTGTATCATTAGTAATCATGCTAATCAGTCTGTTGTCCCATTTGCTGCTAGAAGCTTCAGGAAAAATAGAGATAAATTACTTTTTTCTTGTCAGTCAAACATGAAAAGTTACCACAGTGATAGAGGCGATGGGAGCTGGGAAGGTTAAGTGGTACGGAGGGAGCTGTCACCGAGCAGTGTCATAGTTTCATAGTTTTGGTTTGTATGTGTTTAACGTGTGTGCACTATGTAACATTTCTGGTAGTTTGTCGGACACCTGCTTATCTCACCGAGGTGTTATTGCCTTGCCTGAAGTATTCCACAGTGTAGCATTAAACATATCCATCTGGTATTGATTTAATAATAGTGTTTTTATCAGCTAAACGTTGAAAAACTTAATGTGAATGGGCACTCCTCTCCACAAACCTGACCTGTACTTTGGTCTGGTGGCATTTTTTTTTAGTCCTCACTGTTTCTGTCCGTTTTAAATGTATTTTATATTATGCTAGTTTTGTTTTGTTTAATAAAAAAGTAAATTAAAAAAAAGCAATGATGTAATAAGGTAGGTAGGATGAAGTCAGTCGTGTTTGAATATCATCGGTTTCAGCTTCCTGTTATATGAAACATTTTGAGGACTTTTTCCCATTCAAAGCATATAATATTTTGTTTTATATTGTTAATCACTACGGCAATGGTCTTTTTTCTTTTTTCATCATTCTGGACCCATGCATATATTTTTTGCAGCAGGCGGTGAGTCAGATCTAAGCTGTACCTTCTATGTTCAAACGGTTGGCTAACGGTCCATTTTCCATTTAGGTACACATCTACAACCACGGCGCACACTTTTAACGCGGTCCTCGGCTGAACCTGGAGAGGCAGTCTATCATTTGGTGTTTATGCCGTGCTGCATCTGTCAGCTTTTTGTCGACTCAGCGCCGGTGACGTTAGCTGGCGAAGGTCCAGAGCGGAGGAGTAAGATCACATGATCCACACACATAGTACAGTGTGAGTGATGGAGGGTGGGAGGGAGTATTAGATGGTGAAATGTGTTTGGATATTTCATAGTAAAAGTGGAGGATTACGACAGAGATTGATACCCAGATACTAATTTATAACTATAATCCAAATTATGCTAAAACTACGAGAACAAATCCCATGATAATATTAAAATAACCAATTTTTTAAGCTCATTCAGTTCCTTGGACTCATAAACACTACTACTACTACTACCACTGCTATCACTACTACCACTACTACTACAAACTACACTGTAAACAGAAATGCAAATATTTTCCAAGATGTATCTGCACAGAGGTAAATTTGTATTAAAAATATATCGAAAAAACAATGTTTCAACTCTTAAGCTAAATGACTGCTTGTGACTTGCGCTCAGAATGATTTTAATGAGGGAAAGATGTCACTGTGTCTGGATCATTTTACTGGCTTCACTTTACACGTTGGCACAGCACTAAATAGAGTTATCACACTGGATGGATACTCTAACTCCTCTGTCGTCAGTCGGCCCACTCGCTTTTTTGGCAAACCGTTGTGGCTCTGCATACTGTCTATTGAAACCACCTTCTGTTTGAGTGGGTTTATACAGACTATTCAAATACTTTTGTTATGTAATTGGCAAATCTCCGACTAGCGGATTTAAAATGTATATTAAATGTCTATGGATTCATAACAACATCATGCAAATACACCAGCTAAATTCACTTGCATAAGCTTAATATTGCACAACGGAAAAATGTTCCCAAATATATGTTCAATACAAATTTATTTTAGATACATTGTGGAAAATATTTGTCTATAGTGTTATTTCACAATTCATAAATGCCTGTGAATACTAGTGATGAGCCAAACGGTTTATGAACACTGAATGTGCTTTAAAAAGTGTTTTATTTTATTTTAATATTATCATGTGATTTTTAGATTAGTTCTGGTCGTTTTCGCTTTTCCAACCTCATTGTGGACAGACACTTACCCGGAGGTCTCCATTGGCCAAGTGCGGGTTGTGGTGTCCCGGGTAAGTTCCGTATATGGGCTCTTTGCAGTAAATCTTAATTACGCAGCGATCTTGAACGTCTCGTGGGTCCTCCAGCTCATAGAAGACATTACGTGTCTCATCTTTGATCAACAGTGCTGTAGTTGGAGATCTAAACATCGATATCCATCAACAAAGGACAAAAAGAAGTGTCGTATTAATAAACAGTACATGCTTTTCCAATGTGTGTGTTTCAAGTTTCTAAAATGAATAGGGAATTGGAAGATCTTTAAAGCGTGAGGGGGGCATAATGAGGTAATCAACACAGTGCACTCTGAAATCGAAGTCATCATAAATATAATAGCAAAGAAAATTTGGACTTCAGTAACAGAACATATTATTGATTTTCTTGCTCTAGTCAGAGAAATGAATGTACTTAGATACTTGAAAAGACTATGGCCTTGAGTGACCACAGCAGTCTGCTTCTCAGTTTATCTGGGCTTGGACAGGCACAATAGAAACAGCGGGTTGTGATTATAGCGTTAAGAATAGAACGTGAAAAAACAACTGAAGCTCACTGAAAATTCTATGATGTGTGACGTCATAATCATACGGTCTATAGGAGTTGAAAGTTGTTATTGGATAATCCTCATATCTCAAATAAATGTAAAAGTAGTTTCATTCATGTTGGCTTATTAATGTAACAGGAACAAGTCTTTGGTTTATCTGACATAAATCATTTGAGGTGATTTTTATTTCTTTCAATTATAGACAATATACTCGATATTCAAATTTTGTATATCTCCATAACAACGACTGTGATAGCATCCACTTTGGATATATACTCTGTCAAACCTGTACCTGAGCATTGCCATGGTGAGCCTCTGGGGGAACATGTGCACAATGAGGGCTCTCAGCGTGTCCAGGCTGGTCAGCTCGTGGGTCAGGTGCACCCTCCGCGTCTCCTCTCCGAGCTGCAGGAACAAGACCCCTGCATTTATGGACGGGGAGCAGCAATGAGGGGGAGTACAGTGACGTCAGGGATGAAGAGAGTGGGGACAAAATTCAACAATGTAATTCACCTTTTTAGAGCATTTTTCCTAAAATGTGTAACTTTAAAAACTGGTTTCAAGTTTAATAATTGGATCCAACTGGAAGACAGATTTTTGAAAGAAATGTAAGGAGGTAGACTTGGTTTTCTGTAGTGATAACACTGCTATGTTAAAAGTGCACTATGTTACCTTTTGTGCTGGAGGGCTGTCACCTGCTTGTCTTCATGGAGATGTTACTGTAATTTTCCACAGGATGGCATTATAATTATAATATCTGGCTCCATGGAGATAAGAGGAAATGCTACTAGGCCTTGTAACAGGTTGGATATGTAGGGAAGCAAGCAGACCCCTAGTAGTTTTTTTCGAGCCATTTTTGTTTTTGCTATAAAACACTTGATACATACAGGATAGAAAAGTTCAATGCCATACTGTGGAAATTTCCAGAGAAAACACTAACATCTCCATGGAGAGTAGCAGGTGACAAAACCCTCATCAGGAAAAAACTCTATTTCACACTGTATTAAGGTATTTCTAACTGCTGTAAAAATATTATAGAGAGCAGCATAATAAATATTTATCAAAACAAAGAAATAAGTGGCTTTATCCAAGGGAGGTCTGGCACAGTTCATAACAAAGCAGTCGATATTGATAAAAGATAATTGCTGATTCATTAGTCTGGTCCTTATATTAAAATAACCTTGCCACCAGCGAGGCAAGTCATAGAGACAGCCAATTAACAGCAATAATGTATAATAAGTGTCTGATAACGTCTTATAACCTTTGATTAAAACGATCAACACCACCACTGCACCACCTTTGTACATTCGCACCATCAGACTCCTAATTTATTGCATCTCACCAATTAAACCCCTTGAGACTGGCTATCACAATCATCCCCTCATTAACTATACTCAGACATGGAGAACAGCTGCAGTTTCACAGTCTACCTAATGTAAGTTAAGTATGAGAAAGTACTAGCGCTTTATCTATGTGATTTATGAATGGGACTTTGATAAAATGAGCCCAGCTGGTCACAGGCTACACATTATGTTAGGTGCACTGCTACAGGCATCATCCATACACTGTTTTAAATGTAAGTAGGTCATTGTGTGGAAAGAAATGGGTAATAAAAACTAGATTACATTGATTGCATTAAACTAAAGCCACTAAATTGCTTTAACAATACTGCAAGTATCTTAAGTATGTGGTTATGATAATATCTGATTTTTGTAAATAAATACCTAAAAGAAATACTGTGCACCCTAAGTTTCCTAACATAATGCCTTCCCCAAAACCCCCTCGGTGTCATGTGTTGATAGATATGTAATAGTGGAGAATGAATTTGCTCTGTGACCCTGTCATTAATCACAGGTGACAGGTAATGAGTGAGGCAGCAGACAGCTCTGTTAAAAACCTGCCTCTTCCTAAACCCATCTACACACAACTGAACTGACTTTCACCTGACACTGGTTTACTCGATTTACATTGACGCTGTCAGTCACCCTCCATAAGCAACTGCCATCACACTGCACTTCAGCAAAACCAGACTGTCTGCGAACGCTCACAACAGACATGTAACACTTTATAATAATGTTACATTCAGTATGTAAAGGTTTTTGATAGTTAGATAAAGGCAGGAACATAATCTCCAATTGTAATGACTGCACATTGGCACATAATTAGTTTGTTTTTATAAGAGCAATGTCAATATTGAGCTCACTTGTGATAAAATATGATATTGAAATGTACAGTCACACTTATATTTTAATGTTTTTAAATGTTCTGCAAATCTGTAAATACTACAAACATCTAATGGTCCTGGTCTAGTCCTGGAGTAGTCCCAGTTTAGTCCCGGTTTAGTCCTGTACTTGTCTTTGTTTAGTCCTGATGTAGTCCTGGTTTAGCCCTGAATTAGTCTTTGGTCCTAATGTAGTCTCAGTTTAGTCCTGGTTTAGTCTTCGTTTGGTCCTGATGTAATCCCAGTTTAGTCCTGGTTTAGTCCTAAATTATCCCTTGTTTCGTACTGATGTAGTCCCGTTTTAGTCTTGAATTGGACTCTGTTTGGTCTTGATGTAGTCCCATCCCTAGTAGTCCTGAATTAGTCCTGGATTAGTCTTGGTTGAGTCCTGGGGTAGTCCTGGTGTAGTGTGTGTTTGAAATGTTCTCATTTTGATGGATGTAACATAAAACAGTATAAGAATATCTTTAATTACATTTATACAGAATACTCATCATGTACTATGCACGGTACATCTTGAGGACAAACGTGTAGGACATGTTTATAATAATGCTGATTTACTGTATTTTATAGGAGACGTTACCACATTGACCTAATGAACTCCACTTTAACCCTTGACTGACCTGGAGCGCGGAGCTTGGCCTGGCTGGAGGAGCGGGCCAGGGGCAGGCTCTGTCTCAGGCGGTTCATGCGGTTGAAGCCCATGGGCAGGTCCGGCTCAGACATGGTCTCCAGGTTTTCAGCCGAAGCGAAGGACACTCGGCTGGCCTGGTCCGCAAGGGCAGGCTGAGGGGGGCTGAGGCGGGTCACACGGGGAGTACGACTCTGAGGGGGGAGAGAAAGAGAGACAGAGGACAGAGAGACAGACAGGAAAGAGAAAAAGAGCAAAAAGAGAAGAAGAAAGAGAGGGGAGTGAGAGAGAGGGAGAGAAAGAGACAAAGAGAGAAAAAGATAGAAAAGGGAAGCAATAAAGAGAAGGCGAGAGGAGAGAGATAAAGAGGGGGGAAAAGAAAGACAAAAGAAAGTCAGAAATGAAAGATTAGTCCATTATCGTGACAATTTTGTGAGAGGAGACTATAGCAGGGAGTGTGCGAGCGACAGAATGTGGAGAGTACAATACTGAAAATCAATGCAACGACACAAAAGCTACAGGAGCAGAAATCTTTAATACACGGGACACACAAAAGAGGGGGCTATATAATGTAGCTCAGCTATATGAACAAAGGGAGGATCCTGAAGACAAAATTAGTAGCAGAAGCCCCCTAAATATACTGACTTCAGCATCTGGCACAAAATAGTCAATGTGTGCACAGTGCAACCAATCATTTCTGTATGTCTCTCCCAGCTCTCAACTCCTGTTTCACACCTCACTCTAGAAAATATGACAAAAATGGGTCAAAAAGTATAAAGAATTTTCAGAACATTAAAATAACTATTTGGTGGGTACCTTTGTGTTCCTGTGTTAACCCAGAAATGAATTAATAAAATGGCCCTTGGAGGTTCAGCCAGAAGCTTGTCTCCATGGAGATGTTGCAGCTTTGCCTCTAATGTTTCACAATAATGCATTAAACATGTTAATCACTATGGAGACAAGCAGATAACACTACCATGTTAATAGTCAGATCTGTGGAGAAGAGAACCCAAAGTATGCAAGTTCAATATATAATACAACTTAAGCTGCCCAAAGTGCTTCACAAAGAAGTCAATAAAACAGATATACTGTACAGAAAATATGACAGAGCAATAAAACTACACAGCTCAAAACATGCAAAAGTGGCTGTGTGGCTGAATATCTTGTGCTGAAACATTTAATGTATGCAGACGACGTGGTTGTTTTTAGTCTGAGCACCGCTGGTCTACAGCAGCTGGTCTACAGCAGCTACTCCACATCTGTTCATCTTATGGTGTGGAGCGTCATATTAAGTATAACGCAACTCAGAGTATGATCATGATCTATAGGACCAAAGAGGACAAGCACATGAGATATCTTAATTTTTCCCTGTCTAATGTGTTGAGGGTTACCACTAAAATGAAATATCTTGTGCATATCATTACTGCGGACATGGCAGATGATAATGTGTACAGACAATGCAGGATGTTGTATGCTCAAGCTAATACTCTTATGTTCAAGTTCGGTTCGTGTTCTGATTATGTAAAGCTGATGTTTAAATCATATTGTACACTACACTATACAGATTTGAATTGAAAACAATAAAATACCAAGATATCCTGTCTAGCTAGAATTAAATAAAATTAAAGCAATAAATTGTATAAATGCATCACAGACTTTAATGCCATAGTGTGGAACATTCCAGGCAAAGGAATAACATTTCTAAGCTCGACTACTCCCCACACTCAACCATCTTAATGACTACAATAGACTTAAATGTGATCGTGTCCACCAGACTACAGCAGTGACGGTTAAGCTGCCAATCCGCCAAGCAGCGGGAGCCCAAATTGAGCGGGACCCCTCATTAAAGCACTACCAAGCGTTGCCCGGACAGGTTGGCTTTTAATGAATCTACACTGACAGACATTTTCCAGCCCAAAGAAAACCGTAATGAGCTCCCACAGTGCCTCGGCAAAAGCAGCTAGCATCTCCTCCACACATCTCCACTGTCACGCTCCAAATGCATGCTGTTTGGAAGTGTAAACATATATGTTAGAAAAAAAAACACACAACATTTATGTACAATATGCATACATGGAATAGTAAGAGGTGTTAAGGTGATATAAGGCTGCTATTTCCAAGATTAATAGTGAGCTTTCTACCTCATAAAATTCAAGTTACGGACCAGGAAATAAAGCAAGAGTGATACATTTGGTTTTGTGAACTGTGAAAGAAGGGCAGAGGAAAAAAGATGGGAAATTGAATACTTAGAAAATCTGCGAGGGAGGAAAGTGCAGAAAGAAACGTAAAAAAGTTTTCTTTCTGACTTTGTTCTAAATTTAAACAATAACAGCTCAGTGTGAGATCCAATATGTCTCCCACGGTGACGCCGCAGTTTGAGAGCGCTCCCTCATCGGGGAATTGTAGCAGATGGCGTTTTAGAGACACATATTGTAGACACAAAGTTATTACCGCTATACCTTTGAAACACCAATTTTGCGCATATATGCCTTAAATATCCTTACGCATTATTAATATGATTTTTGTTCTCTTTATTTTTATTATTACATTCACATCCAACAACAAACATTTGATGACTGCAAAATGTGAAAACAAAGTTGATCTGTATTTGATCTGTAAAGATACACTGTTACTGGAGTTAATATACAAAACTGGAGTGAATAAACGCAGAAAAAAGGCCCTCAAAGCATTATTTGAATATTAAAACACTTAAACAGGTCTAATTACTGGGGTAAATTATGATTATACATGCATCGTTTGCCAAATAAATATGCATTGGTGAGCTCTGTAGAGAGTAGGGTCTGTGTATGTCGTTGGGTTTAAAGTTAAAAATCACAACTTAGAGTCAACTTGCACTTTACCATGGGGGTTATCACATCAGTAACTACGCAGATATGAAACATGAGATTCCTATAGAGACACACCTCCTCTGTGCCTCTGTCAAACATATCAAATCTAATACTCCTGTCTATTGTGTTGTACAAGGCATCAGACAGTATTTCTCATGTTATTATGGCTTCAAAACACTATTGGATCAGCGAATGCATTACCTCTGTGTCTTCTTTAAAGTATACGGTGAATATAATATTTATCTGTTCGTTTAAAGTACAATACAAACAGTCCACTTACATGCTGTTATCTCACTGTGTGTATGTCAGCATTCAAGTGGCCCAAGTGTCATTGTATTTACTCCATTGACTCGCGGTTTGACCCGATAACATCTCCAGGCAATATGTGTAATAACACAGACATCAGAAGGAGTAATTTGGAGGCACTGCAAAAGGGAACAGGGAGGTTAAACGGCGGATATGAGACGTCCTCTGATTTGTAGTGCAAGTGTGGCTGGAGAAATATGGAAATTGTGAACTTGATAGAGAAACAGGTTCAGATGCCATGTGTTTAATTCCGTGTTAATTAACAGGAAATGGCATCAGGGGTAAAACCTATCCAATTCAATTCCCAAAGCAATAAACTTCCATAATTTTGGAAGTGCAATCTTTACACACAGTATAAGACCACATAGACTAGTATATGCCCATGGACCTAGACTATGGAACCTACCTGGATGACTGAGGGATCACACAGATATAAGGCCAAATGAGAGTATAAAAGAAAGTACAAATTTAATGTTTAGCAAAAGACAAAGTTTAAATCTGTCAACTGGACAAATCATTGTAGGAGTGAAGCCCATCCAAGCTGCTTCTTCAGTTCTGGTCAGATTACTGCTGAACACTGCCTTATATCTATCTGAAGGGAGGGGCTAACTACACTGAAATTGTAAACAGCTTTTATCTCCAGTTTCAGCCTTAACGACCCTATTCAACCCTTAATGGCTCTCCTATTGTTCTCTTTTTTTGTTTGATTTGGGTCTGAGGATGGAATCATAGATCTGTGAGAGATTATCTCAGGCCCCCATTCCTGTTTAAGGAATTATTGTCTTTCCTAACAAAAATAGCTTATTTAACTCCCCTCTCGAGCCATTTCTTTTCTCTTGTTAAGATCTGTACCCCACTATCTTCAAAGTGAGATGGAGATGTACGGCAGACTGGGGCCCAGAAGAGCTCTCACGCCGGTCCCTGCACTCTTCACTACACTGAATGGAGTAGACAAGATTACTTTGTTCATGGCTGAGGGTTTTGTCCTGAACAAGTTTCTGTCTTAAAGTTTTTCTAGGTTTGAAATAGACCAGAATCTCATACGGTCTGAAAATTCTCTCAAGTTTTTCAGACACACCAGCTGTGTATGGAATAGTTATGCCTATCCTTCTAGGTTCAGATTCCCTGTTGTCCTGATTTAATGTTGATAATCACATTGTACTGTCTAAATAACTAGTCTTTTTATTATCATTGTGGCATCTGAATCTGTAATCTGTGAGTATGAAGTTTATTCCTTAGTATCAAAACGTAGCGATATAGCCATAATTTGCTGCATGTTAAAATAGGCTTTCAACTATTCTTCACAATTACAGAGTGCCTTGGATGTCTTTTTGCTGCTACTACAAATAAAGTTATTATAATCATGGTAATAAGTAGGTTGCAGGTTTGATTCTCTATACAGTCACACAGGTCAAGAACAATGTAAGAGCAAACTATCTCTATAAAGGAAGGATCCGCCATAGATGCAGTGCTCATAGTAATTATAATATCATCATTACAGACAAAGATTTTATTTTACATGTATCCAATAAAACAAAGTACAACATAATTATAGAATTATAGTCTTGTCGTAATGTTTCGCTCAACTAGCTACCATCTGGCTGTATGCACTTAACTTCCAAATTCAGTGAAAATAATCCTGTATGCCAGAGCGGCTGCTAACGGCACAGTAGCATCCCCGGGCTACGGCACAGACGACACCATCGGAATTAAGAGGCTGAGACTAATTGTAATTTAGGCTTAGTTATTATTCTCTATCAGGTAGGCTGTATTATCGGGCGGGATAATGGAACGCAGCTGCCAGCACCTGTGTACATGCAATGAGGTAATCAGGAGGGTGAAATTGTAACTGTGATGTTATACGCAGAACACATCCAGTTTTAAACACAATTTACATGTCTAAATAGGGAAGGTTAAAGTACTAGTATCAGTAATGGTGAGCAGGAGGAAGTGAAATCTGTAGTAGTAGTAGTAATATTAGTAGTTGTGGTAGCAGTAGCAGCAGTAGTAGTAGTAGCTGTAGTGGTAACAGTAAGGGTGATTAGAGTAGTAGTAGTAGTAGTAGCTGTAGTGGTAACAATAAGGGTGATTAGAGTAGTAGTAGTAGTAGTAGCTGTAGTGGTAACAGTAAGGGTGATTAGAGTAGTAGTAGCTGTAGTGGTAACAGTAAGGGTGATTAGAGTAGTAGTAGTAGTAGCTGTAGTGGTAACAGTAAGGGTGATTAGAGTAGTAGTAGTAGCTGTAGTGGTAACAGTAAGGGTGATTAGAGTAGTAGTAGTAGCTGTAGTGGTAACAGTAAGGGTGATTAGAGTAGTAGTAGTAGCTGTAGTGGTAACAGTAAGGGGTGGTAGTAGCTGTGGCTGTGGCTGTGGCTGTGGCTGTGGCTGTGGTGGCTGTGGCGGCTGTGGCTGTGGTGGCTGTGGTGGCTGTGGCGGTGGTAGTAGTAGTAGTAGTGGTAATATTTAGTAGTAGTGGTAGTAGTAGAAGAGGACGCAATAGTAGTGGTAGGAGAATGATTGTGGCAGAAGTAAAAGTAGTATCATAGAATCGTCAATAGCAAAAATATTCATGGTAAAATTAGTGGTAAAAAGAATATTTTAGCCAACTTTGTACTACAGAGAAAGTGCATAATTAGAATCTCCAATACAAAGAGAAGAATACCCATTCAGAATATTATAGAGTACTGTACTCTGTAATAAATTAAACACTTTTGAGATGAATCATAACTTAGAAGCGGCAAGAAATTCATTTTTCTGAAAAGTGTATTATCAGTTCACAGCCTCAACTTTTATTTTAATTTGCAGACAAGAATGAAGTCAGAATTAAATTTGTGAAGTGTTACATTCAGGTACAAATACCACAAGATTAAATAATTCATCAGGTGAGGTACACCTACGGCAACATAGAACTGACAAGCGTGGATTAAAAATATTTACCGAATTTTTTGTTATTATGAGAAAGTCTTCAGTTAAAACAGGAACATTTTTTGTTAAAACATAATCCTTACAGGTTTTAACGACTTCTTCACGTTTTAATGACATCAGTTTCTCGTTTTAATGAGAAAATTTTTATGTTTTAATGACATTAGATTCTTGTTTTCAAGTGAACATATTAAGCACTGAACAGATCCAGTCACTTTAAGCAGGTCCAAGCACACGATCTGTGTGATGTGTGTTTAATGACAGGACAGACTGCATGGTACTCCACCAATTTGTAGACATAGGCCTATTGCAGTAAGCTCCAGACCTGCCTTTTAGACGTGCTAATGCGCCGGGAGACCAGAGAGTACAGACCAAGCGTCTGTCTGTGGTAAATAAAGGCACATGTATACCTTTACAGGCAGTGGGCTGTTGGGGATGTCGATGTGCACCTTCCCCAATGGTTGGTGGCACCGATCATAACATATAAAACTGAAAGCGTCACATCTGGCATTAAAACATGAAATTGAAGTCATTATATCCTGTAATGAGTACATTTGAAATAGAACATTTTCTCATTTTAACTTAATACTTTCTTGTAATAACAAAAAAAAAAAAAAATCAAACATGATAAAAATGTTTAATCCACATTTGTCACTTCCGTAACACCAGTGTAACAAAGCCCATATATTATTTTGAATCAGGGAAAATTTGTCCAATTAAAAACAAAAATCTCTTACATTCCCTGTTCATTCCCTGAACATAAACAATACAGACTTGTAATAACAGAATAAACTGTCAAATTACTTCAGTGACTCTTGATTTTGATTAAAATTCAATCAAACAGCCCTACAACAAGCCTTACCTCTAACAGCAGCATGTTGTACAGCCTCTATATCCACTTCTGACTTGAACTAAAGAATAAAGACTTAAATACATATGTTCTGGTCTTGTGTCAGTTTGAAAGAGCTTGAATCTGATTGGCTGCTGTATCAAATTTCCAGCAGCACACAGGACACTGTATTTGATTGACGATGCAGCTGTGCACATGTGTGGAATGAGCGACCAATCACATGCACCCAGCTGTTCCACCCACAGCCTCAGACTTCATGGGCATTAGCGTAACATACCAGGGTGTTAGCTTACAACGGCAACACGCTGAGCACATTTACATGGCTACTAAAAATCTAGAGTAATCAGATAACCCTATAATTAGATCTGATTATTAGTGTGTATTTGAATGACCAAGAGAAATCTGATTATCAAAAACACATGGTGACATGTCAGTTCATTATTGGATATAGAGTAACTGTGTTGGAAAAGAATTTTATAATAATCCTTTTACTCTTTAAATGTCCTGTATTACATAAAACTGACTCTAGTGAGCTTTAAGCCATGGAGCTGCATTTTGTTTCACACGTTTGACTAACTTTTTACTATTACCCTTCCTGTATTATCACATGACATCACAAGGTGGAACAGAGTGTTTCAGTTTGAGAGAAGAACTCTAAATACACTCTAAATATACAGGGTTTGTATGTTAAACATGTGTGAATGAAACAAAACAACTCCAGGTATGTTTTTTGAAGAGGAAAAACATTATAACATACATGAGAAAGCAGAGTAATAAAGGCCCTTTAACATTTTTCATGTGTCTTTTCTATATTAGATCGTCCTTTTGCATAATTTTCCTTATCAAAACCTGCACAGATATTTACAATCAGAAAGAAATCAGATTACTTCCATCAGGTGAAAACTTCAATAATCTAATAACGCTGGAAATCAGATAATGATCAGATTTTGCGCGCAGGTAAACATAGCCGGAGTAACTATTTTGTAAAGCACTTGCGCTATTTGCTAGATCTTAATGAAGAACTTAGGTACTGATTGATATCTCTGCCTCTTTTTTAATTAAAATTGCATGGAACATAATTATTACAAATATGTTAAAGAAGCAATTATCGGATGTGAACACTTGGGATTACAGAAATGTAGCATATATTACAAACAATATATCTTTATTAATTCAGTATACTGAGATGGTCTGATGAAACACTACTATTATTTATAAGTCAACCCTGCGCTGGGAATAATCTTCAAACACATGTGCTTTTGCAGTGTGGAGGATGTCAAGGTTAGAAAGGCAGGTGAGGGAAGAAAAGACGTGATACCTCTCCTCCTGTGAGCTGCCCAATAAAGTGCTGATCCTGGCGATGTCCCACTGAGAAGATCAACACCAGCAGCTGGGAGTTAATTGCCTTGCTCAAGGGCAGGATATCAGGAAGTAGCTACTGATCATTTCCCCGCCGGGATGTTTCTCTGTTAAGTCGTTAACGTATTTCATCTAATGTTTTACGCAGTGTCATGATGCAACACTTCTACATACTGACGACCTTATGGCTTGAGATCCATGTGTTCATTCAGGCGACGGTCCAGATGGGGGGCACACAGAGCCACAGGGGCAGATTCATCACAATTTGAATGGACGCAATTAGCAAAAAACAAAGGCTGCAGTTTTTTAAGTACCATCATTTCCTCAACATTTCCGGGGTCTCGCCGGAGGAGCTGGAGGAAGTGTCTGGGAGTCTGCGAGTCCCTGCTTAGTCTGCTGCCCTGCGACCTGACCCCGGATAAGAAGAAAATGGATGGATTGCAGACCCTGTAGTTTTGATCCACATAATCAAGCTCTGAGATGTGTTTCTTGTATTAGTCTTTTTGTCATTTCTTCTTTATAATGTGAACTTTGAACAAAATCCTATTAAAACATGAACTGCAAATTGGATCACAATGATTACCAGAAAAAAAATTTAAGCTAAGATTTTTTTTCCCTAAACCATTCAGGACACTTTTGACATCATGACCGTCTGTCTAATTTCGCAGCCCCATAAGCTACAAACTACCAGAAAATATTATTTGTTAGATTGGGCTAGTAGGTTTACACATAGTTGGATCCACATTTGACACTTTTGAATGAATAACAAGAAGGTTTGAGGTGTGATTCCTCGTCTACGTTAGGCCTTTGCATCTTCTTCATGTGTTTAGGTGTGGGCTCCTTGGTTTACCCATCAAACTAAAACATGTACACTATGTCCAACTCTCCAGCTACTTCTGACCAAGACAATAGTTCAAAATATGCAGATATGATCCCGACAGACACATGCACATGGGTCAAATGCAGAAGACAGAGCTATGAGCAGCTATGGGGACAATGAGCTTACGTGTGCTTGTGTTATAATCTGCGTTAACTCACTCACTATAGTGACAAATCCAATCCTTAAATATATTACCTAGTCATTTTCATTAGTTCTAATACACATATCATTGCCAACAGTCATCTTAGCACACCTTCCCAGCTTGGCATATGGTGGTGAAGAATCAATAAGGGATTTTGGCCCCATGCCGGTGTCTGCTGCCAGTCATTATGGAGGGGAGGGGGGGAGCGCAGACACAGTAGACCCTTTCTAAGCCTTTTACCACCAGAAAACACACTCACTTTTCTTCAATGCAGATTCGGGGGAATATTTTCTCCACAGAGCATCATATCAACATCCAAACAGCACAAGAGCAACAAAGGCAGCTGTCTGAATAAGTTAGACTTGAGCTAGCACGCTGGGACAAATATAGCAGGGGAGGCCCGTACAAGAAGTGACTCGGTCGTACTCTGAATGTTCAACACACGAGACACTACGGAGGAACACAAATCTGGTAAAAAAGGGTAATTTCTATTGAAAAAATACATGTATACGGATGTTTACATAAGGATCTCACATTTACTCATATACTGTACACTTGAGCTATCCTAGAATGGTTGGTGATTTATATATCATTTGGTCTTAGCGTTGCCAGTACTAACATTTCAAACTCGATTTCCATAGGGATAGACTCGATACGCAATACTGATTCTACCACAATGATAAAAACCCTCTCTTTCTTTAGACAATGGAATGTGGGCTTTCTTTTATATGACCATGTGGCCTTATATCCGTGTAATCCCTCAGTCGTTCAGGTAGGTTCTATAGGGATTCATAGACGTATACTAGTCTATGGTACTTATACTTTCTTGTTCTTTTTAGTATCGTTACCCGTTTTAGTATCGCTTAGTATTTGATTTTCAATACTTTTGACAACCCTACTTTCTAGATTGTGGGGAAGCTGGCCCGACATGGTCAAAGTAGGAGGCAGACTCAGAAAATTAATGAATACAATTTATTACAGGACACCGTGGTAAACTGTGGACAAAAAAACTAACTGCTCAACATAAAGCAACAGAAATTAAGTACTCTGGCTACAGTAATGTCCCTCCAAATGTCTAATTGTCACTGCTTATATACCCCCCTGCACAAGAAGCACCTCCCCCAGTATACACCATATTCTTCACAGGTGCTGTGAGTATAACTTTAGACATAGCTCTTATGGAAGCATCTCTCTGGGCCCAAGTCCCTTAACTAAATAGTGTTTAAAAATAGACTATAAACACTTAAAACACTGAAACAAAATACATAAGACATTGACACAAAAGACCAGTTCTCCCGTCCACATGGTCAAGCCCACGACCACACTCAAGCCTATAAACATGGCCGACACGCCCCCTCTTTGGACCATGTGGGGATTCAGGTAAGTGGATTGAACAGAAATGACAGAATAACTGAATTAACTACATTTAACAAAAAAAAAATATATATTTAAAAGTTATAAACAGGTGTGTGGTTTGATTAAACTAACTGAAAAACTAAACTAAACAACTGGGGATAGTTCTATTTAGCTTTATAGTGAAAAATGATTGAAAAATTATGGTAATATTAAAGGGGACAAAGGCCCACTTTGTCACATAGATTTTTTTTCATTTTTAATTTAGACAGTGCTCCAATCTTTTTAAAATTTTAACTTACCAAATAACCAATACAATATAACGGCTATATTATGCAACCAATAAAAACTTCTTCATAATTTAGCTCACAATATACAGGCTAAATACTCCCTGCTGGATAACCCCACAGTTCCCATTGTACAAAAGCCTTACATTTACTGAGCTGCATATGGGAAATCTCCAGTGTTATCTCCTTTATAGCATTCAAGTGTAGCAAAATAGCTGATAAATAATTGGAATAAAACCCCAGTAGCGTTCGTCAATGTAACTACGCTGTTCCAAATCCAATACTGAGGCAAAAGCAGAGACAATGCTGCAGTGATTACTCTGACCATTCCCGCAGAAGGGGCCAAATTGAGCGTTAATATTTGTATAAGTGACGCTCGGAGCTGTGAAAAGAATAAAATTACACCGCACTATTTTCCATTATGTTAGCAGCGGCGGCAGCAGTGGAAGAAGGCTGAGCAAATCCCAGCCGCTCCCTATGGACAGGCTGCAAAATCCTTTCAATCTGTTTTGTTGGAGGATTTGCAAGAACAACATGGAAGTCTATTTACTTCATATGCAGCTTTCTATACGGCCACGGTAATAAGGTGAGACTGTGGGCCAAGCTAAGGCTATGCTAATCTAGATGGTGTTTGTTTTACCTATATGCGTTTGTTCATTTAGAGGAGCAGCGAGACATGACGTGCGTAGTTTTGGGACACTATTAAACGCACACAGATACAGTCTGGCAGCTGCGGGGGTTTGATGGGACTAGAGAGGAGGAAGGGGAACCAATCAGGTCTAGGCTGCAGAAGGGTTTCTAATGGGGGATTGAGTGCGAGAGTCTGCAAGCTGGTGTCAGATTCTAGTTTACACATTGCATTATGCAGTATACAAAACGATGAAGACATTACGGATGCATTAAAGCGAGTACGCAACTTTATTCTAGTAAAAGAGAGGATTTTGTTTTCCAACATATTGTTAAAGACTTCTGTACGCTGGGGGTGTAGTCGACTAAAGAAATTATTGAGTGACTAAAGAAAGCACTGTGCATTGATTAATCCTGCTAAAACGTGTTGTATAGCGCTGGCAAAAGCTAAAAGTTATTAGGATTTCAAACAAAAACAAGACTGTGTGCAGAGAACTACCAGTAAACAGCATCTTAAAATAAAAAAAGGCTGATTAAACTGAGCTGTTAGTCCCAAAACCCTATGTCTTCTCCTTTTTACTGCTCTTCGTGCAATCCAAATAAAATAGCTAATGATTAATTTTAAAACAAATCATAGCTACAGCTCTACTGCGCTCTCTCTGCATTGAAGTAAGTACTTGATCAATCCCAAACCTGGAAGTAAGAGCTGTAAGAAGTACTAGGATTGACTGTGCTTTGGCAGTCCACTCCTGCTTTCACATAGTTGTATAAAAAAGTTAGTCTAAACCCATGCTGTGCGGCTGTTTTAAAGCTGAGAGCTAGGAACTGATACAGATGTCCTCCTTTCACAGCTTGAAAATCGAGTAATGCAGTTAATACAAGAGCAAAACCAGCACATCCTAGACGGAAGCAGGAATCTTCAAGTTTAGTTGTAAATGTTCTCTACATTGAGCAAAAACACAATCGATTCCAAATCAAGTTCTATCTTCACTGACATCTTGTGGTCTGGATTAGTTTATTGCAAAACGATGTTATCCTACCCAACCTTCATCACTTCTAAACACGTAGCTTAATAATTAAATCTAATCAATGCATTTCTAATTTACTTTGTTAACAGACAGAGCCTTGGGAGATGTAGAAATAACACCAAAACAAGAGATAACACTTTGGGAGCAGCTAAAGGTTACTAAATACTCCACATTCTAAATCACATTTGTATAAGCGCGATAGGCACCAATTGTCTAGAACAGATCTGTCTGTAACACCCTAATGCTGCGTATTCCCCATCGACTTTGGATGACTGAATATTTAAATTGAATTATGTCTATGCGGCACGGAAAAAAAACACTCGATTTTTATTCACTTTGTCAGCACAGGCTTCTGCAAGGTTCATTGTACAATATCAAGTCATTTTCTGGTTAAGACCTTGTAAGTGCTTAGGTGAGCATACATTTAACTCTAGTTTCCCCAGGGCTTCATCAAAGATAGGGCTGCTCAATAAACACAGTGTATTTATACGTGCTGGGGGCTTTTGACATGATCATGCATGGACACAGCGAAAAGTATTGCCAGCAAATTTGTAGATATACTGCGTTTTTTTTCACAAGTCTACCAATGAATACTATTAAAAAACATGCAGGTCCAAACTTACTCAAGCAGGCGATGTAGCTAAGCTCTACATTTCCATATCCCAGGTGTAGGATATAATTTATAAGCACAAGTATGAATTTAGATAAGGCAGATCTGTAGAGACGCATAGGCCTTCGCATGTTTTAGTAAAAAAAAAAAGTGTGAGAAAAATGATCAAATTCACGGTTTTCCACCAGGTGCTCAAACATGGTGACACTAAATTAGCATATATATAACTCAGGGTTTCATAAATCAAATGTGTTGGAGAGAATCCAAGGCAAAATGTCCATTAGCTCCATTAGACAAAACAGTGAACATTTTAAATAACCTCAGTTAATTGCGTTACGAACGTCTTAAAATCGTCTTCAAACGTCTCCATTGATTCGTTATGAGACTAACCAGGAATCGGCACAATCCTAAACTGCAAACAGATATTTAAGAGGTTTGCAGCCACTTTGTCCCAGGCCAACCGCAACCTACATGTGTGTTACCATGGTGACACAGGTGTAAGTATTCTGTGACATTCACCTGTTAATTCATGGCAGGAAAAAGCAGTTCAAGGCCAATATGTTAAAGGATAGAGAGAAAACCCCTGAACAAAAGCTATTGAACCTGCAGTGATAAAGATGTAGGCTTTGTTAGAATGTCTGCACTATATTCATGAGTTTCTGCTTCTTGTTATATGTAAAATTTGTCCCATTCAAAAGGTATAATATTTCGTTTTGAATGATTAATTGCTATGTAATGGCCATAAATGGATGGATATGGGCCACACCATTTTAATGTTGAGCTAATAGTCCAATGAGGTTCATCTGGTCTTCCATTAGTTTATTTTAATAGATTCTTTTTTCAGACCAAGGTTTAGTTTTTTTCATACCTGACAGTTTCGACTGCTCACTACAGGTATAGATAGGACAGAATGTGAGAGGGAAACAGTGAAGGAATGCACACAAGCAACAAAACACGAGCAACTCAAATTGGCCATTTCCGAGCATTGTAAAAGAGAGAAGCACATTATGGACTGAAATAGAGCAAACATCATTGGGACAGAGGACAACAAACATCATCGCTGGATTATGGAGGCAATAGAAACACAGAAACATGCCCACGGGACTATAAACTGGGACAAGGGGGCTTTTTTACTCTCACACACCTGGGATACTGTCCTGGAGATGTCAGACTGCAGATGGCGCTATCGTCCTGTCTCCAAAAGTAACAAGACAGCGCTAAAACCTGTTTGAATCAGCTGAACGGACACGTCACAGCAACATCACGTGACCACTCTGAGTAAGACCGCCAGTGAGCAGCCAAAACTGTCAGGTATGAAAAAACTAAACCTTGGTCTTAAAAAAGAATCTATTAAAAATAATTCTGAGCTGTCAAATAAAACCTCCATAAATAGGCTACTTGTGTCAGCTGTATTTGATCAATATTTATAACAGAAACATTTTTATTAGCGCACTTTTTTCTCACCTAGACACCACAGTCACCTGATGTGCAGCAAGGGAAAAGTAGTGGAATTAAAGAGTATGCAGTGAGGGAGGGGTTAGGCACATAGGCGGAAATTCAGACCAGCCTCATTGTTTAGGAAAAAAATCAATGACTTTAAGATCTTTATATTCCAACAGTATCACCATTTCTAAGAACATACTAAAAAAACAAATAGTTTCTTTTCTGACCCCCCTTGTAGTCGTTAAATACATCTTAAATGTTACCAAATGTATTCCAAATTACAGACTACAGAGCCGTTTTAAAGCCCTCCACAGAACCGCTGCATTGTTGACTTGTTGGTGCACATGAATATTGAACATCTAACCCAAATCAACCTACTTTACATTATATTTTAGCTGCGAAGGTTTTCCAGAATTCTCCTTTGTAATGAATGCTTAAAGCGAAGTGCCACCACAAAGAAAGCGCAGTTTAGTCGCATTTACAGCAGTGGGCGGGGCTGAATTAGATCAATAGAGCTGACAAATCTACAAAGCCAACGCGACTGTAGTTTCAATTTGAATAACTCCTTTTACTTTCGCACAAAACTGGAATTCAAAGTGCCCAAACCAATTTCAGGCCTTATAGCCTCCTGAATGGACTAATATAACTACATACACTTTAGCCATTTGAATCTCTTACAATTATAACTATTGAATTAGCCATGACTATAGAATTTCTCAGCCGTGCATCGCGTATCCCTGCCACCGATACCCCCATCACGCCACTCCACCCTCTAGATCCTAATCACATAATATCCGTGAGTAAGAGTCCCAAAGGTGGAGGCAGATTAAGCTCAACTGAGCACTGCCAAGAAAACCCAGCTCGGAGTCAGTCTCACAATTAAACCGCGGATATTACCAAAGCAGCGATAAAGATTTCAACTTGAAAACGTGCGCAGACATGTGACCATTTAAACAGGCCAGAATGCAAGGAACACAGAAGAAAAGAGGAGAGCCATTCAAACAGAGACAAACCCACAAACAGAAAACAAAAATCTTGGCACTCACCTTGAAGCTCCAGTAGTTTGGTTGTTGCTGGGAGGAGGAAAAACAAAGGAGCAAAGGAGACAGAGGGGAGAGAGGGGGAGAGGAAAGGGATTGAACGTTAGACATTTTTGTCATGTGTTGCACTAAATAACACTCTGGCAATAGTAAAACAAATGGAGCAAAAGGACTGACTGGGTGCAAACATGGCTAAGTGGGAGAGCAGGGGGAAGCTTGTCTCTAAGGGGAGTGACACTGCAGTGGGCTTTGTCATGCTTGGGACAGATACAATTGCTTATAGTAATTTATGCTTTTAATAAGAAGAAATGTTTAGTTGGTATTGTATTTAAATGACTCACCAAAATCTTAATCATACGTTGAGACCAAAAGATTTTAATTAAATTTTAGAGCGCTATCACAACACAATCAGTATGCATCCCACGAATGAAACTACTGCACATCACATCGGGTTTGACAAGTTGCTGTGTACAGTTTTGTATTAATTTTGAATGTTTGTGGAGTTGTTAGAATTGTCATGGGGGAGCATGGGTGATGTAGGTTTGTGGGCGGAGCATTGGACAGAATCTTAGGGGGCTTGGGAGAGATTGCTAATATATTCAAACCTGCATGGATGACATCTAAAATTCTTCAGACATGTTTTTGATGAGGGAACCACATTATAACATGATAGAAAGAAAAAGAAAAAAAAAAATCAATTTAGCCTAATACCCCATCTTTAAAAAAGCGCTACCTTTCAAGTGCAAAAGACCTTGGAACATGACGATAAAAGAACAGATATTTAACTAAAAACCACACCACACTTAAAATACTGTGCAAGTTTTTACACCGAGATGCACTGAGAGACCTACAGGTGGCACCACCAGGAAACACTGGAGGTCAGATCTGTGGAAAAGCAAGTCGACTCAGAGTAAAAATGCATAATTTTCTGAGTATTGAATAAATGCAAAATAGACGAAAAAGTTAGAAGTTAAATCCTATATAACATTCCAGGCAAAGCGATAATATCTCCCTGGAGACAAGCAGGTGGCAGACCGCAAATGTTGAATGAATCTATTAGATCGTCTTCCATTCCTGACAAAGACTCCGTTGACTTCACTACAAAGCACTTGCACATTACTGATCATGTTTTCAAATGGGTGCACATTATATCAGACCTCAGGCCGACAAACCACAAATGATACGTCTTTTTCCATATTTATCTGTGGCAGCGTGATGGGCTAATTATCTCCACGATAGCCAGATGAATTTATGTTGTCCTTCACTGCCATCATAATAGGACTTTAATTGCTTGTAATTGGCTCTGTGCTATTAATCAAATGTTTACAGTGACTTTGTGCAAACTAAGGAAAGAAATGAGAGCCAATGCCAGCTCCCTCCGTGCATTCTCTTCAGAACGTGTACTGGCTCCAGACCAAACCAGGATCTTACTGATAAACACAGGATTAAGACACATTTTGCTTCATTTGGACGGGGTCAACCTCCAAAGACATAGGCTTGGTGCCCATTTATAACTATCAATATCATTATGTAAAAAATGCTATGTTCACATGTAAAAAAGCAAATTAAGCAAATTAAATTCACTGAATATTTGTGAGTTCACTCGCGACTCGATCTGGACCAGCTCTGACCAATCACAGGGCAGCATTGAGGTTTGAGTGGAAGCCGAAGGTGAAGCACCCAAATGACCCAGAAACAAAAATACGTATTATTTTAGTCTTGAAAAATGTGCAGAGGGAAGAGCTTTGGGCATTTGTTGGACGGTGTCTGTGTGTTTCTCTCACCTGGATTTAACCAAAGTTCAATTTCTCAGCTTGTTGTTGTTGTGACGCTTCGACCAATCAGTTTGAAGTATTTGTCATGACATTCTGCATTTTCCAAAGAGCAATAATTAAATGGGGAAATCAATCCATGAAGTTTAACTAACGACCAACGTTTAATTGTTTGAATGAGAGTATATAAATAAGTGCGTACTCCCAAGCCATCTGTGTGGTACTTAGTCAAAGTTTCTCTGAGTTAACTGGACTAAATACAGGGAGTTTTAGACATTTTATCTCAGCTCCAAAAGCACTTTGTCAGTTCTGAAGTAAAACTGATCATCATATCACTGGGCTCTTTTAGCATGTGTGGGACTCATTATGGCCATGGATGTGACGGGAAGCTTGTGTGAGGCAGTTAAACGAGATGGAAATGTTAATAGTTTGGGAAAATCTAGCACTTCGAACATGGGCTCATTAGCACTAGGAAAGACATATTCCCAAAAACAAAATTCAAATGTAGCCAAAAATGTTATATTCACTCATATTATAAAACGGACTGTAACAGACCTCAAATTGGTGCTCATCTCAGTATTGTCATCTTCATCAGTATTTTTACCCAAACAGCCAATCAACACAGCAGTGTAACATTTTAAATTCATGAGAACAGATGGCTGTGATTTTAAAACAACACAAATTACTAGATCGTGGAGCCATTCTTTTCAAAATAGGATTCATTGTTGCTTCTTATTTCCACAGACGCCTTTAGAATTTCATCATTTTTGCCTTTTACACATGTGGCAATTTTCACGCAATACCACAACAAAGCTATCGTTACATTCGGCACGTGTAATCTTTTGCACGCATACATTTTATTATTAGCACTTAGTTAATCCATCTTCGACTATAAATATCCACTTGAAAGCAAAATGATGAATATGCAAGAATCATAAGACACTGAGCATCCAAATGACAACTTCTGTACGACTTTTCAATTCTGAGATGAAAGTGTCGCCCACTCAGCCTCACCTGAAAAGCTCTTGAAGAGATTTCATTCCCTTAAAAATTAATCTGAGATGTAGGTTTAACTCTATTTAGTGTTTACCAAATGTTCAGGGAGATGTCTGCTCCCAAATATTTGCTGTGCGGTGGTGTGGAAGTTTTTGAAATTGTGAAATGGAGGAGGAAGGAAAAAGGAAGCGATCCCGACTATGAAAGCTCAACAGGCCTGTGGGCTGCTCTGACCCAGATCGACAGAGAGAGAGAGAGGGGACTGGAGTTATGGACACAGTAATTTACACACAGGCCATGGGAAATGGTCAACTTATTAAATGTACCAAAAAGAGCAACTGTGGTTGAGTTCATGCTGTGCTTTTCATATTGAGAGAGTTTGATTAGGTCGTGTTATTACTACAAATGACACAGGATGTTTAGAGGATATCCTATTAGAAGTAAGATTAAAATGTTCTGGTTGGATTCTGTTCTGTATTTTGGCCAAGGGCTTTGGTCGCAGGATGCATGCTAGACACGGGACCAGTCACAGAGTCGTGAGATCAATTATTTGAAAACCAAAGTTAAAGCAAAAAAAACAAAAAAAGGGCAATTTGGTTTGATTACAAAACTGTAAAGACATGTTGGCGATTAAAAAATACAGTTTTTAATGAGGATGCAGATCAGTTTCTTCCAAAAATAATGAAAAAATGCTATTTTATCATTAATAGTGTTTTAAGGCCTTGGCAGAGGTTTAAATTAGCATCTTTTAGCATTGCAAGTACATGTTTCCCAGTGAGTCCTTGAGAGTCCAAATTTAGGCTGTGGCAAAATTTGAAATGAATTCTACCAAAGATATGTATTTTGGACACATCATTATTTATGATTATTTATGCATTTGTTATATTGCGATTTTACTGCCTTTCTTATTCTGTAAAAGACTTTGAACTATTTGGTGCACAAATTGTGCTATACAAATAAACATGCCTTGCCTCACTTGGTTTTCTAACACACTGCAAGATATGTTTTTTAATGTCATTTTACAATTAATTAGGCAGAGTTGTAATATATTGCATTGGCATTCTTAAAGCTGAAGGGTAACATTGTGTTTAACTTGGTTAGTAGCTCTAATTAGCACATAACTTAATAGGAAGAAGACCTTTCGTGTTTCGTAGAAAGTACAGAGAAGTTTATATCAGGAGCTTTAGTCTGATCTTACATAACTTGAACTGAACTGGTCGTCAAGGATGCCACTTTGTGTTTACTCTTAAGACGGCAATTAGACCAGACAACCAGACAACCAGCAACCTTTGGAGGAGCCCAGACCATAGCGACTGCTGATTCACTGACAGAAGCACAAGATCTAATCATTATATAGAGAAGGTAATGAAAATGTGAAATTGTATTGGCATGGATTAAGCTGCAATCACGTCTACCTTACAACAATCACACTGACAACTAATAAAGTGATATTTGATTTCAACAGCGTATTGGTTCGTGATGCTCTAGTTATTACCTCCAAATGTGTCATTGTCTTGCCCTGCTGCTTCCATAACTTACTAGTACAAAAACAAGATAATAATTCTGTCACAGATAATTCCTTGGAGTTAACCACCTCTCGTTCTTGTTCTGATCGCTCTCCAATTTCAGAGCACTTTCACGCCATGGCTTCATAATTACAACTTGACAACTGGAAAATAGAAGTTTATTTTTCTCATCCTTTCTAGGTTGCATTAACAGGGCACCCAATGACGTAATTCAAAATATTTCTCTTTGAGAACAATTCCTATTTTACCTAATCATGTTGCTTTCTGTACATAAAGGAAAACTTAGCAACTGGAGACAAGCAGGTGAAAAAAGTTAGTTTCTGCAGTGTGACGCTAAATTTATCAATCGTGCATTTTTTCAATTACAGATGTTTTATTGCTACACTTGAAAAACACATTTTTATTGATCTGACATGTAACTTTGTCTGGTGACCACATCTACATGTCTCCATGGAGATAGATACGTTTTATGCAATGCAGTGGAACATCCCCATAAAACCAACAGAAAAGCAGAAAAGTTACATAGTACATCTGAAATTAGGACCAACCGAATACACTTTATGTCAAAACAAGTACGAATAAATTGATTAGTTAGTTTAAGCTTTGGTCTCCCCAATCTTTAACATTTTGAGATCATTTATTTTTTGCACACAGCATTCCTAAAACCAGGACGTCTAGACACTTGATTTAACATCGAAGCAGTCTATATATTTTATAACATTGTCATTGTGGCAGTGAAATGGGAATCAAGTATAAAGCTTTTTCATTACTATCAAAATCAAAATTTGACACAATACTACATTATGGGCATTCAAATAGAAACACCATAAAATAAACTTTTTTCTGGAATATAAAATGAAGCTTTGGCTGTCGATGGATCCCAAGTATGTAAATACTGACCTCACACATAGTGATACATGAAAATGAGATCATTTCATCACTCACTAGTATGAGTGAACGACATAAAAGAATGAATGGGGTTAGTTTAATACGCTTTCTAGTCACAGTTATTGGACATTTATCAGCACTGCCAAACCAGAACTATAGACCCTGAATATTGATGTAATAACAAAACAACCTGACATTTTTGGAAACATAAAACCGCCAATATCCGATACAACCAGCCCCCTTTGAGCCATGACTCAGTGACTAGCGGCTGCAATATTTCTCAATCACTCGCACTAAAATCCCCTGGCGCCCATACGTGGCGACACAGACAGGCAAACGGTGCGAAGGGGACGAGACGAGAGACGCTCCCGCCTGACCTGCATGCCAAGTAGCCATCTTTGTACCCACCCTCTTTTTTATAACCTCCCTGGCTTGCTCCCCATCCCATGTGAAGCCATTTACTACTAGCATACATCACAGCCCCCTCCCAGACATGCAACCTGATACGTACAGGAATAAATAGCCATGCAGTGCTCAGGCAGGACCACACCTGCACATCACCTGACAGTTTCTGCACAGATAGCCACATATAACATGATGAATGGGAGATTCACTTCACCACATAAGCCACTAAAGACTTCCTCCCACCCACAACATGCAGCGTCCACAGCTTCCCACTGTTATGTCACCGAAAAGGAAAACACCGGAACATCTCACTATCACATACAGTAACTACGGATGCAAGGACATGGTTAGAGAGAGTTACCGTGGCTACTTAACAAGCGCGTCGGCTGCCTGGTGCACGCTGCCTCTCTGCATGCTGCCCCTCTGCACGCCTCCCTCTTCCTCCTCCCCTCTTTCCATCTTTGATTTTTTCCAGTTTTTTTTAGCCTTCACTGCGGTGTCTTTACCCCAAGCCCACTGGATCAGCCACACAGTCCCCGCGCGCTGCTGCCTGCCTCTAGTAGCGCCTGGGAGGCAGTTAGCATCTCCAACAGCTCCCCCCGCCCCTCCTCCTTCTCCTCTTCCTGCTATCTCTTGCTCTCCTCCTCTCTCTATCTCTCTTGTCTATCACTTCTTCCGACAAAACGGAGCAGCTTTGAAATCCCCAGTTTCTTCCAGTCTCTCACTTGGAACAGCATGTGCCTGTTTTTTTTTTGTGTGTTTTTTTTTTCTCCCATTGCTACGGATTTGCCAACCATATGATATCACTTGGCTGCCATATATGGGCACGATGGGTTGCCATGACGACATCAGACTCCACCTGTTTTGCCCCATCCCTCTCTGTCACGGTCCACCTTTTTCCGTAGGAGATGGATGGGCTAATTAGGGTTAATGTTTGCACCAATCTGAAGATGGCATACAACAGGGACCAATGATAAATTTGACACAAAGTAAAAGTGATTACGTGGAGACGCCAGCAGCAGCCTATTTGTTGTAATAAAAAACAAACTAAAACAACATTGCTCTGTTACCATCAATGATTTTTATGTCAATCCATTAGGTCCTTGCAAGAAACAAGTCAGAAAACAGAAAAAACTTTGCTGTACCCTATACGAAAATAATGATTTAAATAGGTATAAATTGATATGTATAGTTACACATTTCGATATCGTGGTAGGGTTGTCAAAAATAAATGATGTAATTATGAATACTAAAACTGCTATTGAACTACACATATGGTTGAGCAGGAATCAATAAATTACATAATAGGACAAAGTTGCCCCTTGTCTTGAGTTATATCAGAACCATTTAAATGATCATTGTGTTATCGCAATCAGTATCTGTACAAATCTTCTCCTTAGTATCAAAAATCGAGTTTGAAATTTTAGTATTGTGGCAGCACTAGATTAAGGATATTCAAATGAGAATGTCATAAATTAAACTTATTATGACTAATACAAACAAAGCTTTGGCAGAAGTTGAGTGCTACAGTGCTAAATTAGACTCAAATTAATTTTATCACTGCCATATGAAATCGATACTTTTGCAAAGTTATGTTATTGCTGTAGAATGAACTGTAGCAGCCTGAGAGTTGAAGAGAAGAGGCGTGGTGCTGGAGTTCTAACGCAGGAGAATTTATTTACCAGCAGTACAGGACCCAGCACCCAAAGACATTATAAAAGTGTTGTCCATTCTAGTCTAGTACAGTCCAGTTTGGCTATACTTCCATTGTAGGGAGTATTATACCTTTGATGACCCCGGCCTAAGATAATTGGCCCTGGATTCAGCACCAAAATGGAATCTCTCGACGAGTTATAACCATGAATGTCCAGCCATAGCCTAAATAGCTGTAGTTGTCCTGACTTCTCCCTCCCTGTTGTGTAACCTGTCTGGCAGCCGCTCTGCATTTCGGAATTGATTATCTTTGCACAAACTTCTGCCTCCAAGTTGTACATTGGATTTTCAGCCCACTATTCTGCCTTTTCTCCTCGACAGAATCCAAGTATCTAAGCAACTCTGGAATTAACTAGCGCTAGGAATCTTTCGTGACTCGATACGATACACGGCTCAGTGAATACGCCACCAGCTTTAGATAAATAGGTTTACTTCCTCCTAATAAGCAATAAACGTGCAGCGCTGCCACAACTTAATTTTGTGGAATATACAAAAATAAATAAAAATCTATAAAGATGCTATATCAACAACTGTATTAGGATATGTTGATATTTTGGCACACTCCTACAATTAACACTAAATTATGACATTTACTTAAACTGACATTAAGATAATATGAAAAGGTTGTGTTTGGGAGTGAAGAAGCAGGTCCAAAACGCACAGAGGAGCCGGCTGTGTGGCTCTGACCATCTGCTGTAGCAGGTATCATAGACAGAGCGTGATTGATGCCACTTCAAACGAAAGACCAAAGACTTAACTGGCAATTTAACATTTCTATCACATTTTGCCTATTCTCATCCCAAAGTGAAATAGCTACAAGTACAATAAGTGCTACCTGCAACAAACTGGAGGCTTGATTTCACTGTGTAAGTTTGGAGTAATTGTAATGTCCTGTAGAGATCAAAATGGCCTGTTACCATGGGACCTGTTCTGTCTGAAAGCTGTTAACACTGTAGTTTTCGAGTAGATAGCAAACACGATCTCAACTGTGTGATATTCCTGTACTAGTTTAGCAATTTATATGTCAGTATTCTCGCAATATTAACACCAGTGCTGCAGCTGAACTTACTGATCTGAAAAAAAAAAAAAAATGTAAGTGATATTTTTTAGTGTGTATACTTTGGCTCCCAGATTCATATCAGGTGCTACGGATGCTTTGAAGCAGAAAGCCCTCAAGCTAACAAAGGTTACACTCTCTTGCCTAACCGCATGTGCAACGAGATATGCTGAATGAGTTATGTCAAATAATATCTTGCGGTTTTGTTGCCTGATAGACCACTGCATGTACACAGAAAATGTCACCAAAATGCATGTTTAAGTCCAGAGAGGGATTCGAACTGCCAACCTTCAGATCGATGGACAAACGCAAACACAAACACACTATTGTTGCCCTATGTCACAAATATACAGCATGGAATTAGTAGACACTTCCTCCCTCCAGGTTGGTCACTAATCTATAGACAATAATGTATACGTAAAATACAAAACAATGGTAATTGTAAAGAAAAAACATGATGTGTGGGATGTTATTGCCCCGTTTCCATAGCGCCAGGAGGTATGTGCACACGTTAATGAGGATGAAGTGTAGTGAATCATATGCTTCGGCCTTGACAGCCACCAGATCACGGTCCTGCAAACAGCTACAGGGTTTTTCAAGCAAGATGCTACAGAGCGCTATGGACAGTAATACAACATGACAGATCAGGAGCTGCGTCAAACAAACAGAGTATAGATTTAGTGAATCAGGGGAGTTGTATTATTTTATTACTATGTTCATTCATGTTATATAAGAAAGTACATTTGAGTTGTTTGGGTTTATTATATGGATTAGTGGCCAAATCCAAAGAACTTATAAGGCGTAAACACTTGAATAGTTAGTTCAGTGCCGCTAGACTCCTCCCCATTTTGCAGAATTAAGTGGTAAAATTATTGTCAGAAGAAACATCAGAATTTTATGAATATTCACAATTATTCACACTATTAAAAAACAACTCCAATCTTAACTTCCTTTAATTCACATTGTCTAATAGATGAGCATGTACTTTTTGATTGATAAACTAATTTTACATTGTGGATAAAGTAATTTTACACAGTGGGTTAGATTGAAATGAAATCCCACATTTTTACTTCAAAATCTTATAATATTATGACCTAATAATATAATCCCAATAGTCTCAAGAATGAGACTTTTTTGGATCATCCCACTGACTATTGGATAAGATTATAGCCATTCATCAGTAATCCTAAAACGTGAAATAACTAGATTAAACTAAAACGTGTCTGTAAATATTGAGGTTGAGCTTCTTGAAGTCTCTTTTTATGTACTCGATATTCAAATTGTCCGTATCTCAAAACTAGAAGTGCACAATTAATCAAAAAAATCTACTCAAAATCACAATTTGAATTGATGCAATTAGCAAATCACAAAGACTAGAATGTTTGAAGTCTTATTCTGCACAAAAACTGCTAAGCCTGTAGTTTAGATCTGTACAAGTTTCAGTTCATGGTTCAGTCTTTTTATCAAATTTCCTGGACCCACTTAAAATGTGAACTTCAAGCAGAATATTATTATTAAAACATAAATTGCGAATCTAATCTATATATACCTCCCAATGCATGAAACTCCTTATGGTTATACTGAGACGTGAGAGTAGCTTGTATTGCTCCATGTATTCTTCTTCGTTCGTACATGTGAGCACTGATTTACCTGCCTCCCTGCTGTGCCCGTGCCCTGGGACACACTTCCCGGGCTGTTGGAGTACTTGTTCTTCTGCAGGTCCATCAGCGCGTCCCTCTGTCTCTCTATGTCCGCCTTGTGGATGCTGTTGAGTGCCTCCAGGCTCTTGGCGGCCACGGAGTTGTGTCGGCGGTCCAGGGAGGAGGTGAAGCCGCCATTGTTGGTGCTATTTTCGGGGAAACGTCTGGCCCCACGCCCCCCTCCGGCCGCCAGGGTGTGGTACTCCCGCGGGAACTCGGCATCGCTGGCAGAGAGCATGGGACCCTTTCTCTTCTCTCGACCTGCACAGAAAGGAAAGTGTTACAACTTAGGAAACATAGAATAAAAGAAACACCAATAAAAGCATCAAAAGGAAGCTAAGTGTTTACATGTGCAACTACAGCCAGTAATATGTAGCACCTGTCTATCAAATAAGAAAAACTCCTCTTGAATATTCTTGCATTATTCCGAACAAAATACATAACTTCTTTTACCTCAGATACATACGAGTTCAGTGTTTTGCTTATTCATGCTGCAGAAACCCGCACTGTTTCTCAATTCTCTGCGGTATTACATTTTTCTTTTTTACTCCTAAGCCGCTGTGTTTGTTTTGACTCAAACAAATCATGCATTTCCCTGATTGGTTATTCCACCAGTCAACCACACCCATCTGAAATCGGGGAGACAGGATACATTTCCAGAACCACACATCTTTGTAAAGTTTTGTTAAAACATGTGGTTTTCACTGGCCAGGCAAGGATTCCACGCTCACAGTGGGTTTGAACACATATTTGGCCTAGAATAGTTGCTTCGAAAATAGGATTTTTCATTGTGTTTGGTTTGGAGTATTTTCACTGCACTTCAAATGTCAATGTGGATTCCAAATGAAATAAAATACAACAAGAACAACAGGAAGGCAATACCAGATTCTCTCCAGACAGTTACATGAATGACAAATGGACAACAGTGTATGCGTTGTACTAGGGTTGAACAATATTGAAAAGATATAAACTGCAAAACTAGTACTACAATCCCATGTATTTCAGAGGTCTCAACTACATATTTAGCAGTTGTTGTACTCAATAACACAGGATATTTCCGTTAGAAATCATGTTGCTTAAAAGAAATAAATGCTCTTTGCGATTTACAATCAAACTTGCAGCACTAGTACATGCAATATAGTGTGTTAGTGGTTTGCATAATTATCAGAGAAGCCTGCTTGCTTATTTGATATTTTGCGGCATTTGAAGTTGCTCGATGAACAACAATTAATTAGCCAACACAGCATACATAGCTTGTCATAAACCCACACATTAAAAGGTCCAGCCTCGAGGCGGTGGCAGCAACTGTGAGAGTGCTAACAATGCAACCACATCAGTACATTTTCTATTCACACAACACTAAACAAAACGTGCGATACACATATAAAACATACACCTCCAGGTATATAGCCTATTCGAACACAGCTGCCGCATCTGTCTATTTCAACCACGCAGACTGTCCCAGGACCCCTGCGGCGATTGTCCCCCCGTTATGATGACAACAGAAGCTGCCCACATGTGTCAGGATCAGTCATGGTAAAGTGACACAAATGGGAGTGATTGCTTGGTGTTATGGGAACTGTTTAGTGCCCCCTTGTGACCAACGGGACATAAAACACAAGGTAAGCTGGTTGAATGTATGTGAGAAAGGAAGGTAGGTAGAGCACGCAGCGAAGAGTGTATGTCCCTGCCCTTTTACATAACGCAGAGTGGATGGCACATAATAATTAGTGTGGAAAGGGGCATAGATTTTTATTTTACAATGATTACACTGAGAAAGAGAGAGAAATAGATAGAGAGAAAATATTGATTTGCAGTCTATACACAGAAAAAAATACTCATTTATTATCGAGCTATAGTTGCAGGAGGTACTCCGTGTTAAATATGTATTTTTAGATCAATAAAATAAAAGCGGCTGAGGGTGAACAAGGTATCAAAAATGGATAATATCACAATTGTTGTTGTTCTGAAGATAGTCAAAGTTTAAAAATATGGGAAAGAGCTGACTGAAACTAAAATGAGCAAAAACACCTGGGTGATCTCCCAAACAAGCCCGTAACTGATATTTCTGCCCTTTTGTTGTTCATTTTATGGTCCATTCACATTTCATGCCATACTTGATCTTCAACCAAGACATTTACAGGCACATTTGAGCCCAGTCCTGACACATTGTTAAAATATGGTCTGAATATCATGTAGAGAGCATATCTACTTTTCTACTTCTCCCTGGCTTTCCTTGAATAAATGAGATGTAGCGGTGGCCTGAACTCACCCTGACGACAGTTGTGTGTGCTGTAAACTGCTCTGAGTGAGGGGGGTGAATGGTGCATACCTCTGTGCATCCATGGCAGGGAGAGAGGCAGCAGAAAACAGGGAATAGAAGAGAAACAAGGCAGCGATGTGACAAGGGTCTACCTTGTTAATTTATGTGGAGCCTTGAGCAGACCCCGGTATGTGGAGGAGTGTGTATGTGGGACAAAGGGAGGCTATATTTCACCAGGAGGAGGAGAGCAGGACCGGTCATCTGCTGCAGTGCACACTTAGTAGCTCTGTGCTTGTATTTAGAGCTGCCATTAGCAAGGCAGTAATTCAATGCAACAGCAAACTACTATTTAACTAGTGATGTCATGACAATAGGCACCGACCAGACTACAGCCTAAACACTTAAAGTTAGCCATGTGATTTATAAGAGTTTAATAGAAGCTCTTAGCCTACTGTAGTCAGCACCTTTAACATATCAGTTACATACACCCCCCATAGTCTACAGTCGGAAATGCTCTATGTTTATTTTTGAAGTGCTTACTCAAGTTACCCCTTTATTTATATTGGGAAAAATAAAGGTTCTAGGTACATTTTCATTTAAGTGGTACTAGAACTGATACTAGTAATTAGTATATTGCTGCACATTAAATGGAGCTAATCATAATAACTGAGATCCAGGAGCAGGACCACGCCTCAGTCTCCTCTTGCTCCTCTCCAGCAAACCACAGCTCACCTCAACCACACCTCCATTTACCCAGACGCCCTATTTATCCAAGCCTATCCAGTCTGTCTCTGCTCTCTGGAATGATTATAATAATTGCAGATAAAAAAAAAAAAAATGATTTTTTATTTCATTTCATTTGGTGTTACTCTGTCTTATTAAAAACATATTAATTTGCTGATGGAAGTAGCTGGAGAGGTAGAAGCAGGAGTACTTGAAAATGCTTTGGTTTGAAATGACAGGATTAGATTACATAATGAATACTATTTCCCTTTGTCCTCTGCATTACCGGTGCATAAGTAGCAGCCTCTGTGTTTGCCCTGGTCCAGCTTGTCATTAGTGCTGCTGGTGATAGTTAATGGGCTGCCACCTCTCTCAGCTTGCTCCTGGCACCTCCTCTGTTATTACTGCGGCAGCCCTGGCAGCCCTACAGATGAATTGCTTTTTAATTTTCTGACTTTACTCGCATTTTTGAACCTCTAACTGTGATGTCCCTGTAGGGGAGATGTCACGTTTCATCCCTACTTACACACACATGCACATTTTAAACATGTCATGCTACTAGAATGTACAGGGAGTGTCCTTTATTAATGAATAAACCACAGCTCCTGTCCAGTCCACACGCTGACATGTTATTATTTTAACAGCATGGATTTGAGGCATGTTTGTATTCATTCGTCAGATCTATTAGTGACAGAAGTGTAGGCCCCATCCAAGGCACTGACTCCATTATGAAATAGGAATATTCTGGGTCAGGGAAAAATGCATTACATTAGTATTTAAGTATCTTTCCTCAATCGTGTTTTGGAGTTGTGAGAATACAGAAGTTCAAAGTTTAAAGAAGAAAGAGCTATTGTGCTTGTGCCTGCTCTATAGTTATAATCTATAACATATGTGGATCATTATGTTCCATCATCATATCATTTGCACATTTGAAATTGCAATATTAATCTCAAACAATATAATAAAAGAAACAAGTCCGCTAACTTCCACATTAGAAAACTGTGGTGCTCAATGGCAGCTGACGTTGCTGTAATTGCAACAAAAAGTCGACACCTCCCATGGATAGCTGTAGATCACACTAGGGAGCAGCAGACTTTTTTTTTCCATTTGTACCAAAATGACACTGCCAAAACCTATGCACATCATCAATTAAGTAAATTTTAAAATGAAGAATGAAGTAAGTACAAAGCAGTGGGCGTATGTCGTGTTGGTGAAAGTGGGGGTTGATCTGCAATATGGCATCTTGAAAATAAGAATTTAAAGATTACTCAAACATGCACAAATCACTCCAAATACAACTTTGGTTGAGTAAATGGTGAGGGGAAACAATTATAACATGATTAAAAGCTATAAAAAGTCAATTGTTTCATAATAGGTCTGCTTTAAACTCGATTTCAATACTAAGGAAGCAGGGCAAAAGAAAAATGTAAAATCTGTCAAGTGGACAAAAGTTGTAGGAGTGAAGATGTTTCGCTGCTCATCCAAGCGAAATGTCTTCACTCCAACAAATTTTTGACCAGTTGACAGATTTTACATTTTTCTTTTGCTATGGATCAGACCTGGTCCACTGAGCGATTACACAGATACTGAGGAACCAGCAGACACTCATACTTATTACCATTTACAAAATACACTAATATTGAAGTAGTCCTATAGCAAACTCGAGTCTCATTTCCATGTGAGTCTCATAGCTGATATTGGACAAAGCGATTCCACTGAATGATTTATTTAATATCAACACCTGCCAAATAATATCTAGTTTAACAGTTCTAGTACTTAAGCACACTAACAGTTTTGTTCTTGCTGTCAATAAATGCAAAAGAGTGCAGACACATAGTTGAACTGCTGATCACTGTTGCAGATAAATGGATAGATTATGTTGTTTTCATTATTACTAAGAGAAGTCTACACACTGGTGAGTGACTGTCAATGTGCCACTTAGACCATAACTCACAAGCTCAGGACACGACCCAAAAGGACCGCCCCTGGCCACCCACAAACATTTCTCATTACAACACTGCACAGTCTATGTCTATATGTGTGTGTGTGTGTGTGTGTGGGTGTGTGTGTGTGTGTGTGCGTGGGGGTGTGTGGGAGGGTGTGTGTGTGGGGGTGTGTGTGTGTGTGTGTGTGGGTGTGTGTGTGTGAGTGTGTGAGTACTAGGAGGAGTCCAACCTTGGCTGGTGCTGGTCAGGGTCTGTCTGACATGAGCTATTTTTTAGTTTTACGGTTTAATCGTACTGAGACCTCATCATTTGTACTTGTCAGTCCTCCAGTCAATTTTACTTATATATTTTTACCCACTGTTTGATATAGTGTCTCAGTTTTATATATGGCACAAACATTTAAGGACTCCATCCTATTAGAGAAAGGACATACTCTGAAAACGTGCTGCAGACAGTTCATTATGAGCCTGTTAAGTACCGTGACTGTGAATCATATGTTGATACTCAGTTGACATAAATCTTTTTTTATTAAAGCACATTTTGGTTCTGTTTTAGCCTCCAGCTCATCGGAGTGGCACATACTAGCTTGTAAGTAACAATGACTGAATAATTTGGTTGGTTAAATTCCACTAAAGCATGAACATCTATCATCTTTGTAAGAATATTTCAGCCAGAACCAAGATTTTAAGGAAGAACCAACACAATATTTAAAAAAAAAATCTTTGTGACAATATATCTTAACATAAAACATCTGACAGTGCATTGATTTGATTTCTTTCCGATCATTTTGAATGTGTGCAACTGTAATAAATACATATGATGGAGTAGATTTTTTTCCCATATTTGGTTGGAATGCTCCGAAAAATGTAAAGATTTGCTTGACTGGATATCAACTTCCAAATATTGGTTCAGCTGATATCCTGGCTGTACATATAAATTGATGTATAAGATGTAATAAGACTATTTACTGGTTGTAGTTTGCCCAGAGTCTAATGTTTCAACTTTTATTTATACAAAGTGGCTCTGTTCTTGAGGGATAATTAACAGCTACATAACACATTTGGATCAGATTTGTCTTATTTTACTTTTGCTTAAAGAAAATAAATGCTATTTTCAGTCTCTGCACTGGTATCGGTTGATATCAGGGGTCAGCATATACTTAAAGCTACAGTATCAAAATTGGTACTGGACCTGAAAAAAGATAGACCGGTGCATCCCTAACATTTCATATTTTGATTGGAAATTTCTACAGTATTTTAGCCCTTATAAAAATCTAAGCATCCTTTTGACACTGGCCATAACAAAATCTTCTCCATATACAATAGGCTGCATTCACACTTCCACACACTGCATAAAAACTGGGGCAACACGGAGGCTGAATGGCTAGCACCCAGGCCTTTATGCTCCGAGTTAACATGTTCTTCCACATGTCTGGGTGGGTTTCCTCCAGTTTCCTCCATCAACCCAAAACATGTATGGTAAAATTCTCAAGCTAAGGTTATTTTGACCAAGCCTAGGTCAAGATGTGTTCCTGGGCGGGCAGGTCCCAGTGGACTTGAAGGATGCAAGAGGATCCAGAAGATAAAGTTCCTCACAGAGACAATAAAGTGTACCTTAATATGACTAAACAGGAACTAAACTTGGACTAGAGCTGGACTAGAAGAGGACCAAACCAGATCTACAACCAGCTTAAACACAGCCTGTGTAAATTTGTATCCAGAATTGAGTGTACTCTCCTGTCTTCTCTTTTGGGTTTAAAGACCATAAAAGACTTCTGTACCAACACATCCTCTCCCCGTTCGAATCTTCGGCGATAAATCCTCCATGCTCCATTGGTGCTGATTCATTCATTTATTCATGTATTCATTTTGTATAATCTCAATCATATTCTACGTAGCAGCCAGTGGCATCCTTCCAGCTTTCTCTCCTCCCCTCCTCTGTCTCTCCATCATAAAGCTCTCAATTCAACAGAGACATTAATTAAGAAGGAAGGCAGAGAGAGAGAAAGAGAGAACGCTCCTCTAGCCACAAATTATAATATCCAGCTCTCCGGGGCACTCGAAAATTAAAGTAAAAACCCAAACAAGATCTGAACGCGAGAGCTGAGCAGGCTATATTTGGAACAAGGCTCTCTCTGAATATGAAATTTCTACAAACTGTTACCAGCGGGGAGGCTCAGGAGACCAAAAATCACAGGCACAATATGCAGCGGCGAGACTTAAAGGAGGTAACATCTATTGTAACATGTACACTCAGGTTAGTTTATCACACACACACACAAGACAAATTTAACACTTAAGACGTTACTCACTTAGCCTAAATAAACAAGACAGGGATCCCCAAATGGTGGGCCGGGACCAAAAGTGCACTCTTGGAAAGTTTAGTAGGCTGTCAGTTTTTATTACGGATAAAATGAATAATACAAACACCAAACTCATTAAAAATATCTAAGCACTGTTGAATTTTGAGGAATTCAATCTGCTGTTATAGCCATAGAGCCATCAACTCATAAATTTCATAAACCAAAGAGGAGTCACATATTGCTGACAACATAATCTTCAAGGGTCCTACCACTTCAGCCCTTTTGATGTTCAAGAACTGCACTCGCCTTCTATGAATCCAACTAATGAAATTGAAAGATAAAACAGGCAGACTTGAAATGATGACCACAGCCATAGGAGAGACACTTCTGGAGCATTTTGAGTAAGTCACCCACTAAGTCTTTCTGATCTCCAGTTTCCACTTATATATTATTCATTTGGACTGTGGAGATTGACAAAAAAAAAAAAAAAAAATTATGGATGTGTCTCAAAATACCAGGTCTAAAATGTCTTGTCATGAACACATAGCCTGGGGACAGTACCCAGAACTCCCAGAGTGCAATGCAGGTTTGTCAGGAGAAATAGTTGCTTGTCAGTGCACCGTGCTCTGGGCTGTGGAATAAACCAGGCTCAAGGACAGTTAAACGTCAACATGTGTAAACAGCCATGGGACATAAAGCAACATGTGATTCTACAGATGATAAAGCACTGAGAAGTCATCTGAAATATGGTGCAAATGGACGTAAACATGACTTAGAGACTATGTACAGTTCCTACAATAACATTGTTTCATAGAGCCTTGAGCTGTTGTGTGGTGAGCTGTAAGCTAAACAGCTATATATGGTACAACCAAATTAGACTACATATGACTTCAATAGAGAAGCTAGTGTTTTTCAAACTGTGAGACGAGCACCTAGGACAGTGAAAATAATCAAATAATTGAGATTGTCAATTATAGGGAAGGGACAATATAAGATAATATCGCTAATGGCGATCAAAAAGGTTTGAAATTAATTGTTTGGAGCATTTTTTAAATAATCGTGATCATGGCACATAATTATAATTGCCTTTACAGCACCAGAATGCCTCATGTTTGCCCACAACCATCAGTCACTGTCATGGCTGGTGGGCAGGCAGTGGATCTGCATCCACATGATGCCACACATTTATATCCTCCATTCAAGAAGAGGAAGTCTGAGGTGTGGAACTATTATGGCTTTGAAAAACAAGACCGACAAGGCAAAGAGCAAAAAAAAAGTGAATGTTGTTTTTTTTTTTTATACAGCTGATGGCTGCCATGCAGCATATCCTTTGTCATATTCTTTTTCTGGGGGCTCTCTCAGGTTGGTTCATGTGTTTTTTTTAATAGTCAAGAACATGATCAGACACCTGCAAATGATATGGTAATTGATGTTTTAGTGAAGAAAAAAAAAAAAAAAGAATAAACCTTGGATTAATAATTATCATGATAATATTGATAATCATTTGGTCAAAATAATCATGAGTCTAAATTTTATTATCGTCTCATTCCTAGTCAATTATAGGCTTGGGGCTTTTGAATCCAGAGGTCTACAGCCAAGTTAGTAAAAGCATGTGGTTTGGAGCAGAACTTAGAAGGAATATGAACTATTTTTGTGTTAAATGGCAAGGTCAAGTCTAGTTTCCTAAAACAAAATAAAAAAGAAATTAAAATCTGAATCAATCAATGTAAGCAAAAATCATGATACACTTTTTGCCACACTGCCCAGCCCCATGAGTACTTGTACACAGGATTCTCACAGTACTACTCCTACCCTTTACACATTTGACACATCATTCAGTTCATTTAGGTCCAGTTTTAGTTAGCCTTTATGTTTCACTTCTCCTTCAAAAACACCAGACGTGCCATGACTGTTGCTTCTGAATTAGTCCAGTTACATCTGGCACTGGTGATTATTAGTCATTGTGTTAAATCAATCGAGGAAGTCAAGTGTTATATGTGACAATCAATGTAAAATGAACAATTAGCAATTATATTTTTAAAAACATTGGCGAATCTAATCCAACAGTCATCCTAAACCCCTTAAAAAATGACTTAATAGAGCCTACACCAATGACACGCACAAACTGAACTGAAAATCAAACAAATGAGCAAAATAACTTAACATCAACAACAATACTCCTGTCACTCATTATGTTGTTGTATCTCGCCAATTTGAAGTTTTTTTGTAACACGTTTTCATGATTAAGGGTTTAATGAAAACCCCTCAGGCCTAAAACAATATTTGTGCTGATTTGTCTACAGTTTGGTGTTATTTCTCACGGCAGCTGTTGCTTCCTCGCTAAGAACCAGTGTTACTATGGAAACATTGTCAACGTCCGAGTATGCTGTTAACAAACAAAATAAAGTGAGCTCGGCTGGGCTGTGCACTGGATTCATAACAATGATGTTATTCTGTGTTATATAATGTAAGTATTGCATGGATGTTGACTCTAGCTTTACAATCTATGTTGAGGTGTCCATACAGTATGTATCTCATAGGTAATACACATCTCATAATATGCATATTATGAAAATTTTTAAGATGTAAAAAAAAAACAAAGTAAAAAAGTAAGAGACAAGTAGAAGTTATTAAGGGCTCAGCGATGCAAAAAAAATTCTGAAAATTTTAAGAAAATACAAACAAGACAGTGGTCAAATTACTTGTTTTAGTTTTAGAATATCAAAAAATGAAAACTAGTGTCACAGCAATGTCAATAAGGAATATAACTAATCATGATAATGCAAGTTATGCAAGTTGCCTTACAAGTGCATTATTCATTAAATCCATACTTGGTGGTGGTATACTATTGTAGCTGCACTTGGAAGGGGCTTGACATAGACAAGGTCAATTCTTTCTGCCCATCTTGGCCAACAAAAGCAAAGAAGGCTTCTTATTTAAGGACAGAAACAGAGCTAAGAGAGGTAGGAGACACCATGACACCCCGCCTCACCTGTCTCCCCCTGTTCCTCTCTCCTCGACTTGCTCGTCCTTGCGCGTCCGTGACCATCTCCCTGTTCTGACGAACACCCCAGTGTGTGTGCATACGCTGTCCCGCTGGAAGCGCGAGGTCTCCACTGTGCGCGTACCCCGACCTCTGCACTACATCCCTTCTGTGTGTCCGGACACAGACAAGGCACCAATGGGAGCGCTGCTGTTGAAAGCCCCCTGCGATAGTTACACACACATGCCTTTGAAGGGAAAGTTATTAATGCTTATTAAACAAGACGTTGAATGCTTCAGTCAAATGCAAATCAGAAGCTAGATGACGGCACTTTTGCAAAGGCCGCCCTCCACTATCGATGTGTAGTGAGTTTATGAATGATGGGAAGTTAAGCACTCTGCTCGTTACAGTTGGACAAACAAAATTGAAAATCTACAAAACTTATCAAATGGAAATTTGAAGAGCACTGAAATAAAAGGTCATTTGTTTTATAAGTTTCTCACCTGTGGTCTGCGGACCACAGTTTGAGTGGCAATGCACAAGAGCCACTGCTACCCCACAGCACTACCTAGTATTATTGTCAGTAGTCTCCCTAAAAAGTCTCCATATTCCGACATGTTTAACTTTGGTGCTGTCAGTGAAAACAAATATTTACAGGCTGGTGCTGTGAAGTGTTGGTTCCCTCTGACGCAGCAGAGAGCAGACTAAGCACTGGCACTCTCCCAGAGCCCACTGTAAGACTGATTAGTGCACATTAATAGTTCCCAATGCCTGACTCATCCACTCCCTCTGTTCACTCAATGATACCAATTACTCACCTCCAGGACATAGACAGCCCCAGACAAGCCAGAAATACCCTTTTGTAATTAACAGGACTTTCTTTGGTCTGGCTGCAACTGCCTTTTTATGTAAATAGACTGAAGTCAGATGCAACTAAATGCAGAGATGATTCTTGTGTGGTCTTAGGGAGACTTAAACCTGGCATTGGGAATTATTTAAATGTTTGCTATGGCAAATAACTCTTTAAAGAAATAACTGCTAGATCCTATGATATCTTTTTTTTCCCAATATAAGTTCTGTTCAGGTCTAATTGTCTAACAGGGACTGACCAAGACTTCTACTGGTATAGGCTCCACCTCCCGCTTGTGTCCATGGAAATGTTACTGCTTTGCCTGGAATGTTCCTCGATATGACATTAAACTTGTCTATCTCTATGGAGACAAGCAAGTGACATCCCTACACCAAGTTGTATGACAAATCTGTGGAGAGGTGTCACAGCTCAGTTAAGTTTTGTTTTGTTTATTTTCAATTAAAACACATAGAACTTTTCAGGCAAAGCACTAAGATCTCCAGTGGTACAAGCAGGTGCCAGACCCCCCCCTCAAAAAGTTGCATAGTGTACCTTTAGAAATAAGATTGTTTTCACTGCCACTAGTTAGGCTGATGCAAAAGAGCATTCGCCCCGAGAGCAGTGCACTTGGACCATTGTGAACCCACCAGCTGCACTCTGGACTGCAATAAGCGGCTGGTCCAAGAGCACTTCAAACAGGAGGTCTCGGAGCAGCTCCACCCACACTCTAGGGTGAGACGAGTGCGGTGTGAACGCAGCTGGCCTCGAGCCAACCTACACTGCCCGTGGTGACAGTAAAAGTGGTGCCTAAAAGAGATCAGATCATGTATATTTATGTGAATGGGTTCTGGAGCTGCTGTTTGACACGTTCGTCTGACAAGGCCATTTGGATCAACTTCATATCAGCGACAGTCTCCCTTCAACCTCCATCTGCGCAGGTGAGCCTTGGTCTGTGTGTCATTCAAAAACCTCCTCCACCACCAGTGTGAAGTCCTCATGGTGTATTTAGCTGCAGGTGAAAGAAAAGACCACCGCATATAGGAGAAGCGAACATGCGTGTGCATTTCCTCTTTCCATTTGAAGTGCGCTGTCATAGTTCGGCGATCAGCTAATGGCCTCTCGTGTGGCTCACAGTGCGGTGTTTGGGGTGAATGATGTGTGGTGTTTGGGGTGAATGATGTGTGGTGTTTGGGGTGAATGATGTGTGGTGTATGTGTACAAGGTTGACCCAAAAGTAACGTAAACAGAAGTAAATCTAGTGCGCACTGGGGTCAGTCCAGAGAATGCAATAAAATGTGTGAAAATAACCAAAGACGTTAAGGCTCGTTTTATCCTGGCCGGGAAGTGCAAGTTTGATTAAGAACTCTTTGATTCTGCTTTTTTATTGCGCTGTCGCTCTCAGTTAACAACACAGGTTAAAATCACCTCCTCTATTAAAGCAGTCTCTCTTCAGTAATCATTTTAGCTTAATCAATTTGGACAACAGCAAAAGTTCTAATTTAAAACACAGGTATTACTTGTGTCCTCTGCACTGTGTATTTTCCCTTCTCCACTGTTTTAAAGTGCAGAAGAACCTGCTCCAGATTCTACATGTTGGTAAATTGATGCTTGGAGTCTCCCTGAGCTCAGTGCATGGACCAGCAGATGTCTGAAGTTTTTTTTTTTTTTTTTTTCTCATGCGGGCCTCAAAGCCAGTTAGTATGCAGTATAGATCCAATATTAGACACAAGATTGGCAGCCCCCCGAGTTCTCAAAATATTGAACTCTCCAAGGCCCTCTTTTTAAATGTGACAATTTCCAGTTGGCCGCAGTGGTCCATTCTTGGCACAGACTCCCCAAAATGACAGCCAAACCAAAGCGCCATGATTGGTGTATAGGCTAGTGTTGATACAGTGATAAATTGTAATGTTTAGTGACCGTGTAGCAGGTCTGGGGGAGAAGAAATGCCACACGAATGCCTCACGATGGATTTGTGCTATAAATATGACTGGGTTTATTAAAGCCTTCAGTGTGTGTTTTGTCATATTTACTCATGTTGGAGAGAGCTCACACAGGATGTCTTGTTATGGAATAGCATCAGAGGACAATGTGAAAACATCTTTACATCTGACTCACCCAGCTAAGGTAAAGTGACTTATATTTATGTTACACAGAAGAAACCACTTAAAGTACATATCATATTGTCTTGTCTTTGTGTTGAATTTTATAATTTCTTTTCACAAATCTACACAACAACAACGGTACACTATGCAACATTTTCTGTAGAGGGTCAGCCACAAGCTAGTCTCCATGGAAACATTATTGCTTTGTCTGGAATGTTAAACGAATACCTTGAGCGTGATGCTTCAGATCTGACCAGTAACTACTTGTCTAACTAGATAAGTTTAATGTCATATTGTGGCAAAATAATATCTTCATGGGCACCTTTAATTGTGAGTTTTTAGATCATAAGCCTCAGTGCTGAACTTTATCCAGCACCAGCACACAGGTTTGTAATCCTGGGAATCTTATAGGGAATATTATTTATATATAAGTAAACTGGAGAAGTATATGGACATATGGATGTTTCCTACTGTGGTATGAAAGTAAAATGAAAAACATATTTATTTATTTTTGCTGCTTCTGTCAGGTGTCTCATATAAAAAGATGGATTTTATTTGGTAACGCTTATTCTTTATAATGCATGGACATTATTAATACGTTTTATAAGGTAACTGTCAATGCCAACTGAGGACAGCTCGTTTTTAAGAACTCTTTAGCATTAATATATGCAACACAAAACATTTGAGCTGCAACTGGGCCAAGTCTGACTGTGAAATCTGACGGCCATAATTCATTTATAAAATAAACAGTGCGACAGAGGCTGGGTATTTGTGTGCCTAACATCAATCAATAAGCAAAATTACACTAGCAGTAAAGGAAAACGCTACAGAAGTTTATTTCAGGCTAAACCAAGATAATGAGGGGATTCTTTATGTTTTCTCCACACACAGTTAGAAGTATTGAACTATCTATCAGGGAGCATTGTGCAATTAAGCAATTTATTTTACAAGGCAAAGCAAAAATAATGGCATTTTGAGACTTCTGATGAACACACTGAGTCTGTGTTAGCATTGAACATCACAGGTGGTAAATAGCAGCCATTGAAAATCTATTAAAACTGTTATTCTTGTCGTCTCTTGCCAGAAGATGGTACTTGCGCTTTAACAACAGGATGGTACAAAGTGGCTGCTCGTTTCATCAGTGGTCATAAGTCAAATGATATGGGAAAAATAGAGTAGGCCAAGCAATTAACTAGACTGATGTGCAGAGCGGATAAGGCAGTGCAGAGGGCTGAGGAGGCAGTTTCAGAGGGGAGCTGTGTTCTCTTCTGTCTGTGTGTTTGCATATTTCACCAATTCAAAGCTACTGTCAGTGCTGCTGATAGAGAAATCCCAGCGTCATGTGTGCCAGTCGCTTACATAAATGATATGCAAATCCAAAAATAACTCAGACCGCAGATATTCGCCAAAATGAAATTCGGGACTCGTCAGGATTCTGTTTAAAGGTGGAACATCTTTCTTGCTTAAAAATATAAGCAGTATAAATTAAGCCTTGTGCCTGTTAGCAGAACTAGGCAACCTGAAACAAATACAAACTTCGTAAAAAGGTATCTAATTTAAAAATAAATCAAAGACAAAAGTTCATAATCTTGACACAATTTGTACAAATTGCCAGCCTTAATTTTGTACAAGACTATGTTTAATATCAGCACTAGGAAAACACCTTTCTCATTTTTAAAAGTGATACTTCCTAAATATTAAAGCATCCACCCACTAATCTTAAGGTCAGTGGTTCACTTCCAGCTCTTACTATTGCCATGTCCTTGGGCAAGACACTTCACACACCTTACCTATGAATGTGGCTTGTGCGTAAGTGAATGGTGGTAGTCAGAGGGACCAATTGTGCTAATGTTCACCCCGCCTTCTGTCAGTCTACCTCAGGGCAGTTGTGGCTTCAGAAGTTGCTAACCACAAATGAGTGTAAAGTTAATGAATAATACAATGCTCATCAAACTTATAAAGCCATTATTATTAACTAAAATCTATATTTTAATTTAGTTATCTTTATTTAACCAGGAGATTCAGAACCTAGATGTTCAGAAACCGTTTTTCAGGGGAGTTCAGGTCACATGGATGGGCCTATTATGCAGGCCTTTAGCGGTAGGAGAAACCGGAGTACCTGGTGGAAACACACACTCCACACAGAAAACCCACATGCTGCCTAGGAATTGAACTCAGGATCTTCTTGATATCAGGCTGCAGCATTGACCACTGCACCACCGCAACGCAAATATATATAAATGGGTGACTGGACTAGAAACATTTGCAGTATACAAGCCAGCATCAAAACAATAGATGATCCAACGTGCTGCAGAATCATTAATACAGAAAGACAGGGGCTGAAGTATTGTACTCCTGTCTCCTTTTATTATCCCAGATTTTTCCCTTTTTTCTTAACCTTCTGTGTCTCCTCATGTGTGCATCCTTAACATGTAAAAGCTTTGTGGGCTCAGAGCCAGTCTTTATACCACATGTGTCAAAATCAAGACCCCTGGGCCAAATGTGGACCGCCACGTCATTTTATGTGGCCCACGACAAGGTAAATTAAAAGGTATGACTGTCTTAAAATGTCAGTTTATCAGAAGACATAGTTACACAGCCAGATCTTTTTTGCATTTATGGAAATGCATATGCAATATTTGTAACTTGAGTAATACATTTAAAAATAGTTAATTAACAAGTTGCAAGTAGTTGTATTTATTTTACATTACATCTGGCCCTTTGAGGGAAACCATTTTGCTGATGTGGCTCTCGGGGAAAATGTGTTTGACACCTCTGCTGTACACTGTGGTTAAACAGGAGGCTGCGCCCTAGTGGCTAAAGGGCCATGTACCTGCATCACCTTGAATGTGATATCTTTCTAGAGTCCAAAAACCTATGGGATTATACTGAACCAAGATTAGACCTCCGCTTGGGTATTACTCCTGTCACGCAATGATAAATTTATAGTGCTCAGACCTGGACTAAAACCTTGCAGTTCAGGTCAGGATTTGATCATCTATCCTGCTGCAAAGCCCTACACCTCCCAGTGGTAAGGAAAGTATTTGTTCCTGTTGCCATGTTGGTGAGATAAAAGATGGAACTATCTGATTTAGGGCAAGAGGTAGTTGCCAAATCTGGACTTAAACTTGCAATTTTCAACTTTCAAGGCACGTGATAGTCAAAATCAGAATTACTTTTATATTTTTGATACAGTATACATTTACACTCCTGCTGGGCCTTCCCACAATAGAAACGATGACTCAAGGAAGCTGTATTGTAAACACATTCAAAGATATAATTTCCATAAAACTCATAACAAAGGCCAAAGCTGTGACTCAGAGAAGATAGATGTAAATATTACACAAAGGAGAGATATGAAGCTTGAATATTTAGAATAAAAGCTTCATCAGTCACTATCTAGATACAATTTGTCTGCCAGCCGCGATTCTGTGTGGAGTATGAGATCAAAGAAAGTCAGCCATGAAACGTCAGCAGTGACTCAGATTAGAAGTAGATTTTGGGCTGGTTTTCTCCCCTAAACAACTTCCCTCTAGATATAATCCTGAAATAGACAGATGCCTCTGGACGATAGCAGACTTCATCATCAAAGCTCCATACTGAGGGTCCAAGGGTTTCAGCAGCTCCAAGCAGTCAAGTAAAGATATTTTTATGCTAGCAACATGCGTCATTCTACAAGGAAATATATATCTTATCGTTATTGGCCAGTGTTGTATAGTTTATGGAATATTTTTCAAGAATTTGCATAGGTTTAACAGTGTATGTAGCCAATGACACTAACTCCATCCACAAGGAGTCAGTAAATGAAGACATGTTGGTATTGACCTTATTCTGCCCTGTCCACTTTTTCCTCTAAATGGAGAATTTGGGGAAAGTTTTGCAGCTAGAATATGATATAAAATAGCTTCATTTGTGTAAAATGTTCAATGCTCATATGACCAACAAGTCAACAATGCAGCGATTCTGTTAGGCTTTAAAATGGCTTTGCAGTTCTTATAGAATGTATTTGCTGTAAAGATCAGCAGCTCCATGCAAAATAATACAGCCCCAAAGATGACTGCGCCGCCCACGTCAACTTCTGGAATAAGGTGAATAAGAGGACTGATCAATGCAGCTATATAGATAGTATTTACAGAAGAATCATGTGATCTCTGATTTCTGTGTAGAACTATCCTCAAACATTAAATTCACCACTATATGTTACATTTCATATTGGCCAACCTGCTTGTCTAATAGGAAACTGATACCCAATTCAATTGTGAAAAATACAAATTAATTAAACACAGAAACACAACACGTCCAGCGATTTGCAATTTAAATGAGTCCCCCAGTGTCTGAAAACAAGATGCAAGATGTGCAAGAACCAGCTGCACAGCACAATACAGCAAATTCATTGTTATCTCATTATGGACCACTGACCAACACCCATAGACTGTATAAATTAGTGTACTAAAGGACTAAGGGAGTGTGACATCACCCGTAATGTTCGGCTCCAGCCAAATGAATCTCGTCGAGGATAGAGATTACAAGAGCGAACTTGGAGCCGAGTTTCATAGTTGCAATTCCAACCGTGAGTATCATAGCAACCAAAGAGCCAATCCGGAGTGTTGAAGATAACGCCCCTTCCCACCCGCACAGCTTTTAGTTTAGCAGAGGGTGGGTGCTTAGCAACGCTGTCAATCAAACCTGTTGTGAAAACTAGTAGGAAAGAAGGCACTTCATTGGTCTGTTATTAATGTTCATACCTTAATTTACGGACAAAACAGCCGAATAAAAATACCAGAATCATGTAAAGCGGATTAATACGAACATTTTAAGACTAAAATGACGAGCCTGACAGGAGCAGTTACAGAGAGAGGCGTGAGAGAGGGAAGCCAGAGCCGACGGAGGAGTCGACAAGAAACTGGTACAGAATAGATGATATTTACTATGCTATATGTTTTGATTCTGCCAGTTTAAGTCTACAAACTTTTGCACTGTCTATGAGAAATAAAGCTTCATCATATTTAGATTAACTATATAACTTTTCTTGTGGAGAGTTTGCTACTTGCCATCAAATGTTATTGCAATGCCAATAATGTCCCACAGTCTGGCATTAAACTTACCTATCTCCATGTAGATAATCAGGTGACACCTCCAGGTAAAGTTACAAATCAGGTCCATGGAGAAGCGAGCCCACTCACAGTAAGAATCCATGTTTTCAAGATAGCTTAAGCATTAAGCTATCCTCTCCTCCTCCTCGCCCGGCTCTCCTCCTCCTCGTCTGGTCTCCTGGCCGATTTCTTATGTTGTCTGATTTTTCCTGTTGTGTCTGATTTTTCCTGTTGTGTCTGATTTTTCTTGTTGTGTCTGATTCTTCCTGTTGTTTTGTTTTTTGTGTCTTGGCGGCACGGTGACTGAGTGCCATCACTCATGTCTCACAGCAAGAAGGTTGGTTCGATCCCCGGGTCACCAGGCCTTTCTGTGTGGAGTTTTTCATGTTTCTCCCCGTGTCTGGATGGGTTTCCTCCGGGTACTCCGGTTTCCCCCATCAACCAAAACATGAACGCCCTTCGAGACAACTGTTGTTGTGATTTTGGGCGTTACAAAAATAAATGAATTGAATTGAATTGAATTGAATTAAAACACTGCCATACTGATTAATATTCCAGGGAAGCAATAACATCTCCACAGAGACAAGCAGTTAACGGACCCCCCACTAGAAAAGTTACATAAGGCATCTTTACACCCAGATATCCAAAAACTCTGTCATTACTCATAGCAATATTAAAGAAGTTATTGCATATCAACTTTTTATAGCCCATGCAATCAGACGTGAAGAGTCTAACTTTGCATAATATCCGTGTGTCCCCAATCCTCAAACTAGCACTTCCTACATGAAGGTCAACCCAGGTCTGCGAATACCTTTTGAACTGTTCCAATTTCACACTACGGCTCTGTTCTGCACACTTCTCCCCTGCCCTCTCTTCTTCCTTCCTTCCATCTCTTCTTCGGGTTCTCTCGGGGCTATGCAAAGAAGCCAGATAATCTTGACGCATGCAGCCGGCACCGACTTCTGCAGCGGCGAGGAGCAGAGAAAGAAAATCCCAAATCTTAGCAGAAATGAATAGTAGCAGCGTACCTGTTTTTTGGTCTTGTTCAGGTTGTGCCTCTATAGCCTGGAGTCTACATGCTGTGTGTGTGTATGGGGGAAAGTAGAATGGAGAAAAGTGCTATTGAGCAGACAGGACTGCGCCGTGGAAGATTGTGCGCTAGTTCTTGAGCGCTCCTCTCTTCCTCCTCTCTCTCTCTCTCTCTCTCTGAGTATAATCCTTTCCACTGTCTACAGGGACGAGCAGCGAATGAACCAGCCCTATCTCTCCCTCTCTCTCTCCCTCTCCTAGTTTTCTGCGCTTTTCCCTCTGTGCTGTATCTTGGCTGTGCACATGAGCCTCCTAGCAGCGTTACCCTCCCCGTGCGCTTCCACCTTGCAGCAGATAAGCTTAAATTCACACAGCGGTCTTGCCCTTAATGACTGCTACAACTCTTCCATGCTGTTTTTTCCCCCCCGTTTTCCAAAGCCCAGTTTATTTTATTATCTTGAGTTTCTGTCGCAGTCACTGTAGTATGTGATTACAGCGTCATTCTGTTGGTTGGTTATACCAGACAGGACAAGCTGCTCAAGTTTTTTGCATTTGTGGCGATATGCAATGCAAATGTTGTCAGTGACTAAGTCCACCCGGGATCCCATCTGGAAGTGTCTCTCACTATAGAGTCAAGAATTCTCGTTGGTTACTGGAGGGTGATTTGACAAATATTTTACCACCCACTAAGCTTAAATAATCATTTTAATTTCTTTCAATCTGATTTTCTTTTGAACTGACAAACTAGAGTTCATTTCGTCAATGGTGGGCTCATGTAAGAATGACCATTTTGTATATTTCTGTAAAAAAAAAACTAACTGCTCATGCAAAAACATCCTCAGTAAACCGAACTAAGACTTTGCTTTCCACAGATGTCTTCAAAATAAAAACTAGGACCTACATCAGTCGGAGGCATGCTGTGCCGAGAATACTCACATGGAGCTAGGGCACAAAATAATGAAGAGTCAGGCCCTTCTTTTGAAAACCCCACGTTTCAATCTCTGCGACTGTGCACATAAAGACAGTGTTTAAAGAGAAGAAACTAGAACAAAAAGGACAAGCCCTTGGTCTAAAGAGTGAGTGACAAAAGGGTTGCCTGATCTGTAGGCCACACTGCATTGTAGATGATAACTGCTGCATTTAAATGAGCATTATTGGTGCAAACATCCATCAGTTATCACTTTACTTTACCTTGCTTAGTGAAAAAACATCAACGAAAGGGCAACAAATCAGTCACACAATATTTTAACCATTTTAACCAAGGTCTGTGGCTGCGTTCTGTTGTTGCGTCCTTCGGCAAGACACTGTGCTTAGGCTGAATGAATTAAGCATTTACCCTTCAATGAGATTAGCCAAGGTCTTTGTGATATATATATGAACCAATGCAGGACAGGACCAAAGTTACAATGGTGTAAAGCTGCTACCATAATTGCTTATAAGCTACTATAGGTTTTTCTGTGAATAAGGAGGTGAATCAATTGAAATTCCCTCACGGTTCAGCAGCCCAGACTGAGTTTCCTGTGATGTTGTGTGCTGCTCCCTCCACCGCAGCCTCTAAATCATGACATCAATCTGCCTTACTCCCTCTCTCTCTGCTCTATTGTGAGTCTCCACATGTTTAGAGCAATTTCCTGTGTGCCCACTCAAAATGCACCGCTTCCTAATTTAGCGCGAGTGTTTCTCTCTCCTCCTCCACCCACGCCAACTTCCCACAATGCAACGCTGTGTCGTACTCCGACGCTACAAACCCTTCGCCTTTTGATAATGATGATGAAGATGGCTGAAGGCGGGGAAGATCTAGCCCAGCGGATTACGTCAAATTGGGCGAACGTATAAACCTACAGCAATCACCCCTGCTATAGTCAGTTATCAAAATAAATAGTTTGAGCTAAAATCGCCCCATGCTAGGACCCATTTTGTGCTTAGTGGACGGTGTAAGAAAAATGGAACGAGGGGGAAAAGAAAGTAAGGATTAGAGATGTTGTGATAGCAAGAAAATGCCTCTTTCAGCAGGGGTGAAATCAGATTGGCTAGACAGTGACAGAGGAGGTGAATGCGGGTGATATTGTGGCACGCTAGCTTTTCGGTTCCAAGGCCCAAATGTGTAAGAAATATGGGAGGCAGAGGCGCGCTTGTCAGTCGAATGAAATGGGTCTCCAAGGCTGCTAAGAAGAGATGAGATCCAGACAAGTGACTGTGATATTGGGCAGGAGGGAAAAGGGTTGTGGATGGAGGATACCAAAAAAAAAAAAAAAAAACAACCCCAAAAGATCGACCAAGAAAGTGTTTGCCGATGATATCTTGACTGGGTTTTGGGGATTTGCTCACTCACAGTCAGAGCCGCAACACTAATCCCTCCAAAATTTGCATCATGCTCTACAAACAGCGACACAAACAACATCCAGGCTGGTGATTCACTCCCAGCCAAACCAGAGACATTTCATTACAGACAGAAAAATGTCGTTTACCCTTGAACTAGAGATGTCCCATTCACGTACAAGCCCGGGCAAAGTGGTGGCAACAACGCAAGACCAGTAAAGAATTAATTTTATAAGACAGAGTTTAAACATCTTCTCATACCAATGCAAAGCCTGGATATAATCTATAAAACTCTTCCATGGAGAATGTTCTGAAGTATGGCCCTAACTTACTATTTCAGTGGAACCACATAGGGTTAGGGTGTTAAAGCTACCATCTGTAAGTTTATTTGATTTTTTATGAGTAGATAACTTTGGCAGACAAGAGCATTGCTTTTAATTTTAGTCTGTTGCAGAAATGTATTTTTTTTACTCTCGAACTAGGTCCCTGGTGAAAACCTTATCACTGTATCCAAAACAACGCCAAAGCAAGCTAAAACAAGGACTTTGAAACACTACATCCATGTATGAAACTCCCTCAGATACACGTATGCCGTTTAGCAGGGAGCGCTTCTGTTTTATGCAGTCGTGTAGATCTATCAAACCGGGAGGCCAACACAACAAAGATTAGACTGGGTTGATGTGACCTCTTGTGGTGTTAGTATTCATTGATTTTTTTGGGGGGAAATAGCATAATGTGAGGGAAGAACGCTGTAGAAATTCTTAGTTATTTTGAATAGATGTCTTCCATATACGTTTTAGTAGATCCTTTAAAAAGCAACACTTAGCCTCTGTTATCTGGTCGACCAAAATGAAGTTCGGCTGAATACATATTGTCAATAACAGGTGACCACTTTGCTATTGTGTGACCCCTTTTGGACTGAGTTTAATAGCTCTCCTTCCAGGTTGCACATCCCTGATACTCAACAAAATCAATGCTTCTGTGAACTCACCTGACACAAGTGCTTACTGCAGTCCTCCCCATCACAAAAAATAAATATATAAACCAAATAACAAGATCTGCACCCATCTTTAGCATTGTCTGTCTGGTCTTTTGTCTCCTCAACTAACCCTTTGCAGTCTGATAACAGTGTCAGGAGTATAAATCAAGCCACATGCAGCTTTTAAATGTCACTCACTATAATTTAGCCTTCAGTCTGTTGGATTTTTCAGTGCTTGGTCACTTTGCACGGAACAAGTGGAATGCATGTTATGTCCAAAGTAGTTTTGTTCCAGACGCATGTATATATATATATGTGCAGATGACAGACTTTGAAAATAGTCATTTCAAAAACAAAAACAGTCGTTACACATTCAAACACAAGTCCAACCAACTCCTGTTTTGCATAAGAGATACACAGTCAAAGTAAAGGGGATTTAAGTGCTTTCCATCTTCATCACACTCTCACTGAACGCTGCTAATATGAAGTCATCCTCTGTGATTTTCAGACGTGCTTTCCAACAAGGTTTTTATTGATTTGCTTTGACCTAAGAAAAAACAGACCTAACCTTCTATATGAGGATGAGTTTAATTGAACCCAAAAGACAACACATCCACTGTATATGGGGAAATATAGGAAAATACCAATTAGACTAGTCAAAGTGGTGCAAAAGCATTGAAAAAAATCATCTTGGTTGTGTTTATGTGTTTTGTAGTGTCTGGAAAAGTAGTCTACCATTAGGAAGGAAGGTTAGATGATTTATATTGCATTATATATTCACTCCCTCAAACTCTATAGCTACTGGGGTTGTGGTTGCCAATCTGTGCCAAACATAATTACTCACACGCTCACACATTTACACTTTGGCTGTGAAGTGTCTTGCCCTAGGACTTAAGTACGTATGTCTTATGGAGGTGGGTTTGAGCGACCACTACCCGCTTAGTATCTAATTTTGATAGTAGTTTTAGTATTGACTATTATCTGGGTATCAGTTGTTTTATTTTTGTTTCACTTTTTTCACGGCCCTGTCCTCAACACCGTACATTAGAGCCCTTTGAACCACATGTTTGCTAGTTCTCAGCACACACTTTATAAGTTTGGTGTTGTTTCGTTGCTTTGTATCTAGTGTTTGATCAAACGCCCGGGCAAAGATCCAGCAAATGATGCAGTAGCCAGCCACGCTTTTTAAATTACGAAGCGCTTTAACCTGTGAAAAATTCCAATTTGTCTGTTGTGTATGATGGTAATAGTATCTAATCAGCTTCTTTCTCCCAGATATGTAACCACAAGAAGCCCTTACCAAGGACAAAGCATCAAAAAACTGAAACTGAAAAATGTGAAGGCGAATTCCTCTGACTCTTTCTCACAGAAGTTTGAGTTTTTTCCCTTCTTTTATCCCGCAGCAGTGAATTTACATATGAGCAGTGAGGGAATGACAACCTTGACATGCCCTTCGCAACAAAACCGTGTGAAAACAAGACAATGGAGAATCAAAACGCGTCGGCTAAGAAGAAATATGAGGTAATTTCCACCAAATGAAAGAATGACAGGCTTTTTCTTACAGAGCCCATATTACACTATTTTCTGATCTATGTTCTAATGTTGTTTCCTCGTCACAAACAGACCTGGAGTAGTGTTTTGTTTCATTCACACATGTTTAACACAAACCCTGCATATTTAGACTGAGCTCTTCTTTCAAATGGAAAACATTCTGTTCCACCGTGTGATGTCATGTGGTAATACACAATCTGTTCCTCTTTGTTTTGATATCACAAGGTGTTATGGAGATGTTAACAGACTAATAATAAATGGTTACTCAAACATGTGTGAATGAAACAAAACATAAGTCCAGATATGTTTTTAAGGAGGTATACACGGCTTCAAGCTCTCAAGAGTCAATTGTGCATAATATAGGACCTTTAAATTCAAAGTTATGTAATTTCTCTAAATATTTTAAGATATCCACATTTGATATGCACTGAAATCAGATATTTGTGACTATAAATGAAAACAGACTGACTAAAAACAACATTATGAGAATGCACAGATCCATAAATCATTCAGTGACTTAAACTTTAAAAATGCACAATAGACAAATCCTCCAGCTAAGGTAGTCCTAACCAAGCCAAGCCTGCAAGATCTGGAGATGGGTCCCTGGACGCTGCACCTGCTCACTGCTTCTGACAGGTTACCCCAGCGGCACTGAAGGATGGGTTGAACGTAAAGGACAAATTTCCCTACAGGGACAATAAACTGTATCTTACCATTGATTTCAAATACCTCAGTTTTGACATTTTCAAATCTAGGTATTCTGTTTGAGTTCACATCTTACATAACGCTGCTACATTTTGCATTGCGTCGCACTATTTGATCTTGTTCTCATAGCCTCTAGCACTCCTGCGGTTTGGTTTTGTTAAACTTTAACAGAACATTTTTCACGCTAGACATTTTGACCTTAAACTCTGAAATAGCACGGGTGTAACTAACCGCATTTACCGTGGCCCTTTCTCTGGTAGAACACTGTTGTAGCATTTTTCTTTGGCTATATCTTTGCTTAATCCAAATCTCCCAGTCATGGTCAAATAAGCAGATGTCAGTCAATATTTTCCAGTCAATTATGTCATTTGGCATGGGCAATGTAACCAGTTCTGCCTTCAGCAAATCCGCTTGTAATAACTGCATTGAAAAATCAGTCACTTTCCTATCAGTAATGTCACCTCAGCCGCTAAGGGCCACATGTCAGCGTGGAAATCAATTATGCTTTTGTCTGCTCTGGCTCAATAGGCTTTGAATGGGTGCGTCTGTGAGAAGGTAGATATCTAGACAAATATTGAAGGGGAAAGCCATTTGGAGTTGCAGTGGAGTTAAAATAGAAGCTCATTGTGCCTACATTAGCAGACTTCAGGTCGTTATCTGCGGTTTATGTCCGGCCGGGCAATGTCAATTTGAAAAGATAACAAGAAGAGCTGAGAGAAAGTGAGGGGAAGGAAGCAGTGTTTTTAAATTGGACCCAAGGATGTCACGATATCAACTTTAGTGCTATGAATATTGTTAGATAATGACATAATTAGGGCTGTCAATGTTAACGCATGAACGCATGCAATTAATCAAAACAAACTGACGCATCATTCACATTTTTGACCAATCATGCACATAAGCTGGCCGCTGGGAGGTTTACCTGATGGGTGAAACGTGAGAAACGCAGTATGTATGCTCCACGCGGCGTATGCGGCCAAACACACCGCAGAGATCTTGCATGAACACCGTGTGCTCCGTGAGGAAAATAAAGATTGTGTGTGATCACTAAAATAAATAAAATAGGCCAAATGTTTCACCAAAGTGCTTCTGAACACTGGAAGACACCAGGCCATTTTTAACAGCTTGTATCTGTCACAATAAGAGCCAGTTACCCCTACAGGCAGCAATGAATTTCTACACTTACAATTTCTACACTGTTACAGCCAGTTGTGCTTTATAACAATTAATTTAGATGTGTGCAATTATTAAATAAATTTAAACATTCATAATACATGTTTAAAAATGCTTCAAATTAGAAAGTTTTAATTGCAACATTGAAACCAGTGCACAATGCGATTAATTGCCAATCATATTTCAAAAGTGTGAGTAATCTGATACATTTTTTTATCATTTGACGAAAAACGATTAAAAAAATGTATCAAAAACATTGCTCTTAAACAGTCTATAGAGCTGCAGAAATCACAAACCTTTCTAGTCTAGAGTTTAGACAGGAAACTGATTCATACTTAAATACCAAACTGTCTTAGACTAGTAGTAGTAGAAGATATTGATTTATGCTGCAAATGTCACAATAACTACAACAGTGCAGCTTCTAGTTTTGCTTCATATGGGAATTTTCAGAACTACAATGAGCTGACAGCGTCTCCAGAATCCAGGACAGAAATGAGCAGTGGAGATGTGGGAGATGTGTCAGAGGCAGAAATTACAGCTGTCACAGAGGATGATGCGCCACAGAACGCAGTGTACGGAGCCAATCGTAGGTGGTTCGTGCTCAGGCCTGGGTTTAGCAGCTCATAATTCAGCATTTGGTTACAGTGTTTCTGCTGTTTTTCCATTACAAACTGTTAATGATAGTACAGCATCATCTGCTAGCAAGGCATTTGATCTGTGTATTTTTAGCACTGTTGATTCTTAACTTTTGTGAATGACAAATCTGACAGTCAAGCCTACATGAGAAAGCTACTCAACTCTTGCCACTTTAATATTATCATGTGGTAATTTACTTGTTCGATTTAGATCAAGAACATGGAAAACTATTCATGACAGGTCAACTTTTGTCCTATGTGATTTTTTCAGTAACAACACTTGTTCAAATGAGTATCTTAAATTACAATTAGAATCTGTCTATCCATGTTTTTGATAGACCTAGCCTGAAGCATTATGTTTTTCCCTTTTTGTTGATTAAATTTGCCCCCAAAACTTGGTGATCACATTTCTCAATTTAGAAAATGCTAATCTTTTAGAATAAAGACACTATTTTCAAACCTACATGGAATCATCCAGTTTACTTCACAAGTCTCTCAAACCAGGGAATTATCTGCTTTCATCTCATCTATCAGATTCACATACAACAACAAAAATCAGTTTTACAAGTCTTTTTCCTGCCTCTGCAAAAAAGTGGAGACATCTCTGTAGGACAGTACAGTATTACAGGAGTATCCAGGAGCTTTAAGGGAATTAGAGATGCCTGCCCTCTAGTGGATTTGTCAAAAACATACAGTGAGTGACAGCACAAGGTGAGTCCAAAACAATCAATATCCTCAATAATGGAAATCTAATATTTGAAACACAGTGATTTGAAGAGTGCTACATCTGATAAATGCAAAACAGATAGAGATAAGTCCTGTGTCAGATAAGTGATGCAGTGGTTTCATCATAACTGCACAGTGCCAGTTAACGTCTCCCAAATCCCAAATGCTGTTTATATTTTATACAGCAAAAGCCGCCAAAAACGCGCGAAAAACATCCTACTTTTGATGGTGTATTCAGGACGGCAGACAGCAGCGAGTCAATATTATAGTGAGCTCTCCCTTACCTGGCGACTCTGCGCTGTACATCAGTCAACGCTGTGATGTCTGCTCCCTGCCCTTCATCTCGCTCTCCTTTCTCTCCTCTGCCTCCCGAGCTAAATCCAGATGTCAACAAGTTTGATCAGAATGACACGGGACAAAAAATATATATCTTCTTTTTTTGACAACCTGTCTTATGAAATGTCTCTCCCAAGCCATTCACCACTCGTTTGATCTGCAACCCACCAGTGACCCCGCCCCCCCCTCCTCCTCTCCCCTTCTCTCCCCTCCTCTCCCCTCCTCTCCTTCTCTTCCCTCCTCTCCCCTTCTCTTCCCTCCTCTCCCCTTCTCTTCCCTCCTCTCCCCTTCTCTTCCCTCCTCTCCCCTTCTCTTCCCTCCTCTCCCCTTCTCTTCCCTCCTCTCCCCTTCTCTTCCCTCCTCTCCCCTTCTCTTCCCTCCTCTCCCCTTCTCTTCCCTCCCTTGGTATGGGATAGGATAGGTCTCTGGCTTGTCATTGAGGTGACATGACTAACATAATCATGCAGTCAAAAAGCAGCGAGAACTTTACGACTTGCGACTTGAAATCTTCTCATTTAATCCTCTTCCCAGTGAGACGGCGGATCTGACGGGCCTCGCGGAAAGCCTTGTGCAACAGTGAATTTAAAAAGATACCACTGCTACTACTATCTAGACTTATCTTGCCTTCTGACACTGCTTCTCGCTGTAAGGCAGAGGGCATCATGTAAAATCAATGCTGACGAGAGATAATACAGACTTACTTTTTCGCACACAAACCAAAAACCAGATAAGTTTAAAGCCAGCGGGGAAGATGCGTAGACTCACACTTGCGGTAACACGTCCTCCAAGTGCTAATATTATGGAGATAGACCATATAATGTTGCAGGCTCATGAATTGCAGATTGCAGCTTCAGCTTTTATACCTCCACATTTAATAGCCAGCGATATACTTCCCATTTCCTCTGTATGTACATCAATAGGTTTTTTCGCAGTCTGGCTCGAAGCATCAACCAGTCTCCTATAGGGACGAGCTGTTAACAGGCATCAAACAAGCTCCCAGACGCACTATCCAAACAACGTGCACCCTTTATGTAAGTTCACATTTTTTTACTTCAATGGGTCACTGGAATTTTAAAGCTTTAGAGCTGAGCAATTAATTGTAATCAAATCAAGATGAATGCATGAAATAGATGGAATTATTATGTGCAAATAACAAAGCATCACGTCTTTTTAGGTGGAAAAACAGCTAACCCAGTAATTTAGACGTCCAAAAAGTCACAAACACTCTGAAATTCATGTGATTAATTCATTTAAAAGTTTAGATTTCGATATTCTCTGACATTCTACTGCTTCTGTGCGAACTTAAAATCTGCGCTTTGACCTGGATCCTGATTTGAAAACACATATAACCGCAATACGATTATAAAGTACAAGAGCCGTGCGATGCTACACCATTCATGTGCACTTTGGAGTCTAGAGCCATCACCCAGACAGCAACAGAAGTGCTGCATCAGACACACACAAGAAAGTGATCGTAAAAAACAGTAGCGTAGTAGTAGCAGCATGTTTTTTTTCCCCCAGAAGCCCCAGCAGCAGCAGCATCAGTGCATCAGAGAAAGCCACTCAAGTTAGAAATACCTGCAACTACAGAATGGACGAAGTGAGAGTGGACATGCCTGGGAGGAAGGAGGAATTGCCCATTCTCCGCCTGGGTGCACCTGTCTCTCAGTCCTACTGCGCCCACACTTTGAAACTGGTCTGCAGCCACCAATCTGCTTCTTTCTTCTCCATAAGCTTGCCCGGTGTGCCTTTAGTCATTTCAATCCCCACTTTTATTGCTTTGCCACGTCCATCTTGCGGGCTTGATCCGTTGGTAATGCGCTCTCGTCTGCAGACTGGGATGCTCTGAGCACGCCGGAGTGCAGGGGAGGGAGAGACGCTCCTCACCAGCTCTCGCGGCGGCCACGGAATCAACTCATGTTTTATGGATGCGCGAGCCCTCCCCAATCGCATTCTCTTAAAGGGACGCCGACGCTGTTTTTGCATGTCTTTGAAGTGTAGGTTTGCTGTTATACGCTCTGCCGGTGTGCGATGATCTGTGGGGATAAACAGAGAGAGAGGCACAGGCGATCAGTAACTCGATGTAAACATTTTGACACTTTTTTGCAGTGACGTTGGTGGAAGCGGAAGTAATCGGTTGATAGGAAAGAAGTGAAAGCACAGACATCAATAGATACAGAAGATGGCTTTAATAAATAATGCATATAAGTTTGAACGCGGCTGCTCTGGTCACATAAGCACTGCTCGAGTCCTGGGTGAACACGGGATGGGTGTGTCGGCGACAAAAGGATAAACTCAAAGTAAATCTAGGTGGTACCATAGCGACGGGCAGGTGTAATTCAATCCAGAGGTGAAGGACATGAATTAATAAGGCAGAGTGTGCTTGTGTCCAGGGTCACCGGGCCGATATGTCACACCCAATATGAGACGGGATAATAAGATCAGAGAGGACAGGAGGTCAAAGCGAATATCACAGAGCAAAACATACTACACATGCTTAAGGGAGAGCCTGTGTGTAATACTAGGGACTAGGGGATTACTTTTTTTAAAATATCTGGTCTGGTCAAAGTCTGGAAACTACCACTCAAACAACAGGGGTAGTAGTAAAAACAGGAGCAGGTAGAAGGAGAAGTAATATAGTAGCAGCAGCAACAGTAGTAGTAGTAGTAGTAGTAGTAGTAGTAGTAGTAGTAGTAGTAGAAGAAGTGTAGCAGTGGCAGTAGTAGTAATAGTCGCAGTAGTGGCAACAGTAGCAGCCATAGTAACAGTAGCAGTAATAGTAGTAGTAGAAGTAATATTAGCAGTACTAGTAGCAGTAGTAGCAATATTAGCAATACTAGTAGCAGTAGTAGCAGCAGCAGCAGTAGTAGTAGTATAAGTGTAGCAGTGGTAGAAGTATTAGTAGTAGTAGTGTATAATGTAGCTAGTCCATTACCATCATGGAGGCTAGCAGAAAGGAAGGACATACACAAGCGTTTAAAATGTTTTATTGATAAATGTGTATCACTGAATTGATTGTAATTGTGCAAATTTTAACTTACCCATGTTGTCTGCCTTAGGTGTTTCGGCCAAATGAGTCCCCGGGGAGCCGAAGCACCTTAAGAAGGTTCCAGGGCAGACCACTGGGGGTTAACAAGGAGGGGTGTTGTATATTTTAGCTTTGTGGGGGAACGTGATTAGTTTCCACTATTAAAACAATTTAAGTAAAACGGAGCTCTATTTTCATTAACAACTTAATTGAATAAATTCTTACATTGGTTGATTGGAGCTGAATTTTAACAAGAGAACTGGATTGGAGAAAGAATTACCTGTTATTCCGAATGGGCTCACCCAATTAGGGAGAGGCTCTATAAAAGGAAAAATCTCAGTGGCTACATGAGAGGGTGCTGTATGTGTAACAGGCTGATTTTTGTTGGGGGTTTTTTTAAACTTTTTTTCTTGTTTCTTTGTAAAGTTTATGGTGAAAAATAAACGCACTTGGGTCTGCACTGGACTAATTGTCTCAGCTCTGCTCTGTTCCTCTTTTAACTGCTAAAGTTGCTATCCAGGCGATTACATAGTGGCAGCAGTAGCAGCCATAGTAGCAGCCATAGTAGCAGCAGTAGTAGTAGTAGTAGTTGTAGCAGTAATAGTAGCAGCGATAGTATTAATAGAAGTAGTACCAACAGTAGCAGTAGTAGCAGCAGCAGTAGTAATATTAGCAGTACCAACAGTAGTACTAGTAGTACCCACAGTAGCCGTAGTAGCAGTACTAATAATAGGAGTACCAACGGTAGCAGTATCAACAGTAGTAGTAGTAGTAGTAGTAGTAGTACTAGTCTTACAATAGTGATTTTATTTACTCTACTCTCAACAATTCACCCCAGAAGATGTAATACCTATTTGCTCTATTTAAATGTAATCTCTTGATATGAAGTTGTTTAAAAAGTCAGTTGTGATTAATTCTTAGTTTAAACATTGGCATCGTGTGTTCAAATATGCAACAGCGTGTTCTAACGAGATGACAGAGTGAGAACACACATTTCCAGGTGTACCTAATATTGTGGCCACATATACACCTTACAGTAAATGGACATGTGTAGAGGACATGCGAGATGGATATTGTTGTCAGGTCACTGCACTGGCCTGTTTTTGCCTTCTGGCTGCTGTTGACTTGTAAATAAAACATAGTGATAAATTAAAGATGCCACTAGAAGGTCCTTCAGAGAGCGGATGCCCAATGTTGAATCCTCTGCCCTTGAGCAAGTCACCCTCACTGGTCCATACGCCCAAACTTAGCCACAAGTGCCTAATAGAAGAATATATCAATGTGATGTATACGCTCACCAGCTTCTCTCTCTCTCTCTTGGCATCCTATTGCAAATCATTTACACTCCAGCGTCCTCAGCAACTTTTATAGGTGCAACGATAATTAACACACTAAGTCACAGCTCAGCGAGAGGCCGATCACACCCTCCAGAACGAGAAAGCCCAAATGTAATTACACACATATTAGTCGCCGCAGAGAAAGAGAGAGGTGAGAATGGAGACGCGTGAGGCTTTGTCAACAATATTAAAAGGATATTAGTGTTTGATTATTTGATTTTTGCCTACTATGTCACCAGAACAGATGCTGGTCTTATAGACTCAAGCCTGAGCCAATATACTGGGTACTAGTACTGTTTAATGTTACTATTGTTCAATGTTAAAGGTGGAGTATGTAACTTCTTGTGCCATCTGCTTGTCTCTGTGGTGATGCTATTGCTTTTCCTTGAATGTTTCTCACGATTAAATTAAACACATACACATTATCTTACATTTAATCAATCAAAAAAAATAGTACAAACAGATTGAAGAAATATGGTTTTACTATGCCTGCCTCTCCACAGATCTGACCTGTAATTTGTCCTAGTAGCATCTCACGCCTGCCCCCATGGAGATAGATGAGTGTAAAGACATACTGAGGAGCATTCTTGACAAAGTGGTAACATTTATCTTACACAGTGTTACATAGTGCATGGTTCAGAAAGTAGTAAAACATATAAAAATATAGTTTGTGTCAAATTTCAAGACGAAAAACAACTTTTGAGATTATTACAAAAATAATGCAGGCAGGTTTTGCCATTTAAGATCATTATAACTTTGTTAAGGAGATAAAAGGCCCTCCAAATGTAACCAATATTCCCAAATAATAACCATGCAATTCAAGGGTAAAAGCAAATGGAGATACCACACTACAGATTGCTGCCTCCTCAGATGAAACATAAAGGCTTAAGCGCTTGTTAACAATCCAACATCTTAACTCAATGGAGCAATAGCCAATATGATTAAGATAATAAAGGCGTGTTATTGCAAACAAAATTGAATTACGGCCATGCTCAAAAGAAACAATCTGATTATAGCAATAATATGAATTTCTGTGCTTGTGTGTAAAAGGAGAAAAATCAGCACATTAACAATTCAGGCACAATGATGCATGGACCCTGTACTGGGACTGAATGACAGATGGACAGTATATAGCCCACTGCAGACAGAGCATAAAGGGGACACGCGGATCTGGAGGTAATTACTGATTCATAGATTTCCTGTTTGAATGTGACAGCAGGGGTCTGGCCTGAGCGTGAACGGTGATGGAGCCCACACTGGAGGAGATACGAGGGAGGAGGAGACATGACAAAAGAGGAGAACTGATGAATCCTTCTGACTGACAGCAGAAACATCATTTTCCTACAAGTATTTGCGTGGAAGTGCTAGAAATTGCATACAAATGATGAACCATATATGACAATCTATACTATATACAGGCCTACTCTGGAAGCTGTACATCAAAATATATCTTTGCTCCTAGTCCTTGTCTTTCCAATAACTATACGAAAGGGAATAGACTTCATTAAGAGTCTTCATTACTGAGTGAAGCAAAGTGCGTGCCTTCATAAACATTTGGCCTATTTGTTGTTACATATTGGTTTCAATAACACAGTATTGATACGAGCGGACAAGCAGCTCCAGAAGATTAATAGTGAATAGTGGGACTTCAGACACCACCTCTCCACATAATACAAGCAGTATCTCTGACACTGGTGCATGTTCGAACACAAAGGTCAACACATGGTGCAGACGTGATCTTATCTGAGGCTTGTTTTGAAGGTGATGTATTACTTTGCCCAATAAAATACATGTTGTGATACAAGCTTACATACATAATAAATAACTTACATGCATACACTATGTAATGTGTCTTCCTGGTTGTCTCCATGGAGATTATGATGGTTTGCCGAGAGTGTTTCACAGTATGACATTTAACCTTTTGTTTAGTATTTTTATTGTCCAAAAATATAAATTTGACATGTAACTTGGCCAGGACATAGATAAGTTTGTACACATGCAGAAAAAAAACTAAATAAAACCAATTAAATTAACAGCTTGATCTTACACTTTTTCTGATGCAATGCAAAATTCTGCCTGGCGGGGTTTAAAATAGACCCATTGTCAAAACACAATTAAAACTATGGTAATAACGCCTTCAAAACAGCCTCACTGCGCAATGATTCATAATAATTTTCTGGCGAAAGTTAGACAATGGAGCAGCAGTGAACAATACGAGTGTCATTCAAAAGTGACGGACAGAGAAACAGGAACAATTTGTGTTGAAAAGATGAGTAATCATCACAGCGTATAAATATTTAATTTGATATTTTAATTAGGTGTGGCTGATGACGTTGACTGTTGTATCTAAACCTATGCGTTTGTCCTTTGTTTTGTTTTAATCACCAAATCTAAATATAGACTTAAAGCAATTAACACAGGCACTTTGATCTTGGACTGAATTTTAATAATGACAAAAATAGGTCAGGTAAATATCTGTTTTAATGAGTGAAGGCATTTTTAAGTTCCTATTCCTCATCAGTTTTGAAGACTTATGGTAACTGCTGTTGACCTTTTAATTAATAGGCAATCTACAGAGCTCACACAAATTAAAATGACATTTCATTTCATTTTTGGATTTGATGTGAAATATCACTATATTCTCCAGTGAACACGTGTTGATTCACATTAATCTGGATCTTAAAGCGTTTTTATCCCCCCAGCTTTCCCTCAGCTCTTGACTCGTTGTCATGTATTCAGCAGCACACAGGCCTGGTGCACAGGAGGTTTATACAGGAGATCATGGAGATACTCCTCTACACACTGTAAACTCAATGAGTAAAGGTTTGTGCTTTAAAGAGGAACTATGAAACTTTTCTGGTGGAGGATCATCCCACCTGTTTATTAACATGGAGACGAGGAGATAGTGGAGCTCCTCACCAGTAAAGTTACACAGTGCACCTTTAAAATCAAATAGATCGTGTAGGAATTAAACAAAAATTTTCATTCTAAAAAGTTCCCATTAGCGAGTTACAGTGAGTTACTCATCACACAGTGCGATCATGTGCAACTGAACAGAATATTCCTCTCGCTCTGTTCCCTCCAGTTCAAACATGAGAGTGCGCAGCAAAAGACAACTTTATGCACTTAATTCACATGGGGATCTTTTCATTGGTCAAATGTATAAGCTTTTAATATGGTTCAAGTTCTGATCTTACCATTGGTCGCGTGCCTTTTCCCACCGTTATAAAAAAAAAAAAAAAAAAAAAGTGCGCACGTGCTCAGGTTTACCGCAATTTCCTGGTCACGTGCCACAGGTGAAGAGATGTTTTTCTTTCCTTCAATACATTTTTAATAAGGGTAATTTATAACCCTACAGGCTTTTTTTTTTTATTTCAAAACAAGGTAAACTAGATCAAAGTTAAATAAAAGAATAATTTTCTGTAGAAGTCTAATAGTTTTAACCACAGGGTGAGAGAGACGCTCTCAAGCCTATCTCTGCAGCATTAAACCCGTGACTGTAATTACTGTGACCCATCCCTCCTCTGGCATTTCTACCCCATAATTTACCCGTCTATCTAGACCAATGGAGGAAAATAAGTTACCATAGCAACCCCTCCACGTGCAGCAAAGATAAGGACTTCGCCCGCGTGCGGTCCCGCGCTATTTACCACGCACATACCCGCAGTGGGGAGAGGAGGCACTTCTGAGACACTCGGGGGAGTGGGTCAGCGGAGACGCGGCCACAGAGCAGCGCTCGGGGGCAGGCAGTGCAAAATGTGTGATGTGCTCTGCCCCGGCTGGACGGGGACTGCAGAGAGCCTGCAGAGAGTCAGGAGAGAGCCAACAGAGAGCCAGCAGAGAGCCGCAGAGAGACAGGAGAGAGTCAGCATTGAGCCAGCAGAGAGTCAGGAGAGACACAGGAGAGAGTCAGGATTGAGCCAGCAAAGACACAGGAGAGAGACAGCAGAGAGACAGGAGAGAGCCAGCAGAGAGCCAGGAGAGAGACAGCAGAGAGACAGGAGAGAGCCAGCAGAGAGACAGGAGAGAGACAGCAGAGAGCCAGGAGAGAGACAGGAGAGAGACAGCAGAGAGCCAGCAGAGAGCCAGTGTAGAGAGCCAGCAGAGTTAGTAGAGAGCCAGCAGAGAGCCAGCAAGTGCAGAGAGCCAGTGTAGAGAGCCAGCTCGCCCTAACCTTGAGGCACTCTTTCATGTTGTTGCCACTATGAGCTTAGTGGCTTCGTTAGCATTCAGGACAGGTTTCTTTGAGTTTGACTTTTGGGCTTCATAGCTTTGTCATTATGGACTGACTGTATTGTCAGAGTGAGGCATAGGCACACAGGCCAGTTTGGCTGCTCATGTCGACAGAAACAGTTAATACTTATATCTAATTGCAGAAGAATGTATGAGAGTAGTTGGCCATGGTACTAGACTACAGTGCCATTAAAACAGCACAATCCTTCATTCGTCCAGGAGTGATTCAATGTAGAGGCGGTTTCAACGGTGGTCATCTGGACGATTGGAGGAAATTGAAAATGACATGTGGATAGGAGCCCAAACGCAGAAACAATGTCCAATGTCTATAGGCAGGTTAATAGAAGAAGCTGCAGTAGTTTTCCATCTTGCAGGCAACCAAACACTTACTGTAGTACACTTTAAGTACAATTACAGCACCTCACATGCATTACTCTTTGAACATTTAAGGGACAGGTCTACTTCAGCTTTAGAAAGGATCATTGTACTTGTGTAATCCATTCACATAGTTTTTGTGTTGAATTCTTTTAATAAAAAAATACAATGCGAAAATATTTATTCAACATATAAAACTGTGATTAAAATACACTTATCCCCAACAGTTAATCCATTTCCCATTTCAAAACAACATTTGTGCAAAAATGCGTTGGGAGAGTGCTTTGGCTGTGTATATAAAAAAAAAAAATATATCAAAAAACTAAAAAGATACAAAAAAAAAAAAAAAACAAAAAAAAAAAAACAGTAAAATATTTTTGCTACATGATTGCACACTGGGGCTTTTTGATTACAACAAAAAAACAGTACCACTGAAAAAAGGTCCCCAAGACAAGATGTAAACTTATTTCCTTGCATTGAATCACTGCACAGCGCCCTCTCGTGGCCACTGGAATAATGTCACCTAATGGATTGATTTGGGACAAAAAAAAAAAAAATCTAAGATAGTCATTTGTTCCAAAACTCTGTCTCGTCTCATGTGGCTAATTAAGCAGTCTATGGAGAATGCAACTTTTCAGGGCAATTAAAAAAATAATAAAAAACTAACTAGAGTCAAGCTGCAGTTAGTGGAAAGTAATTAAAATGAGTAATGAGGGTGTTCAGACAAAGCAATGTGCCCTGAATTTATGAGGATATTTTCAAAGATTATAGTTTTAAACATTAAAGCCAGTGTGTGTAAACAACCATGTGTGCAGTGAATACTTTTTCCTTTGAGACCAGTACTCAATAAAACTGAAGGATTATTTGAGGACAGCATTTTAGAGTTTGAACAACCAATTTGAAAGTTTTGAATTTCTATGGCAATTATGTTTTTCTACACATCTTCCAAAACAAAACCTGTACACCCACAATGCTTCACGTTCGTGTCTATGAAGAGCTAAATATTGCGGTGACAAGTAATTTCATTTTCAAGTGGCTGTGAAGTAACTGCACTTGGGTGGGCGTGATTCATTCAAATTGGTCCATGTATTTATCTCTAGAGTTCTGCATACCGACCCGGGACAGGGGTGGGGTCAGAGAACACAGACACAGGGGTGTTTGAGGCACACTGGGAGGGTGCCTTTGTTGATTTGGTGAAACTCGACGAGCTGCAGGAGGTCGATGAAAAGGGTGACACCATCGTCCATAGTGTAGTACTTCCTGCCTTCTTCTTCGCACTACGACAGAGATACAAGTTATTATGTTGGCTTTGTGTAATGAGTCTTAAGACAGCAGGCAAACCCAAAGGTAGCAAAATTGGAGATTCTTACTGAGAGTGTGATTAAATTTAAGGGATCAGATCGGATAGTTCTAAAAATAATTACACCTGTGGGACAGCGTTAAAAGTAACACGTGCTCCTGCTAATGTTTAAAAAATTACAAACTGGAAAATTAAACGGATAGAAAACTTGAGATTTGCTGATAAAGGTGGTAAATAAAGACCAAAAATAAATGATATAATATAAAAGAACAGGTTATACAGGCAGTTAGTTCATAGTTATAATTGCTTTGGATAACTAAAAACGAATTATACAGTATGCGTTGCAGCTAATATATTGCATTTTTAGTTATATTGATTTTTTTTCTCGTATTTAACATAATGCAATTACTGTTATCTTCATCATCTCAACTGAAAACCACCTGCGTTTGCGAGACTATTCACAGTAACCAAAAATAAGACATTATCAACAGTTCTCCTTAAATTTGAAGACGGGTTGAACTGACATTCGAAAGCTTAGCAGTCAGGTTTAGGTTTTCTTTTAATAATCTTAAGAGGTCACAATCCTTAATTCAAATGACTTGGATGGACATCTAGTGAGATTATGTGACATACTTTTTAGATACACAAAGAGTTGCAAGATATGAATGGCAATGAATATGTTTTTGTTGCTATCACTATGACAATAATCTAAAGCTAATCTTGCAATCTGTCAGAACTGTTGTAAAATGTGACAGGAAAATGTCTTGGTTTAGGCTTAAGTAGTGCACAAAAAATACTAATATCTTTGTAAACCTGTGTGAAGGGTATACTTGTTTGCCCACCTCTATATACTGCACAATACATCCCTGATCCATATAAATGAAAGAGAACTTACAGGAATAACCAGGTAGTGTTTAGTCTTGAGCTTGTAACAGAGCGAGAGGACAAAGCATTGGGCGTGCTGCTGGCTGTCACGAATAAGGAACATCCTATAAGGCACAGAAGGCACAGTTTATGGACTAAAATACATGCAACGCACTAGAGACACACTATCATTAAACGTAATTACATCAGCTGCACCATGAGCCAAGATACGGTAAGAATCTATGTCTGTTGCATGGTAACAAGGTAAATCATGACGATACTGCAGAGAAAGAATCTTTGTTCTGCACAAAAAGGTATAGAGAAGTGTCAAATACAAGTGTGAAAAATCCTGGTAATTGATAATGTTTTGACAGAAAATGTATAATTAGATCTGTGGAGAGGCAAGCTGGCTCACAGTTTTCCAGTGTATTGTTGTGCACTATGTAGCAGCACAAAATGTATCCAGGGAGATGTTCACAGTTTGGCATTAAACTTTTTTATCCAGAACGTATTCAAATAGAGGTTTCTAGTCTAAAAGTACCTTGGAAAACATGTATTCTTGATGTAAGGGGGCTTGCCTCTCCACAGATCTGACAGATCTATATCTTGGCCTGGTGATGTCACCTGCTTGTCTCCATGGAGACAAATTAATTAAATCCCCTAGTGTAGAACTTACCCATCCACCAGCCCTTGTCTCTCTATGAGTCTCTGGGCTTCAGTCCTGGACACTCCGCCATGAAACCAGGGCTGCGTTTTGTGGATTGCTGTGAATAGAAAAAGCAGAGGTCAAACTCGAAGATGACATTTTCCACCAAAAAAAAGACTAGTGACTGTGAACTTTAAAGTGAACTTACATGAAGGTCTGGGGCCAGAGTTCAGGTTCGGCAAACTGCACCTCAGAGCTTCTCTCCTCTGTCCAGAGGCAAGCACAAATACCAAAGGTCAAAAAGTACTACAGCTATGGGCCTCAAAGTGAAGTATTAGTGATAATCATACTCATGGAATAAAAGCAGTGAAAATACATGAAGAAGAAGTAGGATAGACAAATCTATACTTGTAGGATTACCACTTACACCACCATTACAACTTTAACTATAGTTCTTAGTACAATTGCTTCTAATACTGTCCCTTCTAATAGAATTGAGGTAGTAAAAGCTGAACATGGGCAGTTCATGGGTTTCAGTTTATGTAGTGTAATGTGACATTTGAGGACTGACCATTCAAAAGATTTATTTTCAATACATAATTGCTATGACAACTGTTTTAGATTTTAATTATCCTGAAACCCATGAATAGTAAAGTAGTAGTCAATGCTACATAACTAGTAGTAGTAGTACTGGTAGTACTATTATTGTGGTGGAACTAGGCAGCCCATTATTATTAAAAGTGGTATTTGCTCATAATAAACATTTTACACATTTTCTGCTGTTGTAATCACAATACTAACATTTTGTACAAATGCATTTTCTTCTAAAATATAAAATATTATAATACCATACTGTATGAATATATATTATACCGTTTGAGCCTGTTTTACTAGTTGCAGTAGCAGTAGTAGGACATTTTCAGTCACCAGCTTCTTGTGCCCTACTCCTCTCTCCCAATGTCCCTGTATAAATTTATATAACTATGCCCTCTAAGCTAGACTGCAGTCTGGACACGCCTGATTACAGTCTCCCTCTTTCCTCTCATCTATCTCTTTTATAGCCCCCTCCAGCTCTCCTCACTCCCCAATCTGAGTCCACCACTGAGAATTGAGTCTCCAGCTGCCACCAAAAAGAGACAGTTGTGCACATTTATGACCTATAGTTCAGGGTGAAATGTCTTAACAAGCTGTATTTTATACAAACTGAATACTGGCCATCAAACGGTCGAGAATGATACTAATGTTCTCTTCTGCTGAAGCCACAGCAAAAGATTTGAAATGTTTCGTATACTGACCCGTTTTGTCATTTTAGAGTTGTGGTTTAGTACCCACTGCAAGGACCATTTAAGTTAATTAAAGGTACACTATGTAACTTTTTCTGATAAGGGTTTACCACTTGCACCTGCTTGATGCCATTGATTAAACTTTTAGTGCAGGTTTTTCAAAATATTTTTGAGCAATATAACTGGGGTTGCTTCTACACAGTCTGGATGTGTCACTTGCTTGTCTCCACAGAGATAGACAAGTTTAAATGTCATACTGTGGAACATTCTCCGCAAGCAAATAACACCTCCACAGAGACAAGCAGATGACGCACCTTCCATCAGAAACTTAAGACAGTCCACCCTTAACAGACTTATTAGCAAAAACTGAAACATCAACATTAAACCTGGATTAATGCAGGTCTAAACCAGTTGGAAATCTTTCCTAAGATTGTAATCAGGACTGTGATCTATAACTTCTACAGTTCAAAAGTTAATGAAAACGGGACATGGCAATCAAAAGACTCGAAAGGACTATTCACCATCACCAGGGACTTGAAGTACTAATACCAAAACTACAAGCAAGAACTGACATAAAAAAGGAAAAAAATGATCCAAGCTGGAACACCATTTGGGACATGTTTTACTGGCACACACCCAAAGTCCCTCTTCTCTCTCTTTTCTGCCTCGCCTCCCTCGCCTGCCTCTCCTGCCTCTCCTGCCTCTCCTGCCTCTCCTGCCTCTCCTGCCTCTCCTGCCTCTCCTGCCTCTCCTGCCTCTCCTCCCTCTCCTCCCTCTCCTCCCTCTCCTCCCTCTCCTCCCTCTCCTCCCTCTCCTCCCTCTCCTCACCCTCCAGGCTTGGCCCTCCTCCCGCTCTGCGCTGCGGGCCTCTGTTGGGTTCTGGATAACCCGTCCTCCAGCCTTCCCTGAAAAGTCCATCGCCACCAGACTCGCCTCTGACCTTGACTGAAATGATAATAACACTAAATGTAACATGGGCAAAATATCATGCAAACATCTCCTATGTTGTATGCAGATGAACTCACTTTTGTGTCTGTGAAAGGTTTGGCTGCTTCTCGCCTTTGCGGTGCCAATTTGGATAACTGGTAGTTACACTGGAGCTGTTTGCCGTGCTGATCACACATAGAAAGACAAAATGAACAGTTACTAGAAGTCTGCATCCTGTTTCATTTGCCAAAAATGATTAACAACAATTGTATTACTATAACTTCATTAGAGCGTTCAGGCATAACATTATGACCACCAGGCAGCAGGACTTTAGTTTGTCAAGGATCAAATTGTGCTGGATTGGTGTTGGGCAGGTTATAGCTATGAGGAAGTAATTAGTAAGTGGCAAACTACAACGAAGGGATTATAATATATATCTTTTTAACTGACAAATATTTCACAAATAAGCTTAAAATTAGATTGAGCAGTGGCAGGAATTCACAAATAACGGTCACTTTTGAATAGCCTGAACATGGAGACTTGGAGCCCCCTATTGGTTTGTTGTGGCCTGTGCATGTAAAGTTTGTTTATAGCTGGAAACGTTTCTAGATATAAGTGCACAAGCAACTCAAAAACTGCAGCTTTTCTTGTGCTGTGTTTTCAGTATACAGTGGAAGATCTCATTAAAAGTATAAAAAAAAAATGTAATGTGGCAAACCTGCTCATTATGTAAAGCAAAGATTGGCCAATGTTGTTTGTAATCTTGTAGCTGTCTGTGCTTAGATTGAGTCATTTATCTATTGACACATTTCCATCAAAATATGTTCCTGCAAATATATCAGTTTGATGTACCTGGGGCTTCATCTTAAATGATCATAATATTAAACCTGATCACTTTATTTTACACAATGGCTCATTTAAACATTGTGAGACCTTGAAAAGTCTGAAGGATGATGTCCAGCAAGTCCGTGTTTGTTCGCTGTCCGCACACAAGAATTTCAGGTCCTGAGCACGAACTGGGGTTTTCAAAGGCTGCAGGAGCACACACACAGAATACAGAGGGAATTATGATATTTCCACTGCCTCGAAGCTCTGGCATTTTAGATCACCAATATTGACATAGTAACAGCCGTGAGAAGTATAGCGTGAATGCAAGAGTAGTGATAGTGTAGTATTAGTATGCGCAAAATACCTTGAGTAATATGACTGGGTGTGAAAGTCTAGTCTGTGGACATTTTTTCTCTAATCCTCTTAAAAGGTACACTATGTAACATTTCAACCTGCTTTTCTCTATGGAAATGTTGTTGCTTTGCCTGAAATTCTGCATTTATCCAGTCATAGTTTTTATTGCTCAAAAATAAACTTGTAAATTGACCTGTAACTTGGCCTGGATGTGCCACCTGCTTGTGTCCATGATAATGCCATTACTGTAGAACGTGTTCAAGGCAACAGAACAACACCTCCATGGAGATAAGCGGACCCTCGAGTAGAAAAGTCACATAGTGGACCTTTAAAGCCAGTAGGACGTGTTACCTTGATACAGAATGTGAAATCGGTTGGAGCGCCGTACAGTTTTCTGCTATTGACCACAGTGTAAACATTCAAATCTTCCAAATTAGCCACATACTGCAGGTGTCTTGGCTCCTGAAAAAACAAAAGTAAAATTTATGTTTAACAATTTGATAAATATTTGGCTTAACACCAAGTCACCCACATTCTCATTAAAAAACTGTACCGAAGGACTCCAGTAGACCTATATCTGCACTAAATACTGCCTAAAATGATCATTAAAAAATATTATAAACCAGTTCTAAACATGTAAAAGACTCAATGTCATGTATTATAAAAGCATACATGAATTTTAGTCCAAAATGCCAGAATACCCTGAGTACAAGAAGTATCACGTGTACCACAGTTTTATAAACACAGTCCTATCTTGATTCTATGCTCTTTGAAAATGTCACTCCAAGATAAAGATCAAGTCACAACCAAATAAACCGCAAGAGCATGGATCTGTTTGCACGATGAAAAGGTACATGTCTTTCCCATTTCACTAAACTAACATTGCAGCGCGGTTTGCACACAGGTTTCGCGTGTTTATCTGTAATTGTTCAACTTGCAGTGGCACTGACCTTGGAGGAGCCCTTGGAGGAGCAGTAGAGGCCGGAGCGTCGCAAGAAGTAGTAAACCTTTTTCCAGGACTTTCGACTGGGCTCTTTGGACTGAAGATAGCCTTGGATTTCAGGACACGTACCAGACTTTAGGAGATTCTGTGAGTTATATAGAAAAATGTTTTGTAACACAGGTGGTCAATGTAACATGTCGAGAAATGCTTTGTTTTATAACCGGAAAGTGAGAGGCTCAGTTTCAGCTCAGACTGTTGCTGTGTGCTTAGGCAAGACACTTTCCCCACCTTGGCTAGTATGAGTGTGATGCTGACCCCATGGCACAGATTGGCAGCCTTACTTCTGTCATTCTACCCCAGAACAGTTGTGGCTGCAGTCAAGTGTAGTGTAAATGAATAATGACCACAGTGCAGCGCTTAACATGCATTACAAGTGCATCTCCCTATCAGTCTGAGCTGGTGGTGTTACCTGCTCGTCTCCATAGGGATAGATAAGTTGAATCCCTTACTGTGGAACATTTGAAGCAAAGCACTAACATGGAGACAAGGAGATAGATAACCCTCCACCAAAAAGGTTAGAGCAACTTTAACAACACACCAGATTTTGCACAATAAACCACTGGTTCTTGAACTTCAGCATCTCTCATCTCCCTGCATCCTTTCATTGTTTTGGCCGCCTTATTGATCGTTGTTAAAAGGTCATATTTTACCTGAATGAGCTCGGATGACGTCAAGCCTTTGCCCACATCCGCACTGTCCGAGATCATAGATTCAGGGAAGAAGAGCTGGAAAATTAACAAAGTAGTTAGTTCTCGGGAAAACTGCTGATTTGCAAAAACCTGGAGCAGTTTTGTGCAAGAACCTGCTTGCCAATTATTTCATCATTTTCTGATCAGGATTAGGCTTTAGGGCATTCATTTACTCTGGCTCTTCCTGATGGAGGCTGTGTGGGCAGAACATACAGAGGGCTGCATGTGAGTGGGAGGATTCACTGCCAACTGTCACTTTAACATGATCCTGATGATGGATGAGTCAATGCAATAATAAAATCTAAAGGCACAAATTAGAGAGCAGGCTTGTACAGGCACACGGCTCAATGCATATCAAAACACCTCTACAGCATCTATAGTAACAGTGTGCAGTGATCAGATAAGAGGGAAATAAACTTTATGTTTAGGTTATCTGTCTAGTAATGGGAAAAAGTGTACAAATGAAATGATTTTACCGGTGCTTATGGGTGGGCACTGCACCAGTAGTATTTTTACTATATCTGCTTAATGATATTGGTTACTTTTCCAGTAACCACGCGCAATTTAACCAATAGTTTAGTCATTTACTTTTTATGTTACACTAGGTTTCAAAACATTGTGCACGTTTTATACTATTTATACTAAAACTATTTTCTTGATACCACAGAGATTCATTGTACTTACACTAAATGCTATTAGTTTATTTAATGGTGTTAAAACCTACCGTTGGTTTCCTGAAGAACTCATATTTTGCGTAGTTTTTGCGAAACACCAGCCTTGTGTCGGCTTTTAGGGACCATGTGGACTGGACCTTCCACACGGCCTCATGATCCTCCAGGCACCTCTCTGTGGGGAGCAGATATAAGTGTCAGTATGAAGCTGTCCTCCCTTTTCAGTCAGCAGCAGTCTACAGCCTCACAGGTTCTCACAGGTCTTACCTAATCCTAGGCCAGTCACAATACCTGAAGTATGATATATTGCTATATAAAAATATCACCATAAACTAGAATATTGAAACTGTTCCATATCACAGACAAACAATTACCCTAGTAACTAAACAAATATATTATTGTTAAAAAAAAAACATGAGCCGCAATTTTTAAAAATGGTAAGGTACACACTTAGTATCAGTATCTGCAATCAAGCAAGGACATTACTCATTCGACCCTCTACAGCTCAGACCATACCACAAGAACTAACAAAAGGTTCCCCACTACCACCAAATGTACATCCGATAAATAATGAGCCCCAAAAATATAGTTTCAACTTTTATATATTGAACGATTAATTGATATAATAATTATGGTGACAGGTCGTACCTAGGCCCAGAGCAGGGTGCACCTCCAGGAGAGCCCAGTTCTCCTGGTCACTGCAGTGGGCCGTCTGAACCAACATGTGACACACATCTCGGGCTGTGGCCTCAGGACTGACCCACACAGACCGGCTGTGGCTGTCCTCGCCGTACACCTTTATCAGCTATGGAAGACAAAGGTTCAGATGTAACATTTGAACAGTGACAGGTGAAGTGTACACAGATTATCTTGTCAAGACATTTGAAATATACCCTTCATAGTTCAGGTTTGTGCTCAAACTTGATGAAAAGCAAAAAAGACCTCAATACTGGATGGAAACGTCTCAAGAAATGTATTATATAAAGTTACAATAGTCCAGTTTTATAAGTACATTTTTTATGGTCATGAGTAAAAACCAAAAAAGAGACGAGTGCAATGTAACCCTGTCCAGCACATAAAAATTGAAAAGCCTACTGTATTTCTTATTAGTGCTTGTTCCGATTACACAGTCTATTAAGTTTGTATGAGTCTACATGTTAGGTAATTACTTGTAAATTTACATATTATCAACCATAATATTTGGTTGTTATGACAGAAAATTACACACAAGAACAACAATATTTACATAAATCATAAACCGAGTCGTACCACGCGACATACTCTTAAACTCTGCTGTTTTGGCCTTGCATCGATGCACATACTGTAGGTCTGGGAGAGGAGCCAAAGCCTTTGGCCAAAAATCTGTCACGAGTATTGCAGTGGCAGACAGAATGCTGTATTTAACATGTTAAAAACGCCCTGGCACAGTTACAACACAATCTCAAATGTCAACCTGGCACCTAAGATGTTTTTGAGTTTTTATCTCGTCATCCATCTTAACTGACATAAAATGCTTGGCAACAGTTTACAAACATAAGAGCTGCCAAGTAACGAACTAATATGTCAAACTTAAAAATTACACAATTGTGGGTTTTTTGTGAGTATTACGGGCAAAGCATACATTGTGTTATAATATATATCATAATGTAAACAATCAGGTTAACAGTTAAGCCTGTCACGATAACATATTTTGAAGTTTGATATATCGCTGAAGTAAATATAGACGATAAACGATAATATTAAAGTAATTACTGCCCCTGACGCAGTAACACAACCACAAAAACTATTCTAAATCTACAATATTGTTAAAAAACCATAAACCTTATCTGTAATGAGTCATAGAAGTTATTAACTCAAACTTTTACGGCTTAAATCTTATCATCCAGCCCAAAAATAACCAAAATTTCCCAGTAGTGCAAACGATAAGTCCATATATTAATGATCGTGACAGGCCTAGTTAATAGACTATGAATATAATTAATGTTTCTGGCGAAGGAATGTTTAAAGTGATTCTGTGCGATGACAAATCAGCCAGAGATATAATGATAATAATTAATTTACAAAGTACAATGGGCAGTAGGACTGGGCTATTAAAAAAAAAAAAAAACCTCAAAGTGACAGAGGAGAGGTCTGACCCAAGCTTATCATTAACGATTAGAGATGACTGAATCTCTAATCTGAATCAGAATTTAATTAATTGCACAGCGCTAATTGGCACGCTGGATTAATGTGAAAACTCAAACTGGTGCAATGCCTTTGCTGAGGTCTACGCTCTCAAAAGGCGCGTTGTTTTACGTTAGTACATCATTTCACTTCTTCTTGTAGACTAAATTTGATTCCAGTACTGTACTTGGAATAGTATACTAGCTTTGGAGGTCATTCCAGTCACTACAGAGGTAAAATAGGTGCAGGTAACAAAGGTGAGGGAGTTTTTTTCACGTGTGACGCTGCATTTGTTTCAACCAAACACAGAAAACAAAAACCAGAAACAAACCAGTCTAACCCGAAACCTGTCAGTCAACGTGACGAGACTGGTCTGGTGAGTGAGACCTGTAATGAGTGGCAAAGTCCCAAATATAGACGGAAAATGAGAATATGTTTACCGTAATTGGACCTAATGGAAGGTCTCAAAATGACATGACAAGGGGTGTGAAACTAGACATGCAAAATCTACTGATGTGGGCTGACAATGTTGTTTGACTGACAGAATAAATACATCGTGATTTTGGGAGGCCGTGTTTTGTGTGGTGATGTGACAGCAGCTGAAGAGTAGCAGCTTTGAGAGATGAAAACGTACGGCTAGAGCATATAAAAAGATATAGAAGCCGCAATAGCGAAAGAAAATCTAATTCTGTCAGCTGGACGAAGGTTTTAGAGTGAAGACGTTTCTCTGCTCATCCAAGTTGCTGCTTTAGTTCGACCTCAACTTCTGAACTGAGAAAGCCACTTGGGTGAATTTTTGTCCAGTTGACAGAATTGATTTTTCTTTTGCTATGGATCCTACCTGGACGACTGAGGAATTATACAGAAAACCGGGCAGGACATTTCAACCACATTGCCCACTACAGCCACAGTATACATTGACATAATATTCTCAGTCCTATGTGTTGAGATTGGGACAGGTCAAATCAATTTTTTTTTTAAACTTTATTTTGCTGTTGAAATAATGTACATCAATTCTTAAAAGGTTGTGGATTTTCAGCATTTCTTTTGACATTATACAGTGAGATTTAAATAGATACAACACAGTACTTTCTGACCCAAAGAGACAAACATTTATAAAATCTGAAAACAACAAATGCGTGACCAACTCAATTAGAATTTTATAATCTTTAATGGCAATTAGTTTTTCAATTTTATTATTATGTGCTGGACAATCATTTCCATTACATATCCGAAAGTGAATTGAATTTTAACATGTTTTGTGCAGTTTTTAGTTTTATAAGTATTTCAACCTACACAGCTACTCATTTAAGGCTGGATATAACTACTTACAAAACAAATGCAGTTTAAATCAAATCCATGGCAAAATCCTAGTAAACTTGTCTCATTTCACCTGTGTAGCTGTTTACTTTTCAGTTTCATTATTGTTCTGCTTTAGTAAACACAGGTAGGTTATTTTGGTAATGGACAGAAAAGCAGGTTTGTCATGATTATGTTGGCCTTCCTTCTACGCACAGATACTACCAGAGTAAACATGCAATTAAAAAAGTCAACCTGGGGTGCTTTGGTGCTGCTGCATGACTTTTGAACAGGAATATTGTATAGATATAGATAAGAAAATGTGTATTTGTCTATCAGATGAGAGTGTGCTTACTGTTTTGTTGTTTTGAAAATGTATTGTTAGACCTGAGAAAGTCTGACTGATTTAAAAATTGCATGCATGGGACTTAACACATATGGTATTATATTAGAATATGTGTTTTCTTCATTTGTTAAATTCAGTGATGAGAGAAATGTCACTACTCGGCACAAATGTTTTGTACTCACGTGTTTGTTGCCTGCGGAGGGCGGCAGGGAGCTGATGACAGCTGATTTTGATGGGCTGCACAGCTCTGGAAAAGGGTTGGGTATTGAAGGAACTGAAGAAGAAAAGGCCTCTACACCTCGAGTTCTGTGGAAAAACAAAGTGTTGAATGCACCGTGTATGTAAACAACAGAACAAGATACTATCATCCCAATGTTGATGTGATGGACATCGAGAACCACAGAGAGATCCAACAGCTATCACTACTATAAGTGAATTATTGATATACTATTGTTAAAATGTGAAAGGTTCAGTGGATGAACTATACATTTACTGTACAGGCTGACAGTAAAAGTATAACGTGTGCATGCATTATATAAGATAATTTTATGAGATACAGAATCTCATTAAGATAACAATCATAAAAGAAGTCAAATCTTTACTTAAGCTACAATATTCACATCAACACATCACTTACTTAGGGTTGTCAATAAAATCAATACCCAGATAATAATTTATACGAATAGAAACTGGATACTCATTTAAGCACCTATTGATAGTGAAAAAATATATATTAAAAGACAAAGATGAACTTTCCTGAATAGTTTAAGTTTTAGTTCATTTATCTTTAGAATCAGTATAAGATCACACTGTAATATTAAAAAGAAACATATTTTGGATTGAAAATTACATTCAGCTGTATATCAAAGATTTTTTTAATCATCACTGTGTTATCGAAATTGACACTGAGCCTTTTTGTTATTGAAATCAAGATTGACATTTTAGTATCATGACAACACTACTCCAAGTTTCATTTTGATGTGACTTCCTGTAATTATACTTGTTTACGAAGGTAGCTTTACAACTACTATGAGTGTTTACGTGTCAAGGCCAAGTCATAAAAAGGCTCGTCTTAACTATTTATCAGCAAAGGTCAAAAAAACAGACTACTACAACTCAGCAAAACAAGGAAACGAAACCATCCACCCGCCCCAGTCTATTTCTGCCTCCTACTCCTCTGTACAATCCCTGTTTGAATACAAATAAAAGATAGCAGCCTCATTGTCTAAGTATTTCTAAGAAGCCAGTCATTTCTTTACACACTAAATGACGTGATTTATGACTTAGTTTGAGTCACCGTTAAGTCAACAGCTCCAAGCTCCCGGTTCTATTGACTCACGTCCGCTCTAAGTGGAGTAATCTAATCCTCACCCGGTGACAAATACTTTCAGCGTTGTGTTTGTCGCCAAGATGTGTTGTAGTAACAGGTCATAATTACTGTAGTTAAATTATTCGAGTAACTTTCCAAACAATTGTATTTCTTAAACAAGTTTTTTTTTTTTTTTTTTTTTTGGCAGTGTCAACAAATCAGTTTTTGTTTACTTATAACTATATGACAAAAAATACAATATTTTTCATGGTTTTCATTTTAGTTTTTCCTATTAAAAACAAATCAAAGTGGCTTTAATATTAATTTCATAAACTTAAAGACAGACATTCAGCCAAGCCCAAACTCCACTCCACAGCTCATGCTTATACTTACAGAGGATTGGCTATAAACCTTTTAATTAAAAAGGACCCATGCAGATCATTGGCATTAAATCTCAGCTTAATTAAAATTTGATTAATTGTGCAGGCCTAATTATACCTAAGCAAGAGGTTAAGATTGTACATTACATGAGTTCATTTCCCCTCTTCTCCCCCCTGTGCTAGTGGCCTGCTGCACTGTAGTACCTGTTTCCAGAGATGAGGATGGGCTGTGAGCGTCGCACTGAGGCAGATTCAGAGACCAGAGGAGCCAGGGTCAGGGTGGAGCCTCTCAAAAAAGATTCTTCTTCTGGGGAGCCGTTTCTATCCGAGCCTTCGAAAACCTCAGTCCACGGGCCTGCTACCTCCATCATGTCAGCAACGCAGGAGTGGGGTCAAGGCGATGTCCAAAATCTGAGTGAAACAACGCAGACTAGTACGAGTTACCTCAGAAAGAACTGTTATTCACAAGAGATCCAAGAGAACTAATTACAAAGAGCATTATATAACATTTAAAACAACATAACTTACTCATAGGTTTTTCTTTTTGTATTAAGTGGCAGGAAATGTGTGCAAAAGGTTATTGAAATGACATAATACTTTTGCATAATACAAATGATGACAGATAAGAGGTTTTTACTACTAGCAATTACCTGTAATAGTAAGAGAGCCTTTACAAAACCTTAAAGCAGCTCTGGCACATTACTAAAGCGAAGTCAATCCATCGTCTTTACAGTATTCTAATGCAATTTACTGTAGCCAAGTCATCAAATAAGAATGAGGACTAAATTATTATAGCAAGTACCTACACAGACACAAGGAGAACATGAAAATTCCACAATGAATAGGAATCCTCGTCCTATTTGTGTGACAGATGCGTGACGTAAAAACAAGGCTCTTAAAAAACATTATTAATAGCTGCAAATTATCAGACAATAGTACAAAATAAACAGAAAGGCTGAGTCATAGGTTCTTAGTCAACATAGACAAAGCACAAAATCAAAAACAACAATAAACTTTAAAAACAGCTGCAGGGTGTGGTTAAAATATATTCCAAGTGTCGATTTATACTCAGGAAATAATCTGAAAAGTGTGGATTTCTGCCTCTGGAACAGTTGCGAGCTACAATACAGTAAAACAACTTTATTTGCGCATCAACCCTCGTCACCTCATTCTCGTGTCTATAAAACCTTCATCATAGATTTGTGGACTTTAAAATAAGCTTTAAATCATTTGCTCCAAACTCACTCGTAAAAGTAATTTATAAACAGGAAACCGGAATCAACGGCCAATCTGCACCCCGCTGTAAACATTGATAAATGAACTCTGGCTGCTCAGAGATGGAGCACTGCGGATGTTGCAGTTACAGAAATACACATATTTTAGTAGAACTGGAGGAAGTTCTGCCATTACTGCTATAGTACTTTCAAATAACAAAATCCTTCCAGGTCTTAAACAGTAGGACGACTTCAAAATAACTGCTATTGCATCATGGTGTCTGTTGTTATGTGACTAGCTATTAGTATTTCTACTTCTGTTTACTTTCCAATACTAATACTAATACTTTCTAATAATCCTCTAATACCGGCTACTTGGACTCTCACATTAATACAAAAAAATAAAGTAACCTTAGAAGTGAAAAGTCTACAGAAGTGGACTACCAAGTACAAAATGATGCAACAGTATTTCATAAATCTGGGAAAATAATCTAAAATGGTTTGATTTACAGTCAAGGTGGTGTCTTTTGAGTGTAGTTTGTATTTTATGTCAGGTGGTCATAGCAACAAAACTAGCTCATTGATGCACCGATTGAAGGATGGGTCAAATGCAAGTTTTCATTAAGTATTGTTAAATGAAGCCTTCAATTTTGACTAACTATTATGCAGTTTATGGTTTATTTACGGTTTCATTTCAGTAGCGCCATGAGGTTTCTGTTTGTTATTACTATGCAAATCATGCAGCAGGTAAGATAAGAAGACCAGACAGTAGCTCTTTGATCAGACTTGGAGGTAGCTCACTCTCCCACCATTTCCCCCACCCTCTGTCTCTGTCTCTCTCTTCCATCCTCCATCCATTTCTTTCTTTCTCTCTCCCTCATATAAACATTTCTGAATATGTAGACTGTAGTATCTGTTACACTCATCTCCACAGCAGCGGCAGGTGAATTACATCATCTCTTATGGACAATGGCAAATACAAAGAGCCTTCCCTTCCCCTTCACCTTCCCTTAGTGCTGCAACAAATAACCACAATAATTAGAAGTGGAAAAGCCAAAGATTCCGTTTAGTCACTGGGCAGACTACAGTTTGTCTGAAATGTTTACGATGATTAATTGATGAGTAATTCAGCTAGATAGAATTAAAACAGCCAAAGACTAACATTTGTCATGGAGCTCCTTTCAATGACTACAGTCTAACAACTTTTACACAGTCCTATATGAATCCCTAACACATGAATGGGACTGCTGAACTTGGATTCCCCTGATTCTCCCGCAGTAAAGTGCCCACACACCTCTGCCTTCCCTCCTCGCACCTGTTCCGCAGCGATAGAGGCTTATTTTCTTCAAAGGGAAATGTAGACACGTACCTGAGAAATAAGTGTCGTCACGCGGGGCTCAGCTGTCACGCATCGTCCTCTAATCCCACACTCTCGCAATTTGTGATCGTCACACACGAATCTGGACGCTACTACAAAACTCCAGCAACATTTTCGGCGGAGTAAACCGCTTCCCGCCGTCAGTGGGCGGGGCTTGTCAATCAGGTGCGCCAGGTAGCCCCGCCCCAACAGTTTGCTGCAAAATTGAATGATGTTATAGAACATTTCTGTTTGATTTTGCAGCAGGTCTAGGCCTTATCCCACAGTTTATGCTTGGCCCATGTGTAAGAATAAGTCTGGATGTCTTTAAATTAAATTTAACCAAAGTGTTGGATCTTCTAGTAACCTAGTAGCTTGTGCTAATTAGTAGTCTAACACATTTTGTTTATGCCTATTATATATTTACTTCAACTGTAGGCTACTTGACTGAACTTGTATCACCACTTTTTCCCAACTTCAAACACTGAAATCATTCCCACACTTTTGTTGGTGTTTCTTTCCTTGTTTATTTGACATTTTTAAATTGGGCCGCTCTCAACATACAACATATTTTCAGCAACGGTTCAGTCTGTGCTTATTCAATGGGGCTTTGTCTCCATCTAGTGGACACGGATTTATTTGACTGCGAAAAACATGTTTACATTGGCAAGTTACACGTTTACGTTTTAATCTAGACCAAGTAACACATTTATAGGTCCACTAGTTTCAGGGAAACAAAACAGTGCAGTACATAAGCTTCCTTCAGACAAGACAAGCCTATGCATAGCTAAACAGTAACCAAAAAGGACTGAAAGGTTTAATATGTTAAGTGTGTGGTGTAAAGACCAAAAAGCTATGAGCAAATAACTAAAACTTCAGAGCTTTGGGTCAAATTGTGTTTATTAATGTGATCAGGAAATCCCCACAGAAACAGTTTACAGGGTACTTACAGATTTACAATCATCCTTATAACAGAAGTGCCAGCTTTACCCCCTTCGGTTCAACACTGAGGATGCCTGAAATCTCATAACCAGTTTGGCCTGCACGCCCTTACACAGGTACACCAGTCCCTTCACCTTTTCAGACGAGGGGCCGCAGTGAGTTGTAGTCGTGTTGGTTTTAAGTAATCAGTCATGAAATATGCAGTGCAGGAGTCAGCAAACACCCAGACTACGTTTCCTCCGTTCAGTCGTCTGGCCTATTCACAGTTATTGAGCCTTCATTTGTGGTGCCATCCTTCATCCCAACCAGGAAATGATAGATACTGGATGCTTTCCGATTCTCAGGTCAATGTAAAACTGTGGTTTATGACAGTAGGCCCTCAAAATGCACAACTTTCACTTAAGATTTGTCATACTGCTCAAATGCATTTGGTTCAGCAGTCATTATACAAATAGAAAGATGCTAAAACGAGTCACAGAAAATAAACATATGTAACATTGTTTAAAGGAATATAATGTGAAGCTTGTGAATGTAGGAGGACACCTGTCGCCACCTTAACAGCTGAAAGAATGTGTGAAATGCCCGAGACCTTTTTGACCAACCCAAGAACAGTCATGTTAATGATTAAAAAGGTCTTCCAATAAATCCAATTGAAACTAAGGAGATTTAACATAACTGAATTGCATACTGTTTGAATTTTTAAGTACATTTTATTCTCTTCAATTCAACCGAGATTGTTGGCTTGCCTTGTGCTTCACGGTCACACTTAGTGGGGAGAAAGGTAGTGTTCATCCAAGAACCATTTGCTAAGAATAATCTGTTATATTCCAATATAATAATAAAAACAAAAGAGCATGATTTTCAAAGGACAGCAGAATGAACGAGGATGTGCGTTCTGTGACTTGCTTTGACCTGATACAGGTTAAGATGCAATTTACTGAAATCACTGAGTGGTGGGCTAATAAAGTTTGGAAATCAAAAGGTTAAATTGAACTAGCATTCATTCTACATCTGGTGCACTTTTCAAAGAGTATCCTACAGCGGGAGGAGAGCTTGCACCCTTGCTCGTTCTTGGCCTTATGAAAACCATGCTTTTCTCTGCAGAGTAAGGGTGGGGAGAAGGGGGGTCGTGCAAGACTGGAAGTGGGGGTAGACTGAGTATGGTGGTTCGATGATGAGGTGGGGCTTGAGAAACCGGACTGCTGATTCCACAGGAGGTGTGTAAAAGGCACGCCAGGGTTACTCCCAATCCCAGCCAACGTACACAGAGACGCCTTCACACCCACACGCACTCGCTGGACACACTAGGAACACACACGCACACCCACGCGCACACACGAGCAGCACAGGCTAGAGCCCCGGGAGCACTGACAATGGGAGGAAGCAGGAGGAAGTCGGTAGGGAATGAAAGATGTTCTCGGAAGAAAAAGAGCTGGCGTTCAAAGTTGGGTAAAAGGTTTGGGGCGCAAGGGGCCTTAATCCGGTGCTGCCACTGTGTTGAAACAGAAAAAATAAACAACAAACAAAAAATAATAAATCAAAACTGGTGGAATGGATCATTTCGGGGAGTTCTTCAGCTGGTTGGAGAGCCAGTCCAAGCCCTCGTACAAGCCGTCTCCGCTGGTGGCGCAGGTGGCCTGGATGTACCAGTTACGGTGACGAAGTGAATGCAAACCCAGCTTGTCTGTGATCTCTGCAGCGTTCATAGCGTTGGGTAGATCCTGGAAAAAGAGAAAAAAATAATGAGCATTTTTAAAAAGGGAGGAAGCATATATTCTAAATATTCATACTAAACTATTATCTCACCTGTTTATTTGCAAAAACAAGCAGCACAGCATCTCTGAGCTCATCTTCGGAAAGCATTCTGGACAACTCTTCCCGCGCCTCATTCACTCTCTCTCTGTCATTGCTGTCCACAACAAATATAAGCCCTGCAAACAGGAGAACAAGTTTATACCTGCACAGCTTTTTGATTCACAAAGAATCTAAGCTGAACAGAAAATTGAGATGGGCAGCAAGCATAAAAGCAAAATTATTTATTCCGCATCCACAATCATCCCTCAAGTGCTTAAACTCTTCCACCTGTATAATAGTTTGAATCACTTCAGGCCACATGCAAATTTGCCTAGTCAAATTAATCTTAAATGAAGAAAATGTTGTCCCATTAAAATTGTGTTCTATATCAGACTATTCAGAAAGCTACAATATGCTGTGACCCTTAAAAGAGCTATGCACAGGGTACAGACACCCACATAGTGTATACTAAAATGTGTCACAATTTGTAACTCATTTGCCTGCCTTTGGATAATAATGTAATGGGGACATCTGAAGGCAGGATTGTTTAGAATCAGGTTTAGCAACAATAAAAAAGTCCTTCTCACCTTGAGTGTTCTGGAAGTAGTGGCGCCACAGTGGCCTGATTTTGTCCTGACCACCTACGTCCCACACTGTGAAGCTGATGTTCTTGTATTCTACAGTTTCAACATTAAAACCTGAACAGAAACAGAGTCCAAAAATTACCAAACATAGAATATAAAAGACACGTTGGTGTAACGGCTCTGGGAATATTACAGGGAAATGTTACTGTAGAGGACAAATGAAAAACAAGAGCCTAAAGGGAGGTGAAAAGCAAACAGTGAGAGCAAGGCATCCATACCAATGGTGGGAATGGTGGTGACTATCTCTCCCAGTTTCAGTTTATATAAGATGGTTGTTTTTCCAGCAGCATCAAGCCCCACCATAAGAATTCTCATCTCTTTTTTGCCAAAAAGGCCCTTGAATAACTGCCCAAATACATTCCCCATGGTGACGAAGCTGTAAAAAACAAAGCAGTCAGGTAAATTCTGTAGGCAGTAAAAATATAGTTGTACATTAAAGATGTATGAACAGGACTGGTATTTGACATATAAACATGAATGGTCTTTCTATAGCCATCTTGTCAACACACAACAGTGCCTGTATGAATCAAACACGACGCATTTTGCCAAGAAATTCGCATCATTATCGAGAGAAATGAGAAACTAGTTAGACTGTTAAAGCCCTTTGAGGTGTGCACAAATAGTTGGTAGAACTGTGAGCTAGCCTGGACAAGTGAATCACCGATCTGCCGATAAGGTGGGCCTGTTCCAGCTGCAAATTCCGTGTCTGTCGCCCAAAAGTCAACAAAGGTTAGTCTACAGGCTAAATCCCAATTAAAATAAGTTTAACGAATAGACCACTCCACCAACGAAAACACAGTCACCTGCCTCAGTAAAAATAAGTACGTATTTTTAAAAGGTGGTTTCATTCATAGGCTTGAGTCGCCTGCTTTAGCATTAGCTGCAACTAATGCTTAACCGTTCTACGGTACAGGGCGGATGCTTCGGCTAAACTCCGGTTAGCCTTCAACAGAGCAGTACAGCTGTTAAAAATGTACTCACTAGATATGTTTACCCACGACGATTAACTAGTGTAACTGAACAGATATATAAACGCATTTTTAATTAGACATGACTGAAATAGGCCAACTTAAACAGATATTTTTGACCTGTTCACTATACGGGAACTGTTCAGCAACCTGCTAATGCCGCTAGCATTAGCTGAATGCCGCGTCACAGTAGAAGGGCTACACTGTGGTGCGGTGTACAGTCCTAGAAACATCATATTTCGAGAAGAAACTCCAGGTGTACTTGGTTAGAAAACGCGTGGTAAAACAACGAGCGATAATGTCGATTATTACCTTTAGAAAGGGCAGCTTCTCGATCTTTCCGTTATCTTACACTGTCTCTCCAAAATGGCGTCTTGCGCATCCAGGGAGACACCGGCGCACAGGAACTTCCCACTTTCAAAACGGACCCAATCAGCTGCCCAGTACTGCAACAAGAGCCCGCCTCCTCCTCACCGACGTCCAATCAGGGCTCTAGCTGTTTCCGGGTTACACATTGCACAAAATGTCGAGGAAGTAACTGCATACAAGTTTATTCAAGTTTCAGCTGCAGTTACAGAGAAGTAGTAAACAACTGAGCATTTAGAGCTTTATGCAAGAGCTGTGAAGTTAGCCAGTGTCGAGCGTTCAAACAAAAGAAAAATCTGTCGAGTAAACTAGTAATTGCTATTAATGATGGTGCTCTGAGACAAGGACTCACTGCCAATAAAATAAATAGTCTACGGGCGTCCAAAGATTTTAATTAGGGACCATTAGACATAAGGGTTGAAGAACCAGAGCCTATCGTATTAAGCACAGATCTGGCATTGCAACTTTTAGAACTTTTTGTAACATAAGTCGCCTTTTCAATTATGAAAATTTGGGACAATTCAGCCTAGCTGCCATCAAAAGGTTTGGATACTCTCCCCTGTTCTTAAATGGTGACCTGGGGACATTCCTAAAATTGCCTTATTGTGTTGTTATGTGTTGTTAATCATGTGATATGATGTGTCATAAGGTCTACAGTTTAACATGTGACAAGTCACATGTGCCTTTTGGCCCGTTTCTTTGAATAAAATATGAGATGGAGTGGTGTTAAAATGAGTCTATAGAGCTCCTGCAGTTGTCCTTACGCAATCCCGGCATGAGAATCCTCATAGAAACTGATGAGTTTCAGTGGCTGAGGATTATTCTTGCACACCTAGATCTACACATTTGAGTGCTAATTAAGCCTTACATTACTTAAGCTATGAAGTTAGTTTTACATCGTTTTTGTTTTGTTTTTTTTATATTTGAATGATTCAATCACAGTTTTATAACTATTCATTCTATTGTTTTTTGTGTGTTTATTACATTGACATGAGTGATTTAGGCTGCTAATAGGCTACAACAACTGCACACACAGCGCACATCTGTTTTTGCCATGTAATTGATTTCACATCATTTAAATCAGAGGTGCTCAAACTTTTTTTATCGAGGGCCGCATCTCAAAACATATTTGAAGCGGAGAGCCACAGACCAGTGATCAGTGCAGTGAGGTGCTTTAAACACAGCTTTGACAGAGCCGCTGTATATTAATAAGGCTTGAAACGCATTCATTTTAGATCTGTATCACAATGCAATGTGATGTTTGAGGTTATAGTTGTAGAAATACTTTAATTGGCTGTTAAAAGTACTACTTATGATCAATTGGGCCAGTTCAGCAGGAGGCGTGAGGGCCAATAATAACTGTCTGAGGGCTGCATTTGGCCCCCGGGCCATAGTTTGGACACTCCCGATTTAAATGGTTGATATCAGTAAACGTCATAGGTACACAGATTTATAATGAAGTACATTTTTCATATCTCAGGAGACCCTTTTTGATATAAGAAGATGAAAAGTAAAGCAGATGTTCAGACATTGAGAGTTAAGACCACATCTATGTAATCTCCACTCTTAAATATTAAAATATCACTCATGTCAAGTATGGATCACTAATGCTTAATTTTAAGATAAATCATTGTCTATCATTTAATTTAAAGGGGGGAAAAAAACTCCAAGAGCGAACTCATGCCATTCATTACTGCTAATTCCCCACTGCCAATATGGCGTCTTGGTCAAATGTAGACATGTGGGTGCAAGTTCTATAGGGCTATACTACTACACATGTAATTTATCTGTCTTGCGGAATACATTCTTTGTTTTTTCTTCTTGTTCTTTTTCATAGATAAAAAAACATTACATGTTTTGAGAGGAAAAAGGCTAGAAACTGTAAATTTGTATTTTAAACAGTTTATTACAAAAATATGAATGGAATATTCTACTTAGAAACTGGCCATTTAGGTTTTTATAAGATGCCTGCATAACAGATTATATTGCACACAATTAGTGCAACCAACACAAAACAATATGTACACATTTTTATTCCCGTAGTTCAAGTTTTCCATGTTTGACCCGCCAGCTCCAGCGCTGACATCTGTTGGGGGCAGGAACACAGCGCAGCCATAAACCCGATGCTTTGATCTCTTGTTCAAATGAAACTAATTTCCTGTCCAGTGTCTCCAAAGTGAAGGCCTCCTCTGAAATCTAAAGGGGATAAACATTACTTATAGATATATTAACCTAACACAAGTTAGCCTGGGGTATATTGTAAATAATGAACAATGTGCATTCAAACACTACCTGATTACTTATTCCAATTGCAACATGGCCCACTTTGACCTGGCGCTGTTCACGAATCCTAAGACACTGTCCTTGAATATCCTCAATCCAGATATCAACACCTGGAAGAGTTTTACATTATAAATACTATGAACAATTCACTCAATCAGGTATCTTTCTTTTTTGACTTGTACCTTCAAAATAATACAGTGAGGGCTGGTGAGGTGAAGCTGTCCACTGCAGGTACCCGTCTGCCTGGCTATTACAGGAGGAAAAGACTCCAGAGCTCAGATCATCAGATGAACGATCAGTGTCCTATTTGAGAGAGTGTGTTTCGATGTTGTTTTATACACGGAAAATCTATACACAAACACACACATTATAATATAATACAAACATTATCTGAAGCATCTATCTGTGACGAGTCCGAGCAGCTAAAGCAAGATGGAGGGTCATCTCTAGGCTCAGGAGAGGGAGGATGAACTGTGTTCCCCAAAGAAACACCTAGAGAAAAAACAAAACAAAAACAAGAACATTTGATTGCTCTTGTATAAATTACTAAATGAGATGAGTAAAAGATTGTCAAGACAATCTGTAGGCCAGTAATTATGAGTTACTGACTGAATTGCTTTATTTTTATGAAAATCTGATGCCACCTATAATAGCATGGCATTAATATAAACCAAGGATACAGTAGAAGTACAAATAAAATCACATAAAAAGGGGGTTACGTGGGAATGCCTGTGTATGCAAAAATAAAGGAACTTCCTGGGGATTATAACATATTATAGTGATTTGACTGTCACTAATCACTTTCCCAACTCACCATCTCTGAGGTACTCCAGTTCTTCTTCAGATCCCCACCAATCATCTTGTCTCTGTCCTTTTTGCAGCACAGGGAAGACATCTTTGAGACCACGAAAGTACTCTGTGGACAACTCTTCATCCTCTTCTTCCTCCACCTCTCCATACTCCTCCCAGTCTCCTTCATAGTCTCTGTCAAATTTTAACCACTTCTCCTCTGTGTATTCCTCCACTCCCATGTAAATATCCACTTCAGAGGACTCCGACCCAGTGTCCCAGTCATTTCCATCTGCATTAATGTCTTTTAAGGATTTTGGTTCAACATCACAGTCTTGTTCTGAGGTTGTCTCCCAGTGGCTGCCATCACTGTCTTCACCAGCAGCAACCTCTCTCCAAGGGCTAACCCAGTGCATTGTGGGTGATAAGGGACGTGTGGATTTCCTGGAATTATGGGGGCTTTCGGGCAATAGAGAGCTTGGATTGTCATTGTTTTGCTTCTTGGAAGAGTACAGGTTTTCACAGGCAATTTTTATAGACCAGGGACTCAAGCCTCCAACTGCAGAATAGAGTGGTTTGAATTTAGTTAAAGTCTTAGCAGAAGTACCGTGGCATGAAAATAGCAGAATACTTTATCTGCATGTTTAAGCACATCTCTGATGCCATAATAGTAAAAAAAAAAAAAAATAAATACGTAAGAGTTGTCAAACTTTTAATAATAGTTTTTATTTGTTGTATGCAGCTTTGAGGTTTGTACCTGCTCTTAAGGCCTTGGTGGTTTTCTTGCGAAGCGACTTTGCAGATGCTCGTTTATCAGGATCCTTCTTCAGCCCAGCCCTGAACACTTTGGCTGTGAAATTATTGCAGTTGGTTGGTACTTCCCACAGAGGTGGAGGCTCATTGACAATCTGTAATGTAACAAACCAACATCCAGGAAAATAAGATATAAACAATTATTCAGCAATAAGAAACAACATTAATGTTGGAATATTGATCAAAATGGAATTTAAAAGACACAAGTCGTATTATGATGATGGAGGCTTCAAAAAGCTTGTAATGAACAACTCTATCTTTCAATAAAAAGAGGTTAAGGTTAGCATGACTATTGTTACCGTGAGGATTACTTAAACTTATTGTTGTTCACATTAAAATGAAAACATTGGCATTTTTGAATGATAAAAGACAGAGTTTGTCCGAGACCTACACATCATTGGTCTTCCATGTAATACAACCTTCCCTGCTCGATTTCACTCAGAGTAACCTGACACTCAGGATAGAGGCATAAAGAGGCGTACCTGTAAGCACAGAGGGTGGGAGTAGTAGCGGATCCAGGGCTGACATCCATTGAGCATGTGCAGCAACATACAGCAGCTGCTCCAAACATCTGCTTTGGCGCAGAGCTGCTCTCCCTGGGCAACCTCCGGAGCCATATGTGTCTCAGTGCCTGGGAAAGCAGAGCCTGTGAAGAGGAACAAGAACGGACAACAGGCCAAATGTGATCAACACTCAAGTCTTGTATTTAAACATAATATAAAGATCAAAGCAAATAGATTCACTTTATGTTATTCTTTTTTGTTTAATGCAACAGGCCTTTAGTTTAAAATTCAGTTTCCCAAAGCAGCACATTTTAGGCTAGACTGTTTTTTTTTTTCAATTATTTTGCTTACTCAGGTGGCTGAAGCAGTTATTAGCCAAAGGTACACAAGTACACAATGAACAATGACATTTCAGCTGCACAAACAACCACTGATTACTTCATTCATTCACTTTAAATCACCAGAGGGACAATATCGATTCATATGCAACTAAGCAAGCATTTTTATTATGACCACCTGTCTATCGATCCCTGCTCTGAATTTGGTTTCTTACAGGGATGACACTTTATATGATCAACCCAGATGTATGTCTGACAGTGAATGCATATAGATGAAAATTAGGCAATATTTTAATATAGAAACATCCCCCCATGACACATTTCTTAATGCTCTCTAGACGTCCTGTGTGAAAATCATTAAATAGTTATTAGACACAACATTTTGCATTGCACTGATGCACTGAAAAAGAATATTTTAAGACTCATAGATGTGTGCATGCAAAATATACAGCCAAATCCACATAATACGCATAGCATTGCTGGCTAAGTGACCTAACTCACCCCTGAATGCCTTGGTGCTCCATCCATTGTCATCTAATGTTTCAGAGAGCCCAAAGTCACAGAGGAATGTGTGTGTGCAGTCCGCAGACAGCAGCACGTTGTCAACTGGAATAAAATCAACACACAGGATTCAGGACGACAGCGTGTTTTCATTTGGAGCTCATTATGATACGGTAGAGTGAGAAATCAGGAAGGCTGTCAGGCTCTGTCATAATGGCATAATGTAGTTTCTGCCTCATCTGCCTTCTGGGTGGTTTAAGGTAACATCCAAAAATAAAGTACAGCTCTGACAAAGTAAGAAACTATGCTCAAGAAGTCAGTTTGTTAAAGGTAGGGCTGTAACATGTGCTCCAACTGGATGTACCACCAAAGCTATTAGCTGTAAATAACTGTATATATAAAAATCACTGAAACTTTGTTGTTTTTAAAGGTTTTCTATGACTCTCTATGACATGTCATAGAGAGCCCTTTTGGGTTTATTATAAACTGGATCTGGCAACTCAAAGTGAGGAGCTCATTCTGATTTTCATGTAAACATAAAGAACCTTTACATTTGGGCTGTGGAATTACAGTAAACAAATGTTAATTGAGTTTCAGATTCAGTCATTTCTAATCATCAATGATATGAATGGGGATTTTTTAAATCAAGAGATCCAAAGCCAGTCCTGTCAGTAAAAGTGGTTTGGAGTAGTGTTCAGAATTTGAAGGAATAAATGTAACTATTGTTTGTGTTAAATGCCATGCTTAAAAGATATTTGTTTTAATAAGAGAAACTTGAAATTTTAACTTTAATTGATAATGGTGATTGATCAATATGAGGGGGGGGGGGGGGGGGGGGGGGGAAATCACATTTATTTTCTCCTATCACCCAGTCCTATTTTAATTCCATTATGCAATATATTGTTGTAACTGTGAATACATCCACACTACAACTTTATCATCAAAATCAATATTTGTTTTTTAATATGTTAACTTCTTGTTTACTTGTAGAGGTTAAAAAATGTCAAAAGTAAAAAAAAAAAAAAGGGAGCTGATAAACAGCAATAGTTGTATTTGTCCCAGATCGTACAGTTATCCTGTTAGTAGTTGGCTGTGTGAACCTGCCCACAGTGAGGACAATGGGGACTGTTTGAATCTTCTCCCATTCACAATCCTCTCAGTGGAGATTAAACTGGGTTAGGGCTGAGGTGTCAGTTTGGGATTAGGGACCATCAGAGAGGATGATGGTTGACAGAGGGAGCTGCTAAGGCTTTACCATGGGATCCCTTTCAGTGGGTGCAGCCAATGATATAATATTAGGTGTCATTGTGTGTTTGTTGGGTGTAGTTTTTAAAGCTTAAATCCAGAACATGTTTGACACTGTAGACAGAATTTAGTCAAAAGTATTCAGCCAACTAGATGTACTTACAATTTAATGTAGCTATAGAAACTGGGAGATAAAATAGTATAAGATAAACTTTATTCACAATTATGACAGCCTTTATAGGCAAATTGTGACAAATGTTTTTTGGAATAAATGGTGTGCCCAAAAACAAAATGAAAAAGTAAGAGCTGTGCAACAAAAGAGCTGTGCAACAACCTGTTAAGATGCTGAGTCACTACTGGTAAACATATCTATCAAAGTATAACATCACAATGTTTTGCATTTAGCATGTTAAAATGTCCATAGGGCGACTCTGAACATGTACCATGTTTATATGCTGTATTGTGTATAAGTGTATTGATTTGATTGTATGGTGGATATTTCACAATATATATATATTTTTTAAAATGACCTTTGACATCCAGGTGCAGCACTTTGATATTGTGCAGGTGTTCCAGCGCCTCTAGTGTCTGAAGCAGGTAATGCAGGGCCAAATCTTCAGGAAGTGAGTTAATCTCCTTTAAAAGTGTACCTAAACAAGCTAAACGTAAAACAAAAAATGAATTTAAAAAAAACAAACATCAATTATATTTGGAAAAAATGCTATGATCTGAATTTATCCTAAAAATAATGACCTGGTTTTAAATCCATGAACAGGACAATGTGTGGCCCCTCCCTCACTGCCCCAAACAGCTCTACGATGCGAGGAGAGTCCTGAGCGCTCCATGTACTAACCTCTTCACTGCTGAAACGACTGATAGGGATCTGAAATCAATTATATATTAATAATAACATAGTTTAATCCAATAGGCTTTGGGTGGTGCACATTTGGAGATCATGACTCACCCTCTTGGCTGCACATGTAAACCCAGTACGTTTGTCCTGAATGGAGAAGACGTCACCGTATGAGCCATTCTGGATGTGATGGAGAACACAATACTCACGTCCCTCCCTGTACTGGAAGCTCCTGGGCTGCAATGCCTGAAGAGGGACAAAGACTCAAAGTTAGTGAGATCCAGACTTTTCAGAAATTGCTTATTGTTTTTTGTTGATAATGTAAATGCAAAAGAAATCTGCCCAATTCTGAAGATCATGTCAGAAACAGTATGCAGATGTTCCACTGCATAACGATACTAAACAGCTGTTATCCATCCAGCCATCAAAGTATCTAAGGGTATGTTTGATATTTTTGCAATATTCACTGTAATAAGCACTATATTGTTTTTAAATCCAAAATAAATGACCAACAATGACACTTAAAATTGTCCTTGGGAAAAGATTATTTGGGTTTTTATGTCAGATGCTCTTCCCTCCTGACACAACCAGTCACATACTACGTCTGGAATAGGCCATGAGAAAAGTATCTTGACCAAAAACAATGTGTAATCAACAATAGGTAATCATCACTAGTGTGTGACCGGAGTGAATGAATAATGGATGTGAATGTCTAGAAATGTGCTATATGAGACCAATCCATTATGCTCTCAAATTGGAATTAAAAATAAAAAAAAGATACTGTATTTTATAGAGACCTGACATTCAGGTTCTCCCATAATAAAGAGAAGATAGAGAATATTGTCATGGTTGAATAGTCTACAACACAATAAATTCATCTTCCTAAATGTATTAAACGTTTACACTATGATGACAAAAACAGCTTTAAAAGGTGCTGGCTATGTAACCTTTCCAGTAGAGAGTCCACCACCTGTTTGTCTCCACAATTTACTAGTTACAGGTCAGATCAGTGGAGAGGGAGCCCATAAGAATGCATGTTTTTCAATACTTCCCTTTTTTTTTTTTTTTTTTTTAGCAATAATAACAACTGTTGTTGAATAAATGCAAGTTAGACAATACATTTAATACTCTATTTTGGAAAATTCCAGGCAAAGCAATAACATCTCCCTGGAGACAAGCACATGCCTGCCTGACACCCACCAGAAAAGTTAAACCATGCACCTTTAACTATTATATAAGAATTTCACAGCTAAAGTTTAAGTATCTCCAGAGGCACTATATTCTTCTATAGTAACACTTGGGAAACGCACAGGCTGTTTGTGTGTATCTTACATTATGAAATAAAAGTCCTTCATTGACAGTGCTTTTGGAATTCCACTCTCGTAGACTTTGCCTCATCACATCCTCAAAGAAAACCATGGCAAACATCTTTGGCATGTGAGTCACCCTCCCTCTGAGCTCCTCCAAAACTCCATCCATTTTATCCATATCATCTGCACTAAAGTTCACATCGGAGGTGTGGTCTGGCATTCCCAGCAAGCCTTGAGCACACCCAGAGAAACCGTTGGAGGAATTAGTTACACTCTCATAGCCAGACGGGCAATAATTTGGATCATGACTGAATCCGGATACACCCATAAAGTCAAAGGTCCAGTTAGGTTTGCCAGTATTGCAATGTCTGCAGTCCTCCACAAAACAAGAGGAGTCGCTTTCATTATTGGATTCTGAGTCCTGCTCGTAATCCCAATCTGAGTCCCCCCTGTCTAAACTTGTATCTGTTAATCTGTATTGGTCCTCTGATATGGATATAGCTTTCAATTTGTCTTCACAGCTGGAACATAAGGACGAAATTTGATCTCCATTGTAAGAGTCTGTGAACTGGGGAGGAGGTGGGATGATGTCACATGAGGTCATCTCTTTGCTGGAAGATCGGAGCCAATCGATTTCTTGCACCCAAAGGCCCTGGATGATTGGGCGCTCCTGGCCGTCCTCTGTGCTAATTCTGCCACGGCTTTTTCTGCGCTGTTTCCTCTGGAGGTGATGAGGTTGGGCTGTCAAATCCTCTTCATCGGTGTCACTGAGGAGAACAGCTCCCTTGGCAACAGATCTGTAGACATTACAAGCTTTAGTAATCTCATTAGTCATTGTAATTTCAGGATATTTAATGCATTTAATATCTGTACAATTCTCTACCACCACAAGGGGTCACTGGAGGTAGGCTTATAGGCTTAGATGCAATATTTTCATACACTTAAAATGTATAATACCTGTGTTTTCTAAGCAGCTGGGATTTTAAGTATGGCAGTTGTGCATTAGGAGTTGGGCTAAACTCCTGAAAGTCTTCGCCTAAAAAAAAAAAAAGTTGAACATGTGATTATTATCTGCCAAATTGTTTTACGATATCAATGTGAAGTCAACATTACTATTGACAACTTATAAAAGCACATATCTGTACACATTAGATACAAGTGTTTAAAAGTCAAAAGGCATTTAAAGGTGCACTATGGAACTTTTATGATGGAACGTCTGTCACCTGCTGGTCTCTATTTAGATTTCATGACTTTGCCCAGAATGTTTCTACAGTATGGCATTGAATCTATCTCCATGAAGACAAGCAGGTGACTAGGGAAAATTACAGGTTAGATCTGTGGAGAAGTGATCCAGCTCCCAGCAAGAATGCATGTTCTTTTCCCAGCTGTAATTGAAAAACTGATTAGGTTTAATTAGGGTTCCATACTTTGGGGCATTACTTGCAAAACAATCAAATCTCTGGATGAAGCGCCATGTGGTATTTTGTGTGTGAAAATGGCTATAGTGTAACTTTAAGACAAATAAAACATGTATTTGCTCACACTATCCATGAGTTGAAAACGGTCAGATTGCATGCCTTGGGTAGGGTGCTTGCAGAACAATGTATGATTAGTAACACATTAAGTTCTCCATTCATGCGTTAAAAATAACTGCACCTCAGCTGTTGGCATTTACTTTGGGAGTTAGTTGTAGAATGTCAACAAATGTAAACGCTTGTACAATGTGAACACTTTCCCTCATCTCATTGACATAAACTATAGCCCCCACACGCTTACGCTCTGCCTGTGCTACTATGGAGACGTCAGGGTTCTCCTCAAACGTCCCGGGGCCCTCTGTTGCTCCCACATGCTTGGCTGTGCCTTGTAGCATGACTCTCTTCAGATGAGGAGAAATGGCTTGGACTGGAGACGCGTTCTCCTCACAGGCCCGACCGTCCCCCGTCCCAGGGAAAGAGAGTTCAGCGTCTTCATTCATTATGGGGAAGGTCATGTTGGCGTTGAACATCCTGGGTATTGCCGTTGGACTGAATTGGTCAAAATGAGAAATGCAAAAGTATATATTTAGAAACAATACTGAGATATTTTAAATGCTTTTAAGGCACAGGTGTGAGGGACTGTTAGCAGAAAGATGTGTAAAGATGATGAATGTGTAAAATAAGGCAAAATATGTGTTGTAATCAAATGTTGGACCTAGCCAGTGCGACCAAAAAGGGAATTTGTTGAGCTTGAGAGTTCCCATGTGAACATCACTAACTAACCCATAACAGAGATGTAGATATAGAAAGTTCCGCTAATAAAGTTGAGATTAGTTTTAACACTACAGAATAGCACCCCCCTTAAATGCTAAACACATGTTAATTAAACACCTCTGGCATTTGGTGTGGCAGGGTGTCAATGAAGAGACACCGGGGGCGGCATTGGTGAGGGGGTTAAAAATAGCACAGAGAGATTTGGCACGCACTGAACTTGCCGCATGCCTTCCACTGTGGGCCGGCCAGCTGTCAGGGCTAGTCTGCTTCAGGAGCGGCCATGTTGACAGGGAATACTCAGGGATCAAAACACACACTTCCCACACTTACAGGCCTATGTTTGAGACTGGTGGATAAGTAGATACAACAAGGGCTTCATGATGATAATTTCACACTTTAAAGGTTCATTTATAGTTTCCTAAGACTGAATACATCTAATGAAGTATTATGATTTATTCAATTCAACATCAGGTTTAAAGAAGTGTCTGTCATATTAGAAATGAGTCTAAATATATTTTAAAGCATGGAAGTCTTAAAGTTAGTCAAATGGTTCTACCTTCATTATAGTGCTTCGGGCTAACACTACACTTGTTGTTACCTGTGCTCACGTCCCATCTCCACACCAAAGTCATGGAAAGTATTAGGAGATGCAAGTCAAGTTGTTGGAAAATAACTTGACTTAGCTTAATGCATTAGGAATTTACACTACAGTCATTAACAACAAACAACAATGTGCATCTGTATGACAACAAAGTCATTTCTTATTCTGAAAGCAAGATATCCTAAGGTGAACAAATAGCTGCATCAGTTGTGTGTGTTACCTCAAGTGTCCAGTAGTGTCTTCTGTGTCAGGTTTAGATAAGGATTCACAGCAGGATGTTCTGTAGAAGGATAGAGCACACCTTTAACTTGTTCCTGTCCTCTCTCTGCACTTTGTGACATGTGTACATCTGTATCCATGTACGAGCTACCGGCTTTTTCTGCTCACGTAGCCCCTCTGTGATTGGTCAGATATGATCTCTGACACCTCAAGCCCTCCCACTCAATATCCATGCCGACTTCCAACGTCTAAATATTTGGATGGATACTGTATGTGCCCCCAGTGACACCGTGGCCATGGGGGTCTTTTCAAAATAAAGTTTGATGTATATAAATAGGCAGTGTAATGCTATTCTCAAGTTCTGTTTTGTTAAAGGTTTGAGAATTGAAATGTAAAGAAAAATATGTAGAAGCATGTCAATCAATATGAAATGTTGACTCAGTGTACAGTTGGTTGGAGCTAATCCCCACTACAGTGGGTCAAATATAACTAAAATATGTTTTTATACAGTAAAAATCCCCTTGAATGAAAAGTTAAATTTATGATTGAATTCTAGTCCCAATCCTGGAGCACTGCAGGCCCCCTGTATGTTTCCAAATCAACACATCTTTCCACATATTGTGTACTTAGACACATTAAAGAGCTATTAGGCTGATACATAAGTTTTCGACTGTCCCCTACAGTATTCGTTTCAATTCAAGTTTATTTACATGGCACATTTTAAAACAATTCCAGCTGCCCAAAGTGCTTCACATAATAGTCAACAAAAAGTCTATTAAGTTACATATGAAGTTAATTTACTACATTGCAGCATCAAGAGAGCATTGTGTTTTGAAAAGTGAATTAGAAAATGTATTTATTCTAATTCAAATATACAGGCAATTATAAATAATAGCCTAGTAGTACAAGTTCATGTATTGTAACACAGCATCATTTAAACGAATTATGGCATAGAAAACTTGTTTAAAGTACCTCCAAATCTATGGTCATTATATTAAGCCTGATTGATGCATGTTACTGTAACCAGTGCTGATGGATAAACCGCACTTGTTTACATATTTGTCTTGTTACCGCGGTGACTGGCCCATGCCCACAGCTGCATGCTTCCGGCTGTCACACATCTGCTGTTCCAAATACAGATGACTGGACTCCATACGTTCCTATGGGAATTAGGAAAATACCAGAAGAAGGAGTGTTAGGGCGCTATGAGGGTTCAGGGCAGGAGGGTCTCTCCCTGGCAACATCTGAATGAATGGGATCAGCTCCAGCCAATGGAAAAAAGGCGGTGACGATTACTCGCATGTCAAAGGCTTTTTGTCACTTTGGTCCTGCCGCTGTTGGAAGGTGAAGGTGGCTATAGATAGAGCTGGAAATCCTTAGCTAAAAGTGTTTAAGTATTGTCTAAATGACTTCTCTGAATCATATTATTAAATCTAATTGTGTTACATTTAGTTTGTCAACAATAACACAGTTCAATTACAATATCAATCATTTAACCAGGCAGTTATGCAAGCACAATATTGTTTTCCATGTTATTATAAGTTAAATTATGACTTTCATAAGCACCAGTTTACCCTTTTAAATTGCCACTAATGGAATCCATTACTAAAACATTAGGGCCCTATTTCACAAAGCAGATTGAACTAACAGAGTTTAATTGCTGACTCCTGACTGAGTTATCAGACTCAGACAGGGCCAACTCAGACTTTCCCATTTCAGAAAACTGGTTTGTATGATATGTTGTATTGTATGTATGTATGTATGTGAGCAATTGGAGTGTAGAAACAAACTGTATTTTATATGTGACATGAAATACATTTATTAACAACAATTAACTAAATTAATCGTTCTTTTTGCTTGATATAAAACCAATAAACCTGACCAAACTAATAAGGAGTGATCATAAGCAGTGAGTTGTGTTATATTACAATTTACAAATTGAAATAAAATGTATAAAACCAGAAAATGAATTCAGTTAAAGTTAAACTGCCATCATTAAACATTGTTTTAACAGTTCCTATACTTTTGTGAATGGGGAAGGGAACTGTCCAGCCAGAGCCATACTTCAGGGTTAGAAGAATAAAACCTGCTCTGGAGCAGCTTAGGTCCACAGAGTGAGTTACCATGGTGACTGACTCAGTGTTTCAGTTTCTCATAAAAAGAGAACCTAAACCCTGAGTGGATCTCTTTTCAGGGTTGACAAACCCCGAGTTTGGACTAAATGTGCTTCTTGAAACAGAGCCCAGGATTTCAAACATGTATTGTTTCTGTATTTATGTAATACAACTTTTTTTACAGAAGTAAATTATTTCAATTAAAACTTGCAACTGAAGACCCAATAATAACAATGCACAAACCATTTAAATTATTTTATTGTTCAACTTAAATTGCTACATTACTAGCCCTTCATACTGGTCTTTTCCATTTATTCGGTACAAGCAGAGTAGTGGCAAATGTGGTGTGGTTTATAAATATGCCTTAAAAAGTGTTGGATAAATGTAGCAGCCTTTACCCCCAGTGGTACTTGCCCCACAGTTTGAAAACCACTTATCTCGTCTACAACAACAATGGAGCTTCAGAGCAGAAGAGCAGTTGACCTCATTACAGAGGCCCCTTGTGTAGATCATTGTTTTCAATCATGTCATTTTAGCCACCAGAGGGCGCTTTGATAACAGCTTGGCACGCTGTCTTGGAGCGGCTAAATGAGACACAGTTGTGTGCACGTTGGCTCAGGTCTCCACTTTGCTATCATCTATTTACTCCGGTCGTCATAACAACTCTGTGACGAAGAAGAAGCGATAGGCGGGGGCAGAGTAACAGGATATGGGCATCAGGAGCCAGAGGAAGTGTTTTCACATCTGACCAACCAGCAAAACTCAGAAATGATCTCAGAGGCACAATTCATAATAATGACAGCCGGCTAATTTTAAACAGTTTTATTTCACAAGTATTCAGTCTTCTCCTTCAGCATAAGAACGTTTGAAATTAGTGACAAAATGATCATACTGAAATGATTGGTGCATGCTTGAAATGTCATTTACAGGTGCAACCTAAAAAATATAATGTGGAAAAATATTTCAGTAGTTTGTTTACTAAGGTTAAGTTCAATTCATCATGTGGATTTAGAAGGAAGCACAAAGCACGTATAAACAATAGTGATTACAATAGTGATATAATTAAATATTCTTGATACTTTGTGATACCGGATTTGAGAATTATTCATGGGCTTCAACTTCCTGTTTATAAGTGATATCTTAACGTCTGCCCATTTAAAAAGACATATCCTGTTTTGAATCAAACGGTGCTAAACTTTCATCACTCTGAAAGCCACAGATAAGTGATTAAGGCCGAGATTTTTACAATTGAGTGTCTAATTAACCTACACACATTTGATATATGAACATTTGAACTACTAAAACACAATTTTCCATAATATAAAGTTTAAGTTGCACTTGTATACTAAAGTATATCAAGTATAAAATATTTGCTTGCTGTTGGATAAATTTTTTTATGATAAGTTAGGGCTTCAAGTTCTTATACTGTTAACCAACGATAAGACCCACAAAAGCTTTTAAAATTTGCAGTTCAGTAGCAAAGTAAATCCGTTTTTCCTAACCTAACACAAAAAAAAATCGTAATATCCTAAAATAATTATAACATTGCGGTGTGAGACGAGGTAGAAGGCAAAGTCAGTGAAGTATTCCAACAAAGACTGTCTTGGTTGGCACTCTCTCAAACAGCCTTTTCTCAATACCTCTGTTTACATCGCACTGCCAACACTGCACTGCCAGCCTTTGTCTTCTCATGACAATAACATGCATTTGGCTCACATCTTTTGGCTGCAGTTAAAATAAACATCAAATCCTACGTCCCAAAAACAGCACATCCGTATATCCCAGGTGAAAAGTGGAGACTGGTACCTCTTGCAGGAATGATTAAGAAGGCACAAGCTGTCCTAAATCTAGTTGATAAAATAATTGAATATATGTATCTATTTGAATCATCACAAAAAAGTCAAATCAAATCACACTGCATTCATTATAAAAAGGAACAACAAAAAAAAGTCTTTTTTTTTTTTCATGATTCACTTTTTTTTTTGTTGAAACAACAAAAATATTATCTATCCTTATGTATAAAACGCATCTGTGTCAAATTACATTCACTTTTTAGACAAACCTGATGGTGGAAACAATGTTCCCAACAAAACAATTACACTAGTCTGCTATTAAACATGTTTTCCGTTTGCCTCCATCTGCATCTTATTTACTCTCATTTATGTTCTGTATGATAGATCTGATACAAGAAATGTTAATGGGATGGCCAATTACATTATAGAGATCACAAGTCACCAAATAAAATTAAAACATCAAATCTTCAAAATTAACACCAAAAAAGCTCTTAAGTGCAAAAAATAACTTATTTAAATGGGCAACATCTTAAACAAGCCTGGCTGTCAAACATCTGTAGATTCGTATAATAACCTAAGTACAACTTGTGGTTAGAGTCCAGGACGGCGAAAGTCTCTTCTTCTGTTCTGGAGGAGAGGGTCCCAGGTCAGTAGGTTTGTCTGAGTGCACTCTCCTGTGGTCGGGTCACATGAGAACCCAGCTGGACAGCAGTGTTTGAGATCAGGGCAGCACACGGCCTACGAGAGAAAAGGCTTTGTGAAATATATATGATATCTGGTTATCAAAAGGTCATAATCTAATCAATGCAGTGTAGAGAAAGTCATGACAAAGTTTACTGCTCATATTATGAACACATATTTACTCAAACTGGGAAGCCTCTGATGTTCCAACCCAAGTAATTTCAAGGTACATTATGTAACTTTCCTGGTGGAGGATTTACCACCTGCTTGTTGTTATCAGGGTGATATGGAGAGCTTTTCCCTGCTCGTCACACAGTATGACATTATGCATTATGCATGTTTTTGTTTTTTATTGCTAAAAGAAATGCATTGAAAATCTTGCATCCGTATTGTTAGCAAGGTGGCCTCTCCAGAGGTCTGGCCTAGAACTTGCCCTGATGGCATTAACTGCTTTTAGTAAGGTAGTTAAAGCCTTACTAAAATATATATATATAAATAAAATAACATTTATTGTTTTTAGCCTACCCCAGGTGAGGGGCAGCAGGCCCACTCTGTAGCTGAGGTCTGGCAGCAGGTGTCCTGTTTGGGACAAAAGACGCTTCCTGAGCTGTCACAAGGTACTTCCTCGTCACCCTCCATGTCCCCTTGCTTCAGTGGGACGACTCTGAGCTGTGGAACAGTGAAGGGGGCGGTCCCATAGCCTGCCTTCTCACAGGTGCCTGTCTGCATGTTACAGGTGTAGCTCTGGGGACAGCAGTGCTCGTGGTCTTCACAGCAAACCGCCTGAGGGGAGGGGAAATCTGTTATTTTTCTAATAGACACTTGAAGATATCAAACCAGAGCTGTCAATATTTATTTTATGCCTTTGCATATACATTGATACATTTTGATTTATTCAAACTGACTGCAATGGTGTCACCTTGACCAGTGGACAGCAGCCCCAGTCTCCTGTGGGCAGCTTACAGCAGGTTGTTCCAGAGGCACAGCTGCTCTTGTCGTCACACTTGACGTCTGTCACAGAGTTGGATTCGTTAAAGGCGCCCAGTTTGGTGAGCCAGGGAATCACATGAGGTCCTTTAGAACAGGACGAGCGATGAGGTTCACAGGTGTGGCCGCGTGGGCAACAGTGATCTCCGTCATCGCAGCAAATTGCCTAAAAGAAAAGAACCTTAAATACACATTTCTTAGTGTGTTAAAGGGTAGAGAGCTTTCCATGCACAGACCTGTGGTACAGGGCAGCAGCCCCACTTGTGAGTGTTCTTCATGAAGCAGCAGGTAGTGTCTCGTGGGCAGCTAGTGTGGTGGTCACACATGGTACTGGACGGAGCAGGCACAGCCAGGGTCTGGAGTGTCTCCTTTAGTAGAGCGGGGGTCTTCTGCACCCACGGCAGGCTCACCTCTCCAGGTTTATCACAGGTCTGCTCGGCCACATTACACTTATAGCCTTTAGGGCAGCAGTGCTCATGGTCATTACAGCACACAGCCTAGAAAAATGTAAAAAAATAAAATAAAAAAATACTATTATCTTTAAATGGTGACTTTTCAATAACACAAAATACTGGTCACTTATGGACCCTGACCTGAGGTAGAGGGCAGCAGGCCCACTGTCCGGAGGTCTTCTTGCAGCAGGTGGTGCCTCCAGGACACATGGTTTGTTTGTCACATTTTTCATTCTCAGCCTCTGAGGTCAGAGCTGGGACCTTCTCCACCCAGGACACAGGCGGCCTCACTCTAAAGGGGTCATCACACGTCTGTGCAGCCAGGTTACACACTGTCCCATGAGGGCAGCAATGAATGTGGTCATCACAGCAAACAGCCTGAGGAGAATGCTCTGAGAAGTCAAGATCAAGGTGTACATTATTGTCCCCATATGTTACTTTATCCTCTGTATTTGACCAGTCCTTCAATGCTGCTGATGCAACCTGTTAACAGCATTGGAACCCTGCAGGATTTACCTATTGTGAATGTTTTGAGGTGTTTAGGTTTACCATTGATTGGATTACAGTATAGTTTACATAAAATAGTTTGGACAATTCTAGAAAAAGGACACTGAATTGACATTAGATTGACACCAGATGCAAAGAGACCGAACAAAAGGTTCATTGATGTGATCAAAGTGATTTATTGAGAGAGAAGAGAACGCAAAGACTAGCGTAAGGCAATTGTGTCCTGACTAATACAGATAACAGTGAGCGTACTACTATAATTTATTTAAAAGACTCACCTCAGGCAGGGGACAGCAGGCCCATTCTCCAGTGCTGGTCTTACAGCACGTATGTCCGTCAGGACAGCTTGAAACTTTGTCACATTCGATGTCGTCGCTACCCTCTACTGGATCTTTGCTGACCAGGGGCATCACCAGACTCCCAGTCATACTGTCACATGTAGAGGCTTTCAGATTACATACCGTGCCATGGGGGCAGCAATGCAGGTGGTCCTCACAGCAAACAGCCTGTGAATAGAAGAAAGCATAAATAGTGGTGAGACTGTCTTATCATTTAACACCACAAAGAAGGGGGTGTGAAGAGGCTGATAAACGGCATTAAATCATATTAAAAATCACTATTGGATCAAGCTTGTTTCTGGTTCCACCCACATGAGTATAACCAAACAACATCAAGAAGAGCAATTACACAGGCATTACACAATCTATCAAGTAAGAGACCATTTGAGCAGTAGTGGCAGAGTTTAAAACAACGTGAATAATGATCAGGCCAACTCTTATGCACAATTTCTCTATTGTTCACAGGCAAAAATCACTGGGATAGAACAGACCTAGAAGAAGACGCTAATGCAACTAAGTATATACCGTAAAATGACTAGGATGTACCTCAGCAAGTGGACAACAAGCCCAAGAACCAGTTAGCATTTTGCAGCAGGTGTTTCCATCCTCACAGGCCACTGAACCGTTGCATGGAACATTATCCACTATAAAATAAAGAAGAGTAGTATTTGTTTTGTGATTGCACTCAATGGTGAAAATTACTATTACTGTGATAACTGTGATTTCTCGACCGGAAAAAGGTGGTTTGCTCTCTCCGGGTGGGTGGTGAGTCTCTGCCTGTGGAGGAGTTCAAGTATCTCGGGGTCTTGTTCACGAGTGAGGGAAGGATGGAGCGGGAGATTGACAGGCGGATCGGTGCAGCGTCTGCAGTGATGCGGTCGCTGTATCGGTCCGTTGTGGTAAAGAAGGAGCTGAGCCGGAAGGCGAAGCTCTCGATTTACCGGTCAATCTACGTTCCTACCCTCACCTATGGTCATGAGCTTTGGGTAATGACCGAAAGGACAAGATCGCGGATACAAGCGGCTGAAATGGGCTTCCTCCGCAGAGTGGCCGGGCGCACCCTTAGGGATAGGGTGAGGAGCTCGGTCACACGGGAGGAGCTCGGAGTAGAGCCGCTGCTCCTACACGTTGAGAGGAACCAGCTGAGGTGGCTCGGGCATCTGCTCAGGATGCCTCCTGGACGCCTCCCTAGGGAGGTGTTCTGGGCATGTCCCACCGGGAGGAGGCCCCGGGGAAGACCCAGGACACGCTGGAGGGACTATGTCTCTCGGCTGACCTGGGAACGCCTTGGGGTCCCACCGGAGGAGCTGGAGGACGTGTCCGGGGTGAGGGAAGTCTGGGAGTCCCTGCTTAGACTGCTGCCCCCGCGACCCGGCCCCGGATAAGCGGAAGAAAATGGATGGATGGATGGATGGATAAAAAAACAACAAAATGTATACCTTCTGTTTGTAGCTTTGCCGGTTCTTTCCTGAGAGCGGGGATTTTATTGACCATTGATGTGTTGGTAGTAGATGAAAGGCACGTGCTATGGACCGAGTCACACTGCGTACCAGAAGGACAGCAGTGGATGTTGTCATCACAGCAGACAGCCTGGAATATAAAGCAAACCCCTATGTGAACTGCAAATATGTGCAACAATGCTACATTGTATGGAGTCAGGCCAAGGTGTATACAGTAGTAGATTTTTTTTTAAGTGTTTGTTTTTATTTTAATAAATAACCTAATCTTTTTCCAATTAAATATTTTATGCTGAATGAACATATACATTTTAAATAGCTCATATTTAAATCTAAATAAGTCAATGGAAAGAGGTGACATAATATTTAGTGAGATTAGGTTATAGACAGGCTTACATCAGGCATGGGGCAGCAGCCATAATCTCCAGAGGTCATCTTGCAACATGTTGTCTCATCAGGACAAATGAATTGGTCTGAACAGGCAACTGAATGGTCAGAGATCACACATGCATTAATTTACTATAAAGTTATACAGATGATGCTCAACCAAATGAAAGCCCCTATACATTAATGTAAAATGGATGATTTGAGCTCACTTTCATTAGGGGTGGCTGCAATCTTCTTGAGCAGAGGCATCAGTGTGTCTCCAGACTGGCATATTTCCTTCTTCAGGTCACAGATGGTGTTACTGGGGCAACAGTGCACATGGTCACTGCAGCAAATAGCCTATGTATAATTTAAAAGTCAAAGAAAATGGAATTAATTAAGCAGGACTTTTTATGGCGGTGAAAACACAATTATTTTACACATTGGCAATTGCAAAAGAAAAAGTAATTCTGTCGATTGGATTAAAGTATTTGAATGAATGCGTTTCACCACTCATTCAACAAACTTTTATACACACATGCACCTGTTTTATATGGACTTGTATACTTGTTTGTTTTTTCTGCTTGTATTGTATTTTAAAACAGGGCACCGATGAAAAAGAGAGCCCAAGTGCTCTCATTGGGTTCCCCTGTATAAATAAAGATAAATGAAAAAAAAAAAAAAGTAGGTTTTTCAGTTCTGACAGGGTCAGGGACATTGCCAGCTAACTACATGGAGACAACACTCCCTAGTCATTTATAGTAAGGAGTATTTGTTATAAGTTATGTTATTAGTTGTTAATTCCACTGAACTAAGGTGTGAACAAAGCTTTATAGCATCAGGAAAAAAAGTGTGATGTATGGATAAGAAAAAAATTATATACATATGTTTCAAATGTTTACATTAGGGTAGGGACAGCAGCCATAGTCTCCAGTGGGAAGCAAGCAGCAGGTATAATCATCCGGGCAGCTGCTTCTTCCTCCAGGACAAGTTATTGCACCCACTTGAGATTCTATAAAGAATACATTTAAGTCATACATATAGATAAAAACAACACATGAACTCCTTGGCTTAGTTGTAAATACCATAGCTATTAAAAATTAACTCATACATACTCGTACATAAATATTTCAACATGTTTGCTTAGAGAGCTCCCACCTGGATTATTTGGTCTTCTTTTAGCAGGAACCTTCTTAAACATTGGGACGGGCTCTGATGTGGAGGAAATACACTTAGAGTGAACAAGATCACAGTTGGTCCCCTCCGGGCAGCAGTGCATCTTGTCCGAACAGCAGACTGCCTATGGCCATACAGAGAAGAAAATTAGATTACTCAATAAAAGCATATGGTAATAAGCCAATGACATCTTTATTATTGGGAGAGTCTGAAGTGATTTGGACCTCTCTAAAGTAAGAACAAATAACTTATTTAGTTGATCGTTCATAAAAGTTTCAAATACTGCAGAACAAAGCATCAGACTGAATCCTTTGCTGTACATGTAGATACAGATTCTATATGCTTGTGTCCATGTACATTTATTTTGGCATTACAAGGACCTAGAGAATACTAAAGACGACCCACTTAGTAAATAATTTGTCAGCTGAACTAAGTTTTCAGTGTTTTAGATATGGATGGTTACACATAAGTTATACATTCACTACATAGGTGGCGCATATGCAGCATTGAATCCTGGCTATGCAGCCATGCAGTACATTTCTCCATGTGAAAAGCTTTTTGCTCTTAATTTATGTGGGTAATAGCTCTTATAGAATGCGTCCCACAGCACAGGTGGAAGCACATCACACCTGCACTCGCTCTACATTTCATATCGGGTGAAAATCAAAATGTTATTGATGGTGTTTAAATGTCTAGACTTGGTCCTTTGAGGGAGTCATTTGAGCCCTATACTCCACCCAGAACCCTGAGTTCAGCTGACCAGCTCCTGCTGGCTGTGCCCAGGGTCAGGCACAAAACCAGCGGAGACAGAGCCTTTACTTTGGCAGCACCCACGCTATGTAACAACCTCCCTCTGTCTGTCAGATCCTCTCAGTCTGTAGTGCAGTTTAAGACCAGACTACAAAACCCACCATTTCTCCCTGGTATTTGGTTCTAGCGAGGCAGGATATCTTGATATATATTCTTTGCCTATATCATATTTTATGTATATCTGTTTTTGCTGACTTTGTGTGAAGCACTTTAAGCTGCTTAAGCTGTATTTTAGATGTGCTATATAAATGACATTAGATTGAATACCTTCTCCAGGGGACAGCAGCCCCAAGAGCTGTCTGGAAGCTCACAGCAGGTGGTGCCATCCGGACACTCAGACACCATGTCAGGACAAATAACTGCCTTCACCCTCTCCTCCAGCTAGACTCATCACAGCACATGCATATCAATGATTAGGATGGGAAATGGTAAAAGTCTATCGTTTCTACTGAGCAACTTTATGGATTTGTGGGGAAAAGCTTAGAAATATGATAATGACACAGAAAATACAAACCTGTGTAGTAGGAAGGCGGTTAATCCATGGCAGGGAAACCGTTTTATTTACACATTTGCGATGGACCAAATCACAAATAGTCCCTTCGTAACAGCAATGGAGGTGGTCTGAACAACACTCAGCCTAAAAAATAAAGAAATAATGATAATGATGATAAAATACCTTGCACTTTAATTAAATGGGTTTAGTAAAGGGATAATTAGTAGTATACATTTGGTAGCGGGCAGCAGCCATAGCCTCCCTCAGTGTTCTTGCAGCAGGTGTCTTTCTCCGCACACATGCCTCCATCTGGACAGACCAGTGCTGTGCTCAGGCTCAATGCAGCCAAACACAGTATGGTCACCTGCAACACCTAAAATAGAAAGAGACACTTCAAAACACAATTCATGTTTAATTAAAAGTACATAAATACTAGCTATACAAAAATATACTGAGATTTTCCATGGCAAAGTAAAAAACTGATGTGAAACTGACTTGACAAAATGTTAAGTAAGGCACTAACAACCAACACCTACAGGAAGTTTTAACAATATGATTCCTCCATTGGGTAACATATTGAAATGAAGTTTAAAAAGATTCTTAGATCAAGCATTAATCACCGTATATCTTTGCATGGGTGGACTTCAGCAGATAAGCCAGATAAGAATTATATAATGCAACCGTTGTACAGAAGCACATGACATATCTCTGCAGCCTAAATCAAATCTGACTGTATGAAATGCGAAATCTTACTGGCATTGTGAGGAGGGGGGCTTGGGAAGACGCCAGTCAATGAATACAGTTGATTTACAAAACAAGACAGCAATTCATATCAAGTATCCTGAAAGAAAGACAAAAATCACATAATTAGTGTGCTTATCAAGAACATAAAATAAATACATCGCCCGTATAAGACTGCAAAACGGAAGCTTGGATTGCTTACTGATGGCAGTAAACGAAACTAAAATGTATTCCTGGAAGAAGTAAAGTTAGCTTAACCACTAAGCGGCTAGCACCTTAGCACAGTAGGACGATTTGCTTTGAACGTTCACCGTAGCATTTTATTGGTGCCTTACCTTGTTTATCTGATTGAATTGGTTCCAGTCTCGCCTTTCAGGGCCTTGTTGTGTCTTATAACAGCAGGAGGATGAACGCAGCAGACTGCTTTACTTCCTGAAATCAAAATTGAGTTATCACATGATCCGGTTAGATCACGTGACATTTAAAGCAACACGTCAAAATCAAATATTTAATTCAGGCACTAATTTAGTTTATAGTCAGGCTGCTCGTTATGTATTATACTTATATTTTTATTACTCAGAGCAAAAAAAAAAATTTAAAAAAAAAATTAATTATTATTATTCATGTGAACATATTTACTGTATGCACACTATATAAATGTACCCTATGTAAATGTAAAAGATGTATATTAAATGTGAATTGACAAAGAAAGCACAGTGGGAACAATTTTATTTCTATTTTGTTTCATGTACAGAAAGAGTCAATGTACAGTTTGCAAACATCTGACCAGAAGAAAATGGCACTGCACAGTATGAAGGCCTGCACTTCAGCGCTCTGGACCCTCTTAAGCCAAGTGCAGAGGAAAACTACAAGGTCAACATGTTACCAACGCCCTCCTTCAAAACTCATGTTCAAACACAAGATCACAAACCTCAGCCTACGCAAATACATCTTCCTCAAACACAGGCAAGGAAATACAATTGCACAACTTATTATGATGCCAGGTCTGGTCCAAGTAAGTGGTACATTTACAGAAATTGACACATTGACTGAGTTCAGAAATTACTCACATTTTAAGTTCATAGTGTGGGCTACTGACAAAGCTTATGGAGAGCAAGCAGATGGTGTCTTGACGAACAGTGAATATTTTACAGCTTCTATGATTTCCAAGTTCCTCAATTTCACGAAGAAAAAATAACATTCTCAACACATTTCAAAAGTCTCCCAGCTTCGTCCGCTACACTTGCGTTTTCACCAATTGACCCATTTCCATTGGCTGATGTGTCACAGGCAGTGGTGATGCTAGCGGGAGCGTGTTGGTCAGTATGTTATTATTGTAAACATTTACGACCGGAAGTGGGTTTTGTTAGGACTGAGTTAAGGGAAAAGTCAGTGTATGTTCCGATATTTGGCAAATCATTGCTTCATTGCAAGACATTTTTGTGCCAAAAACATTACGATTGTTTCAAAAAAAGTTTCAATAAAAACACCCTATTCTACATTTTACAGTACATGCACATTGTATACACATACAATTTGATATAGTTCAAATCTGAAGCATTTACAGGTTTGGTGAAAAAGCGGTTAGATACAAGAAATTAAGAAGATATCCAAGGACATAGTAATCATGAAAAGACATTTTCGTTTTGCAGGCATGCTCCCCAGAGTGAATTGTGTTATTCCCCATAATGCAGTGTGCTTATCGTTGGTGCCATCTAAAAAGCCTAGGTGGTGTTTTCAACTGCATTTCTGGCAAAGGGACCTGCATGCCTATCACTAAATCCTATGTGAAAGAAGGCACTTTCAGGAGAGGAGTGGTGCAGGCCCTGTCTACAAAACAACCTCTGTAAATCTCAGCAGGATATCAAAAGTCTTCAAGTAAGAGATGTGTAATTTTGTTTGACTTGTTTCTTGGCAAATAACAAAGGTTTGTGCAGAACAGGAGCCTGGAGAACTGTGGGGGGCTTTTGGTGCCTTCTGTTTATTTCTTACATTCATATTCATGCAAACGTCTGCCCTATCAAATAGTCTTTCTAAATGTCAGGAATCCTATTTACACAAAACTCACGAGGAAGTCTCTGTCAGGCAAAAAATCTCAGGAGAAAGGCAGAGTCTTATTTTGGCAAAATGGTAGATAACTTAACTGTGGCTGAAACAACATGATGTTTTTACAGGTAAATGCTATTGTATGAAGTATATGAACACAGTACAGAAGGGAAACAAATACATCCCTGAAGGAGCAAAATGCAGACCACAAAACAGTTTGCAATATCCATAAACAGGGTCTCAGCATAAATTAGGTAATAGTTTTCTTCAAATATATTAAGCGTATTTAGATTGTACCTCAAAGAATGCTTACATTTACAGATAGGATTTAGAGTTAACTGTTTAAATATCACATTTTCTAAATAGAAAATTCATTGATTTTCAAAATTCTAGAACCACTTCAAATCATTAGTAAGTGCTTTCACTCATATTTTGCTCTAAAATGGCTATTTCCAAAGTCAATGGCTCAGACAATGGTTTAGTGATATAATAAGGTGACAACATTCACAATAAACTTCAGTTTACAATAGATAATTTCACTGAAAGCCAATGGAACAAACAGTGAGATTACGAGAGTACTCAAAGTGCAAAAGCACGACACCAGAAGCACATCAGTGACAGACTGTGAAGATGGTTGTGCTTTTGTGACCTCCCACAGTGAAAAACAACGACCTCTCTCGGCTCTGAAAGATGAAAGCTCCCTCTGATAAAGGTCCAGTGTCTCTTCGATACAGATTCTACTTCCTTGGGTGAAAGACCATCAGAGGCCTGTCTTCGATCTTCTGCCATGGACTCTTTTTGTTCTCATCTTTGTCGTCAGGATCGTCCTCCGGGCTGGTCATTGAGTCACGGCGGTTCTCACTGTTGCTGCTGCGGCTGCTGCTAACTCGACTGCGCCCTCTTCTGGTGATGGTGGATCCGCGGGATGAAGGGCCTTCATCCAGGAGAGGGGTGAGAGAGTTCTCCTCTGGCGACACTGGGCGGCCCTCACTGCTGCTGGGCTCGCTGTGGTCGGGATAGGCCAGTTTGGAGTAGTTCTTCCCTCCGCTACTTGTGCCACTGTGGCCCTTACGTGGCGCAGATCCCCAGCGCTCCTCCTTCCCCTTACGGTTTGCTGCCAGTTTACGCTCTTGAGCTTCTAAAGGAGGTTCCAAGTTGACATCTCTTTGTACATTACTGGGACCTCCAAACCCTCCACCACTCAGATCGTTGCTGATATCGATGTAGGAGTGGCGCACATGGGCATTGGCGCGTCCGTCCAGTGAGATGAACCAGGCCCGTGGGTGCTGCTTCACCCCCAGCTCCAGGAGTTTCTTCTCTGTTAGCGCCTGCAGCTCCCCATTCATTTGGGCCATGGTTGAGTCGTTAAAGAGTACAGGGATGGTGACTGGCCCTCCGGATGAATCTGACGCCCAGCTGGGGTCTTCTGAATCATCTCCTTGACATCCACCTTGCTGCTGGCCCTGCCTTTGTCCCTGGTGATGATGCTGTTGACCCATCGGACCACCGTCTTTGTCTTGGTCTTTTGGGTCCTTCCCGTCTTTGCTGGTGAACTCTGAGGGCAAGCGCATGTAGTGGGCTGGGATGACTAGAGTTGGCACCATGCTCCGATACATGTTTTCTTTCATTTGGTCAATGGAGCTACAAAATATGATTTGTCCTGGCTGAGTGTTGAGTGATGTGGGTCTGGTGAGGCTGTCTGCTGCTGCCGCTGAATATTCGGGAGGTTTATCTGTCTGGTTTGGCACGTAACCCTGGAAACGAGGTGGCGAAGGGGGGTCAGAAGAGTATCCGCGATTGTCATTGGCGCTATGATGACGGTTGTAGTCTTCATGGAGCAGAGGGTTGTCCAAGTTGTTTGTTTCAGTGGCACGAGTTACCTTCATTGGAAAGCTTTCACCTCTTTGGGAGCTGGAAATATTTTTACCTTTTGAGTTTCTCGACTTGTGGGCAGGGACATGTTTGGTGACGTCTTCCCGTGAGCTGTGATAGTCTCGAGACTCGGATAACTCTGATTTGTCATTAGCTGCTCCAGATTCGACATGGCCACCGCAGATGAGATTCAAACGAGACATGGAGGTACCCTGGTCTCTTTTGGCACTGTTTAAATTGGACGCATGGGGCTTCCCCTGTTGTCTGCGAGGCTTCAGACACTTCCTCCTAAAAATATACAATAGATTAGAAATGCACAAGTTACATAGAAATCATAGAGTAATTACTGTAATAATACGGCTTTTATTATATGAACAGAAATATTATTTTGTCCAATTCAGGCAAACGGTTCTGTGTGCAAGTACACATTATATAATAATATCGAGGTAACTACAGTATACAGCCTACAATAGATCAGAAAATGTGTGATATGAAAATATATGCCTGCTATATTTGAGTAGACCATTCAGTAACTTGATAGTATAACAGTATTGAAAATATAGTTTGACTTCATAAGAGATGTCTAAAGGTAAGACCTGGGCCTATGCTCTGCACACCTGCAGTAGTAGAGCAGCACACAGAGCAGGATGAGCACGAGCAGAGCCAGGGAGCCCAGGATGGACAACAGGAACAGTGTGTGGTACGTAGTAATGTCCCGTAGACCCGGGTGAGAGAGACCCAATCCTGTTAATTAAAAATGGTAATTAAAGTCCAGCTTGACTTTTATATACATAGTAATACTGACAGAACCACAGGGGAAATATTTAAATTTGGCTTCATATAAAATGAACATAATTTGAATATATCTGTAGCAATTACCTGAAGATGTGGGGAAGGCAGCTAACCAGTATCCCATCCCAGGAACCACAAGGTTCCACACAAACTGTGAGCCGTCCTTTTTAATGTAGCCTGTCCCATTCCGGGACCAGAGACCTGTAAATTATTACATTACCATTTAATTAACGGTGTATTTTTTAATCATGTTGGCTTATCAAAGGTGGGAACAAGTCTCAATGAAGTCTAAAGTCAAGTCCCAAGTCAAAGACTCTGGATACTTAGGTGTCACAAATGCAATTTAATAATCTAGTGACAAACATTTATACTCACACTTGCAACTGTTTTTATGTTTTTTGTTTGTTTATTGTTTGTGTCTTTATGTATTTAAACAGGGCACCCATGAAAAGGACAGTCTGAGTGTTCTCACTGGACTTTCCCTGTATAAATAAAGGTAAATGAAATGAAACTCAGAGTCAGGTTCTGGCCACAAATGAAGAAGTGGGGAGGAACATGTTCCTGTTTCTTTCTTTCTTTTTTTTTTTTTTGAAGATAAGCATTAACTCGTGTCAAATCACAAGCTTCAAGTGAAGTCCCAAGTCTTAATCCATTTTATCAAGTCAAGTCTCAAGTCATTAAAATAGTGACTTATACCTGACTTTAGTCCAAGTCACACATCTCTAAGGCCTATATACAAAAGAATGTTTCTTCCTATAGCAGACATGAGTGTACCTGTCTTAGGCTGATAGAGCCACGTTGGGACACTGGTTGCCATCCTGTTGCGAGTGTCAGAAGGCAGAGGGACCGAGAGGTGGATTGGATCTGAGATGTGGATTGGATTTCCATCTTTGTCATAAAGCTCAATGCTGACCACTGCAAGAGCTGTTAAATCTGTCCAGCCAATTTCTGCACCTAGACACAATAGTACGGTTTAATATTACAGTGGATTAATACACAGAGTAGAGCATATCAAAGTTCAAGTTTCAAGTACTATGCAATATAAAGTTACAAATACAGTTGAAATGAAATAATGCACAATTTGTCCAATTACAATGTTTCAAGGACACAGGAAGACAAGTTATAAGTCTGTGCACACATGTTTCCTATAGAACAATTACATTATGTATGATATGATGTGAGTGAGCTTCAGGTTATGTCAAAGTCAATGTATGTAAATGTGAAGCGGTCACATATATATTCTGTCTAGTAGAAGTGATGAATATAGATAGACTGCATGTTTCTAACCATTATTTGTCTGTAATTTGAGCATTGGGAACAGATGCCGACCTGAGCTGTTGGTCTCTTGTCCCAGAAGGAAAGGGAAGCCGCCAATCTCGTACTGGCTCTTGGCGGTGGTCAGAGCGGCCGACAGAGATGTGTAGTTGGAGTTTGAAGGGAGCTGAAGGGACTTCCTCTGGAGCTGCACCAACGGCTGGTTACGAGCTCCTGACAAACAAATACAATTGAGACGCTTAACATGACTAAAAACGCGCAAGTATGCAAGTAGTTATGAAATACATCATGAAATCTGTCTCCCACTCTAACTCTGTAGTAGGTGTTTGTATCAGTATGGCAATAAAATGATCTATCTCCATGCACACAAGCAGGAAACGTCAATAGGCTAAGTTACAGGTCAGATCTGTGGAGAGACAAACTCACTCACTGTAAGAATGCATGTTTTTTCATTTGTTCTTTTTTTTCTGATAAGGCCATATTGTGAAACTCCATGGAGAGAAGCAGGTGCAGTACCCCACATCATGACAGTTACACTTTTAATAAATAGAAAGTGTTTTTAATACTTGTAGCAATGTGGTACTACTAAACGTTTCCTGCAAATTAGTCACAAATTGATATCTTTACAATATTCAAGTGTTCATAATTTCCATCATTCACCCACGCATTGAGCCTGCCAGGTCTTTCCTCTAGTATTCAGAGTGTGAGAGATCTTTCTGAATGAAACTTGATTTGTAAAAATGGCAACATCTCGGCTGATGCTGTTGCTATGGTGATAGTAGCAGCAAATAAGAGGGGTCATCCAAATGTTAAATAAGATCTATGGAAACCCAGACACAAACATGAAGGGTGTGAACCAATTATCACGCTTAGCTGGAGACAGGCTCATTTTAACTAACAGACAATCAGAGTAATACAACATCTTAATGCCTTCAGAACAGTAAATGTAGTAATTAAATCTTCTTTGGGTGACTGAAGTTTATCCTAACACAAGTCTTTGGTGGGTTAACATGGATCAAGTTGAAGGCAGAACAATTTGGAACATATTTAATGGCGAGTTTTGGTTAGATTAAAATTATATTATTAGGGATTTTATTTAGCGGGCCCTTTTTAATCACATACAGGGGCGTTACCATTTGAGAGTAATGTGAACTGCTAAACTAAAATAATTATGTTCACAGAGAGACAAACTACAGGGTTAGCAGGTTTATGCATAGATCATATAGGCAATATAATTTGTTTGCAGTTAAAACTATATTACACAAATAATTATTAGTGTAACAACCATTTAAATTCTGATTTGTACTAGATTGTGATTAATCTGACAGCCCTACTTTGAATAGTGGGAAAAAGCCAAACTATATCCCACAGAAAGAGAGTGAACGCATAATAGAATACACTTACATGCCTTTTAATCTATGTTTTTCTTACCTGGCGAGCCTGACAGCACTTGAAGGACATCATCGTACAGAATGAGTGTACCAGGTCTCTGTACTAGAAGGTACAGACTCACAGATGCATACACTACAGCAAAAAGAGAGAAGTTCAGAAAAAATGAACACAGCAGAACTCCTGATGTGATGAAATAACAAATTAATACACTGCCTAGCTATATTTCACACTGCATATGAATATTTAAAAAAATATTCCCTTTGTTGGCATGTTAGATCTTAAAAAAATTACAGAGGGAATGTTGCATATCTTATTTAGTATTTAAAAAAAATAGACTCACTCTCTCATTTTCTCATTCATCTAAGTTTTTGAAGTTAAAACTTTAATAAATCAGGTTTAGAATTAGATCATGAAAACTTCTTCTGTACAACCCATCAAAATTTTTCAAGTTCAAAATGGTAAAGTTTTGTGTATAGGTGCTTTAAGGATGGATCTTAATGTTTTTATAGGAGAAAAGTATATTTTGAGAAGACAGCCTTTGGAGTTACAAAGCCTCATATATATCAGGTTGTTCGAATGAAATTATAAAACTGCAGAATGGACAATTTTGTGGTTTCCAGGTGAAAGCTTATATGCTGAGAAAAAAACAAAAGAAATGAGTTTTGTCTGTAGTGTCTCGCCCTAACAATGCTGTAAATTCAATTGCCCTCTCTTCAGTTACTTACGTGGGATGCGGCTGGAGTGCCAGGGTACAGAGTTGGTGACATAATCGAGTTTAGACGCGGTGATGATGACCCATGTTCCCGCTCGGTACAAAAAGCTGACTCGGAGGACGCCATCACTTCCTGCTTTTCCAGACGCTAAAATGGTCTGATTCCCATGAACCTCCACAACAGCATCCGCCAGTGGAGACAAGTCACTATTGTCGAACACCTGCACTTTGATTTGCACCTCTGTAAAAGAAAAAAGTCAAAACAAATTATAGCTTTTCCTCTCATGGGAAATGGGGTGTGGCATATTACCAGACAATAAAGACTAAACCAGTTCTAAACCACCATTTTTCACCATAATTGCTAGTATGATGTCTAGTATGCAACTGCCATTATATGTGCAATTTATGTTTTCAAATCAGGATTCAGTTCATAGTACACATTTGGCAAGCATGCAGGAGGTAAGAGCATTAACATGGGAGAGAAGACTAAAATACCAACTGCTAAACTAAAACAAAATCCTCTGCATTTCACTACATGTTATTAAAGAACATAAATAACTGCATCCTCCAAAAAACATGACTAAAATAAGCACATAAACTATGATCTTCTAAACTATGTCTTCTCTGTCTTTTCCATTTTGTAGCAGAAACACAATCAAGCTGAATGTCTTATATATTTCACCAAAAATGTAAAGTGCAAGGACGTATGGTAATCTGATGTAAAATGCTGTACTGGCTGTGACTCAGTTTAGTGAGAAACTCTTTAAGTCATCTTTTGGCTATGTGTCAAGAACCCAATGACTATGCAGAAGTTTAATCTTTTTGTCCATAATGACCTTCCCGCTGAAATTGAATAATGTAAATGTACAAGCTGCTTATAGCCTCTCTCACAAAATCACTTCATGTACTTTAATGTGTTTGATCCTGTTGATAATTGATCAGTACAAATATGACCTTGCAGTTTTGTCTTTACTGTTACTACATGATTGCAACAACGCATTATAATATCTAATAAGAATGATTAACCTCTGCATATTGGTTTGTCATGTCATACCAGATGCCCATGCTTTAAATTTTACTTGTTAACAGGAGTATACCATGTTAAAACCCCTCCCTCCAATGGGATTTGACCCTGTGATGAGAGATAAGTCTAAACAGATCTTGATATTGTGATTAAGTGCTTTTTTATTTAATGTAGTTCAATGCTAAAACACCAACACGTGCCATCTATTCTCCCACATCCTCTGAATCAGTACAAATCACCACAGTTCAATCATACAAATCACATTTTCAAGTACTTATTTCTAACTGAATGAACAATCCTTCTTCATTGATGCGGGGCTGTAGTTTCTGTTTTCACTTCACATCTCCCTTCTTGGACCGCTCACGATGTGGGTCACACCAGGGATGTTTCCATGGCGACTCATTGACTCTCCAAAAGCTGCCTTGTATTTCCCCACATACAGATTAGTCCACCACAAGCTACAACTGGACACAGAACAACCATCTTTATAGACCCTTACACTGCCTTATGGGATTCATTCAGATTAGTAATTCACAAACTTCACTTCACTTTAACATCAAGGTCAACTCAGAATATATTCATTTTTCAACTGTCTAAGTCTAAAACAGTGCAGGAACATAATTAAGCAAAGACAGATCCTTGAGTACAAACAGATCTAAAGCAGAACTGAATTATGACTAAACACATTGCCAAATCATCAACAAGAGTAGTTCCAGACACAACCCAAAACCGTGGCTATCAACTAGAATAAATCTCCAAATAAATCACTAAACCCACACCTAAAGCCATTTGAATATCGCCATGACAACCATATGCACAGGTACCACAGTTTGAGAAGCGCTGATTTAGCCTGTCTTGTCCCAGTGCGCTGTGGTCATTAGGATGCATGTATAAATGTGGTGCATCCATTAACAGGAGCAGCTCCATAAAGGCTCCCTTGTGTGAGCAGTGTTCCCCCAATCTGGACCCAGCACTCGAGACACTGTGGCCTCAAACTACTCCATTGACACAGAAAGAGCCTGGGAATCTCAACTCACTTTAGAAAATGGGTTTAATAGTCTTTTTGTCTGGAGTTTTGCTTTATCACACTGGATAACAATAAACAGATCTGCAGACAAAGGATGGCACAATTACTGATATTATGACCAAACAACAGTGAAAAACCTATAGTATGTGATAGCTTTATGAGAGCAAACATTGTGAATGACAGGGAAGGAAAAACAGCTTTGTATTTAGGTTAACTTTTTGTAGAATCGATTTAAATAATACTTTTAATTATAACAGTTTAGTTTTTATGGATATTCTGTATTAACCAAATAATCTTGACATCCTTACAAGAGGTGTACCCAAAAATATAGGGATTTTGAACAGCCAGTTCCACTTAAATAGACCAAATGCGACTGTCTAAGGAAGTCAGTTTAGTTCTTGTGCCAGTCCCAAGCCAGGATTCAGTACAAATAGACAAGATTCCACGAGGAAGGGCATCCAGCGCAATAGTGGAATCAATGGACAACACCAGGAACATTACACTACCCCAAATAAACAACTTTACTGTTATTGTATCAAGTTTGAAAAGTCCCCACCCCTTCCCAGCATCTTGCCACTATTCATCAGTCCAAATACTTCACGGGTAACTGATTTCCTCGGCTAGTAGTGGTGACACAGGGGTTAGAAAACATGCACAAAATGGTGGACTGTCTTATTTTGAACGTGAAGAGTGAAAAACAAGCCCACCCTGTCACCACCCATGCATCTCTAAAGGACTGCTGGCATGCATAATACAAACTAATTACATAATGCCCTTCACATCTTTAACCTGTACTGGAACAAGCATGGGGAGAAAACAGGCCTACGCAACAAGAAGCCTTTTTGCACTGTGTATTCACTGTGGGTATAGGCCCAGGAGGTGGCAGGGACATTTAATATAGCCGTCTATCTGTGCTGTAATGTGCAAGCCAAAATGCATAGTACACAATAAATAGGCCTTGCTTGCAGCTAGGCCATGCAAGTCCAAGAGAACCCCAGTGTACACATGCATACACATACCCTCATAGGAGCACATTATGTACAGTATATTGAATGCATTATCATATCAAAACGACACTCAAGGCCACATGAGGAAAATGCAATACCCTCAAACCAAACAGCCTTCCTCATAATTACGCCTTTCCATGTTGATCCTACGTGTGTTTTTGCAAGGCTGGGGTCATATTACCGCGCCATGGTGTAAAGGTTTGTCGACAAAAGCAATAAAAAAAAGCAACCACTCCCATCTCATTGTTGCTTCTGCTGCATCCCCCGTATGGCGAGCCTTACCAAGCGCTCCCTGATCTGGAAGAGATTTGGCCAGCGCCTCCCAAACCGCGCAGATCCAGACGCACAGGAGCACACGAGAGATGCGGTGGGCTGGCATCCTTCTAACCTACATCTCTACTCGCATGTCGTCGGCCGGGTTTCCATAATTCTCGGTGTTATTTCAGAGTTCGCGACTACTGAGACATAACTCGGATGCCAGGCCAAAAGAATGGAGTCGTGGATGCTGCTGTAGTCTGTGGGCTTCGCCTTGTGTTTATTGTCTCAGGCGGGGAGCACAGGGGGCTACGCTGCCCTCTGTTGGTCATAAGAAGAACTGCAGCAGCCACAGAACCCTCCTGTAATGAGTTTGTACAGATTATAAGGCCCTGAATCTGGGTTTGAGACACACATAATAATAATAATAATAATACATTTTATTTATATAGCGCTTTTCAAGATACCCAAAGACACTTTACATAGAAGAACAATTTAAAAAAGAGATACAAATATACAAACATTTAAAATCAACACTTATTATTACTAATTAAAGATTAAAAGCAGCTTTAAACAGGTGAGTCGTTAGGTGTTTTTTGAAGGTTTTGAGGTCAGTGCAGTCCCGGAGTTGTTGTGGTAGAGTGTTCCAGAGAGTGGGGGCAGTGATGGAGAAGGCTCTGTCTCCCCAGGTTCGGAGCTTGGTCCTACAGGGGAGGGAGAGGAGGTTTGCGTTTGAGGAGCAGAGGGAGCGAGAGGGAATGTGGTGATGGAGCAGATCTGTGAGGTAGGAGGGGGCCAGGTTACGGAGAGCTTTGAAAGTGATGAGAAGAACTTTGAACTGAATTCGCTGAGAAATGGCGAGCCAGTGGAGGTTTTGGAGGACCGGGGTGATGTGTTCACACAGACGGGTGTGTGTGAGGAGGCATGTGTGAGGAGGCATGCAACATTGACATTTAAAGATGGATAATTAAATATTTTTGATAAGGCATCACGGCTCACAAATATGAAGTTATTTAAGTAGAATCTGAACTCATGCAATATAAAAATGGTATTTGAAGGTTGAGAGGATAGAGCACATTTCTGTACAGATCTTACAATTACAATTACCAGAGACATAAGCAGCTACTGAAAATGTGTACTTATGTAAAACTGGTACAGGGCTAATAATGTACTCAATTACAAGTGCAGCTGCCAAAATTAAAGCACAAAGTCATGCAAAAATAAATAAATAAATAAAATAATAATAAAATAAAATAAATAAATAAATACAATACAATACAATACAATACAATACAATACAATACAATAAAATAAAAATAATGACAGATTTAACTTTGGCTTTTACTATTTTAAATCAGTATTTTATATATAAAAAGGATTAATTAAATAGTAAGACACTGGATCAATTAGTTTGACATATTCTCCTAGCTCTGGCCAATTAAAGCAGGTGATGCAGTTTTGTTATGTGTGTCGGTGAGCATAGAGACGAGTGAAGATAGCAGAGACCCAGATGGCTCGTACTGTATTTAGTAACTTTTCTTTTTTTAAATGTAATGAAGTAGAGTTACAGGACAAGAATTTTACTTTACTTTAGTCTTTGTAATTAGTTGCTTTTCACCATTGGAAATTAATGTCTAGGAAATAGGTTTATATGGCTCTGATAAGTTCACCACTAGATCTAAGTCATAGTATCAGTGCATTCCTCTGCAGGTACATAAATGAAACTATTGCTTATATTTAAAAAAATCGATTAATACTATAAAAATATGCAGGCTTAGAATTCATATTTGCATATCAGGTCATATACATATACATAATTAATTGTCACCCACTGCAGAACTTGGTGGAAGTAGAAGGGGCAGTTATAATAAAACATACTGTGGAGAAGGCTTCAAACTGGTGTAACTCAGTTTGCTGTTTGTTCTTGTTCTTTGATTTATAAATTTGTGTTATACTTGTACACATATTTATTTTGTTCATTTCAATAATGCAATGTTTTGTGTTTTTATTGCTTATTAAATAATATAGTATGTTTCATATGAAGTTAATTGAAAATGGCAAACCTTGTATAAGTTGTAGAAGTTGCCTAAAGCTGGAAACAACCTAATGTTTGCATATAGGTCGCATGCCTACCTGATGTTTACATTCAGGTCATGCAACCACATGGTGAAATGCCATCTTGGTTAACATGTGGTCCTAATGGGCCATGCGACTTCAAAACATGCTGAGTGCAGACTACTCTGCATCCGGACATTGTTAAAGGTTGTGGTTTCACTCGATGCCTCACCGGGAAAGTGCAAATGTGCAGACAAAATGTACCATTGTGGTATGTGTGTCCGATGGAGAAAAGCATAGACAATATGTGCTGATCACCATGTCAAAGACCTACGACAGGATGTTTTCATGTATTTAAAAAAAGTTTCTGAGCTAAAAATGTTCCTGACTAACCTCTTTGAGCTCACCTGCTTTAGGACGGGGCCCTTCTGGGGTCTCATGTTCCCAGGTCAGCACCTGCTAAGAGACTGCCACACATGCTTTGCTTTGGTAAGATTTAGGGACCTTGGAGTTGTGTAATGAGTGCCTAGACACTTAACCTTCTTAGATTAGTGTAGGTTGTGGGGATATACCTCACAATATGCAGAGATTGCTTTCTAACTATCTGTAAATTGTAAACCTTTTTTATTGTCCGCAATAAAGAGCTTAATAAGAGGTTTTTGTGTACTCTTCTCTACCTCTCCATAGTGAGATATTCAATGAGCCCAGATTTAGAGAGGTACCTTTAATGTGCTCATCTCACTGGGACAAAAGTCTCTGAACCAGGCGAATTGAAAGCTGTGGTGAGTTATACAGTGATCATAATGAGTTACCTTTGACTTATTCACACAAGTGCTGGCCTGGAAGAGAGAGACCAGACCGTCTGGGTAGGTCCTCTGGCATCCTCATGTCATTGTTAGAGATGAGATACGTGCACAGGGCCCTTGAAAAATGCTCAGCTAAGGGAAATGGTTTGCTGTTGACACTGTATTAGGAAAGAGAGCCTAATCTCAGGGACCAAAATGAGTTATCCAAGAGGCGAACAACTTTATAATTACGTGAGGGCGACACAAGTTTCGGCAAAGCAGTAACTATTAATTAAACCCAGTGAACAGAACACTATTCAGATGTGAACCAAGTTACTTTCATTCCTGGACTATGCAGTACGTTAAACAGGTATATTCAGTTATGAAGATAAAGGTTTGCATTGCAGTGGGTAATATCAAACACAGCAGAGGCTCTTTATAGTGTCAAACAAAAATGAAAAATTGCATTGAAATTACTGCAAAGTGCATAGTGGAGACAATGGTTTGACAACTGATTAAAATCCAGTGCTGATCTATAGAAGATACACAACCATTACAATGTGGGATACATCAAAGTACCATTATAGGCCTACCATTAGTTTAACACCGTGGGAATATTGTGTGGGTAGTTGATGCATCTTTATGGTCGTTATTAATTATTAAGGAATAGATACAGTTACATTTATGAGTTTGTTCAGGTTGAAATAACAGGAATTCTGCTGCTTCCATTAGAGACATTTTTGCCATCAAAATATGAAAAGCTGAACATATGCTGGATGCTTTTACCAACCTCACTTCATACTCCAGCCCAGTCACAGCTGTAAGTCATACTCTGCATTTTTTCCTTTGCAATTATAGTTTCACAATAGATTACACATTCTCCTTAAGCATAGCCCAAAATCTGAGTGTAGTCCATTTGTACAAACCTTATTCTGCAATATTTCCACTGGGAGTTCTTTCAAATCTAGACTCAATCTCATAAACATGTGTGCGGTGGAAAGAGGTGACTTTGACTCAGTAGGAGACCACATTATCGCTGCAGTCATTTGCTAAAAGGACATTCAGATGTTCCTGAGCTCACTCGGATGTCCACACTGAACATGTAACAGGGACTCGGAGGAAAACACTACATCTTGTTCTTATCAAAGACAGGATATTTTTCTTCACTTTGGCACAAGGGCTACTCCTGTACAAATAATATACATTTATTCAAAGCACATGTTGGAGATTTGGATATGACATTTATTACTGATAGTCGTGTAAATAATTATATGTTGCTTCATCACATTTAAAGAAGATGGGATTTATAACTGCTTATTTTTATTATTAAAATGTGCACTTGATTTTCTTGTATTGACCAAACAGAACAAAGCAAAAACTGACCCACTACCCCACTCCCCCTCCTCACCATTTTTTCACATGCCATTGTCCATTATGCTCTTCGTTATCAAAAAATCTGCCCATCCCATATTACTCCAGAATTGATTTGCACAGATAAGGCACTTCATAGTTCTGGATTTACTCCCAGTTTTGATGTGGTAGTGTCTGCAACCAATTCAGATAAAGAACATTGTCTAAGATTCAGGGAAAGAAATTTGTGGTGCATTAAAACACAATGAACCAGTCAGGAAATCTACTTTTTTGCAACCTATCTGCAGGATAGGTTTTGTCTGTTCAAGGTATATGGATAATATCTCCAATTATATTTTGTGTGAGTATCTATAGTTTCTTTCCATCTTTGCTCTTTAGTAGCTATACTTAAGTCTCTGCAGTGACTACCATAACAATATAAGTATTTCCATATAATGACAGGGTGAAAGAGAATGGAGGCCTTGTTAGCTGTAACATTATGTTGCATCATACCAACTTCTGCTTTAAGAACCAAGGTCCATCTGGTATTACGATAAAACAGCAACCATGACAGGTCCACTCAAGCTGTTTCCTTTCACCTTAAATCAGGCTTTTGAAGATTGACATCCCCGATGTTGATCATGGGGCAGCACACACAACTGGGAAGGAATGACTTTGCCTTGCCTAACCTATAGAACAAAGTAGAGAGAAAACTACAGCAATTACAAAGATCTTGACCACAGTATATTTCAACTCTTAAGTGCAACTGCGATGTGAATGGATCAGCCAAGTTCACTATAGTCAGTACACTGGGGGAACATTTCAAGGTTGAAGCTCCCTAAGAGAAGTTTCATCTTGATAATTAGGAACATAAACAGCTGCATTATGTATGGCTATACAAGCTCTAGGGTAAAAGAAGTATGTTTTATCAGAGGTACATTTTTAAATGGAGTCGGATGAGATCATATTGCTGTGTTTAAAGATGTACTATGTAACTTCACCCATCTGCATTTATTTATCTTATTTGTACAGGAAGAGTCCAATGAGAGCACTTGGGCTCTCCTTTTCATAGAAACCGTGTTTAAACTACAGAAAAATACAAACAAAAAATCCCAAACAAAACAAAAAAGTACAATAATTTAAAAGATTAAAAACAGATGCAGGTGTGAGTTTAAATTTCTGTTACCACATTATTAAATTGCATTTGTGGCACCAAGGTTTACAGTTTTACATGTCCTTGAAATATACTTCATTTTTTTCAGTAAAATAACCAAAAGTTCTAGTGCAGCCAGTTTTTAGACTTATACAATCATGAGATCTTGTATTAAAAGTTTCCGTATCACTGTTCAACAACCAAGTGAGATATTCAGGCCATCTATGAAGTAGCCTCTTATAAATACATTTTATACAGTGTTGTTCTCTTCTGACAGATAGCGACGGCCAACTTACTTTTTCATACTCTGCAGTGATGGGTTTTAAATTCATCACCTGTTATGAAAGGAAGGTCTGAATGAAAGCGCATCTAAAGATTTCAAAATAGAAGCTGAAGTCTGCATGTATATTATATCTCCAGAATCTAGTACATAAAGAAAGGTTCCTTGAAAAAAATATTTTATGTAATTCAATAAGATACAACATTTGTTTCTTTAATAAAATGGTCATTTTTGTTTTAAAGTGTTACATATATGTATTTTAAAGGATACGTTTTCGTCAGTCAAAACCGAAGATATTTGTAGGTGGAGACTCTTTCAATCAATGTACAATTTAGTGTTTAAAGATTTGTACATTCTACATCACTTCCGTTTAGTGATCTCCATGGACACAATCAGGTGACACCATCAGGCAAAGTCACGCGTCAGATCTGTGAAAAGGTGTTATTTTATCTAATAGCCTTACAAATTAATATATAGGTAAGTTTAATGTCACGCAGTGGAACCTTCCAGTTAAAGCAATAACATCTCCATGGGGACAGGCTGGCAGACTCCATACCAGAGAAAATTACATAGTGTACCTTTCAGTAAAACTACAAATGTTCAAAGTAAGAAGTAAATGTATGTGATGCTTTCTCCTATTTCCCAATATTGCCATTAAAAGCGGCGACTAGGACCTTATAAATGTAAAAAAACGTCTTAAGTACTCCTTCCGTTCTTGTTTTTTGGATGAATATTTGGTCACATGTTTTCACTCATGACAACCATAAAAGGCTGGTTTAGCTAATAGGGTTTAAGCAGAACACATTCATAAATAAATATATGCACAAGAGTAGCCTTGGATTAAGTGTTTTTTTAACTGGAGAGGATGTGGTTGCTATGGTCACGCTCAATGGCTTTTTAAAAGTTTTCCATGAACAAAGACACATGATGTACTTGTAAATGTCAAAAACGGCATAGTGTACCTGTGTGAGGTCGATGTACTGAATTAGCAGAGCAGGAACCTTGCCTCGAGATGGACAGGTGGCGCAATGGGACCTGTCAGGCCAATACTTGACAAAAATAGTTCAGACGTAAGTATGAAGGCTAATGAGAGCAGACAGGTAGGACAGAGCACTACCATGAAAAGTCAGATGAAAAGCCTTAAATACCTGTGATGATGCAAAGATGTACTTTGTATCTATAATGTGAATTATAATTAAGATGATTATTTGAATCATAGAATAGTCGAAGGCATGGTGAATCCTGGACAGTGCATAAGTCTGCATTCATAAAAAGAGTTTGTTTCTTTATTTAGGGAAGGGTTAGAGGCTAATCTAGAAGTAGTACGGAGTGGGCACTATTTTTGGCAATTACAACACTGAGTCAAAACTTGATTTCAGCCAAAGGTGAAGAATGAAATATTTTTAGGATGTAGTGTTCTCTCATCACTGACCCGAAAAAAAGATTAAACATTCTGAAGTTTGCCTTCTAACTAATCATTTCTTTTTGAGTACTCCAGTACAAAAAGTGGAGGAACAGAGGGATAATTAAGAGTGGAATCTACCAGACCCAAGGTGTAGGCCCCTGAGACAATCCAGCACATAACTGCAGGGTGTAAGATGCTGCAGGGAAAGCAAACATAGAGCGGCATAACCAAGTGGCAGACATAGTGTACAGAAACATCTGTGCAGTGTATGGACTTGGAACCCCAAGGTCAAGGTGGGAAACACCACCAAAGGTACTGGAGAATGATCGAGCCAAGATCCTGGGGGACTTCCAGATACTGACTGACAGGATGGTGAGAGACCAACTGGACATTGTGGCGGTGGATAAACAACAGAGCAAAGCTGTTGTGGTGGACATCAAAGTACCAAGTGATGGGAACATCAGGAAAAAGGAACATGAGAAACTAGAGGAATACCAAAGAAGAGGGCTCAAAGAAGAGCTGGAGAAGAATATATATATATATGGATCTGTCACTGTGGGTTAGAACTTTCATTCACGAAAAAACTTGCATGATCCACCCTTTATGGCGACCTGTAATTAAATGTTACAACAAACAACAAATGTTTCAACTGCATAATGTGTCTGGATATGCATACAAAAGACATTTAATGCTTTTATTTGCAGCATGACTCACCACAGTCAGAGACTGCTCGTTATTCAACTGTCAAAAGGTGCTATAAAGACATTGTTAATTGGGGCCTTATATGACAGGTGACCGAGGCAGTGTGCGCTCTCAGCATTTACCTATAGACTTTTCTAACCTCAAAACCATATAAGCCTCATTATCTGCCACTTAAGCGTAACCACCTTTACCTGACGCATTGGCAGCAATAGCGTCTTTAGCGTCCATTACGGCGTTGATAGGCCGTTCCCGAACAATGTCTATCTGTAATTACGCAGAATGAAGGAGGAGTGCTGATTTATGCAGATGGTGGCGCCATGGGACTACCTCCTATTGCGCACATATGTCACATCCCCTTTTGGCTGTAACTGGTTCGACTGTATGCAGGTCTGGCATCATGTAAGAGGAGACGTGAGGAGGATCGAGTGGTCCACATAATTAGCATTTAGACTATTGTTCTTAACGCATGTCTTGGTTGGCTGCATTGGTTTCATTGCGCGCCCCTTCTACTCCCCGTGACTTATATGAGCGGCGACATCAAGAAAGGTTGGAAGTGGATTCCCATTTAATCCAGCCACACACACACTCGCAGCGCTGGTGTCATCTACTAATGCGCCCGTGCCTCAAGAGGGATGTGAGAAGAATCAAAGAGGCCAACATAATTAACACTACGAGCGAGCGCAGAACGAGTTGTCCTTACGCGCATAACTAGGCCTATAGTTGGAGAACCTCTTCATATAAATTGCAGCAAAATACCAAAAAATACACTTCAAAATCCAACTTTGTCCCAGTGGGAATCCTTTCATCCTTACTCCAATCAGCCTCCCGGTGTGGTAGCCCGACAGCAGGGGGCAGAGCTGAGCTGGAGAAAAGCCTCCGCCGTCAATGACCTTTGCCGCAGTGAGAGCAGCGCCACTTGTTGAATCCTTGTCCTGATTCGACGCCTCTTGAGGTTAACAAAATGCGCCATCAGTAGCACTTGCGTTTACGCACAGGGATGGAGCGTTGCGTCAGTTGGCGTCACAAACTCAGCACCAGCCTCGCACTTTTAAAACCCACCTGCGAGATCCAGAGATTCACCCGCTGCAGTTAAGCCAACAAAGATGAGAAGGTACAATCCCCAACCAAATGAAAAGACCATTGCCAGTGGAGGAAGAAGCAGGCTATTTCAGATATGCACTGAGTATGAGCAGGTCTTCTTCTCAAATCAAAAATAAATTAAAAGGTGCTCTAGGCTGATGTTGTTGCTTTGCCTGGAATGTCCCACAGCATGGCATTAAACTGTACTATATGTATGGACCAGTAGGTAACGCCACCAGGCCAAGATATACTGTAGGTTACATCTGTGGAAAAGCGACCTTGTTCATAAGAATGCATGCTTTTTAAGATAATTTGAGCAATAAAAACAGCTGCTATGAAGTCAATGCAAGATGGATATGTTTAATGGCATACTGTGGAACATTCCAGCGAAATCAGGAAGCACTGCCTTCTTTTACAGGCTGCACCTTTATTACAGAATTGTTGTAAGATTTATTGATTGAAAGACCTGGTTTGGTTTTACCACAAGCATTAATTGTAGCTGCTACCCTACTATTACTGTTAGCAGCACGTTGAGCAATATGCCATTAAAATCATATCATAATTTTTTGGAGCTGAGAGATCCCAGTCTTTTTGAAGTTAGTATGGGTATATGTCCTTATTAAGAGAACATCTGACAACACTTTACTGTGATTGGTTAAATCCAGCTCCAGCTCAGAACCTGACAGAGACTGACCAATAGGAGAGGTGGATGTGTTTTTATCATATAGATGAATTACACAGAGAGCAACTAAACCACAGTATGACAATATCACCAAAATAACACATTGTCACAGGGATCACACCTCAATATGTCCTAGTAATAGGCAAGGTTATTTGTTTACAATTTGTACACACAGTAATTCAAAATGCTTTACAGACATTAAAACCACAATACAAACAAACCAAAAAATTTCAGTATAGTTGATGCCAGAACTCTTGATCGTGCTCAATTATGCGTAAGGGGAGCCATTCCTGATCTGATTAGGCTTTCTAGAGATGGGAGAGGCCATGGGTGAAGGTGAGGAGGAAAAAGAGAGTGAAGAGTTTTTAGAGGGAGAAGATGTAGCAAAGAGGATCCAGAGCAGGTCTGTGGCAAGAGGGGCAAACCTCTGCTGGGTCTATGGCCTGTGATGAGGGCCACACACCTCTCTAAGAAGGCTAATGATAATTTATCGGATATTACTGATATAGAGCAAAAGAAACATTCAATTCTGTTAACTGGACAAAAAGTTTTCTCTGCTCATCCAAGAGTCTTCATTTCCAGTCAGACTGCTGGTGGTTGCTTATATGTATCTGAAGAGAGAAACTATCTACATTGAAACTAACACACCTATTTGTAAACAGTTTCTGTTTGTTGGCTAGGTCTATTGAAATATACTAAGTGTGAACTATGCCTGAGTCATGTTTTGAATAATCCTTCCCTAATGGGTACTCTCAGCCTATTAGCATACTGGCTGTCACTATTGTTTTCCTTGTTTTGATTTAGGTCTGATGATGGAGTTATAAATTATTACTGATGTTTTAAAAATAATGTACCTTCCCATTTGATACACACTCTCTCAATTTAAAATTCTAACGAAAGCAAGACGAGGCCACTGCTGTCTCATTGTATTGTAAGTAGAGGCGTTGTGTGAAAGGCAGTTATTAAACCTTATAAAGTCATCTTGTTGTTCGACTTTGACATGAAACGAAAAGCCCAATCACTATAATTGCAGTATTTGTGATCTGTAATTCCTGGTGTCACTCTTGTCTTGGCACAGGGCCTGAGCAGCTAGCAGGTGCATTGCGACACATTCCTCTCTCCATAATGGCTTCCCCGACCTGTCCGTCTGACATTTATGCAGAACAACAGGCCCTGGTGCGTATGCGTGATAATTAAAAGCATCTACTAGCCAGCCTTTTCACATCTCCTCCAAGGATCCAAGCTCTCTGCCCACGGGGGAGTTTTATTTTTAGCTCCCTTGGTCTTTGATTAAAATATGACTCCCACGTTGACCTTCACACCTGCTGCTACGTCGCCAAGTCCCCAGGAACAATCACTTGATAAAATATAAAGAGCCACCCCTAAAAACTATAATCAATCCAGTGTGAATGGCCTCTGTGACTTGCAGAGGAGACACTTAATCTTTAGGCTAACCTATATTGCATGCCATTACCTCATATGCTGTAAGTGCGTGTGAGGAGCATTCATTCAGTCTCTCTGTCTCTGCTCTGTCGCCTCCTCCCCTCTCTGTAGCGTGACAGAAAATAATTGAAGTTTGGCAGACCTTGGATTGATGAGAAGGATCGACCAAAGTGATCCGAAGTAGGAGGAGGTGACGGGAATTGGCAGGTGATAAATGGGCACAAAAAGGGTATGAAAAAGCAGCAAAGAATAGCACCTGCACCATCTCCTTGTCCATTTTTTATTGTATTCATTACTGTAATGGATGAACACAGCCACAGAAATACACTCCCCGGGTGTCCAGATGAATTAAGGCCGAACGTCATCGATCCCCTGTGGGTTGGGGACATGTGTAATCTCAGAATGCATTTTGTTTTATTGTTTATCTAGCTTTGCATATTCTCAAAACAAGCTTAGCAAATTTGCAGCACCAAGATTTGTTGCTTGGTTAAACCCACAGTGAAATCCTCCGAATAAGATTTATAGTCGGGTCACCTCTCCCGCCTCTGTGTCTCAGGTCAAACTCAGATAGAGCCATGCAATCAGGTTCAGTTATTTCAGTGATGGGAAACTCACAAACTCATAGGTGATCGATCATTTAGAAGAAAATAAAACTTCTCTCACCTCAGATTAATTGTGTTCAGTGCTTTTTCAGTCTTTTTTACTCATAAACTGAGTATTTGTTTTGATATGAGTGGATCAGATTACATATCTTTGTATAGGAAAGGTACGTAGTCTGGCCAGGCAACAATATTTCTTAAAAATTGAGCTTTCAGTGTAATTAATATTCATACACAGTGCAGCATTCTTCAAGCACTATTAGAACTGAAGTTGCACAGGTTATTTTAGTTATTGCAAAATTGCTGTCTCCTTTCTCAGGTCGCTAAGGCAAGTTATCTGCCCTAGTGTACACTGATTTTCATGTTACACCAGATGTTCTTCCTTACACATCCCTATTTATCCAAGCTTGGAACTGACACACAAAGTCCACTGGCAGGTGATGTCATATGACTGGATCCAAATTAGCTGCTACTTCTTCTGCTGCTGCCAGTTCTCAAAACTATCTCAGAACTACTGCTTGCATGCGGGAACATTAAATCCTACTTTTTATTGTAATATTTGTTTCCCCTCCCTTCCGAGAACCCAGAGAATGTGTAGCCTCACCACGGCTTTGACAACACAACATAGAATGATAGTTATTTCAGTGAGGGAAATTGCAATCCCATCGCTGTTATTATCTTACACAACCACCTCCAATCCTCATCAAATCAGAACTGATGTCACACCAAATGTCCTTTTGTTTGGTCCCAAAAATGATTGAATAAGACAGGAAGCTATTCCATATTAGAGCAAAATTAAATGTTAAATTTTTTTGCAGTAATCACATAACAATAATCCCTTCTCCACTGAAGGTTTACTGTACAGTGCATAAATGTCACCCGCTTTTGCAGTGGGGATGAGAAATGGTAAGGAGGGCTACTTATAAAAAAAACCAAAAAAAAAAACCCAACAACAACAACACGCTTTTTAAACATAGTGGAACCTACTTGTATCCTTTATAAAGGTTAGTGGCGCATGTGGGCACAAGGGCTGCCTTTGTAATGCGACCTTATTAGCATGCATGTGGCTGTGTCATGTTGCGAGGGTGCTACTACATCCACGCCTGTCATAAAATCAATAAGCCATCCGCCGAAGGTTTTACCAATAACTCATATCAGGCTTTGTCACCAACTCAGTTCAAGGTCTGACTCCTCAAATTGTTTACAACATGAAGAATCTCTCAGTGTTGCTTGGGTGTAAAAAGAAAAAATAAATTGCCTAATTATACAGTCAGCTGGCCTGCTTTTTTAGCACATATGCTAAAACCGGTGTTCCTTGTTTCTGTTTTTCTCCTTCCTCCTTAACACGCCCCGTTCCTGGCTGTGTCTGAGAATTGTTCATAGTTTTAAAGGATCCTTTTGAATGTTTGTTATGATACTGGAGCTCTCTTGAAGTGTGTGCGAGCAGAGCCATGCACAGATACGGCAGAGGTTCAAACACACACACAAAATTCCCACTCACACTGTTTCAATATCAAGGCTTTTTCTAGGTCACCATCACAGTGTGAGTGACTTGACAAGTTTTCATAAGCTTCAGAAGTTTGTGAAGGGATGTATTGGGTGCTGACAAATGACAGCTTTCAAATTCGTTTCCACCGTCTCTCCCAGTCAAATGGTGTTGCTTTATTAACACAAATTTCAATATTAACTTCAACCTCGTTCCAAGCCTGACAACTCATCATTGCACGAGCCTTTAGGTTACACATTCCCATCTTCTCCTGGTGCACTCATGTGAGAAAAGCAATGCATTTTCTCCACGAGAGCAAAGTTCAGGATCATTATAGAAATATCCTGAGCCTCAACATGCAATGAATGAACGCCTGCTTTCTGTTCTTCAGCTGTGCCTCGGTAAAAGCCCCTTTAACACAATGCCCGGCTGGGTCCAACGCCATGGCGATGATGCGTGAGTATGCATGTGTGTATCCAGTTCATAGCTGTGGGGGTGCATCTCATTTGTCATGGCCAGATTGAAGAAAAACCTGAGCTTGATAGTGAACTCCAACAGCTGCAACATCTAGGAAAAAAGATTACAGGACGTTGCTGTTACACAAGTCTATTTGACTACAACCAGGTATCCAGTGTCTACCACAAAAGCAAGACGAATGCACTCTGAAACAACCACCTTTGCTGCATGTCAGGCTTGATTTAAGCTGATTCTCTAACACCTAATTGGTAGGCAGGTGTATGTGGGATACTGTTACATTATTTAGGCTGTGTGGTGAGACAGGCGTGGTATTGGGGCTGCAAAATTAATCACAATAAAAATCGCAATTCCTCCACAATCAACAAAGTATCCTGTCTAATTAAAACTACTTGCCATGTTGTTTAAATCCGTACAAAATTGTTCTGAAATGTGATCCTTGTATTAATTTGTCAGGTCTTATTTCGGTCTTTCAGTCAAATGTGAACTTTGATCAAATTATTAAAACAAAAATTGCAATGACAGCCAGAAAAATCCCCATTAGATGTTTTTTTTTTTTTTTTTTTCCTAAAACGTTCAGCCCCAGGTTGTATCCTCTGCAAGTGATGGCTGAAATTGCAAGACAAACTGTTTTCACTCCAGTCTTGTCTCTTCACAACATGGCAAACTCATGGGAGGGCACTGTCACCTTGGATTAAAGCATCTTGTGAATAATGCCCCTCTGCACATGACCGCCTCTGAAGGGTATAGCATTAATACGCCACATCCGTTTGTGCAGAGTGTAGAACAATTATTAGAAGTCGTTCAGGCCCGCTCTCCCTATGTGTTTGTTGGAGCTTTTTATCACATTGAGTTTATTCATGTGAAAGAGGAAACCCTATTTGCACTGTTCCACTGTACATAGTGACATCCATGACTGTATAACAATGACAAACATCTCCTGCAGGGGTGCTATTAACCTACTTAGAATGTAAAGAAAGACTAGGTTGTATAGGTAAGAGTCATCATGTTCTGCTTGTTAAATTTCATTTTTGTGGTGAAAAATAGCTCATGGAATACTTTCGCACAACTTATACAGGCAATAGATAGTGAAAAACAACAGAAATTAGTTGCAAAGTGTGTCTAAATGCACATCAAATAGGTTATGTGCAAATATACTAAGCATCTGTTACATCTCTCAGACAAGGTCACGCTTTTTAAACTCTAGTGATATGATTTTGGCTCATTTCTGTTACACTAGCAGGTTATAGTTGTTACATGTGACATTACGAGCCATTGTTTAGACTGCAACCAGCTATTTCCCTTTTATGGATAGCTTATTTAACAGAGATAATGCTGAATAGATCGCGGATGTCATTTTGCAATTGGCCCACAGCTGTATCCTGATGTCAAGAATCATTAAAAAACAAAGAATCTATTAGCAGTCCCAGTTGTTTTAGATGTAAATTACATCATTATGTATTCAATAAGTTCATTAGTAGTGCTGGTTATCCTTTAGGCCTATAACGCTAAAATAATTGCTTTGTATCAGGTAGCACCATAATATTAAGTTAAATCAAATTGAATTGAATTAGGTCAAGTGTAGTAAATATTCTTAAAGGCACATTTAATGTAAGTTTTCTGGTGATGGCTCCACCACCTGCATCCGTGGAGGTGTTCTATCTGGTCCATCTTCCATTTATTTAAAATATGAGCTTGAAAAACATGCATTTTAACTGAGAGTGGGAAAGCCTCTCCCTCTCCACAGATCTAACTGCTAACTTGGCTTGATGGCATGACCTGCTTGTGTCTGGGGTGATTTAAGATAAACGCCAATGCCATACCGTGGAACACTCCAGGCACAGCAGTCTCTATAGATGCCACTAGTAGGTGCTGTTCCTCCTCCAGAAAAGTTCCATAGTGCACCTTTAATATGCATTTTGGTGTATGACATAACATAACATAAACATGGCATAAACACTAATATAAATAATCTGGAATTATTTAACTTTTTGATATTTATGGAAACACAAACATCCATCTGACAGTGTGACATCATCATATATTTTTAACAGAAAATAATGAATGAAATGTTGAACTTTTTCCTGTTATAGCTTACTGTTTTGCAGACTATAGCGTGTTCTCATGTTTTATAAATCAGCATAACGTAGTAAATGTTTAAATAACATGTGTTCCGTGCGCCCAGAGCTCTGTAAGGCTCAAGTGTTTTGTTTTGTTTTTTCTGTTTTTTAATAGGAGCACGGAGGATGTTAAACTTTATTGACTCCCAGGAGACCATCTGTCTCTCTTTAGCAAACAGCCAAATCTGTTGACTCTGATCTGGACTTAATTCGTGTAAGACACAGGGAGGCGCGTGGTAAATGGTGCCTTGAAAGCGCGCGCATTGAAGGGTCATCAGTTTAACTCCACTTTTTTCTTATTATTCGACGTGCCTTTTTCACGCAGCGTCATGACTGTGACTGGAACCCCGAATTAGAATGTGGAACGCAGTTGTTGCATAATTAACTGTGCAGAGGAAGAGTTATGGTCCTACGGCCGGATACTCAACAAACCCAAAAGCCCGAGTATCACAACGTGGGCGGCGCGTGGTGAGAGAGGACACTCGCTCACTCACCATCCCGCTGCACTGTACACTCAACTCACACGGACAGCAGCACGGAGAGAGGGATGTGAGACGCTCAAGGAAGAAGATACGACTTACTGACTGCCTAATGTCTGCAAACCGGGCATGTAAAAGGAGTTCACCCGCGACGTGATCCCATATTTCGGATTTAGTTTCCTGTAACGTAAACTGGACAAGCGCGCTTCGTTTCAGTGAGACAGGACACTCCATCATCATCCTGGGAGACATCAAAAACCCACTTTCACTATTTCGTTTACTTTAACCGAATGACATTGCACGTTTAAGTCGTTTTAAATGTTTTGTCGCTACTTTATTGACTCCAGAGAGAGGCGGAAAAGGCGACTGTAGACACTGGGCAAGATTGTGTTTGCATTAAGAAGAAATGTGAAAGACACTAGAAATGCGTCGCAAATGGATCTATGTTCTAGGGGTAAGTGATTAATTTCATCTACTGTCAATGCTGTTTGGTTTTAACTTCAATCAAAGCTGGCATAGGGAGTTGAGATTGGTCATTAGGTGCGTTATTAACCAAAGCAATCCAGGTGCCAGTTTTAATCAGTCCCTCAAATCCCTGTATCAACAAAAGTGTATAGTAACGCACGCAGGGAGCTTAGTGATGCTTGGTCCCCATTGTCCTATAAAATTAGATCTGCATCGCGTTAAACAGCGAGAAAATGCTTATGTGGCCAATGCTTGTAAACAGTGGAGCGTGAGGATGTACTTGGGGAGAGCAAGACGCACGACAAGTGACAGTACTGCGAAAGCACGGAGAGGCTGAGGGAGGGAAAAGCGTGGATATGGGACACCCAGGATTTAAGGAGACGTGTTAATTCAGCAATCTAAGCCCTTTTTTATCCCAACTTTCCCCCCCATGGAATTACTGTAGCCTATATAGGGCAGTGGCCAAGTTCAGATATAACTTTAAATCCATCTCTTTCCCTTTCCTGGTTGAGGTTATTGTCTGCTGTAGTTATATGACAACTGCAAATCTAAAATCTATGTGTGCTGTGTTGAAGTTTATAGCCTATGTTGTTACGGATACCTGGGGTTCATTATTTCACCCATAACTCCCGCTGTACAAACTGCAGTACTAAGAATAGCTAAGAATCTTCACATTTCTACCTCTTTTTTTTTTCTTCTTCATCTTCAAATGGCCCTCCCAGCCTCCCTGCTATTCCCCATTGTCAAGATTTAAGACCACACTGCCTTCCTTCACCCCTCCTCTGCTCTCTCACTGCTTATGCTCCTGGCTGAGGTCAAATATATGATGCCCCTTTATGAATCTCTCCAGTCCTTACACATTCTTTATGCTATATCGATTTACACCGCCTTGGTTTCTATACGCTTTAATTACTTGCGAGGTAAGGGCTTTTTCTACGCTACTGTACCATCATGATACCTGTAATGCACTTGGTGAGCGTAAAATGGGGCCAACGAAGGCGTCAAGATCTCATCTCCTGCGTGAAAAAAAATCTGGAGCAAACTGAAATGTTTTAAGACTTGATGGAATTTTCATACAAAGTGCTGACTGACAAGGTTGGCACATTTCCTGGGAAAAAAAAGGTGCTCTTTCAATTAACCTTATCTTCATTTTCTGCTCTGCTTCCTCTATTGCATTATTTATTGGCAGGTTAAGTGAAAAATGCAACATTGACTTTAGTGGCCATGTTCTGTCCTCCATAGGGAATACCCAGTGAGTATAGATTCAAAAGTCAAGTGGAGTAGCTGGTTTCGTTCTCCTATATGCAAATTGTGTGGCGTGGATCAACATCTTAAGTTTTGTGAGAAATGCCATAGACACAAGCTGCCGAGATGCATTTAGTAAATCTTTCTAGCATCAGCGTGACCCCCTCCTCCCTCATTCTTTCAAACGATTGGACATTTTTCAGCATTTTCTCATCATCTTCGGTTGTAAGAAATCCAGAGGAGATCAAAGTGTGTGGATGAAATATTAATCCTAGCATTGTATTCCCTATGGTTGGCTGCACTGTCACTTAAATCAGCCACAAATGGGCTCCTCTTTTTCTGTTTGTGTAAATATGCCAATTGGCATCTCAGTGAGAAATTATGCTGGGAAATTATGTTTTCAATGGAAACTGTTATTTTGTTCTTGCAATTATTGTCACAAAAACCATCAAGATTTTGTTTTATTATTCATTACTAAAATTATAGTCAGACAACAGTGAAAGCCTTAATTTTGTTGTGTCCATTGTTATATGTATATATATGAGTATGTAATCTGAACGAGAAGTGGGACATAAATAACCAAATTAAAAAGCACTTTACATTTAGCTTTATTTTTGACTTAAAGAAGACAATCTATAACACCTGTGGATCATTATGTTATACTTTGGACATTTAAAATTCCAATATTGATCTAAAACAACTTAATAAAAATAAACTTGGAATCGATTCCCACCTGGACAGCTGCAGATCACACTAGCGAGTAGCAGATATTTTTTAATTTGTGCCAAACTGTATCACAGGTTAAGAAAATATAATTATAAAACAAGTAAGTAAAAGAAAATTGTGAAAATGTGGGTTAAATCGCTCAAACATGCATGAGTTGTGCTAAATACTTCTGAGTGAGGTGATGAGAAGGAAAAACAATTATAACATGGCTAAAAGACCATTTTACAAAATAAATTCCTTGAAAGAATTGCAAATGACAATGGCCGTGTTACGCGGCTGTGTAATGAGGTCTGGTGAAAAGAGAACAAAAGGTTCTGCCACGTACTGTCTTCGTGAGACAACCCACAAAACCTGAGTCATAATTACTTATACCGGTAATAATGAACGAGAAATTTCTGCCACTTAAATTCAGAACATTTTTGACAATTATGTTCAGGATTATGAATATGATGGAACTAAAAATAGACATCAATGTGGTTAAAATGACTCACTAATCACGTTTTTTAAATTTTTTTTCACTAGAGAAACGTATACTTATACTTCCGTCAAGACATGGATTTCAGGTACTTGTTTATAGGCGCCATTTTGTGAACTCTTCACTATTCAAAAAATAAAGTGCTTGATTTTGAATTACTATGGCAACAGTCAGTACTTTTCTTTGAAACCCATGGGTGGTTAGGGGCACAAAGTTTTCTTAATAAGCAAAGTTGTAATTATAACAGCCAAACCTTGTACAATGTAATATCTCTTTGTGTGAATTATTTTCTTTTTGTCATCCAATTTTTATTTAAATTCTCCAACTTTGCAGTCTCAACCTCTTGCTTCATAGACTTATCATTTCCAATCTTTCAATGCTTAATATTATACTTATCGCAGTTTTAAAAGAACTGCAATCAGCTCTATTCAGATTCTGTCTGTGCAAATACAATTACCTAATGTGGTGTCCTGATTATGTGCATTATTTAGAGATGTTCTTGCTTGCATAGATGCAAAGGAGGTTAACAGTGGGCTAGAAACCCATCTCTGAGGAGGACAATATTGCCTAATTTCAGGTTCAAATGGTAATTGTTGTATTCAAACATGATTTAACCTTGTATCTATAAACATGAAAGCTCACTGACAGAGGACACAATTACAAACTACAAAGTAATCTCAATTTAAGAAGCAGTATCTTGTAAATGCATTCACCACCAGAAGCTCAAGGACAACAACAACAATACATGTCTTTCTCTGCATATGTGGGGCATTAATGAGAAGCATTATCCCAATTCAAATGAAGTCAGAAAGCACAGTGTAAAGTATATATAAAAACTACTGCACATCAGAATCATTTTCTCAATAGCTCATTTTGCGTCAGCAGCAGCAACACATCTCACAGTTGATACAAAGACTACAAAAACATCCACATTGAAATGCACTGAATGTTTTGTGCCAACAGGGATCTAATATTGAAGTGACATTTTAGAAAGGCAGTGTCTGTTTTCATTAGTATTTTAAATTTGGTGTCCAGTTAAGTAATCGTGACCAAGATCCTAGCTCAAGATCTGGAGAGGGGTCCCGGGGCATTTCACTGCGGTCACCCACTGCCTGTAGGCACTGGTTGAAGGGTGCATCAAATGCCAAGGACACATTTCCATTTGGGAAAACAAGCAGCATTGTATTCAAATAATTCAAAGGCGCACCATGTAACTGTTCCAGCCAGGGGTCCACCAACTGCTTGTCTATATGGAGATGTTATTGCTTTTCCTGTAATGTTCCACAGTATAACATTAAACTCCTCCATCTCCAAACAGAATAAACCAAGTTGCAGGTCTGATCAGTGGAGACTGAGAGAATGCATGTTTTCAAGGTATTTTGGAGCAATAAAAACACCTGCAATTTAATAAAAGAAAGATAGATTGTTTAATGCTATACTGTGGAACATTCCAGGCTAACCAATAACATCTCCATGGAGCATGTAGCAGACCTCCACAAGAAAAATTACATGGTGCACCTTTAAAAACATTGCACACACCAGAAAAAAATCTAAGTTTATATTATTCACAGTGACACTTGAAATTATACAAAGTTAAAAATGGGGGTATATTTTACGCTTTGTTCCAACTTTCTCTGTTTGGGGCTTGTCCAAAAACATCATCCATTCTAGCCCCTTGTGTGGTTTTACAATGGTGTTTTGCTGTGATGTGATTTATGGACTGTGCCACCCCTTTGGGACTCTTGTCTATTTGCAGGTGTGGGCTATCGTCTGCCTGCTGCCTCTGGGCTGCTCTGCACAGCTGACATGTGAAGCTCTGCTCCTGCTTGCAGGGAATCTCTCATGTAAGTATAGACCCAACATGTGTGAGCTGAACCTTTGTCATCCCAAAGGCTAGCCTTTGATCACAGTTAGAGTGATTTTTTTCAAATGCCACCAACTCCTGACTACAACCTTTCACTGCAAACATAGAAGTGAACTTATGAATTGATTTTTTATTCATTTCCAAAGTCGCACAAGGCCCGAAATGTCAAACCTTCATTTCCACTTTTTGTGGGTATTGGCCAAGTAACTACAGCTTACAGGTCCTACATTAAACACAGACTCATGTGAACTTTAAGACATGTTATGATGACTCAAAAACATAACTGGAGATGTGTTTCATTCACACATGTTTGAGTAACCCTGCATTATTAGTCTGTCTACATCTCCAAAGCTCAACATCCTCTGTTCCACCTTGTGATGTCATGAAGTGGTAGTTTTCGAGTTAACAGCTGCCTTTTACATAGCAAAGGATGAAATTCAGACGTGGACGACTGAGGCATTATACAGACAGCTGCCTTTTACCTTTTGTTCATTAGAAATGGGCAATTCCAGGGCTGAAATTATTCAAATGATTCTAATGAAGGTGTATTCAGTAAAAAACACAGTGGAGCACTAACTGTGTTACCACATGACATCACAAGGTGGAACAGAATGTTTTCAATTTGAGAGAAGAACTCAGCCTAAATATACAGTTTGTGTGTTAAACATGTGTGAATGATACAAAACACAACCCCATGTATGTTTTTGATGAGGAAACAACATTATATCATAGATCAGAAAATAGCCTAATATGGTCCCTTTAATAAACAATTGGTTTATTATTAATTCAGTATTTTTCATTCTTTATTATGACTATTAACAGCGTAATTGTTAGAAAGTATTACAGCAGAATCATTTCCATTTCTGTAGAATGTAAAAACATGGCAATACTTGGCAGAGCTTCTCCAGACGTCATGTGATTACAGTAAATACATATGAATGGTGTTTATGCAATTTTCCCCTTGTACACAGTTGAAGTGGCTTTTTAAGTCGCTATTAAATATGAGTTATTTAGTGTTACACGCAGCTTGTTGGGAGTTGATTTTACACTTGAATGCCAAAAACTACTAACACGTAAGAGTTCAGAAGGTTAGCCATTTTGTTTTGAGAGTTACTTATTCATATACTGTTACCAGGCAGAGGCAAATTAAACAGAAGACACTAACTGCACTAAGCAAACCAATACAAGTTTGTGAACAGATTTTCAATAGCAATGAGGTGCGCTTGGAAGAAATCAAAGTCTACTGGGAAAATTAACTAGTCAAATATCTGATCCAGTAGAGGCAATTGCTTTTTTCTTTGTAAAAATATTCAATTTCTCAAGAATAACTGTTCTCCTTTCTAGTTTTTCACACAGGAGTTAGCACGAGGAGGTACATAGCTTCAATCCTGCAGCACGTCAAAGCTAAATATGATAACTAACATTGACACAGTATCCTTGAGTCCATAAATACATTTTGCTTAGCTGCTCATTTGTGATTTCACTGTATTTCTCTGGGGGAGGGGGGGGGACTTCATATTGAGTTGGTATGTGGTAATAGCATTTAATATAATAATTGCTAATTTGATATAATAACAATCTAGAGAAATGAATGAAAGTATCTGTATTTATTTTTCCAAACCTTCCAGGACAAAACACATAAATGACGTAAGCCCCTCCTTTTGTATGAATGAGGATGAGGATCAGAAAGGAGGTTGACACAGATTGGCTGCCATATTTCTGCCATGGAAATGTGGCAGCCCTGGGGCAACTGTGACCACAGAAGAAGAAACATAATTGGATCACGACACTGTTTTAAAGCTATGACTGGAACATCTTCACAATACATTTAGCTTGCAGTGGCTACAATACTGGCATTACATTAACTGACTCTGGGTGCATTAACATGGCCAGTAAAAACCAGATAACTAGAATAATAAGATGTGTTTACTAGACATCAACCAATATGGGTTTTTCATGGCCGATACCGATTGTTTAGAATACAGGGAAACTGCATGTAACTATGCAACTATGTCAATCTGTCTCGTGTTTACATGCACAAAAGAAGTGTGATTATCAATAAACACCTGGTGACATATGGATTTTTAGAGTAACTATTGTATCTTAAAGACAAAGCACAATTCATTTTAAAATAACTTTGCCCTTTTTAAAATCAGGACAGGTGTGAACAATCAGATTACTCACGTCATATGTTGCTGTTTGACATTTCAATCATCTGATAACATAAATCAGATAATAAGCAGCTCGTTGGTGCGCATGTAAACAAAGCCACTGCCATGAAACCACACTTGTATGTAAAAATATGTATTTTTTAAATGCAGGATCTAGTTATAATTCCCATTGGCCTTGGGGTGGCTGAGCTCTTCCTGAATGATTAGTGCCACAGTAATAGGGCGACCCCAGGGCACGTCTGGGCACATATTTGCTGCTATGGTCGTGTTATTGCTCGGGGAAAGGTCTGTCACCAATGTTTACTGTTGCCCTTTAATGCTCTGTCGTTGTGGCTCTTAAGCTCAATCTAATGAGATTTTGTAGCCTCTGAAAGATGTGTTATAATTGATGAAATCTCTCCTCCCACAGCACAAACCTTGGTTGCCAACTGGAGCCTTACCCTGCCCAATGTGTCGAGCACGTGGACAGGTGAGTTATACAGCCTAATTTATAATTTATTATAGAGCTTTAGATCAAACGTCAACATCAATCAAGTGCAAAACGTCCATTGAAATGGATTAGCTAAAGTATGTAAAAAGTAAACAAAAGAGCCTTGTCAAAACACTTTTGAATTAATGCCATATTTAGTATTTAGCATTTTAAAACCTCTTTTCATTTAACATGAAGCTATTTGAAGTAGTTCCTTGATGTACAGCGCTTTGAGGGCCTCGAAGGTGCAAAAGCGCTTTATAAAAATGTGACCATTTACCTAGTATAAGTACTATTACTACAAAATAGTATTACCAAAGTGGGAGTACACTAGCTGGGCTTGTTCCTATAGCCCACTAAAAACAGTGGCCATGGATATGCCAACAAAGAGACACACGAAACAACTATAATTTATTTACAAAAACAAACAGAAAGTTACTTGTACTACATTTACTACTTAATACGAGCTGTTATGGTCAAAACCTCTTTTCAATTCATATTTTTATCACTAAGAATCAATTTATCAGTTAGTGACATCCAAACCCACTAATACAAATTGGCAACAACCCTTAAACATCTATATTGGTCTGGCATCAGTAGTACTACTAATACAACTACTGTGATTCACTGTACTGCATACTGTTGCTGGTAGCACTAGTACTATAATTCTGCTCCTTCCACTATTAGCATCAGTAAAAATATCTCTTGATTGAACTGAATTGTTTTATTTGGAAAATGCTCTCTGGAATTCATTTCCAAATGTACCCATCAGTCTCTTAGATTAACTAGCTGGATACAGACCACCTTAATATATGTGTGGAATGTGTCGATTTGGATCTCAGCCATTACATGCTTTAGAGAATACCCCTCGGAGGGATGTAAATTTGATGTGAACCACGATTAGGTCGAACTTCAAAGCCAATAACAAACAATGCTAGAAATAGATTTGATGCTTTGCCACATTAGCAATTTTCACAGGGGCTGATCATTAAAACTGCATACACAACAAACACAATTCATTCAGGCCACAATTTATGACCAACAACAGTGCGGCATTATGGTATTTTTCCGGTAGCTATAAACAGCCCAAAGTCATTCCAATAATGTAGACTTGACATTTCGCCATAGGCTCTGGACCTTATTGTGAGATCTACATCGATGGCATTGGCACGTGCTGGCCCAGGAGTAACGCGGGGCAAATGGTGGCACGACCCTGTCCAGAGATGCTTTATGGCGTCAGATACAACACCACAAGTAAGTCTTCTGCTTCTGCTGCTGTCAGACTCCCATAAACAAGAGCTAGTGTTCACGTTCTACAATTTAATTATGTCATAACTTCAGATGGAGGGCAGGGCTATATAACGCTATGGAACATTCACGTTTTTTAAAAGAAATATCCGAAGTTTTGATCCAGAAATGTTAAACCTTATTATTTGTTATTGATGGCCCTGTACTTGAACTGAATTTTATTTTTTTCCCAGGACATATATGCTGAATAAGCAGCTTGAAGTCAAAATAGGTCTGCTGTGTACTGTCTGCTTGTCTAATTGTAAAGCATTTCATTGTCCGAGTATCAGGAAGGGCACTATTAGCATGCTAGATGTTGTTACAGGAATCCAGCTTCTGATAGTTGTGAAAAGCGCTGAATAATTAGGATGCTTTGAATTCATGTGTGAGGAATAACTTTGGACCACGGCAGACCTTAAAATGAACTAGTTTTGCTTTTCTCATTTTTAAGACGGTAAAAATCGGGTATAGTGGCTTTAAAGTCCTTTCCATTGCCTTTGTAATGGCAGCTCTTTCTGAAAAAATAATTTCACTTTTATTATTTATACCGACAGAGAAGATGTTGAACTTTTGCCAGTTTTAGTTTCATACGGACAATATAAACCAGGTCAGGAAATCTGCAATATGACAATTAAACAGCAAATTCAACCTGTTCTCCAACTCAATTTTAAACTAAACAGAGAGAAAAAAAAAAGATTTGATGTTTATTTCTTCCAACGCCAAGCTGCTCGGCTACCCCCCCCGGGGCCAATCTTGTTTACGTAATTGTTTATACAGAAAATTAGCATGAGAGCATACAAATTAACAAGGCACATAAAAGTGTAAAAATCGTTTTTTGGAAAAATGTAGGACTGAGCTGAATAATAGGCCACAAACAAAAATCCTGAAATGAAAAATGAATTACTGTGGAGAATGGTGCGTAATAATATGAAGAATAGGTTAAAATTGCTAAATGAGCCACAAAAAGTCATTGCCGGGGCTGTTAAAATGATGGAAGCCTATTTTGGTTGCGGTCTGGTAAACTTTAGACACCCTTCTGTGAAGTGTCATAACCGGTTCTAATCATGATAAATCACTGTCAGATCTTATCGCCTTTAATCACATTCATGTTGAACAATGAGATATTGTGACCCCTGTGTGGTCCAGACACAAGATTTTAAACCCACATGTAAATAAGTATGTTATGAATTACCTAGTGGTTTAAACCTGAAGCTATTTTTATGGAAAATAGTAACAAGCACCTGTATTTATCCAATCTTAAGATTTTTTATTATCTAATGACATTGCTCTATTACTACTAGTACTACTACTACAACTATTACTACTATTACTGCTGCTACTACTACCACTACGACTACTACTTATTGTTAACAAAATACTACTATACAAAATACTTCAACACAAAATAATAGTACTACTACTAATAATAATAGTAATTAATAGGAATGAATAGTAATACTGCAACTACTTCTACTTCTTCTACTACTACTACTACTACTAGTACAACTACTACTACTGCTCTGGCTATTGTTATTGCCACTGCATATACTACTTCTTTTTAAGTCTTGAGTGAATGCATTTTTCCTTCAAGATTGATTTCAGGTAAAAGTTATTGCAGTAGAGGTAATAGTTAATTAGTAATAATAATACTTAATACACATCCAGTCTGATTATTGTTGTTCAACCTGATACTTTTACCCTTGTGTTGAGAACCGCAAACCCAAATATGTATGCTCTGGTAGTAATAATGATCTTCTCGGGTTTCACCTAAGTGCTTATAATTTATAGCGTCGATTCCCCTGATCTCCCAAGGTGCCTCTTTAAATTAGGGAGATGTTATGTGTTGATTTACGAACAGAGATTAATTAATGCGTAAAATCTGCTGTAAATATTGTGGATAGTGTCTCGTCAACCTTTCATTCAACTACACTGCACATAGACAGGTACCAGCCGTGCACAAACTCAACCTCTTGGCAACATCTAAAAGGCAACGATGCGTATCTATTTAGGGCACTGCGGCACTCCGAAGGTAAACAATGGCCTAGCGCTGCATTGTAAACCCATTTAGCTTACATTTATGGGATAAAACCGGCGCTGGGTAAAGTACGCAGTTTTGTTACTTAAATAAAAGTACAGATACAGTGGCAACAAGTTAGTAAAGTAAAAGTATCACATGAAAAATCTACTTAAGTAAAAGTATTAAAGTATTTCACACAGATTTTCATAAAGTGTTGTTTGTTAAAGGTGCACTATGTAACTTTTCCGTTGATGGTCTGTCACCCTGGAGATGTTATTGCTTTGCTTTCAGTGTTCCACAGTATGTTTTTAAACTTATTTAACATTAATTTATTCACGTACTTTGAGGTATTTTTATTGCTCAGAAAGTCCTTGAAAGACATGCGTTCGTGCTGTCAGTAGGGTCTCCTCTCCACAGATCTGACCTGTAACTTGGCCTGGAGGCAAGGCACCTGCTTGTCCCCATTGATTTAGATAAGCTTAATGCCGTGCAGTGGAACATTCCAGACAAAGCAATTACATCTGCATGGTGACCACCCCCACCAGAAAAGTTACATAGTGCACCTTTAAAGTGTTAACCGTAGTGATATTGATTCCAAAATTATACAGATTTCAACAATACAAATTGCAGTACAAATCAGTTTTCTCTCATGAATTTTGTGTATTTAATTTGTTTTGCTCAAAGCTGGAACTCAAAAATTTTAGTCAGGATGTTTCTACGAACATTGTAAAAATAATCCCTCAAATCATATGAAAATACTTTTTACTTTTCGGTCCAGTTCAAAAATGTAACACAGTAGAAAGTACAGATACTGCTCTCAAATGTAGTAAAGTAAAATAAGTAATAATAATAAGTAAAATACAGATACCTGAAAATTTGACTTAAGTACTTTACTACTTTTACTTTATTGTTTTTCACCACTGGATAAAAGTCAGTAGAAAAATGTATGTTCTGGGTAAATTTATGTTTTAAGTCTCTTTAACGGTCTGTGCTGTGAGGGGATAAAGGAAGAGAGACAGGCAGTGAACCTGACCATAATTCTGCTTGATCCCCCCAGTAATATGACACTGCAAGCCTCATTTCACCTTGAGGATTAGCAACTATCTCTATTGAAGCATAGAGCCTAAAAGAAGGTTAAAAGCACTTTTCATTTGACAGTGAAGGTCAGCAGTCACCACCCAAGGGTCTAGTTGGTATAAAAGAAGACATATTGTGCTTTTGTCTGCTAAATAGTTATAATCTATGACACCCGTGGATCTTTATGTTATATTTTGGACAGTTTAAATTGCAATATTCATCTAAAGCAGCCTAAAGAAGAACTATTGTGCTTGCGCCTGCTTTTTAGTTATAATCTATGACACCCGTGGATCATTATGCTACAATTTGCATATTTTAAATTGCAATATTCATCTAAAACAACTTATTAAAAGAAAAAAGTCAGCTGATTTCCACATTAGAATACTGCTGTGCCCAATTGGAGCTGATGTCGCCGTAAACATCATAGAGAGCCGTGTAGCTGTCAGCCCCTCATAGGGACAGCTGCAGATCACATTACCGAGTAGCAGATTTTTGTTTTCATCTGTACCAAAATGACTACGCGACACTCCCGAATCCTACGCGTATCAATGACTAAGATAATAAAATAATAATAATAGAACGGAGTAAGTGGAGAGCGCTGCGCGTATGTTGGAGGGGGTGAAAACGAGGATAGATCGGCAATATGGCATCTTGAAAATAAGTGATCGAAGATTGCTCAAACATGCACGAATCACTCCAGATATAACTTTGAAAGATTAAATGAGAAGGGGAAACAACTGGTTAAAAGCCTTGAAAAGTCTATTGCTTGTCCAGTCATTACAACACCCATACTTTGGATAGTTGTAGATAATGCCAGCAAGCTGCAGATTTATTTTCTATCTTTGTGTTTTTTCCCATTTTTTCACATGTTATCACCATTTGAATCTGAAATAAGTACAGAGCAGTGGGCATGTTCCGATGGCAGTGAGAACGGGGATGGACTGGAGCAGTGAGGTCTGAAATGCAGAAGAATAAAGATTACTCAAGCATGCATGAATCCCTCTAAATGCCACGTGTGGGTAAATGAGAAGAGAAAACAATTATAAAAAGTTCTAAAAAGTCATTTTTGCATTATAGATCTCCTTTAAAGGTCCTATATAACACAAACCTGACTCTTGTGAGCTTTAAGCCATGTTAGAATGTTGTTACCTCCTCAAAAACAGACCTGGAGTTGTGTTTTGTTTCATTCACACATATTTGAGTAACACTTTATTAGTATTAGTCTGTCTACATCCAGAAGGCTTAAACTGCTCTGCTCCACCTTATGATGTCATGTAGTGGTAGTTTTTCAAGTTAACGGCTACACTTAACCTTTTATTTGGTAGAAATGAGCAATTCCAGGGCTGAAATAATCTAAATGATTCTAGTGAACGTGCGTGGAGTTTAAAATCACAGTGCAGCACTTCCTTTATTATCACGTGACATCACACACAAGGTGGAACAGCAAGGTGGTGTGTTTTCTGTTTGAATGAAGAACTTTCACTTTCACTTGTAAACGTGTGAGTGAAAAAAAACAAAAAAACAACTCCAGGTCTGTTTGTGATGAAGAAACAACATTAGAACATATGAGAAAACACACATCAGAAAGTGCATGACAGGTGTAGAGTAATGAGTAGTCGAACTTATCATATGCCCTTTAATTAATAATAATAAGTCAATGGAGAGTCTTGACTACAAATCAGAGACATAATAGTGTATGTTAATGCATTTATAATAGTAATAATAGCAAGCGTTAATGAATTAGAGCAGATGACAGTGATTCATTGTAAAAAACCAAATCACGACTTTCTCATCAAGGATATGCCTTTGTCTTTGTACGTCATGTTCAGGTAGCGTAGGAACAAACATAATCTCAAGGATTTTAGAAAGTCGTCATTGGAGTTCTCCGAACATTATAACCCTGTCTTCATTATGTTTGATGAACTGAAGTCATTACTCACATTTTTACATCCCATTCAACGTGATTTCTTTTTCAAACTAGTTAAATTATTTCTGCCTACTTCCATACATTTATTATTTTCTTTACTTCAGAATGTCCTTGTGTCCATGTAAGTTAAGTGAGAATTTGCTGCGTGTTGTGATTGTCTCTCAAATACTTACTGAGGTGAAATATGTTGCCATTTTATTAGTTATAATCATGACAGAAGAATGTGGCCTCTCTGGATGAGTGGGCCGTAGCTATGAATTACTCTTCTAATTGCTAACTGATTAGCTGTCAGCGCTAAGAGGGTGGGAAGTACCAGTCAATTTATGTACTTCTGAGTAACTGCACTAAATACTCACGGAAGTCTGACTGGTTTTAAACATGGTACGATACGCATTTACTGTATATTACTACAAAGGATTAGATTTATCAATAGTGTAGATATTCTGTATTATTAAAGAAGCTCCTATCTGCGTCTTGTATCGAGCCTTTTCCCTAGTACTGAATTTTTTAAATGGAGTTTGAAATTTTAGTTTTGTAACACTATAAAAGATATGACGGTGTAACAAAATATTTTACTAATTGCTGCTTCTTGTCACTACCGAAACTTGTACAACTCTCATAAAGGTGAATAATGGCACAAAACGCCCCAAATGAATCATCTTGTACTTGGCCTTTCCTAAAACATACCTTCATAAAGTTTTAGATTCCTTATGTAGGCAATGTTGCGTAGAGCCTTGCCTTTGTTGGCCTTGAGTTCGAGTCCCATTTCTGACAGTTTGACGAATGGCTCCCGTCTCTCCACTAGTATATATAATTATGTGTATGTAATTATATCTATTTATTTAATTAACAGTCATTAATTACACCTAGACAGTAAATAAAGGGGTCACAAAAGGACAGACCTGAGAGTGAAACTTCTGGTCTGCTATTTTGAGGAAATAATCCACACTGCATGTCTGCTACTACGTGATACACAAATGGGAAGAATTCAGCCATTCAGTTACTGTTTGTTTGTTTGGGTGTTGTTTCATGTGAATACTATATAGAAACTTTATTGGCAAATCATAGAGAAATAGAAATAGAAATACCCTATCGAGTACACAGTCACTTTTGAATAGTCTCTTGGAATGTTCTTGGGTAGAAGCAATAAGAGACAATAAATGGGGAAAAAACATATACAAGCACCACGACGCACAATGCTAGCAATACAGTATTTTTTTTTTTTTATTGAACTTTTGTTATTCCTCACACCAGACATTCACATCTGTAGCAAGCGCAAAATAAAAAAGACAGAAATAATAATAGATGTGTGACAGCTCTGTTACTGTGCAATTTCACGTTTTATTTGCCAACACAAATTAGACCCAGGTCGTCCACAAGAGAATACAACACATGCTCACTAGCTTTACAATTCTGACTATAATTAACAGAATAAATAAATAATATTAAGAGAAAATATATTGAGTGAGCAGGCAATGTATCTTACCCAAGGGACAACACTTGGCCTATCGACATGGGATGAAAACCACTAACCTTGTGGTCAGAGGGGAAATCGGCTTAGTGTGTTTTCCTGTACAGTATAAAAAAAACTTTAATCACATAAACTCTATTACATAAGGGTAAATGTCTAAATTGTACTTGTCTTATTGCCTTTGAAAAACTTGATAAATGGTTGATTGGTTATGAAGCTAATCTAATGAAAGTTTTGTCTCAAGAATGCGATCTGATTTGGAAGAACACTAAATCTTTTTTTCTTTCCCATTGGTTAGTTTTGACCCGTAATGTCAACTTCCAGCAAATTCAGTGTTGCATTTGGCCATTGTTGCTTCTTTGATAATGTTTTTGCTCAAAGAATTAGTACATAATGGAACTTGTATTTTGTCTGTAGTGGTGGCTAATATGTTTGCTCTTCCATTCTTCATCTGTGACCTTTGGCATTTTGTCATCTTCCTGCTGAGTGGTTTGCAGCTGGATTGTGTAAAAGCCCAGTGTTCTTGGTCTACAGTAATAAGAGCATTTCCTTAGATTCTATTTATATCTCTGGATTAATTCACACTACGGTGTATTAGCGGCAGCAGATTGTGGAATCCACTCAAAATAAAGTGACTAGAGTTTTAAAGCTGAAGTACCCAACTTTTTTCTCATAACAAATGCATTTGTGAATTAAAATTAGATTGCTACATGATGTTATCATCTGATTAGAAAACATTTATCTTTTGCAAATCTGTAAGATAGAGGCATGTGAGTCACCATATGACACTGTTCTAAGGCGATGTTAGTGACCAAATAAATCATGCATGTGAAAACCAGGGAGTGCCAAAGGGTTTGTGAGACCTACAGCAACAACTTACAAGTAAATAGATGTAAATGCTTAAATCCTCCTTTCATTATTTGAAATAAGCTAGGGCTGTTGTGATAATAATTATAATGAACAATCACAGCACACAATGGCTCAAATGACAGCATTTTCCATTGTAATACAAAATTACACACATGCCAAGCATCATTTTACGGTTAAACTAAACATGTTTACGCAGCTCTAAGCTGCGGGGATGCTGGGAGCATGTATTGGGAGACATTGGTGAGAGGAAAAGAAGCCTGCACCCCTATAAGACAAGCTGTGTTGGTGCTAAAGCTAAACGCTAGCACGTCCCTTCAGACGGGGGTTTACCATGGGTGTACAGTTTAATACGTTACTTACTGAAGGAGTGGCGGACTTTGATGCATATTCAAAAGTCTGCGCTAAAGTCCGCTCATTGGGTAGCGCTAAAACCACGTGATGTTTGGCTCAGCACTCGATAACCTGCGCTCTGCCGACAAGTGTCCACAAGCTCCGTCGCACATGAGTTTAGTGCAGGACAGCGTTAGAACATGACATAATGATATATCCTCATAACTCATCTTTAACACTACAGTCAGTGAACAGAAGGACACACACACCACGCGTGTCTGCCACTTATGCCTGGCTGTTGTATTATACAGCTTTTTTTCAAGTTCAATTTACAAGTGGTATTATAGGCCTATACGCTGGACCGGACACTGCACACCGCGGTGCTGAGGCACATAAAGTTACCACAGAGGAAAATTTTAACACATCCCTAACCCCAGCTTTAACTACATATCATGTCACTGGAAGCAGAGATTGTTACTAAATAATGAAAGAAGTCAGTTAGCTAAAAGTTAAATAGTCCAAATATATCTATAATAATTACAGTTATATAATTACCAGTCTCTTTTATATTGTGATTTTAGGCCTCATCTCCATGCTCTAGATTTAACCCCAGCAACTGACAGAATTATTGACAAGTGTAGACATGTTGATTACATTCACTGGATTCTGAGTAACTTTATACGGCCGGGTCTCTTTGTGTTATTCTCTGAATTTGGGTCACACTAAAGTAATTAGTTCTGAAAAGTGACCATACCCTTCCTATAAGATTGCTTGGGGTTGAGCATATTGATTTTAAAGACTTTAAAGAGCAAATGGAAATACTATATGCCCTTGGACAAACAAACCTTTTAGTGTTTTCACCTCTGCTTGTCCCTATCCTATTGCCCTGTGCTTCTCCTGACCTCTTAACTCAGCACAATACAACACCACTGGGGATAATAAACTGGCAGCCATTTTTAATTAGCAGTGGGAAAACTGTTAGTAGCACTTACAGTTTGGAGATGAAAGTTCCAGTCTTTTCTACTACTGTAAAGGACTTTAAATGACCTATATTGGACTATTTTCTGATCTATGTTATAATGTTGTTTCCTCATCAGAAACATCCCCAGAGTGGTATTTTGTTTCATTCACACATTTAACTCACAAGTCTTGCATATTTAAACTGAGTTCTGCTCTCAAACCGAAAACATTCTGGACTGGAACAGAGCATTTCGAGGTTTAGTGATAGAGACAGCCCAATAATAAACAATAATAAACAATGATTTTTACTGTGTCATAGACGTTTTAAGCTGTAGTGGCTGTACCATACTATTTTAATATATTTGCGTGACATTTGTCTTCCTTTTAAGGTCAAAATGAGACTGCTATTTGCTTTAAGACAGTAAAAATCAGGTACATTTGGGAGAATAATGAAACATGAACTACTAAACTAACACAATAATCACACTAATTACATTCTGTCACCTAAATAATTGCAGTTTTTTGTTCCTATTGTTTGTCAGGATGGGAATACTTCATTAAAAAGGATACTCACAGTGAATGAAAACACATAAATGTTTCCGTAACTGTACTAGCATGCAAGTCAAGAGGTCATTTAAAAAAAACAAAACAAAAAAAAACCAAAACAAACATTATCCGGCTTATATAATATGTAACTTGATCCTTTTATCTATAATCAATTGTTAAAGCTAATCTATCATAAAATCCACCATAATAGAGCACATTCTGCGGCTAAATCTGATTCCTCTGTAGAAAATGCACTGTGCTCTGCTTATGCCTGAAGCACTGCTCTTTTAAACGCAGTCACATTGTTTCTAAAGCACCGTGAAAGCCTCTATAGGAGCAGATAGAGCGGACACTGGAGCAGATAAATTGTGTTGCGGTGGCAGCGGTTGGCCTGTAATATCAAGGGCACAGCTGTGAGTCCGGAGTGACCAGTTAAAAGCCTCGGTCCGTGTTAGTTTGGATCCAGAGGGACTTTTCTCCAGAGTTCAGATCGGAAAATGCTAAAGTCATGTGAAAAAAACTCACTCTCACTCGTGATGACGCTGCAAAACAGAAGAGAGGTTATAAAACTATCGAAGAATATATTTTCTGATTTCATATTAATATTATAAAAAGGTCATAAGAAGCAACTCTTTAAGACACTAACAATGAATGTGTTACGAGAACTGTAACATTTTGATTTGATCAAATTCCATAAAAACAATCTAACTGTGTCCCCGGATGTGGGGTTAACATTTTTACAATCACCATTGCTTTTGCTGATAACAACCATGCTTATTTGTTCTTGATTACAAAAACATTAGTCATGATGGCCAAGTTGTTTATGTTATAAATTGGTCTTTTAGTTCTCAAGATTATTATCCAGTCAGAAAGCAAAATGAGCCTCACATGAGTCTCTCAGTTGGGTTGCCAGTTTCATGAGGCATGGCCTGTTCATGTATGTGTCCTCTGTTCTGTCTGTAAGTTAAGACACTGGAAACCCAGGCTCAGCTGTGATTGTAGTACCTTTTTAAAAACGGAATTAGCACAGGCTACATACAGTCCCTTTACATAATATAAGGTGTCGATGTTCAATGTGATCAATGTGTACGTTAAAGTCAGTTGTATTTGTGCTTACATTATCCTGAATGGAATAACATTTCCATGAATAAGGACAGAGCATGAGGCTGGATTTCCAAAATTAGATTGTGACAAATCCTTGACTTAAGTTGCTGAGCCACTGGAGTTTGGTTCCAGTCAGTGCATCTTTTTTATGGATGCTATGTGCATTTATCAGTCTGGTTCCAAAAATATACCTAATACATTTTGGCTATTTTAAGCTCCAAATCCAGTCCCTCATATGCCACATTGGGGATTTGTAGTATATGTCTTTGTGAATAGCCTCCACTCCCAGGTTTGAGATGCACAGTACGTGCTATTTATCATATAGGCTGCAGAAGGAACACGAGGTCAGGGCATGACATGGGGTTAAGCTCATTAAACTGAATCGAACAGAATTTTGACACAACTCATGGCAAAACAGATGGTAACATCTTAACCTAGTCTAATTAAATCAATACACACCCAGAACTAATCCACAACTAAACCAGGACTATAGATTAAAACTTTAATCAAAGGACTGAAAAACAATCATTATTTTACGATTTGTTAATTATAAACTGCAATACTGATTAATAACAGAAATGGGATCATTGACTTCCTGTAAGTTAAAACTAATTTTCTTAGCACTCAAGCCTTAAACATATAACACTATCAAAACATAAAGGCAATTTTGCATAATAAACCTTCTTTAATTAAGGGATTGATTATCAGAGCTGGCACAAGAATAAAAACAACTAAGTTAAAGTATGTCTGTCTATGATTATCAATGGTCAACCCAAGATTTTTTTTCTTGTTGTTGCCTCACCCACTTTTGCCTCTAAATGCTTCTAAACCACAGTTTTGTTGTGGTGGCACTTCTGGTTAAGCAGGAATCCCATACATTCCAATGGATAATTTGAGAAATGTTTCAGGTTGCTTTGTGTAAAATGCTTTTTTCAAGTTAACGATTCTCTGAGAGGCTTTAAAACCGTCAAACTCAGAAGCCCCATGCAAAATAATACACTTCTAGAATAAGATGGATACAACGTGCAAGTTTTGTACGTGATTAGTCCCCTGCCTGTTTGATACTGGCTGATAGTACGCTCTCTAACATACAGGCTGCTGCAGTGACAGGCATTTGCGGTTGTGTTGTCTAGACCGTTCAGTGGTCCGCTGGTGACAGGTGCCTGTGGCTTCTCTCTCCTCCTCTGCTCTCTCTGTCCATGACTCAGCCTGGCATTACTGTCTTTGTTTGTGCCCTGCTCTGAAAACCCTGCAATCTCCCTCACCATTTTGTTGCCAAATTCTCCCCCTTTCATCCCTCCCCAGAGCACTGTATTTTCTGAATGCACATCTATGAGAAATGTTAGAGGAGTTCTGCCTCCTTGACTCGCCTAAAGTGTTGTCAGATCGCGTCCCAGTCATTTTATGTGTGCAGAGGGGTGGGGGGGAGGGAGGGAGGGCAGGTGGTTTATTTAGATCGGAGCTTGCAGTCAGCGGGAGGTGGCAAAACGGTCGCTCCGGATCACCCTACTGTGCAGTCAACAGGAATGCCATAAACTGGTATTGTTGAATGGGCAAGTCAAAATGAGTTATACAAAGCCCAAAACAGAAAGCGCGGCTGTGCAACTGATCTAATATATATTTGTTATCATTTAGAGTAAAACATATGACATGTTTATTAATACCTAACATAACAGAAAGTAAAGTATTAAAGAAAAAAGAACAAAAGCTAAGTTTGCTCCCATAGCAAGAATGCATGTTTCATATGGTGTTTTTGAGCAATAAAAACAAGTGTAGTTCAATACACTCAAAATATATACGTTTAATGCCATGCTGTGGGGTATTACAGGTTATGCAGTAATATTAAGGAGACAAGGTGGTATCAAAAGAAACTCACACAAAAGACTAAACACGGTTGAAGTTAGAGATCAGTACATTCATTAACCCATTAACCAAAACTATGACCACAGCCCCCTCCCAACCACCCGACCTTCACACAACTAACCAGTTATACAACGAATTGGGATCGAATCCGTCATAGATCGCAAATATTGACATGGGGATTTTCAGTTGACCAGTGTACAGCAAATCATCTGTAATTATGCATTGAGAAAGTTCTCCAGTCTTGAATAATGTGATGTACCGTAAATTTCGGACTACAGAGCGCACCTGATTAAAAGCCGCACCAGCTAAATTTGAAGAGAAAATCAATTTTGTACATATATAAGCCGCACCTGAATAAAAGCCGCAGGTTTTCATATTGTAACATGAGATATTTACACAGAAAGACGGTGCACTGACACGCTTTTTTTAAAAACTGTGCCTGAAAATTGGAACCAACACGACAACAACACGGGATGAACACATCTGCAGGTTTAGAAAATAAAACTGCACCAAAACGGAAAATCTGCTTTTATTTCCTCTGAAAACTTTTGTCGTCTTTTTACATTGACCAAGTTGGATTCATTGATGTCGAGCTTACGTGCAGTGGCTCTATTTCAGGAGTCGGCAACCCGCGGCTCCGGAGCCGTATGCGCCTCTTTCAGTCTTATACTGCGGCTCTGCGTGGCTGAAGTGTATTTTATTTGTGTTAGCTCTTTTTTGTTGTAGTTTAAATTGGAAGATTATTATGATCTTAAAATAAAATAATATTTTCTTATTTTTCGTTGCTCAAAATAAGCGTCACACTCGCGGAACAATGTTCAAAACAAACACGTCTCACGTCTCACGTCTCACAGACACAGACACTGACACAGCTCACTGTCCTGTGTAAAAGCCCTGATTTTCAGACGTTGTGCGCACAGGGGTCAGGAGCAACTTTCGCCCGTCCCTAATGACACACTAATAAACTCGTCCGTAGATGTATCATGAAAATCCTGCTGGAAATCGCCACAGAAATCTATTTGATGTAGTAGCAAGTTTATTATCTGCTCTTGTCTCCGCGGTGACGTATCACGTATAACACATCAGACACGACGCACAAAAGTAGAGCCACAAGCGAGTGAAAATGAGCCAAAACAAAAGTCTTTGGAGAGCTTTTAATAAAAGGGAAAAGGACAACTGAGGAGCCAGAAGAGGAGACTACGATCTTCAAGAAAAAGAAAGATAAATTTAACAGACAATGCCTACTTAAAATCTGGGTTTGTCGCTGCAGGTGACTCACGCGCACAGTCCGCTCTACGTAACATACGGGAAAAGCAAATGAGGCAATGAAACCTTCAAAACTGCTTTGGCACATGGAGAATAAGTACCTGGGATTAAACGATACGCCTTTAGAGTTTTTGAAAGAAACTGCGGAGCAGAGTAGACATAATCACATAATCAGCGCAGGGCTCCCTCTGATGCAGCGGTTTGGTGAGTTGTATTTTTTTAATGCACTTAAGTTGTTTTTGCCATATTTATCTGCCACGTGTAGAAGGCTTGTCCGTGAAAATAAAACCCAGGGGCCGTTATCCAGTAAAAAATCCATAAATAAGCCGCACTGCTGTACAAGCCGCAGGGTTCAAAGCGTGGAAAAAAAGTAGCGGCTTATAATCCGAAATTTACGGTAGTTAGTTTGTAATTGGTAATACAAAACTGATATCAAATTGAGGAAAAAAGATTGTAATTTTTTTTTTTTTTTGTAATATCGACCAGCACTTCCACAAAGCCAATAATTTTTGTCAAAGTGAAAAATTAAACCTCATTATTTTCAGGACTACTCTGGGATTATTGCACTATTAGGCAAATTATCAAAGGGCCAATCAGCATTCATATTTCATATTACCCTCATGTTAGGTACAGTTAAGCTCTCCCTTGGATGTCGCTAACTTCAAATGAGCACTTGTGAAAGCCAGAGGGGGTTATTAGGTGAAAGATCAAATGCTTCACTGTGACCATGTAATTTCTTTTTCTAAATTAGGTACAGCAATGATACATCAAAGTTTGAAGTTTCGTACCGTGTGAAATCACAAAGGCTGCAGTAGATACAAGAATGTCCTTTGCAAAGAACTCAATATTCTGTCTGCACCTGTCCTTTTTACCTCTACAAACATTCATTAATTTATCTATTTAATCAAGGAAACCCAATGAAAATACAAAAAAAAAACAAAAAAAAACACACAAATATGTATAAAAGTCCATTTAAAACATTAAAAACAGGTGCAGGTGTGAGTGTAAAAATTGTTGCCAGATTATTAGATTGCGTTTCCTGTCCAATTTTGCTCCTCCTTGAAATATATTCCATTGTTGTGAAGCAAAACAGCCAAAAGTCCTTTTTCCCATCTCACTTCTGGTCCTTAGACTTATACAGTCATGTGATCTTGTATGCCTGGGATGCTTGTATTAGTTCACCAGTTCATATTTCAGTGTTCTCGGAAATGTTAATTCCTGTTTAGTATGTGCCCTCCTACTTTTTAAACATAAAACGTAAATCAAAACACTCACTACTCGTATGCATACACAGACATTGTTCTCATTCTCCTCATAGATGAACGTGACCTCTGCATTTGACCCGTCTTCTGTGTCTTGTGTGGCAATTTGTGAAGAACAGCAGGTGACTACAGTGAAGCACAGAGGGCGAAGGGGAACTTTCTCAAGCCAGGATAGGAGTACCGAGCTAGAGGATTTATCTCACAAAACCAATAGAGTGCTTGTTTGAGATTGATGGGGGAAACCGGAGCAACTTGAGAACAAGCCAGACACGTGGGAAACATGCCTGGGTCCGGATCTTTGGCTGGCACTCAGTCTCTCTCTTTCTATGGCTCCTTCCCTCCGTCAAAATTAATGAAAAGGCGAATTGGCAAATTGAATCACGAATGAACAAGCATTGGTGAAATAGTAGGAGTTTTTGTTTTAGTCTACAATTTGATCCTTGCAACTACCAGGTCATCAAGGTTAATGTTAAGGTTAAGGTTAAGGTTAATGTTAAGGTACACTTTACTGTCCCCTAAATGTTTCCTCTGCATTTGACCAATTGTCTACCATGTAACTTGGGTCTTAAATGCTAATCTCAATCATCTTCATCCTCTAAACAAAGAAATACAAATTGATGAAGTTGGTCAAAGGCGTATTTTGTAACTTTCTGGCAGAAAATCCATCTGCCCCCTTGTCTCTATGGAAGTGTAATTCCTTGACCTTGAATATTGCACAGTATGGCATAAAAATGATACATCTCCATGGAGACAAGCAGGTGACCCCAACAGGTCAAATATGTGGTGAGGCAAGCATGCATAGTTTAAGTGTCTTCTTTGATAATAAAACACATTTACTTTAATATAAGGTAGATAAGAATAGCTCTCCATGAAACAAGCAGGTGGGCGACCCTCTTCCAGAAAGGTTACATAGTGCGCCTTTAAATAACCTGAGTACGTTAGCTTCCCTGTCTTATGTTGAGTGCTGTAACATTACATAAACAGAGGAGACATGAGGTGTAAAGCCAAGCCCTGATTAACTTTGGGCACGCTGTTCTGTCAATTACTAAATCTTTTCCACAAACTGTGAGGCGTCTCATTCAAACAACAGTAATGCCAGTGTACACAACCAGTCCAAAGCTGGCGTCGCATCTTGTCAGTTTTTGTGATACTTCTCCAATTTCACGCTTTCTCTTAATTCAACACATTATAACTTTATTGAAAATGAGGTGAGGCTAAGTTTTTCCATGTGAGTGTTAGACAGGCAGGTACAAATCTTCACCTGAGACCGTAGCAAGTCGGAAAATCACTCAAATAAAACACAAGGCAGGTTCATTTCAAAACTGTTTATTTAAAGGTACAATCATGCCCGCAGAGCATCTGTGTTAAGTGGTACCAGCAGCAGCGTTTTTCCAAAGAACACATGACACCTTATTCTTTCTGCTTATGCTCAAAGCCATGAACGCTCTATTTGTACATAAAAAGGTTTTTGTATTGAAAGGTACACTATGTAACTTTCCTGATGTCCCACAGTATTAAATATATCTCTATGAAGACAAGCAGGTAACACCACCAGGCTGAGTTCTAGGTCAAACCCACTCACAGTCAGAGTGCATGTTTTCATGGTATTGTCAACCAATACAATACAAAACAATTTAGATATGTTTAATGCCATACTGTGGAACATTCCAGGATATGCAATAACATCTTAAATCCACTTTGTGTGTCTAGATGTATGTAAGATATTTTAACCCAGAACATAGAATGAAGCAGCTATAAAAGTAGCACTACAAACTTAAACTACCTCAAAACCTGGGTGAAAATGACCAAGAGGACTGTTCTAGATCAAACAGTGGCTGAAAGTGCATGGGAATCAGTATTGTATTGACATTTTGTTTCACTAGCTCTTTGTTAAAGCTTGACACTAGTGAAAACACCTCACCCACTCTTATTTATACCCCATATGTTCTTGTTGTTTTGCATTTAATTGAATCCCCTCTGGAAATTCACAGGAGGAGGAAGAGCCGCAACTATTGATCTGAAGCTATGCCAGACTAAATTTAAGTTAGCTGATTTGCTCAGTGGTGGTCGGATTTACAATCACTTTAGCTCCAATGAGACTTTTTAAAATGGGGGAAAGCGCCTCCGGAGGTGATCTAGGCTTGTCCAGTGCAAAGCGGATCATGTCTCTCCGTTCAGACTTGGACTCCTGCCTGTATTCCATCGGAGTGTGCCTACCTAGGCTCCTGTTTCCAGAGGGAGGATTTAGCACCTGGCACAGGCCCTCTGCTGTTTCTAATACCCATTCAACTGGCAACAATGACCAAGCTCTAAGTAAAGATTAATACAGATATACTAGACATTGCACAGAACAATCAAATCCCAGGAGCCCTTCTCAAAAAGGCTTCTGTCATGGGTGCTAGGAGATATATATATAAAATGAGAACTAAAACCAAGTCTAATTTAAGGACCAGAGCAAGATTAAACCAGGTCTAAATATAGTCTCAAACTTGAACCAAGTGTAAGTCTATAAGTAGACCAAGTTAAGTCTTCGTCTTAGATGGTACAAAATCCAATTAGATTTGTAATATATGTTTAAAAGGGGGCATTCTGTTCACAGTACACATTGTAACAGCTCCAGGAGCATTAACATTTGAGAAAAAACTGAAATATGGGTTGATAAACAGTCTAAACTACAGTTCTAACAAAATTTTCTATTAAGAGACAGGATATGTTGTGTTATCTGTGCAGACGACATTCCATTGTCTAAATAATTGCAGCCTATAATTTTGATCAGATTGAGATATATTTTGCAGCCCAGGATGCATTCACACTTTCACATACTCCACATCAAAACTGCTACAATACTGTGACTAAATCCACAACTAATCTTGGTCTACACCAGGACTAAACCAGGACTCGAGCAAGACCAAACCAAACCTACATGACAACAAAATGGGCAAAACCCAATACCAAATCAGGACAAGTGTGAACGCACCTTATATTTAGTTATAGATGGAATCTACTTCTAAACCAAAACCAAACCAGGATTATACCAAGGCTTGGGCTACTGGTCACTGTGGCTAGTCTTTATTTACTAGCCAATTACTGTACTTGCCACAGTATGGTAGTTGTTATGCTTTGCTCTATATAGGATAGTCTTTGTAATAAAATATGGCTTTAGATGTACAGTTATGATGAAATGCTATTCTATGTCTGGACAGGGACCAAATTAAACAATATGCATTATAATAAGTCTATTTAGAATGTTGTCTGTGTAATCCCTCAGTCATTCAGGCATGATCCATAGTAAAACTAGACCAAACGTTCTAAGAGTGAAGACTGCTCATCCAAGCCGCTTCTTCAGGTTGCTTGTCAACACGGCCTTATATGTGTCTGAAGGGAGGCCCTACACTGAAACTAACACACCTGTTTGTTTACAGTTTCTGTTTGTTGGCTGGGTTTATTGAACTACACTATGTGTGAACTGTGCCTGAGTCATGTTTTGCATAATGGCTCAGGCCCCTAATGGGTGCTCTCAGCCTATTAGCATACTGGCTATCACTATTGTTTTCCTTGTTTTGGTTTGGGTCTGATGATGGAGTTATAAATAGGAGATAAATGCCCCCCCATTACCGTTTTGAAGAGGAATGGGGGGACTTGGATGAGCAGCCAAACATTTTCACTCTGTCCAGTTGACAGAATTGAATTTTCCTTTTACTATGTCTATTTATAACATTCAATTAGCCAAAGTGGTTATTGAGGCTGAAATTGTTAGCAGTCTAATCTAAATGTAGAAACATTTGACTAATTGGCTAGTGTTAAATGTCAAGTCCATCCCTGTCTATACCAATCCATCACTAAACCAGTGCTATAGTCAAAGTAGGGGATCAATTCAGGGTTAAACACGTTCTAAAACACAACTAAACCAATTGTATCAAAATATTGACTGAATTGAAAAGCCATGTTTCCTTCATCTTTGTTCATTCCTGTCCTAGAAGACCAGAACATGTACTTAACTGTTCTATGAATGTATCTTTTCTGTATCATGTGGGTCTTTCTATTGTCTATCATGTATACACCACTGAACACGTTGGATTTCTGTCTCTTTTTTGGCTGCTGTAAAATGAAGAGTTATTTTAGGCAGTACGAGCTTGTGAGCCCCATGCAAATAGATTTCTTTTACGACGCTGTCAGTGAATTATTCTGGGCTCCCTCATAGAGACTGCCGGAGAATGCTAATAAAGCTGGGGGCCGCACCACCTAAAGGAATTGAATTCATCTTATAGTTTCAGTTTGATGCTTTGAGGCAGTGCATGTTCTGCTACAGGCACTTTGCCATCATTTTGTGTTGAAATACATGTTAATACAGAAAGCCACAGAAATGTTGGCCTCCATCCGCGAGTTCCTACTTTTATTTTACAACAAGTCTAGTTTTTGTAATTATTTTTTACTAGCAGACCTATTCAGTTCACATTCTATGATACTCTTGACAATAATTTATCCAGGTCTAAATGGGTTTTAAAAGGACTAAACCTGGACCAAATCTGGACTAAACCAATTGTTAAACAAAATTATTATTATTATTACACCAGAGAAAAGCCAGGTCTTTCTGTGCATGTTAACCCTGTGTTTTGGTGGGTTTCCTCCGGTTTCCCCCATCAACCCAAAACGCCATAGCTAAAATCCTCTAATGAAGATAGTCCTGACCAAGCCTAGCTCAAGATCCGGAGATGGATACATGGGTGCTGCTCTCTGGCACCCACTGTTCTTGACCAGCACCCCAGCAGCATGGGATGGGGCAAATGCAGAGAACACAATTTACTATGGGAACAGTAAAGTGTATGTATACCTTTGGTCTTAGCAGAAGGAACCAGCAATTAACCAGTACATGTACTTAGCGTTACATTTACAACACAGGTTAAATTAATCAAATTACTTTTTGGACACACAAAAATGGGAGTATTAAAATTCTTAACCTCCAATCCACAGAAATGTTGGCCCCTAGTGTCCAATTCGCATTCACTCTAATATAAGCATTTTTATTTCTGTAATTACTTTAATTATCTGGGCTTTTCCGTTAACTTTCTGGGGCAGTTAAACAAATAGAATGTTCTGCCTTTGAAAGTGTGAGAAGCAGATCTAGTGTTACAAAATATGATCAGAAATGATGGTTGTGTATTACACTGTAAATCCACCATAATTTATTTTTTAGCCCTTAAACTCGCCTCACCTCTTTGCTTGCACATCTAAATAAAAATAAAATGACTATACTTACAAAGAGGATTACAGTCCCCATTTTTGATTGCAAGCACATATCCTTAATGACATTCAGTCTGCATTGGGACATTTTATTAGTTAAGCCTTCAAGGTCGTAGCTCTGAATTTCAGCTGGTTTTGTTTAAATTTGGCTATGGGTACGTGCTTTGTTTTTGAAGTAGTCTTTTCTATATAAAGTAACTCATCTCAAGTTAAATCAGTGTGGATGATTCTGGACCCGTAGAAGCCTCGTCCAATCAGGCGACGTCTTGAAAATTTGAATAACATCACATTCTTTTAGGGGCTGTGGGATTATGGGCTGCGAAACAGAGGATGTTAAAGCCAAGGCCGAACATGCACTTGAATTTATTAAGTAAGAACAAAAGAAAATCTCGGTAAGAAGGAGTTTTGTAACCAGGGTTCAGCGTTCAGCCATGGGAATTTCTTGTAAAGTGTTAGTGTAAAGGCACTTTGGGGTGTTGCCTTTTTAATGATTATGTTGTGCTTATGTCTGCTATGTAGTTATAATCTGTGTTACCTGTGGAACATTATGTTATAATTTGTACATTTTAAATCGCAATACTCATTTAAAACAACTTAATAAAAGAAAATTTGCTGATTTATGCATTAGCATACTGCAGTGTCCAGTGGAAGCTGATGTTAGCATAAATGTCATCACAACAAAGAGTAACGAGTAGCAGATTTTTTTTCATTTGTACCAAAATGACTACGTCACACTGCTGGACCCTACATGTATCATCGATTAAGAAAATAAAATTGAAGAATAAAGTAAGTACAGAGCAGTGGGCATATGCCAATGAAAATGAGGGTTGATCGGCAAAATGTCGTTAAAATAAGGAATTAACTGTTCAAACATGCATAGATCACTCCAGAAACAACTTCGAGAGGCTAAATGAGAAGGGGAAACAACTATAACATGGCTAAAATCTTTGAAAAGTCAATTTTGCATAATAGGTCTGTTTTAAAATGTTATAACATGAAAAAACAGTCTTAATAATTTGGACAATGTTCACCCACCCCAGTTTTAATCTGGGGTGGGTAACTAAACCAAGTCTACATCATGACCAAATGAGGACATGGGTAAACACAGGATAGACATTGCAAAGCTGTGCAATGTCATGTGATCTTAGTAATATTAAATTGTATTTAAAAAATGCACATAAAAATGTCTTAAATAGTACCAGTCATCCACAAAGACATATTATGCCTTTTTCTACTGTATAGTTTTAATCTATGACACCCTTTGGAACATTATTTTATATTTTGGACAGCAAAGCTACTGAATCCTATGCGTAGCTCCGTTTAAGGGAAAAAATCGAAGCTTGAAGTAAGTACAGAGCAGTGGGCCTGTATTTTTTGACCAATGCTGTCTTGATTGAAGAAGAATAAAGATTACTTAAATATGCATGAATCACTTTAAATACAACTTTGAGTGAGTAAATGAGAGGAGATAACCATTTTAACACTGAAAAAGATGATTTTGCATAATATGTCCTTTTCAGAAATCATTGTGGGAAATGCCATATGTCCTGTATGTGTCGAGTGCCCTCAAACTTCATTATTATTATTGATTGCAGCTATCATTCACATTGATCGAAACACCAGTTAAAAGCATTCATCTCACAGTCAGTATTAAGTCATATTGATGTTTAATTTTGAACCCCCCCCAAAGGTGCATTTTTTGAACGCTCTCAAGGATATTGCAGTTGGGGTTTAGGGAATAACACCAGCTTGGCAATGTTGATTGGGGATGACAGTACCCCACACACCATCAACATGCTATTTTTACCATGCTGCTCAGTGCACATTAGTGGCCCAGGGCTACACAATGCCATTTTATCTCCAAGCGTCCCCAAATCTATTTAAATAAATCAAAACCTACAAGCCTACATCACAGAAGCATGTGCACACGAGCGTTTCATAATGTTTTCTCCCTGTGTTCTATCATTCATTCCTTGTCCTTGAAGGGAAATGTCTTCAAAGTGATGGAGTAGATCAGTAAATATTGAGACTAGTGCTACTGGTCACAGTCCAAGCTATAAACCAACCAAAGACTGTTTGTTTGTCATTGCTGTCTTTGAAAAATGATGAAAGCAAAGTGGGTGAATGCAATATGTGAATTAGAGCGGAGCTATATTACAAAACATAACATAGCAATAATAGTTGTTATAGATGAGGCAGTTATGCAGGAATAAACTAGGTCTAAATATAGAACCTGTCCATGAGTGAAACAGCTCTATAACAGTTGGAGAGTTTTGGGGACTGCAAGATTATTCACCGGTTAATGAAAATTGGGGTTTGATTGTTTGCAATTATCACACAGGCTGCAATTTTGTAGATGTTCTCTGCAGACCAAGAAATCCCATCTTGACTTGGGTTTTCAAAGAAATCAATACCCAGATACTATTTGATAGCATAAGGAGGAAGTACAGACTTATTTGAACTAGTATAATTACTGAAACAAATTACATAAATAGGGTTTGATCTCTCTTGGTCCTGATGGTCTTGATCAGTGTCATAACTAATAAAAGACCACAGTAAAATATTTAAAGCAGACATGTTATGCAAGATCACTTTAACCTTGTTATAGTTGTTTCCCCTTCTCATTTACCCTTTCAAAGTTGTTTTTGGAGTGATTCGTGCATGTTTGAGCAATCTTGAATCGATTATTTTAAAGACGCCATATTGCTGATACATCCCCGTTTTCACCTCTAGCGGCATAAGCCTGCTGTGACGTATTTATTTATTCTTCAATTTTACTTTCTTAATCGGTGATACATGTAGAATTCGGCTGCATCGCGTAGTCATTTTGGTACAAATGGAAAAAAAACCCTGCTACTCGCTAGTGTGAAGTGGAGCTATTCAGGATGTCATGGAGCTTTGTTGTGATGATGTTTGGGGTCACATTTGCTCCAATTTATGACATAATAATCTACAGATGTCATGGATTATAACTATATAGCAGACACAAGCACAATAGGTCTTCTTTAAGCACACTATTATTTTTGAGTTGAAATTTTTATTATATTGATTAAAAAAAAGAGCATTTATGTTATTGTAGTGGTGAAAAATGATGGCGGCTTTTCTTTAGTATAGAAACGACTTTGACATATTGGTATCGTGACATCACTAATCTCAATGGGGCCTTACTGTAGGACTCTGTAATTTAGATATCTCCAAACATCTTCTGAAAGCTGTCAGTTTAGCAGGTCATGTTTCACTCACCTCTCAAACACTCACCTCTTCCACATTTGACTTGAAAAATGCCTGGAATGCTAACAAACATACCAGTAAGTGTTCCTCTATTAAATCACAAACAAACTGCCTTCGGAGACCTTTTGCTCCCCATTCTGCAGATAAACGCATTGATATCCCGTAAGCCACGATCAAAGTAATCCATATGGAAGCTTAATGCACATAAGATGACAATGTCCCCTCGCGATGTCGCTTAGCTAACATTGCCCCGCTTTATCTATATCCGCTGTCTGTCTTTTTCCACAGAGCCCCTCCACAACTGACAGGGGAAAGATGTTTAACGACCCATGGAGATGACCCTGGCCAGCACTGGCGGTCAGAGCTGTCCATACCACGCGCTAAAAAATGTATGGGCGCGTGATTAACTGCAGCCTCTCCCTCTGAGCGCCGCCAAAATACCCCATCCCCCCACCCACCTATAGTGTCGTAAAGGTCGATGCAAGATAAAATAATCACTTTGCCACGTTTGCATCACCACTGTTATGATGTTCTGTATCACTGTGTAAATTACGCCAAAGATTTTTTTCTGACAAGCACTGGAGGAGTTATATTTGATGAGATTTGTTATTACATTAACTGCATGGTGTCTCGGAAAGAAGGCAGATGTCTGTGCAGCCTGTGGTCTCCTGCTCGTCCTTACTAACTAACTGATGTCGAACCAAGTAACTAGACCAAAATGATCAGGGCTAAAAAAAAAATTAATACCCAGATACTGATTGATCAAGTATTGAAACTATTCATCTGAACAAGTACTAATAAAAAAAATGCAATTAGGATACATGCCCTAGTATCACAACTAGTGTAAGAGCACATGATAACATTCATATTTTGTGTTGTGGTTTTGAAATCTGTATTGAGCATCAGGCCTTTTCCATAGAATCAAAATGGAGTTTAAAATTAGCACAAGTTTAATCGTGATCTAATTGAAATAAAAAAATTTTTAAATCTAATTGAATACACACAATTAGCAAATAGTTACCATAGTACCAAAATATCCTTTACAAAAACCAAAATACCCTGGCGTATTCTGCATAAAGACTGCTAACCTTGTAGTTGTACAAACATGTTCTGAAATGGGATTCTTGTGTATTAATCTGTTCATATTTCTGTCATCCTTTTGTCTATTCTCCTGGATGCGAAATGGTAACAAATCTAATCGCAAAGCTTGTCAGAAAAAAAACGCAATTAGATCTGTTTCCCAAATTGTTCTGCCCTATTTAACATGACTAAACCAGCTTTGAAATGAAGTCCACATGAGGAAGTTGAAAAACAAACTTAGGACGATGCCAAGTGAAGGACTAAACCAACTTCATCTGAAATTTGAACACAAAACAATGAACGTATTCCAAACTAGAACTAAAAGGAGTGGCTGAAAAAGTGTTAGTCTATTTATAGTCAGGACTAGCTTAACTGGCTTAACTTTATAGACTGGATTTTAAATTGAGATCAGATGATTGTAACCCAACACTTAGCCCAGAGTAAACTACTGCTATAGTTTACTAAGTAACTTTACCCACTTTTTTCTGGATAAACACATAAAACAATAATTATTGAGTAAAATCAGATATTAACATTTTTGAGATCTGAGGTCATGTATGTATGTATGTATGTATGTATGCATGTAATGTATGTATGTACGTATGTATGTATGTATGTATGTATGTATGTATGCATGCGTGTGTGTGTGTATGTACTATGTATGTGATCCACCGCTCTGAGACGCCACCTGCTTTATCAGCACAAACTTTGCTGACAGTGTGAAAAGTTAATTCATTTTTCTTCCTTGACACTTCACACATCATCATACCCATCACTCTAAATGGTTTTGATTCCCTCGTGGCCTATTTAACAAATGTAATTTCCATGCACGCATAAGAAGAGGAAAATGTGGAAATTGGTCATAGATTATTGCACCGCCTTGCTCGAGTGCAGAGACCCTAACAGCGGTTGTGTGATCTGAAGTCCCACTTGACATATAAAATTAAATCAGTCCTGATTTTTGACCCCCCATTACTGCGGTGTCGTCATACTGTATTTCTCCTTTGGGAGTATTCACTCTTTCATTGAGGACAGGTGGCCTGTAAATAGAATACTACATATGTAATACCCATTTGTGTGAAGCCATGCCAGGTTTTTCCACTTATTCTCGCATTTTTTTGAAACCATCTTGACACCAGAATTACACGGGCTGCCTCGCTTTGTGCTTTCTGTGGGATGCCAAACTATTGAGGTCATACACTTTGCTATTGGATTTTGTAACAGGTCAAAACTATATAGAAATACCATGTTTGAAATTTAAGTGGTAGAACCTTCTGACAACTATCTAATACTACAAGAATTTTAAGCTTACATATCTCGATTTTACAGACAGTAGCTCAGTTGGTGTTTCTCCACTGATCCAAAGGCTGGCGATTCGAATCCCAGTCTCGACCTAAAACATTGGTAGAACAGTCAGATTCAGTGACCCGTACGATTCCAGCTCCCACAGATGATTACTGTCGTTGGGTCCTTGGACAAGAAACTTTACCCTCCCCACCCTCAGTGTCAGCGTTGATGTAGAGTGTTGATGTAGAGTGATTTGAAGGTGGAAAAGTGCTATATAAAAATGTGACTATTGACCATTTGACCATAATGACCAATGTATGTGAAAGGGTGAAAGTGGTCCACCCTTTTGACAGCCAGTGGTGTGAAAACTTGTGTAATTATTTGTCTCCCTACTGCAGGCAAAAGGTCAGAATCTGTGACTTTTTTAGCTGTACATTTCAAAGCAGGAGTATTGAGTGGTCCTAACATTTGGTGCTTTTCATTTGCTTTCGTGCAGATAACGTGTACAGGAAGTGTCAGACGAATGGGACCTGGGCAGCAAAGGGGAACTACTCCATGTGTAAGCCCATCCTGGAGGGAGAGGTAAGGCTCTGCTGTGTGCTTCTGCATTCTGCCTGTTTAATGAATGGCTTTTCGTGCTGTACTCATTATAGTCAGTGAGCTGAATCAGGACTTGGTAAAGGTAGGTCCAAGCCAGGTCTTTACAAGAACTCAACAAGAACTACATTTATCACAATACAAAGAGTTTTATTTTTATTATCTTGAGCTAAACAAAACCAGAACTGCATCAAAAACTTAAAGTTGCACTAACATTTGCTATAATATACAAAGATAAACCCAGATTTAACCAAAAATGCATTTACAAGACAATATCAATGGCTCTTAATCAGGGACAAAACCAGGACTTAACCTGGACTAATCCGAGCCTAACTTCCAGTCTATGTCAGCAATGTGTGTCAGTGCATTCTCTTGATTAACGAGCCCCCCTCTCACACATTCATTATCGTTAGTGGGGCAGCTACACGCGTTCGACATTGAGGTCTGAATGGTGAACGCAGCACTTTTATGTGAAATGTATTTATAGTAAACACAAGTTAGAGCCAAAGATTTATAAGCCTAGCCTGAAAGGACACACTGTTCATTCACAATAGAACACACATGCAACTGTATACCACCATGCCTTGAGGTGTTAGTAACTCCACAGCACAATACTGTTTGGGATTAGCATTTCACAGCTAACATGGCTTTAATGTTGTAACTCTTTCATTTGTAAGGGCTTGCCTCCTCTCTGAAGATGCACAAGAGCTCTAAATCTGTTAATGAACCTGGAGCTATTTAGTGTATGAACAGCTGAATGTTTTTTTTATAAATTCCTCAAAAGGCAGGGCTAGGTCATTTCTGTACAGGTCTGTCCTCGGGTCATGTAAGCGCATGAGTTGTTAAAATACAGTGCAGAGGAAGAGAGAGAGATGGGGGTTGAGTGAGCAAGTAAGGGAGATCGTGAGAGAGGAATGGAGAGAGGGGAGCGGAAGAGAGCAGGAGGTGTAAGAGAGAGAGTGTGTGAGGGGAGGGGAAGTAAGAGAGGAGAGAGGGGAGGGGAGTGAGACGAAGAGGTTAAGTAAGCAAAAGATGGAGGGGAAGAGAAGGAGGGAGTAAGGGAGGAGAGAGCTGAGGGGGAGAGAGGGAGTAAGAGGTGAATGAAAGAGGGAGGGGAGAGAGAATGAAAGAGATGGGAGAGAATGACAGAAGAAGGGAGTGAGAGTGGTAGAGAGTGGACAGAGGAGAGGGTAGTGACAGAGAGTAAGAGAAGGAGGGGGACAGAAAGTGAAAAGAGGATAGTGAGTGATGGAGAGAAGAAGGGAGAGAGAGGCAGAGAGAGAGGTGAAGAAACATAGTGATCACATGAGGATGTTTTTTTGGTACACACTTTAACTACCATCTGGTTGGGACATTTTGATGTGCTCATGTACTCCCTTTAATTGCGACACTTAGCCAGAACATTGTGACCCAGCTGATTTGGCTAAGGCCAAAAAACATGTACAGAAAGTATTCACAATGTTCAGTTCATGTTCAGTAGGAATTGTATTTGCTTTGCTTGCTGCTGATTATTAATCTGTTTGACTTTTAGTAAATGTTTTTCAATGCTAAGATTATTGTCATAGAGTTTTCAATGATTAGCTCATAATATAGTCACATGTTGAAAATACCTGTCTCAAATTTTTGCTCTAGGCACAAACATGTCATGGAAACTAACTTACTGCCGCTCCCAGTTGCAGTGGCATTGATTTATCTGCAGGGTTCTATACTGGGAGGGCATCCAGTGTTCACAATATAGACATGAAAAATCCTTTATACAACGATTAATGTTAATGCTATTATGGATTATGAGCAGTGTCCGAAACTTAGTTAAATGGAGTCTCATGGGTCTAGTCAGCGGGATGGCTTATGGGCTGTAAAATAACATTAATCTATAATTAATTGAATTAATCGTCTGTTAGCTGGAAGAAGCACTCCAGACATGCTTACTCCTGAAACTATTATTAGCATTTTGTAAAATGACTCACATTACAGGTTAAAGCAGTTATGAAACCATTACAACGATTTATTATGTTAAAAGCATGTAATGGTAAATGGTCACATTTTTATATCGCACTTTTCATTCTTAAGGAACCACTCATCCATTCACACACATGTTCATACACCGGTGTACGCAGACACTGGGGTCGAGGAGGGTTAAGTGTCTTGCCCAAGGACACAACGGCAACATTCATCGGTGGGAGCTAGAATTTTGCTGCCAACCTGTGGGTCAGTGGATCTGACCGCTCAACCATAATGTTTTAAGTCTATTGCTAATACTACTGATGCTACAGCCAGCCTTGCCACAGCCGCTGATTATTTTACTCACGTGTCAGTGAACATTCATTCAGCACATTCAGCTTTAGTAATAACTTAACTAAATATAAAGTAACATGTTAGAAAAGCTTTGGAAAATACATACTATTTTACATTTTTACCCAAATGTATGCACAGATAAAGACAGTAAGTGTGTCTATATCTGGCTGTAAGAAAATTGTGATATAAATGTGTGGATTATCACCCTCGTCTACCGTCACTACCCCTCCCATGTCATCCACCCCGGCATGTGCTGCTAGAATGATCCCACTGGTCAAGAGACACACACTTGTTTACTGTCTAAACACAGCAGAGATTTATGAAGGCTTCAAGTTGTTTCAGCATGTGATTTTCTTCTATCTGCAGGGTAAAATCACAATGCTTATTAAACACCCTGTACCTGCTTTTTTCTCATGCTAAATTTCTCTTGCCCCAGTACAGATACATTATATAAACAGCTACTGACGTCAAAATAAGTCAGCTGCGTCTAATTATAGGGCCATATTATGTTCAAATAATCAGAAAGTGCATTGTTAGCATGCTAGTTGTGGTTAGTTTTACCATCACACTAAAACTCTACACTGGCCTATGATAGTTGTGAAAAGCACTTATAAACACACTACAGTGAATAATTGGGATGATTGGCATGCTTGGAAGCCATTTTATGTGCAAATAATCAGAAAGTGCTCTGTTACCATGCTAATTGTGGTTAGTTTTACCATCACAGCAAAACTTTACACTGGTCTCTGATAGTTGTGTAAAGCACTTATAAACACATCATGGTGAATAATTGGGATGCTTGGAATGCAAAAGATTAATAAGGAATTATTTTGGACATCTTCAAACCTTTTTAAATGAAATAGTTTGATTTTTCACATTTTGAAGACACTAAAAATCAGGTACAGCGCCCATAACTATACTTTTTTTTTTTCTTTTTTTGGAGGGATTTATCGGCTAAAACCTTACATAATTTGAGACAACAGGCCGCTCAGCGTGTAAGCGAGATCCATTTTGTAGAAACGGTAATTCCCAATTGACATTTCTGTGCCAAGTTGGTCCCTAATGATGTAAATCTGGGGAGTGAACAGAACCAGGCAGAAAATGTGGCACCCTTCCCACATGTCCTCAAAATACTTCAATGTTTACTTTTACAGCTCTATTAGCTGTTGCGTGATGAAAAACCTCGTAGGAATAATTCATAATTCATTTTACTTGATTTTTTTAGCTTCTTTTTGGCACCATTTATGTTTAAACGTTGTACTTTGAACTGAAACTTGCAATGAGATGTCCAACTGAAGAAATGTCACGTTATGTCACCCTATAAACCTTTGGGGGATTTGAAGTTTGGTCCACTGAGAATGCAAAGTTTGAGATTTGACCTTCTAAGGTTACTGTAGTTTTAACTTTAGCCCCTTCACTTTGTTGTACTGGAGTCTTTTGACCTCCTGAGGCTGCTGTAGCGTGTGGTGAAAGTTAAACACACTTTTCACTGTCAGGTGCTTCTAAAGGAGTGAATGAGAAGTTTTGTTGTCAAGTTGTTATTAGCATTTTCGTGATCAAATTTGAATCGCCAAAAATACTGATATCCTCCTGAGATGCCAGTTCAGAAAACAGCTGTTTAAGACAAGTTTAGCTCAAGTCATGTGAAATCAGGTCCAGCGCATGTTCAAAATGAAATTAGCCTAGTTAAATTACAGGTCTGTAACTGAAATGCTAATCTCTTGTGAACACTGTATTTATTTCCAATTATCTACATATTACTTCTTATTTTATGTAAGCTCCATATTATTTAACTGAAATATCCCAAGAGTTGTAAACAGAGGCAGGAGAAGTTTATTACCATGAGTTTGGGAGCTGGAGACATGAACACTCAACACACATTGTGTTAGTATTGTCCATTTAGGTCTGTTATGGTTCTATTGTAGGGAGTATTATAGCCTCTAATGATGGGGCAGATAACCAGGGCTGATCTTTAGATGTCCTTGTTACAGTAGTGCTGTTTCTTTGTGGGGTCAGCGGATGCAAATTGGTACTAAAACAAGTATTAAAACTCATTTGAACAGTTATTAATATTGAAAAAAGCAATACACAAACAGAATAGAACAGGATGGAACTGAATGATCTTAATCTATATCTGAACTCATGATAGCACATGATAATTTTAAAGAAACAATAAATGTTTTGTGTATCAAAAATATATTTTTCAGTGTAATATCTTTGAAATTTTAGTTCAGTGGGATTTAGATTTTTAGTCTCATTATTACTATTACATTTGCTTTTTTGAGCTACTACAAGTCCATCAATACAGTTTGTCCAAGCTACAGAATATAGCTTTTTTGCTTAAAGAAATGCACTGTCGAAATTGTGATACTTTTGGTGTTTAAGTCTGTAAGTCAAGAAGTCTTTTCCCTCATTGTCTGAAAAAGTACCATCATTTGGGCTTTGAGTCACAGGTCTTAAAAATTTACCTCATCCAAAATGCAGTTTGCTCCTTCTCAGAAAATAAGCAAACTTGTGTCCTGAAGTGACAAGAAGAAAAGTTTGACCAAGATGGATAACACAAAGTTTCTCAGACAAGTAGTCGGCTGTCACAGTGAAGGCAGTGCATAATAAGTGCTTTTTAAATGGACATCTGGCAATTTTCATTCTGAGATGAACAAATAAAATATCAATCGCGTAAACAATCTCCCAACGCATATCACAGCTGTGGTCGTTTGTACATTATAGATTTCCGAGTGTTTGGGAACGTTTTTTTTTGTGTTTTTTTTTGGAATGACGCTTTTCATTTTGTGTTTACTTTGACACTTTCTGAATTGGCTGATGTCTGATCGATCTCCGGGCGAAGATAAATATGGCGTCTGACCTTTTAAAAATGTCTTAGATTTTTTTCCTGTTTGTGGTGCTGAAATGAATCACTCGGCAGCGGTTATGTGGACTGTGGAGTGATTGACATCGGCATGGAGACAGACTTGTGAGATGGTATAGTGAGGAGGTGGGGGGTAGTGGTGGGGGGGGGCAGTCTCTTTCAAGTCTGTATTGAACCAGAAATGCAACGTCCCCACTGGGAGTGGATCAAGTGCTTAAGAGAAAGTTGGTTTGAGTACAATCAAATCTTCCATTTCCTCTCAGGATTCACCCAAGGTTACTTCTTCAGTGAAGCGTGTTTCAACAGGAAGGTAAACAAGTTAGGTTTGATTTTTTATTACCCACACGTGACGTTTTGCGTCTCCTGCAGCTAGCGGTAGGTTGGTCTTATGTAGTGGTACAAAATGTGGTTAGACTTAATTGAGCCACAGACTTAGTTGTGTTCTTAATAACAACTTAGTTTTTTTTTTACTTCATTACTTGTATTTTTACTTAGGTAAATTTGAACTAAATTAGACCCGGTTTAATAGCTTAATCAGGTAAACACACAGTCCTTAATATGTTTGTGTTCACAAGAAGAATGCGCTTATTTAAAACTATAAAACATCTGTAATTAAATAAATGTAGGAGCGTCTGATATTGTGCAGACACTTGCAGCCATGTTATAATCCCTCCTCAAAAACATACCTAGAGTTGTGTTTTGTTTCATTTACACATGTTTGAGTAATCCTTTATTATTAGTCTACATGTCCGAAGCTCAAAATGCTGTTCCACCTTGTGATGTCATGAAGTATTGTAATTGTTAATTGATGGAAAGTAGCAGTAGCTAAATCTGGTACAAATCATCTTTTCCTTGTAAGATTAATGAATTTGTACATGGTCCCTGTCAAATAAAGAATAAAGAAAGAAAGAGAAAGTTAGCGGCTACTTTTTTATGTTTAGTTCAGTAGAGATTGCACTTGCAGAGCTGAATTTATCCAAGTGATTCTAGTGAATCTGTGTGGAGTTTAAAACACAGTGGAGCACCTGTTTTACCACATGACATCACAAGGTGGAACAAAGTGATTTCTGTTTGAGGGAAGGAGCCTAAATACGCAGGATTTGTGTGTTAAACATGTCTGAATGAAACAAAACACAACTCCGGGTATGTTTTGCCACGAGGAAACAATATTATAACAGATCAGAAAATAGTGAAACATGGACCCTTTAATTTAAGAGTGAAGTTTAATACCATACTGTGGAATTTCCCAGTCAAAGTGGTTGAATCTGACAGGCAAGTGCCATACCTTTCACCAGAAAAGTTACATAGTGCACCTTTAAATACTTGTCTTTTATGTTGTACCTTAGTTTTCTTTTGCTTGTGCATCTCTACTCATCAGTAAAGAAATTTGTCTATCTCTGGTCTTTCGCTGTAGTCTGGCTCCAATTTGCCTGATTTATTCCCTGACACGCTTGTCCGCCTTCTGAACCATGATTCTTTTTACGAGGTGAACAAACTAATGAGAACCAAGGTTCCCTGCGATCACTCTAGTAGATTTGGTGTCTAGGATTGGCACTTCTGTAACAAATGAGTGAATGGGGCGGAGATGACGTGTACGCGGGTGCCAGCGGATTAAGAAGATGCCCACGTTTAATCTGGAGTAGACACCAGCAGCAGGTTACATAAATCCACTTACAACGCAGATTACTGTTGCTAATGACGAGGGGCAAGCCGATCACAATGGATAGCTCTGGATGTGTTACTGTGATTTGTTAAAATATAATTTCATGTTTTTCTCATAAAACATTTGGCTTAACAACAGAGAGGAATGAACCGTGTGTGTAACAGTGCATGCACCCACTCCCACTCAATCACAGTAGGAGCTAGTTCTGCAGAATTAAAAGAGAAAAGGAGTAAAGAGGATTTTCTTTGGGCATTTGGATGGTGTTGTTTTTATAAATTGAATATGCCCCGAAGACTATTACAATTTCCGCCTTGTTATAGTGTTGTTCTAATGTCACAAAACTAGCATTTTTACATGGAAGGAAGTATCTCAATACTTGATACTTGAAGCGATACCATAATTAAATGAAAAGACTTAATAGACATAAGATTGATGTAATAGTCATATACCCAAGGCTACAGGCTCATTTAATCTAAATTTTACAACCACAATTTTAACTATACAATTATAGTAGCTTCCGTTGTAAAATCTTAACATTTGTCTTATATTTATCATTATATAATAGTACAACTTATGACAAAAGATCATATCATCTATAACCATGCCAGCTTGTCAAAGCCTGTTCTTGTCAGATCTCAGAAGCTAAACAAGGCTGTGCCTGGTTAGCACAGTGGGGCACCAGTGGCAAAAACTGCTGTGTCCTTAGGCAAGGCGCTTCACCCACATTGCCTAGTATGTCACAGATTGGCAGCCTTGCTTCTGTCAGTCTGCACCAGGGCAACTGTGGTTACAACAGTAGCTCACCACAACCGAGTGTGAAGCAAATGGCTAATGAACAAAATAAAAGTTTAAACTGTGAAAAAATCCCTTCCTTATGCATTAACTGTATCTGCATTTTGTACAGAATTTTCTGTATTGGACATAGGTTGGAGGTATTTTATTTTAGAACTCTCTGCTACTTCCACAGGTACTATCTTACCAAACCAAATAATAATTAGAAAAACATGAAAACCTGTTTTATGCACTTTAAATTAAAGACCCATTAAAGGCCCATTTTGTAGTATAAATGTATAACCTGCATTGATCTTTTTGTTGACAAATGTTTGCTGCATTTTACCTTTTATATTGTTTTTCTGAGCTGTAAGTAATTTCTTTTGAGGATCAATAGTTTATCTAAGTAAGTTTTTTTTATAACCCAACTTTGTTCTTTCTGCAGAAAAAAGGCAAGATGCACTACCAGATAGCAGTTATTATAAACTTCCTGGGCCACTGCATCTCTATGGTGGCCCTGCTCATCGCCTTCTTCCTGTTCCTGTGCTTGAGGTGAGTGTCTGTCTCCACTAATCAGACTGCACCGATGTGACACTGTTCTCCAAAGCGCTTCACGTTCTTATTCAAAAACCATTTGGTCATGGGATAAAACCTACCCCTATCTCAAGCCGGCAGAGGCAAAGGCGGTTTAGAAGACCCGCAAAATTGGGGCATATTTACCCCCCGCAAATGGGAATAATGGACTGGTCTAGCATGTAAAAATACCAAAACAGCTGTGTGGATAGGCCTGAAAGATGAATCGCAGTCGAATGGAGGCTATTGGCAAATCGCAAAACCTCATGGTGGAGGAAACTAGTTATACAAATATCACAGCTTTCACTGCTGTATTAAAGGGCCCATATTACACTATTTTCTGATCTATGTTATAATATTGTTTCCTCATCAAAAACATACCCAGAGTTGTGTTTTGTATCATTCACACACAAGCCTTGCATATTTGAAGTTCTTCTCTCAAACAGAAAACATTCTGTTCCACCTTGTGCTCAAAATGCTCTGTTCCACCTTCTGATGTCATGAAGCTGTTGTTAACAGCTAGTTTTTGCATTTAGTTCAGTAAAGATTGACAGTTCAGAGCTGAAATCATCCAAATGATTCTAGTGAACGTGAATGGAATTTAAAAACACAGCTGAGAAGTTCCTGTACATGACATCACAACATTTTGTTTTGTTTCATTCACAATCACACCTTGCTTATTTTATTCAGTGTTCTTCTCCCAAGCAGAAAACACTGGTTCCACCTTATGATGTGGTAATACAGGAAGTGCTCCACTGTGATTTTAAACTCCATACACCTTCACTAGAATCATTTGGATGATTTCAGCCCTGGAACAGCCAATCTCTACTGAACTAAGGGTAAAAGGAGCTGTTAAGTTGAAAATTACCACTTCATGACATCACAAGGTGGAACCGAGTATTTTGAGCTTTGGGGATGTATTTTATTTATTTTTATTTATTTTTTTGGTCATTACATTCAAATCAAACATTATCCAACTTGTATAAGATTGTACATAACATTTCTATCATGACCGAAAGGGTTTAGGCTGAAGTAAAAAAACAAAAAAAAAACTTAAACTGGGTTATAATGCATAACCCAATTATGACCAACCCAATGTAGACAATCAGTAGACTAACAATAAAGGTTTACTCAAACATGTGTGAATGAAACTAAACACAACTCCAGGTATGTTTTTGAGAGTCAATTTTGAGTAATACAGGACCTTTAAATACAAGCCATCAACGATATTTGTATTGAAAGATGAAATATAAGTCCATTTGATCCACAACTTAGAACTTGTGTGATCAATATGTTTAATACATGTACTTGTATATACCTTCTTATTTTTAAATCCAATAAAAAATAATTGTAAAAAAATGTACAATGGAAAAAGGTTAATGTAATTTTATAAAAAAAAAAAAAAGAAAAAAAGAAGAAAAACAACTAATGATTATTTTAGTAGTCAACTGCTATCACGATTCTTCTGATTAATTTTTACAGTTAAAATTATAGGCTCCTTTTAAACGTCCATGTTTCCTCTGAACAGAATCATGATTGTAAAACATATATCTTAAATCTAATTCGTATCACAATGTTGGTTTGAGCCCTTACATGTGATGGACTGCTGAAGGTGGAGCGAGCTTTTCTGACAAACTGAAATAAAGCACGCGTTAACGAGAGAAAGGTCTTAGCACCCTGCACAGCCGCTATCGATCCCCAGACACCCCGGGGAGTGCGAAAAGCGTGAAACAGGGCGCAAAGGGGCGGAGTAAATAGAATCGCCACCGAACGTGTTTATGCGGTAGTCCTGTTTTTAGACCGCAGAGGCACCGGCATAGAAAAGGCTTTGACATTGAGAGACAAGAGTTGGAGAGTGTTTTTAAAAAGGCCATTTGGATAGTGGAGTGCTTTGGCATTTATTACCTACCTTCTTCTCTCTATGGACGATCGAGATAGAAGCCACTTAAGAGAAAACTACAGCTGCCAATGACAAATAGAGAAACCGATGCCGTTCTCAGGGCCATAGCCAAAATGAGTGAAACGAAGCTGGGAGTTTTCACTTGTGGAAAAGTTCATCCTCAGCTCAAGTCGAATCTAAAACAATATTTGGATCTTATTTTAGAACGTGCCACTTTTGAAAGCATGCCAAGGAAAAGTTAAGTGAAGCGTGGCCGATATGAAACCTGCTCTGCAAGTGTCTAGCATTGTCTATTTTTGTAATACCAACTTAAAGGGCAATATTAGAACAGCCCCACATATTTTACTACCCATAATAACACAAGGGAGGATCGAGCCATTATCCACAGAACATAATGCTAGAGAATATAACATTTCTGAAGCGCAAATGAATGAAACCAAATACGAAACATAATATAGACTTTTTGTACACAGAAGATTTGTATCACATTGTGGCACCTAAACACTGGATTTTAAAATGCATTTCCAGAGCCATGCTTGTGCAATTAATGATCAAACTTGTTTAACTGTGAATGACATTATTGTAATTACAAAAATCTGGGGAAAAAGTTCTGCCCCTCAAAACCCGAATCAAAACCTCGTCCTTTATAAGTAGCTATGTAATTGTAAATGTTTTTCAATATCCTGCGGGCCTTTGAACAGTGGTATTGTCTTATTACACTTACAAGGATGCAAAGACACAGAAAAATGAAAACAACATTGCTGAGTGACGCCTATTAAGTATTGATGCACGTTAAAATATAAATCAGCGTCATTCAGGGTTAGTGAAGGGAGAAGGCTAAGCTCTTAATGTGGGTGACAACGAGCCGGTCTGTCACTGTCTACACGTCCATTCAGTAGTGCTGCTGCTGCTATTTTCAAACACACATGCTCTTCCAATACGGTACATTTAATTGTATCCCCGGGACAATATATTTACAGCATTGAAAAAACATCCGACTTTGAGGAAAAGACAATAACAAGAACCGAAGCAACTGTCCCTACATATTATAGTAGGAGCCTCACATGTGGGGGAGTGATGTTTTCTGAAAGTATATTCATAATTCATAATCATCTTCATTTTATCCTGGCATATTTTCTGAGAATACTGACAAAGATCTTATAGTGGAATGGCCTGTGGGGCAAAAGATTTAGCTCCATAATGCCTTTGTGCCATTCAGTTGTTCTTCATTACTGCTCAGCAATGACGCAGCTTCCGACTGACCCTGTCGCTATAGTGTCAAACTCAATTTCACCATGGGGCATATCACAAAAGCAAGTGGTTAATTAACTAACCTCTATGTAGCCCATATTTGAGAAGGTTTTATCTTAAAATTGAGGTGGAGAGCAGGGCAGAATGGTTCAATTTGCCTTTAAACGGTCACATTGCAGATGTTTTGACCTGGTTTATGGTTAATATCTCTGTAATTACAGGGCCTAGCCACATGAAACAAAAACTGGCACAAACATCAGCATTTTCCCACAAAAGTGTGTGGCATTATACATTTACTCAGGTATGACTGTTTTCAGTTGATAGAATTAAGATCAATGTGTCAAAATGTAAGGACTTAACATTTGTGAATATTTTAAAAATAGTCTCTCACCTATAAGATAAGATAATCCTACATTGTGTCCCATGAGAGAAATTGGTCTTGAAACTGAGTTATATAGAGTTGTAGATCCCTACCTTCCATCTAAATTTATGACGTTATCAAATCCTTTAATGTTTCTGATACAAGCAACTAAAAATGCAATGAACAGAGGAGCACTTAATCATGAATATTACAAGGACCAAAACCTTTAAAATATGACTTTAGGCTGTACTGTTTTTCTGTCTGGGTTGTATTGTGAAATGTGCAAAAAGCAAAAACATGTAGATGTTGTGGGTTGCCTGTGCTTTCATGTTACTCTTGAGACTGCAGTAATGAATAAGGCTTTTTCATTATCATCGTTGTATCAAAGTCAGTATCAAGTATCAAGCATTTTCCTATCAGAATAGAATATTATCTGCTCGTATGCGTGTGCAACCCTAGTGTAGTGTTTCCTGCAGCCACCCTCCTTTACCACAGGAGCTCCAGCTAATGAACAGAAGAATATATGTATGCATAATGTATGCATGATCAAACTAATAAATCTAGTCGACTGAGCTAAAACAAAAACTTAAATTTGAGCTAGCACAGCACTTTACGTCTATTAGCAAACTTCTCACTTTTCATTTGACAAAAGGCCAGTGAAATCAGGCCATCTGCTGTAAAAGCACACTGCTAGACTGACAGATTAAAGTGATTATGCAGCCTTTTTGACAATGTTTCATAAAATGCACTAAAAACATTATGCTTTTGCCCAAATATCTACAAGAAATAAAAATATTATGGTCAGATAAAGATAACACTTTTATTAAAATTAATATTTGTTTGGATGTTATCTGAATTAAAAACATAATTTCAAACTCTGTGATGTAATTGTGGTTCCACGAAATTTAATTAAAAACTTGATTGGGCAACAAACTTTCTACATTACATTTTCTCATAAAGAGATGAAGTTATTTCATCCACACATGTTAAATTTCCATTTGGTTTTGCACTATGTTTAAGTTTTCTGGTGGAGGGTCTGGAATGTTCCACAGTATAGTACAAATTCATCCATCATTAGTTTATTCAGTAACAGGTGTTTTATTGCCAAAATATTTGGTTTTGGCAGGTCTTCTGCTTGTGTCTCTATGGAGACCAAATTTTGTCATTTTTTGTGGAACATTTAAACCAACACATTTCCATGGAAAGTGAAAGGTTCAGACCCACCACCTAAAAAAATATACAGTGCCCCATAAGTCAGACCTATTATTGACTTTTCAGAGCTTTTAACCATGTGATAGTTGTTTACCCTCAACATTTACTCACTCAGAGTTATATTTGGAATTATTTGTGCATGTATTGGCAAGCAACTCCCGTTTTCGCCACCACTGATACACGCTCACTGCTCTGTACTTACTTTGTTCTCCAAGAAAATGTTCTTAATTGGTAATATGTGTAGGATTCGGCAGCGCTGTGTTGTCCTTTTGGATCAAATGAAAAGAAAATGTGCTGCTCGCTAGCATGATCTGCAGCTATTCATTGGAGGTGCGGACAGCTCCACGGTGCTTTGTTGTGATGGTGTTTACAGTGATGTCAGCTCCCATCCACAGGACTCATAGATTATAACTAGATAACTGACTCAAGCACAATATGTCTTCTTTAACATTTAATTCACATTCAGTTTAAAAATATTCAAACCAATGCAAAGATGTTCAAAAGTACAAAAGGCCACAACAAAGCATAGCATACTCCCTCTCTGTCTTTCAATTTAGGATTGTTGCCATAACAATTAACAATATCAACTCAAGATATATGTTTTGAATGGTCAAATGGTTGAAGTCCTGAAAAGTCCTTCAGACCAGGAAAAAGTGATGTAAGTGAAACCTATGAATAGGCTATACTTAACCCCTCAACCGTGAGATCAATACTTCTAAACATAGCATGAAGTCACCACAGTCAGAAACCTGAGAGTTGGTGTAAATATGTTAATCCTGCTTTGGTTCTCACAGGAGCATTCGCTGTTTGAGAAACATCATCCACTGGAACCTCATCACGGCCTTTATCCTGAGGAACGCTACCTGGTTCATTATGCAGCTGACCATGAGTCCCGAGGTGCACGAAAGTAATGTGGTACGTCGCCCGTATTTGGTTACACAGGAAGGAAGAGGCCATGAAATATGAGTTTTCTGTACAATATCCCATTTGAGGACATCACAATAGCCTACTGTATATGAACTAGTTATGTATTATCTTATGTCACGTACCTATCTTTGTGAGGTCGGCCCCAGGTAGGTTACAAATTCAAAAGGGTGTTGTTGTACTTAAACATTGATTGTGTCCTACAGGGAAATCCTATTTGAAATACATAAGATCAGATATACAGAGGATATTGTACATTTAAGGAGGTCAGGCGATTAAAATTGTTTATATACTTAATACAGTATATCAAGGTCAAAGTGCTGGTTTTGAAACATGATGATATTATCTAACACAGGTGGGATTAAGACCTTGTTTTGCTAGTGTCAAATCTTTAATCCAAGGCATTGGCCCACAAGTTAAATCCTGTGCTTTGAGTTTCAAGTTCTTTCAAATTTACCAAGTGTAACAAATATTTTGTTATTGTCCAACTTTTAAAAATCATGGTAACCAATAGATGAGTGGGAGGGACATGTTCCAGTCCCTGTAAAATTAAACACAGAAACTATATCAACTGTATAGAGAAGCATTAAGTCATTTCAAGTCCTGAATCATAGGTCAGAATAGTGAATCTACTCTGAGCCAAGTCATTTGCAGGGCCACCTCTGTTTTCTAACAACCAAATCATTAGAGCTAAGTGATATTTTAAATAGATGGACAGATGTTTATTACTATTGAACATAACTCAACTAATCTTTAAAGAATTAAAATAAGACATACAGCAGCCTTTGGTCCAAATAAAAACACATCACTAAAGCAAGCTAAATCTAATATGTTTGGCTAACAAGGCATTTCAGGAATTAGAACGCTTGTCCCTTTACTCACCACATGCGTTTAATAAAAGATAGCCACTTTAAAGAATCAATATTTTAACATGAGGTGAGGTGAGGTAAGCTGGCAGTAAACTGACTGAGCGCAAGATAGTCGACTTTACAAACACAAATCTGTTGAGTAAATTATGGCCTTGGTTCATCTGTGATTTTAAAATTTTAATTAGATATTACAGGAGCCAGTTCACAGAAGGCCAATTTAAAATAAAAAGTTATTTGATTTAAATAAATAATCAGATTGGCCTTTATTACACCAGAATATGTACATTTACAGGCAAATAGTGGTGATGATTAAACCTAAACATACTATTACATAAAACCATATAAATACACTCTAATGGTATTTATATAAACACAGGCAGATCCTGAGTCTAATATCATGTTACTGTAAGGATCAGTGGTCTTCACAAATCTGTGGGAAACAACAAGTTCACTCTGGCAAAAACAAGCAGTTTTTCTTAACGAAGAGACCATGCTCACTTAAGTGAATACCCATATGTTTGGCACTATTATATTAAATGAAAAAACAACAGATATCAAATCACACCAATGAATCATTGCACCATGCCTGCCTATAATTAGCAGCTGTATATACAAAAACTGCAATACTGTTACTTTACTATTAAACTCAAGACTGCTTCAGTATCAAAATTAGCTATCAGACGAGTATTTTTTTTAAATTTAATTTTATTTGAATGGAAGTTTGACCACTTTGTATATTTGCTGCATTTTAGACCAGAAAAACCCACAAGTTGCATTTTAGTTTCAATTTTTTTCTTAATCATACTTGTTTGGCCCATTAGAATCTTGCTCAAATTCACAATATTGAGACATAAAGTTCACTGTCTGCATGTCACACCCACTCACATGTGCTGTTATAAAGAAATAATGCGGGTTATTCCCTTCACCTGTCGCCTAGTCGTAATTTTGTCTCACTAATTAACAGTGCCACTAAAGAACATTTTCCCCTCGTAGGTCTGGTGTCGTATGGTCATTGCCTGCTTCAATTATTTCCACTCCACCAATTTCTTTTGGATGTTTGGAGAAGGCTGCTACCTCCACACTGCCATTGTCCTGACCTACTCCACAGACAAGCTGCGCAAATGGATGTTTATCTGCATTGGCTGGTGTATGTACCTCCTCTACTCTTTTATTTATTTATTTTTTACTTCAAAGAATTACACAAGAGAAGGGAAGAAACTGCTTTAGTACATGGTTGAAAAAGTATAGGGTCAAGCTTGGAACAATTATTATGACTGTTAAAACCAAAAACAAAACTGAAATCCCTAGTACATTTTTATTCAATCAAATCAAGCTTTCGGAGATAAAATGTCAGTGTTTTTCCATTTTGGCGTTAGATATGGTTTACTTAACAATAACAGATTTAAACCAGATTGTGTTATTTCATGAAATGTCATAATTGTTTTATTGAATATTATCTTGTGGTCTCATCATTCTGAGATCAAGACCATTATAAAAAAAAAACAAAAAAAACAGTTTTCATATCCACTAGTATCTACCCCAGATCTTATCAGGTCTAATCAGGTCTACAATGGGGCAAATTCAGGTCTGAAACAGAGTTATACCATGATGGATGTGATTTTGTTGTTTCACAAAATGTCATCTTTATTTTATGATCACTTGAATAATACATTTTTAATAATTCAGCCTCAACAGACTTTGCAAATGTGAAGGAAGGCGTAAACCAGAGTCTTCCACATAGGAGCCTAGATACTGGATAGCGAAAGGATAGCTAATCTAATGTTAAGATGAAATGGTGAATCAGAGCAGAAAGCAGATATTTAAAACCAAGAAAAATGGTAGACTGCTCCATTAAGTAGTATTGCTAGAAAAAAATGTAAAAAAGAGTCATTTCTGAATGATATGTGTGCACGTTTTGCCCCACGAAACCTCAAGCAAAACCACTCTACCGTGCCTTTGCCATGAGTCAGAAAACAACACTAACACATTATAAGTCTCTTCTACAGGTTGACTTTTGACAGTACATACACCCTTGTTTGAAATCGTAGCGTGATTTCATTTGTGATCCAAATCAACCTCACTATGTTTTTTCCATGCAGCTGGACTGATTATGCAATACACCACTATTTATTGGAAAATGTATCCTATTCCTATCCATCATTATATTAGACAACCTAACCAAGTGCCAAAACAGTTGAAAGTATGCAAAGGGGCCCCTATAAGTCTGCATGGATGTGTGTGGAACTATACGGTGGATTTTGCTGCGTGTGACAGCTGGGATCTGCATTGGTGTGGCGAGTTCACTAACACCCCTTTTCACACTGTCAAACTAAACTATGTGGTGCTGAGATTAGCTGTATTGTGCCAGCTGGATTACATTTCCCCAGGGCAGCGTGAAGCTTCAACTGTGAAGACAAAATGGCAGCATATTTCTGAAGTGAAAAAGATTAAGTTTTATTTGCTTGACAGAGGCTATAAGCTGTAAGAGGAGAGACATTAATAGGATAAAGACAACACAATAGTCTTTATGAAGTAACAGTGTTTTGGTGTTTGTCTAATGGCTAAAGTGACTAAATCATTTTCAGATTAGATTCATTCATTGTCAGACCATTAACTAGTGTGGTCACAAATCCCAGATTTCAATACTAAGCAAAGGGATCGATTCTTTATATCAAATTTATGTCACATTGAAAAAATATATGAAAAAAATGTCTCTTTCTAGTTCTGAGAAAGATCAAGACCGTTATAAAAATCTATTCAGGATAGATCAAAACTTGTCCTATTTATGTTCTGTTTCAGTATTGATGCCTCCTCAAATCAATATCTAGTTTTGATACTAGTTTTAATATACCTTACTATCTGGGTATCCATTTTCTAATTAAAGTTTTAGTAATTGTGCGTTTATAAGAGTTATGATTTTTTACGTGTGTCCTTGTCAGTTCGAATTGTGAAGATGAAATAGCAGCAAATTTTTGAAAGAAGAAAAAAAAAATAGTTGTATTATTATTTTCTTGGTGTGTGGAGACATTGTTGGACAGACTCAAGAGATACAATCGTATGAGTCGCCCTTTTGTCTCATTGGCACCACTGCAGCGGGGATTAACCTATCGACTGCATTGTCAGGACAGTTTCAAATAACTCCAGACTTTGCACACACTTGGCAAAGGGCTTCTCTGTCGTTTATGCCAGCTACACTCCAGTAATTGAATTTTGTCTAGCGTATTAAACCTCTTATAAGTCAAGTAAATGTGTAACTCAGTCCACATTATCGTCAAGCGGACTCTTGCTATTCATACATTCACAAAAGAATATCAACACGGTGACAAGTTCTGGCTTGAATCTCTGCCTCAGTACATTGATGCAAAAATTACTTCTGACAGAGCTTGGCTGGGGCTGGTGGGACACTGTAGATCTCCCCCACCCCCCCCCCCACCCCAAGTGATAATTCAGGATTTGAATAGGAGCTTAAAAAGATGAAAGAAGGATTGAAACATGAAATCTCATCTGTTTTTGTCGCCCCACAGGTATCCCATTCCCAATTATTGTGATCTGGGCCATTGGGAAGCTGTACTACGATAATGAGAAGTAAGATGCTTGTTGTGACTCAAGTTATTGATTGGGGAAAGGGGAGGGGTTGTTCTATCTTTGGCCAAGAACCAAAGGGACAAAGCGCAAAGTCAAGCTGTAGCATTATAAAGATGAATGGGTATTAATAATTGCTGTAATCACATTATCAGTGTATGATATTATAAATTACCCATTAGCACATATTTACTTAAGACTTGATGGAAATGAATGTGCCTTTTGGACTGTTTATATTGCTAACATAGTAAAATCCACAAGAAAAATCTGTCAACTGGACGCAAATTTGTAGGAGTGAAGACGTTTCGCCCTCTTGTTCAGTTCTGCTCAGATAATGCTAACATGATTATACCAATGAATGGGTTGACTTTGCATCCTGTACTGATCCAGGAGTGAACTACATGGACACAGTAGAGTTCAGAATAAAAACACTAACAGAGTGAATACAATAGTTATATAATTAGAATAATGATTGTAGAAAAATGTGTAAAATAACTACTATAAAAAATAACTGGCTATTTGAATTTGTGTAAGAGCAATCATTCTTACCTGAAATTCTTCCATCAAGTCCATAAACAAGCATGACTTCACACTGAAAACTCACAGGGGAATCCTGATTATGAAGAGAGATGATTGACAATGTAATCCTTATTTTATTGCAGTTAGTTATGAGTCCTTTGACATTTCAGGTGCTGGTTTGGGAAACGGGCTGGTGTCTACACAGACTACATATACCAGGGCCCAATGATCCTCGTTCTGGTGGTAAGGAAATATAAATTTATCCTACTCATGGTATTCCCAAGGTTTAAATATTATGAAAAAAGATTTCAGCTTTAAGGTCATTAAGCTTAAGTTTAAGGTTAAGTCTTTTCAGTGATGGCAATATTTTTGTATTTAACCTTTATGCAGCTCAAATGTCACCTGATATTCAGTGTGTTTTATAGTGATCATATATGCAATCTACTCTTGTAACCTTGTCTTTTTGCGAGTTCAATTGTATTTTCATTAGCTGAAAGTGAGCCTAATTTTGTGAGGAAAACAAAATTAATTAATTTCTTTTAAGGAGGATATTTGAAAGATTTCTCTAGGTATATGAATGGCCTTGTACATAGATGTTACCACATAACAGACCTAATAAAGTACACTAAGAGGCAGATGAGAAAAGAACTCTTTACCTTGAGAATAACTGAAGTACCTGTTGCAGACAATTAGGCTTTTTTTTTCTTTTTAAGGTAAGTTAGCAGGTGTGAAATGATTAAAGTGTGTCTCATTCTTTTTGTTAGCGATAAAAATGAACAAATAACCGAAAAAGTTTAAATCTTACTTATATCGTCTGCAGTAAATATACCGGTAATACATTTACGTCTCATATGCAAAGCAAAAGTTCCATCTTGTTTTGGTCCTATTACAAATTACACTAGCCCATTCATTATATCCCAAAGGTGCTCTTTTCACACCCTATTTCAGGAGTCATTAAGTGAACTTCTATAAGCTACACCAAACATAAATATGAGGCTTTTTATATGAACGGGCAGTGCACCAATGTACCTTAACCGACCTGCCTAGAAATTGATTTTATTTAAAGTTTATTTTCCCCCTGGGTACTTGAGCACATTTTTCCTGTTGCAGCAAATTCACAAGCAACTGCTATTATCACAACACACTATAATGACTAGCTGTACTATGGAGTCGACGTTTTTTTAGTGCATACCGTCACTTACTCCATCTCATTGGTATCCAGCTGCAACTCAACAGCTTAGCATTTGTAATACCACTAAGAGGATATCATAACATATTAAAGTCGTCTGCATGACTTCTCAATCAGCATTGCTCTGTTTTTATCCCTTATCCACTAAGAGGGTGGGTGACATTTTTTACATCATCATTATTAAGTAACCTGTTAACAAAATCAGTAGATATTTTAGCACTTTAACAGGAAAGTACTTACACATGTCTTTAAATATATTTTTGAGGTTTAGGTGTTTTAAAAGTACTGTAAAATTAACCAAAGAAAGTGCAAATATATCACTTTATAAATTTTTATTTGAATCAACAATTTTTCATCATTGTAAGTTAATATAAGCATGCCTACCTATAAGTAATATCATAAGTGCTTTCCAGAAGTGCACAGTGTTACCTATTCTTTGTATTTTGGATCTTAGCCAGGAGCTCTTTGTGATAGAAAAAGTGTTTTATGTCTTTTCTTGTCTGGAGTGGAGATACCCCCTTTCATCCTGGACATTCAAAGATGCTTTCACACTTACTCTCCCACTCAACAGACTCGAGCTATTTTTCTTTTGGGGGTTTTTGACGATCCAGTGCAAAAATAACCTCTGTGTCCACTGTCAGGGATGCTATATTATTTTTATCTTGTCTTTCTTAGAGAAAAAGTAATCTTCGGAAGAGCCACTTAATGTTTCTTCCTCCCCTGCTTTGTTCTCTGCAAAAGCTTACATCTGCCTCAAATATTGTTAAAAAAGGGCTGTATCTTGTGCTTGTGCTAGTGCTTTGTGTCTCAAACTATAATGCTGTAACAGTTGTACGAAGCCTTCATCTCGGCTTTTGGAATTCACCTCCTGGTTTAGGTATTTATGGCTGGTTCATTATCTTCCTGGTTTATTTTTTTTACTAGTTTTATTTAACTTTTAGACATGTTTTAGTGTTTGTGTAGATTAAATGTATTTTTATGAACCTTTATTTAAACAGGTGAAAAAACTGTCCTCAATGGCATATGGCAATAAACTTATTCATTTCAATGGAGACAAGCAGGTGACACCACCAGGCAAGGTCAGATCTGTGGAAAGCCAACCTTTTACAATAAGAATGCATATTTTTCAAGGTACTGTTGGTTATAAACCTATAACCTATATACCTGTAATTTATTCAAACCGAGATTGCTGTGGAACATTCCAGGCAAAACGATAACATTTCCATGAAGTCAAGCAGCAAGCGTCAGAACTTCTACCAGAAAAGTGCACTTTGAATGGCTGAGACCTGTATGAAACCTTATTAAATCTAAATTTCATTTGAGTTGAGTGGTTTAGGTTAGGCTGGTTTAGATCCATTAGGTGTTACAGTCATATCTGTATATTTTGTTGCTATGGTTTGATTGAAAGCACATTATTTTACATGTGTTTGACTAAGAAATAAATGACTTTCTGAGGCAGCACTTGTGAGAACTTTGAGAATCTGTGGTCTAGACCCTTTATCCCTTGGGATCATCGTCAGGTCAACATCAAATTTATTATGACTCTTCCTTACGGCACTGTTATGGACTTTCAATGACTTAATATCAAAATTTGGGACGCTCTGTGAACATAATACCAGATGTTGTTAGAGCCCCCCTCCCCCGCAAACATCAGTGAAAGTATTACAGCTTTATTAAGACCAGTAGTCAACATGTTCCCCTTCCAGTGTGGAGGTCAGGTCACCAGGCCTCGGAAACTATTGCCACTATTATTTTTTCCCATGTTACATCATTCACACTTATTGCATGGGCTACTCATTTTATGTCATCACTATGTGGGAAAAAAGGGTCTCAAGCTGCCCATTCAGAAACATGAGATTAGTAAGGCTTACAAATCTCCGTTTGAACAAATGCATATTTTAGTAATTGTGGTAAGACTTACTAGTTTTTCATTTGGGGATTGCAGCAGGAAATGATCTACTTCTTACTCTGATTAGCATATTAATTAGGGTTGAATATTGTGGCAGAATAATTTATAGTAATAAATTATTCTTTATTTGTCTAATTTTTGGCAAAAAGAGTACACAATAGCTACTGAATAGTTTCACAACAAACCATCTTTGATAAGAACTAGCATTGTTTTTTCTACTTTACAGCTCCGGCAGATGCCACCCTAAAATTCTCTATGGGCATATTTCTCAGCTATTACTTTGCGAGATTTAGTACATTCTTTCATGTTATACTACAGGAAATACCAAGGCTAAGGTGTTCTAAATAGTTTAAGAGCCAGAATAATGCATGACATCCTATCAGGACTGTAAAGACGCCATATGGAATGACACGCCCGGCATAACAGTGCCACACATTGTACAGTAAGGAGAATATGCTATGAAAAATACATGGCCCTATCATCTTCCATTTTTAACCTACATACTCACATGGGCGCAGAATTGAGTTGGAGCTCAACACAAAAGTAATTCTTGCTTGAACAAAAGCTGCTGAAAGAATAATAAGTGACCTGCTGTGAGCGCAAAATGAGTTATAATGAAAAGTATAATGGTCATGTGCATGTTTGGAGCTGGTGATGTGTATTGACAATGAATCACTCCATTAGTAACAGTGTGAGTGAGCTTTTAATACTTATAGAAGAAAAAAACTACATTAATCGAGTGATATATGATGTTATGTTTGATTATTGTTTAAAATACATACTACGAGTATTATGCTTGCAAGTACACAATGCTAAAATACTAATACTTGAAAAACAGCTGCTACTTCCTCTGTTACTGCTGCGGCGGTGGTGGCTAACACTATTGGTTGTTTCCAGATTTGAGAATGTGGTGATCTCACACTCTCTCAGATGAGGGCAGGGTTCAGTTTTTCTATATGATTTGTATTTTTTTATCAGAAATATCCAAAAAACATCTAGAAATTATTAACTTTTTAATTTATAGTCATTAGCACTGTGATCACATATCTGCACATTAACAATATCCTGATTTATCTTGCTCCCATCTCAGCTTTACAATATAATACAATATTTTTCTCTTTATACTTTTACTCATTTAGAAATATAGGTAGAAATTTACAGTTTATATTTGAATGTGCTCATGTGTATATGTATGTGTGTGTGTGGGGTGTGTGTGTGTGTTTTTGTGTGTGTGTGTGTGTGTATATATAAGGGGGTTGTGTTATGTAGTCCCATTCCCTTTCAATTCAAACATTAATTACAGTTATATGACTTTATATTATTTATTACAAACTTTTTTATTCTTGTTATGTGCTTTTTTCTGTACCTTTAAATATTTTTTCTGTGTTTTTCTTTTTAAAGATCAATTTTATTTTCCTCTTCAACATTGTGCGGATCCTGATGACCAAACTGCGCGCCTCCACCACATCTGAAACCATCCAGTACAGGTAAACACGCTGCCTCCTGTGATAGGCCTAAATATTCAGTCAAAACTGTTGCGGTATTCTTTTTGTACCTTGTAAATAATTCATGTTTTCCACTTGATCGGTGATGGGTACAGGGATTCCTCTTTTTATTCGACAAAGTAGTGGTGTGATAGCACTGCCTTGTTCTTTGTGCCCAAAGAAAGGCGCTAAACCTGTCGTGTCTGCTGTGCTTGTGTTCAGGAAAGCAGTGAAGGCTACACTGGTGCTGCTGCCTCTCCTAGGAATCACATATATGCTATTTTTCGTCAATCCAGGAGAGGACGAGATCTCACAAAGTGTATTTATTTATTTCAACTCATTTTTGGAGTCCTTTCAGGTAAGTTACCAGGATGAATTACAAATATAACATACTTAGAATGTATTGAGATTTTAAATTTTACAACACATGTGCACATCAACAGTATTATCAATAAGTTATATTAGATGAAATAAAATCAACCTCTTCACTAGTCATATTTTATTAGGTATTTTAATTAATTTCATAAGCCATAAGCCACTGCTATTCATCTGCCCCAGTATTCAGCATAATACTTCAATTATGTGTTCTATTCAATGCACGATACAGATTTGATCATTAAAAATAAAAGAAAGTATATACTAACAAAATAAACCAGTCACAGGATGTCCTAAGCCTGCAAATTCTAAAATATATTAAGAATTACAAAGAGTTTTAAAAAAGAATGAAAATCCAAATTAATTAGCAAATCCCTGCACATGAGGAGGCAGCTCATTTCCTGTCACAGTCCCTCAAGGGAAGAGATGATTCTTATGTGTTATGTCATGTTTAATAAGATTGAATTGGATTTGACTGTAATTTGGTCCTCACATTAAAACAAATGTGCAGATTTCACTTTGAACTGAACATCTGAAATAAACATTTTGAAATTTGTTGATGTAGCACTAAATGAAATGAGTGATGGCTCTATTCTTGCCAAAAAAGGATAGAGTGAATCAGTGTAATGCATGTGATAAGCCTCTGTGTGCGATTAAATTGTGTTTATGCTGATGTTGTAATGACCTCTCTTTAATCATGTTTTGTCTTTATCTCCACCTCTCACACAGGGCTTCTTTGTGTCAGTATTTTACTGCTTCCTAAATAGTGAGGTAAGCAGATTCACATCCTCTTGTATTGATCACATATTTCACAGCTCCCACTGCTCTAGACACTAGTTTTAATAGCAGTGCTGTGGGCGTTTCCACTCTCCTTTTGGTGGCCTCTGCTGCTGCTCACGTGTGCACTAGGGTGGGGAGGCGGGTGATGAGGAGTAAAAGATTTATATTTAGGTGCAATTAGTCGTCATGGTCGACAAAGTGTGACATAAATGACATCACTTCTTATGCCTAGTGACACGGCCAGGGCTAATTGGATAAGCAGAAATCCTATAAAAATAGCAATGAAATTTTACAATGTCTCTGTAAGCACAATCTGCTTAGTGTTGTTCAATAAATGTTTAAAAGGCACTTAAAATGTATTTCACCAGCAAAAATGTTTCCAGATTCAAATTTAAAGGGGCACCATGTACCTTTTCTGGTAGAGGGTCTGCCATCTGATTGTCTCCATGGAAATCTTATCATTTTCCTGAAATATTTCATATTATAGCATCAAACTTGTGAGTCTTCCAACAATTCATTTACAAATGTTTTTATTGCTCAAAAACAGGTATTCTTACTATGAGCGGGCCCTCCTCTCCAAAGATGTCGCCTGCAACTTGGCTTGGTGCCATCTCCTGTTGTTCCCATGGAGATAGACAAATTTAATGATATTCTTTGAAAATTTCCTGCCAAACATCTCCATGGAGACAACAGGTTGCGGACCCTCCACCAGAAAAGTTACATAGTGTGCCTTTAATCACAGATTTTATTTGATATTGCCTTCCTACAGCGGCGTTTTGTTGGCTTGATGGCTGTGTATTTAGTGTTATATATTTAGCTTTACCAGTCTTGAAAAGAATTGTATGCTAAGCTAAACTGATCTAAATTCTCAATGGACCAATTATCAGTGCCCAGTAAAGATATGATAAAAATCTTGATGGATGTCACAACCAACAAGCTATAAGCATCCCCATTACGTTTGAGTCTGATTAATGGAAAAACAATGACATTTATGTTTTCTTTATATTCAGCTGTGAGGGACTGCAATATGATGATTCAGTTATCTAAAGGTTTATCATATACTCCATGTTACTTTGACCAAGATGTTAAAGTACTTTCGTTTATGTTGCATTCATTTTTTTTTCCTTTACATAAAAATTACTCAAAGAAAGACGCAAATTACCTTATATATGTACAGTACAGTGTATACAAGATATGCCATTGAAAAGATCAGTTGGGTTGTATTAGCACGCCTGAAGCCTTATTAAACCACATGTTTGCCACTAGGGTGACATTTGTTATTCCCTTGGTTACATGGAGCTGTAGTTTCAACTGACTGTATTGCTCAAAGTCCCTCAAAGCCTTGTCTGGTCGTATGATGGATGAATAGCTCATCATAGACTCTGCTGTATCGCCAACAGGGGGCTTAACCAGCATGTGTAGTTTGCGGAGAATATTGATTTAGAGTTTAGTTTCGGCTGAGAGCAACAGAAGGATAAACGTTGTGGAGAACTGTGCAACCGCAGTCCTATTGAGAATAACAAGGCAGTATGCAGTATAATGTATAATGTAATGTACTCAATATTCAGTGTGCCAAAATATGACAGCTGCCAGTTATTGGAGCATGTTTTAATGTGTTAAGTGGAAAGAATCTAGCATATGTTGGTTTAAAGGGCCCATATTACCCTATTTTCTGATGTATGTTATAATGTTGTTTCCTCATCACAAACAGACCTGGAGTTGTGTTTTATTTCATTCACACATGTTTAACACACAAACCCTGCATATTTAGGCTGAGTTCTTCTCCCAAACAGAAAACACTCAATTCCACCTTGTGATGTCATGTGGTAATACAGAAAGTGCTCCTTTGTGTTTTAAACTCCATTCACCTTCACTAGAATCAATTGGATAATTTCATCCCTGGAATTGCCAGTCTCTACTGAACAAAAGGTAAAAAGTAGCTGTTAACTTGAAAACTACCATATCATGTCATTACAAGGTAGAACAGTGTATTTTGAACTTTGGAGATGTAGGCAGACTAATAATAAAGGTTTACTCAAACATGTGTGAATGAAACTAAACACAACTTCAGGCAAAAACATTATAACATGGATTAAAACTCACAAGAGTCAATTATGCACAATACATGACTTTTAAATCATTGAATGTTTTGTGATGTATATTTTTGTCAATATTGCTGTTTCAATCTCTATGACTTAAAGTATGTGTGTGTATATATACAGTGGGGCAAAAAAGTATTTAGTCAGCCACCAACTGTGCAAGTTCTCCCACTTAAAAAGATGAGAGGCCTGTAATTTTCATCATTGGTAACACTTCAACTATAAGAGAAAATGGGGGGAAAAAATCCAGGAAATCACATTAAGTATTTGGTCACCTATAAACAAGCAAGATTTCTGGCTCTCACAGACCTGTAACTTCTTCCTTAAGAAGGTCCTCTGCCCTCCACTCATTACCTGTATTAATGGCACCTGTTTGAACTCATTATCGGTATAAAGGACACCTTTATCCACAACCTCCAACAGTCAGACTCCAAACTCCACTATGGCTAAGACCAAAGAGCTGTCAAAATTGTAGACCTGCACCAGGCTGGGAAGACTGAATCTGCAATAGGTAAGCAGCTTGGTGTGAAGAAATCAACTGTGGGAGCAATTATTAGAAAATGGAAGACCTACAAGACCACTGATAATCTCCCACGCAAGATCTCAACCCGTGGGGTCAAAATGATCACAAGAACGGTGAGCAAAAATCGCGGACCTGCACAGGGGGATCTGATGAATGACCTGTAGAGAGCTGGGACCAAAGTAACAAACACTACCATCAGTAAGTGCCAGACGTGTCCCTCTGCTTAAACCAGTACATGTCCAGGCCCGTCTGAAGTTTGCTAGAGAGCATTTGAATGATCCAGAAAAGATTTGGGAGAATGTCATATGGTCAGATGAAACCAAATTCAACTTGTTGTGTTTGGAGGAGAAAGAATGCTGAGTTGCATCCAAAGAACACCATATCTGCTGTGAAGCATGGGGGTGGAAACATCATGCTTTGGGGCTGGTTTTTTGCAAGGGGACCAGGACGACTGATTTGTGTAAAGGAAAGAATGAATGGGGCTATGTATCGTGACATTTTGAGTGAAGACCTCCTTCCTTCAGCAAGGGCATTGAAGATGAAATGTGGCTGGGACTTTCAGCATCACAATGATCCCAAACACACAGCCCGGACAACGAAGGAGTGGCTTCGTAAGAAGCACTTCCAGTCTCCAGGTCTCCCCCCTTTGGAGGGAGTTGAAAGTCCATGTGCCCAGCCACAGCCCCAAAACATCACTGCTCTAAAGGAGATTTGCATGGAGGAATGGGCCAAACTATCAGCAACAGTGTGTGAAAACCTTGACTTACAGAAAATGTTTGACCTCTGTCATTGCCAATAAAGGGTATATAATAAAGTATGAACTTGAACTTTTGTATTGAGCAAATACTTATTTACCACTATAATTTGCAAATCAATTCTTTAAAAATCAGACAATGTGATTTTCTGTTGGGTTTTTTTTTCAAATTTTCTCATAGTTTAAGTGTAGCTATGATGAAAATTACAGGCCTCTCTCATTTTTTTAAGTGGGAGAACTTGCACAATTGGTGACAGTGCCCCCTGTATATGTTTCTTCCAACTCAAGGCCAGCCAATCTCTTAACTTAAGTGTACTATGTGATGTTTAATGACTTGACCTCCCTGCCATCCGGTAAATAAGTTTTGTCTGCTGACAGGTGCGGTCAGCCGTGAGGAAGCGTTTCCACCGGTGGCAGGAGCAGCACTCGATCCGAGCCAGGATGACCCAGGCCATGTCCATCCCCACGTCACCTTCACGGGTCAGCTTCCACAGCATCAAGCAGTCCACCTCGCTATGAAACAGGAGACCAGCTTTGTCCCAGGATGCGCTTTTGAATTGAAACTGGGTCTGTCAGCGTCATCAGTTTGTGGAGTACACTAAAAGACTCTGAGCTGGGACAAGGCCAGGGAGCAATGAGATAGAGGCTATAGCAGTCTTTGAAACCTCAGGAGAGACCTTACAGAGACTTACTGGATAAAATGAAAGATAAAAGTGAGGAAGGACACTGCAGATTTTATCAAACAGGATTTTAGTGGATTACAAAATGCAAGAAGTGACCAAGATAAATATGTTTTGGTCGGTTTCATGTTGTGTGAATGTACATGACTTCATATTATATATTTAAAATCCATTAAATTAAATACCCCTTTTACACCTCACTATTGGAGAGCCAGAGTTAGTGCTGCTGGACCGCACTGCACTGGATTGAGGCCCGGTGGACACTTGACTCAAATGATATTCTGCGGCTGGGACAATGAAGCTATTGAAATGATCTCACATTGTTTAGTTTGTTTTTAATGCTTTCAACAAATGTCTGGTCAGTGTGTTGATCCCCTTTACTATTGTGGTATTTTTCTCTGTTGTGTTTCAGCTGAGTACATGCTATAGTTTTATTCCAAAACACAAAAGTCAAAATACATTCCTTACGTTGAACTGGAAGAGTTTTGCTACAAAAATACGTCATACGCAATCAATGACTTTAAAGTGAAGCACATTCTTGTTTACACGCACTTCTGTTGACCACATATTGCCTCATTTTGGGAATATACTTTCCAAAAATACATCTGTTTTGTAATAAAACTCTTCCAATCAATCAGAGACTTACTATTGCTGCCTCTTTATCAGCACATTAAATATGGTGCATTGTAAACGGATCTCTCCACAGAGTGCTGTGGTCCGTTTTCTACTGGTTTCCTGAAGCTTGATATTTGAATGGATATTGTTAGAGATATCTTGTAAATATACATATAAATACTGGATCCAGAGGTGTTCACAAGTATCAGTCCAACCGAACACAAACTATGCGCTGTAAATCATAGGGACACAGTCTCCAATCACGGACCACATTCCTCAGATACGCCATGCCCCGCACCTGTGCATTTTTATCAACTGCTGTTTAACTCAAATATATTGTATATTGACCTCATTGTTTCTCCTTAACACTAGAGCTGTCATCTTCAGTGATGTGGGAGTTATGGTTGATTAAGTTAAGAGGATTATTTAAACACCAGCCACACCACTATGTAATATTCTTATGCTAAATGCCAAGCAGTCAGTGTAGCTGCCTTTGAAAGTACTTTGAAAAAAACAAAAGTTATTGTGTAAAAAAAAATATATTGTTGCACTGTAAAAATGTTCAAATGTCACCTTTTTAAAAAAAACAAAAAACAGCAGGAATAAGCAGCATGTGTAATAGTACACCTCAATGTCTCATTCCAACACAGTAAAAAGGGTCAACAAAAGAAATGATTGATAAGTGATGATTTCTTAAGTGGTACGTACCGTGTGTGATGGTCAACCATTCATTATGTAAAACACAATATTATTTATTGTTATTTATTTTACAATATTGTTATTTTCATACTTGAAAATGTCAATTTGTGTTTGACTGAATAAAAAATGTAAGAAATGGCTTGGATGTCAAGTCTGATTTATTTATACCCTGTCTTTTCAGAAAAACAACTGAATATGTCTCTTCTATAAAAAAAACAAAAACAAATACTCTGTAGATGTTGAGCAGCTGTTATGGGCACTACGCTTTAAAGCCAGTGTCTTGGATCACACTGCCATTTGTCTATGGCTTCCCCTGGGACAAAGAAAACAAGAAATACATTTTGAGCTCTGTGCGATCCTTTTAAGCTTTGTGTGTGCGTCTCTAAGGACAGTGTATCCTGACATTGGCTTTTAGACCACTTCTTTCTGCCCAAGTAAACACGTACCCTTCTCTCCATGAACAAGAGTTATAGAAAGAAGCTCCTTTCCCCTCTATCTTGAAATCTATGATGCCACAACAACACTGGATATATAGAAAAAGTGTTGAATGTGACGGTATGGTGGCCCGATGGCAGTAGTATTTTAAAAAGCTTGTGGCGATATTATATTGTTAAATGGAATGTGAATGGTCATGCAAACATAGGGCAGAAGGTTATACAAAGCCTATGGTGCAGCCCTTGGTTAATGATTATCCCTATTCAGCAGCATTATCTTGAAGTCAGGCTTTCGCAGCGGGAGTGTGGCACATGTCAGCTTCATTATCACTGATGATTTGGTTTGATCCATGGTGTTAAATAACTGCTCTCTCGCTTGATAAGGCTGTTAGTAATGAAATTAAAATGTTCATACACTGTTGTGCAATAGTCAACTATTTTACTTAAATTTGAATTTCTTGTTTTGAAATACTCTACCTCCACATAACCCTTATTATTTTCACTATAGCAATATAAAAAAATTGATCATTAGTCATTTTAGGTTTGAGAGATATTGTGTCTGTGTGAAAAAAATAAGCTTTGATGTGAACAAGAAATAATATCTAACAAAGTTGCTCTAGCCAAATAATTAAACTTTTTATTGAATAGACCAACTTTGCATGAAGATGATATACAGCGCAAGTAAACACTTAACATTGTTAGAGTAACCCTATTAAGCTACACTAATGAGGAAGTGAATAAAGCCATCTCTCTCATTCAAGTATATCATTAGTCTGTGATTACACTGATGAAAGGCTTTCCCATTATGATGGTACTGTATTGACACATATGTTTGTGTACTTCCCCTTTTATTAAATGACTTATTCTAGTGGAATAGAATAATACATGGAAACCTACTTCAGAACATATTTACATCATGCTGGCATTCCTAGACCTCCTGTGGTGTGGGCAAGCAGTCTCAGCATACATTTTTATTTTGATTGGGAATAAATGGTCTCATGAGTCATATGGGGAATGCATATGTTTCAGAGAGTAAAAGCTTTCATGAAAAACATGTTTAACTAGGCCTACATGATGCCTTGTACTTCCCATGTGGCAGAACAACTGGACTTGTTAAATGCTGGAACACAAATTAGCTCAAAACTGAGGCAAATTAATTAATTTCTAATGAAAAAAAAATGAAATAGCTAAAATCCAAATATGCTATAACCAAATTATTAGAGGATACCTTGAAATTGACTTACAGTAGTTTTCAAGTGCAATGTCTTAGCGCCATCTAGTGCTTTGTTAATACACCTACATTTGAAGTTGAGTTTATAGTAACTAATACATTAGTCAAAATAAATACGAAAAAGTACAAATTGAAATCACCCTGCACCTTGATATCAAATGCTAGAATTGAGCCATTCAATAACTACTATCAACATAGTTGATAAGACAAAAGCAAGAGGAAAATAGACCTAGTGAACAGCAGGATTCATTCAGTTAGGCAGATATTGCAAAAATAATTGATACTGAGTCTAAGATTATTCATTCTTTTTATTATTATTTTTAGTATATGGAGGCCTATTTAATCTTTCAACTTATTTATGTGGGTGTCAAATAACAATTAAAAAATTGACCACTGCCTATGAGAAATGATTAATATGATTTTATGTCACAGGCATAAAATAATCTAAGGTTACACAAATAAACAGAAACTCACAGCCTGGTCTATACAAACTGAATGCAGATTTTAAGACTATATTCTTCCATCAAAGTAATAACTCATCTCATGGTGTGCTGATAACAAATGTTTGTCTAATTGTTGTGGTTGTTTTTTTTTTTGTTTTTTTTATTTGTGTCTGTGAGTTTTTTTCCCCCCATTGATATTAGCCCCACAAGTTAGGCTATTGAACATTACATAGGCCTAGTCAAGTAGAAGTAGAGTGGGTTACCCACTGAGGCTACCCATCTTTGTAAGGCTGCAATATCACTGTACCAACCCTAACCGTACCCCTCCATACAGTGAAGCTGTGTAGACCTACTAAACAGCAATAGTTCTAGTGAAAAGTTGTTGTTTTTTTTGTTTTTTTTAATGGCAATTTGGTGAATACCGTTTAAAATACCAGTGGTATTTCCACCATCATCTTAAAATATTTACAGCATACGTTTCACAGGCCTACCTATACGCCTCTTAATGTAGGGTTACGCTCAAATGTTCCTATATTTATGAGACCTCTCTTGAGTTGTACTTGGTGAATACGAAACAGAGTCTCGACTCTGCTGCCATTTGTTTAGCATGAGCTGCAAAAAAACTAACTACTGCAAATAAGAGAGTTGCAATTTAATTGAATACGATTTGAAAAATATTACGCTACGTGAATTTATAGTGAGAACAAGTAATTGTAGTGCAAATACATGCAACATAGCATCTATAATAACAGATTTTACAACTAAGCTACTTAATGTAAAAATGTATTAGCTGGACAATGACTAGCTAGCATACATGTGTCAGAATTGAGATCTGCAAAGTGGCATTGCAGAAAAATGGCACAAATATAATGGGAAACTTGTTAGTAAGAGAAATTATTTTCAAATTAATGCAATATTTGAAATATTGAAGTTTTGAGCTATGAACTTTCGGGGCACATTTCCGCTGTACGGGTATTTGTTTTGAATGACAGCTCTAGCAGCCAATGAAAAGCTTTAAATTTGAGAATGGACCAATCGCAGCACAGAGGAGGGTTGTTATCGAGTCGTAAACGGTTAGTAACAGGACAAGCAGGTAAGTAAGATTTTTGTCCTATTATTTCGGGGGAAATAAATAAACACACAAATCGACAGACAAAGATGTGCATTTATGTATACGATCGGTTAGTATGTCGTCTTATATATAATTTTCTCTGGTGATTTTAACTGTAAACATGCAAAAACAGTATTCATTGAGAAGTCAGTATGGGATCGGGAACTAAACAAGCTAGTAGCATTAGCTAAGCTTCATTGGCCAACAGCATCTGAGCTAACGTTGTCCTCAGACCATCAGACTCAAACAGGACCTGGGCTAACGTTAGCTTTAAACAACTATCGTTCAGCTTAACTATAATTAATGCAAGATAAACACTGTTATATCTTTTGTTCCTCTATGAAATAATGCATTAGCTTACACTAAATGCTTATTTCATGGCGGGTGCATATCCGTTTGGTGGAAAACGAAAACTTTTTGATTATTAATGTCCGTGGAAACGTTATGGCAGTAACTTTCAGCTATAACATTCAATCTATTTACACTGTCAAAATGATCAAAATAATTTTATACCAATGATTTCATTCATAGTATGTTATGTAAACACGTATGTTGTTCTTTTTTATTTTAGGTATTTTCCAGGACCATGTGGATTATGGAAAAGAAGATGACAGGAATGGAGTTACAGGTAGGCTTTATACCATGTTTATGCTTTTTACACTTTTTTCACTTGAAATACAATAGCAGTAATTATTTTAGTAGTACACAAGAGAAAATTGTTTGGGTCTTCTATTGTTCAGATTTTATATATATATATATATATATATATATATATATATATATATATATATATATATATATATATATATATATAATATGGAATGGGAATTGTATTCGTACCCCTTTTCACAATCAATGGATCACTGAAATCAGTGGAATAGTTACTTGTATTATCCATGTAGTTGTAAAATTAGGATACACTGAATAATTGCTGAAAGGAGATGGGTAATTATTGTATAATGTAAATTACAATCTATAATATCTAGTTTAATATATTGCATTCTGTCAAATGTTATTACAAATGTACTTAATATAGCTTATATGTGCGTTTTAGGGATTTTTGTATTTACTCAGAACAGGTTTGGCACTCATTTGTGACAGTAAAACGGCTCCCTCACGTGGATCTGGTGAACATTGCATATGTTGTGGGCGATTGACAGTCGTTTCAGTGAAAAGTGACGTGAACATGCGTGAAAGACAACACAGCCAGTACTGCAGACTCGGGGAGATTATTTGGTACAATTTGACCAACAAACCAGATCCTCTCACATTAGTGGATAGTTCTACTTCTATATCATTATGTTGTGGCATCACGTAATTGCTTAATTTTGCCCGAACACAATATATTATGCCTTTGTGCACATACGGGATGTCTGTAGATAAACAGGTTGTGTGACGCAGAGCAAGTTGATTCCCATTGTATTTATTCAGTCCATTAGAAAGACTATAGTTTGTGGTTACGAACGAGCTATTATATAGACATACAGTTAACGAGTGTAAAATTGACACAACATTGTCTTTTGGAAGACAATGCCCTCCTGTGGTATCTTTTTGGGGCTTTTTGTCGTTTCTTATCTGCCCTTTACTCTAGTGGTGAGTATGAGAAATGTCTCCCGCCTACCAGCAGCACACACACGCATACGCGCACACACACAGCACTTCTATGTTTGTCAGACTCAAATCCGAGGGAGAGGAGCGAGCCGCCATTTTCTAAACGTCTCTCCCTAAAACGAGAGAAAAGCGCTGGCGTAAAACAACCATCTGGATTACCTTTTGTCAACGAAGAATTAGTTCTTTTGGTAAAGGATTGCCTTGTTATGCTGTAAATCTGAAGTAACTTGGTGTAGAAACCGCGATTTCTCGGCCTTGTCTTATATTCGCTGTAGCGGCGAGGCGAGCGAGCAAGGTGTAGATTGATTCGCCCATTGCCTGAATCCGGAACAAGCGGCTGTGTCCACCGGGCCTGTGAGGTAACTCGGTGCCTTTTGGAGTATAAATGGCAAAGTGACCGAATAGACTCTGTTTTTTGCTTTAGCACCCTTGGCTTTTTTCAACAAACTGCAGGGGATTGTTACCGAAATTCCCTCGGATAGTGCAACCTCGTCACGTGGTAGGTTCCTCCTTTTTCTTTGTTAGCGAGCTAGCTTCACTCGCAAGGTCTACTCCCAACTTACCCGCTTCTGACATATTTGCACTGGTCTCTGTTTTATTTTCACTAAGTAGTAATATAGGACAATGACTGGACAAGTCTCCAGACGTTCAGTGGACGCGCTGGCCGTATTTATTTCCTGAATCTAATTACAATGCACACCATGTCTCCAGTACTCTGCAATAGGTCTTTACGCGTTTGTTTAAAATGAGTTGCAATGCTCATGGGGCGTCTGGCTTATAATCACCCAGAGTGGACCTTTACTAACAGGAGATGTGTATTTTAACTGCGAAGTTACCGCATGCGTGACTACAGCTTTTGTCGCAAATGAGATAACACTGGGCGGTATGAACCAAAACTAACGCGGAGGAAACAGAACTTGAATTGCCCAAGTTGTATTTCACGCACATTCAAGGATGTTCCGTTAAAACCTCTCTGTGCTGTAGAACAGGGCAGACATATAACCATTTACCACCCCGAGGCGCGGATTGGTACAAAATGTGGTGTGGCAAGGTATGGTTACACTGCAGTTGGCTTATGGGACCCGCACATTGGCTTGCGAGCAGGTTGTGTTTCTTGCATCAGCAGCTTTCGTGGCTAACGTTAGCCTTAAATGAAACGCATTAATTAGTACGTAATGTATTGAGCGACATGGTTTTGATAAGATCTTTATCGTATGCTTCTGTTCTGTAGTACCAACATACGATTACCACATCAAACAGTCCTAACGACCGGAGCAAGCCCACGTCAGATCTCACCATATCCCGTCTATAGACCAGCCCATTATTAAATAACCTTATTACCCTTGGAGAGAATTGTGGGGCGGATGACTCTTGGATCAACTGCTGCATCTAGTGTTTTTGTAAACAACAGGAAGACGTTTTGATGATTACGTTATGGTCGGCTAACGAGAGAGATGGGTTTTGTGTCGCATCTATTTCCAGTTATTTATAGCAGTTGTGCATTGAAAGCTCAAGTGAATCTGAGGAATTATGACAGTGTACATGCATCTTTGATACGGTGGGAACTGGTTCAGTGTGCTTTGAGCATAATGGACGGCTTGAAGGTATATGAATTGTATTGCATAATCTGGTTCGGAAATACCAACATGGCGTAGTGCGCGCTGACTAGAAACTGCGGTGAAATACTGAGCCTTCATTCATCTGACCCTGCAGAAGATACGCTCAGATGCAGTGTGCTTTTCATCTTTATTACTGGATGCATGGCCGCTTTATTTGAGCAAATACAATGAACTGGCGGTTTTTTCTTAATCTCACAATATTCATTGTAATGTTTACGTTTTGGCAATTGTTAGGACACTAGATTATACACTTTTTAAATTGAACTGTGATAAGATGACATCATATATTAATTGTAATGTTTACGTGTTGGCAATTGTTAGGACACTAGATTATACACTTTTTAAATTGAACTGTGATAAGATGACATCATGTGCTTTAGACTAATGCTGGGCCTAAATCCACCTACTTACACAGCCCTGTCACACAGTGACTTAACCCAAGCACATGTAGGGCAGTGGGTTTGGTTAATTTCACTCGTCTTTGGTGGACATTTTAGTAGTGAAAATAATATGCATAAATGTAATTACATTTAGATTTTTTTAATTGTCTGATGCCCACTATTAAAACATTTGAACCTATATAAGGTTTAAACTTTAACCTCAGAGGTCAGAATATACTTTTTGTACCATTTTTAAATGATGTAATAATAATAATATTAATAATAATCTCAAACTGCAGGATGATTAAAAATATTTACTTAATGATGCAGCAAAGCAAATATTAGGAGGGAAACCAAAAGGTTAACAAAATGTTTAGACACAAGTGTAATTCTTTTCAGTGAATCCAAAATAGATTATTAAGTGATCATTTTTACCAGCACTCATTGTGTCATGTGACTGTTTTTATTTTTCTGACATTGTTTTAATGGTCATGATGTATGAAAATTTTCCACTGTCAAGACTCAGAACTAGAAGTACAGGTATACTTTTACACACACATTTAAACATTCCAATGGCTTTTCATTTGTGTTTAGGGATGGGCAAAATGATGAAAATAATAATTTGGTTATAGCATATTTGGCTTTTTTGATTGCAATTTTTTGGGTTCCATTAAAGTAAAAATTGTACACTTTAAACATTTAAATAATATATTTAAATACAAAAGGCAAGATTTATTCCTCCAAAGTCTGAACTCTGCTCCAAACCACATGCTTTTATTGAAAGAGTTGGCTGTAGACCTTGAGTACAAAGACCCAAGCATGTCATTGACTGAATTTGTACATCTATACGTATACCTATATGTATTGTTTTGTTGTGTTATTTTATTATGTAAATATTTTGTGTAATAGAATTGCCACACAGGACTGTCTGTATCATGACATAAAGTTACATAACATTTTTCATCATTTCTCTTTTCTGATCTTTCCCCAGGCTGTCCTCTGGCGGGGCAGTAAGCGGGTGGTGTGGAGCAGGCCTTGGTGCCCGTCTCTCGGCACTGCATGGCTGCGATGGCGCCCGCTCTCACCGACGCCCCAGCCGAAGCTCACCACATCCGCTTCAAACTGGCTGCCCCCTCTTCCAGTTTGTCCCCAGCCAGTGCAGAGAACAACGGTAACGCCAGCAACATCCTTATCCATAGCAGTGGTCCTGCTAAGGGCAAGGCCGCCCCAGAAGAGTGCCCGCTTGACTTTTGTGGAGGAGATCAGGAGCAGGAGCAGCCCCAAGCTGACCCAGTGGCTCAGGCCTCTGCGCTGGGAAAGCTTCAGCCTCTGGTGGCTTCCTACCTGTACTCGGATGTGACGTCTGTTGCTTCAACTAAGGAGTCAATCAAGCTGCAAGGAGTCCTTATCAAACAGTCAGTGCTTAAAAGTCACAGAATCCTGCCCACCTCCCTGCTCAACGGTGGTGGGGAGTTCCTGTTGAGGAAGAGGCAGGCCATTGAACTCTCTGGTGGTCATCTCAAAACCCTAATGAGTGGAAACACCAACGGAGGCAGCCAGCCTATGGCTCCGGTCAATGGCCTGGCCAAGAAGCTGGCCACTATCCCCGGCTCTGGCTGCGTGGTAGCAGTGAACGGTGACAAGCCTTCTGCTGCCACAGACTCTCACACCCAAAACCAGCCCCTGGATTCAGAGACCCTAGATGCTTCTTTATCAGGGCATATTCCATTGAAAGGAACCCTCAAACAGAAGCATTCCTCAGGGGTTTCCGAAAATAATGATGGAAATAACCTTGAATCAACAGTGCTTCAACCTGCTGCACTTTCCCCCTTTACCCAAGATGCCTCAAACTCCAGTGAACCAGGTGGACAGGTGGAGGCTGACTTAAACACACTTAACCAACTACAGGGATGTGATGGGGAGAGACCTGGGAGCAGCCAACAAGGCTCTCCATCCTGTGCACTTATACCAGACGCTCCCCTCCCCTGTGGCTCCAACTCCGAGTCCATTGAAGCTCACATTAGGGAGCGCACTCTCCTCAACAGTAACCGCCAGGCTGAGATCGAAGGCCGCCTGCGCCGCCTGCGAAAACGTCTCCAGGTGGTCCAGGCCAAGCAGGTGGAGCGCCATATTCAGCAGCAGCTCGGGGGCTTTTTAGACACCGCTCTTAGTCGGTTAATTTCTACTAACCGTAAGTCGGAGACCACCACCCCCACGGCCACATGGAGGACTGGGCGACACTCAAACAACAAAGATGGTCTCGGCAGGTTCCTGAAAAGTGGTTCCATGCCTTTGGAGCTGGAGCGGCTGTACTTGAGTGGAACGGCAAACCTTCACTCGGCTGAAAGCGCCTTCGACTCGGACGTGACAGAGAGTAGCTCCGGAGGGGACTCTGACCTGGAGGAGGAGGAGCTGTCCCGGGTGGACATTGAGCAGAGACATGTCAAAATGTAAGTACAAGCGTAAACAGGAAACAAATGCTTATGTGATTCTCTGCGACATTTATGAGGGCTGCTCTGGATAAAGTTTTCATCATTAAAATAGATTATGGCATTTACATTTTAGATTATTAACTTATCACATCTCACTTGCACTCCTGGTGAAGAATCAGTGTTTTCAGGGAAGGCATTATACTACTATACCACAGCAGGTGCTAATGACAATTACAAGTCACTTGTGGTTGAGGAAAACTCCAGGGAGGGGTAGGCAGAGATACCATGTGCCCTAGGAGCTTTGTAGGTGTGTGGGTGGCATCCTCCTGTATCCAGTGTAGACATGAATAGACTACAGTTCTGGCAATGGGAGAGTGTAAAACCAAATGTTCTGTTCTTCTATTTTCATATAAATATAAGTGAAAAACAGGATGTTGAGGTTAGTGGTGGTTTTCCAGAAGATGGACCCTGGTGTGATGAGGGCAAATGCAGATCAGGGGAAGTTCACATCATGGCTCCCTACTCCTGCAGCTGTAAGTGGTGGAAAGTCACAGTATAGCATGTGGGTCAGGAGCCTTAATGGACTAACTGACCTGTGCAGAATATAGTAGATTATTAACAAGGCAGCGGCTAACACCAAATTTTATTGTCCTTTTTCATGTCTTCTTTATGCATTGAACCTTTGATTAGTGTTAGAATGAGATTATTTAACATTTGCTAAAGGCACACATAAATGATTACACTGTCAAATAAAAAGTGACATTTCAAATCAAAAGTGGAACCAGGTTATTCGTGTTGATTTAGTGTTGTAGTAAAAAAAATAAAGCTTCTCAATGTTGACCTCATCAGGACAGAAAGTGCAGTAGCCCACAGCGAGACCTCTGACGTTTAAACAGGAAGTGCTGATCTGAAAGAGATAATAAATACATGGCTACAAGAAAACCAACAGCTCTGTGAAATGTGTCCTTTATTAGATTAAAGGCTAAAATTTAAACTTGATAAATGAACATATGTGCAATCAAATCATTTCTACTGCTTAACTAGATTACATACTATTATATATTACACATATGTTATATACTATTATATTTAATTAATCAAAGGGAGCTCTGTATGCATTTTAATAAAAGGAAAGTTAAGTTGATATTCTTAAAATGACCAGCTAAAACTAATCTCAATGCACAGAACTTGGTCTAGCTAAAGTTACATTACCTTGGTAGATATGAATAGAGCTTTATCAATGATTTTATGGTTTTGTGCTCATTGTTCTGTAGGTGTGAGTCACAGAAATGGCTTTCTGAAAGAGAATTTCTCTGTTTTACTTTGTGCATTTCAGCTTGCTTATAAAATTAACGTCATAAATTAGCAACAGGGCTAATGAGGTATGTGCTACTTGTCAACGTTGGGTAAGTAGAACAAAAGGTGCACCCAGTGCAATTTGTTCTACATATTGTAGTTGATGTAATGTTTTGTACGTAACTAAGATACTAGACAATGTTTAAACTTTGACCTCTCAGGAGGTCTTAGCATTGTGCATTTATGGTAATTTCTTATACAAAACGCTAATCTTGAGCCCAGTTCCTCCTGGTTTATCCATTGGTTTGACACTGACCAGTGATACCTTTCCAGTCTTACTATATTATTGATAATTTATTTGGTTTTGCTATTTTTATTATTTTATTGATGAGTTGAAGCTGCTTTGTATGTAGTCCTACGTTTTACCACCCACAGATACTACAGATACAATTTCTCACAGTGAATTGCTGCATAATCCCTCTTGTAAATGGTGTGTATGTAACCATAACAGCACATTTTCTCTGCTGACATTTTGCCTCAGTTACCAATTAATGGCTTACACCACAACTCGAGTCAGGTCACTGTAGCGTTGTCGTCAGGCTCTCCCCCTTTAATTATTTAACCTCTGCTGGGTCGGTCGTCGCGTGGAAAATGACCTCCTTTGCTACTACTAGTTCTTTGGATGCCTCTATGTATCACTAGGACTAATCCGGTCCCCTGTTCTCGACGTGGTTTCCTGTAAGTTGCACTGAGAGAGGATTGCAGGCTCGACGACATCTGTTGTTGTGCTTATGCTGCAGGCCTTCTTTTGGTCTGCAAACGGCCTATAGCATAATGAGCATGAGGGTGGATCTTTCATAGGGCTACATCGTTTTGGAGAAAAATGTAATTGGAGATTTGTGATGTTTTTTTTTTTTTTTTTTTTTTTTTTTTTTTTTATAAAGGATTCTGTTCAAAAACAACTGTCTCAACTTTGAGAGAAGACAAATGAACTGATCAGCTAATACAAAACTCCATGTTTCAGACGTTTAAACGGGTGCAACAAGATTTTAGATAAAGATGGATAGGATTTTGTTCTTTGCAGAATACTTTCCATCTAAATAATTGTGTTTGGTAATTGCGCCAACTTAAATTGCAATTTTCGATTGCAGCATTGTGCAGCCCTAATTCCAAATGACTTTAAATGTCCTAGGTTATGCTTATGGTCTGTTTTTGCATTTTCCTTGGTATATTATTTCCTCATCTAAGATACACCTGGTGTTTAGGCTTAATTAATTAGGCAAGATTAATCACAATTACATCTAAATAACAATCTCATGACGTGGCACATCTCACAAGCTGTAGTTCATGTTATTAGTGATAAAATTAATTCCATCTTCTAAAAACAAACTACACATTTAATCACAGTGCATCAAAAATAAAACATACCTTGAGTTGTTTTGTTTCATTCATGTTTTTACGTGACTTTCATGTGATCGAAACAATGGTTTCTGTTTAAAGGTAACCCAGGATGGGCTCTTTTGTGCATACACATTCACTAGGCCGTTCTTGCCATTTATGTGCTCAGATTGCCCATTTAGAATTCCTTGTGCCCTTTGCTGGCAATCAGTTTGTATGCTTATAATTAGGGGCAAAACACTTCTATAGGGGTTTAGGGTTTGAAACCTTCTTCATGGAGATGTTGTTTTTCCTGGAATGTGGAATGGCATAAAACTTGGCACTCTCCATGGAGACTAGCAAGTAACTCTACGAAACCAAGCCAAGCATGTTTTGTTTTTTTTGTTTGTTTTGTTTTTTAGCAAGAAAAGCACCTGTAATTGAATACAGGGAACGATGGGCTTATATCATTCTGTGGATGCATTAACAAGACAAAGCAATAACCTTATCAGGTGTCTCCTCTCACTGGAAATGTTTCATAGTGCATCTTTAAGCTGTAAAACATGAAATGCCAATGCTTTGGTGTCCTATTATAACCCCTGAATGATGCATAATTTAAGGTACTTAATGACATGGACTGCTTCCTTTTGGATTCATATTAAAGTTCAGGAACCATACACGCTCTATTCCCCATGTTACTGTGGGCACAAGCTGTTCTCTTTTCAGAAATGTGTAGGCATCTTTTTGTTACTCCGGCAACAATAAAGCTCATCAGAGAACTCCTGGTCTTACATAATGGACCATTGACTGAAAATTCAAACGACCTGCAATTCTGATGCATCAAATCAGCTCTCGGATTGAGCTAGTCTTAGGATAAAAATCACTAGATGTTTGAAAAGGCCTTGCTCCTGTCGAATTAGGGTAACCAGGTTGGCCCAGACTACAGCGTTCCTTTCATGCTTCTGCCTCAGTATTACTCTGCACTTGAGTAATGTATCCCTGTGTTACCCCCCTCCCTTCGCCCTCGTGTGCGTAAACGTATGTGACTGGCCGCTTGTGTAGGTCTCGTTCCTGTTTGACACATCTGGTTGTGTTTAGCTCGGCCCAAGTTCCTCACCGAAGCAGACTCACAGCCTGTTACATAACCCCCCTCTTTTATGTAATGACTGCTGCAGCTCTCTCCTGCCCCGCACCCGGATGTCTGATTGTCCTCTGATTCTCCTGCCCCACTCCCAAACACTTTGATGGCAGTATATAGTCATTTCATTCAGTGTTTAGCAAGCAGCCTGTAGTCATCAATGCAGTATTGGATATAAAAAGAATCTTCAGTAATTTTAAATTCCTCTATTCCGTGTCTTTTCAAACAGGTGATACATTTCCAAAAAAATCTGACCCCTTTATTTAAAGTTGCATGATTTAACTTTTCTGATGGGAAGGGGGTGTGCTACTTGCTTGTATTCATGAAGATGTCATTAATATGCGTAGAATGTTCTACAATGTCTTATCTATCTTTTATTGCTAAAAGTACCTTGAAAAACACATACTTTTTCCACTGTGAGCAAGGTCACCTCTCCACAGATCTAACCTGTAACTTGGCCTGGTGGCATCACAAGTGCCATACTGTGAAACATTATAGACAAGGCCACATAATCTCTGGGTAACAAGCAGGTGGAAAGTTACATAATGTACCTTTTTAAATATACTTATACATTTTGAAATTGAAACAGTTGAATGTCTGTTCATGAATTATATTAAATAAAAAATATATCAAAGTGAATAATTTGACCCTAAACTGGCTCATTGATTACCACCAATTAAAAGTAGGTGGAAAGCCGAGATGACCCTTGTATTGTACTACAAAGCTAAATGAAAATGGTAGCTGTCAGAAAATTGCCCTTGTTCATTTGCAGTGAAGCACAAAGTGTTTGAATTCTCAATTAAATGTGGATTAGCTGATCAATACAAAAACAACATTAAACGGCCCTGTGCTTTGCTTTACCTTGTGGAGGAGCCATATTGTCTGGAGATGCTGGGGACAAGAGGCACACTTTGTAATACAATGCATGTCAGGTTTTAAGAATGACTCAGTTTCAGGTGTTGAACCTACAACTTGTGCTGCAAGACAGACTGGCTTTTGTTTTGTGCAGCCTTTAACATTTTAGGGGCCTGTAAGAATCAAACTATTTGAATGAAGATACAAAATCACAGTGTATGTGTACACTGAGCAGCATATGGCTACAGTGCATGTGGAGACTGAATATAGGTCAGTATTGTGCATTGATGTAAATGGAATGTTTTTATTGCAGGCAGCATGTATTTCTTGAGCAATTTCTCGTTACTTTGTTCTCCTGCATCTAAAACACCTTAAGCTGCATCTTTTTGAAGGAGGGACAATATTACGGATTTCTGTGTTTGTAATGTAAAATGTGACATGCAAAATCTGTAGTTAAATTAGCAAGAAGCTGCTAATTGTTACATCAGTTAGTAAAAAAAACGTGTGTGTGTGTGTGGGCAGGCGGACGCGGGTTTCTAGGCAAGTCTGATGCTGGTACTACCATTCTGCAAACTAGTAATGGCTTTGCAAAACATAAATATAATATTTTTACTGGCTTCTACTAAAACTGGATTCTTCATTTGCATTAAAAGTTTGCTTTGTAAAATGGGTTACGTTTGAATGTGCAAGATGACCATAGCTTCTTTTCTATGTTCAGAATAGCTGTACACCCCTATACATTGAGTAAGTTTTATCAGCTTTTAATTGTACAGTTAATTGCAACAAATTGATTACTGAAATAATCCTCAACTAATTAAGTCATTGACTATTTGTTATCTGTACTGTACACAAACTCCAAAAGAGATGTTTTTGGAGCTGTGAAGTTTTGACTCAGGCAGAGCAAGAATTGCATCAAAATGACTAATGATTGATTTTTTTTATGACAAATTTTGTCAAGTGTACTTAATCAAGGCTTGCTTCAGCGTCATTGTTTTTTCTGAGTCTGTTTTTGTGCAAATCTCGTTCACAGGCCTTCTGCAATCTAAACAACTAATTGAGTAATTGAATGCGTTTACATGCGTTCCAGTATCCTGGTTTTCTTTGGTTTTGTGTCCATGTAAACACAGTATCCTGATTTTTGTATCTTGGATAAGCCAGTCCGGGAAATGAGAAACTGTGATACTCTTGTGGGGGATGTATCAATACCAGTGCCAAGCTAGATAAATAAATAAATATGGTAACGGCTGTAAATTCTACCTGGCCTTTTTAGAACATTTTTGTATCACAAACGAAATACAGCACATGGATGGTGTTAAATAGGTGGCTGTAGTGGTAGACTAATAACTGGCTGTCTGCCTGTCTTGAACTGTCACTGAAGCTGTGACCGCGTTCTACAGTCTTATTAACTTATTTGACTATTTGTCAGTTTGTTGATATAAATGTGCAAAAGACTGGTTATTTAGCTCTATGCCACATCCCACCCGGAGTATCCAGGATACGCATATATACAGGGATGTGAGTATTCTCATTTCTCTGTGCGCACATAAACATCACATCCAGAATACTGTCATTATGTCAGCACAAATAAGCATCAGATGAATCAATCAGCATAAGTCATTGGTTTCATGCAGCACTGTTTGAATTACAAAGTTTATTATTGCATTTTCTGATACAACATTCTGTTATCGTTTGTGGTATATTGCTTGACTCATTGTGAGAGGAAAACTGCTCATAAATTCACAAAGACCCGTAACTTGAATAGTTTCATTGTCGAATCTGTGCCAAGATGGAGAAAGAGCAGCTAGTTATTCTTTCCACGGTTGTTTGTTTGCAAAGGACTTTTATGACAAAGGAATGTGAACAAGGAAGCTTCATATTGTGCTCTCAGGACCTTGTTTTAATGGCTTGTTGCGTTATTTAGTCTGCCGTACTTTTCGTCCAAAATGTGTCTTTCCTTGAGATTCAAAGCACAATTATTAAAAACAAAATAAACATAGGATTCTTAGTTTCTTATCCATCTGTTTGTTTGGCTGCCTTTAGCATCATCTTATTACAGAGGACAGTGTTGTTGATTTTAGACAGGTCAATGTGTCATGAAACAGCCCTGGTTCAACATATGTGCAGTGTCCAGACAGAAGCACAATGCAGAATGTGCTGACATGTAGGAAACGCACCGTAGTGATCGCCGCTGGTGCTTTTGTGCTGGAGTAACGGGAGGGGGGAGGAAAATATGGCCTGGTTTTGGAGGGAGGGGGGCGGAGCTCTGTATGACAACACCCCCCCCCCACCTCCCTCTTCCTTCACATTGACGATTAAGGTCATCAGTAGTACAAGTGTTTCAATAATAGCACTGCACTTCAAACAGCACTTTTAGCCCTTCCTCCGGCTCCACTAAACTTAAGATTAATGCTAGCTTTGTCTGTCATTATCTTTTGTTTGTGGCTTTGCTCCTGGGAAGATCGGTTTACATTTTCCTAAAACACGCGGGACGCTGCTTTCAACTGCCTTTGTCATTGTCTCCGGATGACCTTTTCTGTCTAGTTTTAGGCAAAGCTTCTACGAACCGTCAAAAAATGTCCTGTTACTTTTTATATATATGATTTTTGATATGTTTATTAGCATTTTTTTTAGTTTTGTGTATTGCTGATGTGACACCTACAGTGTTTTGCATTCTTGTGGGGAGTTAACCAAATGATTTCCTTTTGCATTGGTCTACTGGATCAAGCTCCTGCTGTGTACATGGTGTTGTGAACATTAGAGCTGAAATTATTTTTTTAACATTTTGATTTAATAAAGCCTATTGTCGGGTTAAATGGTTTTTCCGTATTTGTGTGTTAGTTCACTAAAATTGTAATCATCTGGACTATACTGCTAGTCACTATTAAACAGCCCCAGAGAACATCTTATTTCACAAGCTAACAGAAATAAATCCCCACATTATGTTTAAAACAGTCATAAGACGGTCTATAATATGTAGAGAAATTAAAACTACAAGTCCTGGCATTGCAGCACTTTAGAGTGATGTCCTTGATGCGGTGAGTGAGCCTTTGTTTTGCAGTGAAAAGTCAGGGCTTGTCCTTCTGTGCTCAATAGAAGCTGTTCCCACTTAAAGTTCCCAATAACATAAGATTCCTGGTCGGATTATTCGCTCTGCCCCTGTCTGCTGCACCACTTCCTGCCTCAGCCCCACCCCCTCCGCAGAACTAGACTGTAGATTGCTTTTTAGTCCGTCTGCTCCTCAGGCTGTCTCCTCCTCCCTATAGTCTCATTTATTCCAGCGTTTTGGTTGTTTTTTCAATTTAATTTCATTTTCCATCTACTCCTGTCTGCGTTGTAGTATTTAAATTCATTGGCTTTTTCTAGTTTTGCTGGACTGTTGAAATTGAAAACAGAGCTGTGTGCAGGGAAGGGAGGGGGAGAAGAAGAGTGCAAAGTCTATCTTTGTCTGCTATCTGAGTCATTATTTTCATTGTTCAACCAGCCTCTGCGGCCTGACTTCAGGGTGAAACTGCTCCCTCTATGGCCACTAGCGCACGGTGCAGGAGCAGACATTTTCCTCTCGTCTGCTCCCTTTGAAATGCCCATTCTGTGTGTCATAGTGGGAAAATGGAGCTCTGTGTTCTCAGATGGTGCGGGATGCTGACAGTGGAGTGAATGAGCAGAGCCACAATCTCATATTCAGTAATGAGTATGTGCGATGACGCAGGAGACTAGCTGTTTGTTCACAACAGGCCGGTTTTTCAAGGTGTCTGCAGCTGTGCAAGGCCTAACGAGGTGCTGATACACTGACCCCTGCTGTCTGACACGGGAAATGCTCTCAGGGACTACAGTAAATAGACTTCAGATATTTGTAGGGCTGTTGTCATTTAGTTGTTTAGTCAGCTAATCAGTTGTTGGTGTTTTAGTTGACCGATATTGTTAATACAATTATTGGGATTTAAAAGATTTATAAGCTCAACAGTGGAAAGAATGCATGGGGCAAGTTAATTGGAGTGACTGGAATGTTTAATTTGCCTTTATTCTGCTCTTCCACTAAAGAAGATATTGTTTATTGTAATCATTTTTGCACAAGATTGTAATAATTTTGAGAGCTTTTTCCGGCACCATGCTGCACCCCCTTTCATTTGATTAATCAATGCATAGGTCATGACTTTAGTCATCTAAGAATTAGTTTTATCAACTACACCCCTAGACCTTCTTATTAGTTAATACTTGCTTTAGTTATGCTATATTTATCAATATCCATTACTTATTAATTTAAATTATAATTACACTATAGGCTTAATATTCTGCTTCTGAGACTTTTGAGTTTACAATGGTAAATGACTGTATTTCTTGAAAACCCATTCTTATGTGACCAGTTATAATGCATAATTTTTGTGAACCAAGTGAAGGATCTTGGAGGAAAACATAAATGCTGTATTAATAATATAGTCATGATTATATATGTCACGATTGCTTTGGGCACAATTATATTCACAATCATTTGACTGGGTTCATTTGGCTCATGATGGTTCACATTTTCCTAAGAAAATATGTTTTAAGAATATGTAATCTAACACAGGAAGGGGTTTTACAGTCCTTGTTCATAATAGAAACATGAATGGGCCAATATTTTACAACATTGCCAAAATTTTCAACAAAATTAACTTGATGTCCCCTGATTACTCTAACACACGTTTTTGGTGTTGTAGATGGAAACGGGCAGAGAGTCGCTACACAGTGGAGCGAGCAGCCATCATCAGTCACTGGAACTGGCTCCAGGCTCACATCTCCGACCTGGAATACCGCATCAGACAGCAAACGGACATCTACCGCCAAATACGGGCCAGCAAGGTATGGAATGTTAGTAGTTGTCCCATGGTAGTGAAGAAAAATACTTCTCAATTTGTATCAGTATTGTTAGTTTGATTTTCATTTGAATTTTGGGTCCTTTACTCTCTCAGGGCTCAGTGGAGTTGGGAGGTGTCGCTCCTAATGTTACAGAAGTCAAATCAGAGCCTGTAAATAGTACGGTAAGCAACGTAAACTGTGCATTTCTCAATAAATGCTTCTTTAGTGAAGTCGATTTTGAGTAATTTTGTACAATATTAATTCTTTATAGAGAGATTGTTCTTTGCTCTGGTGAATGTCTGTTGTAAAACACTGACAGGAAGTGGTTTCTTTTATGTGTGCCTTCTGAAATAGTCCAGGCAGGAACTTTGATCTTTAGTGCTATTTTACCTTGATAGATGTTGGAGCTTCCTGTTTAGCTGATGTTTTGGTGGTAAATTACCTTTTATGATACTAGTAAATTTGGCTGGGTGATTTTGACAGTTTTAATAATCCTGATAACAATAATCAGTTCACATTTTTCAACCCCATCTGAAATCAACTGTTCCTTTTTAATTGTTTTAGTTGAGGGTGAAGTGTCACACAAAACTTTCAATTTATCAAAGAATACTTTGGTAAATTACATTATTAATATAATAACATTTATTCTAATATAGAATATAGCTGTTATCTAAATACCGGTTGTATTTAGGTAACGGCTCTCTAAACCTGAGGTTAAAAGGAGAGCAGAGCCGTGTGTTTTTGTGGCAGCGCCCTGTCTCTTCTCAAATCAAACTAAATAATTTAAGAGCACATGACCAGGATGTTGGATGCAGTCCTTTATGCTGCCGCCTTAAAATATCTCCATTTGGCGGAACAGTCTGTGGTCACTGGGGGTTGATGGGAGGTGTAGTCTCTGAATCGTCTTATCTGTCACTGCAGGACGTGGCTTCAGAGCGGCTGGAGCACACAGTCACCACCCACAGCACCAATGCAGAGCCTACGGGAGCCTGGAAAGGTCAAAATGGACAGCCCGTTAATGGCGTCCTCAGCAGGTAACAACTCAAGCAGATCTTGAGAACAGGGCGGAGTTTCTCTGTGGGTGGGGTCTGTGGTTTGTAAATGCAGTTCCACGACATCATCTTGTATAATTTATTCGCTGCGGTGTCTGGTAATCTTAGAACAAGGGTAATTAAACAGGTTATTTTGCACAAGTTGCCACAGCAGATCATTTAGGGCATAGGTTTTTATACTGGATTCCCTGCCTCACAAAATCCTCTTTTCTGCTGTGTTGGTGTATTTAATCATTTATATGAAATATTTATATTGAATCGCTAACTAACTTAGTGGTAAATTCCCTATATTTTATGGTACCTAACATGGTAAACTATGTTTGCTGTACTATTAAGTGAAATTCAAATCCCGTTGTTGTGTCGTGGTCCCAGGATGGCAGAGTGTGCAGAGCCTCGGCCCCTGCAGCCCCTTGACAGCTCATGTGTGGCTGCCCGGACACGACCCCTCGTCAGCTGTCGTCGACGGCGCCTCATTCAGCCCAACTCTGTGCCCAACCTTAACGGCAAGGTGAGGCTCACACACTGTTCTCATTTGTGATCCAATGTAGAGGGATTAATAATGTCATTATTGTAATTGTGTGGAAATATGGCTTTCCTTCTGTTACACTATATTCACTTTATTACACAGTGTTTGCACAGACTGCTCTGCTATGTAATCTCCACTATGCTTCCATATGGCAGACTTTAAATGATCCTGTCCTACTTTTATACAATTGAAGTTCTACAACAAAGAGTGTTTATTGTACCTTGTGACACCTCACAAGTTTTTGTTGGAAAAAGTTGTGCATGGCTCTTCCCTCAGTAGCTCAGTGTAAGTCTGGTATTTAGTGCTTGTGATTAGATCTTCCTCTGTTGTATGTGCAAGTCATCTGACCTATTAACTCAGCCAAGTTTTTCAAGTTCCCTGCAGGCCGTAGACATGCTGATGTTAAATGAAGTGTCATTTGTACCACAATCTTAATGGCTTTAAATGCATGTCAGAGCTCAGTAACGTGTGCCTCTGTGGTGGAGGATGTGCAGTGTCTTTGATCTCTGGGGCTTTATTGCATTTGCACCTGTTCAGATGTTTCTTGACTCAAGACAATCCTGTCATTTTTAAAGTAGTTATATTTCCTGTTATTATCAAATAAATGTATAGATTTGTTTTTTAAGTGGCTGTAATTAGATTTGGTTATTTGCCAACAAAATGGTTTATAAATCATTTAAAAACTAAATATCAGAAGGCCACAATATTACAAACATATTTGAATGCTGCTCTTTCGTGTTGTGTACCTCTCACTGGTCCTCTGATCTGCAGTCTAACTCGGCATTGTTTTCTCAGGCCCCCAGAAGCTGTGTCCAGTGTAGCTGCAGAGTAAACCCGAGCTGTGTGATGTGTGGTGGCTGGCCCACCCCCAGAGAAGACCCCCAGTTTGAACTGCCCACCCTTGAGCGCCTGTCAAGGCTGGATCTTGGCATCCACCCCATTCTGTCCTTCCCTGACGGTCAGTGCTGTCACTGTTTAAAGGAACAGTTTACTCAGACATTTCCTATTTTACATTTTGAAGGAAGACAAACAAGGAGTGGCAGCGTTCTTCCCGGGAAGTTTTTAGAGTAGATTTACTGAACCACTCGCTGGTGTCACATTTTACAGCAGTGACCCTCACACAACGGCCCTAGTTCTGGTCACATACATAGGCCCTATGTCATGTGTTGTGTCTTAACCCTGCTCTTCCTCTTCTTCCTCCTCTTCCTTCTCTCTCTGTAGACGTGAGTGTTAGTCTGCGCCTGCAGCAGGTGATGAAGAGCCAGTGGCACATGAAGTCACTAGAGAGACGTAAACCTCTGAAGAAACTCTCCCTCAAACACAAGTTATCCTCCTCCAAAGAGAAGCACAAGTTTACCAACTCACTTATGGCAGTCAGTAAGTACTCTGCCTCTGATGTTGTATGCGAAGGAGACTTTAGTCAGATATACTGTGAATGTCTGAGCCATAGGAGGCTCTAACATGGGCTGTGTTGTTCCAGGACTGGGTCACTATAAGAGTCGTGAGAAGCAGAGGTCTCTGGACAGTGGTGGTAGCAGCAGTGCTGTGCTGAACTCGTCCAGACTGGACAGTCAGTGTAAGAGCGAGCGGCTGCAGACGTCCACCCCCCTCGGACCCTACGACAAGAGCTTCAGTCGTAAGAGATTACGAGAGCAATCTCTGGACCGCTCTGACAGTGAGTTATCAGGCATCCCACAAATGCTCAGAGCAAATATTTTAATGATTCAGTTATAATTCTATATAGTCACTTTTCACATTTTATGGGTCTAAAGGTCACATGTTTTATGGTAACCACTATTTAACTGTTTCTTTAGCATCTCCCAAGTTGTTCTTGGACTCGAGCAGCCCCTGCCCCACTCTGGCCCACATGCACTCGTCCCTCCACAGCCCCCTCACCCGACAGCTGTCCACGTCCTCTGAAAACTCCACACCGCTGGGCCCTGGCGCACAGAGCATCATAACCACACCTGTAAGCACTCTCACTACTTAAAAAAAATTGTATAGTAGAATATTTGTCTAGACTATTACCATACTAATGGTGCTAATATCAAATGAAAGAGACTGAGCTGTTTGGGAAGAAGAAATATTTCATGTATTTGGTCTGAAAAATCACTGTCTGGGCTCCATCTGGTGGTCAAAAGTTGATACAATAGGCTCTTCTCTCTGGCTGTATTTTTCCTCATCCATTCGGCTCTTTTCGTGTTTTAAAGCAGAAAATGGCCTCCTTCAGTTCCCTTGGGACAGTGACAGCCTTCATGCATTTTTGCTTGCGTCCCTTTGCACTTTCTACGTGTCTTTACAATGTAACCTGATCCATGCTTAATTGTTCCTCAACAGCAGCCAATCAAGAGAAGGAGAGGTGAGAGCTCTTTCGACATCAACAACATCGTGATCCCCATGTCTGTGGCAGCCACCACCCGAGTGGAGAAGCTGCAGTACAAAGAGATCCTCACACCCAGGTAAATATTTAGACTGCATCCACCACACTCTCTCCCTCCTTCATACTCTTTCCCCTTCTTCCTCCCCCTCTTGCACTCTCTCACTCTCTTGGTCCCTCTCTCTCCCTCTTTCACTCTCTCCCTTTTTCCTATCACACTCTTTATTTCTTTTCACTCTCTCCTCCCCTCTCTCTCCTTCTTTCTCTCACTCTTTCACTCTCTCCTCCTCATTGACTCTCACTCACTCTTTCTGGGACATGTTGGCTCTGGGTCTGCCCTGAGTCACACTACATTCAGACACACCCAGTATAGCTCAAGTAAAGCCCAGGTCATGGTGTTTTTCCAGTGCCACTTGTCCAAAGTGATTAGTTTACGATCCATGTAAACTTGTTCTGACTTTCACAACCCACATGCAGCTGTTCCTGTGCTCAGAGCTGTTTGTTTTTGTTTCATAGTTGGCGAATGGTGGATATTTTCTCCCAGAAAATAACTGAAGAGGAAGATCAACGGGAGGCAAGTTTTTTTTTTTCAAGATTCATATTTTAAGAGCAGGCTTGTAGAGATCAGTCGTAGTTTAGCTTATTAGGAGTGTGTTTCTTATTGGTTTATGTGATGTCTGTAGGTGGAGGACCTGTCAGACGCAGCCTTTGTGCAGCTCCATCAGCCGTACGAGGACCAGGAGAGGTCCCGCTGGTCCTGGATGGCTCTGGCTCCAGCCAAACGACGAGGGAGCAGGTCAGTGTAAGGAAAATATATGTGTCCTTGAAACGATGTTAATGTGTTTTTGAAATGGTTAAATATGAGATTCAATTTTTTTATGTATACTGTAATCCTATATTCTGAAATTATATTCTCGTTAAAAAAAACAGGTGTTTACGAATATGTAATTTTAGAGTACAAAATATTCTATAGACAGTTAGTGTTTGAAGTGATACCTCAACAGTACTTATTGATCCTTAAGTTTTTCTCTATGCCCAGGTCATATAAATCTATAGATGGTCGGACCACGCCACTGCTGTGTGGAACCAACCCCCCCACGCCTCAGCCCGCATCCCCAGACCCCGGACACTGTCCCCTGCTGCACGATTACAGCCATGTGCCGTCGCCCCTGAGCCCACCCAGCCCGGACACCACCTCCAACCCCCACACGCCCTGCTCCCGAGACTCTCACCGCCTGCTCTCCAGTGAAGACACACGCTGTTCCACACCAGACTTCTCCTTTGAAGAACGAGTATGTACCAGGCTGTCAATCTGATTTAAAATTAGGTGGTTTGTTCAGCAGAGGTTAAAGTTGAGGTATCTGCATGCAATAATACAGAAATACATGTTAAGGGAAGGTCAGGTTTGAATGGGATTGAGTATAGAGCCTTATCAGACTGCTGCACACAGCAGTCTGATTTTCCCTGAAACGTCCCATAAAGAGCAAGTCTCATCCTGTCCATGAAAGTGATGGACAGGATGAGATTACAGTATGTCATTATTTGACTTGGAGTTTTAATTTTGCATTGGACATTTTCATTGGAGAGATAAGTACAAGGTTAGAAGGATGATTGGGCAGAGGAGGCTTGGACATACATGGAGTGTGCATGTAGCACACTGCAAAATACATGTGGTAAAAATGTGTGGTGATACCACAAATGCATGAATAAAGGAAGTGTTGTGAAGCTCAACAACCCGTTTCTGTGTTCTCTATCCTCAACTTGCAGTTCACTTGTTCTACTGTGGTGATACTTTGCTTAGACAAAGTCATAATCATTCTGAATGTATATAAACCGGTCTATTTCCCTCCAGACGGTGGCGCCGTGGGAGCGCCGGAGCTTCCCTCTGTCTGAAGACCCTGCCCCAGAGCCCGAGACCGACCCCGACATCAGGCCCAGGATGAGGAGCATCTCAGGTTGCCGAGCAACAGCCTTTGGGAGGCTGGATTCAGACGATATGGACCTGCCCTGTGATGAAGACGCCCCCAAACACAGGACATCCCACCGATAAATGACTGACCGGCGCCCCTTGCAGCTCCTCTCTGGCATTAACAAGCAGAACCTCAAAGCAAAATAAAATATTAATGGGTTCCTGTTGTTTGATATTCAAACATCAGTCTAATACTTTTCACAGTTTTTAGTGAATATTATGGAGATAGAAGCCTTTCCCTACACTTGTTTTTGTCACAAGAAAAAAAGGATAAATGTAAAAAAAAAAAAAAGTATAAAAACAACACGTTACAAAAAATGATTTCTGTAGTAGGCTAAACAATGTACATGGGGGCTTAGTGGTGTTCATATGTCGCGTGTACACTTGTAGCGCACTATGTAGCGGACTCCTCAAAATATGGCCAAAGGGTGTTTTCTATTGACTAGTTTGCTTGTAATTCCCATGTACATTTTTAGTGGAGTGACAAATAACAAAACAAGAAAAATGCCCCCCCTCTCCTCCTCCTCCTGTTTGGCCCTCATCCAGACCCACAGGTACATGAGACGTGGTCCCCTTGGTCATTGTCACCACAGCACTTCTGCAACTGCCAAGTCTAGTTTTGTTGGTTTGCTTTCTTTGTTTTTCATTCCTGGAGTTTATTTTTGTGTATGTTCTGTCTGTTCCAGCTCAACTCATTTTCTTTTGTGTTTAAATAGTAAAAGTAAAAAAATCATTCCTTATCTTTGGAAATCGTCTGTCTTTCCCCCTGCCGTGTGTCTTTTTTGAGTTCAAAACATGGGGTGCTGGCGAGACGACTGGGATGTCCTTTAGAGCACTTGCCCAACAGAAAACAATGCTGCATGCTCTGAACATGCTACTCGAATGCTAGTTTTATCACAGCACTACTTACTAAGATACAACCAATCACAGTGGGAATGATTATACCATCAACTTCACTCCCGTATCCTTTACATTTCTGTAGTAAATTGTGGCAAAATAAAAAATGACAAAGCCCTTATTCATTTTACTGGCTCGGCTTGACAAGAATAATTGTGTTTGTCTTGCAAATATGAATTATCCAAATGTAGCGGCACCCACTCAACTAAAGCCAACCCCAACTCAGGTTTTTCAATTTAAGGGAATCTACTTTCTGGTGTTAATAGTTTGAACATATGATCTGAATCTTCTAGACTACTTTTGCTTTTGGTGAAATTTTGTTTTTGCCACCCCACACTCATAACCACACAATTGCCCCTCCTAAGTAACTAATTGCTATGCAAAAAATATATGGTTGTTTTTCTTTTATGCCACAGTCATTCAATCACTGTTTTTTTCTTTTGTAGTTAAGCAAGATGTCAATGTACCTGTTCGATTGTTGCAGCAGTTAACCTAATCAAAAGCAGAATTGTTTTTTTGTAAATAGTACCATTAAAACATTTATGTTTAACTTGGCATCGTTGTTCTGGCCTCCTGTTTTGCTTATAACATGCGTATCATTAATGTCTAGGGACAAAAGAAATGCAAGCATCATGGATGAAAGTTTCAATTTAATTGTTGCAAATCAGTGAACCTGCTACTCTGTGTACTTTATATTCTTATCCTTCACTTTATAAATTAGTCATTTTGTAATTTTAAGAATTTTAATATTGCATTTCTTGATTGGTGCAGGACCATGTGGGCAATCAACATCTGCTGTTATATAACACTTCTGAAGATCTGGGTGTGAATTTAGTTGTGAAACTACATTTTTAGTAAATAAAACCAACAGCTCTTGACTTCATAGCATTTATTTTCAAATACACATATTACAGCAACAAGAATCATAAACCAGTTATTGATAAAATGCACAATAACGAACAATCACATTGCCACAACTGTACAGCATCAGAAATAATCAAAAAGGTGATGAGAATTTGTTACTACAAAAACCGCCTCTCCATTAGCTCCGGTACAAACAATAACGGAGAGGACTAAGCACAAGCTCTGGCACGTTTCTTCTTTACTGCAGATGCGCGCCTCGAGGGGGCGCCATTCCACCTCCGTCTGAGCACCCAATCTCTTACACACTAAAATTAACGTGGTCTAAAAACCGAGATTTATTTAGCATGCAGATAATGTTGCAAGAACACCTTAAAAGTCCTACTGCCTGTGAACCTAACATTTTGGCAATGAGATTTTGCATTATGTGTTATTAGGGTGACCACCTGTCCCGCTTTTGGTTGTTCAACACAGCCAGCCCCTGTCCCTTATCTCAGTTATTTAGAGGATGCCCCACTTTTTATTGATGACACATGAATTGTGAAGTGAGATATTATTTATTTATTTATTTATTTTAGGGTTTTTTTTTTAATGTTCGCTATGTTTGCACCTAGTATTCTCTCTGTGCCTTTGATAAAAATGGTGTTATACCCAACCACATTCAACATCTTCCCTCTTTTTTCAGTATAAGGTGGTCACCCTATGCATTGTAACAGGGAGCAATGTTAAGGACTCCTTTTATGACCACTTTTGAATGACGAATTGGCCCATACACACGCACAGACACACGCTTAAACCTACCAGTATATCCTTGCGGTTCAGTTCATATAAAGAGGATATACATTACATAGAGACCACTTTGTGAAGGGAGGCAACAAGCAGTTATTCTCTTACATGAGGAGCATGCAAGATCTTTAGTGAGACTGACCACTAGGGGGAGTAATGATCGACGATAGGGAGATAGTATTTGAAGTGTTAAGGGTAATTCTATTATATCCAGCCAGTTGCTTTCATTTTTAGTGAGTTAAATAATATTAAGTATAATTTTCACTGTACAGTTTCAGACTTGCAGTGCTCCCCAAATCCCTCTTTGCACCAAAATGGCCCAGTCAACCTTTCAAACATTACATTTACCCATCTAAAATCCATTCATTTCTTCCAGGATTACATTTTAAAATACTAGGTTAATTAATAGTTATGAATGCCTATACTTAGTGCACGTAACCTCCTCTTCCTCGGAATACTGTAAAATTTGGCCGTTACATTTTAAAAGCCTACAGGTTAATGATCAATGCTTTCGCCTCCTATATTACAAATAGAGCAGAAACAAAAAATGAACACTGACAGTAGCAGGCACGATACAAATGTTTTCTTCATATCAAATACATGTCATATATCCACAGAGTACAATTATAAAACTGTGCCCAACACAAGCCTACACTCTAGCCATACTGTTTTTTTCCTCCCATTTCTTTTCAATCAGGACTAAAGAAAGCAAAACAAAGATTCGCAGTGAGGTCCGAAAGCGCATTTTTTCTGCCTATAAGAAAATGTTGCTACTACTTTCCATCATCTCTGTACCATCTAACTGCCCCTTCTGCGTCAATACAGACCTTACCCCTTAATAATGATATGCACCTTGTCTTTTTCTTGTCAAAAACATGACTGTCTGAATAAATTGAAATAAATCGGAGGACTTGCACGCTGACAACTTGACTCCTATGGGGTTGACTGTCAATGGTACAGGGAGACAAGCCTTAAATGGTCATCGGAATTAGATCTGAGGAGCTCGCATATTTTAAAGGGAAACTTACAAAAGGTGGGCTACCAAGTAAATACCTTAGAAATAAAAACTTGGCCTAATAATACTGCCTCATGAACAGTTAGTTTACAGTGGTAGGTTGAGCTAAAATGTTTAAAAATGAAATAATAAATTAAAAAGTCCAGTGGAAATTAACGAGGAAGGCATCACAACTCGACTACGTTGCGATTGTGGTGGTGTGAAGGGAGGAATAGGAGGAGGAGGGAAAGAGGGAGAGAAAAAGGGGGATGGAGAAGGGGGTCTTTGTGGATAGTTATGTGCATTCACAAGCCCTGTTTAGCCAGCGAAGCGGACACCTGGTCAGCCAGCGTGGACAGCTGTGGGGAGTCGGCCATGTTGAGACTGCCAGAGGACGACATGGTGCTGAGCTGCTGCGGCGACTCCTCTAGAGAAATGATCTCTGCGCCGTGGTCAGTGCGCGCCTTGGCCGTCTCACGGAAGGTCAGTTTGTGGCTCTCAATCTGTAAATATGAATAATTTACTATCAGTTAGTGCTCAAAATCTATTTGGATGTGCGGATGTAATGTTGGTAATCATGGTTTTCAGCTCATGGCTTTCAACACATGGGTGGCTTTTTTTTTTTCTTTTTATATGAAAGGTTTTCTAAAGCACTTCCAAAAATACTGATTTGATACTTTGATACTAATTTGTATGTGTAATTTGTTAATTTTGTTACAGGGTAGTGATGTTCTCTGTTGTGTGGTGTGCTCCCTCTAGAGGACAGACACTATCATTACTACAGAGGTGTGTTCAGACATGCACCATGAACTATACAGCAGGTGCACCATTTTGTTTACACTACACTCTATACTGTCAATATGGCTGCCACCGTCAACACTGTATTTTACTCATTTACTTTTATTGGGTTGAAAAGTCTATGTAAAATAAGAATAGTCTAATCCAGTCATCTTATCTTCAAATGTTACCGATGCAACAGAACAGGATTGTATTAAAATTATAACTGAATGAACTTTCAATGTAACCATAGATACTACTTTACATCCGGTGTATTCCAGTGTACTTGTACTTACAGGAGTCCTCAATCTTTATGAGTGGGTTGGTGAGCACAGGTGTGGTTGGGACGGGGGACACAGTCTGGGGGGTGAGAGGGGGGGTGAGCCCGGGGGAGGGCAGGGAGGGGCTGTCCGAAACGCTGCCCTCTCTGCTCTGACGCTGCTCATGGTCAGGGGGGCAACAGAAATACATGAGATGGCATCAACACAACAAAAACACGATAATGAACAAAGTAATGGTGAAAACAAAGGTCGTAACAGAGACTGCACAGTACAGCAAAGTGTCTCCTCTCATTTCATAGTGAATTACAATTTTTTTTCTCTTTCTGTACAATTTTATATATTGTGACACTGTCAGAATTGTGGAACATATTATCTTCTTAAAGTGATATCATGTAACACTCTGGGGGGTGGTCTGCGTGATTCTGGTTTTATGTCATACTGTTTTACACAATCTAGTAAGCAAGACATTTTTGCTTTAATTTCAAACTCATTAACAAATGGTCAAAATGATCTAGTAATCATAATAAATGTTGAATTAAAGTTGAATTACATTGACATTTTTTTCTCATACTGTGCAGCCCTACGAAAACAGAAAACATACAATGAACTGAAATAATAATAATAATAAAATGGGTGATGGTCAAAATGAGAAAAGGGATAAATTAAACAAATCATAAAAGCAAAATGAACTGAGTTTGGTTCTATGCTGTGCTATGATGTACTCTTCTATTCTTTGTTGGTTTAGTGCACATTCCAGTCCCATAGTAGTTGTACAGTGAAATGCTATACTTCTTGTTTATACTGTTTTGGGCTTGTACTTGCATTCTTGTCAGAGAGTTGTTACAATGCTACATACAAAATAAGCAAGCACATGCCTAAAATAGCTAGTTAGCCTGTAGCCTATTTTATCAGACCACATACATAACTATAAGCTGCCGGTGCAAGAAAAATGCCTCTAAACCTCAAATTATAAAGAATTTTCAAGAAACGTGTATGAAATATTACTACAGATTAGTTAAGCAGAAAGTAAGATATCATAATATATCATACAAACTAAACTAACTGTTAAAGTCCCTGTACACAATTTTAACATCTAAAGAACATGTTATAGAATGTACCCACTTAGTCCCTCCTCTCACTCATATGCCAAACTATGACAGACCCTGATAATTCACTGGACAAAATTGACAGTTGCTTCTATTGAATCCAACAGAATATGTTATAATGTTGTTTCCTCATCAAAAGAGACCTGGAGTTGTGTTTTCGTTTCATTCACTCCTGGAGTTGTGTTTTCGTTTCATTCACTCATGTTTAACACACAAGCCCTGCATATTTAGGCTGAGTTCTTCTCTCAAAGAGAAAACACTGTTCTGAAATGAAGCACTTCCTGTTTTACCAGTGTTATGTGGTAAAACAGGAAGTGCTTCACTGTGTTTTTAAACCCCATAGACCTTCATTAGAATCATCTGGATAATTTCAGGAATTGCCAATCTCTACTGAACTAAAGGTAAAAGGTAACTGTTAACTTGAAAACTACCGCTTTTGTGATATCACAAGGTGGAACAGAGCATTTCGAGCTTTGGCGAGGTAGACATGATGTGTGAATGAAGCAAAACACACCTCCAGGTATTTTTTGATGAGATAACTCCATTATAAGATTGCTTTAAGTTCACAAGAGTCAATTTTGTGTAATATAGGACCTTTAAAATGAAAGTAGAATGCGAGTAAAGCCTCAGTCACATTTAATCTGCTTTTCCATTACACTGGTTGGTGTAATTTCCGCACGCTAGAAAAAACATACAGGCCCTTTAATCTTAAACACCAACATACACTAAATCTACAATTAAAGCTGTGTGATAAAGGTGTTGATTACAGTAAAGAGTTATTGCTTCCTGTTTGTATATGTGTCAGCTGTTTCTGTTGAAAGTGTGAAACTAAGAGCTGACATTATTTCAACCACAAACACTGAACAAGCCCTACCCTACTACAGTCTTTCCACTACTGCTGCTGCATTCAAGTTATTTAAGACATCTCCTGCGATCAAAGACAAAAGCTGAAGAGACTTTCCATGGCAACAGTGAGCCAGGACAACTGCATGTTACTCATAAAGGAACTGCCTACAGCAGGGAGGTAGTTTGATCCTGGTTTGAAGTCTTTACCTTTCTCTGTCCGCCTCCTGGGGTGTGACCAATGTTATCCAGAGACCCGACCTTAGACTGGACTTTGAACTCCAACTTCTCGTTCTTGATTTCAACATTTCCACCACCTCCACAAATAAAAAGAAAGCAACATGTTACAGTCCTAAAAAACAGTGATTTAGTGTCTCAGAGAAATTGTGAATTGAATATAAAGGTGTACTAAGGAACCTTTACAAGTGGAGAGTTTGTCACCTGCTTTGCCTAGAATTTTCCACAATATGGTATTAAACTTATCTATCTCCTTGGAAACTAGTGACTGTGCCAGGCCAAGTTACTGGTCAGTTTTGTAGAAAGTCCGCTCACAATAAGAAGTTTTCCTTCACAATGAAATCTTTTGTAATTGAATACATGCTATATATGTTTAATGCCAAACATTGGAACATTGGAAGGAGAGAACCAGATACCCCCACCAGGAAAGTGCACCTGTCAATATTTTAGTTTGTATAATAACTGCATTGTTTTTTAAGATCAACATGTCTTCTTGTAGATTAAAGTTGAAGCCATTTGTACAAAGCTCAAAGTGAATGAAACATTCTCAGTAACATCAATGACAAAGTAACTGCAATGACTTTTAAGCATTAACATTATGTACTGTAGAATTTATTTACTCTTTGAGGGACCAGCAGTTTAGTGTTCATACGAGTACCTGGTTTATGGCGAATGTTGTCTTTTGAGCCACACTTGGACTGGACGTTGCTCAAATCGATCTTTTTGTGCACAATTTGAACCTGAACACAAAAACAACAGCAAAGAAATGTTAAACTTTGTACAATCCTATTCATTTGACAAACGAAATGCATGTAATGTTAGGGTTTTAGAGGCTACTCCTACAACAGAGATTCATATTAAACAAACTATTTGACACAGTTAGGCTTAAAATGGAGGAAAGTTCATCTATTTGTTTTGGGTAAGTACTACATTTAGTTTCATCTAGTGCTAGTTGTTCATGCAGTGCTCATGTTGACAGCAGATGTAATATGCAGCACAGTGCCAGTCTCAGCACAACTCTCTGTCATGGCCGCCTGTCTCTGAACAATGTTCTCAGTCTCTTTGAGCTGATGTCATCCTCTAACAGCCCTGCTCTGATGGGGCGCACACTGGGTCTTTGTTTGGATCTACAGGCAACTTCTGTGTGAATTTGGGGCGCTTTATGAATCCAATACTGTGATCATCCTATGTTCTTCTGATCTTTGGATATTTAAAAAGTTAAACGTTTAAAAGTCGACATACAGGACTCATGCATGGAGACAGTGGACAAGGTTTGTTGGTAAAACTTCAGATTGAGGACAGTAGAAGTGATAGGGAAAGGTCCATTTGGCCATGAGCATTACATAACGCTCAGTAGGCCTGTCACTGTAATTATGGCATTGTTCTAATGTTAAGGTTAAGTTTAAGGTACATTTACACTGGAGTAACCTGTCAGGAACAGTGGGCGCCACAGTGAAGCACTTAGGTACCCTTCTCAAAATCACGAGCTAGGCTTGATCAGGACTGCCTTGGCTGAACAATTTTATCAATGTTGCATGTTTTGGGTTAGTGTTTAAATTTGGTTATTATTCTGTACAGCAAGTAGAGCTGAGTTGATGAAGGTTAAAAAAATAACTTCTGTAGTTCATCATAGATACAAATTAACTACTAAAGTGTTTCAATCTGCTTTTTTTTTAGCTTTTAACAATTACTGTACATTTATTTTTAGGGCTAGTCCTGCTTTATGGTTATTGTGTTAGTGGCATAAATTAGTTCATCAACATTTGGCATATATATCACACTTGAAATGTAGTTCTTGTGACAGGCCTAACAGTTAGTCAGACTTAGAGATAGAGAGGGAGATGCATTCAGGTGTCACTAGTTTAGTTCTGCTCTAACAAAGAAGATGCTCATGGCTCATTCAGGTGCCATGACACTGTTAGGAGGAGTGTTAACAGTGCGGAGGTCAGGGGTCAAGGGTCAGGGGTGACAGATAGGTTGCGTGCACCCTGCTCCTTTGAAGGTGCATTCAAGAGCAGCCCCTTTCTACTCACATTGCCTCCACCTGGAGTGTGTTTTATATTATCTTTGGAGCCACATCGCGACCCCACATTGGCTAACTCCAACTTCTTATCAAAAATTTGAACCTGGAAAGTCGATAATATGTGGGAAAAACAGGTTATCGTTGAGAGAGAGAAATCGCAGTGAGTGAAGACGAGAGCGGGGGAGGAATGAGTGAGGTGAGAGAGGTGCATGTGAGTAAAGGGCTTATTAGGACAAAGATGAAACGCTTAACGTGTGTGTCAGAGGGTTGTGAGTGTACAGCTACTTTAATACGACAAGACTATACTGTGTAATATACTGTAGGACAAGGACTAGTATTTAAACCACATCCAGTCCAGACTCAGTCCCAGACCCAGTCCAGACCCCGTCCGGACCACTGCCCAGGCCTGCTGCTTCTAATGATCATAACTGCAGAGATACTCAAAACCGCGTTGAGTTTATCCCTTGAGTTACTCACTTGGCCGCCGCCAGGAACATGTTTGATATTGTCTTTGGAGCCGCACTTAGACTGGACATTACTAAAGTCCAACTTCTGTTCAAGAATTTTAACCTGAAAAAGTGCACAAGTAAGGGGAAGAGACTGTTACCTCTGAGTAAGTGTGTGTGTGCAGAATGTGAAGAGAGAAAGCCCTTTGTGAGATAGTACATAAAGACAATAAAGAGAGATTTTTCAAAAGGATGTCCTCAGATGATCATCTATAACAATCATCAAAATATATTATTTTTTTTTACAAAAACAAAAGGTTATTTTGAGTCCTCACCTTGCCTCCTCCAGGGGTGTGCTTCAGGTTGTCTTTAGAGCCACAGCGAGCCTGGACATTGGAGAAGTCAATCTTCTTGTCAAGGATCTGAACCTGTGAACAAGTTACCAAAAGACAAATGATTATTAAACAAATTTAATGCCAATAAGCAAGGAGAGAATATAACCCGGAGGAGAAAGAGGATTAAAGGCACTTTTTCTTTGAGCTTGATCTTATAGATACAAAGAATCATTTTAGTACATGACATTCAAGACATGAGGTAGCACAGGTGCAAAGAAAAAACACAATGTTTTGAATGAAAGCTGTTTGAGGCTGATGAGTTATAAGGACTTCAATCTGAATTTTTATGTACTTGTTAATAGTTTGGTCTGCAGTCATGTGACTTATTAATAATTTGATTTGACTGAAGCGGAAGATCTGGAGTATGTAATTTCACCGGTTCATCTGATTGGTTCATTTAGCTGATCACTCTATTTTTAGCTTATGGCTGACACCAATTAACTGCAATTCCCTTTATGAATCATCTTTATGTTACTAAAAGAGTTTCATGATCATAACTGCAGAGATACTCAAGAAATCCATGTTGAGTCTATCCCTCAGTTACTCACATTGCCGCCACCGGGTACATGTTTTAGATTGCTTTTGGAGCCGCACTTAGACTGGACAGTACTATAGTCCACCTTCTGATCAAGGATTTGTACCTGAAAAATCAAAAGGATACAGTTGAGATTGGACTAAAAGTAGTAGGTGCACAGGAGTTTGTTTAACCTGTAAAAAAAACAATAATTCCAACAAATGTGAAGCAAGCCATGAAGATCACCAGTACAAGCATAAACAAAAGAGAATGAGCCTGAACAAGACAGAACGTAAAGTATGAGGACAGTTAAGTTTACCCTGCCGCCTCCAGGCTGGTGCTTAATGTTTTCTGTGGAGCCGATCTTGGAGCGTACGTTCTTGAGGTCCGGGAGAGGTGCAGCAGCACCAGTGGCAGCCGCCATAGGACCGGGGCGCGTCTTCAGGGACCCTGGAGATTTGGGTGTCGAACGCACCACCGCCACCTTTTTCACTTTGTTGGCCTCAGCCACAGATTTGGACTGTGCTTGGCTTGAAGGGGACTTGGGGGTGCCAGGGCTGCTCTGTCCACTCTTGTGATCTTAGGTAAAACAAACAGATCCTAATATTAAAATATATGACAAATTAATTTGGAGGTTGTGGAGAGTTAAGAAATCTTAGAAAAACAACCAGACTAGTGACTACTAGAAGCTGCCCAAGTTTGATCCAGGCTCGGCCTGATCAGACTGTGGCGTGTGCCATGCCAAACTAACAGTGCGCTCTGTGCGTCTTTTACCTTTGTCATTTTTGGGAGTGGGAGGTTTCTTGGCATTAACTGTATCATAAAAATATGACAAATCATAAGTAACCTTGATCCTCACTCAAATGAAATAGTATTATAGAATATTTTGGCTTATAAGGTTTATGTTAATATGGGAGGTTATAGTAATATACCTGGTTGAGCAGTTCTGGCTGCAGTTTTCGCTGCTGGGGTCTTCACGTTCTAAAAACACAAATATGGGTTTGCTTTCTTGTTTTCTTATATTTTTTGTGTGCAAAGGAAGTTGAACATTTGTCATTTGCATGAGCACAGATGGGTGTATTCTCCACATGTTTGAGTTTGACATTTACATTAAAGGTCAGATTAACACAAAAACAAAAACCAGTCCAGTCCGTACTCACTCTGGTCTGCACTCGCTCGGAGCTGTTGGTTTTGACTGGGATGGAGCTGTGCCCGTTTCGAGGAGACTGTAATTTGCTCTTTGAGTTTTGTGATAGTCGTTTAAGGGGAGAGGGAGGCGTTTGGATGGAGGAGTATGTCTTTCTCACAAACAAATGAAAATGAAAAAATGAATACAGAAAATACCAAATACATAAATAAATACTAAATTAAGATGACACACAAATGAAATAATAAAACTAAAAGCAAAAATGAAACTGTGGATGAAGTTAATGTGGTTATTTGCTTACCTTGTCTGCGGGGCTATCCGATTTGGCTTGAGCTATGGAGACAAGAAGAAACCATTGTAATACTCAGTTAGTGGTAGCCAGTGAAGCTCAGAACTCAATATTAGTTAAGGATGGCAAATAATTGAAACAAGTGATGCAGGATTGGACATGCTCTGATACATTCAAATGTGTTCAGCAGGGCTGCATAACCTGTGAAGTGAGCTAAAGCAATAAAAAAGTAGTGGGGAGGAGGGACAACAAGCGTTTCTTCTCTGAGTTAAAATCCTTTGTGAAAAATGAAAAACTGGAGGAGGTGTTGCATAAAAAGCTGCTTCGTCAAACTCAACAGGTGTCAAAACTGAACAACGCTAAAAGTTCATAACCAGGTATGTTACGGGGAGACAGACCTGTGCACACTGCCACTGGAACCATTGACTTTCTAGCAGGAGAGGTGTGTCTTGCCTCTGTGTTGTCCAAAACCATCATCTCTGAATCATTAGAAAGGTCAGATTTTGAATAGCCATCAATGGAGTTATTTTCCTCCACATTGTCAAGTAGCGTTGGTGGAGAATCACTTTGGGCTTCATGCAATTGTGCTGAACCATCCCCTATTTGTTCAGAACAATAGCTAGTATCTGACAGGCTTTGAGTGCGTTGTCCAAATATGGCATCTTCTGATTCATTCCTTTCAATATTTTCACTGCTTTGCCCTTGGTCAATAGCGGTAAGGTCTTCCAACGCTGCACTGCGGACCAGAGATGCATCCAAGCTAATCCCATCCAAGCACTCTGTTGCATCCAAGCTGATAGCCCTTTTAGCGTCGGCCTCACTCCCCTCAGAGCTCCCCCTTGTGGCCTGCGCTATTACTGCGAGGTCTTCGGACACCCATTGAGGCTCGGTTAGCTTCTTATCGACTGGGCTGCATTCAGGGACAGCACAACAGGATGCTCCCATGAGGTCAGAATTCGGTCCGGACACAGAAGGGGACAGTTCTTCGGCAAAGGCATTGAGCGATCCAGTGGAAGGAGCAGACGGCACTAGTTTGTTTGGAAAGGACATTAATGGTGACATTCACAGCACTGGCTTTCACTAACTCTCCCCCATTGAAAACATAAACATAATGGGTACTTGATGACCAACATAGTATATTTGTGTAAATTAAATAAAATAAAACAAAATAAACTACATAATGTGAACAGGCAAGACTTTGAAATGGGAAGTGGTCAGAATGGTTGCTTCATAACAAAACAAAATATTAAAAATGAAAGTGACTGAAACAAGTGACGCATTCAACTTCACAAACATCGCACAGTTGTCCATTTAAACATTATCTGTCTCAATATTTCAGTTTTTAAGTTAATTATATTGAACAAATCTGGGCTATAAAGTAAAGGCAAGACCCATTTGCTTTTTTAAGTGGGTATTGAATTCCTTTTCCAAGAATTCTTCTTTTAAAACAGCCAGTCATGTCTAAACCGGGCGCTGTACCAATATAGCCTGTATGTCTATCCAAATGCATTTGCTTCCCACAGGAAATAAAACTCAAATCGATGAGGAAAATGTTTTTGTACATTCCTTTAAATTACTATTTAGAGCACAGGCAAGACTGAGTCAAGAGCCACAAAATATTTTGAAAAAAGAAATATTTCCTGTATTAGTAAAAAAAAATGAATAAACTAGTAATGAAGCAAAATGTTATAAGAAGTGTATGAAGTAAGTAGTGTCACACAACTTTCATACAAGGGAATGTGGGTGAAGTGCCTGACCTAAGGACACAATGTTTTTTTGCCACTGGCACCCCACTGTGGCTCCTGGTATTCCCAGAGGTCTCCAATCCAAGCCGGTGTGGCCACATGTTAAATCAGGAGTGTTGCCTTTCCCACACCTTCCCCATTTATGTGATGTCTATTGTCTTAAGTGTATTCATAGCCAACATCTCCATCAAATGAATACTGTCTGGGATCAGTCGATAACATTTAGTGGTCCTACCTGTTGGAGTCGCTCCTGTTATCCGTCAAATGTGAAGAGGCAGAAGGAAAAAACACACAAGAGCATTGTCAGTAATAGGCCTTTGTCATTCAAGCCAGATTAATGCACTCACTGAGAGGAAATCAATGCAAGCCAATACAGCATACAGCCACCATTAATTCAAACAGGCCATAGCAGGCACATCATTTCAAGTAGGCTCTGAAGAATATGCAGGCAGTTTTCCATAGGTTTTATACAGCAACACCACACCTAAGCAATGCTATACAGCTGTTTTGGCCGTTATCCGGGAGAACAACATCTGCAGAACAGATCTTTCAAGACTCAAATGTGCCTGTGGTTTAGAGACATTCCCTTTGCGCAAAAATACCCCAAGATGTCGTAACCATGTTTTCTTAGTTTAAAATAGACTACATGTTAACATCTCACGAGCTGAAAGAACAAGCTGTCAAAGCAAGCAAAACAAAAGCAAAGAAAGAACAGCACCCACAGGGCAGAGGTGAAAGGAGTACTCCACACATCTGTACTCAAGTATAAATATGCTACTTCAGAGTGTTCTTATGTGTATATTTAAGAGAAATAGTAGGAGTTAAAGGAGCACTGTGTAACTTTTCTTTTACTTGTCCCCATGGAGATGTTTCAGAGTACAGCATTAAACAAATTTTAAAAACATATGTACTGGGAGAAGGGATGCCTCTCAAAGCATATGAGCTATTACTTGACCAGGTGGTGTCACCTGCTTTTCTCCAGGGAGATTGATAAGCTTAATGCTATACTGTGGAACATTTCAGACAAATTATTAACATTTCCATGGTGACAAGCAATTGGCAGGCCATCTGCCAGAAAAGCTATATACTGCATCTTTTAGAATTCATTAGTAAAAGTATTCCTCATGGTTAATTGAAGTAGAAAGTACAAACTGCTGCACCACCAGTATTATAAATACTTTTTACTTTTACTATTAGAATTACTATAAATACACATCAAAATGACTTGAGTATCAGTAAAAGGTTTCATTCCACCTCTGCTCTAAGCAAAACCCACTCCCAATGAAAAGCTGAAAGAAAAAGAAAGCTTAAATTATATATAAACTCAGGGCATGTTATTGTTTGTCAAACTTAAAAATGAACAAGCAGCTATGAGGGGGGAGCCTGTTGGCAGGAGGCGTACCGGACTGCCCCTCATCTTGGCACGGGACGTTCTTTTTCTCCTCTTCTGCTGTCTCTGCTGTGGGACACATACAAGTCATATACAAGTTACACAACAGTGACACTATAAGCCCTCCCCAGTTTAACTCTGGTTCTACTGACTTTACACAGGGCATGTTCAAGCTCCTCTCCTCTGTTTTTTGGGTCATTTGAGGTATTTATCGTGTCCTGGGACCTGGGAAGCTGGTTAACACATCAAGGAGAATTTTCACCTTGGTGAACCCACTACCAACCACGATTTGGACAAGCTGTCAGAGTAAGTATGTTTGATCAAAGAAGGACTTAAACCTCAAAACCACAAGATTACAATGGCCAATTCTTCAACTATTTTCCATTTTGTGTCACTTTGAAAACATGAAGAAGAGATTGAACATGCAAATAACCTCTTAATGCAACAGTGTATGCAGTGACAGCTGAGAAGCTTTATGTCTTCCTTCCTCTCAAGATGGCTATAAATATGAGCCAAACAAGCTGGGTTCAAAATATTTGTGTAACGGCGGGATAAAAGTTGGAGACAGGTTAGTCAAAGCTGAAACCAAAACAAGTCAACCAAGCAAAGCAAGATTATTTCTCTGCTTAGAACTGAACAAATCAAGTGGGCAAAACCAAAGCATGCCAAGTAAAGGTTAGTGGACCCAAGCCGTACCAGGTGGGACCTCACTGTCCTCCATTGCGGGACAGGGCTGAACCTCGTCATCAGCGCCCTGTTCGTCAGAGACCCCAGTGAGGCCATTCTCACTCGGGACAGCTTCCTCCTCTGTGGACGGGAGTCAAGGAGAGTTTTAAATGGATTTGACAGAACTAAAGTTAGCACATGTGAGAATAGACAGACATCCTGATGGCTCCAAAGAAAGGCTGCAAACAGCATTATAGCTGAGACAAAAACGGTGACTCTAAACAAAAAAATCTAACACAAGAAGATACTGTGTAAAACTGAAAATTATTTGGAATTATTTGAAAAAAAAGGTGTCAGAGATTTTAACCAAGTTAATAAGTATAGCTAAAATGTTCTGCATTTACCTATGTTAACAGCACTGTTTTCTCACATTTAAAAGATATTTTTGAAAGTAAATTCAAAACCACCAACCTTACCCAGGCCTTACCATAACCACAACTTTACAACTCAACCAAAGTCAGAGCATAGAGCTGGAGGAACAGAAATCAGACCCCCTTAAAAGAAGAGGTTAAAGGGAGGATGTGAAACTTTACATGAATAGGCAAGAAATAAAGAGTTGTCTGAAACCAGTTAGCGTTTATCAAATGCTAAGTCCAAATAGATAACCAATATATAAGTCAAATATACAGTTAAAGCATTGATAATATTTTGTCCAGTAGGGAATTAGTAGCCATAATCCAACCCTTACAACATTCATATCCTTTGTGAACCGCATTGAGCACTGCTTTTCATTTGTATTGTAAACAACTTGATAACATCACTGAGCCGGTCTGAGCAGGTTTTTGGCATCAAGCGTAATAATGGACAGATGCAAAAGATTACAAAAAACATAATTCGTGATTATAGCCAGCATTAAAACCAACCAAATACTTCATACATGGCAGCACATCGACCATCAAAATCAATAACCTTTTGTTCAAATATTTGTCACAGATATTGGTTAAATTGACGATGTTTAGAATTTGTACGGACACCTTTCCTGGGGTTAAATTTCTTGTAAAGACAAGGTAGAAAGAATAAATCAATGGATGGGCTTCGGGCAAATCAATAATTTACAACAATAGACACTGCTCGTCTTATCTGGTACAGAATAAGATAGTGAAATTGATCAATATCGACTGATCCAAGATGGCCGACATAGATTTAGTTAGTGGAGCTATAGGGGAAGCTATTCTGAGTCATGTAAAACTGATTCAGATCCCACACAATACTACTACTACTACACTACAACAACTACACTATATGCCTTCTACAAATACTCACTGTGTACTTTGCCGTTGATTAGTGTGGAGTTTACTTTAGTGGATGGCTGCTTCCTGCTTGTGTGCGAGATAATGAGAAATGGGAATGGGGAGAAACAGAGCACTAGAGAGGGCTGTAAGCTAGGAAAGGCTAAGCTACGTACTAATTGGCCATATGGTTTGAGATGGGACGAGACAGAGAGAAACCATGAAAAAGAAGCCTACACAAGATGCAATTTTGGTCTAATTAGTTACGTTTAAGCAATTGTGAAGCTCCCCTACAGATGTGGAGGGTTATTTTGTATTTAACTGCCTTAACAGTCTTAGTAAGCATAATTAAATGTTACCAGAGTTAGACTAACAAGGTCTATTGTAAATGTCAAGAAGAAAGAAATTATAGAAATTATTATACAGTACTGTTTTTCTTTCTTTTTTGCTCTACTACTACTACTACGGCTACTTCTACTATTACTACTACTACTACTACTAAAAACAGCTGGTGCATCCACTATTATTACTATTCAGACGACTCCATGAGTTATGATTCTACATTTTACTTAACTGTATCTTGTTACCTCTGTTTTGGCACTAGTGAAAGTCTAATTGTTTTGAGCAGATATTAGTTTGTGTGGAGTGCATTTGGAGGGCCCTGACCCTAAAACCTGGATTACAGAGCACAGTGCAGCTGCAGTTAGGCAACCACCCCAGTTGAGCTGAGTATGTCTTGTGTCTATTATGTAAAGAGGGATTACAGCAGAGCAGTGTGGGGTCTGTCCGGGTCTCTGTGACTAAACTACAACAAGCACGCAACTTTATTCAGATGTAGACACTTTATAGAGATACAAATTAAAGGAGAAAATTCAAACCATTAAATTAGTTTTGGAGTTATGCTATTGAAAACTAATTGGTAATTTCCTTCTGAGCACTGGCAGTAGGCCCTAGGATATAGCCTTAAGCAGATCACAAAATGTTATGTTTATATTATATTAAGCCTATGTATTACTTTGGAAAATGTGTCAACCCTGATAGAAAAGCTCAACAATTTGATTCATTCCAATACTGCAACAAGTTTAACTAATTCTTGCAAAAAAAAAGTACAGTCATTGCTTACTTTGTAGACTTGGAAAATGGCTACAGAAATGTTGACTCATGTTATGTAATCATGAAACAAGCTTGCTATATATATTACTATGATGAAGGACCAAAACAAAAAACTGTAAATCCCCCAAATTTTAAAATTTTGTGTCAAGTCTGGAATCAAAATTATAAGGCACTATAATACAAACTGTGCATACATTAATTTAAGAAACACACAAGCTGTCGACTAGATCAACTCAAAATGACAGGCCCACCCTACACATCTATACCCAGCTGCTTGTAAACAGATTACTGTATATCCTCCATACAGTCCATTAACCTCTTGCTTTGTTGTGAGTGTATTATCTGTCCCCTCTGTACCCCATGACTCACCTTTCATGGCGTGCCCCATCTGGACACCGTTCTCCTGGTGGTTTAGGCTCATATTAGCCAGAGACGCGTTCATCGTGTCCCCAGCGCTGTAGCTATTTGAGGTGTTGTTCACGTAGTCCATCGTCAGTCGCGGTTTGGGGGCTGCAGAGATAGACCAAAGAAAGAGCTAAAGTAGGATAAGCAAACAAACATCAGCTGTCCAAATGTCCATGCTGTGTCGTTGCTATCAGTGTTGCTTCATGCTAATGTTATCTAGTGTTAAAGTTTGTATCTATAATGGCAGACAAAATGAACACTTAGTCATCACAGTCACAGCTAAATGTAAACAGACACGAAGGGGTTATTTTAACATCATGACGTGGGAAAGCAGCCTCATGTTTCGGACCCATGGACAGAAATAGCCCCTCTGCCCGTGCGCCTGGCTTCCTTGCTGTGATAAGTTGCACTTCCTAAACAACCACCGGCGACCACCTTCAGTTTCCTGTCTCGCTCCTGGAGTTGAGGTTCAGCAGTGGCTCATTCATTTATAGTTAACATGTACATTCAATGTCCTTTCTGCATATTCTTCTTGTTGAACCCCTATTGTTTCTATGATTGGGACTGGTAAAAACTTCAAAATTATCAGGCTTGTTTGTTCAGCTTGTTTAATCAGAGTATGTGCGTCATTTAAAGGCCTCTACCAAATTTTTCCCATTTGAGCAAAAAAATGGAAGCCTTAGCATGCTAGTTGTTAGCATTACCATCACAGCAAAACTCTGCAGTGATTCGGATGCTCGGAATGCAGAAGGTATGTGAGGAATAATTTTGGACCAAATCATTTAAATTGAACTTTTTTAAAAAGTTTTTAAAGCAGTAACTATACTGTGCAGAAAATGTGTTTTCTGTAACACTAAAATATGATATAGTGAGATCCCTAATGATGATACTTTTATTAAGTTTTAAAATGAAAATATTACTATTATATATATGTTGTTGCTAAGAGACTATTACCTGTCTCTTAGCAACAACATATATATATATATTATATATATATATATATATATATATATATATGAAGATGTATTTATTCATATGCTGTTTTGTTTCAGATGCAAAATGATGCGATTTTCACTTTATCTCTCTGCGCCTGTGCTTAGGGCTTACACAAGGCTAATCTGATCCATCCAAAAAATACTGCTTTTGGCAGCATCTGATTTTCATCCTTTTTTGGCATAAAACAGTAGACACTCAAAAGGCAAGTGTAAAGCTGTGTTAAACTAATAATAATGCTGAAAATGTAGGGGAAAATCCTATATAATGTTTGGTTTCTCTCTCTGTGTTGATGGTGCTGATGTAATCGGCCTTTTATTAGCTAAAATGCCTAAACAGTTGCCGTGGTTACTCCACCCAGTGAATCGCCTCCAAGCGACACACTCAACTCAGCTATGTGACCTTTTCCTGTGTACCTGCTACTGCCTGAAAACCTAAATGTTTAAACTAGATTCCTCCATCAGGAAGTATTTTTTTCAATGGAAGACAGGACTGCATAATGCAATACTGCATTGCAAGATTTGGCTGTAATGAGGGGACTATTTTTAGGACTATTTTTATTAACATTTAAGTATAGAAAGGTTAACTAAAACTTCAGTAATATGCATCATATAATTGCAATAATGTGTTAGTAATCAGTGATGGAAAGAGTATTGAAAACAGGAAATAAAGTACACAAGAATAAGTACTACTCAAAGTACTAGTTCATGTTTTTAAAAGTAAATTACAAGTATATTCTACTCAAAAACATACAATTTCCCCCAAAATCTACTCAAATACAGTAATGTGAGTATTTTGGTTACTATTACTACATCCTTTCAGTATGTCGTAATAGTGGCAGAAATACCACTCACATTTTTGTTTTTCCAACAACCTTTAAATAGAACATAATTCAAGCTTAGTTCAGTTCCTTTAAGGCAGTAAAGTAGAAGGAGTTCCCTGTACAAATGGCAGTGTGACGTTATTCAGAGTGTCCCATAGAAATCCAAATGAATGGTGTGCGCTGAGCCCCTCTCAAACACACAGCTCCAGGACAAGTGCCTCATTGTGGCTTTACAGATGACAGAGTCCAGACAACAAGTGCCTGCCAACCCGGGACCGTCCCACCAAGAAGAGGCCTATGACAATAACATATTTTGATGTACGGTATTTCAACAGAAATAAACAAAAAACAAAATACTAAACTACTTAATACCACTGCCACAGTAACCTTAAAACAGTATAATCCCAGCAATAAATAAATGGCACAATAGCACACTTAAGTCAATTTTAGTTTCTATAATGTGCCATGTTAATTATTGGACCAACTATAGCTCAAAGGTTATCATACCACAAAATACAAAAACACTACATATATTGAACAACAAGTCGATATTGGCCCTTAGTAATTATTATACCAGGCCTAACCTGGAGACTCATATGTTTTACGGTAAACAAACTCCAGGGTGATAAGAGCAGGATCTGATCTGATACTGTACGCACGAAGCACAAAGCTGCAACAGGATTTGGGGAAGTTGCATTCAGCAGGTTGAGCAAATATACAGTTTTTTGGCAATTCAAGCTGCACAACATATCGCAATCAAAATCGCAATTTAAGTTGGTGCAATAACAAAATCTACACTGCAATTATTAAGGTTATAACATGGATATTGCAAAATATACAGTTTTTTAAATCACAAATCATGTTAATGAATAATTATAATGCATAAGTCTTATAAAGTGCTTTTACAGATGCTCTACACTTTACAATTTCGTGCTCTATTCATTCACTCCACACTTGGTGGTGGTAAACTACTGTTGTAGCCACAGCTGCCCTGGGGCAGACTGACGGAAGTGAGACTGCCAATTTGCGCAGTCTGACACTTTGACCACCACCAATCCTCACACACTACTAGGCAAAGTGGATGAAGTGTCTTGTCTATGGACACAACGACAAGATCGGCCTTTGACGAGGAGGTTTAACCACAAATTGTCTTAACCTTGTAATTTAGTCCTCCATAACATCGTGATTCAAATGTCTTCTTTCTCCTTTTAATGCGGGTCAGAATGTGACTGTTGGGTTCACACAGACCCAAGTGGACCACTCTCGGAGCGAATGTTCTTTTATATCGACCTAATTAGTGGCAGAGTGAAAACAACCTTAGCTGGCACTGCAACAAGAATTGTGCTGTTAAACAAGTCTCTCTCAAATTGCCTTACCATCAGAAGCTAACTAGCATTACCCAACAGTTTTTCAGTGAGTCACATTTTTTTGTAGAAAATGAAACTAAACGGGATGACAAACACTCATATTGATCACAGGCTCTCAGAAATGTGTTGTTTAAAATGCCAAATGAGTATAACTGCTTAATGAGTGCGTCGAAATTCCTGCCTAATATTATGACTTAGCAGCTGTCTTTGTTAAAGTGAATGGGACAGAGAGCTCAGAGTGCTGATGTGACCGGCTGCTTTCAGGGGCGTGTGAAAATATAATCTTGGCATGAGCTTTTCCTCTATACAGCAAAAAGGCTGAGGATTTAGACGACTGAGGAGGAGCAATGTCCACAGAGGGATGTTTACACAGCTCAGGCAGAATGTAGAGTCCACTGAACGACCCCCATATGCTCAACAATACAGCTGCTCAATTATGGGAAAACAAATCTAATCGAGAATTTTCTGACAAGTATTGTAATTGCGATTAGATTTGCAATATATGCTTAAAAACTAGAATTCTCTTCAGAAAATACAAACTGATAAACTAATACAAGAATCCCATGTAAAAATATAGGATCAAAATGATTTTCTATGAAAACACAGGAGATTTTTCTCTTTTGTAATTTGATAATTGCACTACTCAAAATTTTGATTAGACTACGATTAACTGTGCAGCTCTAACAACGCTGCTTTTACATTCACACAAAACATGACAGCGCAGTTACAGAAAAAATATGTTTAGACCGGAAACATCTGGCTCCGTCACTCGTATATTCAGCTGTTGTGGATGAATACACATTTTCAGCTTCAGCGCGTATCCATGACACAAGAGCTTAGGGAGCACATAACGTTAGGGCTTCAGCTAATCAAAAATAGGTCTTTGAAAATAATGGAGGTCTTTGGCTTGAATAATTATATAGGTTTACATGAATTGCCTTGTTATGTGGTTAGGAACTTTATTAGGGTGGTTAACAACACAAAATGCTAACACATCGTAGACACCAGCCTTGTTTCTTGTGTTTATAGACCACACATTTTGGGGTATTATAAGATTGCCAAAACAATTGATCATTTATCCTGAGTTGGATATGGCACAAAGCGCTCACTGGAGCCTCCTCCTTGTTTCTGGATTTCATTGTTTTACACACATTGCTTTAATGTGTGGTTAGGCCTTTAGCTGGGACTTACAATCACAGAAAATACCAAAACATCCAGACGCCAGCCTTATTTATTGTGTTTATAGACCACTGTAATTTACACTTATTTGACAAACTGTTCTGTAAAGTCTAGACACATGCAACAAACAAGAAACAGCCAAAAAGTACACTGGAGTTAGTACTGTAGCCCATTGAATGAATTACTTGATCTGCTGCTGAAATATAGGATCCAGTTCACCTAAATTTGAAGATAGATTTGAAGCTGTATATCTCTTAATATTACTGTTGTCACGATACTAATTCCAAATGACAATTCCAAAACTATTTAGTATTTTTTGTATTAGTACTTCAAATCAAACGAATGTCTAGTTTCGATACCAGCTACAGTATCTCGGTATTGATACTTTTGACAATCCAAATGGCACCTGAAAACCACAATGCACTAAACAGCAGAGATTCAAAGGTTGTTGAAATAGCGAAATTGGCCTAGAAACACACCCATGATGCTGCGTGTATGGTGTGGCTTAGATCTCTCATAGCGCACAGACAGGGATGCTGTGCTCATGCCTGATTTCCTCTCTGCATCTCTGACCTACTTTTGTCATCGCTCCTCACACAGCCTCCCATCTCTTTTTCTCCCTCTTTCTCTCTCTCTGTCCCTCCCTCTCTCTGTCTCTTGCTCCAGACTTCCTCCACCTTTTAAACCATGCTGGAGGTGATCGGCTGCCATTTTGCCCTCCATCACGATACTAGTAGACTTGCCTTGAAGTCTCTTTACACAGCTTGTATATTGTCACATTACAAGAGTAGTTTCCGCCTTTGTTTTCATAACTCCAGGATGTCAAACACACCTATTTACCTTCACCTCCTCTTGGTATATTTGACTATGAGCTATTAAACAAGTTAGCAGTTTAATAGCTGTAGTTAAAATCTTAATCACAGTATAATTTTAGGTTGTGGTTGCAATATACATTATCTTTTAAACAATCAACTGAATAAAATGTTGCAATTACAATACTACCACATGTGACCTGTGTTGTAGGTTGGCCCATTAGCTCTTTAATTGCTATGGTATAAACATTTTAAATCACAGTAGCCATTATTTTTTCCTTGAATCAGAATACACACTTCTTGTCCTCGTTTTCCGATGGGCGTGATTAGGCTGCGCTAGGCTGCTTTGTGGTCACAATTAATGCATGTTTACAAAACACTAGCATTGTCGTAAAAACTTGAATTAGCAGTTACCCTCATCATAAACACTTGTTATCGTCAGTTGTAGTTCATTTTATAGAGTCACTTCAGCGCACCGGATATGAGTAATGCCCTGGCATTGTCATGGAGATCTTAAAGTAAAGACAGCGATGCTCCGGCTGCTCATTGTGTATATAGGACCTTAGGCTGTATCTCCATTCACTTTCTCTGTTTCACACACACAAACACACACACACACCCCTCTCCCCTCCTCCAGGCTGGGATGAGGAGGGCTATTGGTGCAATGATCCAAGCGTCTCAATCAGCATGGTGCCAATTAAACGCACACAAGAATGCACAGGAAGAGGTTTAAAGCCCGTCATGGCATTTTTTCTCTGCTGTTAACAAGACTACATCAGCCGAAAGACGTAATTAAAGCTGTTTAGTTCCTGCAGGTTTAAATTTGCATTGTATTTTTGGACATTTGGTTAAGATTGTATTATACATATTTTGTTTACTAGTTAATCTCATGTGAAGTATAAATTTTATGTCACTTCCAACTAGGGCTGCAACAAATGATTATTTTAGTAGTCAACTAAGTCAGCGATTACTTTTTTGATTCTATTATTTATGTTGTACATGGAGGTTTTTAAAATGCATTTATAGTTAGATAAAGGTAAACTTATGCAGAGTGAGGACATGATCTGATGAAAATGTTTTACTGTATAAGTCAATGTAGACTTGGAGACAGAAAGGAAAAACTACAAATTGGTATTTATGTTTTGTATATGCAAAGCTCAAATACAGGATGTAACTTTGTTTAAAACATTAAGGTGGATATAGGCACTTGCAAAAATATAATAATCACAAACGTGGCAATAGATCATTCACTGACTAGGTAAATATAGCAAGTTTATAGGATGAAGTAAGAAAAATTACTACACTTCACTGACTTTTTGCAAACATGGCAACTTAAGACCATGGTTCAGACTAGGAGCAAGTCAGTAAATTACATAAACGTCCACTTTAGAGACTCGGCTCTACTGATGTTTTGGATTTTGCCAGCCTAAGCCCTCTCTCTCTCCTCAGGTCCAAAACCAGGCTGAATGGATGTGGTCACTTTGGACCAGAGCCTTCATGAGCCAACAGGCCGTCAGTCTGTGCTAAGTGGAGCACTCAGAAGTGGATTCATTTCGTAATGCTTTGGGCTCTGGGATGGCCCATTCAAATTTATGAGGGAATAAAATTAGCAGCCAAAGTGAAGGCTTTCAACAGTAATGAACCAACCATGTGCATGTTCATACTTAAGTGTAATTTTTTTCTACAAATGATGCCGCGTCATCAGTATTATTAACCGCATCCACAGCTCAACCATGAAATCCAAAGCCATTCCTTTATGCAAAAAAATAAATTAAAGGTTAACTGTGCACTAACCTTTCTGGGTGTACCACCTGCCTGTCTCCATGGGGATGCTACTGCTTTGACAGGAATGTTTCACAGATTTTAAATGTATCTATCTTTGGGTGTTTAAATTGCTAAGTAGTATTTTGAAAAACATGCATTCTTACTGTGAGCAGGGTCATGTCTCCACAGATCTGACCTGCTTGTCCCTATGAATAAACAGGCAAAGCAATAACATCTCCATGGAGACAAGCACGTTGTGGATTCTCCTCCAGAAATGTTGCATCTTTAAAGTATGGAATGCATAGTAGGAATTGAACTGCTAACCTTGCAATTACTCCTATTTTTATTGGAAGAAACAGGGTTATTTAGGGCATGTCATGGCGCACAAAAACAAATATGTCTTTGAAGCTATAGATAGCAAATACTGTCTACACGCATACTCTGTTATTGTAGTGTTTTGCCAGATACATATTTCTGTACATTCAGCAGCTCTTCAGGAGGGAGGGGCCCGTCTCTACCCGTTCTCCTTTACAACACATTCAGTACAGCAGCGTGCCAAAGAGAGCTGCGCTAACTTGCACTGTATTGCGCTTCTGTTCTTAAAAAACGACGCTTAGAGCCCTATTTTCATTTCACTTGTCAGTGTGGAATGACTCTCAGCTGCGGTTACGGACTACAAAATGCCCGTCTCCCTCTTAGTGCAAAAAAAAATCAATGTCACAAGTAAGCACTCTTGTTCCCACGAGTACTGGAGGCGAGAGAGGTGTGTCCAAGCAGGCAAAGAAGATGCCCAAGTCAGTTCATTTTAGCTAATCCACCCATTCACTCAAAGAAATAACCTACCGTTAATTTACTCCAGCATGTAGCAGATTTGGGCCCTGCTTTGTTGCATTTGGAGCGGAGCGTGCTTATGGGTTTAGTGCGTCCATCTACACCTAGGCCTGTATCCGGGATCTAGTCGTGTCCACTGACCTAGGGAGGATTACTGGAGATCCCGTATGTATCAGATAAGCGGGCTGTTGCTGCTTCCACCGCTTCTAGTCGCTGGCTGTTGGAGGAAGACGCTCTCTGCGCTCCACTGTTGCTCAAATGAAAAATGGGCTTGGCATTTGCGCACAGTCGCCGCATCCCTGCTATCGTTTGACAGTTCGTATTTAAATAATGGAACAGAAAGAGCATAGCTACGAGCACAATTAAAACATTACACGGGGTTATTGCAATGGTATGTGGAGAGATAAAAGCATTGTCTTTTAAACAAGGCACACACAGCTATGCGTAAAGCAATTTAGGCCCCTATAAGCGAAAGATTCAGAACAAGAGAGCAGGGAAAAACATGCTACAAGTCTTGCACTGTCACCAAGGCTAAAGCATCCAGCAATTTCAAGTGATAACAACGGCAATAACGTATTGGGCTCCTTCGGGGAGCCAATAATAAGATTAGAAATAGACTATTATGCCCGATTAAGCTTGTTACAACGCGACATCATGTGATAGAGAAGATGAACCTGCTCCAGAGATGAGGGAAGCTACAGGGATGGAGACATTTTGAGGAAAAATGGAGAGAAATGTACACTGTGTCGTTTATGTAAATGTGTGTCTGCCTCGGCGTGTCTGCTGTGATGGCTGCAACAAAAACACTAAAAGGGAGCGGAGATGCAAAAGCATGCAGGCTAAACACGAAAGGGACCTCGATGTGCAAAGCTAAATGATGTAATACACGTCGTCCATTCAATGTAATTTCTATAGAGACACACAGGCCCAACCTCTCCCACCTCATGCAGAAAATATTAGGTGACAAGACGAAATGCCGATGGAGAATACGACGCAGCGGGTCGTCTTCACGTCAGGGAAAGTTTACTGCGTTTAGAGCCGGATGCATGAGTTGAACAGAGGTAAATAAGTCTGAAAATAACGCATTTCTTACCTGAGAACAGACAGCGGTGTTGTGTCTTCAGCGGCAGTCGCTCACCGGGCGCACACACAGCACGTTCTCGCAGTTCACCTGCAGGCCACTAGGCGGAGCACAAGAGAAGAGGCGAGGAGACAGGAGGAGAGGGGGGTGGGAGAGAGGAGAAGGCGTGGAGGAGGGTGTTCAGAAATGCAACCTGTCTGCTTCACACACTCTCTGGTGAAAGAGGGGCAAAAACATCAGGCTTCTAGTGTTAAGTTTTATGAGCGAAGAAGAGCTGGAATTCTCCATGCGTGATGACGTAGAACGTTGACGTAAAACACCATAAAAGAAAAACAAACAATGTTCTTTACAGGGCTATATTATGGGTTGAAAAACAGCAAAAACAGTTCAGATTCTGAATAATCTTACCTAGAATTTAACACAAGCCACCAATAGTTTTTTGCATTCTATTTAGCCACTAATAAAAGGCTTTTATGAAGATGTGCCTAACCGTGAATAATACAATAGGCCTATACACCTTTATATTTATGTGTTATAAAAAATAATGCAGGGTACAGGGTCGCAATATGTAACTTTTCAGGCAAAAAAATGACTTTTTTTTGTTTTGTTTTTATTTATTAATTTCGGTTGTGTGTATTGCATTGAAAACCAGTTCCTCTGAGCGGACCTGGATCTCGACAAACATGACTCTAATTTGGCCGTGCTTGTTTCCATGGAAATTTTGTCCCTTTGTCTGACATACATACATACATACATACATACATACATACATACATACATACATACATACATACATACATACACACACACACACACACACACAAAGAGTCTGAACACTACTGTAGAAGTCTGGTGCAGTGCAGTGAACACAGCGCAGGGGTCAAGTCTTGGCACCAGACAAACAGTAGAGCCTGTGTCACTCCTTTCCCTATCACGGAGAGTGCCAACTTTTACACAGAGTCGAGAAACCACAGGGCTAAACAGGAGTGGGAATACCGACAGACAGATCAAACCCAAGGATTGCACCATTCTGCAACAAAGAACTTTATGGTTAATAGTTTTGTAGCAGCTGCCAGCTGTCGTTTGGGCAATGACATGGCGTGGTTTCAAGACAGATTATCCCTCCTCAAACCAGACCCAGAAGAGGCCAATAGCTATGTCTTTCCCAAGGATATAACTGCATATGTGATAAAGCAACTTTGGTTGAAAATGATAGTGAAACACACAATTTGTGTGTTGAACTGGAGAAAAAGATAAATGCACAAATGTCCTGGTTCAACATTTGTGCATTTATCTTTTATAAACGCACAAATGTTGAACCAGGTCAGGTTGATTAGACCCAATAACCCACTGTATTATAACAACAATCAGCATTTTAACAGCATTCATTTTAGCTGTCCCCCATGTTTCTTAAATCTTATTGGCCTATAGAATGTTGTGACGTCATCTGAACCTTCAGACACCATTATCATCAGAACAGTGAGCACATCCCCTGATGAAATCACCAGGTTGGTATATATTGCATTAGTTGTTGTGATTTGTGAATTTATTTAACAATTTAAAACTGTTCTACACATCCACTGCTAAAATGTTATCAGTTTCTTACTACTTCTCCAACAACACCATCCAACAATAATAATACATTTTCTTCTATGACTCTTCTAAGTATAGCTCGCAATGTCTGACTGTAAAATGTAAATACAGCTTACAGTTTTGATATTTTGAAAATGCAGTCTGAGCATGTTATTGAAGCAACGTGATTTATGGAGCAGAATCATCCTGGATTTCCCCTCCATGCTCATGTTAATGTGTGTTACCAAAAAATGACAAACAGTTTACACTTTTGTATTTGTATCTCAAACCATGTCTGCCCTAATGGATCACATACTGTGGGTCCAGCTTTGAACAAATACCACCAGAGGAAAATGCTGACCACACAAAACGTTGGCTTGAACTTTTAGGAGATGATATCAGTGATGTAAATGAACAAGGCACTCCTCAGCTCTGAAGCGAATGTGATGTCAAGTAGTTCCACAGACATCATCTCTATTTATATCAATGTATTTCAGACACAAACATAATTAATCATATTGAAATTCAAGCTTTGCAGTACAAATTTTGGTAGACTTATCACTCTTACAACTTTAACCATTAAATCTATTAAAATTTGTGTTTATTTTCTAGTAACTTTAGCTGCAGACAGTTTGTACTAACCTTATCTGCCATGAATTTATTTAACGCTGGGGAGAGACATTGCAGAATAATATGCATATGTTTGGTTCGGTCTGATTCTCTTTTTTCCGAGGTGTGCGCCATATTGAAATAATCTAACATTGTTTTAAAAGTGTTTGTCATTTTACCAAAAGTCTTACCGTCTGTCTGCGTGGCTGGGCCCACACTACTCATCAAAAGTGACAGACGAGCAACTGCACCCTATAGTTGAGTCTTCTAGTGCATGATGGCATGATTAAGGATGTAACTCATACTCAGGCAGGCCTATGCTGTTATGGAGAAACTAGTTCTCTGGGGGTCCAAAATCCACACTCCTCCAGTACTTAAAAATACAAATATTCTGGACTTGCTTGATTTCACTATTGCTCTCTACCGCCCTCTACTGGTCACTGATGGCGCACTCACCACATCCTCAGTGATATTTGGCCTCAGCACTTCTTTGTAACTTGTCCAAGACTCCACCAGGAACCAGGGATCTCGGAGGGAGGTAGTTTAAATCATACCTTCAAACCTCCATGTTCCAACAGGGTTTTACCGTCACCTTATTGACATGTTTATACTTACACTTTAACTTAGCCAAGAAAAAGTGATTACTATTGTGTGACCTAATGACACAGTAGCCTTTCCTCAGGCACAAAACTACAAGCTTGAGATTATGATTTGTTTTATTGCCTGGTGAAAGCTAAAAAAAACAATAATTGTCCTAATTACTGTATCACCCCACGTGTGTGTTAATCTAAATAAATAAATAAATAAAACAATAACACTTTTAATTACATATGAAAGTTACATGGACTAAAGTTGAATGAGGTTGGTGCATGTCCTCTGGTCAGATCTTAACACCAGGATGACCTCTGGTGCTCAGCACATGTCACTGAATCCAAGTCTTTTATCAGCAGCGCATGTTATCACCACAATTGTGTAAATGTGAAGACAAAGTTAATTTGAATATGACAGATTTCTTACTTTTTCTTTCTTATCCTTTGTTGTTGATTAAGAAGTCAGAATATCAATTATAAGTATTACAGTTACCCATACCTCACACTGCCACTACTTCCATGTGGCACTTGGAGAGTCATATGTAATATGATCTAGTACTTGACATGACATTTTTGAGAACTACGTTAAAGAAAATCTGTGTAAATGACATGAGAAAAAGTATCAAGGTCTTTCCCTTTTTTTGCAGTGTACATAACCCCAGGCAGCCTCCCGGTGAACTTCATGCCCTCTATTAACCCTTTGTTGAATCTCACCCTTGTCCTTGATACACTTGTTTTTAAAGTTCGTCCACTGAACACATGCTAAACTCTCCAAACTGTGGTGGTCTTCAGAATGGGAGGAGTTAATTCAAGGGTCTCTAAGGAAGAAAAGCTTAGAAACCCTCCCTCCATTTCTCTGCTCTCTGAATGGTCTAACTCTTTGGTTCACAGGGCACCCTCCCCCCCCACCACCCCCAGCACATGTTGGATATGTTGTCTTTGCCTTATATAGACCAGACTTACCTCGTGGACAGCACTGGGCAGCTAGATTAGCCAGCTTTTCATCAAATCATTTAACACTAGCTCATTTCTGTTGTGCAACTTATAGAAACTGCAGAGAATAGGCAAAATGAATGGGAACTGCGAGCCTTCCCACGCGGATGTGGACTTTATGTTTACTTCTGAGTCTGTGGGAGAGGGGCATCCGGGTGAGTGTAAGACCACGTGGGGTTTGCAGAAGATGGTTAATACTAAACAAAAAAGTGTTGTTGTGTATAGCGTAGGGAGGTTTAGACACATGTGCTCTGTGAGTTGTTCCATGTGCTGTGATCTTGCATAACTTCATCTCATTTATTGTCACTGACTTTGAGGAATGTGCAGAATGCAGAGTGCTGGCTGCTTCATTCAAACTTTTGGACCACAGCCTCTACAGTCCAATAAATGTGTAGAAGTTTGATCTTATTACAAAGAAAACTGTAATTTTCATGCACTTTTCCAATATGACATCAGCTGTACGCACTCTGCTAATATAACAGGTGTTTTTACCAATATGTGTGGCTCACAGTCATCATAAGTTAGCAGTCAGAAATCATAAGAAATGTAGAACAAATCCATAACATTACTTCTACAAATACTATTACTACTATTACACCGTTAAACCATTACCCATATTATATTACTGTTATTATATGTTTGAAATAAAAATGAACAATACATGTTTACTCAAAATGGATCTTCTAGTAAAAGTGTGCATCAGAAACATGGGTTGATTGTACTTAACCTAAACTAGTCTATAACGAATGAAGACTTTAACAGTTGTAGTAATGGCTCAGAGAGTGGACAGCAGCCTTCACAGCAGCGGCACTTTGAACATGTGACGGACCGTTGGATCGTGTCACATTGGTATGCACAGAGCACGGCCAGGGCTATTCTTAGGGACATAACGCCGCACGGGAATGGTACTAGTACAACTGATAAATCTGAAATGAAATTTGATAATTCAAGACTACTAGATCCAGCACTCTATGCACAGCTATAGGTCAACCCAGGAAACTATTTCACAGATATTTCACAAATCTCTTAATGACACTTTTCTTTTGCTAGATAAAATATGTGACCAAATCAGTGACGCTGTGCTAGATGCCCACCTCAAGCAGGATCCTGACGCAAAAGTGGCCTGTGGTTAGTTTAATGTTCCACCCCAAAACATGCAAACATTATTTTATATCTTAATTTCCACCAAATCACACAAATGTTACTAATAATTGTAATTTGCTAAAATGTGTTCAATACAGAGACAGTGTGCAAGACAGGCATGGTGCTGCTGTGCGGTGAAATCACGTCTCGGGCCAATGTTGACTACCAGAAAATTGTGAGAGAGACCATTAGACACATTGGCTATGACAACTCTGAAAAGGGTCTGTATGTTTTCATCTGTTTTATGTTTACTGATCATTTTAACCTATGTATCCAAATATGGGCTTTTATTTTGAAATGATATTTATTTGACTGTTGCAGGTTTTGACTATAAGACCTGCAATGTGCTGGTGGCTTTGGAGCAGCAGTCTCCTGATATCGCACAAGGAGTTCACATCGACCGCCCAGAGAGTGAAATCGGAGCAGGAGACCAGGTAATTTTATTTAAATAACAAAAATTAATGAGTGAATTTGGTGTCAGAGATAATGCTATTTTTTGTGTAATCTTCTTATGTAAACAGGGTCTAATGTTTGGATATGCCACAGATGAGACCGAGGAGTGCATGCCCCTCACCATTGTCCTGGCTCACAAACTGAATGCCAAAATGGCCGAACTGAGACGCAATGGGACAGTGCCCTGGCTCCGACCAGATTCCAAAACACAGGTGTTTAATATGAAAAGAGTTTGAGTGACAAGACATGGAGCCAAAATGTGAGACTTGACTTCTATTTCTACTATTTCTTAACTTCTTTTGTTGTTCAGGTGACAGTTCACTACACCCAACAGGACGGGGCGGTAATCCCCAAAAGAGTCCACACTATCGTGATCTCAGTCCAGCATGACGACTATGTGAGCCTGGAGGAGCAGAAGCAGGTCCTGAAGGAGAAGGTGATCAAAGCGGTGGTCCCGGCCAAATACCTGGACCAGGACACCATCTACCACCTGCAGCCCAGCGGCCGCTTTGTTATTGGAGGGCCACAGGTAAAGGCCCTCTAAGAATTAAAGTCCATAAGACAATTATCTACTTAAGTACACATAAGTGCTGTTTACAGACTGTGGCTTGAGGTTAATCTATAAATCTGTGTAGTACAACTCTAATGAAGTCAATCCTTAACCCTACAGGTCAGAACATAGCACATATATGACTGCATACTGAAATGACATACCTGTGTTTTGTAATGCAGGGTGATGCAGGTGTGACTGGGAGGAAAATCATTGTCGACACATACGGAGGCTGGGGGGCTCATGGTGGAGGGGCCTTCTCTGGGAAGGACTACACCAAAGTGGACCGGTCTGCGGCCTATGCGGCTCGATGGGTCGCCAAGTCTCTGGTCAAAGCCAAACTCTGCAGGAGGGTCCTAGTTCAGGTGCGGAAATATGTCACTGTTGTATGTCAACAGTTATAGGTGCATTTGCATTTGACTTGCATCAATAAACTATGTAATATACCATTATCAGGTGGCCTATGCCATTGGAGTGGCCCATCCTCTGTCCATCTCTTTGTTCACCTTTGGCTCATCTCAGAAAACTGAGAAGGAGCTGCTGCAGATTGTTCACAAAAACTTTGATCTGAGACCTGGAGTCATCGTCAGGTGAGTCACAAACTAGTTCTTTCAACCATTTTGCAATGTAACTGAACTGGATACGATAATAAGCCCATGTGTTAAATAGATTATGTACAATTATGTTATTAAAATTTTTCGTTTTGAAATGTTCAAAGTCTTTTGTTGTTGTTGCTGTGGTGCATCAGGGACCTGGACTTGAAGAGGCCAATCTACCAAAGAACAGCCAGTTACGGTCATTTTGGGAGAAAGGACTTCCCCTGGGAGGTGCCGAAGAACCTGGTGTACTAAAATGTGCATGTGAGAGTGCTACTGTACTGTAAACAGATCTGTGTAACTCGGTAAGGGGCAGCTGCAGTGGACAGTGGGATGGGCATCGGGTGCGGGACAGGTTTGAGGCAGTTTTTAAGAGCAAATGAAGTGTCATCTTTATTTATGACTTTCCCTTACTACCAGTGGCAACAAGAAATCTGAGCACTACCATATTTTTGGTACAACGAAGGTAAATCCTATGCATGCAGTTTGTGTCAAATTTAGAGAAAGTTGTTTTGCTGATGGTGCACGGCTATGACCAAAACCCTAGTTAGTATAGCCATTCTGATAAAATAGTATGCACCCACTGGTCATGTTATTAGCTATATCTGATGCCTTACTGTTGCAATGCCTTATTTAAATTGAAAACCCCATTGTAGTATATTAATATATTTACTTACTGTTAAAGGTAAACCTGCTAAATTTCACTTAAGAGGGGTCTAAGCATCCGGTGGGAAGCAGTTCTGTGACAAAAATATTTTGATGATTCCATAGTCGACAAAATTACTTAACTATTAGCTGCTCACCTGAAGTGTCTGATAAAATGGCCAAATGATGGCAGCATGAATATTCAACATAGTATATAGAGTTTACTCAAAAAAAAAAAAAAGTCTTAATATTTTCAGATTTAAGAGTTTTGCTTTTTTGTGTGCTTTTGTATTTCTTTATAATTTTAGAGTTTGTGAAGCCTAAATGAAATGTAGTTTACTAAACAATACATGAGGCATTATGTAAATATGACTTTTGATCAATAAATGTTTTATTAAGAAAGTATTACAATTCTGTTTGGATGTTATTTGTTATTATATATATATATATATATATATATATATATATATATATATATATATATATATATATATATATATATATATATATATATATATATATATATATATATATATATATATATATATATATATATATATATAAATAATATAAAAAATGTAACTGTAATCATAATAATATATCATAGTAAATCCCCATTTATACAAAATCTGTTCCCATTAAAGCATATCATACATGTCAGATGTAGTTGGCGCATATTGAAACATATAAAAATACATCTTAAACATAAAATAACTGTGTTTAGAGCCAAAATGCTATACAAATCATTCAGAGATATTTAAAATAAATGCTCTTTTTGGTCACCTCTTGTTTCAGCAATAACTAGACTTCAATGCATTTACATTAGGCAGCGTGTGTTGGAGGAACACTACTCTGAAGAGAGGCAGAACAATTGCCATTACTATCTCCAAAACAAAGCGGTATCAGAACTACATCATAGGGACTAAAATACAACAACCACAGTACTTTTGTGGTCCCTTTTGTAAATAATATTTGGCCTTAACTTTTGAGGTAAAAGCACTTGAACTCACAAACTTCCTGAGATCAAAACAATACAAGGTTTGTCCACTGACCATCGACACATGCTGAAGGCACGTACGGGCCACATCTGAGGCACTTTGAGTAACATGAACAGGCAGCTTTGGCTTTATAAACAGTTAATATTACATAATTACAGTAAAAACAAGCCATAAGATTGTGACAAACTCCTCAGTATTTGCAGTCATCAAGATGTTACACCAAGCTGCCTTTCATACAGCCCCATACACTTATAACTGCATGTTGTTTGTAGCACCCTTCAAAACCAGAAGTTTGTTCACCAACAATCGCAACAAACCTTTTTTGATTCTTGTTGGATTGCATGAGCCATGAGACATAGTGGTTCACGTGCCTCACCTCATGCTGGTTCACTGCAGTTTTAGAAATGCTCTGAACCAGATTTATCCATCAACTTAAAGAATCAAACGCTCTCTCAATGCCTAACAATTCACATCCACAAACTGGTGCCATAATCGCGTGGTATTGCTCTTTGTTAGTATACCCTCATGAAATGCAACTCCACTTAGGCCTGCAATTTACCAGCCAAAAAAATTGTTCATTGATGGCTTTGGCGTTGTGTGCTGTAGTGCACTTGGTCAAATACATTACGCATTTTCCAAGCTCTTTTTATTGGGCTTTCACATTGTCCTCATAGCCCTTGAGAGTAGATATAGCCATATTTAGTTTCTTAAAGCATGGCTAAGGTCTCAGGTTGGTGATGGTTAGCTCCTCCCATCTCTGCCTTGTGGTCCGATATGGGATAGCTTTGCTCTTTGGCTCCTTTAGATAAGACCATGAGTGTGTCCCCTGAAATGTCCGAAAACTCAAAAGCAAAAGTCCCGTAGAACAGCATGATGAGCATACAGTAGATCCACTCAAATATGGCTGACGCGTGCTGAAGGATGAAGCTTTCCTGGCAAAAGAAGACCCCACCTGGAGGCAACTGGTTAAGGACAACAGCAGAACAACAGCAGAATGCATTACAGTACAGAGTGTAATGCTTGGTAAATCCACTAGGGGGCAACATAATCTATAAAACTAATGTCAGGAACTAGTATAGCATCCTGAGCATTGAGTGTACACTGGATCATCAATTGTAGTGGTCTGTTTAACCAATATCTTAATATATCTTATGTTTTATCGCCCCTTAATTACTTTTTATCATGAGCTTAAATCATAATTGCATTAAAAATATGTATATAGTCTGTTTCTGTACTTTGTTTCTGTTATTTTTTTATTTATACCTTAAAACCATTTTAAATTTTTGGTAAAATTATTTTTCTTTGTAAAATTGCATCTTTATTCATGTCTTGATTTTGCTTGCATGCATTTATAGTAGTGTGTATTAAGCCTTGACAAAAAATTTTCCACTTTGAGATCTAAAAAGTTATATATATAACAATATATTATCAAATGTTGTTTATCAAACTGAATTTAACTTTTACACTGGGTAAACGTTCAGGTTGGATTTTGTAAGTTTGACGTTAAAAGGATACTAAGCACCAGAGCGACCAGGGCCAGCAGCGTCATTGTGACTCGTAAATGTCCCGTCCTGTACTCGCCTTGTGTTTTGGCCAGTCTGTAAGTCAGGGCTGACTGCAGGCAGACAAACAACATACTGCAGGGGAACGTCACACCAGCACCCACGTAGTGCAAGACTTTGGCATAGTCCACCTGCACAAGGGAGACAAAGAGGAAAGGAATATAGTTAGTGTGGTCAAGTAATATCATAGCATTTTTGATTGGAAGATTTAAAGAAATGAAACAGATTAAATTTGGACAGATTTTTTTTTCACAAGATTATAGTCAAGTCAAAAAGTCCAAAAAGTGAGGTAAAGTATTTGTAATAAATGCAGATGTTGGTAGAGTGCCCAGAAAAAGTTTAAAATTTCACATTAAATTCCTCAAAGATAAAAAGCGATTGTGTGACTTAGAAATAACTTCATACTATACTCCAACTATGATTCATGTTTTATTATCAGTTGTCAATTCTTTCAATGTGTTGTAGACTATACAGTAATACAGAACCACATTTTAACTTTTAGGGACAAATACATTCTACTAAATTAAATATATTTTTGTAATTCAACACCACATAGTCAAATGGTAACTTCAGCTTCAGGTTTGTTCAGCAATGAGCTCCTAAAAATAAGCTAATCATGTCCATTATCACGTCCCAAAGTAACAAAGACACACTGGACTCTAGAAATTACATAATAAACAAACTGTCCAATCCCGTCCAGTGTTAACGTAATCTGTCAGTTCTCCGAAAAATCAAACAACACATTTTTATCTCAACAGTTTGTTATTCATTTGGATGAATAAGAATGATGGTAAAGCTGAGTCACATGGGGGAGAGCGACAAAGAAAGCACCGCAGCTGTTTGGAAATAACAGGGGAGACAAAAGACAAGTGTGCACCCTGATTTAATACACATCCTCTGTAAGATCTCCTTTAAGACCTACAGCAAAGAAAGTGTCAATTATTTAAAGTGTGGAGCTTGGGACAGGATCAAAGTACCCGTCAACTGTCTAGGCCTGTCACATTAATTACTATAGTGCACATACTCTGCTTCTGTCTGGAGAGGGCTTAGGCAAATCACCAACTACAGGCCCAAAGCCCCTCCCGCCGTGGACAACAAACAACTAGCAGAAAAGTTAAACGGCTTTTATGCGAGGTTTGAAGTTTCACACCCCTCCCCCTCCTCCCCCACCATCACGGACATTACCTCCAAACCCACCTCGGACCCCCCCTCCTCCCCCACTGCCCTCACAGTTGTGGAGCAGGACGTGACTAAGCTTTTCAGGAAGCAGAATCCCCGTAAGGCCGCGGGCCCAGACGGTGTCTCTCCTTCCACCCTTAGACACTGTGCTGAGGAACTGGCTCCTGTCTTCACGGACATTTTTAACACCTCCCTGGAGTCATGTCACGTCCCAGCCTGCTTCAAGCTGTCCACCATTGTCCCCGTCCCCAAGAAGCCCAGGATCACTGGACTTAATGACTACAGACCTGTGGCGCTGACGTCTGTAGTCATGAAGTCATTTGAGCGCCTGGTCCTGCACCACCTCAAGTCCTTCACCTCCCCCCTCCTGAACCCTCTGCAGTTTGCCTACAGAGCCAATCGGTCTGTGGACGACGCCATTAACCTGGCCCTTCACTTCATCCTCCAGCATCTGGACTCCCCGGGAACCTACGCCAGGATCCTGTTTGTGGACTTCAGCTCTGCATTCAACACCATCCTCCCTGCTCTACTCCAGGACAAGCTCGCTCAGCTCAACGTGCCTGACTCCACCTGCAGGTGGATCACTGACTTCCTGACAGACAGGAGACAGCGCGTGCGGCTGGGGAAGAATGTCTCGGACACTCGGACTATCAGCACAGGATCTCCACAGGGCTGTGTACTTTCTCCCCTGCTCTTCTCCCTGTACACCAACTGCTGCACCTCCAGCCACGACTCCGTCAAACTGGTTAAGTTTGCGGATGACACCACCCTCATCGGACTCATCTCGGACAGCGATGAGTCTGCCTACAGGAGGGAGGTGGACCGGCTGGTGTCCTGGTGCAGCAGCAACAACCTGGAGCTCAACGCCCAGAAGACAGTGGAGATGATCGTGGACTTCAGGAAAGTCACAGCCCCCCTGCCTCCCCTCACCCTGACGGACTCCCCCATCACCACTGTGGACTCTTTCCGCTTCCTGGGCACCTGCATCACCCAGGATCTCAAGTGGGAGCCGACCATCAGCTCCCTCATCAAGAAAGCCCAGCAGAGGATGTTCCACCTGCGGCAGCTGAGGAAACGCAAGCTGCCAGTCCAGATGATGGTGCAGTTTTACACGGCCATCATTGAGTCCATCCTCACCTCCTCCATCACTGTGTGGTTCGCTGGGGCCACTGCCAGGGACAGACAGAGACTGCAGCGCATTGTGCGCTCTGCTGAGAAGGTGATTGGCTGCAGCCTTCCATCTATACAGGACCTGTACGTCTCCAGGACTCGGGGGCGAGCAGGCCGTATAGCAGCTGACACCTCTCACCCTGGACATGGACTATTTGAGCCACTTCCCTCTGGCAGGAGGCTACGGTCCATTGGGACCAGAACCTCTCGCCATAAGAACAGTTTCTTCCCCTCTGCTGTTTGTCTCATGAACACTCTATAATATCTGCACTAAACTGGACACTTTATAACACCGGTCACTTTAATAAGCCACTTTGCACTGTTGTTCTGATGCTGCTATTGTACATATTTTTCCCCTTTAAGTATTTCATTTGATTTTTTAAGCATATCTTTTTAACTTTGTGCATGCTCTTATTTGTATTTGTATTTATTCAGTGTGTTTATGTTGCACTTTTTCACCGTATCAAGTTCCTAGTTTGTGAACTGTGTTCACAGACTATGGCAATAAAAGTCTTCTGATTCTGATTCTGATTCTGATATAGTAATTAGCATTATCTAAAGCTAGAGCAATATATTTAACACATGTACATTTCCTTTGCAAAAATGGGGAGATTTTTGTTATTTTTGTTGTAATACAATACGATTTGAGCTGTAAAGGAATGAATAAGTAACTTTAGTAGCCAATTATTGGTTTATTGTGCTATTTATTTTTTTGCAGCTCAGGCCTTTTCATGTTACTGTCTGTTTTTAAACTGGTGTACTGGGATTATCCTGCTTTGTACCAGTGGCATAGTAGTTTCAAGATGATCATTTATCATGATATTTCTCTGTAGCAATATATCATGCTTCAAAATGTGTTTTTTTGTCTCAGGCCCAAAAATGTTCTTCTCTACATAGACTGGAAAAAGGTGCAGTTTTTTCTGGAACATTCAACATACTATGACATTAAATCGATCGATCTTTTTTAACTAAATAAATATGTTCAAAAACATGCATTCTTACAGTAAACTGGCTAACAAGAGGCTAACAAACGTGCTACATTCCTTGTTGTTAAAACAGGTGAATGTCAACAATGAGTCATCACTGTATCAATTCATTAGATGCCGTTCTGTAAAACACCATTACAGTCACACAAGCAGATTCAGGCAAGATGAATGGAGTTTCTTGCCCAAGGATACAACATCAGTATGAAACAGCTGGTAGCAGGGATTGTACCGCCAACCTTTGTTAGAACATCTCTTCTTAGCTCCAGTTGTTGAATTGGTTTAGGTACAATGGAAAAGCCTTTTGAACCTACCATCAACCAGCATAGAAATGGTCTGATTATTTGAAGAGACAACTACAATAACTACATAAAATAAAGACATATTTGTGGAAAAGTTTAGTTCAGTAGTTTTGCATTAGCTCAGTCACGTCTTGTTTTCCAGAGTCAAAGTCAACATTTTACATTTGGGATGTAAACTTTGGTCTTTCCATTTGCACTCTGCCTATGTGGTCTGCTATTTAGATTTGGGTTAAGTTTACACAGAACTGCACCCTCTCCAAGATGTTTGCCATGTTTACTCAAAGGGGAAACACTGAGGCTCATTATGTAAGATTTAATGTGGAGTGGGCGTGACTTAACATAAACCAATGGAAATGCTGAGAGGATCAGCCCTTAACCACAAGTCCAAAAACTGTACAAAGGACCAGAAAATGAATCAGTTGTGTGCCCCTCGAAATCTGAAGGCCTCCAGATGTGCAGACAGGCGAAAAGGAACAGGAGACGAATCCTTTGAGAAGGGCCCCCAGCAACTTTGACCCAGGACATGCTAACTCAAACAAGCACGGTTACTCACACGTGAGATACTGTACTCAGCACAGCAAAAGTGCATGGCTATGTGTTAGAAAGGTTTGACCTAAGAATATCTATAACGATTACTGAATTGAGTGTCTTTAAAGGTGCACTACTTAACTTTTCCAGTGGGAATGACGACATGAGGATCTTATTGATTTCACAGTATAGCATTAATGTGTTTTACTTGCATTTATTCTATTATAAGTGTTTTTATTGTTAGAAAATGCCTTGACAGCACATCTCACCACAGATCTGACCTATAACTTGGCCAGGTGGCATTGCTTGCTTGTCTCCATGGAGATAGAAGCAATAACCAATAATCTCGACGCACGACCAGCAAACATAGCTTTTTGATTTAGTTGGTCGACCAAGCTTTTGGGGTCATTTATTAATGGTATTTCTGACTGGTTTTATAGTATTTTTTTCAAGTTTGAAGCAAACCAATTCATCCATGGTGCAAGATTATTTTACTTACTTAGTTGACTCATTCAGTACAATTTCTCACTCTACTGGCAGATATTCATACTTACAAATACAATTAAACGTTTCCAGTCTCAACTAGAACTAGTAAAAAACACTTAGGTCAAGTCATCTGACCACATGCTGTTTTACAGTGCATCCTCACGTGCACACTCCCTCTCACATGCATGAGTAAACTACTACTACTAAGTACATAAAACAGGCTCTACACAGACAAGAACAACACTGTACATTTCTGAGGCTTAATACACAAGACACACTGTAAATGACAAAGCCCACAGTCTGTACATGTTTAAGATCTACACCACTGCAGCTGACCACAGTACTGCTCAGACAGTTTAAGGGCCTAATGCAAACATGTGCTTACAAGTACAGATACCCACAATACTGCAGTTATATAGGCCTACACCACAGACATTTAAAATCCATAATGAACACAATGAATCTGATGTATAATGGAGTAACTTAGTTCTTAATAAGTTGCTCATACACTACTTTGCAGTTACACGCGGGGGGTGTTCTACATGTATCTTTATGGTAGAATATTCAGAAGTTACCATGGAGACAATGCACACATTCACATTAGCTAACACTATCAAATAAGTTTAAGAAAATTCATGAAAAAAATACAAAATTTAAACAACTCATTTTCAGGAGTCTGTGATCAATATGAGCGTTCATGGTCCTGTTCGTGCGGTCGCAGGGATATCAGGAATGTTTGAAATTTGTCATAGGTCATAGGGTCTGAGCGCTGCTGAAGCCGATAGAGAGCAGTGGGTGTACGTAAAATACAGCTGCAGGCAACATAAACACTGCTCCGGTGGGTTGGAGCGAGGCACGGAGGTGAGCTGAGCCGATAAGCCTCTGACATGTCTCTGAACAGACCACTGCACACACGTGAGCCAGAAAAGTTTATATGAGAAGTTATATGAAAAGATAATGAGATCACAAACATATCCACAGCCCTGCACACAGCCCTCCTCTGGTTCATGTCCCTCGTCCAGTGTGAGCAGGTCAGTGTTGCTCCGTTCAGTGTACACAGTCCGTCATGAGCTTCGTATGAGAATCAATCGCCTAGTGTGTTTGGGAACAATTTCACACGTCCTAAAATTATACAAAATCGCACAGCATCAACCCAGGTTTACAAAGCCTCAACCAGAGCAGAGCCTCTAGAAGCATCACACCCCCAGGGAAGGCTGGTGACATCAGCTGCAAAGCACAACTGAATATAAACATGTCAATCAGATGGTTAAACTTTAAATTTCAACAGCATCGTCTATATATGTGCTGTAATACTCAGTGAGTCAATATTATAGACCATGACCACTTGAAATGAAACTTTATGCACACTGAAAGATGATGATGACAAATCTAATTCAGGCAAACCAAATTATTATTATTTATTTATTAAGTTTTCTGGTGATGGGTCTGTCACCTGCCTGTCTCCATGGATTTTATTACTTTGCCTAGATTATTTCACAAAAAGGCATTAGAATTTTCCATCTCAAAGTATTTTGTGCATTAATAAGATCAGATACGATACAGTTTAATGCCATACTGTGGAATATTGTCACTCCTATAAATAACTTATAGGAAAAGTGAGCTCCACATTAGGGTTCAAAAGCATGCCTCCATGTGTCTTTCATTGTCCTATTTAGAAAAGGGTATGACCTTGAAAATGTACATGAATGAGAATGGCTTGGCTAATAAAGCGCTTGTTTAACATCACTTTTAAATGTATGAGACACAAAAAGTTTAAACTAAATCTAAACCAGATGATGTACTGTGACGACAAGATGGCTGAAACCTATTAGGAACAGGGAGATCAAGACTATTTTATAACAGTTTACAATACCCGGGGATTGGTGTAAAGAGAAAGCATTGTCTGTCTTTGAAACCAGCATTTACGTAAGAAATTATGCAACACAATTTACAAACTTTGAAGCGGAGAGTGCTGGGTTTTTGTTTTAAGAGACTATACCTGGAAGTTTCCCACCATGATGAGACCTGCGGCACAGATCCAACCAGTGGAGAGTCCTGCCGTGTTCAGGATGCAGTTTTGGTGCTTTTCGATGACATGAGCATAACGTAGCAAGCCGATCAACAACACTGCAAAAGAGGAGGAAAGGAGAGTTAACCATATGCATAAGAAAGTGATGGGAGTAACTTTTGTTTCCAATGTGGTAAAAAAGTAAAAATCCATGTGTGGACATAAATGATCAATATAAGCAGGGACAAAACAAGTGCTCAAAACCATTGTGTACTTATTGATGGTACTAGAACTGCATACAATGGAAGTAGCAGCAAATTAAAGGACCCATATTACTCTATTTTCTGATCCATTTTATAATGTTGTTTCCTCGTCACAAACAGACCTGGAGTGGTGTTCTGTTTTATTCACACATGTTTAACACACAAACCATGTATATTTAGGCAGAATTCTTCTCAGGAAGTGCTCCACTGTGTTTTAACATCCATACACCTTCACTAGAATCATTTGGATAATTTCAGCCCTGGAATTGCTCATCTCTACTGAAATAAAGGGAAAAGGTAGTTGTTAACTTAAAAACTACAGCTTTATGACATCACAAGGTGAAACGGAGCATTTTGAGCTTTGGAGATGTAGACAGACTAATAATAAAGAGTTACTCAAACATGTGTGAATGAAACAAAACACAACTCACAACACAACTTAAAACAAGACTTAAAGTTCACAAGAGTACATTTTGTGTAATATAGGACCTTTAATGAAACATTTCAGGTTTGCAATATTGATTCCTGAGCAAATAACTTGAGGTATCGAGTCACTTTATGCCTCCAAAATCATGCTCATAAACGTCAAAGTAGCTATTGCCATTAACGCTAATAAATAAATAAATAAATACTCAAAATAGCCCAAATAACTGCTACGTGCCAAGCATTCTAGGAAAATGTTAACAAAGTGCGAGTTATTACAAATTTTGAATAAGTTCTAATAAATCAATGCATTGTGTGTAATTAACTGTATCTAAAATATTGAGGTGTTGTGTATAATGATTACCAATGATTACCAATATAAACTACTAAACCAATGACGTCGTCAAAAGTCAAAGGGTTAAAAATCACTAAACCTTTACGTAAACATCTTAAGTAGGTTATGCAGAGACAGTTCAGTGTATGGAGATCAATGGGCATTCAAAGTGATGATACTGCAGGTCTTATGTTGACACAGCAGCCTTCTGTCACATCTGCTTTTCATCAAAAACTACACATTCATGTTTGCTGTTCATACTCCAGTCCAGCAGTGAGCACTGTGGTGGCTTTTTCAATAACTTTGATAAGAATCGACAACTAAACAAAAATGTTTTGTTTTTGCTCAGTAAGAGATCCATTTTCTCGTCCAACAATTACTATTCTTCAGATGTGTGCTGACACTACACGTCTGAGAACTTCAAAACACTATTGTTTCTAAGGGTGGATTAAGAGATAGCACACTTTCATGTTGTTAAGCCTGTCTAAATAGAAATGGTCTATTCTATTCAATAGTCTGGTTTAACTGTACCTCTAGTTATATCTAGTTATTTTTTATTTTTTATTTTATTCATACTTTTTATACCAATATTATTATTTTTAAACTTCTACTTAACTTAATTTATATATTATTTGACAGTAACAGTTATTTCTGTATCGATATCCATGGTGTTAAGAGTATTTTGAACAAAAGCTGTTGTAGCCTTAATACGGTATTACAATAAAATGTTATTTATTTTTCCAAATTATTAATAGTTTGAAAATAATTTGTATTTGTGTATTCTATATATTTCATCAGCCTGATCGTGTCCGAACTATCACTCAATTACTACTACTACTACTTTTTCCTATTAAAATTCATTATTTCCTTGTCTACTTTTTACCACCTGCCCAATGTCTTACTGGGCTCTAGTAGAATCTGCTTGAATTTCAGCCAGTGTATTTTTGCCCATTATAGTTAACCCTCTGCGACCTATGACCCTGCAAAAGTCTTCCCCTGAGTGACGCCATGAATCCACAAATCACTCTTGTTTACTTTGCACAAGATACAGCAAAGAGCCTAGTCTGTATTGTGAAATTTAAGTTGTAGCAGTTGTAGTATCTATATTAGTTAGTACATTTTACTATTCCAGCAATATAAAAAAGAATATATGTATTGTATCATTAAAAATACCTGAAATCACTCAGTCCAGAAAGGTTAATGACCCTATAAAATGGACCCAAATTCCACCTATTTCTGTAAACTATCCTCAAGAAGCAGGTATGTGACCCGCAGAGGTCAACTCAATAATGACTTCGGCTGATTTAGAAAACAGTAAATATGTAACAGCATCTGGACTGAGGTTTCCTGGTATTAAAAAGGGACATTGCGACACAGCAGATATGAGCCAGGTGACGCAAGCGCTGTGTTAGGACAGAAATTCATTATGTCATAAGTTACTATGAGGTTTTCGACATTTCCATTACAGTAAACATTACAGTTCGATTTCATTTGACCTTTTTTATTATTAATTTTATTTATTCTTTTCTATTTGGTAAATGGTAAACAGTCACATTTTCACATAGCGTTTTTCCACTTTCAAGGCACTTACGTCAAGGAAACACTCACCCATTTACACACACATTCATACACCAGTGTACACAAACACTGGGGGTTAAGTGTCTTGCCTAAGGACACAACAACAGTATTCATTTTTGGGAGCTGGAATCGCACCGCCAACCTGTGGATCAGTGGACCTGGCCGCTCTACCTATGATGTTTATGTCCATAGCAGGAATCAGTGGACAAAAATTCTACTGAGCTACTACTTTAATTACTTTTATTTGATGATTTCGTTGCTGATGACATTGAAAGATAAATGTTTGTTTTTATATTGGTAATATTTGCAGTACTTCGGCTTCAGTTTATAAAATATGCAATAAAAATAAAAAATAAAGTTGGGGTGGACTGGATAGTTCAATAGAAAATGCTTGAGATCTTATCAAATGTTCATCTGTTATGTTAAGTACTTCTACCCACAATGCCAGATCAGATACTAAAGAGTCATGATGTACAATTAATTGAAGTACAGCATCTAATTTCCACTCCTGGTCTTGATTAACATTTATCTAATTACAAAATGCCCCTTCTCAAAATCTTCTTGAAAAAAAAGAATATTGCTTGTGAGCATTGAACCTGGTCGTGAACTTTCCGTGCTGCCACTGAACACTGTTTCATCTGGCCTGGATTTCTTGTTGACAGAGTTAAGTAAAACAAGACAAATAAATCAATCATGGCCTATAACCCCTTTCAAAATAGATGATAAATGTCTAGATACAGTGGGACATTGCACTCCCTTGTCAGACAGCTTCATAGTGCACAGAGGGGTAGAGAAAATGTCCCGTTGGAGAAGGGGGGTAAATAGGACCGAGGCAGTGGGTTGAGGGAAGACTTGGCAGGAGCTGTGACAGCTGAAATAACATCAGACTTAGGTTCACAGCGTCTCTTTGAACCAAGAACAGGATAAATTGGTAAAAAGTAATGTGGATTCGATCTTAAGGCATTTTAGTGCACAGTCTGTTTGCAATCTTACATTATAAAGCTAAACTAGTGTGAAAGGTTGAAACAGAAGTTAGTAAAACGGGATAACATGTGACAGCAGTTTTTGGCAGATGAATCCTCCCTACTTGCAAGAAGAATCCAAGGTTACTTCCAATAATAATCAGGTTTAAGGCTCTAATTATGTTTTGGGATGACAGAAAATACTGCCATCTTTACTTTTGTGCATAACTTACCCATAAAAGAGCCAGTGCTGCATATGAGGCTGAAGAAGCAACTTTCCGGTGGCATTGTTCCACTTTTACTGCAATGAAAACATACATTTTATCGAAAAATAAAACAAAGATGTGGCTGTTTGTTCAAAGCATTTCAATCAGTAAAAGTTTTCACATAAAATATGACCTTTTAGTGTCTATATTTATGCATTTAAGCTAAAATAAGTTAAGCCTTTTTCTCCCAGCAATTTGGTCTCCACTGTGTTCAACATGACTATTCGTGTTACTAAGTTGGTGAAGCTATAAATTTTTTAAGTTCTCCATCATTGTCTGGTATATAAAATGTTCTGAGAGCGGACTTCACCAGATTCCATCTATAAAAATGGTAAATTACAGTGTTGCCAGGAGGATGTGGAAATAATGATAGAGAATGCCATGTTTTATTTGCAGTTTTAAAGTTACTCATGTTCACAATACGTATCCAGCAAAAGTATGGTCTCACAATAGAAACTAAGGAAGGAAACTCAATGCACAATTACAAACAGAAACAAACACTATACTAGAAGAATAGGCCAATAAAGATACTGCTCAGTGCCTTTACGAAGAATCAACTAACATATACACAAACACACAATATCAGAATAATTGGGACTAAACTGGACTGGACACAGACTAAAACAAGTCTACAGCTGATTAAACTGGACTCAAAACTGGACCAAACCCGGACAAATGTGAACGCATCCTATTTCTAAAAATGCAGTAAATAGCGGTGTGGATCCTTCATATTTAAAAGGTACACTATGAAACTTTTCTCATCTGATCTTGTTTCCATAAAGATGTTATAGTTGGGCAAGTTCCAGAGTATAGCATTTACGTATCTATCTCCATGGAGACAAGCAAGTGACAACACCAGTTACAGGCCAGATCTATGGAGGGGTGACTTGCATGTTGGAAGAATTCATGTTTTATGGTACTTTTGAGCAATAAATGTAATATAGATCATTTGAATGCACTACTGTTGAACATTATCTCCATGTAACCAAGCAGGTGGCAGGACCTCCAGCAGAAAAGTTATAAAATGCACCTTTAACCTAATAGTAGTATTTCTTAAAATGCTATAATAACTAAGATACATTTCTGTTTTTGTTAAACACCATTTGAATCAAGAATAATTTACCAATTGTGGTGGAGGTTTAGTATTCCCTGGTTTGTTTACACTTTGGTGGTCTGAGTGGTGAAGGATCATCTCCACAGAACAAAACCCTTTCTTCCTGCCAAGGTGAAGAGGTCCCATCCCCCCTGACTCTGAACTGAAGTCAGACAAGTGTGGGCCTATCCCACAGGTTAGCATCCAGAGCAGCTGTACAACTACAGCAGTGGATACACCTCTGCTTGGTGATGTTTTTCATTAACTGTGATTGACAGTTTGATTACTGCGTTTTAGAGAGAAAAAAATGTGGTTTGCAGAAAAATAAAAATAGAAACCACAAAGACCAAACAGTGTGGAAAGACACTGCTGCTAGTATGCACAAACTATATGTTCAAGAATGGTTGAAATTCTATATGCCAAATGGTATATTCAGGCTAAGGAAAATTATGAAAATGTTTAGAATGAGACCCATATACAATAAAATATATGAAAATCAGAGTAGCTAGAGATGGTGTATTTTGCCAAACCATAAAAGTGGTAGTTTAAATGTCTCCCCTTCCTTCAGGAGTATCTAGTTTCAGTAAATACTTTAGGTGCAATGATCCATTAATTTCCCAAATCACACTGTTGCTTTTTATCTTGTGGTTACAAAGAACTGTGGTTATTTGGGAATAAAGATATGGAAGATTGTAAAGACTGTTTGTCCTTATCTCTCACTTGTTCTTGTGAGTATAGTTAAAACATCCATTCCTTGTTAAATCCTGACTGGAAATATTGCATTGTTTAACTTGAAAATGACACTATATTACACCAACCTTATTAGAGGTATGTTCTCCAGTGTACAACACAGGACAGGTCCTCTCTGCAGGTGAAGCTCCTCCTCACACGACTCATTATAAAGCCTGGAGAAAGAAAATATCAAACTGCATTTATCATACAATACTAGGTGTGTAAAGTTACAGTTGTTTATATGGATTGGGAGAATATTTGGAAGAGAGCCAATCACATTTCTGTATGCAGTTGAGTTAGAGCAACACAACTTAAAATTAACCACAGAATACACATTTCTATGGTTGGTATGGTATTAATTTAATGCCAGTCTGTCTCCAATGTGTCTGTAAATGTAAAATAGAAATTGGAACTGTGGCACACTGTTTTTGGTCTTTGTAGAAACAGATAACATAATAACAGTCAAGTGTAAATGTAATAAGCCCATTGTGTAATAACAGGCCAAAAATAATTTGGCTTTTTGAATGCCACCAGATCTAAACCAGATCTATAACAGGTCTAATCTAGAGCTAAACTATGTCTAAAAGTGGACATTATCTCCACTGTACTTCTAAACAAGAAATTACCCAAAGGAGGACAAAAAATTCGATTAAAAAAAACACAAAGTGAAGAGCCGCCTGAGTATCACCAGAAGTACATGTACCACAGTTTGAGAAACACTGTAACACATAAGACATTACAATATGGGCTGTCATTACATTATTTGTTGATAAAGTCCTGTTTAAAATTGCAAAGGTACTGGTCTGGTATACTATGTGAAATCCAGAAGATACTGAGAGTTAATTTGGACATGGTTCCTTTGTCCTTTCTTTTAGAGCTCCCAAGCAAACTCATCAAGCAACAAAAACACACTGTACTGCTAACTCACTTTTTCTGCCACAAAGAACATATTATTGCAGTGGATCAGTGAGCAAGGACTTACGGTAAAGGGCTGGCAGAAAGTCTTACTGGAGCTAGTTCCAACGAAATACCTGACGTGTCTAATGCACTCCAGGACTGACTTTTTTTTCACTATTTGGGATTTTTATTTGAGATATGTTGAACCTGACATTTCCAGTATACTTCTGCAAGGATTCACTTAAATGTGTTGTGCTTTACTGATGGGAACTGACTGTAGTTGTGAGTCAGAGCATTTGTTGTTTTGTATTTGAAAGTTGAATAAAAAAGAAAAAGAAAAGAACTCTCAGTGAATAATTAATCAAAGTTTATGTTTAATTAAGTTGCTACGTGCTTGTTGTGACTGCATCAAAGTCTTGCAATGGTCACATCTGCAAGAGTGGGTCATTTACATCAATTATACCTTTTAAAAATTAAAATGCATGAGTTCATTTTGGAGCTTGGCTTAGCAGATAATTGCCTAGTGTTAAAAATTACAATGGCCCATTATGAAACATGCTTGAGTTATTCCTTTGTGTAGTTATGTCATATTCAATCTTCATCATCACTTGTGTAGTTCTTCAAAGTAGATGAATTGCATTAGTTAAATAAATGGTAATATTTCACATACCAAAGAAGTCACTTGTTATGAGAGCCATAATTCCTCTACCCAAATATTATGAATCCCCCCTGAAGTTGATTTACAGTTTCCAATCCACATTTTATGACAACAGTTCCTCCCATTAACTCAGGCTACACTTTATTTTCTTAATGTCCCCTCCCAGAATTCATTTGGCATGCCATATTTGACAGACAGGAAGTAGAGAATTAAGGAGAATGAGAAACGATGGACAGTTTCCTATGAATGAATGGACTATGCTGGATCAACACCATAGCCTAAACATTGCACTGTGAGAATGTGTGAATGTTCCACAGTACAGTTCAAACTTGTCAGTCTTTCATTCATTCAATTGCAGCCATTTTAATTGCAAAAATCTGGTTATAATAAGGTTATTATTGAACTATCCAGGGTCACTCACTCAAAACACAGAGTTGCTGCTGTGACTACCCTAATCCTCGATAAATAAGTAAAAGTTTTCCAGTGTGATATTTGCAAATCACAGCACACCAAGTATCCAAAGTTAAATTATTGATTAAGAGGCTAAGACTATGTTTAATGCATGAGTTAAAGAGAACGGCTCAGTTCACTCACCAGTTATTGACAGGACAGACATGCTGGTTGTAGAGGGCCATAGCATATCTGTAAGAGAAAAACGCTAATTTACTTCACATTAGGACAAATCGTTCTGTGATATTAAAGGAGTGCTATGTAACTTTTTCTGTTTTAGTGTATGGCACCTGCTCGGTCTGTCATGATAATTGTATATCGACTTACTGTTTATCGTCTGTACCTTTTCTTTACACAACTGGGAAATTTTTGGCTATTTTTTGGCAAAACAATTTAAACAGTAGAAGGTTTAATTCATAAGTTCTACTATTTGATTTGATTCTACTATTTATTTATTTATTTATTGCAGCTCATGGTTGTTGTACATGTTGGTATAAATCTGCTCTTGAGATAATGTGTCATAAATTTGTGTCAATATTATAAATTTTGATCTATATTTTTGTCAGTAATATATCACACTTCAAAATGTGCCATCGTGATAGACCTACCACCTGCTTATCTCCAGGAAGATGTTATTGCTCTGCCTAGAATGTTCCACAATCTGGCATTAAATGTATCTATCTCCCAGGTGACAGATTAGCTCTGTGAGGAGGCAAGCCCATTCACACTAAGAATGTATCTTTCTCAAGGTATTTGTAAGAAATAAAACAACCTCTAATGTAATAAATGCAAGATACAGTATTAAGATTACAACAGGCAGGCCCTCCAGACAGAAAAGTTACATAATACACCTTTAACTCACAAACATGCGATTCAAACCATTCCAGCAAAACATTTTTAATCCATTCATATTGTCAGTTATGCATACACACACTCATCCTGCTGTATTTTAACCTGTGGTGACGTCAGAAAAAGGTTTATTTTTGATGAGCTTAAAATGTCAATTAAACAACAACCACAGATACAAATTGTGACATTAGAGGAACATTATCTGAAACTGTCTCTTGTTCACTTCAGTCTGGATTTACTACGCAGTGCAATCAGCTCCTTATACAACATTTAAAGACAACACAGTGCTTTCTGATAAGTCAAGATAGCAGTAACATAAATTGGACAAGCAGACAAGACAGTTCAAATGTTTAGTTGGTGGTCAATATTAGTGTAAAGACAGACAGTATTTCATATCATCTGTTGTAAATATTTAAGGAATATTGTGAACCGCCAAATACAGAATAAATGTTAATGCTAAATTAATCAAAGATATATTATGTAACTTTTCAAGGTGGTCTGCCACACGCTTGTCTTCATGGTGTTGTTATTACTTTGCCTGGAATATCCCATGGTATGGCATCAAACTTGTTGATCTTTTAATCTACATTTAAGCATCTAATCAATTACTGGCGTTTACACCATTGAAAACATGAATGAACTGTGAGCAGACAAGTTATTTTGGTTTAGTTCAGATAACATCTTAAATCATTAAGTGTTTATATAAGTGACGTGTTTCTCCATACTGAATCCTCCTGACCAAAGACACTAACTTCACAATATCTGGTTTTGTTCATTTTCACCTTTGAGGAAAATGAAGGCTTTCATGCTGAATGAAAAAGCATTTACCCCTGAACTATCAGTCTATTAAGTCTGGGCATCCTGTTACAATTATAAGTGCCAGATACAACAAATGCCTTTGCAGTGATCTACCTTGTCCAAGTGTTTCTACATAGATTTCTACAACTTTCTACAAGCAACATATGATGAAGAGTTGGAGACTGGCTATTTCAAATGTCAAATATTTACTTTGGGGGTAAAGACTGGCTCCATATTGCAAGGTACTTTTGTGTGGTGGGTTTGTAGGTCAAGAGGCAGACCCATAGATGTAACAGATAGGCATTATTAACCTGTAGGATAAACACGGGCTGTGACAGGCAGGGGATTACAGAGCTGTCTTTAGAGAAAGCCTTTTGAAACCTGGTGTGAAAAATTCCTTGTCTCCCTTTACAGCTGTGTGAAGGACTTGACAGAGGAGATGGGGCTACTGCAGACACAGAGATGGTACGGACCAGTCTAGGTCTAGTATAGGTGTAAACACCATTTTTATGTTTCCGGTTAATTTTGTGCCTAGACTCAAAAAAGCCAAAAATAGACAGTGATGACACTGGAAATGCACCTTGGTGTAGATTATATAATAAATATTAATTTATTAATCTTTCAGATTCCTTTTATAGGAAACATTTTTAGGACTTTCCACAATTCAAAAGACAGAATATTTTGTTAACTGCAATCGGAACAATAAAAAATTTTCATCAAACTGAAACCCATGGATAGACTGTGCTGGGAGGGAAAGTACAAAATAGTTTAGCTTGTATAGTAAATATTAATAGTAAGATATGTTTGTGTTGTAAATGTGTATCTGCACAAATCTTGTAGACTGGTTACTGGTATAGTATAGCTGTTGTTTTATATTTAATAAATGCACAATATATTACCATTCAAATAGTAATAAAAAAAAATATTATTAGTAGCTAGAATGAGCTACTTTGATCATGTAATTTCCTTTGGAGCTATCAATCAATCACTCAATCAATCAATCAATGAGTATCGCTTTTTGGTATTTCCTCCATAATTTCTAAATAAAATACTTATTTATACTATACTGTCAATGTTATAAAGATTTTGTTGTACTAGTAGTTGTATGTTTATAGGAATGCAAGTGGCCGTAGTTAATGGTGTGCGATTTCTACTTTCAAAATAAACTTGAAGCTTCACATTTAAAGGTCTGATATTAAGGTAAATTAACTCTTGTGAACTTTAAGCTATGTTAGAATGTTGTTACCTCATCAAAAACATATCTGGAGTTGTGTTTTGTTTCATTCACACATGTTTGAGTAACACTTTATTATTAGTCTGTCCACATCTCTAAAGCTCAAAATGCTCTATTCCACCTTGTGATGTCATGAAGCTGTAGTTTTCAAGTTAACAGCTCCTTTCACCTTTTGTTCAGTAGAGATAAGCAATTCCAGGGCTGAAATTATCCAAATGATTTTAGAGAAAGTATGTATGGTAGTTTAAAAACACAGTGGAGCATTTCCTGTATTTCCACATGACATCATAAGGTAGAACAGAGTGTTTTCTGTCTGAAGGAAGAACTCTAGCTTAAATATGCAGGGTTTGTGTGTTAAACATGTGTGAATGAAACAAAACACAACTCCAGGTCTGTTTGTGATGAGGAAACAACATTATGACACAGACCAGAAAAGAACATAATACAGGCCATGTAAACCTGCCTTCTGATTCCTTTTATGCATTCAGTGATTACAATATCAAACTTTTAGCTAAAACTTGAAAAAGGGACTTTCTTGAATGAATCACCAAACTGTAAAATCTCAATTACAAGCACCTATACAAATGTATGATAGTGTATTTTAGTGTAGCCTGGAGGAAAAACAGTCATCCAATAGTGACAATCCAGAGTGCATCCTATTACTGAGAGTGAAGCAGGTTTGACCACCCGCTAGTTTCTGCTACAAGTGCGACAGATGCTAAACGACACTTAACGAAACAACTACAAGCTCATTTCCACCATAAAGGCCAGTATACAGCACCGATAACACACTGTTGTCATGTGAAGAGGATGTCAAAGAAAGTAATACACGAGAGATAGGACAGGGGAAGATTGAAACAAGACCAGGATGAGCAGGAATCTAAAGCAGATACTCCTCCACATCGTTCTCTCCAAATAAGGAAAAGTGCTTAATGTTATGGGGCAAAGGAGTTGGTACAGCCTGGTAAATGTAGGTTAGTTTGTTAGTCGAATAGATGTATGAAGTTTTGAAAAAATGCAGGACTTACACGACCCAAATCCCTGTGATCATGAAGACAGGAAGACTGAGAGGAAGGATCATCCACAAAGACATGATGCTCACAGGAGTTTGGCACTGCTAAACACAAATAAAAATGGGAAGATGGGTTTTGTAGAGATTGTAGTCGTGTGCAATGTCAATAAGAACATTTGCCACTAAAATACTGTACTGTAGAGTGTTTTCATGCTTGGTTTGGTCCTGGTTTGAGCAAAGCTGTTGTAGATTTGGCTTGATCTTCTCGTAGTCTTGGTTTAGTTAGTTAGTTTTGGATTTAGTCCCAGTTTAGTCTTGATGCTGAACTGGTTTATGAGCAAGTGTGAGCGCATCTTTGAAGATTTATGAGATATTCACTCATAAATTGACAAGTAGGCCTAAAAGTTATACTGCTTGAATATGACTAAAATGTGCAACTTGTGTTCATTCATAAAATTCATAATACAAAAGTTTATTTGTACACAAGGTAATTCAAAGTGCTTTACAGGATGAGAAAGACATTAAAGTCAGAATACAACAAATCAAAACATAAATAATCACAAATAATCATTATAAAATTAACTTTACAGGAAAAAAAGTGCAGAATAAAAAGCCTATTCCGTTTAATTTAGCCTTTAAGAACGTTTTAGTGTATAAGATGCTCTAGGCTGCACCTTTGTTGATCTTAGTAGGACAGCCTGTTTCCAAAGTTTCATTAGTTTGATCATTTAGTCAACTTTTTATAATTAAAGCTTTGAAACTCTAGTGTTACCTGTGCGTCGTAGGTAAAACGGATCAGGATCTACCGCTCAACCCCCGAAGTCGCGAACAGTCCGTGCGCGTCCTTGCTTCACTTTTGCAGTATAACATCCCGTTTTGAAGTCCTAAATAATCCCACTTCTTTTAAAATCCTCTTCTAAACGCGTGGAGCGGCGTATGCGGGCTCACATTTCTCCATCCAGCCGCTGTTGTGTCTTTTCCAGTCTTGTCTGTGTTGTGGTGATCTGCACCGAGGGACCAGCCACGAGTCACACAAGCTCCTCCCACTAGGGCGACGTCTTCAACACTTTTTTGGCCCTTAAAGTCAGTCTTGGTGAGGATCCAGGCGTTTGCCACGTGGAGATGGAGAAATCGTGCTGTTTATCTTATGAGGCGCATCACATGTGAAGAATCCATTTCCGGATTTCTCAGTTTTGGGTTAAGGGTTGGATCATTTTACATAAACAAAACAGCATCTCTGGCCTGGAGGAGTTGTTTTGGTGGGATGTGTAAAGGGGGCAGTTTCATTCTTCCACACACGGGTTGTTTTTTTGTTCTGTAGCCTAATTCTCGGAAGTTCTACTCAGAAACATGTGTCACTTGTTTCAGAGTATTTGAGTGTTATTGTAATTTAATGCAGGTCTGAGTTAACTGTAAAACACAAACATTTTCATTACATTCATTCAAATTAGGCTTCACAGTCCTATGGGGGCACTAAGAGTTGAAACTTTATATATTAGACTACACATATTATTTTATTTCACTTGGGCAACTCTGTCAAAACGATAGATTAATAATAAAACTGAGATTGATAACCCAAAAGAGTAGACAAAACAAAAACTACTAAATATCTTACATTAGTTTACTGGAAAAAGTGCTAGATGTAGTAACAGTGATGGAAGAAGTAGTCTACTCAATTTTGTTAGACTACTTGAGTAAAAGTACAGATACCGGGGGAAAAATACTCAAGTAAAAATAAAGTATCACATGGAAAAATCTACATAAGTAAAAGTATTAAAAATATAAAAATGTACTTAAACAGCAAAAAGTTAAAGTATATAGTGCAGATTTTGAGATCTAATGAAGCTTCAAATGCATTGATTCTGATAAAGATTTGTGCTCAATTTTGTTCAACAGAAACAACTGAATTATTTTTCTCCCCATAGCTGTTTTTATTTGTATATTATAGAACAGACACCTGCTCTCAAATGTAGTAAAGTAAAAGTAAAAGGTATCTACTTTAAAATCTACGTAAGTAAAGTACACATACTTAAATACTTAAGTACAAGTACATTACTACTTTTACTTCGTTACGTTTCTCCTCTGTGTATTAATAATGTAACAGGTTGTGGCCACAGTGCACGTGGTCTAGACTCCTTATATCCACAAGAGGGCGCCAAATATCATCAAATGTAAATATAACATTTATGTATCCAGTTGTGTGTTTTACAGGTGACAGATATAATAAATATAATAATAATCCTAGTTCATCTTGTTCATATAAAATCAGACCAGTTTGATAATAATCATTTCTGCATGTGCTATTTAACCTGGAAACATTCCATACACAAATTAAAAGTTTAGATAAGAACAGACTGTGCAGACTGTGTGTGTATCTTAAAACATCTTAAATAATCAGTTATTGTCAGTTATTTTAACAGTTTCCTTTTGAGCGGACTTCAACCACAGAATAATTTCACATTTTTGTGTTTAATAGCAAAAGACAGAATAGATTACAGGGAAAACAAATGCATTGTTTGGCACAAAGATGATTTCAAGTTAGACCAGTTTACAAGATTGAGGGATGTTCAGATGTTACCACAGATAAATTAATTCTATTTTAAGCTTTTGTGCGTCAGACAAAAATGAAAATTAATACATTACATTGACATATAGACAAACGTGTGAATGTGTTACAAATTCAGATATATTTAATACTGGCCACACCACAAAAGCTGCAGTTTTTGGGATATCAGAACGGCCACCTTACCCCATCAAAACCAGTGTAAAAACATTTGTTGTTCTTCAATTTCTCCTTTTCAGTTTATATGAAATTGTAGTAAACAATGTAACATTAAAATATCCTGCCAAAGATTACAAATAAATCATTACACCATAGTGGTTTTGTACAAAGTGGTAATAAACATCTTCATCACAAACCCTTTCGTCCACAAACTCTGGATTTGGGCACAAATTAGAACAGAAAGTAAAACTCAATTGACAGATAAATTATTCACATGTGGAATGGTGTGATGCATTTGATTCATTAAGGCTACTTTGCCATGTATTTGTTATAAAATAAGAACAGGTTACAACAAAACTAGGAATGTTAAAATTATGGAAAGTGAAGCCAAGTAGATATTAACAACTAACCATACATTAAAATTACATTATTAAGAAAATAAATATATATATATATACACATTGGACACATTGATCTATCAACTTCCCTCGTAATACTTGCTCTTTAGCAGTTTGTTGTTGTTGCAAAGCTGCCGTTAATATTTTGGACGCAAGTTCTGTTTTTATATACTATTAATTCGTTACTGTATGTACATGACCAATTTTGCTATATTTTAAAAGTAATGCTAATTAAAAGTGCACTGTGTAACTTTTCTGGTGGGAAATCTGCTACCTGTCCATCCGCACAGAGGTATCATTGATAGCATGTTACACAGTATGGCATTAGTCTTATCTATCTCCATGGAGACAAGCAGGCGACACCAGGCAAGTTACAGGTCAGATCTGGTTTTTTTATGTTTTTTGAGCAATATAAACATAGATATTTTAATGCCATATTGTGGAACCTTCCAGGCAAAGCAATATCATCAGAAAAGTGACATAGTGAAGCTTAAAATAAAAATGAATACTTTTCATTTTAAGCAATTCCATGCTTTTTTTTCTATATTCTAATTTATGGAAATGGACCAGAATCACTTTTTTCACAGCACAGTTGAGTGAAAAACAGAAAATACCACTCATGCAGTACAGGGCATTATTGTTCAGTGCATGTTATTGTAAACATACTTTTACAAGAGTAAATTGAGGACAAGTAAAGTGCACCTTAACCCTTGAACCTTGGATCTTCTGACGTTAAAAAGAAGTAACTCCACATTGTTACTCGAGGAATGCCTTTAAGATCTTGTCACTTTCGCTAAGGTTAAGGGCAGTAGCTTTAGTTCTGTTTTTCTAGCATAAACAACTTGGATGGGACAATAATAAATGTAATATGTAACTGGATAAAGGTCAGTCTTATTAAATATTGATCATTATGTGACAGTTCAAGCTAACAATAATTATGTAGCATGATTCCCTTAGGTCCACAATATTATTCTTAGTAATTTTTCCCTTTCTTGAATGACAAAGTATGGCTTACAGATTCTAATCAAGACTAGAAGGAATTGGAAATAACAATAAAACAATATATTAAATTAAGTACTATGTATGACACAGTTGTAACCACTTCAATGCTACCAGTTCCATAAATATACACTTTTTTTTTCTAATTTTCCCAATTAAGTCTTTAATTATTTTTGGTGCTTCCCTTTTTTGATGAGTTAATACAGAGACATAAAGGTAAAGGGCATGGTCATTTTGGCATAAACTGAATAGAAATTATCAATCCCAGAATTAAAACAAAATCTACTCAATGCCGATTAAATTCCCTTGTAATCCATACCATGCATCCTTACGTGTTAGTCTTATATAACCTTATCGTATCATTAGAATTTTCATCATTAGAAATTGTGCTACGTGCAGATCAGCTCACTAAGACTGTCAGGTCAGTTGATGTTGAAACACAAGGAAAATCTGTTAGTTATTTTGTTTCTAAATCTATAAAATACATCTTGTTTTTTGGCACCGTCTCCACACAACTTTACTCTTTCTTTGACTTGCTGCTACTGGGAGATCCCTTGAGGTAGGACTCATAGAAAAACATGGCAAACAGGACCAAATAGCTGAGATACATAAGAGACCCCCATGTGATGTTGTGCATGTTGGAGGGACAGTGGACTTCATTTAACCAGTTATAAACAGAAATCAGTACTGTTAGCCCCATCACCATCTGTAGAATCTGCACGGCTGTGATGAACATGGCACAAAGTCGTGGTATACGGACTCCGGCAGCTCTCGCAGCGTAGTACGTGTACATGAGGGAGTGGACGAAGTAGTTCATGGTCATAAACCAGCCTCCTCCGGCCACCTGGTCCTTGTACGAGAACCAGGAGTAGAGCAGGACTGTGATGTGGTGGTACCAGTGCAGGAAGATCAGACGCTGCTTTCGGAGGACGATGAAAACTGTGTCACCTGAAGAAGAAAGTTAGCAAGTGAATGTAGCTGAGAGAGTAGATAAATTATAACAGAGTCCAGTGAAGAGTAGGCCCATCACGATTGTTCAATACATGACAGATAAAACAATCATTTTAAGGGGGAAATATTTATTGTGAGTACTTTTTCATTGTACTAGTGGCAAATATTTGGTTAATTTTCATTATACCACTAACAAACTACTTAAGTGTTGCATTCTGTCATTTATTTATTGCGGTAAATTTTTTTTTTTTTTTTTTTTTTTTACAATTTTGTAAATTAAGAATATTTTGGGGGGGAACATTTTGATTTATTGTTTGACTTCAATATTATTGCTTATCATCCATGTTTACTCCAGCAATATATCACACTTCAAAATTTGCTATTGTGACAGGCCTACTGAAGAGCTGGTTATTTGAAATACAGGTCTTGCAAGCATTTAAGTATCTGTAAAGAATACCGATGTAAGCACAAAAGGGAAAAAGCCATCTGTTCAGCTTTAGCTATTCTGTTTTGTTAGCGATATAATGAAAAAATTCAGTCAAGTTTAAATACTTCCTCACTGCTGCAAGTTAAGATCACAACGGATAGACATATACAATACACTCAATACCATTGTGTTTCCAACTATAATTCATACACCTATTTAAATCAGTCTATAAAGCCTGTTTGACAAGGACAGTAGGACACACACATCACAGAAGGCTGCTCCTTTATCAGACATGACGCAAATGGTATTTAGTTGCCATCTCAGCATCTGGCTTGAAAACATTTAGCCCGCTGTCTCACCGAGATCATGACTAAATTACTCCATAGACAAAGAAAGCATCTCAGCGCCCTCAGAAAGCTTTTAAGATAATTGCCTGCTGATAAACTTTCAGGAATCTTTACAAAGCCGAGTTAAAATCTGTGCAGCTTCTTATATTATGTTGTTGAATATAGCACAAACATCAAGATAGCCAGCCTCTCTTGGTTTTTTTTAATAGGTCTGTTAATAGGAGTGGTCTGAAACTGAGCAAACCCTTAAGCTCACTGTAAAAGTACCAATCACACCCAATCATCATTCAGCAGTGTGTCATCAAATACAGAACATAATCTTGCATCACTTAAAACAACCTGTCCTACTTACCGTACTCACATTAGGGTTGCACAATATATTGCAATCAATCACAATCACAATTTGAGTTCAAAATCTCAAAGGCTGCAATTAAAATGCCCTCTGCATGCTGCAAATTATCCTGCATTTTTCACAGATTGTGTTAACCTTATACTTTAGACCTCTACAAACATGTTCTGAAATACATGGGATTCTTGTATTTGCTCATAGTTCAGTCTTCTCTAAAATAATAATGTTCCTGGACGTGTTTAAAAATATATACTCCTACTTTTTAAAAGATAATTGCAAATCTAATTGCAACCACAATTTCTTGTTTATTTCCCAAATTATTCAGACCCAACTTTTATGCAACAAAGATGATCCCTATTGAATGTTCAAAGTCTTACCAAGCTCAGGAGCTTTGCTGAGGACAAACGCATAGGCCCAGAACTTGGTGAGCGGCGCGTGGTAGAAGCTGGTGTCACACACGGACTGCCTGAATCCGCTGGTGGTGAGGACGTGCATCATGTAGAGCCCTGTCCGCACCGCTCCAACAATACTGTGGACCCAAACAACAGAGGACATTTTGAACTTGTCCCATTTTAACACAAGCTCAACATACAACAATAGTGCTTTACCTTAGCTCACTGTAAACCAACCAATATTACATTTCTGACTAGTGTAAGTTTTTCAGCTTTTTTTTAAAACACCTCACCTCATGAATGTAACCAACTTCAAATGAAAGAAGACATTTTGACCCTTTGTTAGTGAGTTCTAGTTTCTCAAAATGTAATAATTATTAAAATAAATTATTGCGTCAATCAGTTAAGGAATGATTGAAGATATTAGAGATAACTATAGTATAGACAATTCCATCAAGGAGGTCAAATTTGAGTATTTTTGTGTTAAAAGGCAATTTTACTGTACTGGTGTTTATTTAGGAAATCAATAGTGAAAGCCATGTTTATAGTTGGTATAATATAAAATTTAAATGACTATATTAATCGTTTAATATGCAGAAAATAAAAACATAAAAAACTGACCAATATTTACCTGAAAATGGAGAGGCTGAGTGACCACAGTACCAGCGGGCGCCGCAGGTTCAACTTTGGCCTTTCCCTCATGAAGTGCTGCCCTGCAAAGACGAACGCAGCATACAGTCCACAGAACATAAAGGAGGAGGTCCTGTGGGAGGATAAAAACACATTAATGCATATTTAAGATGATACTAGTGAGTGATAATCATGGGTCTATAATAAGAACCATGTATACAATCTTATACTTCCATGGTGATAACAAATGGGAAATCTGGTTGTATTTCAAACCATAGACCATTGAACATTTTCCATTTCACCTCAGTCCATTTAAAGGTGCACTAGGCAACTTTTCTAATGAGGGTAATAGTCCACAGTATGGCATTCAACTTCTATCTTTTTTTTTTTATTAAATGCTTTTTTGATCAAGTAAATAATATTGAAAAGCAAATTTTAAATGCATTTTTTATACAGCTGACTGTCTAAAATAAAGAGCTATAAAAATTGCAAAAACACATTGGGGAAAAAAAAAGCCTGTCGTGCATTTGTGCAATCTTTGGATCTCAAACAAGGTTAACAAACATGTCTTGGTACATTTCTGAAGGATCGCAAAATTACCATCAAGATAATGGCAAGATGTTATTTTTTTGGCAAGATCTTCAACCCATGTGTACAGAACATATATTCCTGAGCTTTCTAGGACCATTAGGCCTGTCACAAATTTTGAAGCACAATATACAGAGAAATACTGCGATATAAATATTACTGAAAATACTTTATGCCATTGATACAGAGCAGGAGAATCCCAGAGAACCATTTTAAAATATTTTGTATCATTATAAAGGAATGACCTGCAACAAATGAATAGTCATATTGTTTATACAGCTCAAATCTTACCTTCTCACATAAAAACAGCAAAAATCTCCCCACTATTACAAAGAAATCGTATGCATGATAAGTCGATATAATAATTATCATGATACGCCTAACTACCATACAACAAATGTTATCAAAAATCTTAATTATGATAAAATTTTGTTCTTTAGTTCTTTTGTCATGGGAATGATAAGCACCACAATATTCTAAACACCATTGTGCGCCATAGACCCCTCTTTGAACTTTGAACTTGACTGACAGGCTAGACAGTTGTGGTTGGTTGTCTCTGTCACATTGCAACACATCTGAAATATGAAACAAATCTGACAGAACTGGAGTGAAGTCTCTTACTTAACTTCATTATCTCATTGACAATCAGGTCATCAAGGCCAGAAAGTGAATGCTGCTATCAAAGAGAATGATAAGGAACAAGACCATTACTCCTCAAGATCACTATTCCCTATTGTTGCATAACCATCTTACACAATTAGGCTGAATAGACTAGACTAAAAGATAATTATTAATAAATATCATGGGGTGGTCTGCTTAATGACAAGAGTAACATGCAGATTAAATTGAGATTAATTTAGCGATCCAAGTAATATGTGTAATCACTCAGACTTATCCTTATTGATACTCATAGACGGGGATTTGCAGGGATTAGTGACATAGTGACCATTTTAGAAAGCCAACTCAGGGGGTGATGGTGCAATGCCACTACGGGCAACATTTCTACTCCACAACCTTTACCACAATTACATCAGTGAGAGAGTACGCCAATGCGAACTCAAAATCCTGGTACATAAATAGTACCAAAGGTCAGTGTCAACAAACTATCAAAATTTTTAATCTATAAAAAGAAATTGGCTGCGTTTTTAGACACTGTCGCAATTTATTTCCAAAGAATCAATAAAAATATGTATTGCCAGCAAGGTCATGGTGCATCGGTGAGGCTGTTGCGTGCATGAGAGCGGTGGTTTGGGCATAGACCAGATGACTAATCCAGATTGGCAGAATACATATTAGGATGAGAGTGGATGCTTGACCCAGTTAAGTGTATATAGGCTTGTGGTATTTGCTCCCAGTGTATCCAGATGAAAAGCACAAATAGACAAATAGAACAGAATTTTCAAGGGTTTTAGCTTCCTGTTAAGTGTGACATTTAAAGGACTAGAATATTCAGTTTAAAATTGTTCACTATGATATGGCAACACATTATCATTCTTTATTCTGAAACCAATGGATACGAGATCGTTGGTATAATGCTTTTATTATTTACTAGATTAAAAATATATGTAGGTTTAATGGCTGGACCCAATGTTGATAACCTACACCAAAATCTTTGTTTTTTTTGCTTTTGCCTTCCAGAAACTGTTCTTGTAGAGCAATGTAGAGCAGTCTCACAATTCTTGAGATAATTCAAGTGGCTGGTAGGATGATTTCACTATAATCTCTAGACCTAAATACAATTAATAATCATAATAACTGGCATTTTGGGCATGGAAAATTTGAATCAAGAAATGGTATTGGCTCAGAGATTCAAATCCAACTCTCTATTGCGTACACAGAGAGAGAGACTTGCAGTTTGTTTGATAGGACAAGCAAATTAGTGTCACAGCACAAGTTTTAGCTATTTGCAGCATCAATTCATGAACACTCAGCAAAAAAGAATTCTGCTGAAGTCTGGAGGTCCAATCATTATGCAAAACCCAACCCAATGTTCCTGTCTGTGTTTTTGTTGCAGGTGTGTCAATTGTTAATTAACTGTCCTATTAGCTACAAAACTGTACTGATCTACAAGATAACCGCTAAAATAAAAGGTCATGTTGTATCTGGCACCTATAGTTCAATATTTTTTAAGAACAAGCCCAACTGTAAACAAGTTTCAGTCTGGGCCATGTGGTGAAGCAGCAAAAATGTAGTCCTACCAGATCCTATACTGGATACTTAGTCACTTCTGGGATTATACAATAAGACAGGAATGTGTTTACTGTCCATGGAATTCAAATTATTGTGGATTTATTAGTAAAACATTAAACCATGACTTATTTTCCACGATCAGCACCCCAATAGACATATGCATTTTTTTAAATTAAAGGTTATGCTGAAAATGTCCTAAGTGGGGTTTACATACTGTAGCCTAATATTTTGAATGGCAAGGTTTATGTAATGTGGAAAACGTCAGGGCTCACACACAGGGCTATGTACCCCACATGATGAGGGGAGGAGGCAAGAGAAAGTGAAACCAGTGTAGGTCCATGAGAGAAGGCTGCAACAGAGATGCACAAATGTGTTTTTTCTAGGATGTAGGATTGTATATAGATTATGCTAAGTTACCAGTTTTCCTGCATCCATTCAAACGCCCGTCTCTCGTCGAAGCGTCGCTCAAAGTCGTACGCGTTCAGCTCGGTCTCGTTCATCTTTGTCGGACTCTTCTTCCGCGATCACCGCTGGAACCGTGAGAACTTTATGAAAACAACCAAGGATCGATAAGTCCAACCTGAAGCCCCACACAGGGACACTCTGGTGGTTTTATATGACCGGCCTGTCTGTGGAGAAGAGGGAGGATGCGGCACCAGACACTTCCCCACTGGCGCACACGTTTCTACCGGTGATAAAGTTCAAACGCACAACATGCTTCAGTCCCGGTTTGACCCTTCAAAATAAAAGTTGTCAGAATAAACGCCTTGAAATAAGCATTAGAAAATCATTTATCCTGTTTGTAGGTGCAGAATGTATTTTAAATGTACTTCTATAATCACGTATAAGAGCGATTTTGTCATAACGCACTACAAACTTAAGATAAAATTGACTACTTTATTGAGAAATAACACAACTTTCTGTATTTGTCTGGCTGTCAGTGGATAGCTTGATGATGTGAGAGCACTTTCCTCCCTTGTCCCCGGTGATGAACCTGAGGGGCGGGGCTCTCTGTTGACGTAGAATGGTCCAGGAAAGTCATAATGTAATTGGTTAAAACTTTCGTAATAGCACCGCCTTAATGCCCCTCCTATAACAAAATGTATGTTCTTGGGTACAGCTGCCTACTGCAGTTGATCGGACATCATGATTACAGATATACATTTAAATTCTTTATAAATCATTCTTAAAAGTACTGTAAGTTCAAATGGTTGCTAAAAGAAAACTATAAATCAGTATTTGCTTGTCTATTTATTCCCACATGGCCTAGTCTAGTCAAAGTCTACAATTCATATTCTCTTATCTGTAAGACAGTCTTTCCACAATAATATTACATGCGTGATTGCTTATGAAATGACGTGTTCCTTTTTGTATTATGTAGCAAGTGCAAAGGATACTTAGTCATAAAATGGTTAGGTGTGTTCTTATGTAACAGGGCTAAGCTACTGACCGTTGTAGGCGTGAGTTATAGTGAGAAAATTGGAAGGAATGAGGAAAAATGCCCCATCCAAAAAGTCAGTAGTTCAGGTGCGTCATAGAGCCACTCCAGCCTAGAGGCAAAAATGTTTGAATATGATTAAAAACAAGTCGACTTGATGTTGACAATTTTGAGTGGAAGGAAGGAGCACAGTGTAGCTATAAAAGAGTTTTTCAGGAGGTGAGGCTGGCATGGAGAGCTTTGAGGGGCTCCTGCCTGGGCACAGCTGCTGCCCTCACTGCCCTCTAACAACTCAATAGCCCGCTCGTGCCCTTTGATCTACTTCTCCATGAAAGACAATCTGTGTTCTGGCCACGAGAGGGCGCGCTACAACTGCATTTATTTGTATTTTATTTTTTACAAACAGCTCAGAAGTGAATGTGGTTTGTGATTGAGAAATTGTTCTGAGCTTTATAGTTTTAAAGAAAAGAGTTTAACTGAATTTCTCATGTTGTTTGCAAATTCAAATAAGGTAAAAGACAAATATTGATCAATTGTAGATTGTCAAACATGACACATAAAAGCAAGACAACAGTAAACACAACAATAACCTGTATACATTTGCTGAGATAACATTTGGAAGTTAATTTTTTACACAAGATGAAAGCTGCAGGCCCAGGGGAACAATGAGAGGTGAAGAAAGTGTCAAGTAATAAAGCTTTTTAGATGCATTATATAATTAATATATCATATCAAAACATAATAATTCATATATCCTTTGAATATTGTCATGTAACCACCATTTTTATACTGAATGCATATATTCTTTGAATGTTGCATCCTTTTGAAGGTTGTTTAACAAGCACTATTTTATACTAAAGTTTGAGCACTGGTTTGATATACTAACACTGAAACTATTCATTAAAGTTGTATCCTTTTGAGGTATGCCTAAGCACTATATTCTAACACTGAAACTATTCACTCATTATAACAGTCCTACTTTAAAGGCAACATTGTGAGATGTGAATTGTGGGAGACAGTTGGTGCTTTCCAGAAACTCCTTTACAGAGATAAGGCTGCCGGAGTAGACTCAAGGCCGGAAAAACAGACCGGTGCAGCTCGGAGAGGTGAACGAGGCCTGAAGGAGGGATCAAGGCGTCAACCTTCTCAACATAATATTTGCATATTCATGTTGCATGTTACATTTTTGTCTTTGGGGCCAGGGAAAGGCAGACAGACTGCCTGCTGCACATTCGAGGGATAGATTATTTGACCCCGGGTGCTGTATTAGATTGTAACTGTCAGGGGAATAAACTCTTGAGATTTGAATTGACCGAATCCAGTCATCATTTTGATAGAACACGCCTAACAGAGGAAACATTGAGGTACATTAATATGGACATTACTTTAATCGTGCAGCAAATCTATTATCCCACGGGGGTATTGATATCATCATTGCCAGGAAACACCAGAATAAAACTGACAGATCATGTTTTACAATATAAAATTATGTAGCGTAGCCAGGGCCATGACTCCCTGGAAAATGAGACTCCAAACCTCAGTGACTATTCTCATAAAATAATATAAAATGCAAAAATGAGCTCTATGTGCAAATCATATGCTCTGCTGCATCTCCAGTGGCATAACTGTGGTACAAGGGAACAAGGCATAAAAGTGACCCCTCTGAAATAAAGGTCCTATATTATTCAAAATGGATTCTTGTGAGCTTTATGCAATGCTAGAATGTTGTTACCTCCTCAAAATCAGACCTGGAGTTGTGTTTTGTTTCATTCACACATGGTTGACAAACTCTTTATTATTAGTCTGTCCACATCTCTAAAGCTCAAATGCTCTGTTCCACCTTGTGATGTCATGAAGTGGTAGTTTTCAAGTTAACACATTTTTTTTTTTTACCTGTAGTTCAGTGGAAATTTGCAATTTTCGGGATGAAATTATTCAATTGATTTTCGTGAAAATGTTTGGACATTAAAACACAGTGGCGCATTTCCTCTATTACCACATAACATCACAAGGTTTAACAGAGTGTTGTCTGTTTGAGAGAAGAATTGCTAAATATGGCATAGATCAGAATGCTATAGACTCATGAAACAAACCTACACAAGACTTTTTGCATAAGCTTATTTTATTATGTTTATACAGAGTTATTTCGGCACTTTGGTCCCTGATAACAAGGCCTACTTTCTGTTTTACCTTATAGGCTACATCTTGTTTAATGTCTTTGTATTATTATTATTATTATTATTATTATTATTATTATTATTATTATTATTATTATTATTATTATTATTATTATTACTCTGATCGTTGTAAATTCAATCAATTTTAATGAATGTTATGTTGTAGGAATTCTGAAACTATGCCAGTGGTTTTAAAATACAAAAAAGAGAGAAAAGGACTGTTTTGGTCAAATGCTTGAAATTTGTGATTAACTGCTTAATAACACTTCTTGGTCCCTTGATGACTCATATTGAGGATGGAGCACATTGATGGTTGAGGTAGAAGAAGATAGGCCTATTTGTTCAATCATTTTTCATGTTCATTTCCACGTGGTCACTGGCACACGTCCATCCATCGCCATGTAGGCCTATTAAAGATCGCAGTTTGGAAGTGTCTCAATGGCATTCCTCCCTGCTGTTGCTGAATAACTTACCTTAGTGTTTATGAGAAAGGTCGGACTGGGCATGCTCACAAAATGGGGAGGGCGCGAGGAGAAGACGGCTGCTGGAGAGAGGAGAGAGAGTGAAGCAGGAGTTGTGATATATCTCTCTGACTCTATGAAAAAACACCGGTGAGGAGCTGTCCATTTCAGAACTGTTGAGCATCACGTTCAGCACAACCTGAACCAACCACGAGCCGGTCATTTTCACAGGACACGGCGCGAGGAGGGCTCTGAGGGCTGGAAGACGCGGACGTACGTGGACCGCAGTGCCACTGGAGTGCTCGCTACCTGCAGCAGACGCCGATGCAACAGTATCTTATCATGTGCATTTATCACCAGCAACAAGACGCTACATTGCGATGCCACCACGCTTTCTGGTAAGTGGATACCTATGCCGTAAATATCTTTTGTGCAATGATATCGTTAAGATATGTTGTTGAAGGAGATTCAAGTGCAAAACAACTTAAGCCATGTAATGACCTGGCAGACAGGCGGTCCAATCTACTGCATCACAGCCTCAGACCACTGAGATACTCGCGCAAAGGTCATTTTCCGCGCAGACGCCAGTGTCATTGACGCATCTGTGCGGGCCATTCCGAGGCAGAAATGCACGAAGTTTTGCCCTTGACTGGAAAAGTTGGCGTTGGGCTGCTTTGTCAGAGAGATTGAATACGTGAGGGGAATTGGGATGCCTATACCTGAACTACAGTAATTGGTTCTGTGTTTGTATTACCAGATGTATACATTCAATTAGGGTTTATTTGAAAATACAATGTTAAACTATTTAGTTTTGCGTGTTCTCAATTACTTCATTACTTTTTTGATGAGACTTGATGCTGCAGCTGCATAATTCACTAACTATCCATTTCTCTTTGCATTACATGAGGTGAGTTTAATTCATGGTACACTTACAAGAAGACACAAAATGTATCTAAAGTAAACCATAAAAGTATAAGTCATGAATAAAGCTTAAACCAGATCACACACAGAACCAATCTCAGGCAAAACTTGGCCTGAACCAGGAGTGCATCTTATAAAGTACTAAAGACTTGGTGGTTTAGGGGCATTTTCTACAACAGTCTCCTGGATAATCACATTTACCACCAACACTTTTTCGGGACAGGACGCTTGTCACTGAAGACTGGCCCATTCACAGTCTCATGGGCAGCTGGAAACATTTTGTCTTCATTTTCTAGCAGTTATAAATCCCCCACTCCACTCTCACATTTTGGGGCTTCAGTCTAGACATTACCCCTGTGTTGTTTAGGTAGCGGAGGTGGGAGTAGAAGAGCAGAAAGACTATATGCCTTTCACTGGTTATACACACACAGTCACATAGGCAGCCATAGGATCAATGTCAGCTTTACAAATTGGGCACGAGACTATAGGACCACAGCGACTTGTAATTAGTGGATAAATGCTCTATTGAGTGCACGCTGAAGTCTTGATTTCCTGATAGCACAACACAGCACCACTGGGATCCCATCAAGCCTTATTGAAACATCTCTATGGCTAACCTCACCTACTCAGTGCTGCAAGAAAACACTATTAGCGACTTAGCTGTTATTGTTTCCTCTGTCTGTTTGAAAATAGATGTAAAGGGCCTATATTACGTAGTTTTTGGCTCTATTGTAATGTTGTTTCCTTGTTTCCTCATCAAAAATATACCTGGAGTTGTGTTTTGTTTCGTTCATACATGTTTAACACACACACTTGGCATATTTAGGCAGATTTTTTTAAATTTTCTTTTTTATGTCAAATAGAAAACACTATTTTCCACCTTGTGATGTCATGTGGTAATATAGGAAGTGTTCCACTGTGTTTTAAACTTCATACACCTAGAATAATTTGAATAATGTCAGCCCTTGTCTGTATCTGCTGTAGTAAAGGTAAATGGTTGCTGTTAACTTGAAAACTACATCTTCATGACATCACAAGGTGGAACGGAGTATTCTTAGCTTTGAAGAAGTAGACAAACTAGTAAAGCAGGGTTACTCAAAAATGTGTGAATGAAACAAAACACAACTCCAGGTATGTTTTTGATGAGGTAACAGCATTCTAACATGGCTTAAAACTCACTAGAGTCAGTTTTGTGTAATGTAGGACCTTTAAATGCATCAGTGGATATCTATCTAGACTAGAGCATGTATGGCAGGCCTATATTTTCTCCCTTCATAGCAAATGTTGTGTTGGACGCCAAGTTTTGGAGGTGTGGTGGTGGGTGGTGGAGAGGTGAGAGCGCTGGCAATGAAAAGGGCCTTGTAGCATTTGGATAGGAGCGAGCTTGTGTGATCATGGCTGCGTATTAGCATTTACAATCTGCCTGTGTGCATGCCATGCGTTCCCCTTATTTGAAATGAGAGCCCTGCTACAGCTATATCCAATCTGTGTGGAGCTTTCTTCAGCGTACGTTGGCTGAGATGCAGATGGAGCACTTCGCAGTGGCCTGGTTCGTTGTGTGATTAATGAAATCTGTTGGAGAATTTGCTTGCTTTCTTGTTTTGTGCTTTGCTACCGTTTGGTCATATCTAGGGTCTGTAAGCCTTTAGTTGTGTAGTCGGTTAATCTGTCAATGACACCTTAGTCTAAAAAAAGCTTTATTAATTGACTAATTGTTTTTATTTTTTTATTTATTGCACAACATGGAAAATGCATAGCGTGAGTAGACTGGAGTTTTTGGAGTGAATTTTGAGTTGTATCTTCTGTTTTATATAGTAAACTATTACTTTTCTGGATAAATATCTTATTATATTATATCAGATTAGATAGATCATAGATTATCACGATTATATAAATGTCCCACAAATGATTTTTTTTATCACGATAAACGATATGATTGTGTACTGTCCCATCCCTATTTGAATCAGATATGTTCAGATCACAAAGATACTTACATAATAGTGTTGAGAGGTTTTTCCATGCGCTTTTTGAGTAAATAAATCAATGGGCGGTCCATGTGTTTGGTCGATTACAGCTCTAGTCATATCAGAATCTGTGTAGAGGCTGGTCAGCTGTTTGGATACATTGCTTTGCCAGTGATTGATTTTTTTGTTTTGCTTCATGTCCTGCTAAAGTGGCAACAGCAATGGATACCTCACTATCAGATAATGAGGCTTTACAGCTTCATAGTGTAAGCGCTATTTGACCCTATGGCAATTTCTCTACTTCAGTGCCATGGGCGACCTGTCAGAGACCCTTCTCCAACACTTGTCTATAGGGGTGCCCAAAGTGAGGGTTGTGGGCCACACTTGACCTCCAAGGGGGTCGATTTTGGCTGAGATTTTTATTCAAATCTGAAATGAATAGACTGTCTATAGATGGAAGAAAGACCAAACCATGTCACCTAAAGAGTACAATATATAAATGCTAATGAAATATAACTTTATGATAAGATAAACTGTTTACACTGAAAGCATTGATCTGTAAATCTTACATTATTTTCAACAAATATTAACTGAACAAATAGAGCAAAAGACAATAATTGAGCATTTTACTGTATATGTACCAAGAATACAAACTGAAGAAGCTATAGGTTAGAGTTCATTTTTAACACAAAATGCATGAATCAAATTTAGCTTGATTGAAATATACACATTTTCAAAGAAAGAACCAACGAAAGAAAGAACAAGCCTTGAAAGGAAGTCTTAACCCAATGAACACATTTATTTTTAAATTCTCATCGATCAAAGAGTGTCATTGTCTGCCCCTGTCGTGCTCTCAAGTTCAGTGCAAACTAAGAGGGCGCTGGTGAAGGCCATCAACCAAACCTAATCAGATTGTACCTAATGTTATTTGTCTGAAATAGACCTGAGAGTTTCCATGCTCTGGTAGTGGAGAGTGGGTCTGCCCTTGGGTCCGTCCCGCGTTGCCTCAGGACTGCTGACTCTGCCGGGGAGGGGAAAAGCTGGCATGATGCTTTTGGTGCAGTGTGGAGAAAGTCACCTGTTTCACCTTAAAAGTCCAACACCTTAACCACAGTCAGACTAGTGAAATGTCCTGTATGAACAAAACAAATCTATTATATTAATGTCAATAGCGCATACAGGTTGGTTCCGTGTAGACTTGTCATACAAAAATCTGATTTTGATACTAAGGAATAGGCTCTATAGTCAATACCGATATATTGATGATAATAAATATATTAGACAATCTTTGGAAAATAGTTAATTTTGAACATTAAATAATAGTACTTTCTTTCATTTTGCCATGTAGTCTTATACCTATGTAATCTCTCAGTCGTCCAGGTATGTTCCATAGTGGTACATGAGTGTTTATTTGTCTATATGGTCTTATACTGATACAGCTCAATATCATTCTAAAGTTATTCAGGAAAGGTTCATTTCTGTCCTGTGAATGTGACTTTTTAGTACTGATACCTGTTCAAATGAGTATCTAGTTTTGATATTAGTTTTAGTATCGAAACTTTTGATACTTGACAACCCTAATTCCATGTATGCTTATTGACTGATCCTGATTATGTCTTTACACAGGACTGCTGCCTCCAATTAATTGTAACTCTTTGCTTTCAAATGATCAATTCATGGTCTCCATATCTTGCACAGTAAAAGGGTTTTTGTCTTCTCTACTGGGACATGCTGTAAAAAGGCTGGAAGTGAACTTGAGTTGATCTCTTTAAGTGCATGTAAATTCAATCTGAAAGTACTAAGAGACTGTCTCATCTCATTAACTTGCCACTAGTTTTACATAGACAGTGCTGCCTTCTTATTGTTCTTTATGTAACTATATGTTGTACTTGCAACTATTGGAGAGTTTCTGCCTTTTCACTTATAAAGATGCTGCTTGCACCTTTTTTTTTTTTAGATTTTTAGAGCCACTACAATGTATTGCTTTTGTGCTGTTTAAAGTCTTAAAATTGCACTTTTCAAACCCTGGAGCAGGTGAGAATCTGCCAAAGTTGCCTAGTGAATGAAGTGGGAATTCCATTGGACCCAAGAGTAATATCCCATAGCATCTCCATGGAGAAAAGCAGGTTGCAAACCCACCACTATAAATGGTTTCATAGTGCATCTTTAATTTAAGATGAGTTATGACAGACATGACAACCAAAATATTGGTATTTAGTACAGTACAGATCAAAGTTTGGGACTGTTATGACAGATTTCATAATATATCAATAGAACAAGAGCAAATGTATATGTTTCAGTGGTCTAATTCATTGTTATGATCACATCTATCTGCTGTGGTGTTTACAGAGGTTTGGTGAGGGATGTTTTGGATGAGAGACGAGAAAGTGAAGGCCATGGTTTATCTGCGTGCTGTAAATCGGACGAGGATCAGCACCTCTCAGACTCAGGCCATACTCACTCAAACAAACTGCTGCTCCACAAAGATCTGTGGAGATTACAGAAAGTCCTGACGTGTCCCAGGATCATGGTCATAAATCAGGATCTGCTTAGGAAAAGTGAGATAATCTGGCTCATATTATAGGCTCCAGACCACAGTTTTTTACTGACAGAGGATTGGCTGAATATTGACAATTAGCAGTTTCATTAATTGCAAAACCCTCCAATTTTGTTTGTAACATTTTGTTTGGATTTGCATCTGACTTAAATCCCATATCAAATAAAATATGCCTAAATCACAATTTATGTGTGTTATTTACCGGTATATGGAAGTTTGACAGTCAATTTTTACTCAAACTTGAATGATGGTATTTTTGCATTTCACCTTAGGCTATGAGGGAATTAAATCCAATATATGCAGCTTTCTCATTAATATTTTAATCTAATCCTCACATAATGGGTATCTTTTTTGTACATCTGTGACCCTCGAGACAAAAAGGTGAATAATTTTAGCACCATCTGCTCTGTTACATGAGAGGGGCTCAGCTAATGACAATGCACCAAATATTCATCATGTACAATACAGTGCTAAACCAGAAAATAAAATACCCATTTGACTCTTACAAAATGCAGTGTTCTGTTTCACTAGTCGTTATTTATACATTCAAGGGATATAGTGCTTTGGGGTGTGAATAAGTTTTCCATCCTAAAACAACCATTTGCTTTGCTTTTGTTACTGTCTGAATAAACCATGACTATCTTTCTATCTGTTTACGTCTGTGAGCCATTGACCTTTGACCTTGAGGATATTCCGTCTAAACTCTTTCACTTTTATAAAGGTGATATGCAATCTACATCAAACACTTTTTCATTATCCTCAAATACCTGGTCAAAATACAAAAATATTTTAAAATCTATATATAATTTAAAATGTGCACTAAGTAGACAATACATGTACTTGCCATATACAGTATTTTATGAGATAAAACTAAATTGGATTAAACATTAGCTATACACATTGAATGGCTGGAGGCTATGTTTCTTCATATAACAGTTCTATTAGCTAATGACCTGATGTTTTTTTATTAAGGCGAGTGCATTAGAGGCAGGAAACCGGAGAGACGGCCAGATTAAGAGAAATGTCAAGGATGTTGTTCAAGGTCTGCAGACTTGAATTACATCCTGAACATCAACAGGTCAACTTCTGTTCAAATCTGAAATTTACAGCTCAACTCATTTGGAAAAAATATTTAACTTTAACTGATAAGTATTCAATTGTAAGTAGACCCGCTAACATATATCAGAACATGCATCTCAGAACATGTTTGGGGTTAAAAATACATGGCTAGTATTTTATTTATAATTAGACCTAATGGGGACCGGATATATACTCCAGATGACATTGTATTACCTAAATAATTTCAATCACTGCTATTTCGACCATTCAAGTGGCATTTTCAGTTAGGGTGCAGCTCTATCAAATACACAAATTCCTCTAATCCTTTGGCAATTTATTATAAGTCTAATTTAGCTAAAATGATTTTTGCTATGTTTGCGTCATGCCTTTGTTTGTCTAATATAAGTGCTGTCCTCATGCTCTGTTAAGCAGCAGAGTTATGCAGGCGCTGACTTTTATTGACAAGCTTCTGTCCTCGTCTGTGGGGGCGAGCACAATCTATTGAACTTTATATTCATCAGGCCTGCCTCACTCATAATCATGCCACTGTAATATGATGCACAAGGGAAGGGCTCACAAGTGATGGCACATACTAAATTACTAAGGTTAGAAATAAAATCGTACTATGGTTGAAATCTTACACACAAACAGGAAGGTATTTTGCCATTGAAATGTGCAGAAATATTACAGAGAGGATGCAAAGCTGCCTGTACATTGTGATCAAGTTGTTCTACATTTCAGTGAGCAAACGCTGCACTTGGTGACTGGTATAATGGTGACAGGAAATTATTATTGTACTATTATACCATACCAATGTCACAATGGGAAAGTTACAGAACTGGATTTGAAGCTATGTCTCATCTTGTTCATGACATGACAGTTTCATGCATAATTATTAAAAACATTTATGATAAAACATGCATTGGTCGATATTGGAGATGTTCAAGTGTTGTAACAGCAATGCACAAGAAAAGCAAATGCCAAAACAGTATCAAATATATTCCAGATAAATGATAACTTCTTGCATATTATTATAGGCCTTTGTCTCAATCTACCAAAACAAAAATCCTGTTTATATATTGTCTTTGCACGTTTGTATTTGATATTTCCTGATTTAAATCCAAACTTCACTCACTTGCAAAGCTAGTGCATTTAGCTGCTTAATTTGCATGACGCTGTACTGTTTGGGAGGCGTGCTTCACACATGCCTAATATATAGTGTCACAACCTCACAAAGTCCAGCTCCCATGTCAACTTTCATTCACTATTTTAAATGTAAAATACTACACAATGTCTAAGTACCAAGTGCATTTAAGCATTGCCCTCTTATAGCTGCCTGTCCCTCACTACTCCACTACACTGACTCAGCAGCATGTGCAAAAGACAGGAGGCGAGGGGGGAGCAGGGGGCGGGGCCTAAGAGGATGCTTGTGTGATAAGTGGCTGCTATTGTAGAAAAGGGAGGGCCATGCGGGCTGGGTGCACTGGTCGGACAGGTCTGCAAAGAGAAGGAGCAGTACTGCGTACAGCTCCTTCCCCACAGAGCGGGGAGCGAAGGATGAGAGAAAGTAGGAAAGACAAGAAGAGAGGACGAGTGGGAGGTGTGAATGGTGTATGGATTTGGCAGCAGTGAAGGGAGGAGAGGTAAGTGCAGCAAACATTTAGATATAAAGTGTGAAAAACAGTATAGGTGTTTGGAGTATTGACAACTATGATCGAGGTCTTGTGAGAATGTATAGTGGGTTGGCATGAATGTGACATAGTAGTTTCATCTAACACTATTGGAGGTGCCTTATCAATCTATTTTTAGCTGTGGTACATCTGATACAAGAGCTAATAGTTCCATGTGCTCCTGTATTTTTCTGGAGCAGGTTGCACAGTCAAGGCATGAATGAAAAATGTGGCTGTTTTTTGGCATACTGTTTCACTGATAATAGTGTATGGATAAAGGTGAGACACAGTACATAGGTCTATATTAGAGTAATGCCAAATAACAACGTAAGCTTCATTTTCATATTGTACTGTTTGCTGGTACCAACTGTGCAATATTTGATTATTTTTACTGTTCAAATATATTTTTACATGTTTTTGTTCACATAGTATTTTTAGTTATTTAGTATTTTTTTAGCTACTGTGACCGGGTTTTCCCTCCATTCAACAATTTAAAATGAGTCCAAGCTAAAGATGTGGCTGAATGTGAATAAGAATGTATATGAAAGGCTATGAATTCTCATACATACAAGGCATATATTTTATTTATTTTAAAATATTATTTTTTATAAAGTTTTATAATATAAAAATAAAATAAACAGATGATCAGATGAACGTCAATAGACTCATATTTCATTGCAATTTAATCACGATTTCTGATTCTGAGTTATAATGCCAGTTATCATAGCTTGTTGTGGTGAAGTAGCAGTTTGAGATAACGTGTAAGATTATGAATGAGAACATGTGTGTACAAGTATATTAAGAGCTGTATATCTGGTGTTATTGTGGATATTGAGAGGGGATGTCAGCACATGCAGTACCCTGTTTTATACAATGTCCTCTGTGGTAAACAAAGTCATGTGACCACTTTCAAAGCAGATCTCCAGCTTCAGATACAGCTTCGGCAGAGAGATCATTAGAAGAGTGTTGAACAGATGACATGTAGACTACTATAGTTACCACTGATTGATTGTTACTGATAAAACAGGTTAGAAATTGTTCATTGGGGCTGAATATGCAATGGATACTACATAAGCAATTTACTGTCTGACTGAGAAAAGTAAATGAGAATCAAAATTTAAAGTATTGTATATACCAATATTGTGCAGAATGTGAGGAAGCAGGACAAATATGTGGCTAAATAAAGGGTACTGTCCTACATGTGTTTTGCTCTGTCAGCATGCAGATGGTTGTAAGAATATAGTGTAAAATAATATTATAATTAATTTATTACACAGTTGTAATGTCTCTGACTAATATTATTCTAGTTTTGATTTTATGTGTGCTTTAATATTCCCCATACAAAAACTCAAAATGCCAGTTTCTAGCTATTTGTTTTTTTATATTTTATATTTTTTGGGTTACCCCTATAACATTCTGGCAATCCAACAGAAATCTGCCAAAACATAAGACAAATGGGAAAAGACAGATAACAACAACAGTTTGTTCCAGTTGCATTTTTGATCAGCACTGCAGCATTTTAAGAATTCATTATGAATGATATATTGTACCCAATATTCAAATTTTGCATCTTCAAAACATTTACAGTTTTCAATTACTTGATATATTGCCCACCTTTTGCCTCAATAATATAACAATGCAAAAGCTCATGATTAGTCATGTTTTCACTTTCATGATATTGGATCCTCCTGATGTCTATATGGGCCACTCTCAATCACCCATGCACCAAATGTATGAAACTGGAAAGAGGAGGAGGGCAGGGGCATCCCATCTTTTTATGAGCATCCTTTGGTCTCACTGTGCCTCTCTATGAGTCAGACTGCGTTTCTCTTTTGTCTAATCGCTGTGAAAAGTGAAAGCTTTTTTCTTCTGATCAAATGTGGTTTTTTTTAGCTGCAAAATACCACTTCGACACTCACTCTTTTGTTTCCTTTCCTCTCTATTTCTTGGTGGGTAATGATAAGGTACAGTGAAAGTGAGTGAGGGCAGTGCGGGTTTGAATGCATTACATCATCTGGTTCTTACTGTATGATGTGTATTAGCCATAGGAAATCAATAATTACAATGATCAATAGAAGGAAGTAATAAAGCAAGCTAGGGACATCTCATGTTACAAAGTGTCTGTCCCTCGTCTCTCATTAAGTGAATACTTCTCACTGTGTTACTCACTACCTTAGGTTAGCACGTGCTGAAATTATTGCTGTAACAAGCAGGAGCTAAGATTAGCCGCTCACACTCCAGTCGAATGGAGAGCAGGAAGCTAAGATTAGCGCTGCTCCATAGACAGGATTTAATTACCTGTGTGATGTTCCCGCCCTCCCCATCTGAGCGGGGTTATCTGTGTGCCCCTGTCACATTCACCTGTTTTTATGGCTCACGTTTAGGAACAGTCTATCACCTGGAGGACGTCAACAGGCTGAGTCATCCTCGAGGAGCAGCTGCGGTCTAGTGTTGATTAAGAGGCTCAGTGTTGGCCCTTCAAAATGTGTCGGGAAACTTCGAGGCGCTTCTGTTTGTGGATTAGAAACAACACTGACGTACTGTGTGGCTTAAGTGTTTGATTTTATTGTGGTAAAACATTGTCTCTTGTATCTGCAAAATTTTAGTTTGTCGTTTGTTTGTTTTTTACAGTTTTTGATAGATTTTTTTTTTTTTTTTTAATGACTTATGCATCTTTAGCACACTTTACTGCAATGCCCTACTCGTCATGAGATTTGCAGATCAGGAAGATGAAAAGATTGTCCAAAAACTGTTGTGTCCTTTGGCAATAAAGAAAAAGCTACTTGACAAATTGAGTTCATGATGAGATGCAGAAGGTTTTTAAGGTATGATTTATATTGCATTATTTACTTACAGTGCACAACAACAAGTAATTAGTAATATAACATAAATATTCAGATTGTATGTTGTTGATTGCATTATGTGATTTCTGCAGAGTAAGTCAGGGTGGCAGCTAGTGAGTGGTAATTGTTTGTATTTTTGCTTTTGGCACAAGAATGAGCTCCACCTGAGAATTGGCCAAGTTGGATGTATCTACAGCACAAGGGTTGGAAGACAGTCGTGGACTATACAGAAAAGGCCAGTTTATTGTTAATGTGTGAGTTAATTGTTGTGCAGTTAACAAGCTTTACAATCATCGTACCTTGATCATAATTGCTCTGTTAAATCTATCTATGTTTGATGAACTTATTAATGTCTGTCCACAATGGGGGCAAAGTGAGTTAAGTGTCGTGCCCAAGGACAAAATGACAGCATTCATCTGTGTAAGTAGTTCTGACCGCTCAACCAATGATGTTTATATTGAGAGCAGGAGTCCAACCGGCACCCTTCAGATTAGTAAACAAGCGCTCTACCAACTGAGCTACTGTCGTTCCTAGACAGTTAATTATTGCGGCCCAACACAAAAATTGTCAGATTTCTTCCTCCAAAGTCTAAAGTCCTAACCACATGCTTTCACTGACAAAGGATTGCCTAAAAAAGCAAAACAAAACAACAAAGCATAGCACTGGCACCTGAAATGACATAATCTCTCTTTCTCTTGATTAAAATTCAGTTAATTGCACAGCCCTGCTTTAAACTTTCTATTTAATTCTTAGTATTTACCATAACAGACAGACTTTGTTTAGGTTCTCTGCTGTTCTGTTACCGCATTGTGTTTCTCGCAGTAGTCTGGCCCTATGCCAACTCCTCTCTGTCCTTCACATACTCTACACATCTCCCTCCTGCTCCTCCATCTCCTCCAGTCTTATCTAACACTTTCATCGACATGCTTCCATCTTTCACTCTCCCTTTACTGCCAAGCTGGCATGGCATCATGTATTATCTGGTACGGGCTTCTTATCTATGTACAATCAATGCAGTGTTGTCTTACAGGGCCATTTCTTGACACATGATCTTGGTCAGATTTGAGTCTCCTGTCTCATTTAGGATGGAGCAAAGTGCTCTCGCCCTACAGTATAGTCATTGTGGTCATTCTCACACTCTTTAGACAATAGTAGCCTGTGGAGTAACAAGTAGTGATAAAGGCCTATTCAGTAAAAGGTGTAGACATGGGAATTAGATGTGTGAAAACAACAATAAATGTGTGAATGAGAAGGTACTAGCAAATTTGAGTGTTACTATAAAAACAAGAAGAGTTTGAGCCTTGTTACAATCAGGGCTGTCAAGATTATTCAGTTAATCAATAATCACAATAATTTTGGTCACAGTACAATCATAAAATAAATACAAAATAAATAATAATTGTGACAAATTTTAAGCAAAATTAAGTTAGTAATTCAATTCACTCTATACTCCCATTAAGTTAACCTAAATGTTAAAGCAGACTTATTATGCAAAATCGACTTTACCCTCTCAAAGTTGTTTTCGTGTGAGTGATTCGTGCATGTTTGAGGCAATTTTTAATCACTTATTTTCAATTCGCCATATTGCCGCTCTATCTCCATTTCCACCTCCACCGGCATATACCCACTGCTCTGTACTTACTTTCTTCTTGTTTTTTTTGTTTGTTAATTGTTGATAAGCGTAGGATTTGTCAGCGTCATTTTGGTACAAATGAAACAAAAAATCCGGTACTCACTAGCGTGATCTGCAGCCATCCATAGAAAGGGCCAACAGCAACATGGCTCTGATTACGTTTATGGCGGTGTCAGCTCCCATTAGGCACCTCAGTTTTCTAACATGAAGCCAGTGGACTTGTTTTCTTTATTAAGTCATTTTAGAAGAATATTGTGATTTAAAATGTGCAAATTATAACATAATGATCCACCGGTGTCATAGATTATATCTAAACAGAAGCACAAATAGGTCTTCTTTAAGTGCTTTTTCTTCAGCTGGTTAGTTCACCCCAGTTACCTTACCATGTACAAAGTTTGATTTTATAATTCTAGCACTCAAGTATTGAAGACGTATAAGAGAGAATTTAAGATTTCACTGTTATTTGGTCATGGTGAGAAAAGCATGAATAATAAATACATTGTGATACTTGTGATGATATCTGAAGCAAAAACAACATCAAAACATCAAAAAGGCAAAATACTTCACCATTTCCAGCCTGGTCCCTCTCAAGTTCTCTTTGTCCTATCAACTTTAGTTCTCGGCGAGCGGTTTCTCCCTGTCACCATACGGCACCTGCAATCTGCTGCTGTTGGCAACCGTCACAAGTTTAGCATCCTCGGTCTGGTCTGCTCACTGCAGTTTTGTTTGTGTGGCCATCTTGGTGGGAAATCTACAACAAGACAGTTACATTATTTGTCCATTTACTAGAATGTGTAGAATTATAATGGGACTGATTTAGGAATTCTGTCTTATTAGGAAATTTATCACAGATTTCAAAAAGACAGTTATATTATTATTGTCCATGGGTTACAACATATAGTTATATGTGATTTATTTAGGAATTTCCTTAAGGTACATGACATAATAATTGTGTTTATTAGTATTTTGTATAAGATCATCAGGTATAACATTATGACCATGAATCTTAGGATAAGAAAATCTTTGACACGGTTGGGAAAATTTTGTGTAACTTGGAGAAAAGCATCAAAGTGGCAAAAACTAAACAATTTAAAGATATTTACATAAGACAGACTCTGAATAACAAAAAATCTATACAAAAGTCAAAATACATACAAAAACTATAGGAACATACAGCCTACCATGTACCATGTGAAAGCTTATTTATCTAATACATGTAGATAAGAAGTAAGAAGAAGGTAAGAGTGGTAAATGATGGGAGTCTAAACAATATGCCTTATTATTAAGTTATTGCATGTTTTATAATTTATAATTTCTGCATTTATTTATTTACATGTTTTGCACCACTGTTGCATTTAACAACACCATTATTGTTTCCACTGGATAATCTCTCTTCTTATCCCATATTGCCCTGACAAATGCATTTTTAATGACCGGTACTTCAGTAAATCCACTTTGGGTTTAGGAATGGACTGAATTGTCATCGTTCTTGCCTTGTCATCACCTTATTTTAGTCAGAGAAGAGAAAGTGAGGGTTTTCTGCTTCCTTACTCTCTGAGATGAGCTCATGTGACAGACAGCTACAGAGTGAAACATGACAAGGGATGTACACACAGCCAGGTTGTTTACAATGTGGCCCTGAGTGCTTTGCAAGGTGCATTTTTAGCCAATTGACCCATGTTTTGAAGGTGTACTATGTAACTTTTCTGGTGGAGGTGCATGGAGAAGTTAGTGCTTTGCATTAGATATTCCACAGTATAACATCAAAATATGTAACTTGCATTTATTTAGTAACATGTTTTTATGACTGAAAAATACATTGAAAAACACAGTGAGTGATATGTAACTTGGCTCACAGATGTCACCTGCTCACCCCCATGGACATAGGTTAAGTTTAATGTGATACTGTGAAACATTCCACGCAAACCTTCTCCATGGAGACAAGCAGGTGACATAAGCTATAACAAAAATGTTACACAGTGTACCTTTAAGGCAAGAACCAAAATAACCACTGAAAAGACTAGTAAATCTTTTTTACAACATTATTTTAAGATTCTATTTTTAGCAGGAAAAATTTGATTACTGTCACTATCCAGAGATGCCAAAAGAAAGGAGAAAACACGAGTAGGATGAATCAGCACAGTAAAAATAGCAGTACTCCAGGTCAAATGGCCCATCTGCTAGCAGTAGATTACAGTTTGCCTTTCTTATTCACAGGTATGAAGAGGAGTAGACCACTGCAGGTGTCCCAGGGCTATTCTGTCCTCTGGCCATTCCTCCTATGTGTCTACACATGCCCCCAGGACAGCTATAAAGGATGATCTGAAAATACATTGACACAACATTGCGCCCCAGAAGTACTGTCACAAAAAATCTAACTTTACAGTTTGTTTTGGTTGGTCTCCAAGTCTCTACTCTGCTCCACTTTTTCTTGCACTTTAATCTCGTCTGCGTCCCCATTTCGTTGCTCAGAGGAGGTCATGTCCCAGTCTGGAAAAGTCCTTCATCTGTATGTGGAAGTGAGGTCTGCCCCAGATCAGAAAGCAGAGAGAAGCGAGGAGGACAATCCCACGGAGCTACTTTCAAAGCTAACAAATCCGACCAAAACCTCCACAAGTCACTGTTTAGCCCAAGAGCATGCTCAAAAACAATCTCCTTCAAAACATTCAGTCAGTTTTCAGCTCCAAAATTCACCAAAAGTTGTGAAATCCTGGACCTCACCTTGCCACAATATTCAATCTCCACAATGCTACGCCTCACCTAAGTGTATAAAAAAGGAAGACGTCAGCGATAGACAACGATCTGTTGTTACTTTTAGCTATGTTGAGAAATCAAATGTTAAGACAATAGAAAGTCCAATAAGAGACCAAAGTCATTTTCGCAAAAGATTAAGCGATCCAGTTTATTTCAGCAGCCCTACTTCTTCTTGCAGCTCAAGCCCTTACAGATCTCCAGGTCACCAGCACTATCTTCCCAGACAAGCACCTGTTTTTGACCCCATTGGGAGGGCAGCTACACAAAGAGCGGTCGAGGAGTTTGGTTCTCCTTTATTGAGAATCAAACTAGCTCACGCACTTGAAAACAGTGACTATTTATATAACCGAAAACCGTGTTGTCAATCCTGGGCTGGCTCACCTCTTTACAGAAAACAAATGCACTCACATGTGGAATTGCAGAGCCCTCGTCACCTCTTACAAAGCTGTCCCTCTAGTCAAAGGCAATTTGACAACCCTCCGATGCATGGCACTGAAAAAGTAGAAGGAATGAACCAATTAAGTGAAAGTAAATCACCGGTGAATAGTCCAGAGGTTGCACGAAAGCTTGTAGAAGAGGTCATCAAAGTTTCTGCTAGTTTAGTTGCAGGAAATTGTTCACCGTTGCACAATCCAGCATCCAGTGCAAAGCAGTGTAAAATGAATATCCCTTTAACAGAGCAGCTCACTCCAACCAACTCAAACCAGCCTGAAAACTCACAAAAAGCAAACAATGACACTAAGCCCATCGACTGCCACCAAAAATACCAGCATCCAAGCTCGATCCACTCTTCACCTGCCATTCCTTCTCGTTTGGTGCGTCCCGTTAACCCTCCCGCCGAAACTAGCTCACCAGTAAGGGACCCAAGACTAAGCCAGGGGGAACTCCGCGCTCCTGATACCCCAACATTACACCGCTACCAACCTCCACAGTACATGGGTGATGTGTGGACTCCTCGCTTGGATTTGAGAGACGATTTTGAAAAGGGAGACTGTACAGAAATAGCACGCAGACTGTTTATCAATGAAAATGTAGAGGAAGCACCTGTAAGTTGGACGTCCAGGCAGCAATGGGGCAGTGATGAGGTGACAAGCCCAAGACCGAGCCCCGAATCTGGGTTTGTGTCGAATAGCGATACCTCGACGACTCCGCCACCTCAAACAGACAAGAAAGGAGCATTTCTTAGTCCCAAAACTAGACAAAAACGAGCTGAGCAAAGACGAAGGGAGATTTTGCTTTTGGGACCTGTGGTATTGGACTCACCCGATGAGGATGAGGGATGTGATGAAGATGTCGCAGGACAGGGGCAGAGTGGAGATAAAGACAGTCCAGGGGAAAATGGAGGAGGAGTGGCAGGGTCTTCTTCACGCAGCTCCAGTGGGGTGACAGGCAGCTTTGGTGACCCGGACTGTGTGTCACCCGAGTCTAGCCAGTCGAGTCGCCATAGCAACGAGACGGGGGCAGTGACCTCAGGAATACAGGTATGCACAGGTGTAAAGATCAAATCATTGTTAATGCTAATCATGCTAATCTCATAACTTATTCAACATTTCATGCAACAGTTAATATTCTGCGATACTCCTTTGATTCAATAATCATTTTCCAACTACAGTATCTTAAACAATTTGCTTGTCATCTAGGCTTTTTTTTTTTTACACTGCCACTGTTCAATAAAATTCAAATTTCATGGATAATATAGCACCATAAATGCAAATGAGGCTTATACCACCAAAAGTCTACTGGACTACACGCCTAGTTGCCCTTTTAAATGGTAATCTAACCTTCGGTTGATTATTATTCTGCTAAAATATAGAGGGACCTGTAAGAATCACAATAAGTGCCTAGCTTTTGTTGTTGTTGTTTTCAAATACATGTTGAATATTTATGTTTAATTTCATCCTCCAGACGGACAGCGGCAGTGCAGCTCCCGTGCCCTCTCTCCACTGTCAGAAGATCGCCCGGGCTAAGTGGGAGTTTCTGTTCGGGACCCCCGCTGAGGAGGCTGCTGGCAGGAGGGAGAAGAGTAAGAATATTTAACACAGTTTTCTGTCATCTATGCAGATCAGTGCTCTTATGTTATCAAAGCTAAACCTGGGCCATACTGTCCCAGCAGAGCCCCCATGGGAAAGCCTTTTGTCTGTTCATGTTAGAGGTCATCACAGCCAGTCATCTTTTATATCTTTTTTCTTTCTATCCACTTCGCCCATACTGACTAACTTCAACCAGTTAGTTCCTTCTATAATTTAAATATTCCCCTACATGAAATAATAAATATCATAAGAATCAATTATATGTTTGAAATTTTAAAACATTTATACATGACAATTGTTTTCATCTCAATTACTGCAATGGTTGATCTTAGAATATCATGGCATTAGATGTACCATACCTACCACAACGTTAAATGAATGGCCATATCTGAGTGCAGGTTCTATACCTTCTAGACGAGAATACACATAAATTCCTGTATTGCATTGCATTACATCCAGCCCATAACAATAAATCTTGTGTTGCTTTTTGTCCAGATGGCATTGAAGCCGCCACAGCCCCTCCTAGTGGTAACTCCAGTGAATCACCCACTCCCACCCCTCCCTCGTCCTTGCCTCTGCTCTCAGCCAATCACGAGGTGCAGCATGTGGAGGTAGAGCTGGTGACTCCTCCCCCCGCTGTGGTCGGGACATCCCCTAAAACGGGCATCATTCGTCGGACCCTGAAGTACTCTGAAACAGACCTGGATGCTGTCCCCCTGAGATGCTATAGAGAGACAGACATAGATGAGGTGCTAATGGGCGAGCAGGATGATGCTGACTCTGCATTTGGGAGTAACCGCAGTGTGCAGGGGAACTCAGGTAAAGAGGTGTTAATATTCACACTAATACACTGGAACAAACTAAAACAGAATGATGGAGCCAAGTACCAGTGATGGTGGTTTTTCAATTATCACATGGCAAAGGCTGCAATTCTTTAGATAACAGAATGTCTTCTGCAAAGATAAAAATATCTTGTTTTGTATAGAAAAATCTTATTGTACCTGTAAGTTAGACCTCTGCCAACATGTTCTGAAATGCATGGGATTCCTGTAGTAATTACCAGTTCTTATTTCAGTCTTCTCTCAAAAGTTGATGTTGTTTACAAGGTGCGCTCTGAACAGAAACACTTCACATCATGTCAGAAAAATCACAAATGTAACTATTTTTCTAAATTTTTCAGCCAGTCTCTGGAGCACAAACAAGATGTTTTTTGACATAATGTTTTAATGAGCAAAGTTTGCTGCCATCCATGTGTACATGATACAACTTTTCATAAATTTTTAAAATAAAATTCATAAACCTTTTTTTATGATGTCAGATTCTCAGATGGGGACAAGAGCAAGATTTTCCTATCATAAAATATCTAAAAGTTTGAACACCTATAATTGGCAAAAAGCAGCATTTTAACAATTTTCAGTTATTAGTGTCATTGAAATACCCAAATGATCAAGGTAATCACACAGTTTGTCTTCTCACCAATGAACCTTGAATGAAGTAATGGAATCTTACATAATGCATCTACTGTCTCCTACTCTGAACAGCTATTATAAACTATTTTATTCAAGAGCTGTACACACATCATAGCTACAACTTTACAAGACTATATAAATAATGACTGGAGAGACTTTAATATCAGGCCTATATTGCACTTTAGGTGCTTTGTTTGCACTACTGAAGTGGTCCCACACTTGGTATTTGCCACAGCTGCCTTGGAGCTGACTGACAGAAACATCGCAGGTATTCTGTGCTATCAGCCTCTGTGACCACCACCACCTGCTATGATCATTATAATCTGCTCCTTTAAAATACTCTCAACAAGTCCATATGCAAAAGTAGAAATCACAAAAAAAGCCACAGAATTTTATTAACGTTTGTAATTTGTTACTTTCAAATCTAGGTATTGGCAGTAGTCCTCTAGGGGGCGATAATCCTAGGACAGATGGAAAGAATGGAGAAAACAAAGAGCAAGAGGAGGAAGAGGAAGATGATGAAGATGAAAGTGAGGAGGAGGAGGATGAAGAGGAGATAGTGAGCTGGGCCAGTGTCCGGATGCAAGGAGATGAGCGGAGGAGACTGTACGGGTCCCGGGACAATCCTGAGGTGTTTGAACCCAACAGGTGATCAATGCAAAACATGTTAACTTACACAACACACATAAACAAGTTAAGTGACATTGTGCAAAGACAGAGCTCACTGCAGAAACTTAATTATTGTTCAGACATGTGTAGTTAGTGTTAGCAGCCAATATACAGGTTTGCTCACATTCAATTATATGACACAGCTGCTAAAACTTAAGCTGCTAAATTAGATGTTTTTTTGTTTTTTTATTCATTCCTATTTATTTTGGTTAGTCACTTTAAGCTAGAGAGGTTACTCATGCTGATGTGAAAATATAAAAACAAAACTTATAAAAGCAATATTATCACAATAAAGGTGTATATTAAATCTAAACTGTTCAAGGATCTATTTTCTTTCTTCCCTTTTTTTGTTCAGTGGTAAATTCTTTATTAGCAAATTTGTTCATACTGAGTTATAATGAAAAAAACAAGTGACAAAAATGTTCATGTTGTTGACATGACAAATCATTACAAATACTGTACTTTTTTGAGTGAAGCTTATTGGTAAGATTGCACCTAAAATACATAGTTTTGAGCTATAGATCAAATATTGTTTTAAGTTGTCTTTTCACCATTACAGGCCATTGCTGGAGTGAGCCTTGAATGTATAATCATGCTTTCTTTAATGAGATGCATCTATATATAGACTGACAGAAGTGAATAGTATAACTTTTAAATGTCCACTTTTAAAGTGACCACAGAGGCCTCTCCCATTCCCACTCTTTATTAAAAATGTAGTGGGTGGTTTGAGGCGCACACAGCAATGCTTTTGGTATGCGTCAAAGTCTCTCCTCCCTTTGCTTAGGTCAGAGGAAACTTTTTTTGACAACCACCACCCAGCCCTGAAATCCCCAATCCTAGTCTCTGGTCCACGGCTCTCGGCGGAAGACACATTCAGTCGTCACTTTGAGAGCATCATGGAGTCACACCGAGCTAAAGGGACGTCCTACAACAGCCTGGACAGCGAGGAGATCCTGACTTCAACCACTCAGACTGTTTTGACCTTTGACCTTCCAACTCTGACCCCTGCCATCCACGGGCCGGTGTGCCAGAGCGCTAGGCAGATTGTGCAGCTGAGTTTTGCCCCTTTGGCCCATGATGAGAGGCCCAGTTTGTCAGACTCTATCTTCACTATGGGAGGGGGTGGAGATTCGGACGCGACCAGGGCCCCCTCCAGTGAGAGACTGAGCAGTGGGTCTGAGGGCACCCCACCACGCAGAAGAGAGGCGGAGCACATAGGCAGCACCTGGTACAGCAACTCGTCCTTCCCACTGATCAGGTGAGTAAAAACACACTATACACTAAACATACTTTATACTAACATTGTCGCACATACAGTAATATTTTATTGTTCAGTAACAAAATACACTTGGATCAGTTGCCTTACAATATGCACTATTTTTTTCAATCAGATATCCTTTCTGCTATAGCCTTTCTCCATTTTTTATCATCTTAGAACTAGCTCTAAAGTACTTAGATTTACAGGTTTATACAACATATAAAATGCAACTCCACGTTGTGGTAAAATGTAATATAAGAGGTAGGCGCCAGTACAATGCAGTATAATTTCAATACATTTCTCTAATCATCAAAGAAGTTGCAGCACATGAAGTAGTCATAGTAACGTTAGCCATAGTTGTTACTATTTATTTATTTAGTTAGGTTGTAGGTAGGTGAACTATGTAACTTTTCTGGTAAAGGGTCTGCTCTCATGGAGAATGGTTTAATGGTATTACACTGGTCTATCTTGCATTTATTCCATTACAGGTGGGTTTTTTTTGCTCAAAATAACTTGGAATAACTTGTCTTTTTACTGTCAATGGCGTCGCCTCACAGATTCGACCTGTGACTTGCCCTGGTGGTGTCACCTGCTAGTTTTAAGGATGACAGATAGGTTTAATGCCATATTGTGGAATATTCCTGCTAAAACAATAACATCACCACGGAGACAAGCCAATGCTGAACTCTCTATACATTTACAGTTACATAGTGCCCTTTAATTTAATGGTTTGTGTTGCAGTTGTAAATAACTTTATTTGCAGGTCTGTGTAAGCCGCTGTGTAACTTTACTTGTATTGTCTGTGTAATCCCTCAGTTGTCCAAGTATGATCCATAGTAAAAGAAAAAGTCTATTCTGTCACCTTTTTGTTTACAGTTTCTGTTAGCTAGATCTATTAAACTACACTAAGTGTGAACTGTGCCTGAGTCATATTTTGCATAATCATTCAGGCCCCTAATTAGGGCCCAGAACTGAAGCACTGGCTTGGATGGGCAGCAAAATGTCTTCACTCAATTTTTGTCTAGTTGACAGAATTGCAGTGTATTCAGTTGAACTAAAACAACTGCAATTAAACTTGAAGTTCTTAAAATAGGTTTTGTTCATTGTTGCACTAATTGAGTTAAAGTCTGCCAAGAAACACCAAGATTTCTAGAATTCATTGTGTGATGCTATTTTAATGTTTGTTTGTCTTTTCGGTCACTACCTCCCTAATGGGCTGCTGTCATTGCCGGATAAGCCTGCCTCTGTCTGTGTCATTATCCTTGCATAGAGAAGTGCTGCAGTGCTATTATAGACCTAAGCTTAGACAGTGAAGGTCGCTCACAAGGCTGTCCCTGCTGTCCGCACACCACGACTCACACGTGTGGTTTATGTGGTGTGATGTGTGCATGCATACAAGTGTGTTTCTAATATGGCCTTATTAACATGCAGAATATGTGTGTGAAGATCATGTAGCGCAGATGGCTTCCTGTGGGCTGCAGTGAAGAAGGATCACCTTGACTGTTGCAAACTCATTGTACACTTTGAATCAACTTTTCTTTTACTCAAGCAATGTTTTTATACATCCATTTACTTCTTCTCACGCAATTTGTTATCTTTTTTTAACAGTAAAGTACAGTAATTAAGGTGATCGCCTCAAATTGAAGAAAAAGTGGGAAATGTTGAATGTGGTGAGACGTAGAGGGACAGAACGGGGAATTTTAAGCTAACAGATAGTAACTGCATTAACATTGTATGTTTTCTGTTTTTATTAATTGTAATGCATAGAGAGAGATTGGAATAGATGCTGACATATTTACATCCCTGAAAACCAGTACACACAAAAAGTGTTGATGTCTTAGTGAAAAAGTGGGACATTCTCTAAATAAGTGAGATGAGGGACAGAAATAGCAACTTTCTTCTATATTTTACTATGTTAATTGAGCTCTATCCACTAGCATTACATTAAGGTTTCTAAAACAATAAAAATGCATTCTGTTATATAGTAGTTAGAATGTTTAAATAATAACCATTGTCTTTATTATCAGTGAAATGGGGCTGTATTCATTTGCATAACAGTATAGTCGATATTGCTTTGAAATGACCTATTCCCTGGGCTTTAACTTCCCTAATGAGAGTGCAGCTTCTTTTGTTTCTGAATGTCATTGGAGTTAAACAGCACTGCAGAGGCTGCGCTGTATTCAGTCAGCTTGTTGCTGTGACCACTAGAGGGCAGAACAACACAGCAGCCTGGTTTACTGTAGTACACCTTCCAATATTTTCTTGGCTTAGATTACAGTTGGTTTAAAATGACCAAAAAAATCTATGTACAGATGTTTTAGTTTTTTGTTTTAGTTTTTAGTTTTAGTTTTTTTTTTGTTTTTTTTTGAAAAATATTGCATTATTAACTGGGGTCGGTCTTTGAGTGCCAAAACCCGGTGCCCTGGTAATAACTCTGGTAACAACTTTTTTAAATTTCTTTTATTGACCCGAGTAACATTAACAAGAAATAACCAAACTCAAGCCCCCACGGCAGTATGAGGAAGAATATGTATGTTTTTATTTAGTCTTGGAGCTCTATTCTATATAGTTTAAATCTTCAGGAAATAAAAGTGCGTGTGGAATTCCCCCTGAAATATTTAATTTCACTCGGCACAGTCCACCTTCACTACAGTGCACCATGATAAGACTCGCTGTATGAGAATCTAATCAGGGTACTTATCCGTCAAGGCCAGATGTATTTGTGTTCCTCTTATCTCACATTTTTATAATCTGGCAACTCTTTAGCAAAACCTCCAAGAAATGAAAGCATATTTTTGAAGCCTGGTTTGATGAAAGTTGGAATTTCACTGGTGTGCCCCTTCCCTCTGCCTCTCCTCTTTTCATAAAGTCTGGCCCGTTGGACAGTAGCTCATTGTGCAGAGCTGGGAGGGGAGGGGGTTAGCATTTTGGCTAAAACTGACACTGGGTTTTCTCTCAGGACCTTTGATTATTAAGATAACATTTCTAACAGGTGGCTAATTTACACCCCTGGCTAAATCTCTATGACACAATACAATGAGTAAACAGGCACCGAATAGCAGCTGATATGTGATGAAAAATACACACCCTTTGCTGCAAGTTAAACCCTGATATCTTTAATGTTTATGTTCTCTGCGGACACCAAAACAAGACAGACTAGAACCGGTAAAGCTCTCAAATGGGGTGGTTATATGGACCTACTGACTGTGTGTAATTGGAGATGCAAAGGGAACAGGAATGAATGAAGGAAATAGGAAGAAGGAGGCTGGACTATACGCTGGTTAGTTTTGGGGTAGTGGACAAGCCAAGGTTTATGCCAAGCTTTTGGAGACAAGGTCAGTAGGGGACAGAGGGAGTTTACTCAGTGGAAAAGGGAGAGTGGGAGGAGTAGAAAACAGTATTCTGGGAAGAAAATCTGCTTTTTTACTTTGGGGGAAGACGAAGAAAGCATGCTGTGAAGATCAGATGACAGCAAACACAGGAGGAATTTTCACATAGGTTTGCAGCAGTTCAATGAGTGATATGCATTGAGGTCGAAATTGCGGGATAGGGATGAGGTCTGTATATGGGCCAAGGAGGAGAAGTGGTAGTGGAGGGGCAAGACCGATTTTAGTGCAAACAGCTGGATATAGGAGAGAGATGAGGACCACGTCAGTTATGAGCTGTCAAAGGGAGATGGCTCGTGTAGAGGAGCGAAACTTACAGGCAAAACGTTCATTTCGCAGGTAAGACTCCACCCACAAACATTTGAATGACTGTTATAGATTTGAATAGTTAACAGGGGTGAAAATGTTATATTTAGTCAGGTTAAACTAATTTTGTATGTGGCGTACACTTAAAAATGTTTTCACTCTTTGGATATCTCAGATAATGGTGGAACAATCTGCCTCCACAACTGAGGTCTCTTACTTCCCTTGACTCCTTTAGAATGGCTCTGAAAACTGACGCATTGATTCTACAGACACTGTGTTTATGTTGATGATTATATAAGATGGACCTATGGGGGGTGGGGAGGGACGTGTGCAAAGTTGTCCTGTTTTTTCTATTGTATTGTCATGCATTGTCTTGTTTTATGTGTTCTTGTCAAACTGTGTGTTTGTTAACTGTTTACATGTTGTATGTTCTTGGTCCCCCATGAAAATGAGATGCAGCATCTCAGGGGGATTACCATGAATAAATTTAAATTTCTAAGTCCAAGTAAGTTGACCTATTTGTTACTTGATTACATCTCACAGTAAGCAAAAAGGTGCAACCAAATTTATGCTTATGTGTTGACCAACTCATTTTGGTGTGAACCTTTGTTATTTCATCTACAATTTTTAAAATGCTCAACAGCAAATTTTATTGCAAGACAAGTCCAACTATAATTGCAGTAATTTTTTTTTTTTTTTTTTTTTTTGCAAATTATGAAATGTATTTTAGCTACTCTAGACTCTATACATGGCAAACAAAATGGACCAAACCCATTAAATAAACACAGTATGGGATGAAGGAGCTCTGCCTGGTTAGTAGCACACAAGTTTAAAATGATCTAATATGATTCTTCAGTTACCATGTGGGATATTGTTTTCTCTAACAAAAACCTTTGGGGAAGTTAGTCATCTGGATCAAGAAAAAAAAAAACCTCCCTTTGCAACTTCCCAGAAGATCACCGTTTAATCTTGTAAGAATATGTAATAGTAGATCATCACAATCCTAAATGTCCTGCTATTGGCTTGTTACTGTTGACGTGGAGACTGGTTTGTGTTTACACCATAGTTACCCATTAGTAATTCCTGGTTACTTTTTTAACCAGATAGCTTGTGTTATTGTGACTGTTGCTTGGTGCCATTCACTTAGTCGATTCACTTGATAATAAGTGTTATTGAGTGCCAACCCTGGAGACTGTTGGTTTTCTTGACTTGTTTGAAACTTGTGAAACCCTCTCTCAGGAAGTGTGGTCGTTTGGCACTTTCTGTATTCAGCTGCTGGACTGTCATTGTGTTTGCACTGGCTGGTGTGACTGGAATGGTTAGTAGATGCTTTATAATGGGCTCATCTTTAACCAAACAAATCATGAAGTTAAATAGACATAGATTTGTACAGACTCGTCATCATTGCACCTGTTAGTGGGTGGAGTATGTAAGGCAGAACATTTTGGCACGTTGATGTGTTAAAAAACTAGATCTAATTTATATTTTAATTATAAAATACATTAAACATATAATTTTAGACTCCGTAACTGTGCAAACAACTGAATTGTAACAGCAAATTCAGTTTATTTCTAATTGTCAACAGTGAGCTTTGGTCTTTCTAATCGAAACATCCATAGCCAATCCTCCATCAGTAGAAGCATGTGATTTGCAGCAGAGTTCAGACTTGGAGCAAGCAATTGGATTATATAATTTTGGCAATGGCAATGATTCAGTCTTGTTTATGTTCTGGACTTTAAAATTGAAAATGTGTTTTACATTTTTTTAATAAGGTAAATAAAATCACATCAGATAAACTCATGATCAGTCAATGCAAAGAGAAACATCTTTATTAAAGGTCCTATATTACATCAAATGGATTATTATGAGTTTTAATCCCTATAATAATGCTGTTACCTCCTCAAAAACATACCTGGGAGTTGTGTTTTGTTTCATTCGCACATGCTTGAGAAATCCTGTCTACATCTCCAAAGCTCAAAATGCTTTGTTCTACTTTGTGATGACATGTAGTGGCAGTTCTCAAGTTAACAGCTTCCTTTTATTTTTTGTTCAATAGAGATTGGCAGTTTCAGGTCCAAATGATTTATTGATGGTTTATAGAGTATAACAGAGTATAGACATACAATGGAGCATTTCCTGTATTACCACATGACATCACAAGAGGGAACAGTGTTTTCTATTTGAGAGAAGAACTCTAAAGCCGAGCCTAAATATGCAAAATTTGTGTGAATGTGTGAATGAATCAAAACAAAACTCCAGATATGTTTTTGATGAGTGAATAACATCATAACATAGATCAGAAAAGAGTATAATATGGGCCCTTTAATTGTCATATCGCTCAGCAGTACATTATAAGTACAGTAAGAGCATGCAGTAACTGAATTACATATATGTCTTTAAATTGCTTTTGCTATTTCTGTCCTAATACATTTAGTCGAGCAGAAATCTCACTAGTTCTTCTACATTATTAACACAGAGAAGTATTAGTGTTATATTGCCATTATTCTGAGCTCCTCTTTTTAACATTTGATCCTGAATTATTTATGTTTTTTGCTGATGTGTCCTGGAGCAGGGAGAAGGCTCGTTTAGCCACAGACTCGGAGCTGGACCAGGACCTGAGCGAGCGCCTGGGTCTGAGCAGCAGTGACACTTTGACCAACGGCAGCCACAGAGCCGACCTCGCCGCTGCACGCAGACTCGCCAAACGACTCTTCAACCTGGACGGCTTCAGGAAGTCTGATGTGGCCCGACACCTCAGCAAAAAGTGAGCAGAGGAAATGAGCTGATTGAGGACGTTATATAAGTTATCGCCTTTGAATTTAAAGGTTCTGTCTGTGCTCTGGTTAGTTCTGAGATATTGAAGTTTGCTCATAAAAAATACTTACAAACAAAATCTTGATAAAAGCTTAGAGAAGGTATTTAGGACCAATAATTTATGAATAACTCAATTTCAACAACAACAAAAAAAAAACATTAGATAGAACCTTATAATTCTAAGGGAAAGTGATCCAAATATGCAAAAAATTACTGTTTAATCAGTACATTATTTACTCTCAACACCATTTTATAAACTCATTTATAAAAGTTATGGCATTCAGTGTAACTTTTTGCCAGTAAATAGTCTTATACAAGTCTGGTGTATACATTAACTACAATTCTGAACTGATTCCCAATGACAGTCTTGACAATAGGGAAAAACACTGCAAAATGACAGCTAGCCAACCCTTAACATTACAATTAAAAGTCAAACCTTAATTAATCCTGTATTACTATATTTAAACATGATGTGTAGCAATAAAATAAAATAAATAAAAATGACCAAAACATGAACCTAAATTAAAATTGTAACTGGTTATGTGTATGTGATTTTGCAGTAATGACTTCAGTCGGATGGTTGCAGAAGAGTATCTGAGTTTCTTCAACTTCACAGGCCTCACACTTGACCAGGCTTTACGGTGAGCTGGTGCCAAACAGTACTCCCTTTCTCTTCTTTCATTGCCAACAATCCCATCGACATTCAGTTGTATCTTTTCTTATATGGGTTAATAAAGGAAGTTTAGATGACTCTGGCATTTATGTTCTATCCACTGCCTTGAATCAAGACAAAAGAATAAGAGATAGAATGTAGTAAATATTGATATTGAGGTTGGGGACTTTTACATGGCCAGTAAAAAGCAGATAACTAGGATAAGCAGATCTGACAAGAGAAGTCTGATCATCAAGAACAGTTTAAAATAACTTTTTAATTTTTAACAATTTCTTCATTTTTGTCTTGGTCACATTAGTTTTTCCCCTTTTTGCAGAGCTCTCTGAAAGCTCCAGATATCAGATAACAATCAGATTTTTACTATGCATCTAAACATAGCAACTGTCCACTAGATGGTACTATTGAGGATGCATTTTACCAAGTGCCCAAATCACCATGCACAAGTTATTTAGGATCAACTGAAGGATTAACGTATGTTTTATCTTGTGTGTCCCAGAGCATTCCTGAAGCAGTTCGCTCTGGTGGGGGAGACTCAGGAAAGGGAAAGGGTCTTGTCCCACTTCTCTAGACGATATTTTGACTGCAACCCCAAAGTCATTCCATCAGAGGGTAAGCTCATGTAAATTCACCTCCTCTTATACCACTGCTTTATGCTTCTTCCCATAGTGTTCAGTGCTCAAGCTCAGTATTTCGTATTTCTTTCTTCACTTTTGAAGCTTATTTTTTTACTTTTACATATTTTTGTTTTACTAACAGATGCAGTCCACACGCTCACCTGTGCCCTAATGCTGCTTAACACTGATCTGCACGGCCAAGTGAGTAGTTTCAATACTGACACAGCTCTAGCAAATTTAAACAAATGTATTTAGAAATATTACATCAGTAATAATGTAATGTAGGCGCTGTGGAAATGATCATTAATTCTTCAAAAGAGAGAGAAAATTGGGGGGTCCTTAAGCTTAATCACATAGGTAATAAGTGAGCTGCAAGAAATGGGCAATCCTGTGAAAAAAACAGTTTATGTCCATTTTTGATCATAATTTTGGTTTCCTTTCATTCAAGATGCTTAATACAAAATCATGAATACATTTAGTAATCTAATCCATGGCTCAATTTTCAAATATATATATACTTTAAAATCTGAGCCTCTTATCATTCATATATGTTCAAAGTCAGAATAAAGTCTTTTTTAAGGCTAACCTAATCCACAGGTTTCAGAGCTTTTTAAATGTGAACTTTTGTATCCCCACTTTTCTGTGTAAATCTGGGCCAGTGTCGGCTGTTCTCTGCGATAGTACATCTCTGCAGATGAATGATTCATTAAAGTGTCTTCAGAGGCGACAAGATCCTCAGTCTTCTTCTTTTATAGAGCGTCTCAACAAGTGGCACCGCACCGGTTTTGACTCGTCATCTGTTATCTGATAATTAAGATCACAGAAAGACCACAAACAACACCGTGATATGACAAAATGTTTCATCCAAAGCGTAACGCGAAAATTAACTACAACATTCTGTGCTTGAATATGAGATACAGTTCTGATTTTTTTTTATATATAAGTTTTATACAATCTTAATTCAATCAGTATTATCAGAAGTATATTAGCTAGGGCATATTGTAATGTAATATAATGCTAAAAATAAGCCTGCTTTGTGATAAAATTTTAAGTTCTTGCAAATAAGCAATTCAAATACATGGTATAGATAGAAAAAAATAGTCGTTTGCATCATTGCTTTTGCTAGATTAAAATATCAAACTAAACTATGAATATAAGCATATCAAATCTTTTCACACCAGTTATACATTGCACATCTTTTGTATTTAGCTATATGGTTGATAGGCACTATATTCAGACTTTGAATACAAATGCAGATAGTAAGAAAACAAGAGATAGTGAATGCCAATGTACTATCGTTTTATTTCATTTTCCAGAACATTGGCAAGAGGATGTCATGCACGCAGTTCATTTCCAACCTGGAGGGGCTGAACGACGGCCAAGACTTTCCCAGGGATCAACTCAAAGTAAGCAACACGTCAGAAATAGCACCGCACACAGATACTCCTCCCAAATGGCATCTATGTGTGCCAGTATTGTCATTCAAATCCGCCAGCTGGCATTTCCCTTATCTCCAGAGGCGTCCAATCAGAAGCTTGCGTGGTCTTTTTCACTTCCTGGTTGTCTTAAATGGAAGTGAACAATATGAAAAATTGATGATTTGAAGATACAATGGGTAAATAGGCCTCAGACAAAACACTTCATATAAAAGAGACTAAGAATATAAAAATGGTCATTAAGGACACAACTGGACACAGTGACAGACCAAAGATCGCATTCATAGGTCTTTCAGAATGGTGTCAAAATGAGCCAGGATTGTGGAGTTATAGTTTTCTGCAAATTCACAGACATGTTTTTACACATTTCTGATCAATTGCAAACAATATTATCATTCAAATCTAAGAATTATAAATAATCCCCACAAAAATGTTCTTGCCCATCCTCCCCAAAGTTTCCTGTAAAACTGATTCTTATGTGATCTAAAGGCCCCATAGACATGTGTGATTTTAATAGCGTTAGACTAGCCTCTGAGCTTCATGGTTGAGGACTATTACAGCTTGACCAGCAGACAGGCTTTACAGCAGGCCTGGGGACATATGATGACGCCACATAACCCAATTAGGGAGCTCTGACTTTTCTCCTAATGATGATACTGTCGATTAGTTTTGTTGCTAAGTGGATTTGTCACCGGCCATAGAGTCGACAAGTTGTTATGGTGTTATTGTGGACAAGGGCCCCCAGAAATAATAGAGATGGATAGCTCATGTTCATATGATGTCATAACATAACAACAGAGCAGTAATGTGAGAGTGTAAGGTGGAGGGGGAGAAACTTTCTGTGGTAGAAGTTGCTGCCAGAGTGTCCCTAAGCAGATGTTGCGAAATGGTTTATGCATAAAATGGATGCGCCAGTGCCCTGAAAACAAATGATTAATACATGATTTGAATTTTATTTTGTTAAAGGTGAACTTTGTAACTTGGAGGGTCTACTTGTATCCATGGAGATGTTCTTGCCTTGAATGTTTCACAATTATTCAGTTTCAGGTGTTAATGAGAATCTTGAGAACCAAAACACCAAATTATAACAAAAACAACTTGGCTATCATGTCCAATGTTTTTATAATTAAGTCTAAACAACACTACAATTGTTATCTCTAAAAGCTATATTTATTTATTTTATATTTTAGTTCAAATCTAAATCTTCCATACAGTCCTTTAATTATAGTGCAGTCCAATTATTAATTAATACAGAGATTTAGGAACTCATTGCTGACAAAAACTACCCATATTGGAAATGTAATAGGTCTTGTCCAAGCCACAGACTGTTTATTTACTCATCACATGTAAGGAAATTGCAATGTCAGATATTATCCATATTATGCAGAGAAGTGAACCCCTCCCTTTACTCACTGCTGTTATAGTAATGTATTTAAAGACCCAGAGACGCTTGTTTTAATCATGCATTGCACCTTTTCTAAACTCTTTTATGCTGCATTCTCATTGTGACTGTTTCACCCTGCAGCTAAATTCCCCTCTGGATTCTTTCTTTTCCTATTGCTCCTAAATGCCTCACTCTCTCCTCGCCGTTTGGCTCCTATGCTCTTTAATCTCTCATATAAAGTTATCTTTCTTCACACGTCTCACCTCCACACTTTTGATTACTATTTATACCCCGTGAAGCTTTATTTCTCTGCTGTTTTTGTGCCTCTGCAGCATAATTTCCGGGCTCCAAATAAGCTGCTATCCCAGGCCTCCTCCGGTCATTTACACATTTCCCCTCAGTGTCTGTTATCTGCTCATGTGTGCTGCATAAGTGCATTAGAGATGACTCAGGCAAATCCTTGTTTTTGTCGTAGTCAACGCAACAGCACAAAAACATGCCCCATTTTCTGTACATATCATGTTATTGTACCATGGTTTGGACCTATAGAGGGTAGTGCTATCATTTCAAACTGGATTTTTGATAATAGAGTGTAATTTTCAACAGTAGTTTGTTTTTTTCCACTTACCATGTGGTATTGTGTTAGTTCTGATACAGATCAAGACCATTCTAAAACTATTAGGGAAATGACCACTCTGTCCAATTTGTTGTGATTTTTTTTAGCTTTATCAATTCCTATCTGAGTAGTGCTATTTGCAGTGTAAACATATTTAGATTAGACTATTTAATTTGGTTATGATGTCTTTTTCATAAATTAAACATTTTTGGCTTTCCAGTATTTGCACATTTGACAAATATAAGCAAAGCAGGCTGTAAAGACCCGTGTTTAAGTCCAAATGGATTTACTATCAAAATATGTAAACTCAGCTATTGTTAACGAAACACAAAGACCAGAAACAATGAAACCAAAGCTTATTAAAAGCGATTAAATGCCTTTGTATGTCCTTTGAAACAACAAAGGTTTAGAAAAAAAAATCCACTGCAAATGCTGTTACATGTGATTGTGCTGCTTGTATGAGCATTATACACCTGGAGGTCTCTTGTCATAGTGCTGGTCATTTGTTTGAATCCACTCAGTTGTGACGTAGGTTCTAATGGCTGAGGGCTATAGGCTCTTGTAATGTTGATTGAGTGAACAGCAGGTACTTTGGAAATAAAGATTTATTGATCAGATCCAAGTGGCAATCGACCATATAGACAAGTGTAATTTGTATTCTATAATGCATACTCTACTGGGAAGGTTTTCTATGTATTCGATGTATTGGCTTGGTATTCGTTTGTGCGGCTGGGTCATGGTTATGTGTTTACTGTGTATGAAACATGTTGAAACGTAATGGTGACAGACACATTTGAACCTCGGCGTCCAGGAGCGGGTGCTTAGTCGACTGGAAAATAATGAGAGCACCCCCATGATGTTTTTTATCATCACATCACACACACACACACATTTCTATCCTCTACATACCTCTCCACTTCTCTCTCCCTCCCTACTACCTCCCTCTTTCAACTTCTATTCCTTTCTCCTGTTTCTCTCTGCCCTCTCCCCATTCCTATTCTTCCTGCTCTCTTTCCCTCCTTCTCCACCCCTTCCACTGTCTTTTCTGCTTTCTCTGTCTCTCTCTCCACCCTCTCTCTCTTCCTCTCTCCTCTTTCCCTCTCTACCTTTACCTCATTCTCATTTTCCCTTATTTCTACCTCTGTATTTTGTCTCTCTCTCGCTTTCTCTCTTCCTCCCTACCTCCTCCATCTTTCAACCTCCCTTTCTCAGTTATCTCTCCCTCTCTTTTCACCTCTTTCTCACTCTTGTTTCTATCACTATCCCTCCTTTGCTGTTATCCACAATTAGTTTCCTTATTCTTTCATTTTCTTTCCTTTGTATTATTTTTGCTTCTTAAATCTCAATAACTTGCCCTCATTGCTGCTCATTATTTCACACTGAATTCTTTCTCTCTTTTTTCTCTTTCTCTCTCTCCTCTCACCAGTTCAGGCTGTGTTGATTAAACCTTGTGATATGTTTCCTATTACCACCACAATAGAGAAAAAGAGGGATTCTACTGAAGTCTGAGAAGCTTTGGTCGAGGCTCCCACGCCCAACTAATACCTGCAGTCTCATACAGTCTTTTGGATTTTACAAGTATGCACAAGATGACTAACGTTACTTAGCTGGTGTAGCAGTTAGTAGTAGTAGGAGGAGTAGTGGCAGTATGTGTGTGTATATATATGTATATATGGATTTGGGGATCCTCTGCCATTCCTCCTTGCAGATCCTCTCCAGTTCTGTCAGGTTGGATGGTGAACGTTGTTGGACAGCCATTTTCAGGTCTCTCCAGAGATGCTCAATTGAGTTTAAGTCAGGGCTCTGGCTGGGCCATTCAAGAACAGTCATTGAGTTGTCCTTTGTTATTTTAGCTGTGTGTTTAGGGTCATTGTCTTGTTGGAAGGTGAACCTTCGGCAATCTGAGGTCCTGAGCACTGTGGAGAAGGTTTTTGTCCAGGATATTCCTATACTTGGCCGCATTCATCTTTCCTTCGATAGCAACCAGTCGTCCTGTCCCTGTAGCCGAAAAACACCCCCACAGCATGATGCTGCCACCACCCTGCTTCACTGTTGGGACTGTATTGGACAGGTGATGAGCAGTGCCTGATTTTCTCCACACATACCGGTTAGAATTAAGGCCAAAAAGTTCTATTTTGGTCTCATCAGACCAGAGAAGCTTATCGCTCACCTTGGTCCCTCATGTGTTTATTAGCAAACTCCATGTGGGCTTTCATGTGTGTTGTACTGAGGAGAGGCTTCTGTCGGGCCACTCTGCCATAAAGCCTGACTTGGGGAGGGCTGCAGTGATGCTTGACTTTCTAGAACTTTCTCCCATCTCCCGACTGCATCTCTGGAACTCCACAATGACCTTTGGGTTCTTTTTTACCTCTCTCACCAAGGCTCTTCTCCCCGATTGCTCAATTTGGCCGGACGGCCAGCTCTAGGAAGGGTTCAGGTCGACCCAAACGTCTTCCATTTAAGGATTATGGAGGCCACTGTGCTCTTAGGAGGCTCAAGTGCAGGAGAATATTTTTGTAACCTTGGCCAGATCTGTGCCTTGCCACATTTCTGTCTCTGAGCTCTTCAGGCGGTTCCTTTGACCTCATGATTCTCATTTGCTCTGACATGCACTGTGAGCTGTAAGGTCTTATATAGACAGGTGTGTGGCCTTCCTAATCAAGTCCAATCAGTTTAATTCCTTCCACTCCTTCATTTTAGCAAATGGCTGCAATATAACAATTGCAGCCATTTGCTAAAATGGCTGCAATTGTTTTGCAAATAACAAAGAATGAAACATTTAAGGGAGTCTGAATACTTTCCGTACCCTGTACCCATACCCGTACTGTATATAAAATCAACAGACATAACCAACAGATGACGTGCTCAGCTAGTCCTCCCCAGCTTGATAAGCCCCTGCATGGGGTGTACCACCAGAACATAAATGACATGGTTGATCAAGAAATCCACCAAATACTTGAGAGAGGTGGTCTGAAGGGCAGCACAGAGGCACTTAGGAGCGGGCCTTGAGTACTAGAGCAAAAGAGGCCCAGATCTACTATACCAAACAAGACCCAAGGTGTAGGCTGTGCATAGAGGCTCCTGAGACAATTCAGATACTGCCTGACAGAATGGTGATGGACCAACCAGACATTGTGGTGGTGGATAAACAACAGAGCAAAGCCATTGTGGTGGACATCACAGTACCGAGTGATGGGGAAAAGAAACATGAGAAACTATAGAAATGCCAGGGGCTCAAAGAAGAGCTGGAGAAGGCCTGGAAGGTAAAGACATCACTGGTGCCCGTGGCCATCGGAGCAATCGGGGCAGTGACCCCCAAACTGGAGGAGTGGCTACAGTAGATCCCACAAAAAACATCAGACATCTCAGTCCAGAAAAGTGCAGTACTAGGAACAGCAAAGATACTGTGCAGAACCCTCAAGCTCCCAAGCCTCTGGAAGAGGACCTGAGCATGGAAAAAAGAGATGAGATCACCCACGGAGGATGAGGATGGGATTTAAAAAAAATTGTATGTATGGGTTCTGCTGGTAAATGTACTATGCTCAGCTTTGGAAGAAACATCATTTACTATTGTATTTTTAAGCATTCTTCTACTTGAGAAATTCTCTTAATTGTGATAATTATAAAAATATATATTGTGTAAATTTAGTACATATTTTGAGTTCTTTTATCTCTCAGCCAAGCTCAGTTTGTTTATCCTAATCTGCAGGCTATTTTCATTTTGGCAGTCGTAATGAGGCCATAAAGTATCCTAATGTATTCCTGTGGACATTTCCTTTCCCGATTATCGGAGCAGACGATCAGTCAGAGCAGATCACTGATGGGACATGACAGTTATATCCAACTGCAGCCTGCTCCTCTTTTACAACTACTTATATCAAACAGTGCACTCAAACCTGCTGCTTGTGTTAACATTGGACTCATTGTCTTTAAGTTTTAAAGAAGACCTAATGTGCTTGTGTCTGCTCTATATAGCTATAACCTATGACACCCCTGGATCATTATATTTTACACATTTTACACATTTTAATTGAAATATTTATCTAAAATGACTTAATGAAAGAAACAAGTCCAGTGACTTCCACTGTCCAAGTCCACTGACTTCAACATTTGAAACCGATGTCAGCTCCCAATGAGAGCTGACATCGCCATAGACGTCATCACAACAAAGAGTCAGCACCTCCACTGCTGCACGTCAACCTAGCATTTTTATACTAAAATAACTACACAATGCTGCCAAGTCCTGCGTGTATCACCAATTAGGAAAATGAAATTGAAGAACAAAGTAAGTACGTCACATTGGCCGCATACCGGTGATGGTAAAATCGGGGATTGATTGGAAATATGGAAATATTACAATATGGTCTTGAAAATAAGCGATGAAAGATTGCTCATGATTGACATTGACATGCACGAATCACTCCAAATACAACTTCGGGTGAGTAAATGGTGATAGGAAACAACTATAACAGGGTTCAAAACTCTAAAAAGTAAATTGAGCCTAATAGGTCTGCTTTAAAATACTCTCCAATTTAGCTATGGATTAATAAGTAATTATCAAAATGGGAACCTGTTAACCTGTTTTATTCTTCTAATCAGGAACAGATCAATTGTTTGTTTTTTTTTCTATTAAATGCAGAGGACATATTTCCCTACAGGGACAATAAATGTACCTTACAATACCTTATTATATAACAGAAAAATGTTTTTCTTTCCCAGTATTCTAATGTGTATTCATTTGTAGTGTTAACATTTTATTACTAACAAACTACATGTCTATCCCAGTTAAAGGTTAAAATTTGAAGTAATATTTGAAGAACATAATTTGTACTTCCATGTATAGGCTTACTATGTAATCTTTGTTGACATTCAGTGATGAAATTGCTGGTAATGTTGCAAACATAAAAATCATATGCTGTCAGTAAGGAGGTCCAGTGGCTCTGCAGGGACATGTTGCCACAAAATAAGTCAAATGACAAGTTTACAGTTACAGTCTGTAACACACCATGCTTCTAATATTAGGATTTTTCCATTATTTAGCAGAATCTGTCAACCATTTTAGATCATCACCATTATCCCACAATAACAACTCCCTGTGGTCTACATTTCATTTCATTATTTCAAGCAATACATAGTCACAAATTGATGCTTCAGATGCCAACATTGAAAACGTAGCAGCTGTTTTTGCTAGCGCAGCTCCCTACAGACCCTCTGGCCGCTTGCCCAAGATTTAGTGAAAACTTGTATCAATTTTTTTTTATGAATCTCTGAGATACTAGTGCTTTTCTACCGCAGTGCTTTGGATGAGAGCTTGGAGCACCCTAATGACGAGTTGAAGTAGGTTAGCAGCAGAAGCCCGCAGCCCGCACTGGAGCAAAGAAATGAAAATGCATACAGCTCAATCAGAAGCAGTCCTCAAGCCATAATTAGGAGCAGTGATGTGATCGACCATGGACCGCAATCAATACAGAATGGAGAGATAAATGACTTATTTGTTTTTTGGTAATGAATGAGAACAAATCATTTGGTCAGTACCTGTGAAATACTAATAAGGATTTGGTGCATGGTCCGAGTCATCATTGTGTATAATGTTGATGAAAAGAGAGTGTGGGGAATGGCATCCAATGCAATTTAAAGATACCGTTTGCAATTAGACTGGCCCTGTTGTATTCTTACATAACTCCACTAGATGCTGTCTATATTACTGCGGTCTGATAGTGTGCCAGCTTTGGTCTGACAGAAAATGACCAGCGACCACAGTAGAGGCTGAACAAAGGCCAGGTGAGTGGGAGGGGGGTGTCTACTGGTTAAAATATCAGTCAAATCAAATAAACTTTCAGATGGTATCTTTAACCTAAATAATCTTCATATTTTGTTTGCATTTCCAAATCCTGAGACATGTCCGGTTTGCCATAGTCCTGAACCTGAATTGGGGGGGTACTAGTTATGGATAGATTGGGGCAGGGATGGACCAATCCACCTTTTCTTGTTTTGATCCCAATGACGATACTACGGCTTTAAGTAGGTGGGATGTCCTCGAAAAAACTCGCACTAGTCATTCAATTTTGTTTTACTTTTTGGAGTTTTATGCCGTGTACATGTTGTTGCATATGACACAAGGAGGAAGATAAGCCCATTTCTTATACAAAAATAATACCGGTGTAGTAGTTAGTGTCTTCTTGAGTAGAAATATGATCTGATTTAGATACTACAAAAAGACAACTCCCTTAGCCCCCTGTGTCTGCCTCTGTCGTCATGGTGCAGGTGCTGAGGTCAAAGGTCGGTGCGGCGGTGATAGTCTTTTCGTCTCCGCAGTGATGGAGACACCAGAGAGAGCTGTCAGATCAGAGCCATCACAGACAGACACAGGGAACAGAGCAGTAGTCTCTGTGGATAGACTCAAAATACTTCCAGTCAATATAGATAGTACAATTCAACTGGGTGATTATAACATGGCAATAACAATGAAGACACTGTTGTTATAAACTGGATGTCCTTTTTTTTACTACATTTCTATACATATATTTCTTCCTGTGCTGTTTGTAGTGCTCCCATGGCTAAATGAAGAAAATTAATCCTAAATCAATAGGCACATTACTCCATGTATTACAAGCACAAAACTTACAATAAAATGTATGAAAACTGATGTTATTTTGAAATTATTCTTCTGACAGTGTGTGATGTTGTAACCATAAAGCGCGTACTACCAACAGTACATTTGTATCTGAGATTGGAACGCGTAGTGCGGAGATCTTGATCAATAGCTGTGATCTATGAGTGGCACAGTCATTAAAGCTGCCGTCGCCGTGGTGATCCTGTTACTTTCTCCGAGTCGATAATTCACTTTGACAAATTTCTCATGAGCAAAGTTCTCCTCCATTTGTCTGATGCTCTGCCAAAGACTCTTTTACCCTCTGTGACTTCTTGTGCTTAGTGCCCTGTATTTGTCTGTAAGAGTATAGATTAACTGCTTTAATTATAATCAACTCCTTATGTATATTTCAACGCAGCCATCAATCAGTCAAATCTAGAGTGAACCAGGTCTTTGCCAAGTCTTTTCATTAAAGTTTTATGAAAATCTACTTTTACCTTTTGAGGGAAAACGGTACATGCTGTCCAGCTTGCTGCATGTGTAAGAGTATTGGGTTTATGACTGGGTAATATGGGAAAAACATTTGTCACAATTTCATTCCTCATATTTATCGATCTTGACTTTCGATTCAATTTTATATATTTATTTTCATTGCCCAGCCCTAGATCAGTATATCTGCATAAAAACAGCTTTTTACTCCGCAAAGTCAGATATTATCAAACAATTGCTAGGTAGATGTATTAAGTTATTGATTATTTTTTAACTATGGTTGTCTTTGGTAAGCTGGTTTGGTATAGCTTTTTTTATTTTTAAGTAACCCATAACTTCCTCTTTTCTGTTCATGTCTGAAGTCCAAGTATTCTCAAAGTCAAACTTGATTACTGGGTCATTATTTACTCTGCCTCATTCGTTTTCTTCATTGCCACTGAATCCCTAAACTGTGCAAAAGCAATGAGCATTTTTATGTCTTGCAGGCTTTCTCCTATTCTTCTAGCTGTTTTGAATATGAATGATCTCGCATAAAAGATTACTGCTACTCACGATTAATAAAGGGACTAAAAATTAAAAGCATTAGGGTCAATGTTATGTCTATAAATAGAAACTGGAGTAGCTTTAAACCCTCACATTTGACCCCATTTTGTTCCATTAAATTCTCGGCCACCTCATAAGCGTCTCCAGGGAGATCATGCAGTGAATACTAATTAGCGGTACAAAAACATGTTCAAAACGCATACATGAATTCATTTCCCAAAACCTTGATACTGAATGTGCGCTGGAGACCGTGCGATTCGCTGGCACAGACCCTCAGAAGGGAGGGAGGCGTGTGCGCATTGACGAAGCGCTCCCAGAAAGAAAGAGAGAGAGAGAGACGGAGAAGAGAAGAGAAGAGAAGAGAGGAGCTTTTTTCCTTCACTGCCCGCGATCCAGACAGCCAGCGACCGCAAGAGCCAGAGTCACAGCAGAGGTATAGGAGGAGGATGCCACAATAGAATGCACTGACTATTTTGCCACGAACTGTAAAGACGATTGATGGGAATGAACGAGACTACACGGAGGAGAGCTGCGTTTTTCTCTCTCCTACACCCACACCCGCCAAATGTGCGGTGGGACTGCGCGCGCTGCTAAAAAAGACAGACTGAAAAAAGAAGTGGACTACATTTTTATGGAGATAGGATAGCACTGAAGCCTAAGCGAAAGGAAGATTACCCAAAAAGACATTAGCTGTTAATGTTCCCTGTGTATTTTGAATGATAAGAGCAACAGGATTCTCTATCCTTTTACGCACTGAAATTTTAACACCTGAGGACTTAATAACGTCTGTTGATTTGTTTGTGTCCGTGGGTTTGTGACGAAATTCAGGGTGCTCTTTGGGATCCCTCTTGTCCAGTCTGGGGGCGGCTCACTCCCCCTTCTCGCTCCAGTACCGTTATTCGAAGTTATTCTTTACGCCTGCCTGCTTTTTGTGCCCAATCTGTTTCCGTGTTTTTTTCCTCCGCACCCAATCTACTTCACACTTTTTTTGGCATAGTTTCCAGCGGCGTCTCGTGCCATCTGTGACAGCGCGAGTTCCCGGTGTGAGCTTGTTTGTCTTGTTACTAAAAGGTGGACAGGTGTTCGCTTTAGCGTAACTTGGAGCGTAGCCATGCAGTGACGAACTGTTGACCCCTTTGAATCATATTGCTGGAGCTTTTTGCCTCTTAACATTGTGACTGCGAGCGCCTGTTAGGTTATCCATCTTTAATAAATGTATCTCCTATCAATAATTCACACTTAGGTGGGCCCCCAATGCAGCCGGCCTTGATTAAGACTCAGTAGGACGGTTTGATGCTGACGGATAGCGTCACTCCAGACTGACAAATGATATTCCGCCTGTGCGCTCGTAACAGCTGAGCCCTCCTGCAGCTGCAGCTCGTTACATCAACTTCAAATCATTTCACTTTTGGATTTCTCCTCCGAAGCTCGTTTAGGGACGACTGTATCCAGTGTGTGACCATGATCGGTGTTAACAGCCTGCACTCCGCGGGGCGCCTACGCTCTCGCTCCCTCTGCACTGTGCGCTACGGAAGAGACTTTCGAATGATGGACCCTTTCCGGTACCCCAGGACCCCGCGCTCGCGCTCCTTGAAACCTCTCGTATTCCCGGATCTCCTAGGCAAAGCTCAGGATGGTCAGAACCATCCACAGGCCAGGAAGAGAAGAAAGGTATGACAGCCTGCTTTTAAGAAAGCACATAGCATAGGTCCGCATGTTACATTTTTTAGCCTACTTTTTCCATGTAAGTTTATTCTTTGGTCATATGCCTATCATTTAGGCCAGTTGTGGGTATGCAATATATGTACGGCCTCTTTAAGTACTGAACCTTATCAGAAAACCAGTCTGAAGAATACATGTTTGCTAGGGATGCTAAAATATTAGTTAATTGGTAAATTGACCTAATAATGCACAATATATTTTCTGACAACCCAAAACTTTTAAAAATGTAGTAAACCCATTGCAACGCCAAGGACCAAACTGTGAAATAAAGTCAAACAGAACTAATAAATGTTAATTGGAAGATTGCGGCCAAGCTAATTGTGGCATTAATCCTTTACTACTGACCCCATTTTGTTCAGTTAATTTCATTGCCATCCACTTCACAAATGTTGGATGGAAACCAATTAATATTAATGAGCAAATCCTTTTAGGTATCAAAGTTGTTACAAGTTTGAGCAACAACATGCATTTTACTTCCATTGACATTTTGCTGGGAGTGGCCCCGCAGAGCCTCTACAATAAAAACATAACATTGTGTAAGGCCACCGTTCAGTCCAAGGCTGAGCAGATGACGTTGATGAGGCAGAAGACGAGCCAATGAACAGATTCTCAGTGTCTGGCTTAGGGAGGATTTCTGACGGTTGTAGATGGATTCAGGACACAAACTAAATATTTAAGAATAACATTTGTTATTTGACCAATCTGAGCATGTTTTCTTTGCATGTATGCAGAGTTGGATTGAAGTTGTTTTGACAGAGCTTTTGACTAATTTTATTTCTGTGAATATTTCATCTTTATTAGTTTATTGCTAGAGTTGCAGTTTCCCTCTCACTTAAGATTGGGCTGACTAATGCTCTTTTCTGGAAGTACAGCCACCAATATATTTAAAAATCTACTATAGGTTTACTTGAGTGCATGACCTGCATGGGGACAACAGGGTGACCTCATTCTGAAGGAGCGCTTACAAAATAAGGTAATGTTATGGAGAAAATGTGAAGATTTACCAAAGATTGTATAATGGCAATAAGTATAATTACAATTTAAACTGAAGAGATTATGTGAGTAACTGAGTTAGAGAGAAGTCAATTGAATTACTTCATCACAGCTGCATCGTGCACATAGGCCTTCAAGTAATGTCTGCGTATTACGATGGAAAGAGTAAGTAACTCTGATGTTTTGTTTTTAGGTCTGATCCCATTGCAATATATATTTAAATGTTATATGATGAAGATATATGACAGAATTATTAAAAATAGTTTAAACTGAACTGAACCGAAAATTGCAGTTAATGGGAATTGGAAAAAAATGTTAAATTAGGCATAACTTTGGACATATATCCCAGCTTAGAGATAGAGGTGCCTGCAATGCATATCCATTACTGATATATCAGGGGAGTATTTCCAGCTCATGGGGCTGTACTAAAGATGAAGATGGTGATTCTGAGGTGGCTGAGGATGCTGCTGCAGATGACATAGAGTGAAGCAGGTTTTTGGTCGTTTTGACTGCTTTGGTTTGATTATTGTCTACCTATGGTCCCCCAAAACATTTTTCTAACAAGTCTGTATATCTCCTTGATAATCTTTATTACCTCTTGAGATTTTTATAATAGTAATAAAAATCCATAGTATAGAATTTGGTTGGTTTCAGACTGGAGTATTTGACACTTTCAGTCATAGTAGGGCCACATACTGTATCTGTCCATAAGGAAAGCAGCAGTGATGGAGTGAATGACACACAGCCCTTGAGCGTCCTCTCCATCACCTCCGCTGTCACAGCTGTCCATCCATCTATGTCTCCCCAATACTACACAACTCTGATGCCATGCTGTCTCCACTCTCCTCTCTTTCCTCCTCTCTCTCTCTCCCCCAGTTCTTCTCTTTTTTGCCTTTCTATTCTGCTCTTCTCTTTACTTTCTCCTCTCCTTAAAATCTCCTCACCCCATCTCCCTTCCCCTCTCTCCTCCTCTCATTTCTGTCCCCTTTTCCTCTCCTCCTATCTCCTGACACCTTTCCTTTCCCTCTTTAACCCGTCTCTCCCCTTTCTCCTCTTTCCTCCCTTCTCTACTTTCTCCCCTCCTTTTGTCTTCTAACCCTCCCACATCTCTCTACCCCTCTCCTTTCACCTCTCCTCTCTGCCCCTCTTTGCATTCTTTTCTCTCTTCTGCCCCCACCATGCACCACCGATCACCTCTCTCCTCCTCCCCATCCTTCTTACACTCCTGCTTGCCCTCCTCTCCCCCTCTCCTCCCCTCTCACTGTCCTCATGTCCCTATCACTGCAGATCGGCTGTGAAAGTGCTACCACACCATCACATTCAGTCTCTAATGTCACTCTGCAGCCCACAAGTGTCTAAAGGTCTCGATTGTCACAGGTTTATAACACCAAATGTGCACTGTTCCCTGAGTTTTTCAATGACATTTTCTTTTTAAAAAATCTGCCGTGCTGTGCAAAAGTTTTAGGCAGGTGTGTCAAACTTACAGTGTGGATCCAGATTATTTTTGATCCAGGACTGTGCTATTTTGAGATATGGGCCAAGTTACTTCAAGAACAAAATCATTATTTTTCAATTATTTTGTCATTATAAGATTGAAAGCACACCTATTATGCAAAATTTTCTTTTCAGAGTTTTTAACTATGCTATAGTTGTTTCTTCCAGAATTGTTTTTGGAGTGATTCGTGTATGTTTGAGGAATCTTTAATCGCTTATTTTCAAGACTCAACATTACCGATCAAACCCCATTTTCACTGCCACCGGTATATACCCACTGCTCTGTACTTTGTTCTTCACTTTTATTTTCTTAATTGATGATACACATGTGATTCAGCAGTGTTGCGTGGTCATTTTGGTACAAATCAAACCAAATCTGCTATTTGATGGTGTGATCTGCACCTATCTGTAGGAGGGGCTGAAAGGTACACGGCTCTTTGTTGTGATGAGGTTTGCGGTGACGTCAGCTCCCATTGGGCAACGCAATTATCTCATACTGAAGTCAATGGACTTGTTTCTTTTATTAAGTCATTTTAGATGAATATTGTGATTTAAAATGTGCAAATTATAACATAATGATCCGCGGGTGCCATAGATTGTAACTAACAGAGCACAATATGTCTTCTTTAAGGTTAATTGCGAATTTATCCTTAAACAATTGGAGCTATTATATAAGTTAAATATAAATATTTTCTTGCTTTTATAGAAACTACTATTGCTTTGTATTGAAAATTACATCATATATAGTACCCAAAAGTGTGCTATGTATTATGTGTGCTTCTATTTTTTATTATAATTATTTTGTACACTGATACTTATTTTCTCACTGCAGTTTGTCCCACTCTGAAAAAACAAAACTTTACAAAGCAGATAGTGTGGTAATAATAAATCCCAAAGAGTGTAAACATTTCTACAGTCTAATTATTCACGATGTGCTCCAGATTTTCAGTGAACCCAATAAACAAAAGACAATTAGGCTATTTCTTAATTTTTTTGAAACGTAATCCCATTTTTCTCAATGAAAACATCTCAAGTTGTAAGTTAATGGTGCCCTATGTGGATCAGTAAGTCGATGTTGCGGTTTAAATTATTTATTGATCTCCACATCTGTCCATTGACGTTCAGTGGGTCGCAGGATAACAGGTTTCTAACTGAAGGACTAGAGTGACTGATTGATGGAAGGGGCTTCTGTAAAGAAAATTATTCAACTTGAAGCAACTGGGAGTACATACAATGACATTAAAGAGTTTACTAGACCAAAACAGGACTAGAAGGTGCTATATAGAACCAGAAACTTAAAGACCTATATTAATTTGCAAACTGTTAAATATAATCCTTATTGCAACACTAGTAGACAGTGGCAATGTTTACATACACAACAACAATTTGATTATTATCAGATTTCTGCTATCCGATGATTGAAATGCCATGTAAACAAACAGTTAGATCAGACGAAATCTGATTACTTTCCGATTGTTCACACCTGGTTTTGACAGGTACATTTATGACTGGCAAACTATTGTTGCAGAGATGAAAGAGAAGATTTTAAGAGTTATTTTAAAATTCCTTGTACTTCGTCTTCTAAACAGTTACTCCAGTTACACCAAAAATCAGATCTAATTATTGGGTTATCTCATTATGCTGTGGTTGTCATATTTTTATTGGCCATGTAAATACACCTAATGACAAACATCTAACAACAAACTGTATTTATGAAAGTTTAAATTCCCAGAACATTTTTATTGTTGTTAAAGTGTACATTAGCATTAATCTTCAAATTTTAAAGAAAACCTATTGTGCTTGTGTCTGCTAGTTATAATCTATCACACCCATGGGTCGTTATATTTTGCATTTTAAATCGCAATATTCATCTAAATCAATTTAATAAAAGAAACAAGTCTATTGATTTCCACATTAGAAAACTGCAGTGCCCAATGGGAGCTGACATTGCCATAAACGTCATTACAACAAAGAGCTGTGGAGCTGTTGGCCCCTCTTAGTCAATTTTGCATAATAGGTCTGCTTTAACTCAAATAATTATAAAATTTAAAAAAATCTAGATGAAACTAAGTAACATTTTTAATCATTTTAAAAGTGCAATAATTAATGTTACTAAAAACTAATCTGTGAACCTCAAAACCTCAAATGACCCACTTGTCTTGTTACATTATCCCTCAGCATCTCTTGAAATCTCACAATTGTTTTTTTTTGGTCCTTTGTAGGCATTGTACAACTCCATCAAGAACCAGAAGCTCCAATGGACGCTGTAAGTTCTTTAACATTGACTCTGCTTTGTGCACTTGTGCCATTTTGGTAGCCTAGCCTTGCCTCTGTGTGCTAATTGTTGCTTTTACTTGTCCATAAATAGCCACACACACACACGCACGCACACAAGGACACATGCTTCCATTGTCCTGAAGGGTAAAAGAAAAAAGAGGATACAAGGGGATATTGATTAAGTTGTTAGCTTCCTCATTAATGACGTGAGCGTTGTCTGGCATGTGAAGGAAACATTAGTGTGTCAAGGGTTGCTATTCTCGCGCACCACATCCAGAGTGTGCCTCCGAGATGCCAATTAAGTCACTCGTGTTTCCAAGCCTCTGTTTCTATGGTGACGGCACCATGGATACGACTCCATGACTACCGCATCACTCTCCTCTCCATCCCGTGTGCTACTCTAAATAAATAAACTTTAAAGATATATAAGTTATGAGTTACTTTATAGATGCAAAAACAAGTAAAAGGGTGAATAAAACTAAACTAAAACTAAATAGTAAATGAAATACTGTGAAAGAAGCTGAAATGATAAAAGAGTATGCGAAAGTGTGGCTAGACTATTTAACCAAGGCTTTACTAAATCATTTAAGAAGTCTGTAATGCTTTCACTTAGAAATAGTGAAGTTATATAGACTAATATGCATTTATTTGAATATTTATAGCTTTTATCACTATAGTTTGCAATTTTCAATCAATTGGCTGTTAATATAATTTCAATTTTTATTTCTGTATTGTAACTAACTGTTGCATTTCAGTTTTTGCCATTATGTCAAATACTGTTTATAGCAGTGTCCCCTCTGTGCTTCAGAATATCCTGCACTCGCACAGTAATGATTATAGAACAAAAGTTGCCAGCAACAATACATAATGTACAATGAAAGAGGGAAAGCTTGGTCCATTTACCTGTGTGTCCTATACAAAGTCGCCCACTGCCTTTCCAAAAATATCTTCCACCCAGAGCAGGAATAAAAGTGGACAGAGGTGGAGATCCACTGAGAAGCTAGACATACAGACAGCTATTTCAATACCCTATAGGCCAGGCAGGGATAAACTGTTGTCCACTCAAGCATTTAAATACATTCTTAGTGAGTTCCTTTGCTTTGAAAAAAATCAAAACTAATTTGGAAAAGTACAATGACACTTTTTGTCAGTGAATCCATTTCGCACCCTTGCTGGCTTAGCTAAAGAATGATAATTTATTTCACCCATTGACTGCATCTCAAAGCCAGCATTTCCTGTGATAGCTGAGTCCCTATCTTGTAAATACACATTTGTTTGCGTTGCATACAGGCTATATATAGTTTATTTACTCTTGAATGTGAGGATGATGTGCGATTTTAAGCTACAGAAACATTGCAAGTATGAAAGCTGGCATTGCTTATAACAGGTGTGCTTTTGTGTGGGCGTGCTGTGAGTTTTTGCGCTGATAAACAAAAAAATTAAAAATCCAGAAAAAAAAACAAAAAAGCAAAACAAAACATAGCAATGGCCGCTACTTCACACCCCCACAGAGAAATACACGCATATGGACATTCGCAGCAGTGCATTTGGAGGCCCCCACATGTACTCATCTCCAATAGGATACACTGTATATTTACACATCCTGGTTTGGAGGCGTGGGCTGGAGCAGAAGGTACAAGGGAGAGAGAGCGGGTGGGTTAAGGGGGATGCAACAAGTTAGACATCATTTTGCTAAACTGGAAGCAAAACACAAACAACTGTAAATGTCTTATTATTATGATGATGGTTGTGCTGATACCCAGAAAAACAGCTAGCCCCATCCACTAATCCCCTCATAATATTGTACAGTAGGGAGCACAGCGGGAAGACCGTGTGCCAGTTATTGCATCATAATACATTCATCAATATTTGCAAAAGCGAGACATCAACCATTTCAAATAATGATGCTTTTTCTTTTTTTTTTTTACCTTGGTTAACCATATTAAAGGTGTATGAATGAGGTACCCTATGGCTAAGAGTGTGGGGGGCACATATCAAAGTTGCACAAATAGATCCCTGCTTGCTTGTATTCCTCATGACACCTTCTCTTGCATACTTCCTTTCTCGTATTTTGTTGTTAGCACTATTTTTTTTTTCTTTTTTTGTTCTTTCGTCTCCCTCCATCCCCCCTCTTCTTCTCCTCCACTTGTTTCTGTGTAGAATGGGACCCAGTTACCAGGCAACAGGCTGCGTGCTCATTGGTGCAGCCTCTCTTTCTCTTTCTCTCTCTCGGCTCCTGCATGGGGTTAACTGCTGTTATGTTACTGTTGGTTACTCATAGTGTGGTCTCCAGGGAGGGGGGCTCAGGCATACAGCCATTTTGGCTATTTTCGGGCTGAACTTTTGCAATAGCGGGTGATGTAACAAGTGGAATTGCCATTTTACTTTATTTGGTTTTGTTTAAAATATTGCCCCGTAATAATAGGTCTAATACTTCTAAAAACTAAAAGCAATAAAATGTGATATACAGTCATAACAAAAGCATATCTGTGATTAGACTGTATATATAAATGATCATAGCTAACTAGTTATGCTAGTCGCCGCGTTCCAAATAGGAAGTGAGCATGGGCGTGTTACCAGCTCCATCAACTCCAATTCACTTTACAATGAAAACCTATCGCCTCTCTCTCTGTAACTGCTGCTGTGCGGCTCCCCATTTTGGCCTTAAAATGTTCGTATTAACCCGCTCTACATGATCCTGGCATTTTTATTTTGTTATTGTGTCCGTAAATGAAGTTATGAACATTAATAACAGACAAATTAGGTGCCTTCTTTCCCCAAGATCACTCCCACTTGCATTAGCAACAAGTTTGATTGACAGTATTGCTAAGCACCCACTCCCTGCTAAATCAGCGGTGCGAGCGGGAATGGCCGTTACCTTCAACAGCCTCATTTTGGATTGGCTCTTTCATTGCTATGATATTCGCCATCAGAATTCCAAACATGGTACTTGACTCTAAATTCGCACTTGTAACCATTAGCCTTGATGAGCTTCATTTGACTGGAGCCATCACACTCCCTTAGTCCACTTCTTTATATAGTCTGTGGTGATGTAAAAAAGAGCAATTGTCTTAACAAGACATTGTCCATGGTATGCTAAGCTAATGTGCATAGTTGCTGCCTGTCTGGTTTATAATAGGACTTTTTCCATGCACTCATGTACCAAGGACACTTCCACTTTGGTCTTTGTTGACATTTCTTTGTGGACAGCTCCATCTCTCACCTGCATCATCAGATGCTGTACTACTCCTACCACACTACTACCACAATATGTAGAGTGTTCATGCTTCTGAGTCCCGTACTCCCTTCTCTCTTTGCAACTCAACCCAAAATCAAACTAGTACTAACCCACAACAATCATCACCCCAGTGGTTCTACAACATGTCTAAACCATGAGCATTTGAAACCCTATATTAAACTAAATACTGTGAAACTAGCTGAAATTATATATTAACATTTTTGACAGAGCACAAAAATGGAAAGCAGTTAATCAAAATTCTCATTTAAAAACATGGCTCCTTGACGTTTTCTAATGAGTGGTATGTGCCCTGCAGGAGATTATCTGCATTGAGAAATTATGCTTAGCAAACACTTTTGGAGAGTGCTTGAGTTTGACTTGTTCGGGCCGTGAGGAGGAAGTGCCAGAGCCCCCTGGGTAAAGATGGCCCTATTACACTCACCTCAAATCCTCAAATCAGGTTAAGAGTGTCATTCTGCTGCTGTGGTACTTTTTGATCAAGTCCTGGACAGGAACAAAAACTTAAAGGGAGTATGGATGCAGCTTTGAGTGCACTAGTCTGGCACCCCCCTTGATATCCCTACTTTGTAAATATGTAGTTATTTCAAAGTTGAAATAACTACACAGCTGTTCTCAGTAAAGTTTGTCATGATGGGTGTCAGCCAGTGATGTACAGTAAGGAAGATGGTCCTTCTAGTTCAATACTTTGGTTTGAGTTGATTGAATGTAATAATAGGGCCAAAAATACACAGTTGAATTATAAAAAAAATAAAAACAATTTAAATGGGACATATTATGCAAAATCAATTTTAATGAGCCTTTTAACCATGTTTTCCTCACCATAAACTCACTAAAAGTTGTATTTTTACTGGTTCATGCATGTTAGAGTGCTCTTATATCGTCCTGCCTTTGCATGTTGAGAGTTTTGAAAATTTCATTTTTTTCGTTTTCATTTACTCCCTATTCCAGCCTACTGCATTATACTTACTTGCCATGTCATGTAGCCATTTTTCAACTTTTCATCTTTTTTTATCTACATTTCATTGCCATTAATTTTACGCTCTTAAGGAATCACTTAACCCAATTACTTTGATTGCACAGCAAGTCCCAATTACTCAAGTGAAACCAATTCCTGCTTATATTCAGTCAAGTAAAAAAATCTCATCTTTTACCCCAATATCTATCAGCTTACACACAGCTACAGCAAACACAATGTCATTACAGTAAATGCTTTTTTCTGATACCACAGAGTTGTAAATATTGTGCTCTCCCAAAGTTGGTCCGACCCGCTGGTATTACTCATGTGTACTGTATGAAGTTTTCGGTGTGAAGTCCTCTTGTGGACCTCTTGTGCTGTAGTTGAGTGCGAGCAAATGGACAGGATGAGCACTGATGATGATGTGTTTGGTGCGTCGCTAACGAGACGTGACACACAAGTGCTAATCTCCCGCCGAATCTGTGCCTTTGTCTCCATAGCGACGAGGAGGAGCTGCGAAAGTCGTTTTCGGAGCTCGGGGACAGTCTGTGTGAGTCGGATGTCTCCAGGCCCATACGCCGGGTGGACAGCAGCGGGAAGCCCCTGGAGGACGGGACACAGCCCTCCGGATCGCTGCTGTACAAGAACGGCTTCCTGGTCCGCAAAGTGCACGCTGATTCAGATGGAAAGAGAAGTACGAACTGTTTTCAGGTTTTAGATTCTGAATGTTTTCAGAAATTCACAAATTTACAAACTAGAAACATACTTCTGCAATAGTGCAACATTAAACAGTGAATAATAATAGTATTATTTAAACCATGATAAAACAGCATGCATAAATGTAACACTCTCAGATGGGAAGGGGGGCAGTGACCAAGCAACATTACAAACTTTCTGAATGCCAGCCAAATTAATCTGATGTAAACAGCCAGACATAATATAATCATAAGAATATTTTTTATTTCTTCATACCCTATAGATTATACTGTATTTTCATTAACGAGTATTCAGTAAAAGAAAAATTTGCAAATCTTACTTTATCAGAAATTAGAGACCTTAAAAAATGTAACGATGACCAGTTTGTTTTTGTTGACAGCTCCAAGAGGAAAAAGAGGCTGGAAGACTTTTTATGCCATCTTAAAAGGGCTAATCCTCTACCTGCAAAAAGTAAGTGTATAATGAAATACATTGGCATATTTGTAAAGTACTAATGCTATGATATACTGTAAACCACAAATCACTTTTTCACCAATTTTTCTCTACTCATTTTGCTAAGAATAGGCAGAGAGATACCCCCATTCTGTTTAATTACATTTTAATCCTTGTTACCCCAGGAAATAACAATTTTGTTGACCCACCACATTTAGAGCTATTATAAAATAAAAAGCCAATCATAGTCAAAGCTATTATGTTATTATGTGTTTCAGGGGGAGTACAGGCCTGATAAGCAGCTCTCTGATGAGGACCTTAAAAATGCAGTGTCCATCCATCACTCTTTGGCCATGAAGGCTTCAGACTACAGCAAAAGACCCAATGTCTTCTACCTCCGCACCGCAGACTGGAGGGTCTATCTCTTCCAAGCACCGTAAGTGAATCCACACTTAAATTATATATATTCCCAATTACCCAGGAAAAAAAGGAGTCTGACATCTGCAGCAGACTGTGAAAAGTACATCAAGGGGAAAAATCCTTTATCACATGAAGCAGCAATGAACCCTTGTCCCAAAGTGACACTGCAAGGTGACTGTTCCAGCAGAGTGTGTCCTTAGGCCCCGTCTGTGTGTGAGAGCATGATCATGTAACACAATTTGTACTGCTCCTGTCATACACAGAGCACAAGCCGACCACATAAATAAACATGATGTTCATATGTGAACATGCTTAGTACATGTTCTGATATGTCTGTATGACTCTATGTCTGCAGTAGAAAATGACATGACACAAAAGTGGCCACATGTTCAGGCCTCAGGAGGACACTCACTCTGCTCTAGTTGCAGCTTGCATTTGTCCCACATACTGTACCCCTCTCCTCCCGCCTCTCTCTCTCTCTCTTTTCTCCCTCTCTCTTGGGATTGAAGCAGGGTTCTTTGGTTCACACTAATATTTCTCATGGACCCCTAATGGTTTTGTTGTTTAAAACTGTCCATTTCTCCTCTGCATTAATTGGTTTCAAAATAATTCCTTTGTCAACAGTGAGGCTGTGCTCTCCGATAATTATCCCTTTGATGTAAAGGGCTGATGTATGCACAGGCTACATGGAGCTAACTGATAAGAGGGTTTGTTTGCTAACTTGTTTTGTGCTGTTTGTGTGTGGGCGTGTGCAGAAACGCAGAACAGATGCAGTCCTGGATCACTCGGATCAACACAGTGGCGGCCATGTTCTCGTCTCCTCCATTCCCTGCGGCCATCGGCTCCCAGAAGAAGTTCAGCCGCCCCCTGCTGCCCGGGACCATGTCCAGACAGACCGAGGTACAGAAGTGTACCTAAAGTGTACCTTACTTTCCCTTCAGTAAAGACTGAAGGGAAAGTAATCACAAACTATTGATATCCACTGCACAACTACTTAAGGCTGGCACGTGCTTCATCAAAGAGTTCTTATAATTAAATATTCATAACAAAGCACTGCGCCTAACACCTCTGCAATACATAACTATTGGCAGCTGTGCTACGGCCTTTGCATATTTTATTACTCATCTAATTGTTTGGAAGTTTGAAATGCCAATGAGTTCAAAACAGCCATTATTTTAAATAATAAATACTACATTTATTGTAGTGTCATTTGAGTCCTATTCACACATAAAGGATACATATCACTAAAACATTACTGTTGTGAGTTTGACTAATGAAACTAATTATTATAACAAATGCAATAATGACCTTAATGGCTGCTGTTGTTATTTTATTCAGGAGGAGCAGGTCCGCTCCCATGAGGCCAGATTTCGGGCCGTCTCCACTGAACTGGCCGAGGTGCGCTCTTGTCCCCCTCCAGACCGAAAGGTCAAAGGTCGGGAGCTCGACGAGTATCGCCAAAGAGATGAATATCTGGAGTTTGAGGTAAGCTTACATCCAGCACTTTGTTCTTAGTTTTACACATTTATATGATCATTATTATTATATTTACCTGTACTTTAGAAAACCCGATATGGAACCTATATCATGCTGTTGAGGGCCAAACTTCGCACCGGTGAGGAAGACTTGTCTGTGTTCGAGTCCCTGATACTGGAGGAGAATGGCCTGCAGAGGGCGCACTCCAGCCCCACACTCGGGGACAGCAGCCTGGCCTCTCAGGCCAGCAGTGCCAAGGACGGTCCCAACAGCAGCAAGGCGTCCTGCTGCAGTGCAAAGCCACGCCAGGAGGCCCAGAGACACAGCTACAGACAAGCCGTGAAGAAGTGAGGGGCCCACACAGCACAGCATGCTGTGTCAGGCCGCTCCTGCACAGGCTTTATTTAACCATAAAGTCTCCGAGCTCTGCTTGAAGGGGGGCCGGGTGGACCCTAACACTGATGCCCTACCCGGCACCCCACCCTCCTGTAGAGGAGCCTGACAGTGGCTGTCCAGAGGCGGAGACAGAGGAACAGGAGAGGCATCATGGTGCTTATAGAGTGGACCAGGCACCAACAGGGAACTACATCTGACATCTTTGCTTCTCTCCAGCCTAACCCTCTCATCGCTGTTGCCAAGTTTTCTCCTTTTCACCTTTTTCTTGATCTTTCACTCAGTTTTGGGACCAAATATGTTTACACATAAAGAGCGTTATATTTTAGACAACTGATTGTTTGAATTGCCACCACTGCTCTGATTTGAAGTGCTGTTTTAGAGTCTAGACTCATGAGTTTCACTGGAGCTACGACATTCCAGCTCCACATCCTCATGGTGTGTTCACATTCCACAGAAGAGTGGGACATTTCAGCATTTCACTCTCTGTCACTGAAGAGGAACGATGTTACTGAAGACTTTATTATGGTGATGCCCTGGTGGCCAGTTAGATGTGTTTTACTCACATCTCGACCAGATAGGCTCCAGTTTTGCTCTACTTGAAAAGACAATCTACCAGTTGCTTTAGCTTGCGTCCTGTGGTGTGCTACTGTTCTTTCTTCTTCTTGGCCGAATGTTGTTTTCTCCTGTGATTCGCATGCCTGCATCCAGCTCCACAATTTTTAGGGCTTTTACGTCTTTGAGGGCGAACACTGAACGCAGCAAACGTCTTTTTTCTTCATTTTGGTGCCATACCCCCTGTGTGTGACCACCTCTACACTCACCGCGCAGACCCTGAATGTCTCTGATATTTTTTACTGTCATATGTTAATGTTGAACCTTCTCCTCCTGTGTAATGTATGTCATGTGTAAGTTGAGATGCTATTGACAATGTAACAGGAAATGTGTAATATTATTTGTAAACATCTGGGATATGTTTGTATATAATGCACCCTCTGCTGTATGCGTGCAGTATAATGTAGGATATATACCAGTATATATTTACAATATAGTCAACACAATATTGTGAAAATTATTTAGGTACAACACATTGTACTCAGAGTCTCAGAAGCACTAAACAATAATCCTATTTTTGTTATTTTTTTGGAAAGTAAGTAACACAGCAACAGCACAATGAGTATTATAACAATGCCAATTTATCAGAGATTAGTAACTTCAGATGGTGTTTGTGAAGTGAATAAGCCTTGCATTAGGAAAAACTAAACGTCTGCTTTAGGATTAGGAATAGTATGGGAAATACTCCAAAGAAGGTGCTTAGTAGAAAAAACAAAGGCATGACTTCTAATAAAACATTCTATTAGATAAATAAAGTTGGACAGAGGAACAGATCGTATGATGCATATGGATCATATTGGTAGCCATTCACACCTCATAACAGTTTATTTATTGAAGTATAGCCATTTTTAACTCAGGCTTTAAAAATTACACTCGGAGCAGCTGCAGTGCTAGTTTTTACCAGCAGGGAGCGCTGTGAACGCTCAGTTGTATTGTAACTCAGCCATAATCACTCCTGCTGCACTTGCAGTGAATATGCATGGCATCTCCCACCCAGTCCATGATCTGCAGGGCTATGAGATCAAACCAATGTACATGAAGCTTTGTGAGTGTCTGTCTGCTGTGGCACAGTCTGACCCAGTCTCATGTCAGTGCATTTTATTTACACATTTATCTGTTTTCTACAAATACTAAATGAAAACTCACTCCATTCTGTTCTGATTTTTAGTAACCAAATTTTATTTTCTAAACGTCAGTTTGTTCTTTTTTTATTTAAGTTATTGTGCACTTTATGCTCGTTTTTCAGTGTTTAGTTGGTCAAGTCTACATGGTTGAGTTCTTAACATTTAGGATGGCACACGGCTTTTCATTTAGGCCAATTTTTATTATGGAAATTAAGAAAACTGCTAAGAGGTGCTTTGTGTCAAGTCAAGTGCCATGTCTAGTTTATTCTCCTATTCCATTCAAACTAAATGGTAAATGGTCACATTTTTCTATAGTGCTTTTCTACCTTCAAGGCACTCAAAGCGCTTTACAACAAGAAACCACTCACCCAGTCACACACACGTTCACACACCAGTGTACGCAGACACTGAGGGCAAGGTGGGTTAAGTGTCTTGCCCAAGGACACAACGACAGCCTTCATCCTTGTGAGTTAGAATCGCACCGCCAACCTATGGATCAGTGGATCTGACTGCTCAACCAATGATGTTTATGTCGCCCCAGTAGCTCATTACTCGCTAATGAGAACTTGCTGTAGTTTTGTTTTAGCCTGTGGTAATCTATAATGCACATTCATAGATTATTTAAAAGTCAATCAATTTCAGTAGTTCAGTTTAATGTTGAACTCATGCACACTGTTAAACAGTATTATTTCAGATATGACCATCTCAATAATTGATTAATCATGTCTTAAGTAATGTTGCACACATAAATTGCACTACTGAAATAAATTGCCTTTTTGAATAAAAGATAAAATGGAGGCCTGTGCAACCATATTAGGCCTTAATTTAAGTATCAGGTTTTAACTTCAATTCAAATCCAAAATTTGTACTTCATTGTAGTTTTTACGAGCACTTTTTTACCCTTTTCCACACCTTTCTGTTGTCATCTCACCATTGCACTGGTCAACATTGGCTGTATTATTTTTGTTGATTTGTCTGCCTGTGCCAACTTCCATCTTTGAATGTGACATGTAAATAAAGCATGAGATATTAAGGCCTGCTTTTATTTATATTAAAGAGTATTCAAATGAAGGGTTTAGAGTAGGTAAACATGAGCTCACGTCTTCTTTTTGTCAATGTGAATGGAGATTATGACTGTATTTGGAGCTGTTGTATGCTGTGCTTTGGGGAAATCTTTTACATGTAAAGGTCTGGCTCCATCTCAGTGTTTTAAATGATAATGTTCATTTGATGCTACATACAGCAAGCTACATGTGTCACTGCCTTGTTTAAAACACACCAAGGAAATATTGTATGTGAACCTCCTTTAGGAGACAGAGATGCTGAAAATAAACATGAATTGAAAGGTTACTCTGTGTCAAAAATGATTCTCTTCTGTATTCAGTAAAATTAGCCCAATTATTCTTGTGTGGAATTTGAAGCACAAATGCCTTTGTTCTAGATCAAAATCAGTTGCATATTATGCAATACTAATCAATATACCATCACACCACAAAAAAACTTGACACCAAGAGTTTTTGAGTTTCAAACTATAAAATATTCAATATACGTCAACGAAATTTAGTGCATTAGAGACAAGGCCTGTATATTTTAATACTAAAAAATTGTGTATGATTGGTGCAAAATAATAAAAAAATAACGTTCCTTCATTACTATAATAATAATAATAATAATAATAATTATTATTATTATTATTATTATTATTATTATTATTATTATTATTGTTATTATTATTATTATTATTATTATTATTATTATTATTATTATTATTATTATTATTATTATTAGTATTAGTATTAGTATTATTTATTACAAAATGATATAATACATAGGGCATATAACACTAAAATGCAACATAATAAAATATGTACTCAACAAGTAGACAATCGAATTCAGACAATGGTTAAAAATAAGTACATGAACGTAAATAAATTAAAATAAATACTAAAATAATAATATTTTTTTTAAAAGAACAGAAAAATAAACTTTCCTCTTGCACAGCCCGGTTTGGTGGTGATGTCACACCGGAAGTACACTTCTGACGGCGCTGCACTGACCTGAAAACAACACGGGACCGACACAAACCATCACACCGACAAACCACCACGGACTACGGCTCATGACATCTGCGTAGAGGCACGGCGTGAGTCAAAAACCTCTTTAATCTGGTGCTTATCCAGTTCAACTTATCCAAAATACAAGGACAATAATAGTGGATCTGCTACAACAAAGCTAGTGGCGGGAGCTGTCTATTTCCTGGGTCACACACAGACAAGAGACGTAAAGACGCAAAGCTATTTTTTTTTTTTTTTTTATAACGTGCTACCTTTGTTTAAATAGTGCAATACGGGTTTATTTGTATTTATTCCTTCTAAAATGGTTATTTAGCCTCTAGTTTGCTATAGAGGTCAGGATTTGAAGAGGGTCTGGCTAGGCTTCTTTGCTACTGGTCGTGTGATCACTAATTCGAAAGTGAAAGCTCGTGGATCTCTTTATCCACACATTTCGTTGTTGGTCATTTATTTCTGTGTTTGTATTTTGTTTTAGCTTTTGTCTGAACAATGGAGAAACCTCCCTTTAGGCAAAACCAATGCTGCGGTGACTGGGAACTCAAGGAAAGGCTTGGCATGGGAGGGTTTGCTCATGTATACCTCTATCAGCATGTTGTAAGTGCATAAATACAATTTCAGCTCTACTAGTATGCTGTTTCTCTTATTACATGACCATTGTTAAGTATATGCTGCTGCATAAAGGAAATGCTTCTAGGTGTATATTCTGGTATTTATATGGGTGTGTGTCATTCTTACTAAGTTACTGTCTTCCTGGTTGACAGGTAACAAATGAAAAACTAGCTGTCAAAATGTGTCGTCTAGAGTTAACACCAAGGAATGGTGAGAGATGGGGACGAGAAATACAGATCATGAAAAAGTGGGTATACAATTTTTGTTTTTGTAATGTGTCGTGTCTTTGTGTACAATTTGACATACTGAAATGCTTAAAGTATGTACAAGTATGTGTTGTATATTCCATACAAAACATCATGTGTATCTTTTGTTTTTTTTGTGTAGTCTAGCTTGTGGACAAGATGTAGAGAATATGACCAAACAACAAACTCAACAATTAATATTACATTTTTTTATTAGGTGACTGATGTTTTGGTGGTATTTACTTTTGGTAACTGTATTCTTTTCATTCAGGTTAAATCATATAAATGTGGTGACAGCCCGGGACGTTCCTGAAGAAATTGCCCATATAGCCTTAAATGATCTTCCACTGCTGGCCATGGAGTACTGTTCAAGAGGAGACCTAAGAAAGGTGAGAACACTTTGGTTTCTCAGGAAAATGTGCCATATCAAATGTACTTTGGTGTCAAGGTCACGATAGAGTTGCGTTTTGCCGACCAACTGGGTTGGCACTATGCTATGTTATGATCTCTAGAAGGGTCCACGACCTGCTTGTGTCCATTGATATGTTATTACTTTGTATGAAATATTTCACAGTATAGCATTAAATGCCTCTATATTGGATTCATTCAGTTACAGGTTTTTATTACTATTCATTTTATTACTAAAACACTTGAGAAATATGCATTCTTTCTGTGAATCCTTACTTTGAGTGGAGTCCTTGACCCGGTGGCATCACTTGCTTATCTCCGTGATGATAGATAATAATGTGTAACATTCAATGCAAATCAATAACATCTCCATGGAAATAAGCAGGTGACAGAACCTCCGCCATCAAGTTATATAGTGCCCCTTTAAGGGAACTAGAAATGAATGCAAAAGTATTGGAATATATTTATTTGGAAAATTACAGAACTGTTGCCTCATATGTGCGGTTTTGTTTTGTGAGTGTGATGTCTTGTTCTTTGACAGGTGCTGAGCAAACCCGAAAACTGCTGTGGTTTAAAAGAAAGTGAAGTGCTTTCATTACTCAGTGATGTTGGTATGTTTCAGTCAACTCATTTAGTTACCATAATCAATAGGGGCCCAAATTATTCACAATAATTCCTGTTGTAGGGTCCGGCATCCAGTATCTCCATGAAAACAAGATTATACACAGAGACCTTAAACCTGAAAACATAGTTCTACAAGATATTAATGGAAAGGTAAATAATATACATATTAAGATAATTTAACTACATTTGTTTTAAAAATCATGTTGTTTTATGTTTGTGTATTTGTGTAGCTGGTTCATAAAATCATTGACCTGGGCTATGCAAAAGATTTGGACCAAGGCAGTCTTTGTACATCTTTTGTCGGCACTCTACAGTATCTGGTATCAGACTTATTATACAATGTAAATCCTGCAGTATTTAATATTTATTATCTAGAATTTTAAAGGAGACTGTTTTTCTAGGCCCCAGAACTTTTTGAAAATAAGCCATACACTGTTACTGTGGACTACTGGAGTTTTGGTACAATGGTTTTTGAATGTAGCTGTGGATTTCGTCCATTTTTTCATAATCTTCAACCTGTGCAGTGGTAAGTATCCTGCATTTTATTTACCCCACTGTTAAACATATTTTGGTTTGTCTGACTGTCTAATATACTTTTCATCAACAGGGTAAGCAAAGTGCGAAATAAAGGACCTAAAGATATCATGGCAGTGGAGGAACCAACTGGAGAAGTAAAGTTTTCCAAACACCTGCCAAACCCCAATAATCTTAGCAGGTGAGAAATATCTTTGACATCCTTTGACGATTTTTTTGTTGTCCTAATCTTAGTAGTTGTTGATATGTTTCCATCTTTCAATATAAATATTAAATGTCATTTTTCTCCCATTAAAGACCACTATTGGAGCCAATGGAGGAATTACTTCAGCTCATGTTAAAATGGGATCCTGTTCATAGAGGAGGCAAAGTCAACACGGAAAATAAAAAGCCACAGTGTTTTGAAGTCCTGGAGCAGATACTTAGTATGAAGGTAAGACTTTCACTGCAATCATACGATTGTAATGTTATGAATACCCACCCAGACTACTGCTGTGTTCACATATTTTTGAGTAGTCTTGACTCCTGCATGTCTTGAGTTTTTTGCCGTTTCTTACCCTTCTACCATAATGCTGATGCAAAGATGCCATAGTTAAAAGCCTGACTGATCCATGCCATTTATCAAATTCAAGTACAAAATTATCACTTTTCTTTTTTGTTTATGTCCTTCTGTTGGGTTCACTTTCAGCCAGAACAGATGTTTTATTGACAAAACACAGAAAAAAAAACTTGATTTTGGTGTTGGCAGCTTGTAACAATAGCTATCAACATGATAAAGTATCTGTATTTTTAACTTCTTCTGTCAGTGATCATGATTTTCTCCTTCATTGTTACATCTATTTTGTACATGACATTTTTAATGACATATCTTCCTCCTGGTCTCTCTGCAGGTGGTTCATATTCTCAACATGGTGACGGCGCAGGTCCATTCATTTCAGTTGACTCCCGACGAAACACTCTACAGTCTCCAGAAACGCATTGAGGCTGAGACCAAGATCGAAGTCGTGAATCAAGAGCTGCTTCAAGAGACTGGAGTGTCCCTTGATCCACGCAAACCAGCTGCCCAGTGTGTCCTAGATGGAGTGGTAAGAGACATTTATAGACAAGGGGTGGGCAATATCTTATGTTGTCAGTGTGTCCCTCAGTAATCTAGATATGTTCCATTGTGGTTGTCAACTGTACAAGGTTAAGACATTTCCAATCAGAAAACATTTTCATTTCTAATCCAGTCGAACATACTATATTTATATATCACATTTTATAAACATGCTCTATTTCATAGTGCTGCACAGATAAATAAAGACCATTTCTGTGCCCTCTGCTGGTAGGTGGTGGAATTTATCATAGAAGGAAGGAAAGAGGACAAGTACTTTACTGCCTTAAGGTTTCAGGGAGCCATGTTAACATTAAGATTTACAAGATTACAATTTTAGTTTTATGATTATTAGAAGAAACATCACATTTTTTGCAAATATACACGATTACTGACAGAATGAAGAAACATAAACTGAATTGAAATGACAGATTTTTGTTTCTAAAATTGTTTTTGTGTTCTTATACTTACTATATTTTGATTTAAATAATCAGAATGATCAATTAAACAGATAATCTCATTATTCCTAGTTGGCGTATTAAGAATGTATTGCCCTCCAGTATGATGGACAGTGTTATCATATGTTATCACAGAGTGTGATTCTTCACATAATGAGATTCTTCATTAATGTTATGTATTTTTCATCATACATTTAGAGGGGCTGGGATAGCTACATTGTCTACTTGTTTGACAAAAGCATGACCAAGTACATTGGCCCCCTCAGTGCCAGACAGCTGCCTGAAAAAGTCAACACTATTGGTGAGTTTGATCGATGTTCTGTGCAGTATATGCTAAAATGTAAATACTGTATGCTATTTTATATTGTATGTCTGCAGTTCAAGAACCCAAAACCCAAGTGTCATTAGTGGTGCTAAAGAAGATTTGGGGGCAGGCAGTTAGTTATATCTGTGGTCTAAAGGACGACTACAGCAGACTTTTCCAGGGACAGAGAGCTGCTATGTAAGTAAATATTTTTGGTTATTATGTTGCTCTGTCCTTCTAACCCCTGCCTATATTCCTCAGGTTAAGTCTTCTGAGGTACAACACAAACCTGACCAGGCACAAAAACGGCATGTTTGGATTTTCTCAGCAATTGAAAGCCAAACTCGACTTTTTTAAAATCAGTATTCAGTACGATCTGGAGAAGTACAGTGACCAGATGCACTATGGCATATGTAAGTTTTCACTTAATTTACCAACATATGGTTTAACTGAAGACATCATATAAAGATATGATCTTCTTCCCCAGCCTCTGAAAAGATGCTGAAGGCCTGGCAGGAAAATGAACAAAGAGCAGCTGCTTTTGCACAGGTGAAATTGGACAATTTCTAATAACTAGTATTAGCATTGTTTGACCATGTTTTGTCCTGCAGGTGGCAGAAGTCGGCCATTTAGACGATGAGATCATGGCTCTTCACTCTGAAATAGTGGAACTACAAAGAAGCCCCTACGCTCGTCGCCAAGGAGACAAGATCGGGCAGCTGTGAGTGGTTTCTGTATTTGTGAATGAATGTGTCTGTGGGCTATGACCGTTGCTGTACTGTGTATTTTATTATGTTGGTCTAGTCTCTGGCTCATAACAAATATGTTTTTTAAACAGCATTTGGTCACTATGTACATTTATTTAATTGCAGGGAAGACAAGGCAATCGAGCTTTACAAACAGCTGAAAATGAAATGCAAAAGTAAGCCTTTTGACTTTTTTATCTTTTATTTTTTTATTTTATTATTTGTAAGTAGTAAATGTTGTAATTTCTTTGTGTGTCATCAGTCCCTGAGTCAGATGTGAGCTCAGACAGCTCTGAGATGGTGAAGGCCATTATTCAGACGGTTCAAAACCAGGACAAGGTCCTCAAAGATCTGTACACACACCTCAGGTATGGCCCCATGCTGCTGGGAACCAAAGGCCAAACTTAATGTCTTTATAAAGTATTACCAGTTTATCCTCTACCGTTACAGTAAAATCCTGATCAGCAAACAGAAGATCATCGACTTGTTTCCACGGATCGAGAAAACGCTAGAAAACATCAAAGAAGCCGACAACACAGTGATGCAGATGCAGAACAATAGGCAGAGGGAGTTCTGGCATTTGTTGAAGATCGCATGTGTAAGCAATTGATTATTAAAGTAAAAAGTTAAACAAAATAATATATTTTATACCATTTCAGAAATACAGTACCGTACATTTCTATAGCTCTTTACAAACATGCACAGTCAGATGGACCCCAGCCTACTCATATTCACAGCACTAGGGTATTTGTAAGCAAGATGTAGCACATAAATTGAAATGTATGTACTGCACTGAGCAGAAGAATGGGAGAAGGCACCCAGATATCACTCATGTGTGCTGTTTGTTAAATCCTTAAGTCACTGAATTCCTGGTTGGCATTTTAATGAGCCATTATTTTCCTCAGTAAATCGCTGTATGTATAAATGCTTGATGTGCTGGTGTTGTCTTTCTGCCTCAGGCTCAGAACTCCTCGAGAAACTCAATCGCTGTGAGTCCAGAGTCATCCAACCTGCTGCAGGTGTCCCATTGGTCACCGGCACAGTCGGCCCAACCGGTCAGCTCGCCACACCCCCTCACCTCTCTGCCTGGACCCAACGACAGGTACACACACTATACACTGAGGGAAATTTTTAGTACTACAAGTACTGTACAAGACTATACTAGACAGGACAGGACGTATGCATTAATTTTAAGTCTTTTAACTGTGGTTTTAGCTGGTGTTTTTTTGTCTTTTGGGTTGCAAGAACAGGAATCATTATTTACAAAGATCTTTTGGTCAGGACTATGTAAAGCATATCGGCAACTTGGCTCTTCCATGTTGATGATGAAAAAACAGAAAATGGGTCATAGAGGACTTCATGATTTCTGCTATGCATTTGTAGCTTACAGTTCACTTATATTTTATATTGGCTATATTTATATGCCTATTTATTGATGTTTTACACAGATTTTTTGAAGGGTTCTGTGAATCAATGACTTAACGTGTGTCTGAATCAGTATCTTTTTGTGTTGCTCTTAGTGACGCAGCCCCACGCCTGCTCCAGGAGAACCAGAAGTACCTCAGTCAGCTGACCAGCCTCATGCAGGAAGCTGCTGACGATCAGGCCAAGAGTATAGTGGTGAGTCCTCTCATTTACATGTCATGGATTCAAGAATGTAAGACCAAGCCAAATGTAAAATCATAATTATTTATTTATTTTATTAATTTATTTATTTATGTATTTATTTTTTGGATTGTAGTGCTTACCTTCTACATTTGTAATATTTTTTCCTCTCCTTTTCAAGGACCAAGACTGGAGTTGGACAAAGTATGAAACATTAACGACAAAATTAAAAAAGCGAAATGCTTAAGACCCTTGGGTGTGTGGGTCCTGGCCTGTGCTCCAAGTAACACTAAGGACAAAAGCTGTTAACTCAGTGGATGGAGTCTTTGTACAGTTGGACTTTGGATTAACTCAGCCCTTGTCTCGAATCTAAAAAACAGATCTGATATAGACCTTGTTATGGTGTATCGTTGGGACTGTTTTAAAGGAGAAAACACTGAATCTTTGTAACATAAGCGGTTTCCACTACGTGTGTACATACAGTATCGCAATGTTTTTCCTTTTTTGAACAATTTTAATCCTCGCTCATGGTATGGATTAAGTAGATTGACTATTTACTGCTGTTGAACATTGAGCCACCTGTAGCACGTGTGGAAGTGAACACAACAGAAAAAGAACAGGGTCAGTGTGGGACAATCAGTTAAGCCCAAAATATACATAAAGTTATTGAATTATTGAGATTATTCTGGTTGAAAACAGCAAATCAAATGGCAAATGACTGGACAACATTGTGAGAGTTGTAAGATACTGTTTTAAAAGTATTGCCTTAGTTTTCATTTTTCACTCAATGCACTGCAGCTCTCCACTGAACCACATGGTGTCACACTTTTTAATAAAACGCAAAAGGCTATTATTGTTACTGGACTGAAATAATATCTTAATTTATTTCCTCTTCAGCTGTTGATCTTTTTGCATTTATAGGTGTGGGTTGGACCCTTTACTTTTTGCCCATTTTCGGCCTATATATAATATAGGTTTAGTAATATAATATTTTTTAGGACTTATCAGGCATAAAAACATGACAAGAAAAAAAATGTATCAACATTTCAACCCTGTTCTTTGCCAGTCATTTCTGTACTTTTACAGTTAATCTCTGTCCTGGGTTTTGGTATGAATCATTTTGGGCATAACTTCAGCGTAAACAGGGGAAGTTGGGTGGAGCTTTCAAGGAAATTGTAATCAAGCAAGCAGCACTTTGATGACGCCTCCTATATCTTCTGTAAAGAGATGCCCAGATAAAACCCTAGCTGTCAAACAAGCTTGGATTTACAAAACAAAAACTATTACTCAGTTCCTATTGATTTTTTTTTTTTTTTACACTTTGTGGGTGTTAGAAATATATGTAAATGTTGATTTTTTTTTAAACCTAGTGTTACTCATAGGCAGAGGTGTCTTGTTTATTTCTGTGACAAAGTGGCTGGCCATTATGTTATATACGGTCTATTCTCCATCTTTATAATGTCTCACAGGGTTTTATTGTCTTATGTGCACTTTGTTTGGATAATGGTTTCTTTGTGTGGCTCTGTATAGTTAGTACATGGGTCACGAGAATGAATTGTCACTTTCTAAGGCAATGAATAGGTGCAGTGATGGCTATTGAAGACATTACAAGGGAAATAAAATGAGAAAATGCCTCAAGAAGGTTACTATGAGCCACTGAAATTGACCTTGTGGGTTGTATTTATGAAGTTTAAGTGCAATGGAAAAAATATATTTTGTATTTAATTCTCTTTCCATTTGACAGTTTGTTTCCATCTGTTTGGTTTTATTTGTAGAAAATGTTCATTGTATAAAGATCCAATGTTTGCTTGATATTAAAATAAAATCAGTTTGGCATGAGTGTGAGATTGTTTTTCTGCACAACCACAAATCACACGTTTTGTTGTTTTTTACTTTTTAGTGAAAAGTAATATCTTTTCTTGTGGAAATCTGCAATTAAAGGGGCACAACAATGAAGATGTTATTGCTTTGCCTGAAATATTGGACAGTATGGCATTAAACAAAAAATCTTGCAGCTGAGCAATAACATTTTTGTCAAGACCCTACATTAGTAAAGTTACACTGAGGAGCTTTAAGGCTAAATATGAATTGGAATTGGACACTTTTTGTGTTTTAGAAAACAGACAGGAAGCCACAAAAATCCATTACTGTGATTTGATGTGATTCCTGGTTGCAATAGAAAGTTATACATTGCACTCCATAATATTACTGCTGGAGCTATCAGTTTTGTGGGTACCAAGGGACACTGCTCTTTCTTGCTTCAGGTCGAGCGTCTGAGTTGTGTTGAATAAATAAAATGCATATTTACATTAAAATGCAGATAATCACAACACAGTTAGGATAGGTTATCAATTATATACTAACTACAGATTCCTTTTATAGAGCTGGACAGATTTTTAGTCTGACCCATTCAAATCTGGAAACAATTACATTTGTGAGTCTGTTGTGGTCGTTACTGAGTTTAGGTCATCCACTGCGCTTTCTTTCCAAATACGTTTTTAGCACACACTTTTCATCTGGCTTTTTGTCTTTGAACATCTGCAAATAACCTCATATGAAGACCCATGTGAACTGCATGGAGCTATTGTGGGTCACACCATAGCTCCTATAACATTTCAAAGAGTCTAGTCACTTAAAATCTGGTCTGGAATTTTTTGACCCCAAGTTGTATACTTTGACTTCAAAACTGGGTCACCCGCCTTAAGCCAGTAAAATATAAATAGGATATGCAGTATGGATTAAATTATAGCATACATCCTACTGGTGTACAGTCACCATTGGAAAGTCTTGTGGTTTGATATCCTCTGTTTACTTTTGGAGGAAGGTATCATCACCTCATATAACCACACTAAACAAGCTGAGACAGCGATAGTCATAAAATGAATTGTAAACTGCTTGTTTGGAAAGCAGTTTGGCTCGTGAATCACAATGAATCAGCCCCACTGTGAGACAAAGGCCTACTCGTTCATTCCTCAAATACACAACTCCCACTTCTACTAGCGGATATGCATCTAATTTTCTCCCAGATGCACTTGTGAACTGATATGTCTTGCTTCAACAGTGATTTGTACACAGTAATGCGTTAACTATATATATCAAATTAGCTCTTTTATGGTTATTCAAGGCAAGCTATTAGCAATTTGTCATAGTGGGTCTCAAAACAGTGTTAAAGTGATGATTGATGTACTCAGCTTTTGCAGTTTCCATGTCGTATACTTTCTAACTAATCCTGGATTAAACAAGTTTAGAACTGTTATGGTTTTGCTGTTATAATGTGGACCCAGATGAAGGGAGGGCAGAGCTCTGACTCACTTCTTCAGTCTCTCTTCAGATATCTGTAAATACTGATGAACTGTGGAGTGAATCAGGCTCAAAATCAGATAAATGTTCCCAAATGTTGATTACACAATTTTCGTCAGATACATGTGTCCTCTGTGAAATTGTGTTAGCTACAACATGACCATCTCCGTATGGGTCGGAAATAAAGTGCACTTTATTTGTTGAGACAAAAGGCCCTCTCATGAGGCTTCATTAGGTTTAAAATAACCTTTAAACAGAGAATGTATTCAGTCATATGTAACACATGACCACTGGAGCGGGACTGTCCCAAACAAATAGCACCCATCACTGAGGCTCGCTGAGCGATTAGGAAGATTTAAAGATCCTCCTCCCAGGTCTGGACCCTGTGAATGATTTTAAACAAACAATGAATCGCAGTAAAAACACAGCTCCCCTGAGGGCTCACATGTCAGGGCTGGAAAATGAACAGAACATACACAGTCCATACAATTATGTACCATTCACTCTTCAAGTAGACTGCTAAGTAATACAAAATATCCCTAAGAAGGCACAAACTGGCTTTAACACAGCAAAACTACGTAATAAATATTTAAAAGACTAAAAAAATAGAAACAAGCAATGTTATGCTCTACGTCATACAAAGTGCAAACACAATTTGAGCCTAACAAATGTTATCACAATCTGCACCAGCAGCTTTGATAGGAGTCCTTTTCCCCACAGACAGTGAGGATGAGTGTTGGGTTTGTGCTGCTACAAAACTATCACTGTTTTTTTTGGTCTTCTTCTGGACAACTGGGGGCCGTGGTTTTCCTGGAGGAACTGGAGGGGGGCTGGGCTTCACTTTGAACTGAAAAATTGAGAGTTTATTACTGGAAAGAAAATAATTTAACCAGATACAACTACACAAAGTAAATCATTTCAGAGGTACACTCAAGTGCATCTTTCTACATTATTTTGGACTTAAAATCTGGCCTTATATTACACACTACAGCCACGCAAAAAAAACATAGCAAAATTCCATTACATATTCACACACAACACTCACCTCTGTTTTACTCAAAGGAGGCAAAGGCTTCACTGGAGGTAGGGGTTTGGTCTGTGTGATAGAGAGAGCTTTATTAATTAGATTTTCTATTCAAAAATCCACATTTCATCTGTTCAGAAACTTACCACTTCACTTTGAGAGGTAGGGGGCTCTGGAGGAGATTTCTTAGGAGGCTAAAAAACACAACAGTAAAATGTTAACATGGCCACTTTTCTGTTACTATCATGGTTGTATTGGTGGTTTTCAGATTGTAGACTGTGATGATGTCGTATTCCCAGATGGGGACAAGACCCACTTTCCCATGTTCATACCATTGCATTTTGTCATGGAATATTCAAAAGATAAACTGTTGAAATGTTGAATCTGATCATTATTATTACTGAAGAACTCACTATAACAACAAAAATCTGAAACCCTATAAATAACCTATAACTAATAGTAGACATGACAGTAAACATGATAGTGTAACTGACCAGAGGGGCCGGTCGGCTCGGAGGCACTGACACAAAGTGAGGAGTACAAATTTGAGCAGCGGTGGACTCCATCAGGGTGGGCTGGCTGATCTCAGGTCTGGGTTTAGGTTTGTCAAACAGGGGAGTCTGCTTCTCCAATGCAGAGTGCACTTTCCTGTCAAATAACACACGTTCTGTCAAAGGCAAATAGCTTGATAAAAAAACATTAATATTTATATTATTTGTGTATTTTGTAACTATTGGAAATGTGATTAAATTGTCCAAGTTAAAACCAGGTTATGTGATGTAAATTGTTCACCACTGTCATAAGAATATGCCCGAATAAAAGGTTAGTTCAGATTCTCTTCGAAGCAAGGCCACATAGACAAGAACCTCTCTTCTCTTTCTCTCTCTCTGTCTCTCTCTCTCTATCTATCTATCTTTCTATCTACCTAGCAATCTCTCTAAATGTAGCACAGTGGAGACAGAGAATTCTCTAATTGATATCCATTGATCAAAGTGTAATTCATTTTTTCGACTGGACGGTTGTTGTTTTGACATAATTTTGATTGAATGTTGGACTGAAAAAGGCTAAAACTAAAATTGACCTAACAAATATGTAGGCCTGTCCTTTAGATAGTTTTACCTCTTGCTTTTGGAGAGGTAGTTTTTGGACCTGTCTCTTTGGCAGCAGATGAGACCTGTGACCAGAGCGATGATGAGGAGGATGATGAAGACTGCTGTGCACACTCCAGCGATCACAGCCATCTGACCTGCAGGCACAGACAGAGGAAATGAGGCCATAGAGACAGCCCTTTATGCATTCAGGCTATATGCAGTCTACATTTTTGGCCACAAATTACATACATTTGCAACATGGTATTCGTGGATTTCAGCTTCCTGTTATATATGACATTTCCCCATTCAAACATTTTGTTTTGAATTGTTAATCGCTATGGTAATGGTCCTAATTTCTTAAACCCATGGATGGATATATGTAATAGGCTTTAATTCACTTGTTAACCATATTAAAGTACCTCCATGTGTTAATTGGGTTGCCAGTATAAAACACATTATGTTGATATATTTATAAACATTATTAGTGCAACAAGTAGGTTAGACTATTCATTTCAATAAATCTTTCAACTTGTTTCCTCTAACTACCACTTAACTGATGTAAAACTATGATAAATGTTTACCACGAGTACTATCCCATCAAACCAAGTAATAATTAGAAAAACATGAAAACCTGTCATATGTACTTTAAGTTAATCAATCACATGCTACAAAACAAGTATATCACTCATGAAGTCAGTGAAGTCAGTAATACCTTGAGGTAAGTCTGCATATTGAATATTGCAGAGTGGAGGAGCCCAGCCTGGGTCACAGTGGCACTCTCTTTTGTGATTACACACCTACAACAACCCATAAGAATATATAGTCTTAATTAAAACTGATATAAACTGTTTTTGTTTTAGTTAAAAAAGTTAACTTACCCCATGGTTACTGCATTTCTTGGAGCAATCATCAGAGGTGCCATACACTGCTATATCCTGGCATTTGTTGTCTAAGCAAACCTGTGCAAAAAACAATATGATTTAGTTTTGTTTTATTCAAATCATTATTATTTCATAAATGCCAGATGAGTGCTTTGCCTTATTTGGTCCACACTTGGTGCCATTTGGGACCATGTCAATATTTCTGGACTTGTCATCCTCCACAACGATGTTACATTTAATGAAATATCGCACAGTAAACACTGCCCTTTTCCCGGTGATAGAGTCGCCTCCCTCTTCACAAAATATAGATCCACATTTTAGATTACTGCAAAAGTTTGATATGGTTAGTTTTAAACAGCAAATACAAAAGTTAAAAAGATACACAACTATGAATACCTTGAGGTACAGGGGGTGTATCCATATGTGTTATTACCACAGTTAGCCCCCTCCTGGCCCTGCCTATTCAGGTAAAAACAGGCATCATCTGCAACTTTAGCACCTGGGAACAGATAAGAATATTTTTCTTTCAAATAGACAAATACAAGACTTAAGTACAGGCTTTTTCAGTAAAAATTCTATTCATTTCATTCCTAGTAATACATTTTATTCAAAAAAAACTAGACAGTGATTGTGTGTTAGCTGTTGCACTACAAAAGGCACAAGATGTCACACTGAAAAAGATAAGACCCCTTCAGACATTAACACTAGACATTCATCTCCATCTTCTATGCAGCCATGACCTCAGCATAATGACATGGCATTGTTTTTAGTAAATCCTTTATTATTAGATTAAAAGTTAAAGTTAACTTAAAATAGGTTAAATTTAGGGTTTAGGTTAAGGTTTGGCACGTAGTCACTATGGTTATGGTTAAGATCAGTCTGGAGGAAATTAGTCAATGTAATGTCCCCAAAAAGCATGGAAACCCACAATATGTGTCTGTGAGTGTACAAATATTCAAAAAGACCAAACATTTTTATTTTATATATAAGCATGACATATCTTTGAACCATTTCATACTTCTAAGCTTGTTTTAGTACCTTCCCCAAACAGCCTCCAACAGTGCTGCTGGTGTGTGGGGCACTGGCCGTCATAGCAGTATCCGGGGCCCTGGTCGGAGCAGGGTTTTCCATTCATCACAAAACTGTCATCAGGACACGCCTCTGATGTCCCTGTGCAGTACTCGGGCAGGTCACACTCACCAGCCGGCCTCCTGCACAAGCTCCCTGCTGATCTGAACTGTAATGTAAACAGGTTATAATAAATACATCATTAAATACACTTATATTAAAGCTTGAATGTGATTTATGAATAAAACCCCTTGTGTCAATGAGAGGATTAACATGTACAGAAAATACTTTACAAAATAACAATAGAAATAATTATAGCTGACTGAGTAGGTATCAATAAAGTAGATACCTACTTTATTGATAATCTGAGAGACAAAGGCTTTAACAAAAACTGGGACTTATGATAGCTAAAAAGGTCACAAGTTGTACTCAAATAAGAGTACTGTTACTGAAAAAAAATTGCATAACAAAGTACAAGTAGTACTAATTCAAAGGCTTTCTTCAATGGTAAATGGTCACATTTATTCAACTCCTTACTACCTTGAAGGCAATTACATCAAGGAACCATTCACCCATTCACACACACACGCACACACACCCCCACCCCCACCCCCACACACACACTCACACACACACACACACACACACACACAAATAGATACGCCAGTGTATGGAGACAATGGGAGTTTGGGCAGGTTAAGTGTCTTGCCCAAAGACACAACAACATATTCATCTGTGGGAACTAGAATTGCATCGCAAACAATGTTTATGTCGAAAGCAGGATTCGCCAAGCTCCAGATCAGTGGACAAACATTCTGCCCAGTGCGTTACTGTCGCTCCCACTATTTTCACAAAATTTGGTGAAAACTCAGGTATCATTATCCATCATCACAAAAAGAATATGAATAAAAATAATGATAATGTGTGTAGTTTTTGCTTTTTCAGTCAGAATCTCAACATCTGAAAATAATTCTGGATCAAAGCAGGAATCTGAATCTGCACAAAGACTCACTCATTTATCTGTGTCTCTCATAATAGCTTTTTTACATCATGATCAGGCATTGTCTCATCAAACATGTGTATAATATATACACATAAATATTATACACATATAATGGCACTTATTCATGTCCTTCAGGACATCATTTATAGGAAGGATGTGGTTAGTTACAAAGAAACTATAAGATACCACCCTGCGTTTCCTGGTATTATTTCACGTGGTACTCGTGGCAGTTTCAACCCTTTTAATGCTCTTTGACTGCTTCCACAACCTTCACTGGACACTATTTTAAAATCAGGGAGTGTCTACAGTAAATTATGACATTTCTCTATGCAGTCCACTGACAAAGAGGCCAACTGGCTTTTAACTATCTTTTGGGGAGTAGGTTAACATTTAATAACACGGGTGGATTTCCAGAGGAAATAAACAGAGGAGTAAAAAAAGTGAGAAAATTAGTTGCTTTAGAAAACACAGAATAGAAACATGAATCAATCAACAGTATCAAGAAGTGAATTTAAAGGTCCACTATGTAATTTATCTGGTGGAGGGTAAAAAAAGAAGACAGTAAGCAGGTTTGCCTCTCCACATAACAGATCTATAACTTGGCCTAGTGGCATCACTTGTCTCCATGGAGATAGATACATTTTAAGCCATACTGTGAAACATTCTAGGCAAAATAACATCTAGGTAAAAAAAAAATTACAAATTTTGATGTGATATTAACCTTTCAAAGGATTTCCTCTTTAAATACAAATATACTAACGTAACTACAATGTTATGACATTAGATCATCACTGAAATTATATTTATGTAGGATATTCAGCATTTCTGTGAAAAATAAGATGTTAAAGTTTCAGCCAAGGTCGGGGACAAGAATATGAAACATGCATTGTAGAATATGTCCAGTGTATATGAAAAGTATACATAATTGCACATTGGATATTGCAGATAACCTACGCTTTTCTTTGTTCATAGTCTTTCTTCATAAACCTGTTATTCCCATTTTAATTCTGCAACTATTTTCTAGACTACTGTATTGTTCTGTGTGTAACTGACTTACCTTGCAGTTTTCACAGCACCGTCCATGAGCGCATAGAGACCCAAATGTCAGGCGACATGTCGATGGGTTACAACACGGATTCTTACATTCCTGCAACAACAACAAAAACATGCTGTGTTTAGTTTCATCTTAATCCTGGAGTGCAGGAGGCAGGCGCAGTACGGATTGCTGCCAAGATGTTATGTCCTTGATAAGGAATGTGAGCTGAATGGTATTGTGAAATCTCTGACTGAAGCTCCAAGGCAAAAAGAGCACCCAAAATTGTGCTTAAATAGTAAGAGCATTGTAACTTCATGTTGATGCAGAATTATTTAAAGGTGCACTATGTAACTTTTCTGCAGGGGGCAGAGGGGTGTTCAATCTGCATGTCTACATGAAGATGTTATTGCTTAGAATGCTCCACAATATGCTGTTAAATGTATCAGTTCTATTGTTTTGCCAAAGATGTTCCACATTAAGGTATTAAACACATCAATCTCCATGGAGAAAAGCAGATGACACAGCCAGGCCATGTTGCAAGTGAGATCTTTTAAGAGGTAAGCCCACTCACAGTAAGAATGCATGCATGCAAGATAGAAACACGTTAAGTAACAAAATAATTGCTACATAAATATGTTTAATGCCATACAGTGGAACTTTCCAGACAAATCAATAACATCTCCATTTTGACAAGAGGGCGGTGGGACACCCGCAAGAAATGTTACATATAGTGCATGTTTAAGTAGTGGTGTTTATTTTATAAGCAATGTGTGTTGATCTTGTAGGTAGAAGAAAAGCCCTTTAACTAATTCTCATTTGTTTTCACTCATTATAATTAATATGCATTGTCCTTGAAACAAATAAATACTTTAAAAATAAATGCACTTTAAGTAGATGCTAACTGATCAACTTAAATAATGGTATTACAGTAATCAGTCATGAAAAACCTAATCATAGTACACTAAACTGTAAAACAAAATCCTTATAACAACGCAGGATACATAAACACATATTTAAGTCAACATATAGGTGCATATACTGTACAGTGTAGATGAGGGTAGAAAAGTTGAAAATGTACTCAAGTTAGAGAGTTGCTGAAAATAAAATCACGCAAAGTTTAAGTTAATGGGGTCAAGTTTCATATTTCATCTCCAGATTTCACAGTATGAAGACCAAACCAGAACATGTGTTGTGAAATCACTTGCAAAGAGAACCTCTCTAGTATCTCCACATGAAACCTTATATCTTTCCTGTCTCTTAGCCCCAGACCAGCTGTTACCTGCACCGTCCCACAATCGCACTCCTCCCCAGGGTCCACCAGGGCGTTTCCGCAGCGTGGGCCCGTCTCTATGCTGCGAGAGAGGGATGGTTTGTGTAAGCAGTTGGGGCGCGCTCGGGCCAAAAACTCAGCCAGCTGACCCTCACTGCAGCTGCTGAACAACTCAGGGAACGACTGACTTCCTGTCCTGATAAAAGAGATTGAGAACAGATTTGTACAAAGATGACATCAACTTAAACAAGATTCACAGGGTTGTTTCAAAGTGGAGGACTTCCTGTGAGAAAAACGTCTTGAACTTCTGCTTCCTCATCTGGATTTGAGAAAGTTTTATGACAGATGGCCTACCTAATACTTTTCTCTACATTTGTCCAACTTGATGCTGGCACACAGATTATTCTCTGTATTGTACAAAGAATTAGAGAAATACTTATTAGCTGTATAATGTATAATTGAGCTGCAGTGGCTGAGTGGTTGCAGTAGACACCAACTCAAAGTGGTTTAATCCCAGGTGAGTGTGGTGTGTGAGAGAGATCAGTGGTGGTTGAAGGGGCATATGGTGTAGACTGGGAGCCTTACTTCCATCAGTCCGCCGCAGGGAATCATCACCATATGTAGAGTGACTAAATAATGTAATGTTATTATTTATGTGCATGTTTCAATGGCCTATCACCTCAGTTCATCACACTTGTCTAAAAGTGCTCTACTCACTACTAATTTACAAATTAAGCTCTGAATTCACAAGACTATTATATGAGAATTTTAAAAGAGCCAGTACCAAAACCAGATACGTGGGGAAGATTGCATCAGCACAAAGAGGACTTCATGGAGCAAGTATAGGAGATGAGCTTTACAAAAGGCATCCTGGAATCTAATAACTTTAAAGAAGTATTTTGTAGTGAATACCTGAGCTTGTCTGTCATCACACAGTTGGTGCTCAGAGAAGGACCACACACACAGCCAGGACCATCGTGGGACAGACCAAAGTTATGCCCCATCTCATGAGCAATGGTGGAGGCCAGACCAATGAGGTCTCTGTGGTGATCCTGAGGAGATAAAACATCATTGAGTAAAACAAATGATTTAACAACATCTATTCATTTTATTTTAAGATGAAAATTGTGTAGTTAAATAAGTAGTTACCTGATTCACACCTCCCGAGTTTTCTGTGCACATGGCAAACTTATTAGCCAGTCCGACAGTATCACCTTCAAAGTCTATGCCTCTGTAAAGTACATTTATCATTTTACAACTAAATTTACTCATAATAGTCTGCATTTATTTCCAAGAATCTGCCCTCCATCTGAGTCAAAATCTCAGAAGGAGGGCGGGGGGTATATTTCTCTGTGGATGATTCAATTGTGATACATTTTTTAAAAGAAATATCCAAACAGAGAACAAATATTAAACTTTCTCTTATGGATTTGGTACAAACTTGTCATTTTACTCTTATGGTTTAAAGTTCTTTAAACTGATTACAATCACACCTATAGGACTGAATTATAGAGACAATTTTTGGCTCTGCAAATTCAACTTAGTTTGTGTTAACAAAAGAAATAAAAACTTACGGCAGTTTATTGTTCATGTAGCAAAATTATATTAACTGAACTATTAACTATTAACTTGAACAAAAATTCTATCATAGAATTCTGACCTCCGCCTCAATTTTAAAATCAAGGCTCTCCACTTATATGACATTATCTGAACACAACCCATTATAATATAAATGCAATGTCTATAATTGATTCTCACGTCACAAACTGTGCATTGTCGTGCTTCACCCTCTTTAGCAGATCTGTTTGTCGCCAAATAAGGAAATGGTCCAGAGTAATTTCAGAACTCATGTCGACATCCATCAAATTTTCAGTGGTCCAAATCTCCAGCCCCACGAGCACGATGCATGTGTTTATAGATCGATAAACCTACAAAAAGAGACAGAGCAATATGTCATTTCAAAATACTGACTGTATAAATCTAATATTTACAATCATAAATCATCATTATACCTTGTCAATGTGATTCACAACGTTGAGAATGCGAGACTTGGTTTGGCTGCCATATCGAAGGTACTAAAACATGAAAGAAATATAAATAGTTTGTGGGAAAAGAGGGAAGTTAGCAGATGTGAAAGAAGGAAACTTGTTTACCTCAGCTTTATCAACAACCACAAACAGCTCAACAAAGCGCTCTGGTTCTGCAGTTGGCTTCGATTTCTAAACACAACCAGAAATGGATAAATGAAAATCAAATGTGATAGTTCTTTGTTGTCTAATGCAAGAAAATAAAAAGGGAGATACAAGTTTGAAAAGTAAGTCAGAAAGTTAAACATTGTAATAATTTATGCAAAACCAAAACTCAACTTGTATCCTTTGAACATTTTCATTTGTATATCCTATGCAAACAAACAACTGGAACTATTTTAATTACCATACTCATTTTTTTGTTACTATAGTGTGACGTGGCACTCTGCAAATGTTTATATTACATAGAAATGAGGTCATCTGAGCACCAGACAAGTTGTCATTAGATTTTTTGTTAACACTAACATAACATTACTTTGTTACAACAAAAAAATGTATGCATGAAATAAAATACAATTTAACTTTAAGTTATATTGATTAAATGATTTTGATTTTGAGGTTGTGGACAAATGTTATGTATCCATGGGTTTCAGAAGGATAAATAATATTAATATTAATCTTTCAATAGGGAAATGTCCTAAAATGGTTGTATCTAACAGGAACCCATGAATAGCAATGTATTCTATGTCTATGTTGAATAAAAATTATGCAAAATTGTTGTAAACTTTATACATACATTTTATATTATATTTTCAGATTAACTTTGTAAATAATCAAACTTCAACACCTAAAATATTAACTTCATCTATTCCTGTCTGGTGAATATCAAACATACCCAGGATTTGGACCTGAAGAGTCCGGCCAGTCTCGGTCCTGGGTCCTGGTCTACATCAAACAGGGTTGTGCTGCTGTTAGAGGGTCCCTGTGAGTCTCTGTGTCGGTAAACAGCGTGATCGCTCTCATCCGACTCCCCCAACGGCTCAATCAGATACAATCGCTGCTGCGCTCTCACAAAACCACTACAAAAGGAAAAATAGTCCAATAAACTGTATGGTAAAATTATTTACTTTTTCATTCATATATACACATCACAGATAAGAAATAGGCTGTTAATTCAATATTTTCTCCAATGAAGTGAAATACAGGCAATAAGATAAAAATTATCAAATGTCTAAGCAGCTGTTTGAACATTAACTTTGATGCCATTAGTGAGGCACCCTGTCTATACATCCATGACTGAAGTTGGTACAAAGTTTACCTTGGTTTATAACCTCTTTAGATGTATAGGAATAGCAATAGAAAAACTATGATTAAAAAGATGTTTTTACAAACATTCAGGCTGTGGAATCAATTTGATTCAATGGCTTACAGAGCTAATCGAGATCAATATAAATACTTTTAAGACATAAAACATGATCAATAAATGATGATGCATAAATAATTATAAATAAAAATATCTTGATTGCAATTATGAATCAATTAATTACAATTAGATACAGCATTGTCCCATAACAGAGCAGCCAGCTGGAGCAGCCAAGTATACCATTACAATCTCTACAACAAAGCAGGCAATTTGGATCTGATGACAAAATATCCCAATAATTGGCAGCTAAAATAATAAAAAATGGCATTGTTGAAACTATTGGTATTGGCATTGGTTTAATAAAAACAGATGTAAGCCAGTACAAATGAGGTAAACATTTCTCAAGCATGACTTTCACAAGAAACAAAAATACCAAATGAGGAAGTGAATGGCCTGAAATAGTGCAGTAAACTCACCTTATCCCTGAGCATATCCCCACACTCACCGAGGAGTCTGACATCCCCTCAATCCAACCGTGATAATAACAGTGCTCCTACACAAAAGTATAGATTAGTTTAGAGAAAAACATTCCTTAAATCAGCTACACATTGTGCTTACAGCTGAGGCCACAAACACTCTCTTTGTGTCAAATCTTAATGTATTTGTGAGTCACAGGTCAGGAATGGTATTTCTGAGACTAAGACTGCACAATAAGGGAGGACAAATATGTCTTGAAATGGTTTTGATTTATAAGTTTTAATGTAGCATAAAATACACAGCGTTATAATAATAAGTGTGTATAACTGCCATATTAATTTTATGTTTCTGGATTGAGGGAATATTAACTACAATGAGAGTGTTTATATGAGTCTTGAAGGAATTATGATACAAAGCCAAACTGATAAGAATCTGTAGTTGTTATTTAATGTAAAATTATTTCATCTGCTGCATTTCATCGAACAAGGATTTATTCAACCATAAGAAATTTAGACACAGACCTAGATAAACAAAGATTGTAATGTCAATTGTCAGAGTGGACATCTGATATAAAAACCTATGCCAAATCAGTATTTATTGCATTACAAAACAGGACAACATCCCATAGGTCTTTAGTTTGTAAGATGTATTGTAGATGGGGCAGGTAAAGTTTTTATGTCTCAATTTTTGTTGTGATATAGCAGGTTCACAGGCCTAGTTAATGACATAAATGATCAGGTTCAGCATTTGTGGTTTTGCGAATATTAACAAGCCTCTGAAACAACCACATTGCCCAGTAAATACAGTAACTAGTGGTTCAAATCCTGCTACCAGCAGTTTATACTGTACATGTGTCCTTGGCAAGACACTATCTAAACTTGACTGGAGGGAAAGTTAAACTAACCAGACTCAAAAACTTAGGAAGTACTAAAGTTTTTGGACTATTTTCTGGATGTAAGCCTACAGAACAGCTTTGGGGGCTGAACACACTCAAAACTATAAACTATAAACTTTTATTGCGATGACATAGTTAAGAGACGTCTAAAAATCTTACCTCATGTGTGGAAGTCGTCACCCGTTTTCCATCTTTGGTATAACGCGTTTCTGTGAAGTCTCTTCCAATAAGATTCCTATAGCAGTGACATATATGAGGGTTGAACCAATAGGAAAATGTGTAATGCAATTTTCTGACAAATATTGCAAGATTTGAGATTTCTGTTTTTTTTAATCAAGATTCAGTTGACAGAACATATTTTAAACATGTCTCTGAGAATTAACATTTAAGACAAGACTGAACTATTAAGTGCTGAACAAATACAAGAATGCACTGCAGAGGTCAAAGGTTGAGGTCCTTAAGCCTTTGCAGTGTTACAATTTTAACGATTCAAATGGCAAGCTATTCAATTTACCATTTCCTTGCAGCCTTTCATAAAATATAATATAGCAAGTCAAATAACAAAAATGCGCTTAATCATTTTTACCTGTTTTTCTCCAAGAGTATTGTGTGATTTTGTCCTTCAATTGCTAGTTGATATTGTACTATATCTGGATAAACCTGACAGAAAGGAATAAATATTAAGCTCTTGTAGGCTGTAGAAAATGCACTCAAAAAGTGTATTGATCACCTGTGTGTCGGATAGACTTCTCTTTGTTCTGAGCTGGAGTTTCTGTGGTTTGACGATCTCATAGTGCTTCACGTGAGGCAACAAACACAAGCTCTGCACTAGAAAAACTGTACAAAAACGAAATGATATATTAATATGAAACTGTGCAGATCAAAAACAGAAAGCAGAGAAAAGGGGGCGTCGCCATCGAGCTGGGACAAAGATAAGAGAACAGCCAAGTTACAAATCTGTAGTTCCATTCATGGGTTTCAGCTTCCTCATATTGGCCTTTCTCCCATTCACAAGATTTAAACTGTTAATTGCTATATGATAACAGTCTTAATTTCTCATCATTTTAAAACCCATGGATAGACACCTCCCATAGCTTTTAGGTCGAGTCAGAAAATTTCAAACACCCATTTTCTGCCCCCCCTCAAAGCAAGCACAGCTGAATATGTCCAAATAAGAAAAACAAACCACAGATGAAGAAACAAGCCAATGTTTCTGATGACAACCGTACAGTGAAAATACAAGGACGCCTCTCTCAATTTACAATGACTATTTTAATCAAAAGGCACAACAAGGAGAATACAGAAAAGCATCATTCTCTATGGTGAAAACATCTGCTCCATTCAAAAGCTTAAACTGTTGAACTGCATTACACCATTAGTCTGGCATCCACACGTGTGCAGAAGATTTAAGAAAAGAGGACCCAGATCAGAGCCAGAAAGTAGATACCCAGAAAGTCTACATCGGTTGAATTAAATGCCCTTTGTTGAAGTCTATAAATTCTGTGCAAAAAATACATACTTGCACTAGCAGTGGAAGGATACTAATAATCTGTAGTAGGATAAAGGCAACAACAGGAGTGGGCCACTGATAGACGTAGTAACCATAAATGTGATATTTGTAATAAGGAACTGAACAATTTGCAAATACTTACAATAATGAACACATTTATATTCAAGTAACAATGTTAATTTTTTTTATTTAATAGTGATTTAAGCAACCATTTACTAAAACTGGTTGTAATAGGCTGCAGTGCACTGTAAAGACGCAGAGAGACAAAGTATGAATCCAGTGTGTCTCCTCTGCAGGGGGGAAGGGGGTGTTCAAGTTTACCGCTCTAAAAACGTGTGTAGATTATAAAACAAACCAATGTAACAAATTGAAGCTAAGTTTAATATGGGTTGCTGAATAAGTCATGTTTAAAAATGTAAATCTGACTTACCAAACGTTAGCGACAGTGAGATGAAGTTAGATCCCATTATGGTGCGCCTTGTCCGGCCACTGTAGCGGCTCTGACTGCGCCTTGACTCGGCGCAAGCGTTTCCCTTAAAACCACGCCCCTTCTGCTACGTCTTATCTTTGTCTCACAGAAATACCAGAGACATGAGTGAGCAATTAATAAATAGTCATTCTAGACTGATTAAACTATGTAATCATCTTTGCCATGTTTTTACTATTCACTTCTGCTTTGAACATTACACATCAAAGAGGATACTACTTCACAAATAAATTGTAGGTTATACCAATAGAAATACTGTATTGGAACTTATTGGACATATTTAACTTAAAAATTTCCATTATTTAGGAGAGTGGGCTGGGACTGAACATGTAGTGCAGGCCTACTAAGTTTTGTACCCAGTGCCCAGAATTTGGTCCTACAGGGTTAAATTATTTATTAGTTAATATATTAGCTATTAGTATATAATAACTAATAATTTGTGTGTGTGTGTGTGTGTGTGTGTGTGTGTGTGTGTGTGTGTGTGTGTGTGTGTATGTATGTATGTATGTATATATATATATATATATATATATATATATATATACACACACATATACACACAAATCACTCACAAATTCAGATTCAGTCTTTTAATGAAACGCCATACAAACTTACGTAATCCTCTGTACAATAATTTACCCATAAAGAGCAAGAGAACAGAGTCAACATAGCAAATCAACTTTAAAATGTGTTCACAAAATCTTTTCAAACATACAATATAGTCTACATATTTTACACAATTCATTACCATGTCTTTTTTTGACGTAACATATTGTGGTTATTAAGACGGTAAATTGATGAAACACACAAGAGGATTTTCAACATGCTATGCTGCTGCCTTTTGACTGCGCTCCACAGCCATCCTTTCCAACCGTTCAGTGTAGAATCCATTGAAATCAAGTCTGTGGGATCAAATTTTTATTAGTCAAATCAATCTATTTTACAATATCCATGTAAGAATTAAATTACAAACCTGTAAATTATGCTGATCATGCTGTGTTCGCAGTCATTGGTGCTGTAGATGCTAAGTTTGTCCAATAGATCGAGCAGTAACAGGCTGAAGTTATTGTCAAACTTATTTATTGTTGCCTCAAAACTTGCATCAGACTGGAAGGTGTCGGCGTGTTCTGCTAAAAACTGAAAAGGGGGAAAAAAAGGATAAAAACGTTACTTTCAATTCAAATTCTGTTCAATTTTCACAACAATATGTAAGGCACATGCATAAACACACATGTAACATATACACATGCACATTTACAAACTCACGCTTCACACATACTACATACACAATTGTGTATTGTACACATACATTTTCTATTTGTATACGCATGCCAGTATATAAGAGACACCGTGAAAACATAGACACTCTGAGAAGCTATATAAGCTTATGGGGTGGGGTACTTTCAAATAATAACACATAGCTCCCTTTCATCATTTCATTGGAAGTTGTCACACTGATGTGTAACCATTGATTTTTAGTTTTCCAAGAATTTGTGCTTTTCAATGGAACCCTCTACATATATAGAGTTAGCAATACTATATTTCCTTGTTTTTATTTAATCATGCATTAACCTTGGTTGTGAGCTTTTTCTTTTCATCATCAGTATGTTCTCCCTGGGAGGCTGCACCGTCAATAGACCCTTGCTCCAAGGAGATGCGCTCCATCCTTTTGCTTTGAGTGAATCTCTACAATAGATTACAAGGTGAGAGACAGTGAGACAATGTAAAATGATATAGAAATATAAGCTATCTTTAAAGTGTATGTTACGAACCTGCATACAGTTTGTGAACATGACACAGACAGACATGAGTTTAGAAAAGATTCGCAGGAGCTCTGGGTTGGTCAACATGCAGTCCTTCAGGCAGTTGTCCAAGAAGCTGGTGTGATGGTGAAGAACGTCATCAATGTTTGACACCTTGAAATCAAAGACACAAAGTTCAAAGGTTTAGAACAGAGAATGATAGTACACAAAAAACTATACAGTAAAAGTATTTAATTTTGCATTCACTTTTATATATTTACATTTAAAGAATTTACTAAAATGAACAAATTGCTTTTAGTTGGCTTGATGATGTCAGCATCCCTGGTTGACAGCTGCAGATCACACAATTCCAGTGGCAGTAAAAATTGAAATTGCAATATGGCGTCTTGAAAATAAGCTGTTAAAGATAGTGGAAAGATGCACAAATCACTCCAAATACAACTTCGAGAAGGTAAATAAAGGGAAACAACTATAACATGATTTTGAGTATGAGGTCTGCTTTAACACATAGGAATACTATGTGTGGGCCATTCATAAATGAAAATTGTATTTGTTTTGTTTTTCACATAATACAACTATTATGTGCAATTTATCCTAACTGACCCTAAACAATCCAAGCCTTTTGCTTTAGCTGCTTTAACTCCCATTAAATAAATCACCAGTAACTCAAATGTTACAGAAAAGAACAAAAACATTTATAGAGGAAATAAATCACCGTTTTGAGATTCTTCTCCATCACGTGCCACGTTGGCTCCATCACCTCAAACATCATGTAGTACTGTATGTTCTGCACAAAGTTTAGCATTCGCTGACGGAGGGCAAACGACGCAGCAAACCTACATACAAAATAATTATTGGTTCAGTATGGCCCATAGATTATTGCAGCCTGAATCATACTTGCTGAATCATAACATTTATTTAATCATATTTATTACACCTTTTTGCAATAAAGAAAAAAAAGGGGGAAACATAGCCTCTTAATCCTCAACCAGTTCTTTTTGACCAGTTTAGTTATTTTATATGTTTATAACATATATAGCAAAAAGTACAATTTCTTTTAACAATATATTATTAAGTCTCTATATTAGACGTCTCTTTGTCTTTTCAATTAATGTGAAACACTGATAACACCAATGTGTATGTAAAAATACTATAAGGTGATTATTTATGTCACATGCCTTACCATTTACCACAATGAAGGGAATACTGCTTGAAGTCTTTGTTGCAGATCCAAACATTACAAAGCACCCTCTCCACGTGTTTACAGTAAAACATATGTCGAAACAGCATCTGGTATCTGGTCAAGGCTTTCCTATAAGATAATATCATGTACCACATGTATATTAGACATACATGCTTTTAGGGGTCATAAAATCTGAATGAATCAGAGTCTATAATAAGATCAGAAAACGTACTTGTCCCACACCGGAGAAATTGCACAATATAATGTACTGTAATAGTCAATGTGACAGACTGGAGACTGTAAACATTGTACACTGATATTTTCACATCGTTCTTAATAGTTCTGCAAGTACTTGGTGTTTAGTGCCTTGGAAAATTATAATTGACCTTCACCACTATACTATTGAACTATACTATACACATTGAACATTTCTGCAGTTGATAGTATTAAGTGTAAGTGCTGATGAAATCCAACCTGTTAATGATGAGTGAGAGCGGCCATTTCACAATATAATCGAATGAGAAAGCCTCCAGTCCACTTAGTGTTGTATCCGTTTGCTCTGCATTGTTAATGGCTTTCTCCTGCTTCGTCTCGATGGCCAGCACTCTCAGGAGCTGCGTGATGACGTCATTCGGCATTAAGTCGATCTGGAGGAAGAAGTGGGTAACAGAATGAATCACCAACTCTTAGCTCAATGATGGTTACAAAAGTACAATGCTTTATTCTTCCCTGACTCATATCAGTGGTCATAATGTTTGTATATTTAATTTACAGCAAACTGTGATGCACCATGTTATTTGAAACCAGCTAATTTTACAATTTACACAGGTCAGTTTATGCTTTAATCCATATTAAAACGTGTTCAATAAATGAAAGCAAACCCCATTAGGGCAAATTAAAAGGTAGGCAGTGTAACTCGTGGAGGGTTTGCTATCTGCACATCTCCATGGGGATGTTTTTGGCATTAAACTTATTTATGTAACATTTATTTTTAGTGGGTATTTTTATTGATCAAAAATACCTTAAAAATATGCATTTCTACAGTGAGTTGGGTAACATCTCCACAGATATGACCTGTACCTGCCCTGACCACAGCCTGGTGGCATTGCCTGCACATCTTCATGGAAATGGATGCCATTTGACGTCATATTGTGGAACATTGCAGCCAAATCCAAGCAGAAAAAAGTTACATAGGGCACCTTTATGAGGCATTTTTCCCACTTTCTTGACTTCTAATTATCGGTCTATTACTTGCCATCTAATCTAGAGTATCTTACAAACTTGATCCATAATGAAGAAACAATCTGTGTAATTGAAATCATAAAATCACATCCATTTATTTATTCAAGACTAAAACTTGTTCTACCAACCTTCAGATCATCTTTGAACGGGTCTGTGTTCGCAGTGCTCATCCTCAAAGCCAACTCCAGAAGAGCCTCAAGTCTCGGAGGAACAATGTCGTCCACAGGTTTCTTTAGCTCCTCCTCTGTGAGGTCCATAAAGTGCACAAAGAAGTCCCCTTTATCCATTAAGAAGTAGTGCTTGATTGACCTATAAAACAACAATGCAAACATAATTAAAAACATACTTCCTTCAGCAAACATTGTAAATGAAAAAAAGTAATTAAAATATATTTACCTAAGGCGTGATACCAGCTCCTTTTCTTCCATCAAGAAGTCTAGGAGTACCTTGCTGGCATAGTTAAAGGCCTTCTCTATCTGCTCTACATAGGCCCTCTCTTTGAGGGTATACAAAACCTCCTTTGCATCCGGACAGGTCACATCACGCCCACACTCTCGCACAACATTGAGGTACTTTCCTTTAAAATGTAGATATTTAGGACAGATATTCCAGGGTGTAATATTTGCTATTAACACGTATGCTTTAAGTTTTTTGATTACCTGTACTTAATATTTTGTCTGCCATTTTCTGTAAATATGAAGGTATTCGATGCTGTACAATTGTGTATCTCTGATCCCAGTATTTGTCATTGTAGTCTTCTTGGATTTTTTCTTTCTGCAGTTCATGCTCTTCAACCATAAATTCACTACAAGCACAATAATTACAACTCTTTATACACCCTTACCATTCTTGTCATTATTAATTATATAAAATCATATCTACCTGTATGGATCGTTGATAATGCCCCTGTAAATCCACTTCTCTAGTATCTCAAAGTATGGGACACTGGCTGCTTTGGTGAGATACAGACATAGTTCTTGAGCCTGACTGTCCCCAGTGTAGTTAAATGTCCTGTCGTGGAGCAGAGTTAATGTTGATCCACCCATGCACTCTCCTTTGTCCACAGAAGAGGCTAGAGAAAAAAAAAATTATATTAGCACAAGAATTTTGAAAAAACATAACAAAATAATGAGAATGTGTTTGTAAGTAATAGATAACACAGCTGTGGTGCTGCTACTATGTCTCATATTTATATTTTTGAATTTAGAATTAATGATACATTCCAAATAGAATTCCAAGTCATATTCCTGAGATTTTCTGTTATTTGAGGGGTTAATTTTTCAGTGCCCCCTAGTGGTTGCAAGTACAAATTGTAATATTCAAACAAAAACAGCCAATAGATACATGTTTTTGCATGTGTTGCCCTACCTATAGAGGCCAGTATCTCCATGGTTCTCATTGTAGGTTGGATGTAGAACCAGAGTTTCTGTAAAGAAAGTAGGCCCTGGCGCAAGAGGTGCTCCAACTGAGTGACCAGGATCAGGTACTCTTTCATCAGGGTCCTCATCGCTGCAGTCAGAGCATGATTCACTTGTCCATACTCAAACGATGACTTTTCTTCAATAAATCTATTCAAAAATACAGTTACAAAAATATCTATTCACACAAACATACTATCTTAGAGCATCGTCTTACCTTGTTACAGTTGAATAATAAGATGCCACGGGTAATATTCTGTTGACTAGCTCTTTGACAGACATGTCCAGAGTTGGATCTATAATAAAAGAGCGGTTTTGTCGTCCTAGGACAGGCTGAGCAGTGATGTCTCTGCCATCAACTCCACTCAGCACGAAGAGCAGATCTTCAACTAGGGCTTGTTCTTGAACTGCCAGAGGCAATGTTCCTGAAATGAAGTGTGGTGACATCAACAAAGATAAAACGACAGCGAAATAAAAAACTGTTGGTTCTGCAATGTCTACATTTCACCATAGCACTTACTTGTCAATAATATTTTAAGTTTCTGTCACAGTAAGATAAGCACACGTTACATCATTACCAAAATAGAATTGAAAGAAAACCTACCTACTGCTACAGGTGGCTCTCCTGTGGAGGTGGTGCCTGTAATGAAATCTCCAATCAGAGCAGGACGATCATAAACCCAGTTAGGAAAAACAGGATTGGGCTGCGTGGGATTCTTTTTGTTGTGCCTGTCTCTGAGCATTTTCCGTGTTACTTCAGCAGGCTGTAGAAGTCCATTGAGAATTCTTTTATAATAGAAATGCTGCAGAACACTTAACAGGTGTCTTTCTTACCATTGGAGCATTAGCGCTGGCCGTGACATTACCAAGTTTTTTCCGCAGCTCATCAAGCTCCTGCATAGACATCTTTGTGCTGGTCTGAGGTAACGTGAAACTGGTGGTTGTGGTGGAAGTTGTGTTTGCAGAGGACTCTGCTCTGTCTTTGGCATTCTGCTGCAGGGACTGAAGTGTCTATGATAATAATAAATAATACAATGTCATGACATTGTATTATTATACAATGTCATGACATCACAATAAAAATAATTAATAGCAAAATGTGCAAAACAAACCTCTTTGTCCTCTGACAGCTTAGAAAGGAGATAGACCAGAGGGTCAAGATTGCGAACATTTTTTGATTTGAGCTCTTCATATTTTTTCAGAAAGTCTTCAGGTGTTTTAGAAAATTCTGCCAGCTTAACCTGCATAAAACAAATATATATTTATATTATCCATCCTTTATCATTCTAACCAGATTGTGATAGATCTATACTATACTTACCTTGGCACTGTGAGCAGAGACTGTGGTGGTGACATAGGGAGTCCTGTGCTTCTGCAGTAAGTCACTATAGCCCTCTGCTCCATCACCACCGCGGACATGCAGCAAGTTGAGCAGCTCACTCACGTCATGGTGAATCCTGAATTCACTCATAGCTATGGTGGCAAAAATATAGAGGTAGCAGCAATAAAATGAAAAACTGCATCTGCGCTGCATATAACACTGTAATAAACTCTATGTAAAATCAAAGTTGCACGAACGTTACAAAGCGCACTTATAGGCTTACACCAAAGGCTTACACCAAAGGCTTCATCTACACAGCATCATCCACTCCAATGGATGATGCTAAAACTACAGCTGACGATCGGAAGCTAACTAGCATGATCGCCAGCTCAATGTAAAAAGTATGGAGAAATTAAGCTATCGGGGGAAGGCTACTTAGATTACGCCACTGCCATCTTAAATCAAGACAACATTTGCTTACCTGACAAATGTTTTCACTCACAAATACAGCACCTTGCACCGACACAGCCACACCACAGAATCAAAAACAAGCTTGGCCACCGCGCCAGCGCTGAAAATCTTCTTCTATAAAAGTGGAGCTGTCACTGCCGAGACACTATGGTGCCCTCCTCAGACGAGGTAAAATCATGGATAAATTATTATATTCTTTAATTTGACACAATGTTTATATGAATGATTGCTTTTATATTATATGTTATATATAGGCAATACACTTTTTAGGTTCAACGTGCATTAGTGATTTCGTTGAGTTTTTCCATTTTTTTTTATTTTAGAGTTCACTTTGTGCTCTTATTTTGAAGAGCTATGACATAGCGGAAGTAAACATTAATCACGTTACAACCCGGAAGAATTGCCTTTCTCTGATTAACGTTTGAATAGACAAGAATGGGCAATTTATCTTTAAAATAAACGGGTAAACACGATGTTGCCTACCTCGTAGAGACTCATTAGTTATATTTCTGTCCAAGTATTTGGGGTAAAAGGCGAAGGCAGTCGACTGTGAGTAGCAACGCCCTGATGCCAGCCTCCCGTCCGCGAAAAATACCCTCGTTCTGTTTACAAATCTGATATAAATTGTTTCCCAGCAGCGAATCGTTAGCTAATCGCATTTTACACGAAGGAAACATGGCTGAGTTGCATGTAGTGGAACCGAGTGCCACAGCGACCATAGAGCAGAACGAGCACCGGGACGTCAGGGGCTCTATGCGCTTGGCTTCGCCCACATTGATGGTTCCCCAGCGGACGAGCCAGCTCAGCCCCGGGGTGTCCAGCAGCAGCAGTGGCCGTTCCGTATTCGGATTCCCGGTAAAAAGCAACCCCAGCTCACCGTCTGAACCCGCGGAAAAGCCAGGATCCCGCTGGGTTCGCCTCAATGTTGGTGGTACATACTTTATTACGACCAAGCAAACGCTGTGCAGAGACCCCAAGTCATTTCTTTATCGACTGTGTCAAGATGATCCTGATCTGGACTCTGACAAAGTAAGTATTGGTCACATTTGTTTTATCTAACCTAAATAGTACCATTAGTCTTAATATTTGAGACCTTTTTATCTTCAGTTTTATTTGTGCTTTCAGTACTGTTACTGTTGTTACAAATATACATACATACTTTTACTTCCCCTACTTTACAATTTATGCAATCTTTTTCTGCAGGATGAGACAGGCGCTTACCTGATTGACAGAGATCCCACATATTTTGGACCCATACTAAATTATCTTCGACATGGGAAGTTGATTATGGACAAAAATTTGGCAGAAGAAGGTAATGCAATTTACTAAATTGCAATGTCTGCAGACAGTTACATTTACGTCTTATATCATGCAGGATATGATGTGATTCTCTTAATACTGTTATAGGTGTTCTAGAGGAAGCAGAATTTTATAACATAGCCTCTCTGGTGAGGATGGTTAAGGAGAGGATACGTGACAACGAGAATCGGACATCTCAGGTAACCAAAAATCTACTAACTACACAACAAAACACATACTTCATTATTCTAGTGTAAATAATGAATGCCTTGGTCCCTCCAAAATATAACACTGTGTGCTTTGCCGGTGTCCCCCAGGGCCCTGTGAAGCATGTTTATCGAGTGCTGCAGTGCCAAGAGGAGGAACTCACACAGATGGTCTCCACCATGTCGGACGGCTGGAAGTTTGAGCAGGTGCGCAGAACCAAGCCTTTTAATGATGTCATCCTGTTTATTTCTTTGGTTTTGAAAACATATTTTGTTTTGTCTTTACTAACTTAAATTTAACTGTATTTTTTCCCTACTCAGTCCTTGTATTCCTTTTACATTTTTACATGTTCTGCCTTTATAGCTCCATTTTTACCTTTTAATGCTTCCTTGATAATGTGTTACTTCTGTACTTGCTGTCTGTCTGCTCCCTCAGCTTATAAGCATTGGCTCCTCCTATAACTATGGCAACGAGGACCAGGCAGAGTTTTTATGTGTAGTTTCCAGGGAACTCAACAACTCCACCAACGGCATTGTCATTGAGCCCACTGAGAAGGCCAAGGTAAGAATCCTTTCCCTTATCAAAAACTTTGAAGTAAAAACAGGCGCTTCAACATTCAACACACATTCCTTGTTTTCAAATTGTTTTATTCTCAGTTTCTCCCTGTACACAAAACAAATTACAAATGCAGGAAAATTGCTGTTATAAACAAATTAAATACAGGTATGAAACAACAGTCAAGGAAAAAAACAAACAAAAATGTAAATCATATCCTAAATACAAACACAATACAAATGTCAAAAGAAACTTGGTGCACTACGCAGAGCCAGTCACTGTTTCGAGTCCATGTTCAGGGCAGGTTCAGGTGTCTTTATTGTTACTTGTAAATATTACTCTACCTTTAACTTTAATCAAAAGTGCATGAATAAATCACTCTCAGGTTTAGTGTTTAATTTGTTATTCTTCATAGCAGTTGTACAGAAATGCAGAAATCACATGGAGAGCTAGTTCTTGCTAACTTGGCATACATATTTTAAGATTAAATTATTTACTTCTTTTGTTTCTCATTCAGATCCTTCAAGAACGTGGCTCGCGGATGTAAAGAGACCAGACCCTGAGCTAAATAACACTTTATCAACACAACAACATCATGGACATCTTCTCAATGAGTTTACTTACCCCCTTCAATTACCACCCTCATTGTCAACACCATCCCTGCCCTTCTCTGGTGTGCCTTTCCACAGCGGGATGCAACACAAACCATTACCTGTGTATGGTTAGCTGTGAGGACCACTCCGGAGGGACTTTCAAGCAGGTGGAGCAGTTTTTCTTGTTGCAGCTTTTACGGTCAGTGTCCTTGGCAAATCCAGGCTACGGTGCTAGATGGTAGCCCCTTTGTTTGTGTCAGTGGAAGCACACACACAGAGCTACTATTATCATTATTCGTATCATTATTATTATCACTGCACTTTGAACTGAATGGATGCCTTTCTCATATGTTTGGCAATGATAACTTAGCAGACTTCTCCTCAGGATTTAAATGGACATTAAGGAATGAAGACAACTCTACTGACTGAGCCGTTTTGTGTTTCGAATTGAATTATGGGATGAGCAGTAGATGTTAAAATGTCACAGTTTTAGCACTGTCTGTGTTCACAATACATCCCTGGCTTGGTTCAATTCCTGTTAAAAATCTGGAAAAAATATTACAGTTTATTCAGTTGGGACTCTTTTTATCAAGATGTGCAAGAAATAATTGTTTTCATCTCTCACAATTGTAATGTTAAACACAACTTAAAACAACTGACACAACACAAAAAGACAAAAACCTGTGTACAATTTGTCAAGGCATGCGAGGATTCTATATAAATCTATATAGACAATGGAATTATATGAAAAAAATGAATGCAAAGGTGTTTGTTGATTTCTGTATCATAGTCATATTATAACATATAATGGTGAGGAAGTTTATTTAAGACGTTCAATATCGGTTTCCTAATTGTTTCCCATGTGGTGATAAGGTTATGTATGCAGTGCCTCTGCTTTTCAAAATGTCAACATGATCTGCATGTTTCTAAAGTGACATCCCAAAAATCATGTAAAGTGCACATGACAGGTTTCCATCTTTTTCTAATTATTACCTCAGTTGGTGGGATAGTACCTTTGTTTGTAGGTTATAAGGTTAATGTACACTTTATTGTTCCTGTAGTGAAATTTGTCCTCTGCATCACCCATCTTGAGTTAAGCTTGGTCACGACTACCATAGCTGAAGGACTTTATCTTCATTTCCTTCAACCGGTGAAGTGGCATTTTGTGAAGAAAAGTTGAAAAAAGTGGAAAATTACTGGGAGCAGAGTTTTAAAAAGGATCTATGCCATCAATACAGAAACTCCCATCTAAAATGCACAGACAATTTACACAAAAGGAAGCCATTTTTCCTGAAAACTAATAATTTCGATTGTATAAATTGGCCTTTGTATGCTAAGTAATGATGACAATGACCAATAATAATGACAATAATGTGTGTCCAAAATTGTCAAAGTAGTGAAAGGAGAAATGACTAGTCTAACCTGTCATATGCACTTTAATGCCCCTGTTTGGCTCTGTGCATTCTAGCTAGCTCACTGTGTCTCAGACCTTATGCTGATATTTATTAAAAGCGTAAACTATAAAATAAACAACCAGTTAAAATTAAAATAAAGACTATCTGATTGTTTTTAAATCTATAATGCTTCAATTTGTTGTTTTAATTTTTATCATGCCTCAAAATTAGCATTAGCTTTCTCCCTTTCCACTGCCTTGTCTTTAAATATTTCTTCATTTTAGTGTGACTCGGCAAAAAACCCAGATAGAGATAAAATTGGACAGGAAGTAGTGACACTAACAGTGAGGTTGTGCTGTTGTGCACAGAGCCAATTGCCATTTTTTATAACTTAAAATTATAAATGGAAATGTTACAGTTCACTGTTGGTCCAGGGATGCTGCCTGACTGTGCAGTTCGTTTGCAGCCTCAAAACCTGAAAAGCACTTGTTCTCCCTGGTCTTGTGCTAATCTGCGAGTAACATCCTCCTTTTTACATTATGTTCAAAACATTTTGCAGCACTTGTAGCAACATAACTATAAACTAAACTGTGCTCCTCATGCATAAGCTAAAATATATCTAAAATAAGTCACTAAAGTTAAGTTTTTCAAGGCTAAAGCAAGCATAAACTCTGTTTCTTTTTTCTGCCATCAGACATTTCTTGTTGTGAAAGACATTACTTTGCTTTTTATTGCACATTACATTACATTTATAGCAACATTAATACATGTTTTTCCACCATTATAATCTATACATGCAAAAACCTAAACCAATCAGCAGCAATAGGCATTTTTACCATCTTTTGTGTATCATTGCTTATAATGTTGTTCTAAATGTAATAACTTTTAGCTCTACTCATACATATCATTGTGTACACTTGACTGTGGCAGTAGAAATCTGTGCTCCAGAAATCAAGAGAGGAGCTTGTAATCTTTATGTGATATCATATACATACACTAGCATTGAGCACTTGGGTAAACCATTGTTTGTATTTTTTTTAAAAAGTCACATTATTTAAGCATGAACAAAATTACTACTAACCCTTAGCTTTGCTGTTGTCATGCTCCCAGTTTCAGTCCTATACTTAGTTTTTTGATGTTTTTGCCTTTTTACTAGTCATTTTTAAAAGAGGAACTTTTCCCCCTTGTCTTTGGGCCTTCAATGCACCTTTTTCCCTGCATCTCTGTCCAGTGTTGTGCCTTTTGAGCGGTGTTGTGCACAGTTTGTCTCCCCATATAATTTGGTGCCTCTTTACACAAGGGGCCATCAAAAGGTGTATAAAATCACCAATATCATGTTAACTACATCAGGCCAAATCAGTTGCAGATCTTAATTATTTTATCATTCACTTAACAAAAATCTTCCATGTGCCAATACGTTTTTGACTGAACTTGACAGATAAATTATTTGAGATTTCAATGATCTTAGTAATAATTCTAGTTTTCAGCCATGCTTTAGTATATCTTCTTGAGTTGCATGTTTGTCATTGCTATTTTAATATTGACTTTCAAAGCACTTATTGTGAATCCCATTTCTAAACTTTATAGTGATGACAAAAAAAATCCAACCCTGTGTGTGAACTTTTTAGTTGACAAAAATGTGCAGTTATTAACCAACCTGCAAAAATCTCCTTTTTGGCACGTGAAAAACATGAGAGCATGCATTGTTCAACCGATTATGGCATTTCGTACTGGAATCTGTCAGACTTCGGTGTTAGTAAAGCCAAATTAATGTGATGCATGGTGGGAAAGGGGAGGCATGGCTCTGTGGTAGGTGTAGATTTTAATGTGATGGTCTACAACTATTCTTCAATCACAAGGTCCGTGTTGTTTTGTAGCTTGAAAATGGCTGAGTATACCATTTCAGATCCCCTAAACTTGTTTATTTTTAAGCGTTAACCCACTAAAAGATTTTGGATCCATGGATCATTTTGACAGTTACTCTACACACCTGCATGCGTTTGTGGACATGCACACTTCTAGTACACTCATTTAGATGTATTGAAAGTAATGTCATTATTAACAGTTGCTTTGTCTTCATTTATCAACAGTATTGATGTCAAATGTGAATATTGTTAATGAAGATTGTGGAGAAATGTTCGGAAGCTGACCAGAAAAAAACAACAAAACATTTTGTCTAATTGTTCGTTCATTTTTATTTATTTTATATTGTTTGAATTTGTCTACCAACATTCTTTCTTTACATGTAACAACTTTAACAGAACTCATGTCTGGTTTTTATTCATAAAGTGTGTCTGTGTTTAAAATGTTGTTGGGTATCTTTTTTTGCTTCACAGTAGCAGCAGCAGTCACTTATGTAAACTCATTTGTTTAAGTACAGTTTAATTAATCAGCCATTGGTATGTTTTTCTCAGTAGTACACAGGTCTTTTCTTTGTATGACATTATTCTAATACTTCACATGCAGCCATAACTTTAAAAGAGCACTGTGTAACTTTTCTAGTGGAGGGTCTGCTCCATAATTGTCTCCAAGAAATGTTTTGCCTGGAAGGTTCTTCAGTGTTACATTAGATGTATTTATCTCCAAGGACATAAGCAGATGTTGCTACCAGGCCAAGTTAAAGGTCAGATCTAGATGATAGCCTGGTTACAGTAAAAATGCATTTAAGCATGAAGTATGATTTTGGAGCAATAAAAACTAAAGCAATTGAGTAAATGTAAGATCAAATGTAAGACCCCATGTTGTGGATCCAGGCAAAACAATAACATCTCCATGCAGACACAAAGCCCTGTTTCAAAAAGCAGGTTTTGTCCAAACTCAGAGTTTGTTAACCCCGATAAGAGCTCAACTCAGTTTCCAGTTTCACAGAGAGAGGGAACCTAAACCCTGAGTCAGTCACCATGGTAACTCACTCTGTGAACCTAAGCGCAGATTTTATGGCAGGTTTGGCCTGTTTCTGAGGTGATGCATGGAGTTTGTGTGCCATAGCTGAAGAATCTTGGTTGAGTTTGAAGACATCTCCTCGTCTTCTCGTGCAGTCTTTAGCTGGTCTCCCTTGGCTCACTCTCTTGGCTCAATTTTTTCATCATAAGTAAAACATAATACGTAGAAGAAATGTATGAGACACAGTGCAGTTCCACAATGTGAGTGATTGTATATGATTGTCACTTATTATCATTTAAATCACAGATTTACATATGACACACAAAACGAGAAGTTAATGTCAAAAATAGAATCTTTATGAGTGAACTCAAAGTTTTGTCCTCTGTTCGTTTGTTTCACAAGGCAGAGGACCCAAGTGACTCTTCTGGCTTCTTTGAAGCCAATGTCCTGCTCTGTGAGTTGATGATTTCAACTTCAAGCTTGGTCCTTGGAGATAACTCACTTTTGAGGGTCATAAAAATAGCAAAATCGTGTTGTTTATTCTAATTGTTTTGTAGGGTTTGTAAATTTGGGGATGCAGTTTCCCTGTGTTGAAGATCTCCACAAGTCCGGCAGGTAAGTGGGGCAGTTTATGGAATTTAATTCATGTACACTTTTAAAATGTGATCTATTTAGGATACATTTAAAAACTCAATGAGCTACACAGTCCTCAACATCTTAGATTAGTTAAAAATGGTAATTAGCAAATTTTGAAATGAAATATTAAAATCGTAATTTTAAACTTTAATAAAAGTTCAGCGTTGCAATGGTGAACACTCTTTCTAGGATCCAATGAGAAAATCTTGTGTCCTCTGCTAAACTCAGTGTACACTATCTCTGAGTTTTCTAACTCTACTCCAAACCTGTTTAGTAAAACTGAAAACTCTTGAGTTGTCTGTCTCAGGGAAGATTAACTCTTAAACTCAAGTTTTATTGAACCTCCTTTGTGAAACGGGGCCAAGAAGTAGACCCTCCACCAGAAAGTGTTACAGTGTTCTTTGTAGCAAAAGTAGTAGGGAAATGTAAAATATTGTCTTAAGGCTTTACTAATGACAGATGCAAACAGAAAGTCAATAAAAGATTAATGATTAGTACTTATCTTGAACAAACCCATCAAAATTGGTAAATAGTCCTATAAGGCACGTCACTTGGCCCTTTTTACTGGGGCACATGTGCATATGTACAGTTTATAGGTTACAGATCTGTGATGTGTGTGACCTTGATCAGTGTGGGTCAAACACACGGGGCTTTATTCTGGAAAGTCAACACAATAAGCATCTCCTGAATCTATGGAGCCAATTCATACGAACGTTCTTTAAGCAGTAAAGTGCATTTAATAAAGTCACCACACAATAAAATATCTTGCTGTTGTATCCATCATTGCTGCAGAAAACACTATTATTGTGTGAATCAGCCCTTAATGATCAGCCTATAACAAATGATTCACTTGGCCTTCATTATTCACGTTTTTGAGTGACTGTTGACAAACACTTCTGAATGCTTTTCTTTTGTAGAAGCATTTATTTTTATTAAAATACTGAGAGCATATAGTTCCTTTATATTATAAGTTATAGGTTCCTCACCTGGATTCGTCCAGGGGCGGCTCCGAGATGATCCACACTGCCAGTCCCACACTCTTAAAAGCGTTTGCACTGTTTCCGGTGTGTGTGTATGCTGTTTCAAATGAGTCCTAACTGTGACCCGAGAAGGTGTATGACTTAAGTCCTACGGAACAGCACAGAGCAGGAGAGAAGCTGGCGACAGCACCATGTGCGCTCTGAATGCTGAATCTTTACCAGCGTATAGTGAAAAATCAAAGGGCGTGGGAAACGTTTCGAGCCCGTGAAGATGTTCTACAAATCACAATGGTTTGGCCTTTTTTCAGTTGTTTAAAGTCTGCCTCATATTCGTAGTTTGATGCATAAATTATTAAGATAGAAACGCCGCGTGGATTCAGTAGCGCCAAGTGCCGCGGCGATGTTTCTCACTATATTTCAGTTGGATCAAAAGGCACATAAAACGTGAGGCCAGGTGCGCTGACAGATGTTTGAGGCTTAAGTTTTGTCAAGACTCTGGAGGGTCTTTGAGGCTGCGACTCACAAATAGGGGGCGCTCAGGCCGTTAATAAAATATCCTATAGTTGCAGTTCTACTAATGATAAAGTAGGTAAAAGCCTATCCTAGCGAGATAATTCTCAGTTAGGCTGCTACATGCATTTATTCATGTAAAATCCTCCAGCTTACAGAAAATGACATGTTTGAATGACGCCTGAAGCACCTCTTGACTTGGCTGCGTTTGTCTGAGCTGTAATAGGGCAGGGGAGCGGGAGGCCGGGGCTTGTTGTGACTGTGAGCCGGAATCCCCCCCTCCTCCCCTCGGCAGTCTCCTCCTACCGCCGCCTTGACACCAGCTCTGAGCTCGAGCAGCAGCTCTCGCGGCGGTCATCGATGGACCACGGACCGCGCCTCTGTCCTAACCGTGAGGGGAGGACGCATCGTACCAAACCCTATGAGAGGTGAGAATAAGACGTACATTTGCATTGCTTTCTCTTTCAGTGCTGGAGGGCGGTACACAAAGCGGCTAAGTACAGTTGGATTGATTGGAAAAGAATGACTGCGATCTCGTTACGTTCTAAAGGTGGATATTTATGTAATTAAGCTATTTATTAGATTTGAACAGTAATTTGACACCTAAACAGGATACAAGAAGGCGTTTATAACTGTAATAACTTGAAATGTCATATGGTTGCCACGTTGGGGAATGTGAATATGAGACAAACAGCCTTTACGCACGACTCTTGGTTCTCCCGACTAAACGCGCTCTTTAGAGGCTGTTTATTTTGCTGGGGGATGCCGTCAAATATTTCGTAACACAAGTGTCTTTACAGCAGTGTCTTCCTTTACAGTATAATCAATTACACCGTAGTTGCATAGGTTGTGTAACTACAATGCTATAGTTAAACATACTTCTCTAGGCTAAAATAAAAGGGAACTGAGTACATGCTCCCAGCAACGTAATCTCCAAATCTCGTGTTGTGAGCTAAAGTTGTTCCTGGTGCCTTTAGGAGAATATTGTGAAAATCCACTTGGAACATTTCACAGTGGGCTGCATTCATTCAGGATGTTCACAGAAGTGTGTGGTAGTGGTCATAATATCCAGACTGAGTCAAGTGACAACAGGCACTGCTGTCCGTGAGGCCAGAAAAAAATAGGTTTCTCATTTCCCCAGTTGTTCTCTAAACTTAATGACCTGCTATGGATGTAGAGATAGTTACACAAGAAGTTGGTTTATAATTTATGCTTATTAATTTCCTGGCTGAATGTTATATTGCCAGCCTCACAGCATACTCACCCACTAAAATAAACTCAATGCTGATAACACCATGGTGAGATTGAACTGGCTCCTTTATCCGCTTATTACTTCTAAAAAAAAAAAAAAAAAAAAAAAGGAGTGGGCAAGTACCTACTATTCAAAAAAACAATACAGGAGGTCAGTTCCAAGTCTGGTTAAAGGTGCCCTGTGTAACTTTTCTGGTGGTGGATCTGCTTTGTGCTTGTGTCAATGGCAATAAACTTATGCATTTTCTTGGAGACAAGGAAGTGGCATCACTAGGCCATGTTACAGATTTGTAGAGATGCAATCCTGTATTTATTTTTCAAGGTATTGCTGCAATGGAATAAATGTAAGATAGATAAGTTTAGTTCATTACTGTGGAACAAAATAAACATAAACAGGCAACACAGTAACATCTCAGCAAGTGGCCTCCGGCAGAAAAATTACATAGTGTGACTTTAAGAATTTTCCAAATAAAACTGTATTTTGTGTTTCCCCCTTGCTATGGTTATGATGAATGGACAAGGAAAGTAGTGCTATAATAGATGGCTTGTGCATGTAGAAATATGTGAGTGAAAATGTTTGGACAAGCATATTCGAGATGCCAGTACCATGCCAGTTTTTATGAATGTATAATATGTATTTATAACAGTTTTATTTATTTATTTTAGGTCCTCTCAAAGGTGCCCAAAGCTGCTGCTGTGTCATGGAAAGTCAAGTATATTTATTACGCAACTTACATAGCTAACACTGGGGTCTTACCAGGACAGCTCAGCTAAAAATGACCCAAAGAAATGGAGTGGGTGGGGTCCGAGAGCGCCACCTACAGACTGAAGAGTGTCCCAGAGGTTTGGAGACAGACAAGCATCAAGGGGCTAATAGCCTTGGGGAAGAGGAACCAGCGACTGAGCATCAACAAGCCCACGCTGCTGCAGCTGTAACCGGAGATGCAGCTCCTGATGGGGGGTGGGGTTGGGTGGTTCTGGCTGCTACCATCCTGGTACTGGCCTTAACCCTCGCCTTCCCAGCCTGCGTAGGGATCTTTTACACTGACCTGCAGATGGACTTCCATGCAACTAACAGCGAAACGTCCTGGGTCCCCTCCATCATGACGTCAGTGCTGCATGCAGGAGGTAGTGAATTTACGACAAAATAAAGTGCGCTACTGAAACATACAAATGGTACACATCTATCAATCAATCTATCTATCTATCTATCTATCTATCTATCTATCTATCTATCTATCTATCTATCTATCTATCTATGCATTCAAAATATAATAGTCTTATATGACCAAATGTCTCCTGGCAGGCAATATAAAGAAGCTTGGATGAAAGGCTCACCTGGGTACTTATTAAAGTCTTACTAGTATTGTTTGTTCCATTAAAAACAAGGTTGCCAGTGTTTTGGCATTATCCCAAACAACATTACTAAACATTAGAAATGTACTAAATACAAAAGACAAATATTATAGGGATGTTTGGTTTTACTAGTCTGAAATTTAGAACTAGTTGGTCCTGTATTAGATAGGCATAGTTTTGTTTTTATCCTAAACAAAGATAAACCCATTTGATTCTTGAGCCTCTCTTTGATTGTGGTCTTCTTCTTCTAGTAGTTTTTACAATGTCATTCTGGTTAGGCAGGTTTTCCTCATGCCATTTGTTGATTTGACAATGTTCAGACTTCCTCATCGAGCCTACATTTGTCTTGGTAACTAAAAAGACATTAGTGTCTCTATGGAGCACATGGGGTCTCTCTCCACAGTAATGGCGTCTACTTCCTGTGAGCGCGATGTTTTATAATCTACACCAAACCAGGAAGATCTGAGTGAGTCATGCAAAAATGGCTTTACAAAGTCAACACTGAACCAAGGTGAATGAGTGGCCACCTGTTACACTTTTATTATAACCTATAACCCCCTTTAAGCACAGCAAAATGTATTTAGGAATTGGACTGACAGAGGCTATATTATTAAAGAAGATAGCGGAACACTTTCTAAGGCATGGTCTAATGGAAAAAAAAAAATTAACAACAAAAGGGAAATAATAATTTTATTAATATACCAGGAATTTGCCATTTGCTCTGTATTACATAAATTTGCCTGCTTAGTGAACACGGATGACTCATTTGATCAAGTCCATGTTTGCCAAATTAATTTATTTACTTGCCTTGCTTTTTGTTTGTGCTCAATCTGTTAGGTTGAAGGTTTTAACACATGATTTTAAATGTGCAAAATTTTAAGGTCTCCAGGCTGTACCCAGTATACCAGGAATTTTGTAAATTTGAACACAGATAAAACATTTGATTAAGTCCATGTTTGCTAAATTGATTTAGTAACTTGCCTTGCCTTTTGTTGCTTTTGTTTTTGCTCAATGTTTAAGTTGAAGATTTAATACATGATTTAAAAGTCTTCTTTAACACCTGAAGACAGTGAGTTGGTTTCTTCCTGTTCTGAGATTGGAATGCAAACTCGTTGGTCTTTATTTTAAAAACAGCACCTCTTAACCTTTCAGAGGAAGAGTTGCTGTTATGATGTGTTCAGACTTATTCTGCTGTGAGTGAAAAGTCAAATAGAAACATTTTATATATAACATGTGTACCATTATTGACAGATGTCCTCAAGTATTTAACAAGAATAGTGCATTAAAATTTCAAAAGTATACTATAGATAGAAAGTACCTTCAAGGTTCTTTAGTCATTTGACTCATATATAGCAATAGGCACTGCTTGAATGAATGTACTATAGTTCTAATAGCACTACTGCTCATATGTCGTACATTGTTGCACAACAACTACTTCTAATACTCCTAAATGCGAGTACCATACCAGCGCTTATGCTATTGCAGCTTGCTCCTTCCAAAAATTTAAACTTGGTTGAATATAGGTACTGTTTTTGAAGTACCAGTAAATTAGTGGGAAAATATCTGCTAACCTCTTGTTCTAGATAAAAGGTCATTGCAGTAAGTGAAGTCATGTAAATCTCAAGGATTAAGGCACATTTTTTCTGCTCCGGGGTGCATTAAACTAAGAGCATTACCCTCTCACCTACAGGGCCGTTTTGCAGTGTGTTGGTGGAGAGATTGGGTTGCCGGGCGACAGTGATGTTGGGCGGAGTTCTGAGCGGAGTGGGAATGGCCGCCAGTTCATTTACTCAGTCCATCATTGAGCTGTACATCACCGCAGGGGTCATTACAGGTCAGAAAAAGTCATTCTAGTGTCAACACTGTGTATACATTTAGAGAAGAGAGGTGGAAAGGTCAATACAAAATTTGTTTCGGTCCAATAAAACTATGTTGAGCTACAAACTAAACTTAACAAAACTAAAATTCAAAGAAAAATTGCTTTAGTCAAATCACTATAGAATATAGGTAATCTGTTTACACAGTCAAAAAACATGTATTTACTATCAGTTTTAGTCCAGATCTGGGAATTATAATTGCAAAAATAGGACCAGTGCTTTGATAAAGGTAGGAGGTTTTGCTTTTTTTGTATATTGATGCAAATTCAAGATTTGTTCATTTATACATATGGAATCAGTGAGTCAGGTCCTCACTGGTGGCTGAGAGTTAGAATTTTGCAAGAAAAACAAAAGCTAAGGCACTTTTCATGAATTATTTTAAAAAGCCTTTATTTGTTTAGGCTTGAAATTTGATGATTTAGCCCAGGCTTTTAAAACTAATACATGAAGAGTGCCTTGGCTTTTGTTTTTCTTATACATTTTCTTATTTATTGATTGTGATGTCAATAATTGTAAATAATCACACAATCATTTGAAATTGTGACATCTCTAAAGCCAACGACATAGTGGTTTTCTGTATTACCTAAATTTGCATTACTGATCTTTCACTTTGACTGTTTCCAGGTTTGGGGTTCTGCTTTAGCTTCCAGCCCGCTGTCACTATCCTGGGACATTACTTTGTCCGCCGCCGCGCTTTTGCCAATGCCATGTCCTCCACAGGCACTGCCCTGGGCCTCTGCATCCTCCCTGTTCTGGGCAACTACCTCCACATTGAGTATGGCTGGAGGGGCAGCTTCTTGGTTTTGGGGGCTGTTCTGTTCAACTGCTGCGCTTGTGGGGCTGTGATGAGACCTCTCAAGTCCCAGAGGCCAAGAGGACCACCCCTTATAAACCATCAGGCATCTTTGTCCCAAGAGGAGAAAGACCAGAATACCAAAGGGTTTTTAAAGACAGCATCAAACTATTTGTTGTCTGCACTTAAAAAACATATGGCTTTTGACCAGTTTTGCAACAACCCAAAATACTGCGTCTACTCAATAGGAATTACATGGATGATGCTGGGGTTTGTCGTACCCTTGATCTATCTGGTTCCCTATGCCACTGCTCACGACATGGAACCAAGCCAAGCTGCAATGCTCCTCTCCATCCTAGGTGTAGTTAACATTGTAATACGGCCTCCAATTGGTCTAATCTTCAGCATGCCATGGTTCAAAGGTCGGCATATTTACGTATTCGCCTCTGCACTGCTCGTCAATGGGTTAAGTAATAATATTTGCTGCATCGGAGCGACTTTTCCCATCCTGGTGTCTTATGTGGTCATCTATGGGCTGTCTATGAGCCTAGTAGGATCCTTGATGTTTACTGTGCTGATGGATATAGTTGAAATGAGCAGGTTCCCCTCTGCTCTGGGACTCCTGGCTATCATGGAAAGCGTCACACTCCTTATCGGACCTCCACTAGCTGGTAAGGAAGCATATTTTAACTTGTTTGGCACATAGGCTTTAGACAGGACATTTAGCTGAATGAAATGCAAGTGAAGAGAGTGGAGAGTAGGGCTGTATTCTTGTAGTCGTTTAGTCGAATAAGCGGTCGATGGCGTCTTAGTCGACTCAAATTTGTATTTGTCATCTAATTATTTTGTTTAGATTATATAGATTTATATGTAGAGCAGAAAGGAAAAAGCATACATATAAATACAGTTTCCTTGTACTTTTTGTTTCAATCATTTTGCATCAACCCCTGTGCAGTTTTTGAGTGCATTTTGGATCAGATACATTGGCTCATCATAGTCTTACAGCATGTGTGTCAAACTCGTGACACACTGACTGTCATTTTAAAATAAATCTATGCTGCTTTAATGTGTACATTAACCATAAACTAATTAGATATTTCCAACAAGTGGAAATGAGAAATATTTGCAAATAATGATCCCAAAATGTTCCAGAAGAGGAAAATTTCAAGAAAGCAGTTTCAAGAAAGGTGAAGGTGAATACAAGTTTGTGCTTCAAGGACAAAAACCTGTATGTTTTTTGTGTTGTGAAAGAAAACAATCTACATTGGCATTTTGACTGCAAACACGGAGCTAAGTATGCAAACATTATCCTTCAAGAAAAACAAAAACCTGTACAATAATTAAAAGGCTGTTTTTGAAGCAGTGCTGAAGGTCTGTGAGCAGGTGTGCCCCGATACACACTTTAAAAATGTCTGTGTAACTGTGTATCCCCTGATAAACTGGGATAAGTGAATAAGTAATAAATACAGAAAGAATTATTTAACAATAACATATTAACAAGTTTGTTTCTGCTCAATTATTGGAAACAAAATTAAGTCTGTGAAATATGAATTCTTATAAGCCCAGCTCTAATACATCTATTGTCAGCTCATATCAAAGCTTTGTATGTGTCATTGAATAGAATATACAAATTAGTTTAACATGGGTAGTGCTGTGCTGTTAAGCCTACACATTATTTTTCTTCTTGTTTAATGACTTGACTCAACTTTTATGATCTCTCAATTAAATCTCCTTGTGTATCAGCTTTCTATCAGATATTTCATCTATCATTTGCTGTATTCATTCAAAATCAGCTCCATCATGGTGACTAGTTTTATGTGAACATTACCTATTTACACAAGTCCAACATTTTGCTTTAAGGTTACAGTTTGAGCACTTGTTCCATATAGTCAGTGGCATTGCAATAAGGAAATAGGCTAAACAAAACGGCTTATGAAATCTTAAACCTCAACATAAACAAAAAAATAGCAATTGTTTTTGGATTTTACAGTGTTGAATTACATGCTTATAGGCTTTTTTCCTTCCTTCAGATGTGACTTCCTAGTTCACTGAGAGCTGTGAGAAATATTGATTGTTTTGCCACTGTTTGTTGTTGCAGGGATTTTGGTGGACAGTTCGGGCCAGTACTCCCCTGTCTTCTACGCCTGCAGTGCCGTTGTTGCCTCTTCTGCCGTTTTTCTCATGGCATCATTTTACTACCTGGACAAAAGGGAGAAAAAACAGCCTTCACTGCCGGATCCAGCTACTTACACTGATGAAATAGCTGTGTGTCCATACAGAGATGAACCCAAAGAAGACCAACCCAAGGCTTCAGCTAACAGGGCAGAGCACATGACTGACGTGTGAATTAGTGATTATTGGAGGAGTGAAAGTATAGGCGATATGACAATATAAAATCTAATTATGATTTATCTCCCAATTAGTGATTTAGTGCTTCTCTCTCAATTCAACTCTATGCTCAAACACAGACAAATACTTTCCACCACCTTCTCCTCCTATTGGTCAACTGCTGTCATGCTCTGAGTAGGGCTGCAAGATTTCTAGTGACTGAATCGAAATCGCAATTTGAATGGATGCAATAATCAAATCACAAAGACTGTTTTTTTTAAAGTACCATAATTTGCTTCATAAACAAAAAAACAAAAAAAAATCCAGTTTTATTCTGCATAAAATCTGCTAATCTGTACAAAGATGTTATAAAATGTGATTCTTGCTTTAGTGTGTTAGTTCATATATCAATATTTTATCCTGGCTGTGAAGTGTGAAATGTGAACAGAATCCTACTATTAAAACACAAATTAAATCTAATCAAAATTCTGCAGCTTGTCTGAAAAAGCTCAATTAGATATTTCTTCCAAATCGTGCAGCCCTAGGTCTGAGTGAATGACAGGTGAGTTTAAGTAATGACAGTGAAGTATGAAGTCTCATTCATTGACTCATTGGAAATTGTCATCTGAATTATCCATATCACCTGACGCTTATTTGAGACTGAGTTTATATTGATGACAAGTATAAGCTATCCCCGTAAAGAACCAGTCACTATTCACCCCCATTTGATGACCAAGCCTGGTCCTTATTAACTGCAATATGTTTTCATTTATCTTTATTTATACAGGGAGAGCCCAATGAGAGCACTCAGACTCTTCATTTAATTGATGCCCTGTTTAAATACAGAAAAATACAAACAAAAATCTAACAAAACAAATAACAAATAAACAAAAACAAAACAAAACAAAAAACAAAAAAAACCCAAAAACAAATAATAAGTCAATTTAAAATATTAAACAAGCATGAAATACATGCATGACATTAACCACCAGAGACTACCAGTCGGGGCAGTGTGACCACTCTGGGTCACACTGCCCCGACTGGTGTTCTCATGTTCAGAATCCAAATTTAGCGCCAGACAAAGTTCACTTTTGTTTTTGCAATTGAGCATGTCTTTCCTCTAACCTTTTAGACTTGGACTTGAACCTTTGAATCAGGTATACCATTTAAAAATGGATCACAAACTTTACTGTTTGGCCGATACCAAAACCAGAGGTGCACTTATAGAACCATACTGATTGTACTTTATATTGCTGCTGTCGCTGAATCTTGTACAAAACCAAGTAATACACATTGTTATATTTGTAAGCACATTATTATAGCTGCTCTGCCTGTAATTCAGAATTGCCATTAACTTTGAGTCTGTTTGTTGATTGAAGATGTCATAGGAAAGAAACCATTCAGATTTAGTTTAACTACTTCTAAAATGGTGCTAGATAGGACATGAAAAATGTTATTCACGGACTGTATGAGAAGTGTGAAGTTATGATGCTTTTTGTGCATTTTTGCTCATATGAATAGTGCCTTTAAAAATGATTGCTGTTTTGTACAATACATCTGTCTATCAGTACAATCAAGCCCTTCCAGACAAACTGAAGACATAAGCTGATCATTTTATATGTCCTCCATCATGTCTTAATATATTTAAATGATAAGTAACTGAGTTTTTTTTACTGACTCCATAAATATCCAAAGTAATTTTCATTGTAGTAGAAATAGCACAGGAAAAGCCATTTTATTGACTAAATGCCCATTCTTTGTGTGACAGTACCGGTATATATTAAAAAAAAAAAAAAAGAAAAAAAAAAAAAAACAAATTTCTGCTCTAAATGACTTCAAACTGTTTCCCATAGTATACATGAGAATAGCTAATTGCCTGAATTGACACACAACTGTAAAGCATTGAACAAGTTTGACATTTAAGTCATTTTTGTTAATCTTTGGGCCAAACTGTTAAATATTTATTTGTCATAATCAGGGACAATAAATACAAACTTTTAACTGTAGTCGTTGTTGTTGTCTTGGTCCAAATAATCAACTTTAAAGTGCAAAAACAGATGTACAGATGGCTATAAACAGAAATGTGTGATTTGCTGCCATCTAGTGGTTATACCGTTATTACATTATTCTTCAACTGTAAAAGTGAAAATGAAAGTACATGTAAAGTTTGCGCTGGGGAAACGGCGGGTTTAATAAGTCTCCTAAAACCGAAATCGAAAGGATAGATCTTTTAACCATTAGAAGGATTTCCTGCATTTTCCTGTATTCGGTGATTCGGTGTTATTATTTTTTGTTTTGATGGTGAGTTGGAGACTAAAGAAGCTAGCTTAATATGACTCTAGCATGCTACAAACAAGCTACTAAACACTGACTGAAGACACGTGAGGACAGATTATACACTTTTAATTATGTTTTGTTCTATGTTACAGTTGGATTATCAAGTCCAAACATGAAGGAGTGTAGCACATGGGCAGTAATTGTCCTTTCCGACTTGGCCTTGGGGTGGGCATATTGGACAGCTGCACTCCTGCTACAGTGCCCAGATCGTGGAGGACTAGTGGGATTGTGGGGTCTTGGAGTAGTCAAGTACATAATCTTGTATTTTATATCATCTTTATTGGCGGATCATGGGACGCCAGAGCCCGCACTGCGCCGGCTGTCGTGTCTCCTCTGTCTTCTCTGTCCAGTCACTGAGACCGGACGGATGCTTTTGTCCAAAACCGATCGCCCGTACGTGGGGCCACATCCAGACCTAACCCAAGTCCCCCTGAGTATCCTGGCCTCGCTGTTGGCCTGTATTATCTGGGAGAAGGGACTCAGTGGTGAGAGATCTGCAAAAACAAAGCCCCAAATTCAGGGAGCCGGACAGCTGTTTAAGAGGCTGCTGCCCTTCTTCAAACCAGATGTGTTTTATCTCATCACAGCCTTTAGTGCGCTTATTGTGGGCGTAATCTGTGAGTATACAATTCAGTTTTATTAAGCAAACATCCATGCATGATATATGACTTATTACTGGTAGAACTTGCATGGGAATGGAACCAATGTTATTCACCATTCTCACAACAAGAAGCATTGTACAGACGTAAGACTTTAACTTAAAACATGGACTGCTTTATGTAGCCTTTTGTATTAGAAATAGAGTTGCAGCAGGGAGCAAAAATGTCTCAAAAATGAATTATACTTTTATTGAATAGCCTTGTTAAACATTAAAGGTTATCATTCTTACAAACAAAACACAAATTGGAAAAGACTTTGCACATACAGGGGGGGGATAACAGTATCACTCTAAGATCTTATAAATGGGTGCTTTTGTTTTTGGATGCTAAGATGTTGCCTGTTTAAATTTTTATGTTCATTTGTATTTGTGTGTATGTTTTTTCATATATATTTCAATGTCTTTACAGGTGATACATTCATTCCTAAGTACCAGGGGGAGGTAATTGACATGCTCAAAACCTCAGTGATTGAAAATGATTTAAGTTATGCAATTGCGAAGCTGGCATTTGTCTCTATAGGCAGGTAAATCACCTTCAAGTGTTATTAATCTGTTATATATTTTTATGATTAACAAATTATAATAATTAATGTTATTTTTGACATTTTGCCCAGTGCTGTGTTTTCTGGGACCAGAGGAGGGTTGTTCATGTTCATCTTGTCGAGACTGAACAGGAGATTAAAGCACCTCCTCTTCCACACACTTCTACAGCAAGAAATTCAATTTTTTGAAGAGAACAACGCTGGTAAATCTTACTAAATATTGTGCTCTGAGGATAACATTATATGCCATTTTGAAGACCCAATATTGACATGCAACATGAATAAGAGATTTACAAAACCTCTTACATCAGAGGTCTTCAACAAAGAAGCATAGTTGACTAATTTGTACAGTTTTTACACTTGAGAGGTAAGCAAAACACAAATTATTACTCAATGTGCACTGGTCAAAATCCAATCAAAATTGTGTCCAGTCAGGAGGCGTATGACAGAAATAAAGAGAAATCACAAACTACCTTAAAAAGAAGAAAAAAAATCATTGTTGCACTGTTGTAATGTAAGGCCTAATAATGGTCATTTCATGTCTTATTGCTGGGTTTCCAGGGACATCACAGCATTCTATAGCCACATTTAATTGTACTGTGAAGGTTTTTATCATATTTTTTGTCCTATAGGCAAACTATCTTCTCGGCTGCATTCAGATGTGGACCGGATGGGGCGCACTGTGGCCCTAAATGCTAATGTTTTGGTCCGGAGCACTGTAAAAACCTGTCTGATGCTGGTGGTGATGGTTCAACTGTCCTGGGAGCTCACTGTCCTCACTGTTTTAGAGATGCCCATTTTAGGCCTGGTTCAGAACAAATACACTACAGTGTCCACGGTGAGAAATAATTATGTTATTGTTATTATTGAATATTTGGCAATACTAAAGCTATAACAAAAATACATGTGCTTTATAATTAGCACCTTTCCAGACACAGACCAAGTTGTCAAAGTAAGGTTATAAGTAAAGCAATAATAGCATCCCCCTGCAAGTAGGTGGGATGCCTGAAAATGTTACATAGTGCACCTTTAAAACTTACAGAATAATATTAGAATATATAATTTTATCTAGACATAATACTGTTATGTAAAAATGTTGTGTGTAGTTTGACACATAATAGTATTACTTACATAGAAGGAGATGTATTTGCTAGATGTGTATTTGATTGTAGTTTATTTTGCCCAACAAAAATATCTTAATAATTTTAAATATATTTTTTATTAATATTTGTCTTGCATCTTCTACTGCTTTTCTTGTGCATGTTTCACAACAATTTTCAGATTGTGAGACAAAAGAGGGTTCCCTTAACTTAACTTAAAAAAATGTAAACATTGTAACATCTATCTTAGCTCAGTACTTTGTGGATTTCATTTAAATTGACACATTTTGTGTCATTTTTTAGTACTGTTTTAGTATTACATTTCATGCTTTTACTGCAGTTGCCTCTCTAGATTAATTTCATGTTGTTTTTATCTGCCACCAGGAACTAAAGAAGCAGATCCAGTCTCACCAAGCTCAGATCAGTCAGTTGGTTTTGCAAACAGTGAGTGGCATTGAGACTGTCCGGAGTTATAATGCTGAAAATGTTGAAATAAAGAGGTACAACGCCGCTCTGGAGCAGCTCCGTGCAGTGAAAAGACAGTATGGTATCTACAGTTCAACCTATACTTTTATAAGAAGGGTAAGTATAGTTTTAGCTTTGCAATGTTTAAAATTGTTTTTTTTATTATTTGAACATCTTTGTTTCTCTCTCTTAGATGATCAGTCTTGTGATAAGGGTCCTTTTTTTGGTGCTGGCAAGAAGACTTATGTTATCCGATCAGCTCAGCATTGGTAGTTTGGTCACTTTTCTGTTGTACCAAAAGCCAATGTCATACAATCTGAGAGTAAGACAATAATTTAAAATATTCCTAAACGTAATTATTAAGTATTTTGTTATAGCTAAAATATTAAACACAATCAAAAATAAAAAAATGGGACTAATCATTAAATATGCACTGTGTCACCTTTTGGAGGGTACACCACTTGTTGAAATACAACATTGATAATGAAACTGTATGACTATAAAGGTTATAGTTCAAGAGTCCTTTTTTAAGATTGAATAAATGCCAAAAAAAATTACTAAATTGCAAAACAAACATTTGGAGATACTTTTATACCACATGATGACCTTCTCACACTTGGATACACTGCTCTATGTTTGATTATGTTTATGGTATATTCATAAATAATTCTATCTTCCCACAGGAGATCATGTATGGTTATGGAGATACAAAGAGCAGTGTTGGGGTCATATCCACAGTATTTAGTTACCTCAACCGAAAACCAAAGCGTCAAACAGCAGGAGACTTGGCCCCTCAGCAACTGGAGGGAAGAATTATTTTTGAAAATGTCTCCTTCACTTATCCTTCAGCATCATCGGAAAAAACAGCACCGCCTACACTCAAGGTAACTCAAATGGCTTTGGAAAGTTAATACATCTTTATTTAATTGTTATATGGAGGGTAGGTTGACACTTTAAGTATCTGGCAAAAAACTGCCAAAATAACTGGATAACTGGCTTAAATTGAACTTTTGAATTAGAACTTAAGAAGTTTATAATAGTGTACAGTACATTTAATTGGTTGTACTAAAATACAAATGAGATAATATATACATGAGATAGAATATACCGTAGCCAAAAACCTGGGAGGTTTCTGTACAATGAGAGAGTGCTGCTAACCAGTTTTTCCTGTTCAGCTGTATCTGTTTATATGGGTTAAGCTTTCGACTAGCTATAAAAACTTTATAGCACAATCAATTTTGCTTCAGTCCCTATATGCAGGCTTTGTAAAAGAGAAAAGATCATACATCCTCCCATCCCATTCAAGTGTGATACAAACTATACAAAGCTTTGTTACTCTCAACAAAAAGTAAAATATTTGGAATGTTTATCTGTGTAGTCAGTTTCTATGGAGCTGCGTCCAGGGCAGATGACAGCTCTTGTGGGTCCGTCTGGGAGCGGCAAAACAACATGTGTCAGTCTTTTAAAAAGACTCTATGAACCACAAGAGGGACAGATCCTGCTCGACGGAGAACCACTGCATAAATATGAACTGAAATATCTCCATAACAAGGTACAGCACAGATGATAGAAGAGCTTTTTCCAGATATTTAGTATTAAACTATACATATATCATCAATATACATTTTGTTCATCATAAAGTGTAAAATTGATCTAAAACTGCCTAATCATAAAATGGGTCTTATGACTTCCCGCTCAATACTGCAGAACTGATAAGCCCTGCCTCTTCATAGTAAAGTTTCACTGTACCATGCAGTAGATTGTCTATTTTTTAACCCTATATTTATGACAAAAAGCCTGAATTTTTAAAAATAAATGCAAGTAAATGCACTGAGTACTCAAGCCTTGAATGAAAAATCACAGGATTACTGAAAGATGCATAAATCATTCAAAATACAAGTCTGGGCAAACTAATGGGGACAGAACACAGTTAAAACAGGGTTCAAAGCTCATAAAAGTCTATTTGACATGACTCTAACCCAACTATCTATATTTTAAGATGGCAGTTGTGTCCCAGAATCCTGTGCTGTTTTGTGGCTCTCTGAAATACAACATTGAGTATGGACTTACAGAGAGCAACACTGACAAAGTCCAACAAACTGCAAGAAAGATCAATGCAGAATCTTTCTTCTCAGAACTGGACAATGGATATGATACAGGTAAAAATATGTTTTCACAACTTACTGGAGATAAACTGGCTGTCTTTTTAGTGAGAAAACATAATACCACAACACAGACTTCCATTCACATACACTCACATTCACACATCCTCAGTCAACCATAGATCTTGCTTTTCATTTACAAAAAAATACAAATAAACATAACTATTACAAAGGGGTAGACCTATACTTAGCATCTAGGAAATAACCATTAATCCTTCACTCCAATACCTTTTCTTTTATGAGTTTCCAAATTTGTTTCCATCTGTCTATTGTCAAGTCTTAGTCCTGCTTTTCACATTTTTAAATGATTAGGTTCAGCCGTCTAGATCTGTTATTTTTTCCCTTGAATATAAAAGATAAAATACGCCTTTGTTTGCCTCAGATGTGGGGGAGTCTGGGAGCAAACTGTCAGAGGGGCTCAAGCAGAGCATTGCCATCCTCAGAGCTCTGATCCGAGATCCAAAGGTCATTATTCTGGATGAGGCCACCAGCAAACTGGACGTCCTAGCACAACACGCGGTGAGTTTAATACAGATTTTTTAACATCAGCCCTGATCTTAGTTACATAATGGATTTCATAACTCAATATTAGAGTTTGTGTGTGAAAGGTGAGGGTTGTTTGAATAAAGCCACCAATAAGTTTAACTTATCATTTCATCATATATTTAGTACATAGAGATGTGGCTTTTACCTTATGCTCAAATATTACACACTACTTTCTGATCTCTGTTATAATGTTGCCTCCTCATCACAAACATACCTGGAGTCCTGTTTGAGTTCTTCTTTCAAACAGAAAACACTCCACCTTTTGATGTCATGTGGTAATACAGAAAGTGCTCCACTGCCTTTTTAAACTCCATACGCTTTCACTAGAATCATTTGGATTATTCTGGACAGTATAAATGTCATGATCCGCACTGTCCGCTCCTGGTTTTCCTCCCTGTGTGCTCTTCCCCCTCCCTCACCTGCCTGTACCTGGAGCTGGGCGGAACTCTCGGCTCCTCCCGCGCACACCTGCAGCCCATCAGTGCAATCACACACCTGCTGTGCATAAAGGGAGCTGGGAGGAGAGACTCAGTGTGAGATCATTGTTGTGTTCACTTCATCCCCGTCGTGTCTCTGCATTCCCATCGTGTCTCTACCTTCCTGTTGTTCCTGCGTTCCGTGTTCCGGCCCTGGATGTCTCCTGCCTGCTCTGCCCTACGCCCGTCTGGTCTGCCTGTCTTCCTGTCATCCCTTCATGTGGTCTGTTCCTGTGTCCCGTGTTCCTGCTCATCTGCTCACCTGCTCACCTCCGGATCACCCACTGGTTGTACATTGTCCTTTTTCTACAATAAATCCTGTAAATATTCCCCGAGTCTGCATCCTTTGGTCCGCCACACTCACCCGTTACGACAATAAATGTAATATTGCTTACTTTGTTAGACTCTGTTAGACCCTGGTACCATCTCACCATGTACAGCCTTTAACCCGACAGTATTGCTGTAACCGACAACCGATAAAAAATCTACAGAACGATCCCTGTGCCTCTGCACCTGTTCTTCATGCAACAGAACAGAAACTGACATTATTTCAGATCTAGAATTGCCAATCTCTACTGAACTAAAGGTAAAAGAAGCTGTTCACTTAAACTACAGCTTCATGACATCACAAGGTGGAACAGAGCATATTGAGTTTTGGAGATGTAGACAGACTAATAATAAAGGATTACTCAAACATGTGTAAACAAAACACAACTCACAACACAACTTAAAATAAGACTTAAAGTTCACAAGAGTAAATTTTGTGTAATATAGGACCTTTAGAGTGAACAACATCTGTCTATTTATTTGGTAAATTTATTACTTCTAGTTTACGTGCAGCTAACTAACACCACAGAGAGGGATGTAATCTATCACTATGGTGGCCATGTTACAGGATCTTAATAAATCAAATTCTGTTAAGTACATGTCACGCTATTATATGATTCTATTGTTGTAATATTTCTGTTATTCTCAAATAAATTTACATAACCATCCTATAATTGTTGTATTTATCACACTAAGGCCACATTGTCACAGTTTGGTATAGGACCCAAAAGCATAACACAGAACAGAACACAGTCTGTATAGCCTAGACAATGATTTTCAAATTTTGTTTAATTTATTAGTAAAGTCAAAACTATTCACAAGTATTCATTCATTAGATTCATTGTTGAAGCCCTACTCTTGTGAGATATTTTGCATCTAGAAGACAATAGTGTTGTGGCAAAACAAACCATTTTCTAAAGCAACAAACTGAATCTTTACAGCCAATATATATGATGTTGAAACAATAACAATGTTTGTCTCAGGTCCTGGGGGAGATCTTGTCTGGAGACCGGACCGTTCTGGTGATTGCCCATCATCTGAAGACTGTGGAGAAAGCCAATTGCATCATCTTTTTAGAAAACGGAGAAATCGTTGAAGAGGGAACACACCGAGAGCTCATGGACAAGAGAGGACGGTACTATAGTTTAAAAGAAGAGCTGTTCAAGGCATAAAGACACATGAGGGACTGGGGCTAAGAACTGAAAGGGTTTGGTATTTCATATTGTGATTGGATGTGTGTGTTAAATAGCTATGCATGATGTATTCAATGAGCAACAATTTCCTTTTAAATCTGCCTATATGACCTTTATGTGTTTCTCAAAGCTAAATGGTGCAATTGCCACAGATTTTATTTCCTTTAAAGGTGCACTGTGTAACTTTTTTAGTGGTGAGTACGCTACCGGCTTGTCTCCATGGATATGTTATTTCTTTGTTTGGAATGTTCCACAGTACTGTATTCAACACATCAATCTAGACATTATTTAATTGCAGGTATTTTTATTGTTCAAAAATACCTTGAAAAACATGCATTCGTACTGTGAGCTTTACCTCTATAGAGCTGTCCTATGAACTTTCATGTACTTTTTGTATTAAAACCGCATTTATAATTACACAGATGTTCATTGACTTTGGCATTGGTCTTTTGTAGAATGTATAATACATATAATACAAGATCTACTTAGTCATAGACCTGCTGCTAATAAGAGATGAGAAAATAATGTTTTAATAGTGTGGTTGAACATCTCTAAATCTATAGCCCTATCTGATGTGAATGGGTTTTGCAGAACAATTATTCCTTGTTCCTTTTTTCCTCATGACGCCTCCTTCAGGTTCAAAGAGAGATTGCACTTTTGAATCAACAAAGCCAGTTGTGGATCAAGGTCCGTGCGTAGGCCAGAGTTACTGTTCTGCCACTTCCACTGTAGTAGTTTTTGTGAGTACCTCCAGAGTGATACTGGCGAGCTTTCCCTGCGGTGTCATCCAGTTTCTTGTTGCAGAGGCGCGCGGGAGCTGAGGCTTCTCCAACTGGGTGCGGTGTTTTCTTCTGTTACACGCAGCGATCCATTCACCATGATGCCGAAATTTGCACTATGTTCCAAATTTCTTCGCAACCTTACACCGCTTTCCAAGAATGAATTTTTACTGTGGAGGCAGTGGACTCGCCCTCCTGCCGCGCTGCCTGCAACTAGTCGGTGAGTCAAGAAGGAAACGATGAGGTTTAATTATAAAAGTGAAGGTTAACAGTAGTGCACTGATTGAAATAACTTAATATTCATCAAATCAGCGCCATTAACGAAAGTATTTGTACGTAACAATAACATGATCGTCTTAAGTTACGTTTTTTTCTGCACAAGTAACAATTGCGGTTGCATAACATTAAAAGTAGATCAACACGCTGATTTGACATGTAACGCACAGCACATTTTAGGCTCCTGTACTTGCACAAAAGTTGCAGGTTTGCGTCTTACACCAACGAATATTGTTGATTTAGTCGTGTTCATTTAAGTTAGGTTACACTTTTACAGCCTGTAGGAACTGAAACAATAAAAGGGGTGGGCACAAAAGATCCCTGGGTTTCTTGTGAGGCTACTTGGGCACTCTGCCACTGCATTTTTCTCTTTTATCAGCCATCATCAAGAACAAAACGTTGCATTAAAGGGTCCATATTGTATTACAGGGATATTAGGCTGTTTTCTGATCTTTATTATAAGGTTGTTTCCTCGTCAAAAACAAGTACATTTTTGCAAAACATAGGACCTTTAAATAGTTTAATCTAGTCCAAATTGTTTGCAAAAAGCAGTTCCATCCTCTTCACCCCATCAGCTCTGTCCCCTGAGGTCAGAAAGTGCCTTGTGGACTATTCTTTACAGCTGACTACATACACTTTCTGGCCCCTTTAAATTTGAACCAAAATGACTTTTCTCTTCCTAAGTATTTAATGTAATCATAATGTAACTGCGGTAGGATGACAAGCTTTTGTGTTGGCCATTTGTCAGTGCATCTGTGGGCAATGTGCATAGTCTATTGGTTAAATAGTGTCACGGTGGCACAAGTGATCAGGTCAACTCTTGCGCAAACCCATTTTTATTCAAAGTAGGACTGTTTATCGTTAACTGTTAATTGGATTTTTTTTTCCGAAGGAACATTATGATCTAGGATTAATCAAGTTTTGTAATAAATACAATTTTAACTTCTTTCTCTCTCCAATAGATGCATTCACGTTGACAGCCCGCCCCTCATTCCAACCCTAACCACCAGTTATGCCCACGGGACGTCCAGTGTTTCTCTTTTACATGCAACTATCCCAGAAATCCTGCTCAGCACAGTGGAGCGGATCCCAGACCGGGAGGCTGTGCTTTTCCTGAAGGAAGGGGTCAGAAAAACCTTTGCACAGTTTCAAGAAGATGTAAGTAATTAAGGCACAAGAATCTCACAGATCTATTTATATTTATTTATTTATTTTGGATACCATTATCTCTGTTTCAAGGGAATCCTTTTCTTTCTATTCACACACTGCTCAAACAAGAACAAGAAAATGCTTTGCATACACAAAACAGGAAACACAAGTTGAGTAGATTCAGGAAACAGCAAGGAAACAGTTGTTCTATTTGATACAAGCACATGGTGTCATAAGATTTGTGAATAAGGAGTCAAGCACAGTGATAGATCTTAATGATGTAGGGAGATTACTCCAGTTGTCAGGGGCACTGTAACAAAAGGCCTCTCAGTCTCTTTGTTGATCCTAGTAGTTAGGGAGGAGTATTACAAATCTCTTAAGGAATATGAGGAGATAGGCATTGCCAGACATTCTAGATATTCTTGTAGATATGGAGGACATTGACTGTTTTTATGAGTTGTTTTTTTTATTTTTTATTCAATTGTCGATATAATTTTTTATCAACAATATTATTATTTTTTCTTTAAAGGTGCACTGTGTAACTTTTTTAATGGTGGGTAGGCTACCTGTTTGTCTCCATGGAGATTTTATTGTTCCATACTATAGTATTGAACATATCAATCTAGCCTTTATTCAATTACACATATTTTTATTGTTCAAAAATATCTTGAAAAACATGCATTCGTACTGTGAGATTTGCCTCTCCCTAAAGCTGACCTGTCACTTGGCCTTGTGACAAGCCTTGTCTCCATGCAGATAGATAAGTTTAACTGTGGAGCATTATAGACAAAGATCTCTCCATGGAGATAAGCTGGTGGCGGACCCTCCACCAGAAAAGTTTTGCCATTAGTTTTAAAGTGTAAAGTTTTACCCAGCATTTAAAGATTAGTTTTAACAAGGTATAATATTGTGAGAGAGTCAGTGTCTTTTGTTGCAAAATCTTTCAATCATTACCTTCATATTTGGATCTTGGACATGTGAGTCTCTCATAAGCTTAATTTAACACAGGCTCAAAGGTATTCTGCCCTTGTACAACAATTTACAACAGTTTAATCACAAAGTCACAGCAAAGACAAGCAATAATAAAATTAATTAAGTCATAGATACAGGAGATGAGATAATGAAAGTGATAGAATATATATATATATTATTGTTTTTTATCAATAGCTGTCACTTTTGCAAATCTTAAATAATGCACTTTATATAAGTTATTCACTGAAAAGCCAAAAACCTATACTCTGTGACCTTTCCCCCAGTAACTTAAAGCGTAACTGCAGCTGTACATCCGACAACAGTTTAGACATGCTCAGACTGTAAACCACTCCACCACTGCAAATAAAAACTGAGATGTCAACCAGGGCAGTGTAGCATAGAAGCTACTTACTTATGTATTTGACTAAGGGCTTTTCAACATGATATATATATATATAATTTAACTAGGCAAATAGATACGAACCTATAGGTACGAATCAGGTCTAGGTTCAGCAACAGTCTGTGCTCAAAGACTGAGGTCAGCTGACACCTGAATATACTGAATGACCAGGTTATTCCATCAATGGATTTTTTTTCTTCCCTGATGGCACGGGCATATTCCAAGATGACAATGATAGGATTCATCAAGCTCAAATTGTGAAAGAGTGGTTCAGGGAGCAGGAGACATCATTTTCACACATGGATTGTCCAGCACAGAGTCCAGACCTTAACCCCATTGAGAATCTTTGGGATGTGCTGGAGAAGGCTTTGTGCAGAAGTCACTATTATTGGATTATTGATTTGTGTCATTTGTTAACCTGCAAGATTAAATATTGTTGATCAGCAACAGTGACTTTACAGTAGATTTAGAGAAACAGAACAGGCACCCATGACTTTTTTGGGTTACTCTATTTTTGTAGTTGATGGGAGGAATCATTGTTTCTAATCATCATACTTCTAATTACAAAGGAACCAATAATCAACCATTACAATAACTAATATAAGCATATAATTGGCAATTAAATAAAACACCTGTAATCGAATAAGTGGAAGATAGACAGGTCTAATGCTACACTGTAGAACACTGCAGGCAAAGCAATAAAATGTCAATAGAGACAAGCAGATTGCGGTCCACCACTAGAAAAGTTTCATTGTGCCCCTTTACCTGGTTTATGAGGTGGTGAATTTTAACTTTGCCCTGTGCTGTTTGCACGAAGACTTTTTTCATTATTCCAGTTTAATTAATTTCAATTCAATTTCAATTTAATATTTTATTTCATTCATTAAAACAAAACAATCCGCATAACTGCATACAGTATTACGGCTTTTGTACAATTTTGTTAAGTGAATGAAAGGGCACAGAAAGAAGCAAAAAGCTTGTAATATCTGCCCCTCATCAACTCTGACTTCTTATTCACTACATTATACAAAGTCAAACATAAATGTACAGCTACTTTACGAAAAAAAAAACACAAAATCATCCTGTCACATATCAGTTATATATTTTCTTAATAATGATAATTTCAAACTTTTCTTAAACATATAAATGGATTTGGATTCTTTAATATTACTTTCTAGGCTGTTCCAAAGACTGACTCCCTTGATTGAAATACATCTTTCCTTTGGTTTTGTTCTGAACACTGGTTTAGAAAATACATCAGTTCCTCTTAATTGATATCTATTTTCTCTCTTTCAAAATCTATTTTGCAACTTCTCTGGTAACACTTTTTGATGAGCTTTGTACATGGTTTTAAGAATGCCATATTCCACCAATTCGTTAAATTTCAACGTTTCTAACTGAATAAAAATTGGATTTGTATGTTCTCTATATCCACTTCCATTGATAACTCTAATAGCACGCTTCTGTAACAGAAAAACTGGTTCAATGTAGGTTTTACAAGCACTTCCCCACACTTCAATGCAATATGTCAAATATGGAACGATCAATGTGTTATACAATAAGAACAATGCATCTCTGTTGAGACTCTTTCACCTTGTGTAATACGGCTATGGTTTGTGATACTTTTGATCTTACTTGCTCTATGTGGGATTTCCACGTCAGCTGTTCATCAATCATAACTCCTAAAAAACGAAATGTACTTGTTCTTTCTATCTCTAATCCTTGTGTGAATAATCTTACCTCTAAATCTTTCTTTTTACAACTAAAGACCATAAATTTAGTTTTGCTAATGTTTATAGATAGCTTGTTAGCATTGAACCATTTTAATATTTTTTTAAACTCATCTTCTACATTTTTTATAACCTCATTTATGTTTTTTCCTGAGTAAAATAATGTGGTATCATCAGCAAACAAGATGCAATTTAGTAATTTTGATACAGACATAAGATCATTCACATAAAGGAGAAAAAGTACTGGCCCCAAGACCGAACCTTGGGGTACCCCACACGTTACTTGATGATGTCCTGATTTTATGTTGTTAATTTCCACAAATTGATAACGGTTCATTAAGTAACTTGTGACCCATTTGTGTGGTACACCTCGTATACCATACTTGTATAACTTCTGTAATAATATTTCATGATCTAGAGTATCAAATGCTTTTTGAAGATCGACAAAGATACTAACTAAATATTGTTTCTTGTCCATGGCATTAGGGATTTCTTCAGCTAGATCCATTAATGCTGTGGCGGTTGAATGATTGGAATGAAATCCATGTTGGTTCTTACTTAAAATTTTGTATTTTCCAATAAATTTAGTTAATCTGCTAACAAATAGTTTCTCTAAAATTTTTGAGAACTGCGAAAGCAGTGATACAGGTCTATAATTTGAGAAATCATTTTTATTTCCTTTTTTAAAAAGTGGAATGACTCTGGCCACTTTCATGTGATCTGGAAATATTCCTGTGCTGAATGAAAGATTACATATATATGTGAAAGGCTCAATAACAACGTTTATCACTTTCTTGATCAATAACATATTAATATCAGTGTAATCATTAGATTTTTTTATTTGGACAATTTTGAACAATTGTCAAGACTTCATTTGCCTGCACACTCTCCAAAAACATACTGTTTACATTATCAGCTATTGCTCCATCATTGTTGCTTTCTTTTGGGATATTGTTTGATAAATTTGGGCCAATGTTAGAAAAGTAATGATTAAATTCGTTAACAATTTCTTCTTTCCCAAAAATATCTACATTATTTTTTGTAAAATAGTTTGGAATATTTGAAGTTACCTTACCTTTTTGCAAGACCATGTTTATTATACCCCATGTATTTTTTATATTGTTTTTGTTCTCATCCAATAATTTGGTGTAGTAATCTTTTTTTTGTCTTCTCATAATTGATACAAGCTTGTTTTTATGTTTTTTATACCTAACTTCTGAATCTTTTGTTCTCAATTTGAGAAATCTTCTGTAAAGACAATTTTTCTTCCTACATGCGTTTTTCAATCCGTTTGTCATCCATGGATTAAGAGTATTTTTCTTATCGTGTGCACATATTTTTGTAATTTTGCAGTTTTTGTCATAAATTGAGAAACGTTGTCATGAAAGCGTTATAAGCACTATTTAGATTATTTGTATATACATGATTCCAATTTTAATTAATTAATTAGTCATCAGACCATACGCATGTCACTAGTAATACTGACACACCACTCCTGCTTTGTCAATACTGTTGTTTCACTACCTTAAGACCATTTTAATCTATATGTCAATGACTTTATCCCATGTTATTCTCCTGTCAATGCAGGTGGATCAGACGGCAGCGGGCCTCCTCGCCATCGGGCTAAAAAAGGGAGACCGGCTCGGCATGTGGGGACCCAATATTTATGAATGGGTGTTGTTGCAGTTTGCCACGGCTAAAGCTGGCATTATACTGGTGCGTAAGATTATTTATGACATTGACTTTTGATTTTATTAAACACACAATCACCTATAAGAAAAGTTAAACACAAATTGTTTCTACTTTATTATGCATTTTAGAGCTACCTCGACAAGTGAATTCTCCAGTTTGAGCATTTTTGACTAATGACCAATGAAATAATTTACTATAGTTACATCAAGCTTACATATGCCCTTACATATGGAGGTCAGGAGGTATGAAATAGAACACGTATTTTACTTGTACAGACTGCTCAAGTTAATTAATAAAATAGACTTGTCAAGTCATCTGAACTTTAAACTGTTTCACTGCTGCAGGTGTCTGTGAACCCAGCATACCAGGTCAGAGAGGTGGAGTACGCCTTAAAGAAGGTTAGTCAAGTTACATGATGTGAAATGACTTGTCTGTACTTGTTTGTGATATGAATACTTTGCTCCTCTCTGCTCAGGTCAGCTGTAATGCCATAGTGTGCCCCACTCAGTTTCTGACTCAAAAATACTCAAAAATGCTCAGAGAGATCTGTCCTGAGTTAGACACCTGTGCCCCTGGAGCCCTCAAGAGTAAAAGGTATGGAGCTCACATTTGGCTTATGTTACAAATGATGTTTTTGCCTTCACTATTTAGCAGGAAATATGTTGATTTCATCTTATTGTTGTGGAAAAATTACCGTTCTAGATGAAATGTAATCCATTTACAAAGCTCGGTGAGTTTTGCAATACAGGAAAAAAGGTTTATTGTTTGTTAACAGCAGATACAGACAGGACAGGGCCCACAGACTGGTAGCCTCCTGGCCACTCCCCCCAGTTCCCCTCTCACTCTAAGTCCAAGTCTCAACAACTCAACCCCCAGCATCTGAGCTCTGACTATTTTATCCCAGAATGACAATGCTACATACATTTCAAAGCAGAGTGACTTTTGTTTCACAGCCATGAGATAATGAACTTAGACATGTATTACAACAACGAGTTTCCTGTGGGATGGAGACAGAGCCTTCACACATGTTAATGTGTAGTCTGGGTCTAACAGACTGATGTGATCTCACACATGTGATCAAATGCACTTAAAGACAACATGAATATACTTAAATTTCCATCACAATTATTTCACCTTTCAAACCCCAGCCTTTCCCACTATAGTGACATTTCTGTTTAATAATATGAGGTTATGTCAAAGTGGTGATAATAAACATGCATTAAAATGATCTTGAGAATTAAAACAGAAATAAGAAAATTATATAGCAAAGTTGTCTACCCAATAGTTAAGAAACAATTATCAGAACATGGATTTTCTATTTGAAGCCTCTGCCTCAATAAAACAGTGATTAAGACCCCTGCCCTTGTGCTTGGTGGTGGTGATGTAGATGTAGTGGTTTTATTGCACATATGTGGTTATTATCATCTTGACATCGTGGGTTTGCCTCCGCTTTTCTCTACCCGCTTTCTCCCTCTTTCATACTATAGCTGTCCTGTCCAGTAAATCTTTCGGGCCAGAAATGTTGAAAAATAAAAAAATAAAGACTCTCCTCCTTGTCTAAAAAAATCTAATTCTACAACAAACACACTTTGCTTCAGTAGAAGGTAAACTGAAAGATCCCTGTGTATTTGCCATGTAGGTTACCTGATCTGCAAACAGTGATAGTTCTGGACAGTCGAGAGCCAGGGATGTTTCATTTTGATGACATCATGCAGGCGGGAGACAGCCAACATAAACGGGAGCTTCAGGATCTGCAGAAGAAACTCTGCTTTGACGACCCCATCAACATCCAGTTCACATCGGTGAGGCAACAAGTTCATATGGACACTTGTAGGTTAGATTTTCATGATAATAATGACCAAGATATTCATGACTTTAACACATGTCTATTCAGCAACATAAAATTCATACAAAAGCCAAGGATCGATTCTTGGTTTGCATGACAATTTTACTGATGTCTCGCTCTACTCTTCATTTCACATTGTAGACTGAGAAAAAAAAAAAAATGTTATCGTCATTCAAATATATTTATTACCAGGGCACAACTGGAACTCCGAAGGGTGCAACTTTGTCCCACCACAACATCGTAAACGATGCGTATTATGTTGGCCGGCGGTTTGGGTACCACTGGAAGGTAAGTCAAGTGTGGACCTATTATGAACTGAGATGAGGTCAATTAAGTTTTATAGTTTAGACTTCAGAGACAGTGACAGAGGAAATTGTTGATGACTAGAAGTAGATATAGATATAAGTGAGTTTAATATGTTTTTTATTCATTTTAATTAACTGTAAGTTTTACATAGCTCATGTCAACAGCACTCTGCCTAATTGCACTGCTAGTTTTGCACTGCTGTTCTGTTCATACTGTACATATTTTGTATTTAAGTCTATTTTGTTCTATGACTTTATTTTATGCATGTCTTTTTTATCACAGTTTTTATTTTACTATTATTATTCTTGTTTTATGTTGCAGCATATAATCAAAGCAAACAAAATGTTTAAATTTTGGCAGTAAGACTCTCCTGTGATCCTGGTTCTGAATTTGATAGACAGCTCATATTTTGTCAATATTTTCCAGATTGAATTGGTTTGAAAATACATAGAGCAGGGATATTATCAGCAAAAAGTAGATTTTAAGGTGATTTTAAGGTGATTTTAAACCTAAAGTTATTGATGTTGTCGTAAGCTTTAAATCATCCATCAGTGATCCATAGTCAAAAGGTTTCAAATGTTAACCATTTAGACTATATGGTTTAAGGCAACCGACCTCAATTCTGAAGAAAGTTTGATAGAAGAATAATTTTTTTCTTGTGAGAAAAAAGATACAAATAATAAGGTTAGATGGACACATAAAAGACAGAAAAAACTATGTTGCTACATTTTTAAAGTTGTTTATCATATTGTGTTAATGATGTTCTCCTCCTGTAGCCCCACACTCGGATCTGCCTCCCCGTGCCTCTGTACCACTGTTTCGGTTCAGTGGGAGGTGGGATGTGTGCGGCTGTACATGGGACAACTCTTGTGTTTCCATCTCCGGGGTATAATTCAAAGGCCAACCTAGAAGCAATGGAGAGTGAAAGGTAACACTGTCCATATTACAAATGGTTTTGAATAACAATGATGAAGGCTTTGGTTTTTGTTCCCTAGTTTTCATGTCATAAAAATACATTTTATATTATTACTTATTATTACTCCTAAGGCCATAAGTTGTAAGACCAAAACCATTTTAACATTTGCATTTTGCACATATTGATAACTTTGGATTTACTATGCTATGACATTTCATTGATTTATGAAGATCCTACAGTGAATGGAGCTTTCAGACACTTTGTTTGGTGGTAACTACATGCAAACTAAAACTAGGTCAGTAACTAATGAACTATGGTTTTGAGAGTCATGAAGACTGCCTTGAAATATTCTATGAATAACTTGCAGTGGGTGTAGCTTACATTAAGTTTAAAAACAGTATCAAAGCTCACCGTTGTATGTTTTCAAGCACAGCAAACAATAATATTTCACAGACCAAATCTGATTAATAAGTGTTGTATTTTATTCTTATGTTAATAGATCTTATTTTTATATTGTCACATTGCACATTATTGGGCTGCAGACTACTCATTTAGGAAACTCACTCACAAACTTACAAAACCTATTTGAAAATCTGTCCACAGATTTGCAGACACATATCTCATTGATTGTTGAAAGAAGCTCGACTAGTGCAAACCGGTTCTCACTGTCTCTGCAGCATGTACAGATGTATGTAATGTATTACAAATGACTGTATAGTGTTAAACAAGGCTAAATAGAAAATTTACTCTGTTGCTTTAACGTCGCCACTGTACATGCGGTGTTTCTGGCTCTTCATATCAGTAGCCCATTTTCTAAGTGAGATCCTGGTTCAGATTTGGGGTTTTTTTTTGGGGGGGGGGATTTGAAAGGACAATACCAGCTGTTTCGTAGGCCATGCAACAACATAAAGACCATCTGTTTAAGAGAAAACTGGAAAGGCCAAAGGCTCGGCCTCCTTATGAAGTACAATGGCTTTATTTTATTCAGCAATGTGGTCTCATAAAATGTTTCCACAGAAAAAAAGTAAACCTAAACCTACTTCTGCTATTAGTATTATTCCTGCTGTTGCTGCTACTACTTCTACTTATTTATACAAATATTATTTACAATTGTGTATTAACACAATACTTTTCCAGTCATCTCTGTACTTCCAAATAAATGTTTCTACTCTTTCTTTTGTGAATTCTTACCACAATTTCCCTTATTTCACTTTTAAGAAACATACAGAATAGTGTCACCATTAGATGTTTTATTTTTATTTTTATTTACCAGATGTACTATTGTCTACGGGACCCCGACTATGTACGTGGACATGGTCAACCAGCCGGACATCCATAAGTATGACCTGTCATCAGTGGAATCAGGTGAGTCTTGTATTTTATATGGAGTATAATTTTAATATTTGCATAATAAAATCTATGCAACTATTATTCCTATAATGTAATGTGTATCAATCCATCTATTTGTGTAGGGATCATGGCTGGTTCTCCGTGTCCTCCAGAACTGATGAAAAAAGTGATATCTGTAATGGGTGTGAATGGAATAACAGTGAGTAATATATTCAATACAATGCACAAAACATGCTCAAAACACAAACATGCAATGTTAAGCCTTTAGCCACAAGAGGGCGACACTTTCTTATGTAATGCTCAAGGAAATTTAATCTAATAAATACAGAAATAAATCATGACAATTTGATGAAGTAAGCAAAATATAAGGCAGGATGAGTCTTTTGTAGAGATTTATTGGTAGTGAAACTGTTATCACTCCATTGTCCAGATAATTACAGATTATGAATAAACATGATATGCATAGAATATGGCATTTAGACATTTACAGAGACAGAAAAAAAACAGAAAGAGAATTATTGTACATAATACTAGACTTGGTTAAATTGTATCTTATTTACATACTTTTGACACTTACATATTTGCTTTTACAAATGGATTTTGCAATAATGGCAACATTTATTACGCAATAGAAAAAAAATACTGTGTTTTATTCATTTTTCAGACATAAGTTAAATTTAATTTAAATGGGGGAATCATGGAAATTGGTAAATACATTATGCGTTCTCCATTTAGCTACATACCTGTCAAACCAGCTTCAATATACACAAAAAAACAATTGATATGAATGAACTTCTTATGATTAATTTACGCAATGTGTCATTATATTGATTTTACAAATGCTTATTGTTCTAAAGAATGAGTAAGGCTTTTCCATGTTGCTGCTGTTCATGTCAATAGGCCGTTTCCTGTGAAAAAACAAAATGAGCAGCCAATTTAAACACTAAGAAAAACAGGAGCAGTGGAGCTGAATGAAAAGTTTATGACAGGTTTGACTGGGATCAACCACATGTAAGGGATGTGGTTCAGAAAATTACAAATGTTTTGAAGTCAATTACAGAGCATCATTTATGTGGGAAAAACAACAGTGCTAGTGCAGCCAGGAGTCTGAGCTTTCACATGAGGCCTGTTCATTATATACTGAGAATGAGAAAAACTTGTATGTATCCTCCCAGGTTAAGGCACTGGCAACCCAAGTTCAGTTGTGATTTTAGCTCCTTTTATAAACCATTGTACAGTAATGAAGACTTACTCTTTTAACTCTTTAAAATTGCTATTTACTTATTGCTCTACAACATTTCATTAATTAAACACATAAGATGTATTTTCCTTTTGATGTTTGGGTGTTTTTTTTAGTTTGCATTCAGTGTGAAGGAGACTAAAGAGTGACGAGAGTTATTAAATTGTCAGAGCCAGAAATGAATCAGCAAAATCAGCCTACCAAAAGTACTTAACTGAATTATAACTAAATCCATTAGTTTTCAAGTCAACTGTGCCGTTTCCCTCCTGCTGTACCTGTAGTTGTTGTGTTCATTGACGTGTGCCCTTTGTTTTGCCCCTGTTTTTTTTTCTGTTTGGGTCTGCAGCTGCTGAAGGCAGAGCTGTCCCGGACCTGCCTGCCCTTCTGCTGAGCCGGAGAGGCACACAGGGCATCAGTGCGGATACGGGTAGTGTCCATCCACCTATAAGGCAAAAAATAAATAAAAATAGCGATACGATTATTATCAGAAGAAGCATCGTGATTTTAATGATTATTTCCATTATCTACATTACCATTCCTCATGTTCTCACCTTTATGAACTCAAATTGTCTGAATGAACACATTTTTAAAAAGCACTTTACTTTTAGATTGACTTTTTTGGAGCCTAGATTGAAGCAAAAATTGATTCATGGCTTGGTAGCAAAATGGCTGAATGGCTAGCACCCTCTGCTCACAGCAAATAGGTTCCGACTCCTGGGACTTTGCATGCTTTTCCCTGTGTTTGGCGGGTTTCCTCTGGGCATTCCAATTTCCCCCATCAAACCAAAACATGCAGAAACTAGTCCTTCAGCTAAGGTATGATCTGGAGATGGGTCAAATGCATAGAATGAATTTCTCTCAAGGGACCAATAAATGATACCTTACCTTATTTTTGCTTTTTAAATGGACACTATTCACTATTTTTAAGTTGTTATGATTATGTTGTTACCTGAAAGATCACAGTTGTTGATTAACTAAATAATGTTGACATCTCAATAAGCAGCATACAGCCAGGTTAATTTGAAAATGCAAGTATAGTTATCAGTTATACTTCTTGAGTGGAGCGAGCGAGCAGCTGCAGGTCCATGGGTTGTTGAACAGGGTCAGGTTGGTCAGGGTCCCATACTCCAGACTTCTGGGGAGGGTCCTGAGTCTGTTGTTGTCCAGGTAAAGAGACTTGATGGCAGTAACACCAGTGAATGCTCCATCTGAGAACTAGAGAAAGATATAAACGTTTCACCAAGTCTATATTGGATATTATGAAATCTTCTTTATATTTGAACCAACATTAACCTCTTCAGTAACTTGTATCTGAGTGGATTTTTTGTTGAATTTGTCCTCATATGTGCAACATATTTGGTGACTGTCTGACCATATCATCTAGTCATTCTTTCTGGCTTTTGATACCAATGCTGAAGATTCAGTTGTCCCAGTTTGGTCATGGTTTTATCCCAGTTTAGTCCGAATGTAGACTTTCTGGGGTCCCCTTTTTGTTCTGGTTTAGTACTGGTTTAGTCTAGGGTATAGTGCTGCTTAATATTATATCCCATTTACTAACATATTCCATAATATATAATGCAAAGATAGAAATGGTGCTGTTAACTTTACCTATCTGTGCCATGGCCGTAATATTTTGGTTGATGCATATGGCAGATTTAGTACCACACCCTCAGTCTGACCCTATGTCCTGTCTGTGAGATGCAGGGGAATCTCTCTAGTCCTGCTCAGTAATGAAAGCCCTCTCTCATCCTTCTCTATGCAAACACAGATTTTCTCTGGGCTCCTTTTCCACTTCAAGGGTGCTAAAAACTTCAGAGAGGTGCTAGCTGGGCCCAAGTGCGTCGTGTCAAGTTTGAGAGACAACCCTTTGAAATAGTTTTGGATGAAGGATGAGGGGTGTGTGCACTTTTGGAAATTTCCACTGTGAACCTGCACACGGCATGGTATTTTAAAGCAATGGAAGATGGAGGACTTCCAAAATGTCTAAGATGTTTTTTGAAGTCTCTCTGCCGTGTCTCTCTCTGCAAGTCTCTTCTCTGCCAGGAAAGGCTCGCAAAGGACCCAATTGTCCATTCAAGTTTAGAGATGGCTAGCTAAAAATACATCAGTTCATAGCCCTAAGGAACACGTCTGTTTACTGGTGTAGGTCCTAACCCCTCCTGAACTGTTTACTAGACCTGGCCAAAGCACGAGGAGAAAACGCATGAACTCAAAATAACTGCTGTGTAATAATTAGACTCGTGGACATGCTTGGAAGGAGTCCAGCAAACAAAAACACGCTAAAAATACCTGCATCCACACCGCTCCTAGATGGCTTGTTAGTTTACCATTTACTCTGTAATGCTTTCATACTTAAGCATTATAGAGCTAATATAAAGGGAATCTAATAATAATATTTAATGATTTGTATGACATTGGTTGTTCTGACTGTAGTAATATTACTATATATAATAAATACCCAGGCCATGGTTAATTGCAGTCATGTAACTCCCAAGTTATTGGAGATTGGGAAATGCTTCTGTTACTTAAGACATAGTTGCATATCAATTAAATGCAGTTTATGGGATAGACACATTACAATTAATCCTGACTCCTTGAGACTTTAGTTATCATATTTTTAAATGTGACAGACTGCACACGTAAGAACATACAATGTACTTGCTACAGACTGGAAGAAGTGATGACAAAACACGAATATGCATGTTACTAGAGCATAATAGATGTATAGATATACTAAATCGGTAGTTGATTAACTGTTTTTGCATTTTTTTACCCTGGCTAAAATGTTTATTTTGTAGCATCCAGTAATTTCATTTCACACGGATGTTTTGTTAGATGCCCTTATGCCACCCTCGTCATTTTGGGCTTAGGACCAGTACAAAAACTACAGAATATATAAAGATACCTACCCTATTAGTTTTACTTTACTTCTTAATGCAGCAGACTTACCTTCTCCAGCCCCATATTGTCCAAGTACAGTCTCTCCATGTATCGCCCAAAGCTCTGGAACGCCAGGTCTGGGAGGGTCTTCATGGGGTTCCTGCTAAGGGTCAGTTCCTCCACCACTCTCAGTTTACTCATGGCTGCAATGGGATAGGTGGCCATTCTGTTCCCATCCAAGTGCAGGATAGCCAGGTTCTCCACTTCATCCAGGGATCCAGGCTGCAGCGTGGTCAGAGTATTGTTGGCCATGTGAAGCCAACGCAGGTCTTTGGCTCCTGTGAACGTCCCAGGACGAAGCTCTCTTAGTCTATTGTTGTTCAGCTGTAATATAAACAGATTTATCATAGGTGAGAAAAGCCCTTTTGCCAATTCGGTGATCTGGTTTCCATCTAGATACAGATATGTCAGTCCTGTTAAGTCTTCAAATGCGCCTGGTTTGATGGTAGTGATCTCATTGTTGGATAGATAGAGATAAGCAAGTTTTGTAAGGCCTTTAAACGCCTGTGAGCCAATTTCTCTGAGCTGGCAATGCTGCATATGTAGTGAAATCAATCCTTTACTGTCACTGAAAGCCCCAGTGGGAATGTTGCCTAGGTTGTTCCTTTGGAGATTGAGCAGTTGAGTAGTTTCGGAAACTCTTGGTATCTTCTTGAGCTTCACGTTAAAACAGATGACGTGCAGTAGGTCGCTGTGGCAATGGCATAAGTCCGGACATTGCCCTGGAGCGCCTGTGACCGCTGGACCCAAAATCAGGAGAGAGGTCCCCAACAATAGCCAGCTAACACAACGCATGCTGTAGATGATGTAGAGGAGCGTACTGGTGCACTGCTCCGAGGTGTACGGCACTCTTACGCAAAGTAGAAAAGAAAACGCGTGGTCAAGTTTGTTATGGTGCCTCAAAGGTGAGTGAGCAAAGGTGGGCTGAGCTGAGAAATTCACTTTGAGTGGAGGAGGATGGCCAGTCACTGCACACTGCACTATTTATAACATTTACTTTGAGAAAAAAAGAGAAAAAAGTGGAGGGCTTGTCGCGTGTTGAGCTGAGAGGAGTGTAAGTGTCTGAGAGTTAACCCCAAATGAGCTTCAATAGGATAGTATGCATACTTATTTACATTACCCTTCTGTGATCTTTGGTTTGAACGTAACATAATTTTTTGTTTTTATTCTTATTTTATTTTAAATTCATACAAACACTTAGTGCTAGTCAGTTATTATTATTATTTTCAAATTAACGTTTAGATTTATATCTTCATTTCTGAAAATTGCTAATACATGTAATATTGTTACATTTTGTACTTGTTTTTAGGTACACAATTTTAACATCTGCACAACAGTTGGAAAATATCCTTTTGGCTAATTCTGGTGCATTTACACTGTCCTTGTCAAAGATAATTTAATTAAATTTCTTACACTGTTTAAATAATTTATTATAGATTCATATATTTATCAAAACAGTGACAAAACATTTGTTTTTCATATTTGCATCTTAAATTGTATGTTGGCTGTTAATTTTCTCATCTTTGGCTGTACAGTTTGGCTGTAGATAATTTAGTCATCGTTGTCTCACATTTTAGTGATCTACAGGTGTACATTAACTAACGTGTCATGAGGTCAAACCTGAGCCCAGACTTCTGTATTGTTTCTTCAGTCTGCGGTTTGGGTAAAAAAAAGCCACTCGTGTGCGGTCGTTTTATAACCTGTAATTGGCTCCAGATGTTTGGCCAGAGGTGTTTAAAATCATAACAATGGCAAAGGATACTTCCATCATCCCAGGAATGCAACTTCAACATGCCACTTTACGTTCCTGCTTGCATATTTCCTCTCTCTGCCTTGTAGTTATGTAATCGCCACAATCACATTTTTATGACCAAAAGAATATCTTGTTTCAATGGTGGGATTCATTAGTCTGTAAGTTATTTTTCAAAGCGTGTTCCTGGCAGCACAGGGAATTGTAAAAACAGATTTGAACCCATAATTAGCCCAAAAGCAATTGTATTCCAATCCACAGCTTTATGCTTTTCCAAAATGCAGGTTTAGAGTTTGGCTTCAGGTTGTTTCAGGTAAATGACAGATGGACTCAGCCATCTTAAAAGAATCTAGAGTTTACTTACCAAATGTACCATTTTATTGGGAATATCAACACTTTCCATTTTTCAGATGAATCTTCTCAGTTGCTGTAAGTTCAGTTTCCTATGTTAGTCACATACATATTTGCTGATGATATTGTGTAGATTTTTATACATAGACATGCATATTATACAGTTCTACCACTTCACAAAAAAGCACATGCTATCTGTACATTTTTTTGTATTTTGGGAGATGCTACTTTTGAGTAATTATATTTTTGTTTCTGGGCTTAAAGGCACATTACATTAGTTCAGTATTCATTTACAGTAATTTTCAATTATTGCCATGTCAGGTTAAGTCTATAACCACAGCTTCTTGGGACAGACTGATGTAGCAGGAACTTATTAAACCACAATAACAATAACACATTCAGACATGTTGGCTGCCCAAGACGCAATGCCATATGATGTCGGCCTAAAGAGCTGGTAGCCAACAACACTCTGGTTTGTAGATGACTAACCCTATTTAATCTGTCTGCTTACTTGATAAAAAATGTACAAAACTTAAGCATTTGGTATACTATTTTATTGATCAACAAGGGAAATTATTTGGACACAGTAGATCATACATTACAATATAATAGTTATGTTACCTTCCTTTCTTAAAGTATTATTGTGGTCCTTGTTCTTTTCCACTGTTAAGCACGGGTTGCTGGTTTGTATGAAATGTGCTGTGAGATGGGTTTGTTTGTTTTTTTCAGATTGGCTATGGCACCACAGAAAACAGCCCAGTGACATTTTGTGGAACTCCTTCTGACAGTATGGAGAGAAAGTGTGAGACCGTAGGGTACATCCTTGACCACGTTGAGGTAGAGGATGGAACATTTTCAGAAATTACAATGTCACAGTATTTGCAAAGTAGACAATACTTGATATCTGTACTTGTGTCCACAGGCTAAAATAGTGAACCCCAGTACAAGGCAGATAGTCCCTCTGGGGGAGCTGGGAGAGGTAATGATCAGGGGCTTTTGTGTGATGCTTGGTTACTGGGGTGATAAGGACAAAACTGATGAGTGCATCTCCAGAGACGGCTGGTACAAAACTGGGTGAGTGTCTTCTAGATAATATTTCATATGTATCATTTTCATAGCATGTTAATACATTGAAATATAGGACAGATGTTTTTCTTTTTTTCCATTGCTTAATAGGCTTGTCCGAAATATTGAAAATCAGATGCTAATCGTAACTAAAACCATTACTGAAAATATAAGTATTGATACAAAAGAAATCACAAAATTTCTCCTTTCCTGAGCAGTTTTAGGGGCAGCTTTATCAAAACTAGTTTTAGACCACATGGTAACATGTTGAATGTACAATTATTTTGTGTTGAATATTACATTTTGTTATCTTGTATTGTAGAATTTGCGATTTTTGTATCGTGACAAAACTATTGTTTAATGAATTTATACGTTTTGTTTTTCAGGGACATTGGCAAAATGGATGGATTCAGCTACCTGCGCATTGAAGGCAGAATTAAAGACATGATCATCAGAGGAGGAGAGAACATTTATCCTGCTGAGATTGAGCAGTTTCTTCACACACACCCAAAAGTGAAAGAGGCTCAGGTAAGAAAACAAACTGTTAAATACAAACCAGGTACTCTGTATGTGCCAGGTTTGTACTGTGTATACTAAAACAGTATGTAACTGTGTGCAGGTAGTAGGAATAAAGGACGAACGAATGGGTGAGGAGCTCTGTGCTTGTATCAAGCTTGTTGATGGACAGGAATGCACACCAGAAGAAATCAAAGCTTTCTGTAAAAATAATGTAAGCTTGTTATAAATTGTATTTTTTTAACAATAACTGACATTTTATGTTTATTCACAACAAACTTCACACTGTTTAAATTTGTGTGTTTGACAGATTGCTCACTTTAAAATTCCTCGCTACATTCTTTTTGTCACAAGTTACCCACTCACAGTTACTGGAAAGGTAATTCATCTTCATTTTATACCTCATCATTACAAAATAGGAAATATAATGTGCGTGTTATATTCTTACCAAATGTATATTGCAAAATGCACACGTTAGATCAAAGTTATTATTACTACTATTACTTATTAAGGCGTTCCCAAAAACAGACAGATTGCAATTCTGCTTTTATGTTTCTTTCATGAGATGCTAGCTAAAATAAATTATTGTAGACATGTGGTTGTGTTTGAATGGTCCTGCCCTAGATGCCCAGACAGGAGGAAAAAGAGCTATTAGTTAGTCTGCACGCAAACCATGTCCTGCTAGATTAATTGAGAGTCAGCCCACCTCGTCCCATCAGGGACCACCCTTCAGATAAAGAGGGACTGAGAGTCAGTGGGCTCAGGCTATTGTAGTTATGTATAGGTTATAGTTGTTTGTTTTTTTAGAATCAGAATTAATTATAGACTGGTGGAATTTGTTTCCAGTTCAGAAAAACATATTCTCATTATCTGTGTCAGTTTCAAACAGAAAGGGTTCTTATAACAGGTAATTACATACACAAGTGTGAACAGGTAAGGAGCAGTGCATGTGCGATGTGTCTGTAGTACATTGTGTCTACGGATTGGAGAGTGTTATTTATTTTTATTCTTGAATTATATTTGTGATAATGATCTGATTTCTAGAGAAAAAAAAATGTGTGCATGTCCATGTTAATCATTTTTGCTTTTCTCTGAGTGATGTAGTCTTAGAGCAGTAGATTGCTGATATGGATTTATTGGTGTATTCTTTATCAGTTATAATGGTACCATGTTGAGATATGCTTTAAAACATTTATTTATCTTTCCTTTTATTTTTTCATCAGATCCAGAAAATAAAACTACGTGAGATAGCAGAGGAACAACTCAGAGTGGAGTGACATCTGCTATAATGATTCTTTTTTCATTAAATATATTCATCCATTCTCAATATTCAGGTTCAATCACCCTTTATACATGAAGCAATGGTGGTGTGAGAGTAATATTATTCAAATGAAATCCTACAGGTACTGTACAAATCATGCGGAACAAGTGCACCAAACCAACCTTGTTTTTAAGATCCAGAAAGCCATACAATATTTTTTTTACGACATGAAATAAAGTTTTTATGACTTTATTAAAACCAGGCGTGGGCGTTTCTCTTTTTACGGGAAGAGCAGGGCTTTTTATTGATCTCGATGGCAGGTGCTTACCTTTGAGCCACTGGAATGTGATTCAGACTCATGCACGCTTACACAAACACAGTGAGAACATGAGAACATAGTGCAGTTTGAAATGGACAAGTGTTACAGAGCCGACTTTAACCCAAAACTGTAAAGAATTTCCTCTTGGGCCCGTCCTGGTCCATGTGCCATGCACCTGACGCTGGGCTTAAAGATTGGATGTCATTTTCTGTCTAGACCTGAAGGACTCAACCCAGAAATAGCTCTTTAAAAGCCTGGGCAAAAACAAATAGTGCTCTCAACACTAATGGAGAACCCCAAGTTTATTTAAGATTTTTTTATTTTGCATATTTTTGGACTGGAACAAAATCCTTCAGGATGTGGTATGCTCATAGCAAGTGCCAGATATAAGGGCCAGCCAATTAAAATTAACCTGCGCAGTGGCATTTGCCTGGTATGCTGTAAATCTGAGCCAGAAGAATGTACTGTACAAATGGTTTGAAAACAAAGAGTCCCGAGTAAATTTAGTAATCCATCTTTTCAATACTATATTTTTAGTGTCAAGTGATGTTTTTGTACTACTTGCTATATTTTAAACATGTACTGCAATAATATTGAAAGTATTTTAGTTTAAACTGTTTCTATCTTTGTATAAAATACCAACTGCATACCGACTGTTAAACTGTGGTAAAAAAATTCTAAAAATACCCACATGTGGACTGCAAGCCAAAAATATATATGGATGGTAACAATTCAGGCTTATCTTTTAAATCCATATCAATAAAATCGATCGATACATTTAAAAAAAAATCTGATTAAGGATCATTAATTTGCTAATGATAAGTGGAATATACAAGTTCTATTGACTTGGCAACCTGCTTAGCCCTGATCTATCAATTCTCCTAACATAAACATTTTGTGAATAAACAAAATCTAGTCCCATAATGGATAGATTTAACATAAAACATAATAAAAGTATGAAAGTACATAATACATGAACTGAAATGCAATTGTGATCTAGATTCTAGAAAACCAATACAAAATGAGGGTAGGCAAAATGAAAATTGGTACAGATTTGTGATTTGTATTAAATGTACTCTTGATCACTTTCTAGAGTCTGAAAAGTGTATCCTAGAAGACATTGTAGATCTCATGTTTCTATCACAGTATCAAGGAATAAAATGTTATAGTATTATAAATTTAATCTTTGGGCAGTGGTATCCCAAGTGCGGTCTGCTGCTGTCCTTGCATCTGCTCTTCTGCCTGGGCCACCTGCTCATTGCTGCAACAGTCCTGGAGAAAAACTGAAGCCAAGTTCCTGAGACGAGGGCTTTCGGAGAGAGAGAAACGCAGCATACAGTGCAGTACCCCTGGCTGTGTGATTTCAGAGCGAGAGTTAGCTGTGATGAGGTTCATAAGGGTGGTGATGGCTGACAAAACAGTCTCTTCATTTCGACTTGATAAGCAATTTGTAATCAAGTTTATTCCATCATTCTGGAGAATAAAGTCTCTAAATTCAGGCACCATGCTTAGGTTACACAGTCCCCCTACAAAGAAATACAATTCAGTCAAAACAATGAAAGTGTTTGTAATGTATATGATAGCTTTTCTTTTGAGCTTACCCATGCCAAACTCTACAAAATTCTCATTCTCTTCAGTTAGCATGTCTAAAAAGAGGTCAGTTACTTGTAGGTCCCTGAGATGGTCATAGTTCTTTGGATCATATGAGAAATTTGCCAGATTTGCCAGGACTTGCTCCTTAGCCTCTGAAAAATAGATATCACAAATTAACAGCCTGAAAAATGTCTTGAGAAATGCGATGATCAAAGGCTATTTGAACAAAGGTTAAGCAAATGAATATTGCATAAAAGGGCTATATATGACACTGCAATAACAACAGAATTGCACTGCCTGTGTGTAAGTGTCAATTTCACGAAATGTAAAAGGCAAATAAACTAATCCAGAAAGAGAAACAAAAATACAAACTAATATAAACTCAATAGTTTTCTACTTTCTCAGATATCGTTTACCTTCACTGTCCGTGTCCTGAAATTCAGTGACCAAGGTTTGTAAATATTCAAAGCGGTCAGAGCCTTCAGCAGGACCTTTTCTCGACATTTCAGTGTTGTATGTGAGCTTTTAGTTTGACATTTTCACATACAATTGTAAACACATCTGTCCATTCATTTGAGATTGATTTCCGTCGCTAAATTGGTCCCCCAGAAACCTCAACACATGTGATAATAGTTCCACACAAGTATTAAATCACGTTTATGATTTATATGGTATTACTAAAGTATTATTGATGTAAATACACGTCTAACTTAATTTAGAGCATAACTTCATAAAACTGTCTGTTAATGTTCTTGTAAATTGTATTTTTGTAAACCGGAAGTGCCTGTACGTGACTTACTGGACGTCTTGACAAGGAGGTCAGATATATGTAAGAGCTATCTAATGGTAACTTAAAATTTACTGTGTAAATCCAACATTTTGGGAACTTGGGTCTACAAAACATTATAAAATGAAGCAGTCCCAGCTTTCAGTTCGAAAACGTTTTGCCAAACCGTTGCTTTTTGGGACTCTGTTGTTGGGACTGGCCACAGCTTTTATAAACAGGTGAGGCTTTGATGGTTCACCAGTAACTTTCTAACAGCTCTTTGTCGTACCGTGCAAAAGCTAGGGTTATCTACATTTTAAAAGCATATAGTCTCATCTGTGTCTGCAGGTGCATGGGTTCTCTCTCACCAATTTTAGTTATGTCACATTTAGTGTAAACTCTGTAATAGTCCAAGGCACATCAGAATGGTATATAGTACAAGTAAGTCTACGTGTTTCTTGTGGGTAGGCTATGAAATTATTATAGGGTTGGGGATGTTATGTTGTTTGCCAAATTTTATATATGACTGCATATTAAGATAATGGGAGAGGTGAAGTTCTAGGTAATAACTTATAATAATAATAATAATAATCTCTTTCTACAGGCACTGGTTCTTTCAGGACGTGGACGAGCTGAGGGCCCAGGAACAGGCCAAATACAATGCCAAATGGTTGGAGGTAATGGAGCAGAGACAGAGGCAGCTGGCTGAAGTACTGGAGAAGAAGAAAGGAGGGTCTTAACAGGACTGAAAACTTCCTCCTGGACTTTATCTGAGTGTTCAGTCTTTTGACTCAAGGCTCATCAAATAAGCTTGTTGCTCTATGTTTTGAATGAGCATTAGAAGGGAAACATGAAAACTAAAAGACTGTGCGGTCAGAAGTTTCTCATATTTTGTTAACAACTTAGACAGGACTTAATGTGTTGGCTGTATTGACTGATTGGGCCATCTTTCAATGTTTGGATAATGCACTTCTTAAGTCAATATATGCTTTAAATCATTTGCAAGTTATGTTTTGTTTTTAAAAATTTGCAGCATGGCCATACATGTTGTGACATTGGTGGAGATCCTTTCACTTTTTCAGTGTTTGTTTTCGTATTGAGTTCACTAGATGTATTTTTCTGACCAGCAGAGGGTAGTGTGCACTGCAAATCTGGGCTAGAAAATTAAGGAAAGTTGCACTAAGTATAATACAGTATACAAAACAGTATGTACAAACTTACATATTTTTATTAAAACATGCCAATAATATCTCCAGTTTGTTATAAATTAACATTGGACAGTAAAAAAATCTGATATTGCACATGAATAAAAATAATATAAAGTGTAACAAATGAGTTTTGTGATTCAAACACCAGCCTTGATATAGGTAAGGGACAGCAAACACTCAGTTTGTACCAGTAAATAATGATCAATATGACCAGGACTATGGCATCAAGGAGGTTTACTTCTGTATTTAATCATTTTCTCAATTAAATTCAATGTTTATTTTCGAAAGGTCAAATTTCTGATTTACGAACATTTTAGCAATACTTGAGTACATATGGGACATTTAGCATTGATTAGGTGGCACAATATAAATAGCAAAAACAACCGTTAAGTCATAACGACTGTTGAAAGTAGCAATACTATTACAATGACCTCTTAATATCACCCCACAGTACATCCTGTTAAACCTGGCCATAATCCAATATTACGTGAATATCATAGGCAAATACTTTACCATATATAAAATATTTAGACAGGGAACCACAGTTACATAAATTACAAAGCACATGTGTCGAGACAATAACAAGTGATCCCAATGATAGAACATTTAATTTGTAACGTTTTGTGTTTAAGTGCTCTGCACCAGGACTTGAGTGTTATCTTATATTGAACTGGGAGAAGGGTGTTTTTTGTTTTTTTTTGTTAGACAGCGAGGGGCACGAGGCCAGGGACAGTGGCTGCAGGTGGAGCAGTGATGGTTGGGTTGTTTTCAGAGTCTACGCCATTTACAGCCCTGTGTGAGAGAGTGTGAGGTTAGTTACAACATACATACAATTAACATTCCTATTACCCAATAAAAGTGTAATAGAGAAATACTACAAGGAAAAGAGCAATAGCCTACTTTCAGTTAACAAGCTATGTCTCCACCAAACTTTGTATTGTAACTTTAAGCCAAAGAGTAGTCAAACAGCACAAGCATGGCCACAAGTCAATATTTCTATTATAGACAAGTACAGGATTACCCACAATACCGAACGCCCCCTAGTGTTTTAAATGCATATGATAGAAGATTGACGTTCAAGCCATTTTCACATTTAATATAGTTAATTAAAACACCAAATTTCAATATATTCAGCACTCCCTATATAATTGCTATTTTTGTATTAGAACAGTGACTAGATTAAAACAGTAGTCATTTTTAATCTCATGTATAAATGTTTCTGTTGGAACTAAATAATTTTACGTTCCATATTTTTTTAACTATCCCTATGGACACTGTAGGGTATTAAAGGGGGCTTTAAAAGCATTAATAACTCTATAACTCAATGAGGTGTGTGAGGGCTAACCTAATTTTGAGGACACTGGGATTAGCACATTAGGACAAGTGGGGGCCAGCAAAGACAGTCGTTCAGCAAAACCTTAATCCCAAACCGGACACAAAACTGCATAATAATGATAAATGGTACCCAGATGAGGTCATTTACAACAGCTGCCGCCAACGCTGCAAAAATAACTGACCCTGATGTACAATTTGTCCTCATTGTTTTTAATTGAACTAGATCATGGACAAAAGAGACACCACAGGTATTAGGATCGGTTTTAGGGTTTGAATGAATGAAATTGTTTTGCAGATGAAAACAAATACTGGTTAAGTCACATGGGCAAACCTGCTGAACTGCTTTCCCGCAGTCAACATGCAACTATGATTAACATGTTAAGTTGTTAGGTCTGTATGCCTGTGACAAAAAAAAAGGTCAAATGTAGGCCAGAGTGAAAAAAACTCTCAAAGGCAAGGCAACAACTTTATCAATAATTAATTTGCAGGTTATAAAAAGGGTGGATAAAATTACCCAGAACATTGAAAATGTATTTTTCTCACATCTCTAATAAAACTTGATTTCAATTATTTCTGATAGAAATATCAATCTTTTGAAATAAATAACAAGGCCCACAAAGTGTAGTAAAGTTGCTATAAAGGTGCACTATGTCACTTTCTAGTAGAGGGTCAGCCACTATACAATATTTAATAAAAAAGGAAAGATACCAACACCATCACATACTATATATGATCACCACTGTTCATGTTAGTGACTACAAGGATACTACAGTATTTCTAAAACGATAACTAGAAGCAGTTTGTTAAAATGAGAAACTACATGCAGCACCCAAATACAGAGGGAACACTGAGGACCTGTGGTTGTGAGTGAGCAAAATCAAATCCGGGAACGTGACCATCTCTGTCCTGCTGGGAAAAGGCAATAACAGCTCAGAGAGGACAATCAAATGCAGTCTAAACCCTAAATATTTGATATAGTTATGTTTTTAGTGTCTATGTTACACATTCAGAATTAGTATGTATGTATTAGTCTGTTGGCGTTGTTGTTGTGTTATGTTGTTAATCTAGTATAGCTTTATTCAATTGATTTCATGTAACAAAAACAGCCAGTGCGAGCATAAGTGCAACACAATTTTCAGATCACTGCTTAAATCATTGCTCTAAGCAGCTACCATTTTGAACTGAAAAGAGTATCTACCATTTCACTAGAAGATTTTAGAGTCTAAGATGCATGGTTACTTTATTTCTACCATTGCAAGTTAGAACCAATGCTTTGTCAGAGGTCTATTCTTGCATGTTTTTGTACATTTCCACATTTCACTGTTACCACTCTATATGAAGCAATTACATAATGGTAAGTTTTTATACAAAGGTTGAAATTTGAACTCACGCTTTGTCAAAATATGACGTATGAAGTGATTGTGCGAAGTTGTTGTTGGCGTTGAGAGTGTTGCTGTTGTCGAGCGTGTATGCCTTCCTTGCCTTCTGGTCCTTGGCAAAGTTCCTACACGCAGCTAGTTTGGACTCCAGAGCCTGAAAGAAACGGCACAGTATGATACTCCATTAGAGTACTACAAAGAGATATGTTCTTTGTATCGTAAGTGTGAATGAATGTGACTTACCCCAACTTTGCGAAGAAGATCGCTGACGATGTTGAGTGCAGATATTCTGGCGGAGGGGGTCAGTGGGGAGTTACTGCCATAGCCGTTTGATAGTGCTGCATGAGGAGAGAAGAGGGAATAAAACAGACATTAAAGAGTGGGCGCATTCAAAAGGGACATGGTGAGATATAATTACAGTCTAATGTGCTGCTAGTTGTTTCTATGATGAATTGCTTGTCAGAGTTTTTAAATAATGCTGAAGAAGTAGCTGGAATATCAAATGCAGCAGTAATTTACATGATTATTCAGTTCATGCTGTTTGAATCTGTCTTAGAGACAAGCCAGTGAAGGAGATTAATAACAAAATGGCTTGATCCACAAACATCTGATGATGGCTTATCTGATTATTACCCCTAGATTTATGTTCTTTGGTATTAGCTTTTGTCCCTAAACATCTTACTAATAATGTATCTATGGGTTTCAGAATGATGAAAAATTAGGAATGTTGCCATGGTGATTAACAATTTAAAACTAAATATTATATCTTTTGAATGAGAAAAAGACCTCAACATGTTGCATTTAACAGGAAGTTAAAATACATGAATAGCAAACTATATAACCACAGTTATTAATTTAATTTGAAAAGATGTGGATTAATATCTACAGTATACTATGTATAATCATTCATTGGTTTTATAATATACCTCTTTTTGTACAAAGACACATAACCTTGCATAATTCATTCATTCTGCACCTCACCACCAATCACTCATTCACATACCATATTCATACACATTCAAACGAGGTAGGTGTCTTGCCCAAGGATACAACAACACTATGCACAAGTGGGAGTTACGATTTAAAGATCCTATATTACACAAATTGACTCTTGTGAGTGCTTATATAATGTTGTTATGTGATAATGTTGTTACCTCCTAAAAAACATGGAGTTGTATTTTGTTTCATTCACACATGTTTGAGTAACCCTTTATTATTAGTCTGTCTACATCTCCAAAGCTTAAAATGCTCTGTTCCACCTTGTGATGACACGTAGTCATAGTACTCAAATTAACAGCTACCGTTTACCTTTTGTTTAGTACAGATTGAAAATTCCAGGACTGAAATTATCCAAATGATTCTAGTGATGGTGAATTGAGCTTATAAACACAATGGAGCACTTCCTGTATTACCACATGACATGTCACCTGACAAATTTGGTTTGTGTGTTAAACATCTGTGAATGAAACAAAACACAACTCCAGGTATGCTTATGATTGAACAACATTAGAACATAGATCAGAAAATAGTGTAATGTGGGCTCTTAAACAAAAAATCTGTCCAAAAACAACAAATACGGTCCCACTGTCTCACTAATGGTTGTCTTTACCTGTTGTGGCAAAGACATTGTCCAGCCCTTTGCTCAAAGGGGTGGCAGGCAGGGACAGTGAGGCCTGCACTGCACTGTCCATCTTCACATTGTCCTGAGTAGGAGAACTCGGAGCGGACATCCTGGTGCTATCCACCTGCCTCTCCCGCACCGCCAGCTCCTGTCGCAAGTCTGACATTTACAAAGACACATTGGAGAGATAACAAAATAATGGTGTTAAGCTGTAATCAAATGGTCCAATTAACAAGCAGAGCTGAACAATATTGGAAATCATTGCAATATGACTATTAATTACTGCAATAATTTCTGTTGTATGTAACATGTATATCAATACTTTTGCGATATTGTCTAGCCTTAAAAGCAAATAGTCAATAATCACCTCTTGCTTCGTCCTTTAGTCTTTGCACAGAGACTAGTAAAGACTCCTTCTCATCTAGTTCACTCTCCAGGAAGGCATTTCTTTCTATGGCCTGGTTCAGACGCTGTTCAAAGTTCTCCAGAGAAACGATTGTAGCGCTGAGACATAGAAAGAAGCACAATGAAGGTCAAATCTAACAAAGATTTATTAATGGGAGAACCTACATTTCCCCTGGCATGCTTCCACTGCATGTGATAATTATACCTGCTCAGTACCATAGCCAGACGTGACTCCAATATTGATCTTAATTAAATTCAAACCAGTGATCAATAGCACTCGTACTGATTTGCTAATTGGTATTACAAACTGCAGCTCAGGCAAAAGTAAGGTATATAGATTAATGTAGTGTTCACATGATGTACTTTGAAATTGACATCAGATTTTTATGGCAAAATGTCTGGTTTATGGTTAATAATAATTAGTGGGCCTCAATCCACATGAAATTGAAATAGGCACATAGTTCAACATATTAGGAGCCTTGTTCCAAAATAATCATAACAGTGATTGTTGCTAGGTTGAATTAAGGCTGAGATTAAGCCACAGGTTCAACATTTGTAGATTCTAAAAACAACCTCCTAGACTATACACTAGCATAAGAAAATCACTCTTTGTTGCATTGTATTGCCATCAATCAATCAATTTACTGCTCAAATAAGACTACTTAAATATGACATATGGGCAATATTGATATATTTATACTCCACAGATTCTATGAGAAAAAATGATTATTGTTAAGATTATTTGTCTGAACAAAATCTATGGGAATCACTGCTGCCTATCCGTGTTTTTCTTCACATGGTAAATTCTCCTCTATCTAAGATTCTAAAATGCCCCCCTCACCGTTTGGCCCTCTCCAAATCATCGTTGGACTGCTCAAGCTCTCGGACATATTTGTGAAGCTGCTCTTTGATGCTGCGTGTTTGGCCCAGATCGTCCTCCAGCACAGAAATCTGTTTGTAGCTCTGAGAGTACTGTTGCTCCAGCTTCTCCTGATGGGGACAAAGAGGACAAGTATCAGCTTTCTGTATAGAAGGGGTACAAATTTTATAAATAGAATTGTGCCAATAAGATGGGAAAACAAGTTGTAATGGAATTAACACAAGCCTATATGACAATTCCTCAGTTACCCACAAGTGTTCCATACATAGTAAAAAAAAGTATTCAAAAGGACAACTGGATAAAGACAATTTATATTTTTTTATCATGAAAATTGGAAATATATACATTGGACTTAGGAACCCAAAATATTACATTTAGTGTAAAATATATTCTATCATTGATATTGAACTATTGAAAGGCAGTTTTATCTATATTTTCATGGTAAAAAAAAATATAATAGGGGCCATTAAGACTGAAACTGGAGACAACAGCTGTTTACAGTTTCAGTGTAGGTAGCCCCTCCCTTCAGTTAGATATAAGGCAGTGTCCCCCAGCAATCTGACCAGAACTGAAGAAGCGGCTTGGATGAGCAGCAAAATTCACTCTCACAATGTTTTGTCCAGTTGATAGATTTAACTTTGGCTTTTACTATATTTTGCACATACAAACATCTGGCTCCCTCAAAACAACCTGTATTCACTTCCTACAATTCCAATGTTTAGTATTTTTTATTTATTTATTTCAGGGACAGTGCATATTAATCAACATTTCTGTAAATATGCCAGAATTAGCCAAAGGCTATTTTTCATACATAGTCCCTTGACAGCAGATAGGAGTGAAGATGCTTAAGAAGCATAAATGAGCAATGAAATGTCTTCACTCCTACAACTTTTTGTCCAGTTGACAGATTTTACTTTTGGCTTTTACTATGGCTCAGACCTGGACAACTGAGGGATTACACAGACTACTTCCAATGTTGCATGTTGTGTGCAACCCATTTAGTCTGGCTCAATCAGCTCAATATCGTCTGACCTCTATCTGCTGGTACTACACTGCCTAAAAACCAACAAACGTGCAGAGACCCCAACTTCACTGAAATACCCTCACTGCATGTTCAGCAAAACTGCTGTCTTAAAATAGATATTGAGATGAATTGTTTCTGGCACCTTGAATCCCACACATGTGCTACACTTCCTGGTGGTAATTATGCAGTGAAAATACAGGAGATGGACTAATGTATTATTTATGAGGGTCTTAAGGCTCAGTAGTGGTACACCGCCATCTTGGTCAGGGCAGGTGTGGGAGATTACTGCTGAGATGGGAAGTTTATGAGAAGAGATTACCATTTAGATTGCACCTGACTCCCAATAAGACTCAACTATGGGACCCAGTACAGGTGTGTATGTAATGTATTACTATAAACAAGATGGTATTGTTCTTGTAAAGCAATCTATCACCTTTTGTTTTATTAGGCATAATTCCAGAGTACTGTTTGCAGTGTGACTTCATAAGCAAGAGCTAACAGGGGTGCTACAGCTGTAATAACCTGATTCACCCCTTTCCCAAGAGACCACACTGAGAGGAAATGACAACAGAGGATGACAAATGCACATCAATAATAGATTTCCAGGGCATATAGAGAAGACACTATATATCTGCTGGGCTTATGCTTTAGCCAGACTTGTATAAACAGTGAATAATGCTGACCTCATCATTTACGAACGTCCATGTGTTACACCCAAGCATTTTTAGTTTGTGAGGTTTATGGCATTGTACACCTCTTTAAAGACATTCTGGAGTAATCTTATATTTCAAATTTACAATATGCTCAGATCACGTTATTATGAGTTTCAGGGCCTAAATGTAAACAATATGTAGCTTTTAACATAGTTTGTTCACTTTTATAGGTATTACTTGCTGGTATAATGCTGATGACAGAAATAGGACCTTATCAGGATCTCTTACATGCTGCATATGGTGTGTCTACAATAAGGAAAAGAGGTTGTATAGTATTGTACGGGAACAATGAAGATGACCTTAATCTTTGTTTTGGTTTTCCCTTTTGGGGTCAAATCATTCGCCTTCTTGCTCACAGTGCCCCCCATCTAGAGATTCTGCATTTGAAACATCCCGATTTAGCCTGGATTCTGAAATTATCATTCACACTTTTTGTGATCTCATGAAACTTTCTAAATCAAAATCAGCTGCATCTTCTCTACCCACAAATAAATCTTGTCACCTTTAACACATGAGGTGGCAGGTGGTAGAGGTAATACTTTATAATAACTACACTATTTACAGCCTTAATAAAACATGAACAAATTGTTCATTAAGAATCATTCAGGCTTATTAACTAGTTAATTAAGGAGTTAGGAGTTAGGGAGAGGGCATTAATTCAAAGTTCCAAAACTGCATCAGTTTATTTCTAAGTCTTTCTTCGTCCTTCATTGTGTCTAACTAAGGTGCAGTTAATATAAAGTAGTACTGTGGCAGCCTCTCAATAAAAAAAGTTACACAGTGCAACTTTAAAGTCGTGTTTTTACCCACATGTTTTATTTATTCATAGACCGCTGCTGTTACCTTGAGATTATCCACCTCGTTCTTGAGCCGGTTGTTCTCAGACTGCAGGTCCTTGATGCGGTGCTCGGCCTGGCCCAGCTGTGCCTCTAGCTCTGCCTCCAGCTCACGGCTCCCCTCCTGAAACTCCAGCAGCTCATCCTGTGCATCCTGACAGCTATGGACAGAGACAGAGGTTAGGCAGACAAGTCAGGACAGAAAGAGGTTGGCTGTGAGACTCTGACAAAAATGGTGATGATGAGAGCAGAGCATTTAATTCAACTCAGCTGGAAAAAAAACATTTCTTCTTTGACCCAGTTTTCAAATCATTTCTCATTTAAAGCCACTAATAGCATAGCACCATGAAATGCTCCTAATATAATAAATAAGTGAAAAGACACATCAACACACTTAAAGAGTGCAGGGTCAGAAAACGCAATATTGAGAATGGGGGACTAGGTATTTGCCCTGAATCCTCTAACTCTAATAATCTCATTTTCAAGGGGATCCATTTTTTGCATCCAAACTCTTACCCTAACCTTTTCACAACAGTACTCTAGAAATTGCTACTTGTCACCTGTTAAAAAATGTGTTTTCCTTTTCATCAAGTAATAGGGAACCCAAATGAATAAAGGTGTTTGCTAATTAATTTGGCAAAGGTTTTATTAGACACTTATTTACACCACCTTTTTTATCCAGGCTTGTGTCAGGCAGAGGTCATTGCCTCTGTGGATATTTTCTATTTAGTATATTTCTTTGTTACCTGATAAAATTTGCACATATACATGAAAGATGTAAATTTAAAGGCTGTTGTTTGGGTCAAAGCCAGAGGGGTTGAGTGTAAACATGTTTCCTACCATTCAGTCATATGGGTCATGTGATCACTGACCTGAGCCCCGTGGACGAGCTTGTTATGTAAGAGTGAGTACAGAAAGAGCACAGACACAGACACAGCTCTATAAATAGTGGTTCAATAACCTTCAACATGTGAACTTAAAGCACAGAGAAATTGGACCAAAGCCAGGAAATCAATTAACTAATGCCTATCCAGAGTGAAGAAAGCTATAAGAACAAAATGGAAATATGCAGAAGGCTTTTGGAAATTGCTTTTCCTCATTGACTGTATGGTTTTCCTTTATTGTTCCTTTGATGTTTCTTCTTAACAGTTTTCCATAACCATTATTTTAATCATAGTACTATCCTCAAACATACTTTCATAGTCTGCCTCAAATCAAAGTGAAGTTTATAGTAGCAACATGCTTACCACATATTTAAATAAAGGTCACTAGAAAGATGTCAATTACAGAGTTTTTGAATTAGTGCAAAACCACAATGATTCTGTGTAATTATGTATGTCAAAGTGGCAACAGCGCTGACTTGCCTTTTAAGACTGCATCAAATGGTTTTCTATTTTTACAGAGGCGCATGATATCGCAGAACACAATACATGGGTTCAAGATATTAAGCCCTACACTACCGGGTGCCTGAAGGTAGATCTTTGTTTGACACTATTACATAATGTGTAGAGCAACATAAAACAGTCTTTCTGTAAGAAAAAAAAATCAGTAACATAGAATATATAAATCTAGGTAGTAAAGTTATCGTGTAGATGTGAACTAACATAGATTTTACAGTTAAAGTGAAATAGGACCTGGCCTCTATTTTCTAAAGGGAGTTTTCCAAAGAGGCTTCCTCACTGTCCAGCCCTGTAGTTTGAATGAGTAACTGGATATCCCAAATTGTCAGAGCCAGATTCCTGAAAAACTCTGTTAACATAGGCAACATAAGTAAGGTGCGGAGAGTTGATTTTCCCAAACAAAGACGCTCTTTAGACTGCTGTTGGATCAAATGACGGCCAGTGGCATAATGGAGGATAAAACACAAAGAAGAAAACCCATACAACCCGACTGACACATCACATCAGACAATAAACGTGGATAAAGCAAGAGTTTGCTACATACCTCTTCTTGTATTTGAGAGACAACGCTTTCCAGAAGTCAATCTCCTCGTCTTTGGAGGAAAACTTTGGTATCACATCCAACTCCATAGCAAACATATCTACGGAAGGGAAATGTAAATTTGTAAACTAGACATTGTCCTACATGACTCAGCTGTCAAATAGGGCAATGACATTTTTCTTCAAATCAGACTTCAGTTCACATGGCATATTTTAAAGGCATTTAGAAGCATTAACAATGAACTAATATCCCAATCCCAAGCATTTCAGAAAATGTTTTTAGATGCCTAAACTATAGTCTTTGCAATTTGTAATTTTGCATCACTTGTGATCTTGATTTGATTTTTATATTGCTCATCCCTACCAAGAAGATATTTACTAATAATCTTGGTCTCATAAATTAAGCATCATGTGCATTTATTTTGGTCCACAAAACTGAACAAAACAAACGCATATGGCTTCATCTATATTGGTATCTATCAGTAGCAGAAGTTTAGCAGCCTCAGGATCAGCATTTAACCTGTCTTAACTTTATCATTTAATCTTGTTCAAACTTGCCAAGTGCAATCCATTCCAGTCTTGTTTAACATTTTGTTGGAGCATCTGCTGCCATAAAATAAGGACAAAAATCCATTCTAGCATTCTTAGCATGTGAAAATAACCTACAAAAATTCTCCATTTTGCAACCAAAGTTATAAAATAATTTAATGTGGCTGATCTATAGTAGAAACACATTTTCCTTCTACTTCCTAAAATATTCATTAAATAGAACTTTGTTTTTTATGTGTGAGCCTGGAGGTAGGGTGACCATCAAAGAGGGACACGTTTTTTATGTGGTGGGACATAGAGGGGCAGACTTGGGAAATTTAAGGTTATAGATAACTGCATCAGCATCAAATGATTTTTAGATTTATCAATCATAACACAGAGAGAGACTGAAATAGCAATAAGTGCAAACATATTACAACTCTAAATGCCAGTACATCCAAAATGCCATGATTTCTTTGCAACAAAAATATGTATTAGCATATTTTCTATGTAAATTTCACTTTATAATTCATGTGACATTAATAAAAAAGTGAGACATTCTCTACATAAGTTGGGCGAGGCACAGGGGCCTAAATGGCTGTGAAGGACAACCAAGAGACGGACAGGTGGTCACACCAATGATATTAACTTAACTTAAAGATCCATTGATTATCACACTGTCCTGAGTGAATAGGTTACGGAGACTATGTATAGGGTGTGACGGACACTCCTGTGTATTTGATCCAGCTACTTTTCAAGTTTCATGCCAACAGCAGCTTTCGCTCTTAACCTTAGTCACTACAGCAGCCACATTAAAGCGCAGGTTCAGAAATGTAAGCCAAGTTATAAAAAGGATAGCGATTAGTCCTGTTAATCCTTTTGAACATTCACACTGAATACATTAGACGGCTTTCTGAGCTCTTAATCACAACCTTCCTCTTAGATCTTTTCTCTAAATGAAGGAAGATTACTACAAGGATGGTAAACAGTAAATAGTAAACAAATGCATTTAATTAAATTAGACGTATTCAGTCAAATAGTGGAATTAATTAAGAGAAAGAAAAGGCTGAATAACAGACTACATTATATAGGCTACATACATACATGCCTGACTTGCTGTTTGACATTCATTACATCATATTAACATCTACAAAGGAATCAGGGCATACTCAAATAAAAAAGATCACAGGCTATGTTATCTGAACCAAGTACAAATTAATTATTCCAATTAAAGTATCAAGTTATTATGTTCTATGTTGGTTTATGTAAGTAACAAATAAATAGAGCTAGAATACTCTTTCGAATAGTAGCATTTTCTTTTTTTATGAACTCATCCTTTTTATACATAAATTCTACAGCTGTTTGATCTGATTGTGATGACCTATAAATAGAAACAGTTCTCATAAAAATGGTTTACTCATCGCACAACGAATGGTATTCGCCGACAGACATAGGGCTAAATAACACCGTGCACGGCGAAATAACTATTTATATTTTGTAAATATACAAAGGAGGAATCACGCCAGCGTTAATTATTTGATATTATAGTATAAAATACAGGCAAAGGATGACATGATATTGAGGTCAGCTGTCAAATCAGGGTGCGCGAAGCCACATCGTTCCACCTGTGGTCCGAGAAATCGCTAAAAAGATGCCAATGTTGAGTTATAAACACGCGTTACCTGAGCATCACCTCGTTTAGAAATATGTATCAGTCCATCCTGGGCGCTTTACACAGGCCAAGTGTCTCTTCTGATGATGATCTGTGCAGGGCTCCGCTTCAGGCTTTAATGCACAGCCACACTGGAACACAAATATCCGTTTACGCCTTGGACGAGAGCGGCGTAGCAGCGCGCACGACGCTGCGTCCAGTGCGTAGAATGTGCCACGTATATAAATATTAGTATTTCGTAATTAGATGGATGAAAGAAAACCCTAAAAGCCCGTTGTAATTGTAACAGTCTAGTCTATGTTAGATTTCATTTTTAGGTTGAAAGAGTGTTGCACAGTATTCCTTGGGATGTAGCAAAGACCCTCAAAGCTTATAACAACGATGGCTAAATAGTGCCATCTGCTGCTACCTTAAAGAAACAACAGATATACTCACGTGACAGAGCCTCTTTGAGCACATTCTCGTCTTTTAGTTTATTTACAGCATTGGGTAGTGATATACTAAATTTATTATATATAAAATGATTGAGTTACTATTGCCATAATCTGGCCCTGGCCAAAAGTTGTGTTTCGCTAACATTAGCTGGTTAACGTTAAGGCTAAACTCAAAGTTAATAGAAATAAAAATACTTTACACCTTTACACATTCAAGACGCGTGGAGAAATGGTTATTACAGTATCTATTGTTTGTCGTTTTATTTTTTACAGGAAAACAGTAAAACTCACCTTTCCCTGTCGTTCATGACGTCATTTGAGCGGCCGAGCCTGTTGCCGCGGTAACCAGCCCACACACAGACATAAGAATTGATCAACTTTAGCATCATGTCTGCAAAAAAGTCCAAAGCCGCCTCTGACCCGCCTTTAAAGCACAGACACTCAGACGAGGAGCCAGAAAACTCAACACGGTCATTGTTCGACGTGTCTTTAGGGAGAATGCGAGAGGTTTGTAACTTTTGTCTAACCACTACTAGCTAACATGTGGTCTGTAAACAAACTCGTCCACAGATAATGCGGGTGTACGACGGAGTATAAGGGTCACTTAAATAAAAAATAAAAAAAATGATTCGGGCGCTACGAGAAAAAAGTCGTAATATTACGAGAAAAAAGTCGTAATATTACGAGAAAAAAGTCGTATTTTTATAAGAATATAGGCTGCTGTGCGTGAATGAGTGACTAGTGCGCTGTGTGTTATTATGGAGAACTTTGAGCATTTTGTTCAGATAAACTTTCAACTGGGGTTTATGCACGATGAAATACTGTGTCTTTTAGCCCACCATCACCACACTATCATCAGTATAAGTACTTTGAAGGGACACTGCAAGCATTTGAGTTTGTTTAGTCGGAGGAACCAGACAGATTTAGAAGAAATTGCTACATCTGAACAAAATGCTCCAAATTCTTCATAACGCACTGGTCAGTCATTTCATTTATTCATAAAAATACGACTTTTTTCTCGTAATATTACGACTTTTTTCTAGTAATATTAAGACTTTATTCTCGTAATATTACGACTTTTTTCTCGTAATATTACGACTTTATTCTCGTAATATTACGACTTTATTCTCATAATAATAACTTTAATGTCGAAATGCTACGGCTTTTTTTCTCGTAGCGTAATTTTTTTTATTTTTATTTAAGTGACCCTTATACTCCGTCGTACGGGTGTTTTAAGAATGTATGAATATTTATGAATAAATAACCTAAATTAATTAGTAATTAAGCACGATTAGCAATTAAACTTAGGATCCAAAGTGCTTGTAGAGATCAAAAGTGAAATCAAGTTCATCATTAGTAACTTTACATTAATACTGCCCTCTCACTTAACTACCACTAGTTACTGTCTAGTACTTTAAATACAATGTTAGGAGGCGAGTTTTAAAAGACCTTTATAGCATCTCTTGAACAATAGGTTTCTAGGTTATGAGCTTTATAAACACTGAGGCACAGGGGAAACTTGGAGAAGAAGGCAGGTCAGATGGAAAGTTAAAGGTATATGATATTAAGGCAAGTTAAGTTTATTTGTATAGCACAATTCATACACAAAGTAATTCAAAGTGCTTTACAGAATAAGAAGGACATTAAAATAACACAAATCAAACCATAAATAATCACAAATAATCATCATAAAATTAACATTAAAACAGAAGAGTGCAGAATAAAAACCTTTCAGTCGTATGCACAGCTAAACAGAACCATTTTGAGCCTGGATTTAAACATTGTCAAAGTAGAGGCCTGTCTCACATCTTCAGGAAGACTGTTCCAGGTTTTAGCTGCGTAAAACTGAAACGCCGATGTTTTCCCATGTTTAGTCCTGACTCTGGGCACCAACAGGAGGCCTGTTCTTGAAGTTCTCAGATGGTTCATATGGCACTAACATGTCAGAGATTTACTTTGGTGCTAGGCTATGAGAGACTTATACACAAGCAGAGCTGCTTTAAAGTCTATTCTTTGAGCTACGGGAAGCCAGTGGCGAGACCTGAGTGCACAACATATGTGCTCATACTTCCTGGTTCTAGTCAGGACCCGAGCAGCAGCGTTCTCGATGTACTGCAGCTGTTTTATTGCACGTTTGGAGAGGCCAGTGAGCAGGCCATTACAGTAGTCTAACCTACTGGAGACAAATGAATGGATAAGTCTCTCCAAGTCTGGTTTTGACAGTTTACCTTTTTGCAATGTTTTTATATGGAAGCCCGTTTCCGCCATGAAAAAAAAATAAAAGCCCCACAGAAAGTCGAAATTACGAGTTTTAAACTCGTAATTATGAGTTTAAAACTCGTAATTATGAGTTTAAAACTCGTAATTAGGACTTTTAAAACTACTAATTATGAGTTTAAAACTCGTAATTAGGACTTTTAAAAGTATGAATTATGAGTTTATAACTCGTAATTTTGGGAATGTAACATTTACAAAAAGTGAACCTTATCAATTTTGATTAAATGAATTTGGTATTTTAATAATTTCCTCAATAAACCAGCGGGTTGTGACCAGCTGGCACTCTGCTCAGACCAGGAAAACGAGCGCTCACAGACACAGAGCACAGCTCATGAGTGGTCAGAACAGCACTCAGGGCCCACTGATTTGTTCAAGACGCCAGAAACTTTACTGGAGCTTAATTTATTCATTTTTTAAAAGTATGTAGGTGATAAACATAACAGTCCTCCTCCTGTCTCCTCTGCTCTGTACACTCAGTTGCAGTGTGCTACAAGCTCAATTAAGACTTTAAAAGTTCTAATTACGAGTTTTAAACTCATAATTAGTAGTTTTAAAACTCATAATTACGAGTTTTAAACTCATAATTAGTAGTTTTAAAAGTCGAAATTACGAGTTTTAAACTCGTAATTACGAGTTTTAAACTCATAATTACGAGTTTTAAACTCATAATTACGAGTTTTAAACTCATAATTACGAGTTTTAAACTCATAATTACGAGTTTAAAACTCGTAATTTCGACTTTCTGTGGGGCTTTTATTTTTTTTTTCATGGCGGAAACGGGCTTCCATATAATTGAGCTTGTAGCACACTGCAACTGAGTGTACAGAGCAGAGGAGACAGGAGGAGGACTGTTATGTTTATCACCTACATACTTTTAAAAAATGAATAAATTAAGCTCCAGTAAAGTTTCTGGCGTCTTGAACAAATCAGTGGGCCCTGAGTGCTGTTCTGACCACTCATGAGCTGTGCTCTGTGTCTGTGAGCGCTCGTTTTCCTGGTCTGAGCAGAGTGCCAGCTGGTCACAACCCCGCTGGTTTATTGAGGAAATTATTAAAATACCAAATTCATTTAATCAAAATTGATAAGATTCACTTTTTGTAAATGTTACATTCCCAAAATTACGAGTTATAAACTCATAATTCATACTTTTAAAAGTCCTAATTACGAGTTTTAAACTCATAATTAGTAGTTTTAAAAGTCGAAATTACGAGTTTTAAACTCGTAATTACGAGTTTTAAACTCATAATTACGAGTTTTAAACTCATAATTACGAGTTTTAAACTCATAATTACGAGTTTTAAACTCATAATTACGAGTTTAAAACTCGTAATTTCGACTTTCTGTGGGGCTTTTATTTTTTTTTTCATGGCGGAAACGGGCTTCCATACAATTAAGACTTTAAAAGTTCTAATTACGAGTTTTAAACTCATAATTAGTAGTTTTAAAACTCATAATTACGAGTTTTAAACTCATAATTAGTAGTTTTAAAAGTCCTAATTACGAGTTTTAAACTCGTAATTACGAGTTTTAAACTCATAATTACGAGTTTTAAACTCATAATTACGAGTTTTAAACTCATAATTACGAGTTTTAAACTCGTAATTTCGACTTTCTGTGGGGCTTTTATTTATTTTTTCATGGCGGAAACGGGCTTCCATATTTTTAGGTGGTAAAAAGCTGCAGATGTTATTGATTTGATGTGACTGTTAAAGTTCAATTCTGAGTCCATTATTACCCCTACGTTTCTAGCCTGATTTGAAGGTTTTACAGAGAGAGAGAGAGTGGGGGTGACTGCTGACTCTTTCTCTATGTTTCTGTGGGCAAAAGATGATGACTTCAGTCTCTCCTAATTTTAGCTGGAGAAAGTTATTTTGCATCCACACACTGATCTGTTGGATACAGTGGCAGAGTGAATCCACTGGTCCATATTCACCTGCTGCCAGTGAGACAGATCTGAGTGGCATCTGCATAGTCGTGGTAGGACACATTATTGCTGCATATTAACTGGCCTAATGGCAGCATGTAGAGATTGAACAACAGGGGTCCCAGGATTGACCCCTGGGGGACCCCACAGGTCACAAACATTTGATCTGAAACACATTTTCTGATTTCAACAAAGTACTCCCTGTTTTCTAGCTAGTACTTGAACCAGTTTAGTGCTGTACCAGAGATGCCCACCCAGTCCTCTAGTCTCTGTAAGAGGATCCCATGTCAACGGCACTCAGATCTAACAGGATCAAGATTGAGACTTTGCCTGCATCAGCATAGAAAAGAAAATAGAACATAGGACACATTTATTTGTATAATAACAAAGAATAAGGATGCAGAGGAAGAAGAGGTAATGTGTTTCTATACAATTTGATATGGGCGCACTATTGTGTCTAACTATAATGACTATAATATGCTATTATGTAATTTCGCCTTGTAATTGTACTGTACCCTGTACTCATTTTATTGTTGGCCCTCGCCACTCACGAAGTGATGGCGAGGGGCATTGTTCTTCCTGGGTTTCTTCTTCTTATTATTTTTTTTTTTTTTCTCCCCCTGGGATCGCAATTTTCACCCCCTGAACGTCAACGAAAAGTCTCACATGGGGGTATCAAATCGACCGGCTTGGCAAAAAATTCAAGAAAATATGCATCACGAAAATGACCCACACACACTGGCTCGACAGCGCCACCTAGAAAATTCAAAATTTTAAAATGAATTGGGAGCCGACACGCATTTTTCGCCCTAGCTCGACGAAATTGACACCAGTGATAGAGCTCATGGAGACAAGCAAAAAAGCCAATCATAGTGCGGCCCTAGGACGGACAGGAAGTCGGCTATATTGAATCGAAAATTCGCCAAATTTTTCGCTGCGTATTTTCAAAACCCTACTAGTCTCAGGTTTTTGGTCCAAATGAGCTCAGATTTCACATGCCACATCCAGACACATGGGTTTTCAAAAGTTATCCACGTTTTCTCCAAATTCCACACGGTTCGCCCGTACGCCGCCGCCGAAATATGCCTTCGTTTCCTGTTTTTTCGATGTCCTCTCACGACCACAGGCATTGCCCTACAGAGCTCACATTCACATCACATATGTGAGATTGGGGCATGAGTGGAATGCAATATTAATTTTAATCAAAATGAACACTATAGCGCCCCCTACCATAGGGGTGAAACGCCAACATTATCGGATTCCTACGAAATTCAGGGAATAAATTGGGGGCATGACGTGGACCAAAAAATAATATTACGGGCATAGGTCATTTTTCACACTTGGCCACCAGGGGCGCAAAGACTCCAAAAAAAATCATTTAAAAATGTCTGACACGCACATGCATTGGTCTACACAGCTCAAATTCACATCACACGTGTGATATGAGGGTATTAATAAAATGGATTATTAATTGTAATAAAAATGAACACTATAGCGCCCCCTACCATAGGGGTGAAACGCCAATATTATCGGATTCCTACGAAATTCGGGGAATAAATCAGGGGCATCAGAAGAAACAAAAAATTACATTATGGCCATGAGTCATTTTCCACGGTTGGCCACCAGGGGCGCAAAGACTCCAAATAAAATCATTGAAAAATGTCTGACACGCACATGCATTGGTCTACACAGCTCAAATTCACATCACACGTGTGATGTGAGGGTATTAATAGAATGCACTATTAATTAGTATCTAAATGAACACTATAGCGCCCCCTACAGTATTGGTAAAATACACAACTTTGTCCGATTGGCATGAAACTTGGGGAGATAATTGGGGGCATTAAAAGGGTCAAAAAAGTCAATTACACCATACCTGTATTATGTACGTGGTTGCCGGTGCAAAGCCACAGACCCCTCTCATATAGAGTCAGGGCCACACAGCCCAGGGCCACACAGCATATTAACATTGTTCTTCGTTTTTCCGCCAAAACAATCGCATTTTTCACCCCCTGAACATTCACGAAAAGTCTCACATGGGGGTATAGAATCGACCGGCTCTGCGAAAAATTTCATAAAATTGGCATCGGGACAATGTTCGAAGCACACCGGGTCGACAGCGCCACCTAGAATATTCAAAATTTTAAAATGAATTGGGAGCCGACACACATTTTTCGCCCTAGCTCGACGAAATTGACACCAGTGATAGAGCTCATGGAGACAAGCAAAAAAGCCAATCATAGTGCGGCCCTAGGATGGACAGGAAGTCGGCTATATTGAATCGAAAATTCGCCAAATTTTTCATTGCGTATTTTCAAAACGCTACTAGTCTCAGGTTTTTGGTCCAAATGAGCTCAGATTTCACATGCCACATCCAGACACATGGGTTTTCAGAAGTTATCCACGTTTTCTCCGAATTCCACACGGTTCGCCCGTACGCCGCCACCAAAAAATGCCTTCGTTTCCTGTTTTTTCGATGTCCTCTCACGACCACAGGCATTGCCCTACAGAGCTCACATTCACATCACATATGTGAGATTGGGGCATGAATGGAATGCAATATTAATTTTAATCAAAATGAACACTATAGCGCCCCCTACAGTATTGGTAAAATACACAACTTTGTCCGATTGGCATGAAACTTGGGGAGATAATTGGGGGCATTAAAAGGGTCAAAAAAGTCAATTACACCATACCTGTATTATGTACGTGGTTGCCGGTGCAAAGCCACAGACCCCTCTCATATAGAGTCAGCGCCACACAGCTCAGGGCCACACTGCATATTAACATTGTTCTTCGTTTTTCCGCCAAAACAATCGCATTTTTCACCCCCTGAACATTCACGAAAAGTCTCACATGGGGGTATAGGATCGACCGGCTTTGTGAAAAATTTCATAAAATTGGTTTCGGGAAAATGTCCCATGCCCCCTGACTCGACAGCGCCACCTAAAATTTCACCCCTATGGGAGAGGAGCCTGTTTAATTTTGGAACACATGCACAAAAATCAGAACAGTGATAGAGCACCATCGGACAAGCATAAAAATGAATTGAAGCACTGCTCTATGACGGACTGGAAATCGGCCATATTGGGTCAAAAATTCGCCACTTCATTCGCAGCGTGTTTTCAAAACGCTACTAGTCTAAGGTTTTTGGTCCAAATGAGCTCAGATTTCACATGCCACATCCAGACACATGGGTTTTCAGAACTTATCCACGTTTTCTCCGAATTCCACACGGTTCGCCCGTACGCTGCCACCGAAAAACGCCTTCGTTTCCTGTTTTTTCGATGTCCTCTCATGACCACAGGCGTTGCCCTACAGAGCTCACATTCACATCACATATGCGAGATTGGGGCATGAATGGAATGCAATATTAATTGTAATAAAAATGAACACTATAGCGCCCCCTACCATAGGGGTGAATCGCCGACATTATCGGATTCCTTGGAAATTCGGGGAGTAAATTGGTGGCATCAGAAGAAACAAAAAATTACATTATGGCCATGGGTTATTTTCCACTGTTGGCCACCAGAGGCGCAATGAATTGAAAAGAAATTGGCACTTGGCACTTTGACTTGCATGTCTATGAATCATATCTACTCTTAGGTTTTTCATCCGAATTACATCAAACTCCACATACAGCATGTGCATATGTCGATTGTCAATAATCATCCACATTTTGGGGATATTCTTTATGGTTCATGAGTAGGATGCCCTCAAAATATGACTTCGTCATTGGATTTAAATTCCTACACGACTTTTCCTTAAGTGCAAATGAAACCTCTCTAGTCCTAGGTTTTTCATCCAAATTTCCTCAAACTCCACATACAGCATGTACACATGATTATTGTCAATAATCATCCACGTTTTGGGGATATTCTTTCTGGTTTATGCACACCACACTGTCAAAATATGACTGCTTTCCTGCATATTTGATTCCTTCTCACAGACACATGGATCAGCCTAAAAAGCTCTAATCACTGATGTGGATTAAAACTGTGAATAGAGAACCATAATAAACATGTGGCCAGTGACCTCCATAGGTCACTGGCCACATGTATTGGTAAAAAAGTATTGGTAAAAAACACAACTTTGTCCGATTGGCATGAAAGTTGGTGAGATCATTGTGGACCTCAAAAGAGGCAAACAAGTCCATTACACTATACCTGTATTGTGCACGAGGTTGCCGGTTCAACGGCGTGGACCTCCATTATAATGTGTGGGTCACACATATTTATATAGAAACTGTGTGAAGGGGGGCGGATTGCGGCCGTGGGGTGGCCAGGACGGAAAAATGGTGCGTGGGGACGGTGGCCGACCCCGGGCGGTCGCGTGGGGGGGCGGTCACGCGGGGGGCGAGGGCCATCATCGCCGCTTGCGGCTTTAATTATGTTTGTTTCTTCACAGAAAATCCTGCTGCAGAGGCTTTTTCTGGTCGCTCAACTTCCCAGTGGTCTTCGAGAAAGAACAGAATTGGCAGGTTTGTTTACACTTTAATTACAAAAATACAGCCTTGTTTAACCAATTTACCTATGAATAAATCAAAGCTGTGAATATCTGTAAATGAAATAAGCTTGCTCATTTTGAATGGGTAGATATATTGCTTGTGCCATCGGGAAGTTAAAGGTTCTTTTGTTGGTGTTTATAACTTTTACACTGTGAAGGGCACTCCAGAGAGTTGAGTTAAAGTGGTGTAGAAACGCAAAGTAACACTATAGGTCAGGCATGCACCAAATGACTGAAATTTTAGAGACAGTAGTACTGGGTTGTAAAGTGCTGTGTTTTTGCATTTTCACATAAAATATTTGTTTTTCAGCTCATTATGAAAAACTCAGCCTCCAACTGAGCAAACAATTTCCCTGGGATAACATGACTGGGCTTCTCTTACTTTATCCATCATGTCTGATTCATATCGTTGAAGTAAGTAAATAGTAAAAATATAGTATAGTCAGTGGTTATTGATGATTTGGCCATAAAATGATTTAGCAATTTACACCTTCTTTCAGTCATCCAGAGATGTTCTCGTCACTATTTTGGAAAATCTTATAGAGCTACAAGAGACACCAGACTGGTAATGTTTTACATTTTGGATCATTTGTTTTGAGAATTAGGATTTTAAGTTTATCTACTCACATACTTGAAATGACAATGCTGTCTTTCTATTTGCAGTGTATCGCTCGAAGCACCAAAGATTGTATTCATGGCACACAATCCTCACAGCAGGCAGTTTCAGCAGTGGAGCTACAAGGTTGGTTCGCTACATGCATTTCTAAGTAGTATTTTCTCCTTGGCTAAACGTTTTAGTGGTATGTTTATTATTTTTTTAAGCTCCTGAATCCAGAAAACACATCCGAAGGGACTAAACAGCTTGAGAAGGAGCCCACCGAGACGCTAGTTCTTCAAGTACTGACGTCTGTTGAAACTATAGCAAAGCGGCTAGAACAAGCTAAAAGGGTCTGTCTATCACTACTGCTCCTTTTTATCTGTTAAAATATTGATAATTATTTTTCAATTGTTTTACAGACTGAGGGTGGAACAGTGTTGAACGACCTTGGCATGTCCCCAGATGTTTTGATCTTGCTGACATCTAGAGAAGATCTGCAAACACCTCAGCAATATCTCAAGTCGTACAACTCCCCTTTACACATCAACATAGACTTTTGCAAAGAGAAAGTTCCAAGGCACTCTGGAAAACGAGTGACATTCAAAAGGTCACCAAAACATAGCTAACATTCAAATTAACCTCCTGTTACCTTTTTATGGCCTTTAACCAGCCTCATGTTAATTAACCCCAAAGAGCTGTCACAAGTAGCAATAACCCAAAAGGATAATAGAGTATTTGAGTGAAAGTTGTGAAATCATTGTTATTTATTAATGTAAGATATCATAAAAGTTTTAAAAGAACAATTTTATATATACATTTTATGATTTGTATAAGTATGATTAATACCAACATCCCCCTTTGTTTGAAGGTCCTAGTTTTTCGTGTGAATACTTGTACATTGTAACTCACTCAGTGCATTCAGTGCTGTCAACATCAGTCATTTTAAATTTGATTTACTTTGAAAATCAAAAATCTAATCAAGTGTTTTATGTCCCTGCAGAGAGTCTTTGACCTTCACTGGAGCTCAGAGTACATTAGACCTGCTGCAAGAGAAAGGCAACTAGACCACATAAATTGAGTATCTATTCAAATAAACATGACCCCAGACGAATGGTGAAAGTTACATATGGCACAAAAAGTACTGTTGTTTTAATAATAAACACAAGGATATAATGATGATTCTTTCTTAGTTGGTTCATCTCACTTATCTGTACCTAAGCCTTATGTATTGTATTTTAATGTGTGTGTGTGTGTGTGTGTGTGTGTGTGTGGGGGGGGGGGGGGGGGGGGGGGGAGTTCTATGATTGTGTGAGGTTGGATGCATTTGACATAAACACTAGGTTTATATTTGTATTTGTATTCAAATATTATGTACTTTATATTTGTATACTTGGAATATCTCTGCAGCAATTACCAAAAAGTAACAGGACAAAGAAGTTTAATGTAAAAACATGTTTAATAGTTTCAACATTCGGATGAGGAGTATTTTACAGTACACACTGCGTCCACTCTGTGACCAAGAGAAAACAAACATGTCCAAAAAAGGCATTTCCCCTTCCTCTTTTCAGTCCACAGCATCACTAGTTTGACACAAGAGCCATATATTAAGTCTATCGTGTTCCCTTTTATTTTGGCCCCCATTAACTGTGAAAACGATTACCTTTAGTGGCTACATGCAGTGGACAAATTGTAATGAAAATGTGACATTGCAGTTAGAAAATCCAAATTGAATATTTTATTTATTTTGACAACAATTTTAAATGTCATGTGCTTTTCTTGATCATGAAGACATTAAAATAGAAAGTGGTTAGTGGTAAAAACGCACAATAAATTATGACACTCAAATCAGAACCAGAATGATTATTTTTCTCTTGCAAACTCTCATCACTTATAAAAATAAATACAAACACATTTATTTAGGACCAAATATGAGACACCTGTTCAGTTCATGGCTAAAAAGCATGCGGCTAACTTTCACACAGGACAATAATGAATCATACTCCCCACCCACCGTCTCAATATTTCCATTTACTTTGCAATACAACACATGATCAAAATGGTGTCTATGACCATTACATTCCACCTATTTGTGTAAAAAAAAGGCTTTTGTTTGTCCGTGTTCAAAGGGCATCATGCTTTCAAAAGCTGTAATACTGGAGTTTGTCACCGTCTGTCTTATATTGTTCATAAAGTTGTTTTGAATGGATTTATTTACAAGTTTTATACCCTTTAGTACAAAACAAAGAGCAGCACGTTGTAAAACACAGATTTGGACATAGACAAGACAGACCATTCACCTCAGCACAGCCAACAACAACTTACAAATTTGTGATCAGTGACAATTTTTTATTTTACATGTTTAAAACACCAGTGTCTCATGCGGATTACAACGTGGCTGTTAGGGCATTGCTGTATTTGATTTTGAGTATGCAGTAGGCATTTTGTATAGTTTTTATCACCTGTGAAATGAAATGAGGTCTTGAGCTTCATGTGTTTTTGTTTTGTTTCTATTCTGCAATATGTAAAGTTGACTGATCTGATTTCCCTGTGTTGCTTACAACTCATCCCCTCGAAGAACCAGTTTCTTTATTATGAGGTCATATTTGTGGGTTAGTAATATGCACATTATTTTGTCTTTTTTTTTTTCTCGCATATTAGGGACTAGAACAAATTGAATATACAGTTATTGATGATTTATATCTGATGAATTTTCTTTTGAAACAAACCATGTGACTGGAGTAGATGGTACGGGTGAACTGTTTTGCCCACGGACACAAAGGCAGTACTGGGAAATCAGATCGCTGGAAATGCATTGAGATTTTTTTAAATTGAAAAAACTATGAAGTCAGTGCCATAAAATATACAAACAGTAACAGATAAACTTGTTAAAACTACTTGTTATTTAAGTGATTCTGGCAACATTGTGCTAGAACTACTGTATTGTCATATTTATATTTACAATACAATGTAACTGTCAGCATTATCTTTTATGTATATTATATCTGTAAATATTAAATTTCTCCCTTTCACTATATACACAACACATATGTACAGACACTATTTACAAAGCTATTGTGAATAATAACGCACTTAAACACATGGGAGCAGCACAGTGACTTTGAGGCCAAGTGAAGCAGATGCACCAACATAAAGTCTTACAAACCATGACAGGTCTAAAAGGCCCATCTCAAGGCAAGCAACAAGCCTAAAACTAACCTCGTTTGTCATTTGAATTCATCAGTGGCTATAGTCTGGTCCCAAGTGAAACAATCCATTCTAAAATTTCTTTAGATATATCAGTAGAAATATTCTCTTTAAAATAAACACTTCTATACCTATTTCTGAGTCACCTGTAATTAGCAAAATATATTAAATGTCTTAAAACTGCTCTTGGGCGGGCAACCATGATGGCGACACAGAGCACAGCATGGCTAACTATAATGACTGACTGGACCCATGTATAACTGCTCCCTATTTTCTCTTGCTGATAAAACAATTTGACCATTTTCATCCTAAGGCCATTTTAGTAAAGTTCAGTTGCCGTAGTGATATATTGCAGAATGGTTTTAACTTTTACATAAATATGTTTAGATGCAAAATGTAACTGCCATTGTGAACATTGAATTGTCATTATGAACCAAAAATACTTGAATGATTTGAGTAGTGAGATAATTTGGGAATCTTTTTTCCAACCTAGCTTACCAAAAACATATTGCCATTGTAAAAACATGCAAAAAGAAAATAATGGCACAATAATCACACGCATGAGGGGTTGTTGCCACTGTAATTTAGTGCTGAAGCTTTCTATTGACAACCCTGAGAAAAAAGGACAAAACTAGAGATGGCAGCATAAGATTAACTCAAAATTTCCTAAGTGACAAATGTTTACAGGTTTTGTTTCTTCTCAGCAAAGAGCACTTGGTCCTTTGAGCAGCTATAGTCCAGTATGTGGGATTTAAAGGCAATATTGCAAGTGATTCAAATAAGGCAAAACATAAATAAAAATACTTAAAATTCTACTGTATGTGCCATGGATAAAACCAGCTAATGTAAAAATCCTATTGACCAAAAGTCCAGGACTACACTCAGATCTGACTATGTGTTCTGCATCTCCATTGTTGATTCCATAGTGCAGAGATGCAGATGATGTTTTGAGCAGCTAAAGCTAAGTAAAGCTAAAGCTGGTGATGTCATAGCACTGTGCTCTCCGACTCCTCCTCGGACTCCGCCCCCTTGTGGCTCGAGTCATAAAATGTCAATGAGTTTCTGAAGTTTGAGATGTGAGGCATGTCAAAAATACTATCCAGCTCCATGTTGATGACTGGGATCTCCAGGTTACAGAAAGAATCTAGAGAAGGAAAAAGAGACAATTAAATAACTGCTTTGTAGATATAGTTGTGTTTTGGTTATTGTATAAATTGTTTAAACATTTCAGAACTGTATACATTTATTATTATTATTATTTATTATTATTCTCTATGTGCAAAGTAGTGCAGTAAACTACCATGTCCCCATCTATGCAAAAGTAACTGAAACTGAACTCCTTTAAATGCCATAAAATGTAGTTTGCATTGTGTTCTGGTTGGCTACATTTAGCAGTCTTCCCCAGCAGCTTGAGCCAAACATTGGTAGTTGGCTAACAATATTCCCAAAACAATAAATCATCTCAACCCTGAAGCAGACAGAAAGCTCAGGCAATAAGAAATGTAGTTTGGTATCAATATATAAATTAAATCTCAAAAGTAATACTGAATGCAATTTGCCTTGAGGTTGAAACACATTGAACTTGTGTTACACTGGACACTGGGACAAACACAAGTTGTTTCTGTGTCAATATGCACTATTTGCAAACTAAAAAACACACATTAATAGCACTTATACATTTTAAATTCCACTATAGATTTTAGGCATGTTGTGTTGATGATACCCATGTTTTGAGTGATGGACCACTAGACAATGCACAAGGGGACAAGTGTGCTGAAGTGGGCAGTGGGGTGAGAGTGAAGGGAGAGGGGGCGTTGTAGGAAATATTTACAATGGAAAAAATAAGTGTAAACCAAAAACAAGCCCTGGGTTTGGAGTGGATGGTGAATAATTATTTTTAAGCCATGCATTAGTCTCAGGCACCATGCACAGGCTTAAATCCATATTGTTATTTACAAGGGGTGTTCTGGACAGCCACTGCATGTAAAAATGAAAGTAGAGTCACTCACCATAGAGCTTTGTGTCAGAAATGGGCTTTAATTATCAAAACAAGCCATTATTACTGAGAAAATATTTGAATTAATCTGATACAAAACGCTATTAGCATCTTGACTCTACTCAGGTCGTGCAATTGAACTGGATGTGGGGCCAAAACGGCGAAGGAGTTGGAGAGTGGGAGGAGATGAGGTTGTAACTCCTGCTTACCCTAAACTGACCCTCTGGCCTCATACCGCTGGAAGTCAGAGCAGTCGACAAAAGGGACAGTTAATAAAGTATTTAGCTGAATGTGAATATACTTATGAATATCAAAAATCTTAAATAAATTCTCTCTTTTGAGCATTTTTGACTGATGGAATTAACTGGTATAATTGTGTTTGAACATGAGTTTTTTTGTTCGGCTTATTTTAAGACAAATTATTAATTTACATTTACAGCTGTATTAAAATAGCCTTTCAGTCAATTTGATGTATTGAGTTTAATTAGTCAAAAAAATACTCTATTGTACTATTAATAATGTGTAGACATTTCTATTGTAATAATTTTGGAGTTCACTAAAAATACATTCTTGTCATTTAACTAAATACTAAAGATGTATTGTTGTAAGGACTAGATGACATTGTTGATAGTTGTAATAAAGCATACTTCATCGTACCACATCATAACTTACCCGTCGACATGCTCTCCCCTTGTGATAGTCCGTCTAGTAGTCCGGTGGAGTGGTCTAGAGGTTGTGGGCTGGTCCCGGGGGTGCTGGGTGGTTGAGGGGGAGGCAGGCTGGGTCTATTTCGGGGAGGCTTGGGTGTCGGTCGAGCCTTAGTGAGGGTCCCGGCTAGAGAGGGGGGAGAGGACAGAGAGGGCGTGGTGGCAGACTGCACCTGTATGGGGGAGCCTATGGTGGCGTATCCTTGAGGGTAGCTGAAGCCATACGGAGACGGGGTGCTTGGGGGAGTGGGAGATAAGCTGACCGGAGAGGGCTGTCCTGTAGACTGGTCTGAGATCGCCCCTGTCTGAGAATAGGGGGGCTTAGGTGGGATAGGGGCTAGCTTCTTTGCTGTAGAGACAAAAGAAGCAATGTTAGCTGATTAAAAAGCTCCAGGAGCCATTCATAACTGCAGCAATATAGCTAAGCATAAAACCACAAATAAATGATTTAATATTAATTCAGTCAGTATCACATTTTTAAACTCAAGACGTGATGTAGTGCTATGGGCCACATTCATTTGTGTATCTTTTCAATAGTGATTAATGCATTTCTTTATTTGGGCTTGGGACTGGCAGAATTCAGCTTTTTATGAAAACCTTGGCATTAAGAAAACGTATATGCTAGCCTATAGAGTCCATAGATTTACCAATATGGTACCAGTATGATACAATTATGAATCTATATTATTTCATTGTTAATCTAACTTGTATTACAATCTTTAACAAATGCTAGTAAAAAAAAAAAAACATGATATAAACATATTAGTGATGGGTCTGTTTTACCTCTTCTTAGTGAATGTGGGCTGTGCTCTGAGAGCTGTGAAGGCCCACTAGAGGTCACTGTTCCCTGAAGTCCCTTCTGTCCAATCACAGGAGAGAGCTCCTTGTTCTTCAGGGTGCTGAGGAGGACATAAACAAAACCAATGAGACAAACATACTTCAAACGAACATTGACACATACAGCTAAAGGCCTTTTATCCTGTCAACTCTGCTTCTGTAATTATGTCTTATATTAGAGCAATATAGTTAATAGTCAGACTGTGTTAGTGACCACAGCTACACTCAGACATCTATGCATTCTATAGGAGCAAAAGCTTTTCAAAAATCAAAGCAAACTGATGCCTAATGGATATATTATTTACAGTGCAGCGCAGCCTGAATGCCAATGGGGACATGAAGGTCAGACCACCACACTAGTCTGTACCATCTGCCTGTTATTTTATTATGAGAGATAGGTGGCTGAATGAGCATGCTGTATTTACGACTACAATGTAAAAACGTAAAACATAAATAATTGATGGTTTCTTTCCATGTTGTTTCTTTGCGCTGGTAAGGCTTGCTCTCGTCACAATCTTCTCTGACGGGCTATGACTCATTAACGCCCACTTTATAATGCCATTCACCTAAAGCTCTGGATTTCCTTTGTTGCCTGGTAACCGGCTCCAGAATAACCCGCCAACATGGAACGTTATATAGATTGCATACACGGCTTTAAATTAAAGATGGAGGGGATAACAAAAGGTGGCAGCTGTTAATGAGTATTGATTAAGGTTGAGTGACAGGTATCTTAACACAGGAAATAAGAGAGACGGTCAAATAGACAGGAGGAGCCCAGCCAATCCTTTTAGACACCGCTATTCAATTCACTCCATCCCTGGGGACTTTCTCTATGGGCTGTGGGCTGTCTTGGTAAAACCCTAATGTTCGTTACACTGTAAAAAAAAAAAAAAAAAGAAAAGAAAAGGGGGCTGAGGAAATTACAGGTCTAAATCACATTTTAGCAAGTCAATCAAATGTTTTAACTCAGTTGATTAATGTTTATTTAACTGCTGTATTAGAGGCAATGAAAATGTCTTTCAAATGTTGCTAAGCTATATTCATTATAATTTGTCTTCATATGAATTCTAACATATTCTAACTGTGCTTATTACTTGTTGAGGATGTTGCTACCCTGGGTGGTGTATGGACTACAAGATTTAAGGAAATTTAGGAACTGAATAAACATCAACTAAAACGAGGAGATGTGGAGTTATCTCCTCATAACTGCTTTTGTTTTAAATTGGTAGCACAATGAAGATTTTAGTAAGCTCCACTAATTAGTTTTCAGGATGTGTAGTTACCTATTCAGCCTTGCACTTCTGTCTTTGGTACAGGCACAGGCTGACCAGGGAGGGGGGGCGGACAGGGGTGTGCTGTGGGGTCTGGGGGGGCAGTTTGGGAACAGATCGTGGCGTGTGAGAACGAGTGGAGGTTTGATATAAAGGTTCGACCCGTTCGATTCAGAGGTGGGGGGCACATGCTGGGACTCAGACAGGGAACTGGATTTGGGGTTAGAGTTGACGTCCAGAGAGCAGAAAGCGGAGGAGAGCGAAGGGGGGCTAAACACGGACCAGCGCGGAGGAGGGGAGGGGCCAGGCGGGGACACACACTCTGGGTTAGAGGCAGTGGGACGCATACTCGGGGGTGTTCGGGTGTAGAAGTGGTGATGAGGGGCAGAAAAGGCAGAGCCAGAGGAGGAAGAGGAGAGGGTGGAGGAGTAAGGGTAAGGGGGCGGTGGCCTCTCCTCTTCAGGGGAGGGATACGTGTAACAGGAGTCCGACCAATTCGAGGACGCATCATCCGAGCTGCAATGATAGAAATAGTAAAAGGGGTTTGCAAAGAGGACAGCGCCATTTTCAGATTAAGTGGAGTTTATTTTAATGCAAAAGTGGTGGAAGGGGGATATTCAGGTGGTGACGGTCATTTAACATTGTGACGAAAGTTGAAATAAGTGCATTGATATTTACCGGGGGGAAAGCAGCAGGCATAACAAATAAAGTTAAAGGGCCCATATTGCGCTATTTTCTGATCTATGTTAAAATGTTGTTTCCTCATCAAAAACATACCTGGAGTTGTGTTTTAAACAGACTAAAGGGTTTATCAAACATGTGAATGAAACAAAACACAACACAACTTCAGGTATGTTTTAGTAAAGTAACAGCATTCTAACATGGCAAAAAGCTCACAAGAGTCAATTTTGCATAATATAAGGCCTTTAAAATGTTTTTAGTTACATAAATCATGCATACAACATACAATCCCTCTAACACTAGTGCATTGTGACAATGAAAAGCCTTCAAAGATGTCTGAGTAAATGAAAATAGAAAACATGCAATATTGTTCATGCAGTGGACTGTTGCTGAACGCAGTTTACACAGAAATTATTTATAGACAGAGATAGAGAGAAGAGCAGACACGGCAAATGTTATATCTAAACTAAACTAACAGTAAATTAGCTTGAATGTGGAATATTTTATCTTGATTTGAGTGTTCCACTCATCATAAAGAGAAAATAAATCACAAATATATTGTGGAGCGAAAAATATTTCACATATTTTACTCAAATCAAATCTAATATTCTTAATTCAAACCAACTAGATATGACATTTTGAAGTAAAGAAAAATAATCCATAACACAACATATGATTATGGATTTTAAAGGGCCCATATTTTGCTATTTTCCAATCTATGTTATAATATTGTTTCCTCATCACAAACATACCTGGAGTTGGGTTTTGTTTCATTCATTCATGTTTAAGACACAAACCCTGAATTCTTCTCTCAAACAGAAAACACTGCTCCACCTTGTGATGTCATGTGGTAATACAGGAAGTGCTCCTTACAACTCCATACAACTTTACAAGAATCATTTGGATAATTTCAGCCCTGTCACTCTCAAAATGTAAAGAGTAGCCGTTAATTTGAAAACAACCTCTTCATGACATCACAAGGTGGAACAGAGCATTTTGAGCTTTGGAGATGTAGACAGACTAATAATAAAGAGTTACTCAAACATATGTGAATGAAACAAAACACAACTCCTTTGATGAGGTAACAGCTTTTTAACAAAGGTCCTATATTTTGTGCAATATAGAACCTTTTGATTGTTTGGTGTACTGAAGATGAAAGAATGGCCATATGTTGCACAACACCACAGCATTTAAGCACAACATGCAATTATTTTATGAAACCATCAACACTTTGAAATTAAAAGAAAAGTTATCAGACAGCCAAATAGCCTGGGTTTGGAGTGGTGGGACGCAGAGGACGAGGGTAAAGAAAGTTAATTGGAGGTGCAGTGTTTGGGGCTGTGTGCGCGATGGGACCATAGGGACTGGGTAGGGGGCTATACATTGGCTCTTACCTGGCTCGATCGCTGCTATTGGGCGGAGGGGTTGGGGAAGGGGTGACTGAGCGCTCGTCAATGGGTGGGGTGGGCGGGTGCACGTGGGGCGGCGTGGATGAACATTTACGCGAGCCCCTACGTGACACCCAGGAAGTGTCCATGACCCTGATGCCCATGCTGCAGTGGGACAGAGAGGCAGAGCCAATCAGCAAATGGGGCACTGCTTTTAATGGGGGCAGGGAGGGGCGAGCTGGGTGATACTTTCACTCTGGTTATAAGAGAAAAACTCCCTTAATCTTTTAATTCATACTTCAGACATTTAAGGTGTTAATTGCTGCACATGAAACTCGTGAGTAGTAAGCTATTGGTGATTTTCAGATTTGAATGTGACAATGATGTCATACTCCCAGATGGGGATCAAGAGCCCGATTGCCCTATTCATTAAATATTTATAGTGAATAAAGATAAATTCAAAAATGCTGAACCTGTTACCTGATAATTTCTATTAATTGACAGTGGGACTAGCTGTATTACAATAAAAATATTCATTTTAACTGCCCCTAACTGTATTAAATATTATTGGCCTACACTATAGAATGTTGTGATGCTAAACTGTTCTTTTAAAATGGTCTCTAAACCTCAAACTGTAATATCTCAATATCTCAAGTTCAACAAACTGATATTTATTAACTTAAACTGGAGTACTTTAAAAGTTTAAATAAAAAAGTTAAGTGTTCATTTCTTAATCTGTATAGCAATAAATGAAAAAGTCTTGTAGTTGTGCTAAATAATCCCATTTTAAATTAAGGTTGCCTCTAATTGCAGGCTATAAAACCACTTTATATCAGCAGGAACCAATTACAGGTTTACACAATAAACTACCACTGTTGCTGGGAAATATAAACAACATGAACAGGCTAAAAGACTTTCAGTGATAATGATCTGAAACATACAAATGGGTAACTCCAACTCAACAGTGGGTAGAAAGGAAGAGAACAAAGGGATGGATGAGTGAACAAGCCTTTACAGCAGAAAACAACGTCGACATTATCAAGTCATCTCTGATGAAGCAACAAGAGTCTATTGTACAGAACTAGTCTATCCACTACTAAGAGACCCAAGAAGAAGTTACCTAAAAAAAACATGGAGAATAGACTGGCTTTGTTACTGTCATAGTTTGTCAGACAACCATCTGAAAAGTCTTCGAAATTAAGACAAAAATGGGGGTAAGAAAACCAATGAAATAACAGGAAAGGACCAGTACTGTACCTTTGGATCTTCCTAATGCTGCATAGTTAAAAGGGACAACAAGCAGACAGTGAAGATTGTGATAGAAAAAAAAAATGCAAGAGAGTACAATATAGCCATGCAATTAAAATCTATGTTGAAATACACAATTACTGGATGCCGATAACACATTAGCAATTTAAAGGTGCACTATGTGACTATGTGAAAGTTCCACAGTATGGCGTGAAACTAATCTATCTTGCATTTATTCAGTTAAAGTTATTTTTATTGCTTAAAAATACCTTGTAAATGCAAAACATGTATTCTTGAGCGGGGTTGCCTCTCCACAGATCCAGAGATGTAACTGCTTGTCTCCATCAAGATTAGTTTAATGCCATATTGTAGAACATACCAGGAAAACATCTCCATGGAGACAAGCAGATGGCGGGCTCTCTACCAGTTACATGCTGCACCTTCAATTCAACAATAAACAAATATATATCCAGAAAAGGAGGAGAGTTGCAGTCCTGGCAGGGGGCATGGGGGCAGACACGACTCATGCCAAGTGTAATGAGCGAAGCATTTTCCGAGGGTGAAATGTGTTCTCCCCAAGGTGCTCCGGCCGATGTCGCGGAGAGTGGAAATTACTGCTCCATTTAGGCATAATTAGGTCAAAGATTCCCTAATGGAAACTGGGAAACGTGTAAGGTTTCACAGTCAGTTTGGATGTCTTGTTCACAGCTTTGGATACACTCTAGTCACTTATTTTTCATACAAAACAGGACAATATGTTCTTTGCTGTTAACAACTGGGAACTGCATAATACCTTAACATACTGTATCCTTAAATTGTATTACAGTTATATAGGATTAAAAGTAAACAGACATTTTTTTACTGAAATATAAAAAACTACAATAAATCTAATCATCAAGAGATAATGTGGTTTTGGGGGTGTGTAAAAGCAATTATTTGTTTGTGGGTTTCAGTGTGATGAAATATTAGCACTGTTGCTTATCATAGCAATTAACAATTCTAAATTAAATATTCTATCTTTTGAATTATGAAAACTCAAATGGCGCTTATAAACGGAGATTGTATATGCTTCACTTGTATGTAGGCATAGCTTAATATATTTAAAAAAAAATCTGTGTAGTTGTTGCGCAGTAATGCATTTTCACATGTTTATTTATTTGAAAAACATTCCACTGTGTTTTTTCTGTGTCAAGATACTGTGCATTTTCCTTGTAGACCAATGTAGACATGTACCAATCCTGTTCACAATGACATGATTGTGAAATATCTTTTTTTTTTCCCCCATAAAAAACTTCAATCTACAGCCCTTTGTATCAGAAAAGAGTGAAACACAGATGAGGAGATTCCCATCCCTGAGCTCTGATTCAGTCCAGGAGTGTCTCTATTCAAAGCCAGTGCTATTGATCAGACCCACTTCAGGTTTAATTAGCACGGCCTATAGCCCTGCTCCCCTCAGAACTGATAACCCCGAGGTGTAATACGGCTTTTCGAAGAGAGAAAGACAGAAAAAGTGCGAAATAGATAGGACAAGAGCTTTGAACCAATCCTCACAGCTGGAGTTTCTTTATGCTCTAACAATCCCCAAGCCTCAGATAGATTTAAAACACTATTATTTCTCTTCTTCACCTTTTCACTGAAGTCGTCTAGAAAGATGTCCAACTTGACACACCTGACCCTGTCAAAAACTTGTCGGGCTGAAATTATACACGTGTGAAAGAAATCTGCAAAGCTAACACGCCAACTCAGCTGTCAGTTACAGATCAAGCCTAACGATGACAAACAACTGAAAGAACAAGAGTGTACTTCATATGTGAGGAGATATTGTCAAAGTTTTTAAAATAAGTATGAATAGGGGAACGTACGTATACGAATAGGGGAATGTACATATGTTGTTAATAAGGTTATTTATTTATTTATTTCCATGCAACTACAACAGCTTTTTTTTGGCAAGTACATATCTCATTGAAGTACTGCTTGAGAAAGTATTATATTGGTGCACTAAGCCACTTTTCTGGTGGGTTTGGGGGTGAGAGTAGCTCATTTGATAGCTCAGTTAAGTGTTTGTCCACAGATCTGAAGGTTGGTAGGTTGAATCCTGCTCTCGGCATAAAACGTCATTGACTGAGTGGTCAGATCCATTGACCCACAGGTTGGTGGTACAATTCCACCTCCCACAGAAGCTGTCGTTGCGTCCTTGAGGAAAACACTTAACCCCAGTGTCGGCGTACATTGGTGTATGAATGTGTGTGTGAATGGGTGCATGGTTCCTTGGATGTAAAGCGCTTTGAATGCTTTGAAGGTGGAAGGCTATATAAAAATGTCACCAATTATCATTTTGTCTTGCCTGGAATTTTCCACAGTACGGCATCAAACTAATATACCTTGCTTTCATTCAGTTACAGGTGTTTTTATTGCTCAAAAATACCTTGAAATGCATGCATTCATAATAATAAAAATTATATAGTGTCCCTTTAATAAGTAGTGCCAGTTTGGAGTGTCTAATGAAAAATACATGAAATAGTCCCTCACCCGTCTTTCTTGTAGAACTCCAGCATCATGTTGTCTGTGGCAACGCTGAGGGGTCGTCTGCACTGGTCGTTTTGTTTCCGCTCGATCTGGTCCATGTCTGGAGACGGCATCAGGCTGTAGTTGGCGTTGTGGTTCGTGTGGACTGGGCTGCCATAGTTCCCTGTGACATTGAATTCAATCTCTGCAAAAAAGCAATTTACATATTTAGTAGTGATTTCTCAATTTTAAAGTTTGACATATTGATAAGATGAGGGGTACCTCCAGGGAAGAACCAGTCAGCATGTTGAATAATCGGCTCAATGATGCCAACGATTTGAAGAGAAACGGTTGTCATCATCTCTGTAATATTTCTGAAAAACAAATCAATTTATGCATGATGAGCCAAACACAGGTGAAGTAAATTAGCTTTCTGATGTCTTGAGCAAAGACATCAGGAAGTTTGTCCAAGTTTGTCCAATTCTCTGTGTATGTTTATTGCATTGTCTAAAAATATGGTATTAATAGAGAATAATTGTTTTGATGTTATGCAATATTTGCTTACATTGTCTTAAATAAAACAGCAAAAGTGAAATTTCTTCATAATAACGGTCAGCAAAAATGGGTATTAAGCTAAACAATGAATAATGAATGTACGATTTATAATGGCAATATAAAGCAGCTATTCAACCCAAAGTGCTTTGTCATTATGTTTAATTAACTGTGATATACATTTTCTCAGCAGTGTTGATAACAGACCAGTGTTAGAGTCACTGAAGCATAATGGAGCTCAACAGTAACTGCCCACCCCCAGTTCTGGAAGAATATTTCTCATTCATTTTTCCCACATATTTTCAGAAAAAATGTATATTAAAAGTTTGAAAGCTTGCTCAGGGCTAATCAGCTCCCTGGCTAATGGCGAGAAGATTATTTAAAATCTGTTTCTGAAACTTTATAAACTGTTAAATTATTAAAGAATTTCACGGAATCTTGAGATTAAATGTACTTTTTTTTTTTTACTTATTATGGATAGTAGTCACCACGTAGCTGGTTAGCCTCTGCGATGCTTTGGAATTTTTCAAAATGTCTATAAAAAAATGAATGGAAAAATTACTTTTATCTAAAGGCAGAAAATTAAAAGTTTAACAAAACTTTTATATATAAATTTGACATTAAGGGAATAAGCTACAGAAATAAACTCACAGTGCTCCTTAATGGCTTTTTGGCAGATATATTTGTTACATTAAAAATGCAAAAGGTCATACATTCATTATTATGTTATTGCCACTTCCTATGCTATTAGTGTATCTTCCAGTTTTCCAGTTTTTTCTCGACTCAGCTGGTATTGATCATCATATAAACGAAACGTCAAAGTTAGTACATGATTAATAGCTGTTTACAATTTCTGTAAAAAGTTGATAAATTCACTGAAGGTGCACTATGTAACTTTTTTGGTGAAGAGCCTGTCACCTGCTTGTCTCTGTGTGTATGTCTTACTTTGGCATTAAACTTGTCTATCTCCATGAAGACAAAAGGTGATGCTGTCACCACCTGGTCAAGTTACAGGTCAGATCTGTGGTGAGGCAAACCCATTCACAGTAAAAATGCAACTAGTTCAAGGAATTTTTAGAATTAACATCAGCCTGAATAAATGCAAGATAAATAAGTTTAATGCCACACTGTGAAACATTATATACAGGCAAAACAATAACATTTCTGGACCCCATGAAAAGTTGTACCTTTAACCTTTGGTGAACTTACCCTTCATTGTGTGTCCAAAGCAGGTTTGGTCCCAGGACAATGGCAATGTTTCCAGGAGTCATCTTGTTCACATCTTGATATTCAGTGAGTTTGGAGAGAAACTTTATCAAATACCTGTTTTAAAGACAGATAATATACAGTGATTATGATGATAGTGTGTTTGTGTCCTCATACATTGTAACAGAATGTACAATGATATTATCAGCTGAGTAGTAATTTCAGATGTGTAATGTGAGACTGCATGACAATATATCTGCTATTGTCCAGAGTACTTTCCCAGCCTTTCTTTTGAACAACATCAGGCCATTTTTCCAACCATAGCCTCATAATAATAGTAATGATAATGCCTCTATTCCATCTGTGCACTATGTTATTATATGGAGGGTCTGAAATGGGCCAGTGGGTTTGTGTGACTGTGGAGCAGCTGAGAGGGGGATGACTCATCGTGGGTGAAACACAGTTGAATGAACATCATGCAGAGAATGGCAATCACCGGGACAGGTCTGACAGGTCTCCACAGAGCACCACTGTCTAAAAATACACCTAGTACTCATGCAGTGACAAGTACTGCAGTGTCCTAGGTGCCTGGTATTTGAGGAAGACCAGTGGATATGGATATGATTATGTGTGGAGAGTGGCTAATTTACATATCCTGTCATTTGTAATGGGGTTTGATTAGTGAAGAAATACTGGAGGAGATTTTCTTACTATAATGTCACTGCATTTTAAATCTGGTGGCAGTAGCACCGTTTGGCAAGACATTTGACCACTAAGCCTGAGGTTAGTAGTTTGGTTATTGTTATAGTAAAATGTTATCAATTATTTAATAATAAAAATATGTATACATGATTTTGTCTAATGAAAAGCTAAAAATGGCTTTCATACACTACATTTCCTGAACATAAACAAGTCTAACTTTTAGTCAGTGCGATTTAACACAAAAAATAGTCAAGTTTCATCCTCCGAAGTTTGCCACAAGATCAACTACAGACCTATCTATAGGGAGACTTAAGCTGATCATTGAAATAATTAATTCTCAATGTATTTAAATTTGATAAATTCCACAGCTCTAACTTCACTCACCTTGGCTCCTGTACATCTTATGGGTGATTGATTCCTAGACGTAAAATGCTTTCTATTATCAACTGAAGACGTGTATATTGACTAAAAGTGAGTTCCTTCCCACTCAAGGCAGCGCTTATGACAACTGTAGCATCAGTCGTAGTTCCCACAACAAAAAAGTATGTCTGTTATTGTTCAGTAGTTTTGAATCTTGATTGGTAAAGCCTGGATATACTTCCTAATGTACACCATTACATTTACCCAAGCTGGGAGTGTCACTTTGGACTAATATTGCTGATAATGAAGCAACAGTATGCACAGGTTAGAGTTTTTCTTCCGCTTGAATAGTCCTCTTTTTTGCCGACGGCAACAGGAGCAGCTCCATAGACATATCGGTCATATAGAGTTCACTATCTTTTTCCTGACAGGTGCCAGTCAAAAGAAACACTTTGGTTTTGTGATAAGAGAGATATGTCGGAGAAAGTGACATCAAAAGGCTTCAAAAATGTGGTGGAAAAAGGATGTACAAAAGTGTTTGGATCAGGGCAAAACTGAAACAAAACTTACTTAAAATTGTTGCCATTTGCTGGTGGTAGTTTTTCACAAGCACCAAGGAGAGCCTGCAGTCTTTTGTCTTGGTCTTGGATGCTGAAAACCAAAATAACATGAGATACATAGCACTCATAATTATTCATATAAAATTATAGATTTAGAAAACACTAACTTTGATGCCTGTATCCAGTCATTGTATAGGTCAAAGGTCATCAGTGGTTCAGGGAGTTCTCGAAGGTAGGATTTCAAAGCACCTGAAAAACAAAAACATAAATGCAAAAATTGCAAAACTTCAGAAATAAAAAGACAATTAGGTTAGCTGTCATTATGCAATTTATTACACGACTTGCCTTTTAATATTGTGTCATTTTGGATCAAATGACTAATTTGTATCTCAGCAATTAGCACAAATGAAAAGACTAATTTCCTACTTGGCTTGACCCCGGGAAAAGCTACAGTGTTCAGTGTGAGCAATTATTTACTCAAATATTTCTTTAACCAGAGCAGTAAGATTGGCAACAGTGATAATATAACATCAGTAAGGACTTTGCATGTAAAATAGTAAAATGTATTTAACAGGTAAGGTAAGGATAAGGTACTTGTTATTAAGCCATATCATTCTTTGCATTTGAACCTTCAGTGGTGTCTATCAGGAGTAGTGGCTGCCATAGTGCAGCACCCTTGAGCCAGGCTTGGCCAGGACTAACTTAGCTAGAGGATGTTGCCTATATAGTGTCTTTTACAATGTGCACTTCCTTTTCCAATTTCTCTCAGCTAGCAATGCAATTTAAAACTAAAGATGAGTTGTTGTAGCTGAAGTACTTTAGTGATTTAAAAGTAATAAAGATTACAATTAATTCAGCCAGATTCTTGTGCATTTGCAATAATTTGATGATTAACATGTAGTGCAATCGATGTGTAATTATTTAAAAGCTTGATTGAACCCTGTGGAAGCACCACTATAGGAAAGATGTACATCCAGTCCACTACAAAATATACTGGCTCCTTTCCCCTTCTGTTGTATATGACTGGCCCTTTCTTTGGCACAATATACTAAGAATTATTTCCCACTATCGACCGCATTTGGTGAATTTGTGGGGAGCAGTGTAATTTTCCAACGCGGGACGATGGATGACCCGACCGCTCCGAGTCTAGTCCCGTCTCCTCCTGTCTCTGCTCTGGTGCATTCGTTTCCCTCGGGGATGTGTGCAATAGATGACAAACATGGGACTATGGACATCGCTCATAAGGAGACAGCTGGGATACTGTCTGTAAGATTCTCCTGTTCCGTGCTGCTATGGCGATGTTCTGAGACACAGAGAGAGACAGAGGAGAGGAGGGAGAGAGGAAGGAAAGAGGGAGAAAAGGGGAGTGAAAAAGAGATAAAGAGAAAGATATAGAGATATAGGGAGAGAGAGGTGTTGAGAGAAGAATCGAGAGAAACAGCTATAGATATACAGAGAGTGAGGGAGAAAGAGAGAGGGGGGTAAGAGAAAAAAGAAGAGAGATACTAATACAGAGCTAGAGAGGGGGTGGGAGAAAGGGAGAGAGGTAGAAATAGAAAAAGAGAGAGAGAGTGTGGTTGAGAGAAGAAGAATAGAGAGAAAGATGGGTATAAGATACAGAGGGGGAGAGGGAGAAAGAGGGTTGTAGAGAGCAAAGGGGAGGGAGAGACAGATATAGATAGGTAGAGAGAAAGAGGGAGAGAGGGTTGTGGAAGGGAAAGGGGAAAGAAAGAGGTAGAGATAGAATGAGCAAGAGAGAAAGACAGAGAGTACAGATGGACAGAAGAGAGAGAAAAAGCAAAAATATAGATGGATAGATTGATACATAGACAAATAGATAGACAGAGAAGTAGGGAGTGGTAAAGAGAAAAAGAAATTGAGATAAAAAGGGCGAGAGCGAAAGAGAGAAAGATAGGAAGAAAAAGAGATAGATACATAAAGAAAGGTAAAAAGAAGGAGAAAGCCAAAGACTGAAAAGGGAGAGGGGAGAGAAAGTTAAGAGATAGATAGCAAACTGAGATGAAGATAGATGTAAAACTGGGAGAGCAAGAGAGAGAAAGAGAGAAAAATAGATAGATGTGTAGAGATTGCAGTCTACCATTTCTCGTGGGGGTTGATCTGCAAATTAGATCGGCTGTTCGGTCTGCCCCACTTTAATATGGGATCATTAGGGAGGGATATAGATTCATCTCCCTGGCCTTATCCCATGCACCACTGAACACATTTGATTGGGTCTAGCCTTGATTAGATTTTTAATAGTAAAGAATATTGCAATCTGAAATTTTGCATTATAAAGCTAAAAATAAGATTTCTTCTGAATTGTTGTTGCTAAGATATTTTTCTTATCTGGGAACATTTTTATTGTGGACAGCTCCACAAAAGCAGCACTATCTCAGTTTAAAAAAAGATCAATATCAAAGCCATAACAGCTCAAAAGCTTTTTTGTCCATCGTGGTTTTGATTTAAAACTAAATCATGACAGCAGCAAAAAACAACCACTTTTTCTTCAAGCTGTTTTTGTCTTGACTGTGAAAATTCTTTTAAAAACATGACAAGGCACATTTGTAAATCAGCCTCCTTAATATTTGATAAACATTATTCATCATTATCCAATAAGAAAACATAAAGAGCTCCTCACTTTGGGTTGCTATATAATACAGCTAAAGTTACAATAAACCCAAAAGGGCTCTCTGTTGTAGAAATTTTTAGGATGTTCAAGAAATAGTAAGAAAGTCTAAACTCCACTGGCCTCTGAAAGTTGTAAAAAGCGACTATAAACCCACTGCAGTGAATAATTAGGATGCTAAGAGTGCATTAGAAAAGTGAGGACTAAGTTTGGCCTGCTGCAAACTCTAGTTGTTTTTCAAGTTTTTAAGAAAGTAAAAATTGGGTACAGCTCCTTTATTACAGGCAGCAGAGACAAGAATGTGAATCTAGGAGCATTGAGTCAGTCTGATTATGCTTTCAGAGAAGGAGGTTTAAAGTGTAGTGAGACTAAGACCAGTAGAGCTACGTATTCATTTTGATTTGAGTACTTTTGAGTACTACTTCAAATCAGGCAAAAAGTTATCCAAAAAGTTGAATAATTTAGAACTTGTTTTTTTTTTTCATGTATAATGATTGAGTTGTTGATTACCTGCGATGGCGTGAGGGTCTGCGCTGTACTCCTGGACGTCCAGTACTCCACAGTCTAATGAGGCTTTCAACTTCTTTAGTTTTGAGGCCGAAGGAGCAACTCTGAACAAACCCTGAGAAAAGATAGACATATGAAGGAGGGGTCAATAGTAGGAACATAGACGTGATTCAAACTACTTTCAAGCCTCTTGTCGTGACACATAGCTATATATTTGCTTTCATGTATTGTTCTTGTGCACAATATTTTTTATTTCATGACTCTGTGACTGAGAAATAGATGTTATTTCTCCTAATCTAAACTTAGAAGTAATACATATGTAACTGTCATTACATTATGCACTGAAACATTTATCAAGTGCATATCTGTATCTATAAAGGGTGATGGTAGAAAAGACTGCTATAAAAAATACCGGTACTATAAACATAAAAAAGTCTCAAGTCTAACTTTTTATGGACAAAAAATCTAACACACAAAGGTTAACTAGTTATCTATCTAAAGATGTATTGTGTGTACTTTTAATCCCAAGTTATATGTCTTTAAGAATAGTTTTAGTAGTGTTAATACTATATTTAGTCCTTTACACTTGATATATTTATTAAAGTACTTACCCCAAAGTAATTACCAAGTCTACTTAGAGCAATCCTATTTCTGTTTTCTTGTAACGTTAGTTGAAAGCCATGAACATCTATTAGATTCTCACTCCTCAAAGTTCTAAGACAGGATTTTAACTATAATTCACACCGTTTGTACATGTCTTAGTGAATGGTGCTGCTTGTTATGAGTTGAATCAAATGTGTGCTCTGACCTCCTCCTGCATGCCGCACTCCAGCAGCATGGTGACACAGGCCTCTATGGGAAAGGCAATATCTCTCCCACTGAGTGCTAAGTGCTCCACTAATGGTTTGCCATAGCAGGGCTTCTCCACCCAGGACTCTGTCAAATACACAAGCACAGTCACTTAAAATACGCACACTGCTCCATCTCTGGCATATAGACCGGTGTTGAATGCTAATATTCCCTGTATCAAAGAATCGAGCAGCAGAAAGACCAAAATAAAAATCTATGAATAATGTATGAGGCTTTCAGAGCTAAATTAAAAATGGTTCACCCCAGGCGGCAAATAACAGTGGAACTATAGGAAAAACAACATTGGGCAGATGTAACTAAATTATGTAGTGTTGCTAGACTAAATACTTTTTTGTAATGCATACTACTACTTGAGTATATTCAACACTGAATGCCAAATTTTGTCTACAGGTGAAAGTTGAGCATCCTTAAGAATACTACTACTGCTACTACTACTACCACTACCACTACTACTACTTCTACTACTACTAATAATAATAAAAGCCATATGAGGATCTCTGTTCTGATATTTTATTTATTACATTGAGATGTGCTGCCCAAAGAATCCGTATTATCAAGAGAAACAGCATGGAAATGTAATAGTTATAGTAACCATTGTCTTTGTAGCATTAGTGAGTAGGATAACATCGCCATTATAAATATATTTTAAAAGTCGAAAAACCCCACCTCTGTTAAAATATAGAAATGTAAAGCTAAAAATCAACAACATGTGGATCTAAATATACTTGAGACTCACCCTGTTGCGCTTTGATCTGTGGCAGTACACTCTGGAGCAGCTCTAATGACTTCCTGTGGTACTCTGCCTGAGCCTCTATCAACTGAAAACATCAGAGACCAGAGTGACCAAGACAGACCCAGAAAAGCTAAAAAACAGTTAAACAAGAGATACACTCACGGTCTGGAAGTAGCTTGCATAGTCTATTTCTTTGGCCACAAAACTGTACATGTCTGCTGATAGCTGATCCTGAAAAACAACAATAGTTTTAAATAACAGGAGGAAAAGACAGTATTTGTTGGTATTTTATAATAGAGACACCACAAAACATTTTATAAAGCACACAAAGTCTATTTCAATGTGCAAATATGAATGTATTGGTCAACTGAAACTAGGTGTAGTAAAATTAAATGTGGTTTAGGACTACTTCAGTATTAAAAGTACACTGTGTAACTTTGCTAATGGCCAAGTTACAGGTCAGATCTGTGCAGAGGTGACCCAGTTCACAGTAGTGTTTTTCAGGGTATTTTTGAGCAGTGGTAATTAAATAAATGCTAGATAGATAAGTTTAATACCATACTATGGAACATTCCAGGCAAAGTGATAACATCTCCAAGCAAGTTGCACAGTGCTCCTTTAAACCAATTCAAAACTAGGTCTAAACTAGAACTAAATAACTAAATTGAATAATTGAAGTGACCCCTTTTCTTTTGCCATCATGAGACAATTATTTGTGAAACTATAAACTTCAGTTATGGCAGAGTATGTTGCCAGTATTACAATATAACCTAACTGAAAGAGCCTAAATAATCAATATTCTAAACATACTCTACAAATCTCCATGCGATTGGCAGCCTCCTCCATCTCTTCCCTGAGGTGGTCCGCCTTGGCCCCTGTCGGCTGCATGTTACTGGACAGTCCTGAAGACTTTGTGGACTGGTAGTACCTGGAAGAAGACATTCAGGGTTTCAGAGGATTAGAGAAAACAGCCTGAACAAAACAAAGCCATCCCCGAAGCTGATTAATGGAGGACGAAGTGAAACATTTTTCTTGAGCCTCATAAGCTTCACGACTTCTGACACATAGATAAAAAATGCCATAAAAGAAAATAGTTTTGGAAAGGGATTACTAAAGTTTGACAAAATGACATAACACTTTTCAACTTTTCCTCCCAAAACTATTGTTGCTCAGTTTTATCTATCTGACAGTCTGTGCTGAGGGAGAGATATAATGTGTACTGTTATTGGGTGCACTGAAGCATTATGGGAAGAATGACTACAGATTTGGGTTGCATAAAAACTCACTGATGCAGCAAAGGAGACAATCACATTTGCTTTTTTCGTTATGGTACAACAGTAACTAAGACCAAAATAACATTGTCTTGGAGTAATTTGAAGAGATTATGTAAGTAATGCATCTACTCTTACGTGCATGACTCAACAAAAATCTGCAATATCACTCAAACTGCATGGGGCTATTTAAAACATACTTTGACAGCTTGGAACTGCTCAATAAAACTAGAGAGTCCAATTTATTTTAGGACCAATCTCCACCACAGCTCTCTCACATTTCAATAGTGTCTAAAGTGCTGGTTTGTGCGCCGAAATATGGAACATGTTTTGCTTACAAAACGGCTCAAAATAGTGAGTTTTAATGTTGTGATTTCGCATGACTTTGCCAGCAAAAGTGTTTAGTCAGTCAGACAACTTCATAAAATGGGTTGATAGAGTTTTTTCAGACAGATTTGTGCATATTTGGGGATGGGTTGTTTTGAATAACCTTGCATAACAGATGGCAAATGGGATGAAATAACACAATCCATCAGACAAAAGAACTTCAACAAAGAGTGAGGCGTGTTTAAAATTAACACTTATTACACTATTTTCTGATCTGAGCCTGGAAATTTAAACAAAAGGTAAAAGATAGCTGTTAACTTGAAAACTACCACTCCATGACATCACAAGGTGGAACAGAGCATTTTGAGCTTGGGTGATGTAGGCCGCCTAATAATGCAGTGTTGCTCTAATGTTCGTGAATAAAACAGAACACAACTCCAGGTATGTTTTTAAGAAGGCGACATTATAACTTGGCTTGAAACTCAGAAGAGTCAGTTTTGCATAGTATAAGACCTTTAAAGTTTGTATGTAAAATAAGAGTAGAAGATAGAACTTAACTGATCTCACAATAAATTAACTTACTTAGGTATCTTAATACACATATAAACTGCAGTTGTTAACAAATATATATATGGAAATAAATCAAGATAACAATAAAGATATTTAAAGGAATGATACATATTTACATATAAATTCAATTAGGAAAATCTGACATGCTCACATTTATTTTTCAGATTCAATGACCCTATACTAGTGCTATAATGTGAAAGTAAACTAATATTAATGTATGTCCCTAAAGGTTCAGCCTACATGTGTTAAACCAGATTATCTGTTGCCCCCTGGGGACCCATATCCTTAAAGTGACCTTTTTGACATTTTTTGACCTCACACTAAATTCACAGACCACAGCTGCCAATTATGGATTTACAATAAAAGCACAGGGCATACTATGACAACATGATAGAATTAGCATTAGAAAATCACTTTTAGCTCAATAATGATTTGTACACAGAGTACAGTGAGTTAGTACAGACACAGCCTTTTTGAGTGCAATCAAATCCCAGTGACATTCAGTGGGAAGCTCTGAACCAAGTCAATTCACAGGGGATGGAGTTTCTCAGTCTTCAGCACCTGCTCGCTCTCCTTCTCTCTCTTTCATTTCTCTCCGTCTCTTTCTCTCACACACATGCACAATCCCAAACTCACCGCGTCCGTGCAGAGTCCATGTCGAGGACCAGCTTCGCTAAATGTTTCCTTTGTTTTTGGATATTTGGGATTTCCACCTGAGAGGAGAGAGCACAAGGCTCAGTGTGAGACATAACATGCAACTAAAGCTCTGAGGCTGATGGATTTTTTTCACAGAGATCAAATAACAAAATTACAGTTATATAGATAAACTGAAGTTATTTTTCTGGCCATCAATAGTGTAAGTGGTGAGAAACAACTACAAACCGCTGCTACTGTCACATATTTAAACTAAATATTAGCTGGTCAATGCATGTTACAATGCTCCAGTGGCTCACAAACTTTTCACATCAAGTACCACTTAAGATAAAATTTCATTTGCAGATCAAAATTAGGACTTCAAAAATGGTAAACATGATCTAAAATGAGACTACACCATGGATAACACATACCTAAATAAGGAAGACAAAAATAATTATAGATTTTTACAAATATCAGAGTTTGAGAAACACTGTTCTAGGCTTAAGATGGGAGCAAAGTGCACACTGGCTTACTGTACTTACATGGGTTTTAGCTTCCTGTTTATAGGAGACATTTTAAGAACTTTTGATCATTAGATCAGTAAAATATCTGATTTTGAATTGTTAATTGCTATGGCAACAGTGCTAATTGTTCATTACCTCCGCCAGGTCGTAGAGAGGCTCGATGACGTCTCTCTCGATGGTGAGTTCGAACGTGATCAGCTCCTGCGCCAGTTTGTCCTGCGTGTCTCCACAGAGTTTTAACATTTTCCTAGAAACACACAATGTTCAGTATTAAAAATAGTACAAAACTAAGTATTATCCCGGGGCAGTAAACCAGGCTATAATCTAAAATGACAACAAAAAAGAAAGGCCTGGCTTAGCATTTGTATATTGTCAAAAGTATCTAAAATCAGATACTAATTGATACTAAAACTAGTATTGAAAGTAGATACTCATCAGGAACCTTTCCTGAATAGCTTTAAAATGATCTTGAGCTGTATCAGGACAAGCAGGAGACAACATACTAGACTAGTATATACCCATGGACCACTGTGGAACCTACCAGTACGACTGAGGGACTCACAGATATAAGGCCACATGATAATATAAAAGAAAATACTGCAATTGAATGCTGAAAATGACATTCCATTGTCTAAATAAAGAGTGTTTTTTAGTATTTTCGTGGTATTGGAATTGGAGTCTATTTCTTTGTATCGAAATCGAGTTCGAAATCGAATCGAAATTTTTGTCTTGTGACAACATTATTTGTATATTTCGGTATTTAAACTATGAAATTATTCATTTTTTCCTCAATAAATACTAAATAATCACTTTGTTGACTCACTTCCAGCAAGAAAAACAACAACATCAAACCATAACTTTACTAAGTTATCAGCTGGGATTGGGGTATTAATAACAGTGGACTTAAATGTTGCAATTCGGTTACAAAAAATACAATTTTGTTATACTGGCAATTTAAAAACAATTGATATCCTTAATGAACATGTGGTACAGTGTGTCCTGGAGCACAGATACAGTATGAGACATGGGTGAATGGTCTCCCGGGCGATGATTGAGAATAACATTCCTTTCCGTGTCAGAGCTTTTCAGGAAAAACAGAGGCACACTTTGAGGCTCATCAATGATTATCTGTATGTACAACTTTAGTGTTTGTGTTTGAACGCACTCACCCCAGGAGCGAGTCGTCCCCGAGCACAGCAGACCCTTCCACCATGCATTGTGCTAGCGTCGTCAGGGGGAGCTTTTTCTGAGAAGATAAATATATGGCAATAGTGAAATTTACATGGTCAGAGAAAATCAGATCAGGTAGAATAATCAGATAAACCAATAGATCTGTTTTTAGTGCATGTTTACATCCACTAAAGAAATACGACCATCAAAAACACTTGGTGATATTTGGAAGACAAAGTAAAAAGATTTTTTCAAACTTGTGGTGTCTGTTGGTGTTGCCATGTTTGTTTTGGTTCACTTTTCTCTTACATTATTGTCTTTGCCACATTAGCTTGCCCTTTTTTGCATGATCTTCCTCATCAAAACCTGTGATCCACCATAATTTGATAACTCCAGAAATCAGATAATCAGATATTCTGAGTGCACATAAACATTGCCATTGTTACTCTCAATTCAATGTATAATAGTAAAATATGATTCATTAAAATTATTTCTTGTTCCAAAGACAGCCTTTACTAATATGACATCATGCTCCTTTACGCACAAAACAGGTTCCTTTTTCAGTACTGGGTCTCAAATCAGCAGTTGAAAGCACCAGATTCAGGATTCTGCATTTTCTGTTTACACATTCCTTCCAAAACACAATGATAATTTCATAGAGTTTTAGAGGCCCCTGCTTCTGAAAGTACAACATCATAAAATTACAGAACTTGAATACAACCTTTTAGTGTGGTTTATGTGTGAAGGCAAACAAGCGAGATACTAAACTCCTCTCATCCGTCTTAGGTCTGTTGTCATGCATACTCCCATTGTCCCTGTTTTCCTTCTTACCGATGGAGATCTGACAGACTTCTTCTCCACGTCCACGCCCTGCTGTCCCTGCAGACACGCTGTCAACTTCTTGTGAGTGCTGTGGGAGACCTGCTTCACCAGCTCCAGACGCTTCTCCACCTGAGCCACAGGGGGCAATAAACACAACACTCAATACACATTACAATACATTATACTACAATGGATTACAATGGAGCATTCTTTAGCCCCACTGTGTTAAAGGTACTATGTAACTTTTCTGGTGGGGGTTTTGTTAGCTATGTTATTGGTTATGTTATTATTTTGCCTGGTATGTTCCAATGTAGGGCATTAAATATATCTATGTTGCATTCATTCAATTACAGATCTCCTTTATTGCTAAAAAATAAAAAATACATTCAAAGATCTGACCTGTAATTTGGGTCAGATCACCCAGCGGATAGATAAGTTTAATTAATATTCTAGAGAAAGCAATAACATCTCCATGGAGACAAGCAGGCGGGAATGTTACATAGTGTACCTTTAAACTGACATTAAGGCAATCACTGTGTGTATTATGCTCTGTTGTAAGATAAGTGGGATAATGTACTTGCCAAAAGAATTTATTGGGCTCAAGGTATGTGGCTTTGCTTATTAAAATGAAATAAATCAATATAAGAACTGCTCCGTCCCTGAATTTGTAAGATACCACTATCAAAGCACCTGTGATTTCTCAGGAGTGGATTATGTCATATTGCAAATGAACTGAGAACAGGCTTAAACAGGCAATGAAGCCGTAGGGGAGGAACTGTTCAGCAGATTAAAAACTTAACAGCTGTGGGCTATTGGGATCGAAACTGCATGACAGATTCTGCAACTGTTGTACTTAAAAGATTTTTTTTCTAACCAAAAGGTGAATTTCTGAATTTGCTTGGCTTAAAATACCGGTACATCATTTCCATGTAATTTTAATGAATGATTTTACTTCTTTAGTCTTAGTCTATTTAAGCCATGCTGACACTTGTTTGTGAAGTGCCCAAAAGATCTATTAGTAGCGTGTATATCAGGGGAGTAATTTAAAGCATTGCAGCCCAGATTATTACATAGGTTTAATTATGGATGAGAACAGGGACCACATAAAGGGACATTTTACAGGGGAAATAAAAGACACATTCATTCCTGATTAACTTACCTGTAGTAGATCTTCACTCAATACTTCTGTTTTTTCTGCCCTGGAAAACACAGAAAAAGTCACAATGTCAGTGTCAGGAAATACTTTTTACAACGCCACATGTGGCTCTGGGAATGGAAATAGGTGTTACAACCTGTCTAGTATTGTAAAGCAGGTTCCAAGGTTTTTCACAGTTCACAGTTTCAAATCGAAACCAGCAATTATTATTTCAATCATTTTTGAGGAACAAGCATTTAAAGGAATGCACAATGGCAGAGTGGTTAGCGCTGTCAAACAACACATGTTTTGACTGCAAATTTCTATATATGGAGTTTCTATGCTACTCTGATGTCATGGTGAAAAACAAAAAACAAAGAAAGAGTGAATTGCTGTCAGTTTTGTCTTTATTTTCCAACACATCTAAAACTCATAAAAATCTGTATGTAACATTGAACAGCTTATATTTTAATTATATATCAAATGCTACTTATGCGAGTTAAACTGCAACTGTCATTACGCAACATAGGGCAGATCATGGTATTTTAATTGCCTCCAGATCTTCTCCATTGTCCAAGAGTGTGTTCACTGCAGGCCATGTTCTGTTACATAAACCATATAATATTGACTGACTCGGTGCTAGACCTCCAGGCTGGGATCTACTGAGGAGGCTGTAAATGCAACCTAAAAGGACACTGATGCCTTAAGCAACAGAGATCGACAAGACAAACAAAATCACTGAGGATACTGCAACCATCCTGTTTACAAGGGTATATAAAGGATTACTAGAAAAAACAGATGAAAGTTACAATTGCACAGAGGTATGTTTTATGGCAGACTGTTAAAGTATATGAGCTTTAAAACAATCGTCATATGTGGCAATACTTTGAACCTAAACAAACTAAAGCAACTGTTAAACTGACAGTTCCACCTCTGCGCCCCACACATACCACGGATTTGACTTGAGTTTACAACCAGAACCTGCCCTCAGTATCTCAGTGATATGAATGAAATGCAACTCCTCAAGACTACAGGGTAATCTTCAGGTAAACCTCTTCAGCAGGTGATAAGCCACAATGTAAGTGTAGGGGGAAGTACATTCTTTGTTTGCATACACTGGGATTACAACCTGTCCTATATCTGTCAGTCTGACTACTGGACCTAAAGCTGTAATGAAACAATACCTGTAGGCCTATGTAAAGTAAATCTAATCTAAATAAATTAGATGTAACCCTCTCATTAAACCACAAAATAGTATACCTATCTTGTAAGCAGTGAAACTAATATAGAAACAAACAAAATACTCATTTGAGCAGATTCCAGTTACAAAAATTGGACAAAAATGGACTTTCCCTAAATAGTATGCAACATCTTGTTTTCACTGTAAACCAAGAACATACAACATATAAAAAGTTTACAAACACAAAACACATTAAACATGGCATACATAAAAATACGTAACAATACAATACAAGTAACAGGACAATTTTGGTCATATCCCTCCTCACCCCTTATAGGTCCATCTCATATAGTCAGCAAAACAAAACAGTGTTAATAGAATCAATAAAAAAAGATGACAGTCAGTTTTCAGGTAAGTCAACAGCCTGAGGGGCCTTAAAGGAAACAGACCTCTGACCTGCCTCTTTATGAATGGGAGGTACACTATGTTAGATTTTAAGAGTGTCAAAGAGAATAAATTGTAATAGACTGGGTAAGAAAAATGTTCAGATATGATCAAAAGTCAAAATAAATCTATGTAAAAATAAATTGAAACCAGTGGTACTGTCATCTTTTTCATGCTGTGACCAGTTAAGATGATGGCATAAATACACAGTGATGAGTTCTATCTGAACATTTTAAGATGAACCAACATAATGCATGAAGCAGTTTGCTAATCTATACAGGTTTAAACAGCAATATGTTTGTTTTAATATATAATTAATAAGGACTTTGAAAATGTATTCTATATTCCCTATTTTATCTATTGCATTGCATAAAAAAGAGTTTCTAATCATCATTGTAATATAAAAAAAAGAGTTGTTTCCTTTATATCAAAATTGAGTTATACAATTTTTGCACTCTTGCATTAAAAATACAGAAAATTGTTAAATATATTCCATTCAATATTCAAATTAACAGATTAAAGATACAAAGTCAGCATTTTTTACCAAAAATAAACATCCATATAGTCATGGTACACAACTTTCCCACAACCAGCTCTGTATATAAATGAAGTCTGAGGCCAGTGTTAACATGACAAATTCCCTAAAAACACCGTACATCAACTTATTATTATCACCCCCAAAAATCTATGACATTACTTTGAGACAAGTTTATACTACTTTACACATGCATATTTTAAAGGAACACAACTTTGATGCAAGTGATAAACGGCTGAGCACGGGGGCAGGAACAGGTAAGAGCGGTTTCAAAAAGTCAACCCAAGGTGAAATCGCAAATCAAACTCTTCAATTTTCTGCCAAATGTTCAACTGAAATAACAGTGATGAAAATGCTCTGACTTTTAACAATAAAAACAACCCATCAAGCTATAACCACACTTAGCCTACTGTTTACTGTTCACATATTGCTACTGTAAATAACCAAACCAAAGCCAATACTGGTCTAATAAAGCAGACTTACGGAGCCAGGCTGTTTCTACGCGAGGCTCTAGTCCTGCTGATGGTAAGTTTTCTCTTCCACATCCCCCTGGGAAAAGGAAGGAAGCCACCTGTTCTCATGTGGGCTCCCGTACAGTAAAGAGCATAGACATGAACGCATAAGGGGAGAGAGAGCGAAAGAGGGAAAGACTGAGAGAGAGGGAGAGAGGGGGAGGAGGGGAGGGGCTGGTATGAGACCTGACTATCTGGTCCTTTCACTCATCACCCACCAACTCTCACCACAGCCAAGAATCCAACTGTTAACCTGTGAATGCAAATGAAATCTAAGTAGTGATTTTTTATAATGAACTACTGTAGTAAGTGTTATGTGGTAGGTCCTTGACTTTAACTTTGAACTAACCTGCATGTTTCCCTTAATTAAACGATATATTTTTGCATATAGTGCTTCTTAAAAACACTCTTTCAAAAACAAAACAAAACTATATTCTTCACAACTAAGTTAATGTTGCACAGTTGCTTTTGTTTTAATAGTAGGATTCTATTCAGAGTGCACATTTTCAACACAGCCATGGGTATTAACATTTCAAAGACTAAAATATGAACTCATTGGTGGATAAAGTACTCCGTTGTGTTACTTAAGTAAAAGTACAGATACCTAGTTAAAAAGTTACTCAAGTAAAATGTTTGCAGGGGCTAAAAAGGTTAAAAGACATAATATTTTGGTGTATGCTGAGGACATTATTCTACCTAAGAATAACATCTTTTGTGACAACTCAAATAGCTATCTTGATACAATTGTGTGTAGTTATATAATGATAAATTTGAATGTGATTTGAGCCTAAGTTATTCAGACAGAAAGACAAAACCCAAATCTTAGTTTTAACAATAACTCAAAACAGAAGTCTGGATAATGCTTCCCCATTGCATTTGTTTTCAATGACTTCAACATGAGTCCAGATTTCACGGCTCACTGACTGTATCTGCGGAGGGGAAGTCCTTAATGAGCGGGTCCTCTTTAGTCAACAACATCACTCCAACAGACAGCAGCCCTCTCCCTCCTCCTCTTTTACTCTCCCCATGAACACACAAACAATGCTAAACAAACTAGATATTCCTCCATCTAACACTGACATTACCTGGAGTTACCTGTAGACATTGCTGTAACATCTGCATAATATTCAAATACACAGAGAGGTTGTGATGTGCCGAGTTGCCAGCAGGAGGCAAAATAGTGCTGTTACATTATTCATGTGCAGTAGATGGGAATTTGATTTGACATACCTGCAGCAGTGGGATTATGTTATAGGCAGGGATATGTGTTCTATATACTGTACACTGCAATGTTTGGCTATACAGAAACAATAGAGCAGAAGAGCTGACAAATCACCAAAATAGGGATGTCACTATATATATTTTTTGTGTTACAATTACTAAAATACAGTTTTACAGTATTTAGCAGTATTTCACATTATTTGATGAAATAACCAATCAGTGAAAACCTTTAATCACTGTCATTTACACTGTCTAATATTAAATCTCCATTCATCTAGTACGCGAACAATTAATGTGACATAAACAGCCAAATAAAAAGCACTTACAGGTTTATTTTTGTGGACTACAGATGAAATTGAAATAATTTTTCACCTAAAATGGTCACAGTTATTATATTCTGATTATATTGTGACCTATAATCATGGTTATCGATAAAACATTGATGACATGTCAGGTCTGTGGAGATGCAAGCCCGTGTTCAATGTTATGTTTTTGTTTTCGGTGCAATAAAAACATCCAAAATGAAAAAGAAAAACAAAACTTGTTTTTATTTAAGTCTATATTTTGCCAAAAAAGTTACACAGTGGGGCTTTAACTATGATTTTTTTTTCACTTGACTGTCTTTCTGTCTTCACTGTGAGACTTTACAAAATACAATATTCAAAAGATGCCACCAAAAAACAGACTTTCCGAAGCAGTCTTATTCTGACCAAACATGCGTCAGAGCCTTCTCCAAACATAGGCCAGCTCCTCTCTGTACTTCACTGCAGCATCAGCGCTTGTCGTCACCCGGGATTCCCATCGGAGAACAGGAAGTAGGTGGGGCCAATGAGTAACAGGAGTGGGAGAGATGACAACAGAGGAAGAGATGGCACTAAGCCTGGAGTTAATTCAATTGATAAATCTTTATGAGAGATTTCTAAAGAACAAGACAGCACTATTAGCACTGTCAGACAGTGGGTGTATAATGGCTTAATTCACAGATTTTCTCGCTGGTTAGTTTGATATATTTTAAAAGACCAGGCACACTTTAAATGGCACAGGAGTGGTGATGCATTGTGACCTTTCAGTGGAGAAAAGAGCCATCCAATTTTCACATTTTATATAAGTCAGATTAGGTCTCTCGACTCTTTTCAACTATTATAGTCAACATTATTATACATTTTTAAAAACGGCAAAAGTTCTGGTTGACATTCAAGTCATTTTTACATTTTTTATCGTTTTCCTCCAGATTTCTATAACTACAGCAAGGAATAAGACAAGCAAATAACCTAGACTAACAATGTGTCTGTGAGGCACTAACAGACTTTACATTTGTGGTTAGCATATTTTGGAAATGGTTAAGCAAAAAACATAAGGTTACAGCTTATATTTGTGCTATTCGTACATTGTAAAGCTAACAAACAAAAGCATGATTTGAGACAAGCCTTTCATACAGACTCACAATCAATAATACAGAGAAAAGAGAAACTTCATAAATCAACGTATTAAACTGATGTCTGATTGAGGAAGTAACTCATGCATTAAAATCACTTTCTAAATATAGACAACTAATATGTATTTAAGAAGCTATGGGGAATACATAATCTGTTGTTTTGTTTGTTAGTGGCTCAATAAGTTATCAAGATAATTAACAATGATTGAGTGTAGATTTGTGTCCTTGGGCAAGACACAAAAAAAGTATTCATCGGTGGGAGCTGGAATCACACCTCCCACTTGTAGGTGAGTGAATCTGACCACTCTACCAATTATTTATGTCGAGAACAGGATTTGAAATGCCAACCTTTAGATCAGAGGATGAACCAACTGAGCTACCGTCGCTCAGTCAATATTTATGGTAATTTGTGAAGCTTTGGTGTATTTCTTATACTAATATAATTTGAAATAAGTAATAGCACTTCCCTCAATATCACATGCCTATAAGAGATGTCATTGTATCTTCTTTTTGTTCACAGTTTCTATAGCCTCAGATGTGAATAAACCATTAATTCATATTTTAGCAAAAGCATCAAAATATGACAAGGCAGTGTTCAGGAACTAGTCTTTTTTTTGTTCTTATTATTCTGTTTTTCTGACTTCTTTGAACCTGAATGTCTCTCACTACAGGAGCTCCAATCAGCCCAGTCGCACTCTGTGTCTACTGTCGGCAGGAAAGAGACAGACCCCCCTTTTGTCTGCTCTAATATATTCATTAAATGTTGGCAGACTAGGCACTTTATTGGAGCAAGCAGCGGGAAAACAATGAAAAGATATGTCATGTAATATCCCATAAGCCTGCAGGATACAGCATGGTCTCAATGTGCATGATTGAAATTTAAAAATGGCAACTGAAAAATTAAATCCCATCAAAGGTATTTAAAAAAAAAAGGCGAATACATTACTTTTTAGTAGGGTTTGGAAGGATTTTTAAATAAATCTGCACTACACATTTCCCATTTTATTTGATATCATATTATTTTATTAACGAAAATTTAGATGCCATTTTTTATTATGATTCCAGTCTAATATAATGTGATCTTTGGTGGTTAAAGATTGTTGGCAAGTTATAAAAAAATCACAAGACTATTCTTCATTATTGGAAGAAATAAGCTCTGTATAGAATAGTGTCCGGCAGCCTCACTGTTAGCGACACTACTTTCAGTCCAATTGTCTCTATGAGATTTTTACTGAGTCACGCTAAAATGAATAAATATTCCCAATCAGGCAGTGGACAGGGAGCTGTATGTCACTGACAGCATGCTAAACACGACTTCAGCAAAGTACACTACTTTGTTTAGAAAGAGAGATGTTTGTGTCTCAATGCTAATGCTAATGCTAATTAGGCATAATAAATATTAATACAAGACAAGAAACTGAAGCATTCTACATATAAAAATCATTGAGTTGTCTTTAGTTTAATTCATTTGAATTTTAATTGGTTGTTTATGTTATGTTTTACGATTTTGACAAAAGTGACTGTTAGCTTTAAGACATAGAGAGCTAGCTAGAGTGCTGCTGTACACAGAACATAATGTTCATTGTTATCGTGCAAAATCTTGTGGTATATACCATTCAGCCAATGACATAATAAACCATATACATAGTCTTTTTTGGCATTATAGTCCAAAAATTTGCTCAAAATAGTATGGAATAAATCAACTATTTACTACCACTCTTTCTAATTTGTTACTTCCACCTCTTGTGAAGAAAGATGATTCAAGGGCATTGCAAAAAACCCCACACACAGTCCAGGTGAAGCCAGATTACCCAGCATGCCTTTCTTCGCCAAAACTAAGGGGGGAGGTGGGTGTTACCATGGCACCGGTTGACAAAGCAGTGGGATGGATCAAACCCTGAAGTGAGGCGGGCGTGCGAAGATGAATGAGGAGAGAAAGTGCACTCATTGTTTTAATGGGAGGAGATTGCAGCACTGCTGGTGGTATGGGCCGATCATTTGTCACTACAGGACCACCAAGCACAATCCGTGATCTCTATCTATGAGTCTTTCACCTAAATACAAACCCGAGCAGCATTTCAAGGTCATCAGATTCACTATACTCTCGCTGCATGGGTGAAAGCAGGAGGTAGGATAGGAACCATTGGGATGATTGTTCAAAGCAGAGTTATGGTTTTATGTGTAAAATGACAGGCCAGGAATAGCAGCACATAGAGGTGATGTTTTGATAAAGTAAATGGGAATCGCAATCTGAAATATATTCAAGCTGAACCAAAGTAGAACTGTCTCTCAGTAGTTAATAGACTGTAAATCTCAGGCTTAAAAAAGTAAACAACATATAGGGAATTACTGAGTTAACCAAAAAGACTCAATGTAACAATCTGTAATAAATTTGGACACTTTATGATCAAATATTTAATTACTTATTTCAAACAGTAATCTGATCAACACTATGCCAAAACAGATGTCAGTTACCAACCTTATACAGAAAATGGATGATTACCGGTAGGTTTTGTCAAGAAAACAATTTTAGCAAAGGATATGAAAAGACAACAAGGTTTTGTTTTTTGTTTTTTGTTTTTACAAAGTTACACAAGAGGAAGTAACTCAGGAAATATGCGGCATGCCATACAGAATGCCAACATATAGGACAAAGCTGGTTACATAAAACAGTGACAGACCTACAAATCTTTAATGTATTAAACCATATAATGCTACGCACCTTCACAAGTACAACCAGAGATGAACTCTAACATTAATTTAGCTATGAGCTATGAGAGGCAGACCACTGATAATTGTACTAATCTAATACTAATAATACTAATACTACTACTACTAATAATCTAATACTACTAATTGGACTAAACTATCTAACCTACACTGACATTTTTTTTTTACTTTTTGATGATTTCTAATAAAGATATTTGACTACTGTTCAGTTGTTTTAAAACAACATTCTAAAGTGTGTTATTTGGATCTGACCTTATTTAGAGACTTAAAATTAAATTGAAAAACTATATAATGAATTTCAAAATTGTTTACGGTCTAAAATTAATTATTAGATTGATTTTTTTCCTTCATTCACATCCATCCTGAGCAAACTGATTCCCACAACAGTGTAATCTTCTCAGTCAGCAATTAGAATGTAATTGTAATACTTTATTGCTATACGCACAACTCCGCCACAAATGTCTCTGAGCAATTATGTCTTTATTATTACCATAAAGCTCTGGTTCAGTCTCAGTAAATCCTGTAAGCACCAAACTGATCATGTAACTCTCCCTATGCATAAATCTGCATTATTAGTAACAATAAAGTAGGCCATTACAACCTAGTGGACAAAATATCAAGCAAGTAAGATTCTGTAAGTCTATTCTGTACTTTATATGTTGTGAAAGTTGTTTCTCTGTCATGGTGCAACATCAAAAAGGACTAAGTGGGCTAACAGCTAATTATAAAACATCTTCACTAATGCTAAGGAAGAAGTAGTAGTAGCAGTAGTTGTAGTTGTTGTAATAGTAAATGTACTAGGGGTGGGCGATATATCAGTTTCAGTATTGGTATTGGCTAATATTTGATGCAGATAATCAATATCAATATTTTTTGCATTGCTCCATTCTCTGTGTGACCTTTTTGAACAGATGAATGAGTCAAAATGGGATAGAAGCATTGTCTGGCTGTATGTTTACTCAAACAAGTAACAAATTATTTTATATTCCTGTAAACACATGTCCTTATTATTTTTTTACAAAAGTGAAAAGTTCATTTTTGATCATTACCTTAACTTGAAATAAATTTGTGGGCCTCGGTATGAATTGTGAAAGCGAAATATCAGTATCAACAAATATCGGTTATCGGCCACAGCTGCAGGCCAAATATTGGATATTTATATCGGATTAAACAAACTAAAACAAAACAACATATGGGGCCCATGCCAAAAAAGTACAGCATTTCCTTTAGAAACACAATTACTTTAGTACTCATTGAAAACTCCTTTTACCATTACACTATCTAATAAGTGCTTTTTAGTGACACTTGTTAACAGGATCCCTCTGCTCCCTCTACAACAAAACAAGACACAAACACTGAACAAGTCCTCTTCCAAAAGACGGTCCAATCAGAATGCAGCTCACATCCGACCGTTGGAATTGTCCAGTCCTGGTCCAGCTCTCCGGGGACCTGGCTGCTTCTCTCAAGGAGGCACTAAATCCCCTCCGCTCTTCTCAGCCGTGCACAATGAAAAGGGTTGACTCATTCCACATTCACCCGCTGTACCTCGGCAGCCCGGTTGGCCCTCGCGATTGACAAGGCAACAAAACAGGGAGAATAACGTTGCACCAATAAAGATCCACTCTTCACCCAGGGACGATTGGATGCAGGGTGGAAAAAGCACAAGCAGAAGTTATGGGCAGTAAATAGTTGAAAATATAAAGGAGAAAGGCCATCAACATATTTGCATTCAATTCGATATAAAAGTTACAGAGATGCAAAGTAGGCAGGAGTGACCTTGGGAGAAAGTAAAATGGTCCAATAAATAATTCGGTTCTCCTAAAAATATGACAACTCCAGTAATGTAACTTTAAGAGACAAGTGACCTAAAATGAAAACTAATGATTGAAACTATAGCATGAAACAGCAAGATCTGACTTGGGTCAAGCTAGCTTTTGCACAATTGGTAGTGCTAGCCTGATCCTAGCCCAAATCTGAATGACCTTTGACCTCACGGTGTTGTTTGAGTTTCTTTACACAGCTGGGACAGACAAGAAAACGGTTTAGTTAGGAAGACTGGTAACTTTCTTCCATTGTTTCCCGTTTGGAGTTACTGTGGCATTGTATGGATGCCTATCTTTATCCCAAAACGTGGCCTGGTGACTGTGCATTTTTGATGACTACATGAAGCAAATTTTGTACAATGAATTGCCTCACATTTCACCACGTATAGATAACAGTTTAAAGATATAAAGATCAAAAGATTTGATATAATTTATAATCATGTTACTACTGTATCAGTGGGCTATGACCTCTTAGTTCTATAAATTTCTGTCAATAAATTCCAAATATTGGGTTTATCCTCTTGGTGATAGCATTGCTGCATCAAGTAAGTCTATTGCTTATATGAAAAAAAATAATAAATCCTTACTCAGATACTGAAAGTGTGAAACAGTAGTACTGATATAGAGATATGAGCTGGTACTATTAATATACAAACGACAAATAGATCTATATCAGAAGTAAAATACGACATGTTAACATCAAATACATTTCTCTAACTTTGTGGCAAAAACACTGTAAATAAAAGAATTTTTTTTTAATCATTATTGTGGTATTGTAATCAGTAACAAATATTGCAACTTCCATGTTTCCAAATGGATATGTTATATTGACATGTAACCATGACAACACTATTGTTATGGTCACAGAGAAAACCTGAGCTTCAATGAAACCCAAATCAAGTATATTCAATGTATGGATAGATTGAAATGTAGGTGTGGTCTTGTTTGTTTCTACAATAAAATCCTCTGAGCCGCAATAGCAGTGGTTGGGACAGTGCACTAAATGACAGATTACTTGAACATGCCTACAGGTGCTACGGTGAACATCTGCTAAAATGGCTGTGCTTGATCTGGGCCCAGACTTGCTGTATTTCTGTAGCCTGGCCAGGACCACCACGACCCCTCCCCACCCATCTGCATCACCTAAATCTCCCTACAACACAACTCGGATTCAAGCCAAGGATGAGCTAAGCCTTAGTCCTGCATATTTTGGCAAACTCAGAGTTCATTCATTGCCTCTACTCATCCTATTATATTGCTGCTTTTCACAGCCTCCCTCATAACCGCTTTCGTCACTTGTAACAGGGAAACACGCAGCGATTTGGCAGAAAACTGTAAATTGGAAACTAGAAGTACTGGAATGGGGGCCGAATATCCTGCCAAGTTCTCATCCTCCTTACAATTACAATGAATGACTAACAGAGAAGAGGAGGGAGAGACATGACGCCCAGAAAGTTGGCTTCAACTTGGAAAAGTAAACTGCAAAAAGCTTTTATTTTTGTGTTGGCAAATAATTAGAGATAACTCCAGCAGGTGTCAAGCGGAAGAGCCAAAAACGGCATAGCATTCTGGTTCATTCCTTTATACAATGCAATTTTTACAATTCACCGCAAGGACTTCCTACCCTGTGAGGAAGTATAGTAAAACAGGAAAAGATAAAAAATGAATTGATATGGTCATTCATTGTTACAGTAGACACATCCCTTGGTGCTACCTTAAAGAAGTCCTATTGTGCTTGTGTCTGCTGCTATATAGTTATAATCTAATCTATGGCACCCATTGACAATTTGCACATTGTAAATTGCAATATTCATCTGAACTTGACTTAGTAAAAGAAACAAATGCACTGACTTCTGCGTTAGAAAACTGCAGCACCCAATGGGAGCTGACATCTCTGTGAAAGTCGTCACAACAAAGAGCCATGCAGCTGTTGGCCCCTTTGATGGATAGCTGCACATCACACTAGTGAGAAGCAAAATGACAACACGATACTGCTGAACCCTATGCATATCATCAATTAAGATAATAAAATTGAAGAACAAAGTAAGTACAGAGCAATGGGCTTATGCTGGTGGTGGTGAAAATGGGGATAGATTGGAAATATGAAAGTGAAAATAAGTGATTAAAGATTGCTCAAACATGGACAAATCACGCCAAATACAACATCAAGAGGGTAAATGAGAAGGGGAAACAACTATAACATGGTTAAAAGCTCTGAAAAGTCGATTTTGCAGAATAGGTCTGCTTTAACAAAAGAGCATGGAATTACCATCTTAGATATAGACAAGCAATGTTTTGTTAAAATAGTGATGTTTTAAAGGTGCACTATGTAATTTTTCTGGTAGAGGGCCTGCCACGTACTTGACTTCATGAAGATGTTATTAATTTTCTTTGCCTCAAATATTCCACAGTATACCATTAAGCCTGTCATCTGTCCGTCATTTAATCAATTACAAGTATTTTTTATTGCTAAGAAGTACTTTGAAAAACATGCGTTTTTACTGCAAGCAAGTTGTTTCTCCACAGATCTGTACTGTAACTTGGCATCGTGGCAATACCTGCTTGTCTCCATGGAAAAAATGTTGATGAATGGCATACTGTGGAACATTCTAAGCAAAGTATTAATATCTCTATGGAGACAACCAGGTGGCAATGATTCCATTAAGTTGCATAATGCACCTACCTATCCCTTTGCCATAGACCAAAAAATAAAAAAAGAAATAAATAAATACATTTACTTGATTTTGACTGCTTCTATGTGAATGTAATTTGTTAACATTTAAACGTGTAGACCATTGATTTGTAATGTTACTGGGACTGGAAAAATGTTCAAATATAAGTGCTGTTAAGTGTGTGAGTAGCTCATGTGAGGGAGCTCAACAGGGAGCAGACAGCAGGCAAGCGCCCAGCCATTACCACCACACTCACGTTACATTCACTGTCAACTCCAATTAATGACTACAGCTGTTTCACACAATGCCTCTGACTATTGGAGCTGAAATACTGACGATGTTTGAACAAACCAGATGTGGAGATATTGGGCCATAAATTAAAATAAAGTAAATGTTTGTGTTGCTAAATTATGCTAATTGAATCTGACAGTAATTGATTTGAATGTTAATGAATGATAAAGCTCATATATATCTTTGATCAATCATTCATGCAAGATAGGGCCAAATATACTAACTTCAGCCACAAGGGGTCAGTAAACTTACAAATGAGCAGGTTTGGGTCTAGGTAGTGCAATCCAACAATTGTGAAATAATACCACAGTATTTTTTTTCATGTTGTGGATGTTAAAAATTAAGTCGTGTTTTATTTGTTTATCCTGAATTGTCCATGATCAAAAGGTAGGTAGCTTGAGGGAGAAGTACATTCCATTAAGATCTAAGGGGCAACACCGTGTGACAGCAGAAAACATGAAGTCATCTGGTTAATTAACAATAGCCTTTTCTTCTTAGACATAAAAGTAGCTAAGTAGGTGTAAAGTAACTTCCCTTTTGCAGATTATGAGGTGACTTTGCAGCTAAAAACACCTGGCGCTCCCATTTGAAAGTGAAGACATATGGCTAAAATATGTTCTGTCCTTGTGCATCTGGATAATGGCAGCCAAGGGGAACTCCGTCTCTCATAGCTCATAACATGTGCCAGCTTTAGACCCCACCCATAGATGGACTCAGAGGCAAAACACACACAAACATTATAAAAACTATAACACGGCTGTGTTCTATAAACTTTACGAGGGATATTCACAACACCAGGCTCAGTGATCCTTTGTATGATGCTACGGTCAATAACCTGTCAATATTTGCATGTGGTAATTTATCAGTGCTCGTTAGTTAAATAACCTGTGTATTGAGTGGCTCACTGATGGAGTATTTGAATATACTTCACAGAGTACATGAAAAAGTCATCAGCGTATTGCTAAAAATAGTAACCAGAGCAGAGACATTATATGGCATCTCTGAAAGTTAATTTTTTACACATCCAGGTATGCAAACACTTAACTTTGTTCTTTTATTTGGTCGAAACATTCAGGTGGTCATCTGATCGTCATCTGATCGTCATCTTCAGTTATAAGATCTTTTCACAACAATAACAACATAATCCAGAATTCCAATCCATTTGTTAACTGATAATGATGAAATCTGTTCACTAACCCTCCTTTAGGACACATAAAACACAGCTGGAGTTCATATTATTCATCTCCAAAACATCTATTACCAGCTGTGTGATGTTGTTGTTCTTAATCCATTCATCCTCACCATGAACAATAACAACCTTAATATTTCAGCCCTACTTAACTAACCTACACCATTGCCTTCAAAATCTGTTATCTACAATCCACAATTTAAAAAATGCTACAAACATGTCATACAAACTTGTGGAATTTTAAAGCCACACCATGGTTATTTATCACCATAGCAACTAATTACTAAATAAAAGATGAGTTGAGTAGTTAATTGTCCTTGAGTTGTCCTTACTTAAAATCTGTGTTTGTGTGGTTCTGAGGCAGGCATCAACACATGTAGAAAGGATCAGTGACAACAGAGTGACAGCAGAGACTCTTTATTCCTCTTGTTTCAAGTGACTTAAACTATGGAGAATGTAGTTTTACATCTTCAGCTGAGCAAGGACATGATAACACAAAAAGAATATGACCCTCCAAAGCTATGCATATCTTTGCCTTTGTAATCACAAAACAATACAGCAGATACAGTATGCCAGCATAAAAAAACAACGCTATGAGTGCACATTATACACACAAAACCATAATAGATCAGCACAAGAAAACGAGCCAAGATCACAAGTTTCATTCTCTCATCATTCAAGCAGTTACTAAAATTGCTTCTGAAAGTTCGCACCTCACGGGTGGATTTAACCTCTCTGGTGAAATCCACCTGTCACTCGCTCAGAGCATAGGCCAATAGGAAGAGTGGGTGTGGAAAAGTGTTATAGCATAGAGCTACAGTAAACAGAAACCAACTGAATCACTGTATGACAATCTCATCAAAATAGCATATCGTCACAGGAATCAGATCACAATTATATTTTTATCGCCATGTCAGTATGCCACCGATTATTATAAAGATGGTGATCATCATATCAATCTATTAAAGGGAGCTCTCAGAACAAGATTATTAGTTTGTCTGAGAACTAATACCACAAAATTGGAAAAATATTGGAGACTTGGAAAGTATTGCTCTAATGAAACAAACAGGAAAGGTTCAAATTACTGCACCACATACTGTACTATACACAAAGACAAGCTGCCCCAGATACAAGATAAAATACTACAGTGAGCATTAGTATTCCTTGGAACAACTTCACCAGACCCAATTTCATTAGCTAATGAAGGAGATTTTGTACATTAAACTCAGAGGGCATCGTCATTTCGAGTTTCACCTTGATTCACTACACTGTGTAAAAAAGTGAAGTGAACAGAGATCATTTTGTCCTCCCATTGCAGCAGCATCACAGGGTGTAATCATGCTTTTATTGTTAATCTAGAACATAGAAATCACAGCACAATACACCCATATCCACACATCAACACCTTTCTTGTCCTTGAGGGATCCCACAATGCAATTTTCTGATGTTTTTCTCTTGTCACATGAAGTCACAGTTTGCCTCAGGCTCCTCTTGGTCCTTTGGGTTTCCTATGGACCTGTTACAAAGACCTAATAAAGAGGAGCAATTTAAAACAAAGAGGAGAGTTACAGCGTTGGTCATAAGGATATTACTGCTTCACAAAGCTAGACATAATCCATACATGCAAATTACTATTTCAGCTGTCGAGTTTACTGCCAGTCACTACTACAGCTAATTGGAGGACAACAGATGTATATAGACAGGCAAATAGAACAAATTAACTGGCAATTAGGGATGGGCAAATATTCAGAATTGACTATGATTAGAATCTCTTAGAACTAATAATCACTGAAGTGATTATTAGTATACGCCCATCATTAGCACTTGTGTTGGCTGTTTGACTGTAAAGAGGTGGCTCTAGCAAAAGCAAAAGCAACTGGGAACTGGTTTTTCAAAGGTTGTTAACAAAAAGGCGTTCAAACATGTCATTAATCAGACATCAATCAAAATAGCATTAGAGTAGCATAGCACGTTTTGGATCAAAGAAAGCCTCTGAATAGCAATACCTCATAATACCTCTGGCAATGCAAATGTCACATAAAATTGACAAACTGAACAATGACGACTCCTTCAAAACTAATCACACAAAAATGAACAACAAAAAAGGAAACATAGAAGGGTTTTAAAACATACAATTTGTCATATCATCAGAAAAGAAAAATGGATATTCTAATGACTTAGCTTTTAAACCATGTTAAAATTGCTTTTACAACTGTATTTGGAGTGATTTGATTTGTGTAATCTTTGTTTTCCTGCATTAAAGACGCCATTGCTCAGACAACCCTTGTTTCATTGACCTCTCTACTTATTTTGTTCTCCAATTTTATTTTCATAAAGGGTGATACATGTAGAATTCAGTAGCAGACTTATTTTATTCAGTTTTAATGCCATAATCATCATCATCATGCCATAGCATCAGATACAGATCTACATCAACATCTACACCATCAATGCAACAATGAGCACCAATGTACAGGATCTTCACATAAAATCCAACAACATCACAGGTCATATTTCTCTATGCAAATTTCATGTGTAGGGCTTTAACATGACAGATTTACACTGATATACATCTACGGTCCCTGTTTATGAAAGAGGAAAGGTCAGTGGAGCAGAAGGAGAGGATTCATATGAACATAACTCTACATCCATGTTGCTTCTGAAACGTTTTCAAAATGTCAGCTGCGATTTGCTCCAACCGTGAACCAGATGCCTTCAAAGCTAGAGAGACCCCCGGGCAGTGGACTATATAACATGCCAGTTTCTCATACATTCATTTTATCATTGGAGAGAGATGACACTAAGTCAATGTTAAAGGTGCTATACCTGATTTTTATTGTCTTAAATTTTTTTTTTTTTAAAAACAGTTCATTTTACCTTATGCATTCTGAGCATCCTAATTATTCAAAGCAATGAATTTATAAGTGCTTTTCACAGATCTCAGAAACCACTACAGAGCTTTGCCATAATAGTAAAGCAAACAACTAGCATGCTAACATGTTAACACGCACTACCTGATTATCAGATAAAATGCTTGATTAGGTACACGCAGCATACAGCTGACATATTTTGACCTTGAGGGCTGCTTATACAATATATCTGTACTGGGACAAGACAGATTTGCTCAAATACATGGGAAAAAATCGGGTACAGGGCCTTTAAGGCTATAGAGGGGATGGTGTTGACAGCTCAGTACAAAACAGAGATTTAAAGGAAAGCAGGGTATTAAAGGCTTCAGGGACAGGGATTTGAACTTGCGCTAAAAACTGGGCGTCTCCATGTACAGCGGAGTGCACCTGCTCAATGATGAAACCTATGCTGCTACACAACGGGAGAAATACAGAACAAGGCTTTTCAAATCCAACTGGAGCAACCATCAAGTAACAAGCCATAAATCAGAAAGTTACAATAATTTTTGGAAGTTCTTGAAACACTTTAAAGACAGTATTTCAAGAAGAAAACACAGCAATCTTTTTAATTCAGTATTCAGAGGGTTGCAGAAGCCTGAGAATGTATTGTCTCCTGCAATCTCCCCCTAGAATTATTAATCTCCCAACATGTACTATGAGACACTACTTGAAACTGGGTGGGCTGAAGATTTTACCAAATTAACTCAAAATTAATGCTTTTTGTCTATTCTTCTCTTTAGTTTATTTATTACTACAGATATGTCAGTTGAGTGTGGTTGTCTCTTGCTTCACTAACTCAACTATCTACTTCTAGAGTTACTTTTAAAGCAGAGGTGAAGTAAAACCAAGAAAAGTCATCCAAATTACTGTATGGTTTGTATCCTTCAATCTCACTTTTCTATCCCTTTGACAGACAAGTAGTAGAAACCAGTGGGTGCCATGAAAGCAAAAACTATTTACAAAAGCTCCAACAGTCTCACCTGAATAAAGACAATATCCATTTAATAGTATAATAAACTTAAAACATTTACTTTTCATGTTGCCACTGGGTACTATATTTGTGCAGACGATAAAACAAACTATTCATTAAAGCTTTGAAATCTTTCTCAGAAGTACAGGGTGAAGATTTTAGTTTTAGTATAACACCATATGCATACAGTGTGCACAGTGTGACCATGGTAACAGCAATAAATGATAGATGCAGAACGTGGATGTATTGCAAAGGTCAAATGATGAAGAGAATCAAAAATAGCATTAATTCATGTCTTTGAGCTTCCTGTTATATGCAACATTTTAAGAACTTTTTCCCATTCAGAAGCTATGTTTTATTTTAAGTTGTTAGTTGCTATGGCAAGAGTCCTATTTTTTCTATAGAAGGTTGAATTATGAACGTCTATGACTCATTACAATACAATCTCATTACTCAAGTGTGGCATTCTGCTATATATTTATTGCAGTTCATGTTTTTTTTAATCAGTATTGTACCTTTAGAACATTTTGGGGGGGATACTTCTGCTTTATGGTTTGGTTTCAACATTATCATTATCTGTTTCACTATAGATTAAGATCCATTTGAGTTGTGTTTGAAATGGCATAGACCCCTTTTACAAACAGTGTCCAGACTTGTACATCTAAACAGCATTTTTGCTTTGGCTTTTATTGCCCATTCAAAAAGAAATCAAACAGTAAGCATCCATGTGTCAAGTTGCCTATATTTTAGTGTGCACTGCAGGTAACATTATTTTCATATGATTTAGAATACTGTACTGTTTCACTTTAACGCAGCAGTGATTTTGTTGACAATATCAACAACATCAAACACAAGCCCATCACTTTGTACATAAATCCCCATTATCAGCAGTATTCAGAGTCCTAGATGCTCAAGTAACCGTGTCACAACAAAACAAAAATGCAAGGCTAAATTCCCCTGCCTATAATCAAAAGCATTCCTGATGCCAGACGGTCCATCGATGAATGCAAGCATGACAAATTAGCTATGAACTCTACATAAAAGGCTCCTCTCCTCATAACGGAGCAGATCATTAGTGAATTTGTGCCATGAGAACCCAGAGACTGCTCAGATATGCATTTAAAGTAATTCTGAAGGTCTAAAATACTCAAAGCCTTATAAGCTTATATAGGCATGTAACTAATGGATTCTCTATGCACTAGAGGAGTACAGACAATGCAATGGCTCTTTGAGAATAGTAGTTGCCATGACACTGGATTTAAATTTGAAATATTTAACATCATGGATTTATTTTTTATTTTTCATTTTTTTTAATCGATGGTTGTGTAAAGTGCTTATAATTGCAGTGAATAATTAGTATGTTACAAAGGAATATATTTGGAAAGTGAGAAAGCTTTGGATCACTGCTAAAATGAACTAGTTTTATTTTCACATTTCAAGACAGTAAAAATCTAGGACATTTTTTTATTTAAACCCTTAGCTATCTTTGGTCCCAGTTGTCAATACTACATCAATACTATTAGATTTAAGAAAACATACGATTTGTGGTAGAGGTCACATGCAACGAAGCACATATATTTAATTTATCAAATGCACCAAACCTGGACGTTGAAAGTTGACTAGTGCTCTTATGTAACAGCCTATTGTCACAGGTGAAGTCATTGGTGCAGGATGCTGTAGTTTGCTGTCGTCACAGAGACAAGTTTAGTGGGGGAAGCCCGGTGAGTCATCTGCTCTAAACTTATCTGCGTCTGACCCTGTCTACTCACTATGGGACTGACCAGACACTTGACAATACACTTCTCATCACTAATGCAAGAAACAGAGTCATCCACTGAGCTCCAATGAACTGAAGTGTCCAGAAGTCTAAAGGTTATGGACACAGAGGCAAATATCAGGAACAAAAAAGTTGTATTTGAAAAACAACATAAATATTTGTTTGCCATTGCTCGTCACTGAGCATACACAGTATCCATGGTTTTCAGAATGATGAGAAATTAGGACAGTTGCCACAGTAATTGACAAACTATTATATTGTTTGAAATGGGAAAAAACTTCCAAATGTTGCATATAGGCTAATAGGAAGCTGAAATCCATGAGTAAAAACAAAAGAAAAACTCATAGGAAACTACTCAAGAAAATGCAAGTGAAATTGTTTATGTTGTAAAATAAGAATAAATATATCAAAAAACAAAAATCAGATTCTCACCATTGTATAATTTAAAATTATTTGAAATGAGCTGATTTGTTTTGGTGGGAAATTGCCTTGTTTTTTTTTCAATTGACAAAAGATATGCAATTGTTAGAAGAGACAAGCTGCTTGTGCATAATATAAACAGTATTGGGTCACAATTAAAAACACAGGAATAACGTAATCTACAGTGTGTTCATTTGTATGTTATAAATCCTTTGAAATGTGTAAATACACCATATATCTTGGAGTTATAACCCCACTTCTGCATGACCTTTCAGCCACTGATCCCATGATCCATTGTTTTACTTGCACTGATTCTTCACAGATGAAATTGCATTGTTGCGAGATGTGAAGATGTGAGCAACGCAAGCAACCCAAAACAGAGAAAATCACTTAGGCAGTCAACAAAGTGGGTCAAAGCCTTGTTATGTATGCTACAGGAGCTGCCTGTAACGCACTGCTATTTCTGGACTAGACCGCTCTGAGGCACAGAAAGAGCTCGGGTCAAAAGAAAAAACACATAAAAGACTAAAACTGCATCTGCTGCATATGACTGAAGTCATTGTACAAAGTGTCGCTAAGTAATCTCCCGCTTGCTAACATGCTAACATCCCTCTTCCCTCTATATCCTCTACAGCAGTGTTTGTCAACCGGGGGTACTTAGGATCATAGTATATTTGAATTCAAATGTACCTTGAATTAAATGTTTTCATCATTAAGAATGTTTTGGAGGATTACAGACAATTTAATTCAAATATGACAACATAACACTATATACTACTAAACAGTACTAATACTAAGCTATTTGCCTTGTAGTCGAGTTGGGGGTACACAGAGAAAGAAAGGTTGGGAACCACTGCTCTATAGTACCACAGCTCTGGGATGTCCCACATCAATAATGACTGAATGCCTCAATGGAAAATGATGTGGGCTTTGCTGTGGGGACCTTGACAAAAACTTATGGAGACACATGAGACGAGAGTAAATGAACACAATGGAAAGTGTCAGAGTTACAAAGTCTCAAGTGTGAAGTGACATGAAGCCTGTGTGTGTGAGACCTGTGGCTGATGTGAGTCCAACCAATACACAGAGATCAGTGAAACAAGGAGCCTTTATATCCTACTGTGTAAGATCTGAAGTGGTGCATTGTGGGAATGGATGTCAATATTATTCAGCTGATCGATAGTAATGATTATACAGGTCACAATGTAACCATAAGGACAAAAATCTGTCTAATATATTTTGTTACAACAACACACAGTGTAAGTTTGATTCAAAAGCAAATTATATGTGCACTTTAACAGATACATCATTTGTTTGTCTCCATGGAGATGTTATTGCTTTGCTCAGAATGTTCCACAGCATGGTATTAAACTTATCTATATCCTCGAAGACAGACAGTTCAGGCCACCAGTCCACGTTGCGTTAGATCTGTGGAGAGGGGACTCCGCTCACAGTGCATGTTTCTTGAGGTACTTCTTTAGCAATAAAACACCAGTATTTGAATACATGCAAGATAATGTCATATTGTGGGCCATTCTAGGGTAAACGATTTCTCTAGGGTAAGCAGTAGGTCATGGACCATAGTGCACCTTTAATAAATCTGAATGATATATATGTGGGCCAGCAGTAAATATATATTGTCAAAGTTCACAATTGATCAACTAATTACCTTTGTGGTAAGGTTTTGTGGTATAAATTAACTGTGATAACACAGTTGGCAGAGTATTTGTCCACTGATTTGAAGGTTGGTGGTTTGAATCCTGCTCTAGACATAAACATCATTGGTTGGTGTTGCAATTTCAGGTCCCACAGATGAAGACGCTTGTGCAAGACACTTAACCCACCTTGCCCCAAGTGTCTGCATACATGGTGTGTGAATGTGTGTGTGAATAGGAGAGTGGTTCCCTCATGTAAAGTGTTATATAAAAATTTGTTATATAAAAAATGTACCATTTACCATAACATTTGTAACAGTGATTATATTATACTTATTGGTGGTTTTCAGACTCTAGAATGTGATGATGTCATACTCTCCAAATGGGAGGCAAGAGCCAGTTTTACCTATTGATTACATAGTATTTTTATTAAAATATCTAAAAAGTAAATTCACAAATGTTGAACCTGATCATTTCTATTGTGACTGGACCCTAAATCCCACTATGTCACAATAAAAATCAGCATTTTAACAATGTTTTTAACATCTGTATTATATATTATTTGCCTTTATAATGTTGTGATGTCCTCTGAAACCCAGCAATTGGTCAGTCTAATGCAATTTATATCAATTAAAACTTACTAGCATCTTAACAAAGCAGCATTTACATCCTTAACCAGTTCCTGTTGATTTTAGTCATTATTACAGCAACTTTAAGCCCGAGGGGGGGAGAGTCACACAGACAACCATTCATTCATTCAATTACATAACACAACATATTCCTCATTCAGATCATGCACAAAAGACTGAATTGATAACCTTCACCAACAAAGCCTGCTAATCCTGCTTCATACGTCACTATTACTCTGGGTTAAGTCACCTACTCTATTTGGTCCATTTACATCACCACGTTGGCCGCAAAATGACTCAACTGTTGCCATGGAAATCCCACAAAGACCTAAGCCAGACGGTGGTGGGTCGCTGCCTATTAAAACGATATACAACCAAGGAGAAAACACATAAGACTTCAACCAGTTACCCCCCGGGCCACAAAAACATGCATGTACAATACGAACCCTTGTGTAAGTCAAACATATGCATCTCTTGTGATTATACTGACAATATTGTGCAAACTTCATGCTCTTTTTCTTCATTACACACACAGTGGAAACACAAGGCGGGATTGTTCATAAGGTAAATGAGCAGCAGGTCAGAGAGGAGTCATGAGGACATCTCCAGGGGGTAAAGATTGTGAAAGAAGCATGAAATGTACTGCAAACTCTGTACACATGTTTTGGAATAGATTTACATTGCCAAGGTATTCCACAAATAGAGAGTTTAGTTTCAACTCTTTCTGAATTGTATTAATAAAGGTTTACTTTTCTAGTGGTGGATCCATTATTGGAAAGTTCAACAGTATGACATTAAACAAATCATGTATTCAATTACAGGTGTTTTTATTGCTAAACAAATGCATTGGAACACATGTATTCTTTCTGAGAGCTGCTTGCCTGATAACTATATCTTTGAACATAAATTGGAAGCTGCATGTAGCTTAATTGTAGCTTTATAACAATGAAAATGGATAGCAACAAGCAACAACAGGCAATCCCATTTTTACTAAGGAAAACACGCCAAGAAATAAGATATGCATATTTACCATTCATCAAAATACACAGATGATACAAACCAAATAAATTATCATGATAATTTGTTTTCGAGACAGGGATGGCTCTGCAGCACCGTCCAAGTCTGACAGATTACTGAGGGAGGAAAATGAATGGGGGACATTTGCATATAACTGACAATAATAGATTAACGGGTAGATATTCTCACCTGTGCATCATAACTTCGAGAGACCATTTGCCAGAGGTCAAACATAAAATACAAGAGCTTTGTGGGGAAAAAAAAAATACTCACACAATATTCTTTTAAATACCCAAAGTATATATTTTTGATACTGCAGTTGTTACTTCGTTTTGATTAGTAAAAGCAGGTGCGTTAGTAAAATACTTTGTAATAACCTACACTACTCATAATAACATTTTTTATTGTATTATTTATTTTTCTTAACAAGGACAGTAAAACACCACAGGTAACTGAGGTCTTATACTAATGGTTTCTAATTAATTTAGTATTATACTTCCATAGTATTCATTGTTTATTTGTTCAGTATTTTTGAGTAATAAACTTTACTTCTGCATTAGTAATATGATGATGTACTTTACTTGTAGTACAGAACTGAAGAAGCGACTAGAATGAGCAGTGTGTTTTATATTTCTAAAATAATTATATATAAACAGACACACTGTCGTATAAATAGGGTGCTCTGCTGGTTTCCTGTTGACACCGCCCCCCCAATGTCAGAGTAGTGACAGTGACACCTGAGCTCAGGGCTGACTCCGCATTAAAGTTTAACAAACGTCATGCGGAGACGAGACACAAGAGCAGCTACATAACAGCACGAGGGACAAAAGTGTACTGACAGTGATGTACCGTAACAATTAGCAAGACCAATAATGGTATTACTATATTTGTAGTTCACACCTAATCCATCAGTCTATCACTTTGTATAGAGATGGTAAATAAGCCTGATGGAAAATACTTACAATAGGACAATAAAAATCTAATAGTGATCGGATCCCATTCATGTGATGATCTGCCATTTTGGTCATATTGTCATATTGTGATTCACTATTTTAAAAACAGACTGAGTGAGTGACAGCTGGATTTAACCAATCACAATGAAGTGTGAACTGTCATAAGCCTTTATCTCATTTCATGACTTTATTTACATCTTGAAGGCAATACAAAATAAAAGTGTTTGAATCATGATGAAATTGAAAACGTGGTGAGACTCATGGCTAAGTTGCTGCCTGTTTTTACACTATTTGCAGAATAATAACTGCCAATAGTGTAACACAATAGTGCATTTGTTGTTTAACCAAATGCTCAAGCGTTGGGGAATGAGTTGCAAGACTTAAAATGCTGCACATAGGCCTACACACAAGACTTTCACATCCCCTGAGTTATTATGAGGTCAAAGCAACTCAATGCCATTGGTATGAGATACGCAAGCCCTAATTATGTTTTCTCCTAAACTTTGCTTTCTTTGATTAAATATGAGCCAAAGCAAAATCAAAATAATTATGTCATGTGCTCCGAGCCTGCAGCCCTATTCCCCCAAGGCCAACGTGAAAGCAGAGTGAAAAATCTACCACATGATAAATAGACCACAAGGCATAAAAAATTAGAAGAAGAAAAATGGTTTCCAACTTTCTACTAAGCGCGCAATGAATGAGGAGATAGACTTTGCAGTGCACACGATAATGTAGAGCTAACAAGGGCATAGGCTGTACTCCATCAAGTGACACACAAACTGGGAGTACTGAAATGTACAATAGCATATTACCACATTAAATGTAGTTCATACAGATTCTCAGTATCACGTTTCTTAGTCCTGCAGACTCACAAATGATCTCATATCATCCAATCATGTTAATAAGACAAATGAATCAGAAATACTACATAGTAACTGTAAATGGTAAAAGACAATTGGATCCTAATGGTTTAACAGCTCACTAGAAGAGATTAAATCAAATCAATAGTGTACTACAAGCATACACTGTATACATAAATGGACATCGCTAACCTGCTAGCCGCAGCATTCTAAATAGGAAGAGATCATGGGAACGCTTCCGGCTCCATCGACTGGCTGCAATTCACTCCCGCCCCTCTCTCTGTAACTGCTGCTGTCAGGCTTGTCATTTTGGTCTTAAATGTTTGTATTAACCCGATCTACATATACAAATCAGGACAATACATAGACATATCAGGTGTCTTCTTTTCCCGAGGTTGCTCCTGCTAACATTAGCAACAGGTCTGATTGGCAGTGTTGCTAAGCATTCGCTCCCTGCTAAAGCAGCGGTTCGTGCGAAAAGGGGCATTTACCTTTAACAGCCTCACTCCAGATTGGCTCTTTGATTACTAAGCTGCTCGCAGTCAGACTTCCAAATATGGAACTGGGCTCAAAATTCGTCCCTATGACTGCTCGCCTCGATGAGCGTCATTTGATTGGAGTCGGATGCTTTGGGACGTCACACCACCCTTAGTGCACTTCTTTATACAGTCTATGGCTACAAGCCGTTTATGAATATGAACTGTTTTGACCATGCTAAAATATGAATAATCAAAAAAACATAATAAAATATGCAGTTGACATTTGATATAGATGTATAAAGATGACATGAGGTAGAAAACTACCTCAAAAACCTATTCAAATTAAGCGATTGAAAATGTTCCAGTCTTATACATTTGTAACCCAAAATGATCTAACTGGTAATGCCTTTGGTAAAGATTTTATGAAGCTATGGGTCATTTCATTTGGCTAGTCACATTTTCACACATTTACTGCATGCACTCTTCGAAGTTTACAGAAAAGAGAAAAAGACAGACTACAAGTCCTACTGACACTGGCTTTGTAAACATGTGAAACATTTGGAAAAGCCACAAATTATCGTCTATTTGTGAAGTCAAAGCCCAGCAGGATTTTGGGAGTGGTAACCCAATGTGATGTAATTTCCTCTGTTGACGGTGCAGTGAGTGGAGCAGGTTAAAGTCCACAGAGGGCGTGTGAGTGTGTGTTCAAAGTGAAGCCGCTGCTAGAAACAACTGAGCTAATGTTTGTTATCGTCAGAGGAGGATGTGGACAACGTCAGTGTAAACAGTGTGGTTGTCGTGGTAACTGGGTGGAATAAGGTCACGTGACAGACCATGACAGAATGTAGAATATTATTGGGAGATAATCTTGAGTACACAATGCCAAATTCCCACTGATGATTTCCAATCATAATGTTTTTTTTATGCCGAGATACAGTGCAAGGCTTATTGAGATGACAATATATGAATTCACATTTAATAACTTCATAATTGGAAAGTAAATATATTATTATAAAAACAAACTGCTCTGGGCTAGCCAAGGCAATTTGGGAAAAGCTTACAGAATATCTTTCTTAATCTTTCTTAATAGCACAGTCTCTCCCTTAAGAGTCATTTTAATGTGTTAATTAGTTGCAAATAAAACATAACATAACAGGCACTGGGAACCATACGGTTTATTGTTTCTATCCATGTAAATTTCCAATGTAATTTTTATGTAACAGTGCAAAAACCTCTGTGCAAATAGACACTTCTTCATAATTTGGACATACTGCTCAAACAGAACTCTTCTCCTGAGATTTCTATTGCCAATTTTCCTCCTATTTTGGAAACATGCAGTATATGTATGATCACTACATCTTCCTAGAAACCCTCTTGTGTATAATTTCAACAAAGTGTGCAAGTGATGCAACTTCAGGTCAGGGCGGTCCATAAATTATGAGAAAAGTTTAGAAGTTTCTCACATAAACCTATGACTAAACACTGCAGTATGAGTAGCAAAAGCCAAGATCAAACTTCAAAATATTGTTTGCAGTTGTTCATTTATCATTGACATCTTTGGATTTATTTTGAACAAAACCGCCCATTATTGTTAAATGCACAATTCTTTGACATAAGTATTATAATAGGTCATTAAGGTATTGTGCAGTATAAAAAGATTGCATATTGAATACATAAAGAAAGCTATTTCAGTTCGCAGAGCCGCCCAAGACTCTCCCTTTCAGAGCTAATTGCTTTTGAGCAGGGCAGGTGAAGCATCGTTAAACTGAGGTGCAGCTCCCGGACAAAAGCACAGACACAGAGCTGACGTCCAAATGAAAGAGTGCAGAAGACAGAGGAAGAAACGTGATGAGTTTGAGAAACAGCAGAGAAGATTAAAGGAGGTGTAAAATGGCAAACAGACAGAAGACGGACAAGGTGATGGTATAGATTTTCAAATCGAAATATTATTGTGCATTGTTGGTTATTGTTTAGGAAATATTTACCATTCAGATGTAAATTAATGAATGAAGTACATAAAAACACACTGGTACAATTCTAGTACTTAAGTCACTTTAGATGCTTATTCTTGTCCAGATTCTTTACGATATTGTTCATACTTAAGTTGTAGCTTTTAGTTGTACACTCGCTGCACAGTGTTATGTTAGATTCAAGACTCTTTTAGTTATTTATGTTGATTTTGAATGCATATTTCTATTCACTGTGCGTTGTGGGACAAATAAAGGTTCTCTTATGCTATTTTATTATTGATACAGAACCATTGTTGATATGAGAATTAATCAACACATTTTATATGGAAAAATGTGTCTCCTGTACTTTCACTTATGAGAGCTCTGTAAAGACAACACTAGTGGCAAGGCTGAGTGGGTAGAACTGATGCCTCACAACAAGAATATTCTAGGTTTGCATAATCTCCTTCAGCATTTTACTCACTGCTCCAGGCAGGTTTTCCCAATGATACTGAATGATGATAAGATGTAGTGGACAAATAGACAATGAGTTATATTTGTTGTCCTGTCTTCTAGATTTCTCTCTCTAAATAATCTTCCATCATTAAATCTGCAAATATTTAAACTCTGCTATTGTCAACCATACAAAGTTTAACTAAACGCCTTTCAGCCAATCACAAACAACCATTAAGCATTGAGCATTATTGATTATGCAAAACTTTCTTCCCTCGCACTGGCCAAGCTCTCACGGCTGACCCCATGTGTCAACCACCAACACAAACACTTCTTCTAATGATGTTGATGATCAAACCTCTGCCACCCACTGCGTCTCCACACCTCATTGCTGCTCAGAGGTGAAGCATGAAACTAATGTCATTATGTCAAGTCCTGTTAGCCGTAACCCTGGTTTAGCCTTTATCCATTAGCATATTGTAGCACCTTGCAAGCATAAATACCCACTTAAATAATAATAAGGCTGCTGTGTGAATGCTAATTATGTTCCCAATAAACGGTAATCTTGTATGTTGTGAGTATTAGCGCACATGTACAATAGGGTGCACAGGCAGCATGTTTGACAAATAGCTTCATTATAACTGAACAGCACAGGAGCCAAGAAGGCTATAAGACAGATGATTGTAATTTATGTTCATCTCAACACAGCTATTTGTACAAATCTGATGGATAGACATGACAACTGGTCTTCATTTGTGCTAAACAGAGTAAATGTGAAATATTAATTGTTATTGATGAGGAGAGGTCAACAGCAGTATGATTTAAAAAACTGGATTTGAACATTATACAAAATCGTACAGCAACAAATAACAATCTAAGGGTGAATTTGATGACCCAAGAAGTAACGAAATAAAAACATATTAAATTAACAATTGTCATACCCAACCTAAAACATGTAGCTACAATTGGCTCAATCCCCAGCTAGGGGTCTATAGAAAAAAAAGCAAGAGTGTGGCATTGAAAGATGGGTCAAATGTGGACAAACTTCCCTATGGTGACAAATAAGCTTAAGGTAACATATCCTGTAAAATGTTAAAAAGAAAACAAACTGAAGAGTGAAGACTGAATGATGCTCACAAAATGTACACTGGAAAAAATACCATAAAAAAACATACATTTTCAACAGTACTTAACAATTTTCCTTAAAATTTGTATATTACTGTAGATTATCCAAGGTAATGCCCCCAAAATCTGGGCAGGATTCTCAAGTTTGAATTTACGGTGTAGTGCAATATTTATTCTCTTGGAGCACATGTGTTTGGCTTTGTCTTTGTCTCATGACAGAATTAGTGCGAGTTCTGCTGTATAGTTTGACCCAGTCCTCTGATTTTAGCAATGCTGAACTTGCATTTTCATTGAAATTACATTTATGAAAAACAAGGAATCAAAAGGTCTCATTCATTAAATGTGGCTCTGGCTTTGTCTGTGTAATTCTTTACATTAGCTGCAAATACTGATGTGTTTTTTTTGTTTTGTTTTTTTGTCAGTAGTATGCACCGTGCTGATAAAATTTTATTGCCAAATAACCTACCTTTGCCAAAACTTTGTTGGCAGCAATATTATTTATAAGACACATTAGTATGAGTACTAGTTTCTTGCAAAGCTGTCTTATGCTATGTTATTAGTTTCAAATGCCATGCCATTTGTTTCAAATTATTGATTGTGTCGTTGATTGCCAAATATCTGCTGTAATTTCTGAAATAGGAACAATTTGATTAATGTTAGTGATTTTTGTTTTCAGGTGTCCAGAGGTAAAATATTGCATGTTTCTTTATACACTGTTAAATTTGGGGTCAATAGTTCATTTTCAATGTGTGTTGTTTCAGTCAAAAAAGTAAGACAACACTGTATAATGCATTGCTTTAAATGTGTGTTGACATAATGAGGCTACTTTATGTAAAATAAAGTAAATAAAATATTGAAAATATTTTAGTGTGTGTTCAAATATTTACATGTTCCTGTAATCAAATTGTGGTGAAATGAATTGTTGCATGGATTTGCATTTTTTTTAATAAAAAGTTATTGTTTCTAAGCTAATGTGTATAAAGGACTTTTATTTTGAAAAGCACAATAGCCTTTAACAGTAAAGAAGTCATAAAATCACAATCATTATTGTATATTAACAACACAAATTTATCTTACAGTGTAGTTAATGCGTAGGAGCAATTACTGAAAGTGGAAACAAAGTTAGTTAAGATATGCATCAAAAATAGTGGCAGGGTTGAATAGAGATGGATGACTGCAGTGCTATGCCTTAAAAAGAGCAGATGAAAGGTTAAGATTTACTGGTGTAGCCCAGTGGCTCTCAAACTTATCACACCAAGTATCACCAAGATAATATTTAGCTTTTTTGAGTACCATCAGATCTAAACCCGGACTTTATCGGGTAAAAATTAGGACTAAAAAGGTCTATAATGAAACTGAACAATGGATAAGGTTGTTCTGAATAATAAGCTACTCAAAGGAGGATAATACATTTCTAGATTTTAACTAAAAGAAATACTGAAACTGCAGAGGGCCGTGCAAAAGGCAGTTCCCATACCACTAGTGGTACACATACCACAGTTGGAGAAACATTGGTATACCATATAGTCATATATTTCTTTATTTAAGTGCATTTGACAGTAAGAAATATGTTAAAATCTAGCAGTGGTTTTGTCTGCCTACAAGGTTTTAGAATTGATCTCACTTTTGCACCAAACCCATCATACTTTTCGATTGAGTTTCCATTCCTGACAGCTATTGCTACTGCCTGTTTTGGGAAATAATGTTACACTGAGCTCACTGACAGCTAATCAGAGCAATATCAGCAGGTGGGAGAAAAACAGCATGGTCTCAATGTGCAAAGTTAGAATTGTCAGGTGAGATTACCACAGCTGTAAGTTTACACAAACAATCATATATACACTGACCAAGAATAGCATTACAAACCAGACAGCTTGAAAACACAGGTTGTCTATTCCTCATTGCACATTTTAGCTTAAAACTTGTCTTCAAAGTTGAGGTCACAGTAATCTGACAAGTGTAAGTAAGATAGCAGGCTAAATGGTGACAGCTAAATGTATCTATCAAAATTGTCAAGGATAAATAATGGCAATGGCTCAGAATCAGAAAGCACCTGCAGGGATAACTGAGTATATACTTTTGTTGTGTCCATGGGCAAGACATTTCACCTGTCTTAACTCCAGTGCTTGTGTGGTCATTACATACACTGTTCTAGCAAAAAAAATAATAATAATAATAAAAAAAAAAAGGAATTAACTTGACATTTTGATAACCTTTCAGACTTAATTATTCTTATTAACTTGACAGAGCAAATAAATAGTAAATTACACAAAATTATAAGACACTTACAAATGAAATATTATTAAGCTTGACAATTCAATTTTACTCTGATGAACATTTCAGCTTTTTCGAATTATAATTTTAAGACTCCATGCTGCTTTTAATGATGCAAATTCCCTAGTGTGCAACTAATGAAGGTTTTCTTATTTTATTTGATTAACAGTCATTCCTGCTTCCGTCTGTATCTTGCATTGCTGAACTCTGTCTAACAAGCCCAGCTATCCAGGGGTATCCGAATGATGAACAACTATGCCTGTTGCCATAGTGATTAACAATGTAAAACAAAATAATATATCTTTTGAATGGGAAAAAGTTCTTAACAATGTTGCAGGAACCCACGAATAGCATCAGTTTTTCTCTTTGTGAAAGTGACAGACCGGTCCAGCTGTCGGCAGTGGCTGGAGACGTTGTCAAGCTCCACTGAGAAGCACGGGGATTCATTAGTCACAGGTTTCACCCATCAATCACATACTAACTATTTCTTGCTGCAGAATATGACACTGCACAATATAACTAACACAAAATGGATGTCTAGCTAACAATGAAGCCATTAACAACAGTCAGAGCGTAACTGAATTTCACTATGGTCATTTTCAAAGCTGATGGAGTGACAGTAATTATTGAACACTGCATTGCAATTTGTTGGAACAATTGTAAACAACATTATTTTGTCCCTTGCGGACTACGGCAACAAAAAGAGGCCATTTCATATGTTGGAGATTATCCTTTCCCCAGCTCACAATAATAGATTTTCTCTCACTGCGTCTAACCTTGACATTTGTAAACTGAATTCACACTTACACACTCAACACTAAAAATGGAACAAACTGGAACTAAACCCGGAGCTAAACCTGGACTAAACCCGGAGCTAAACCTGGACTAGACCTGGGTTAAACCAGGACTAAGGGAGGACCAAACCAATTCTACATCAGGACTAAACCAGGATCAAACAAGGACAAGTGTGAATGCAGCTATATTCTTCTCCCTGCACTCCACGAAGCATATTTTGCTTTTACTAATAATACAAAATTGTGTTACAGCATTTTCCATCCACAGAGAAAAAAAACATGAAAACGGTTAACAAATACTATACCTAAGTAAATGAGTTATAGTTGTGACGTTGTGAGGATTAGGCCTTCCTGTTTCTGCTGTTTTCATTCAGTTTACATAGCATTATGGTGGATTAATGGAGCGGGCGGCGTTTCAGAGATAAATTTAACTCAAGAGTCTGAACCTCTTCTGACCCATATCTTTAATGCAGCAATAACATACTGATGGAGACGCTTTATTAGGTACTCCTGGATGTGTATTTACAAGGGCTGAAGATACAAGACCCACATGACCCCTGACAATGACTCCATATGGGCAGGTTAACTTAAGGAGGCTCATATTAAAGATACAGGTGCACAAAAATCATAGATGAAAAAAATCACCCAAACTTTTCTGACAATTTGTTATGCATGTCCACCATGTTGAAAATCCCCCTACCAAGAAAAGACATGCAAATATATGTGGACCTGTGCCTCTAAATCACAAGTGTCAAACTCAAGGCCTGTGGGCTAAATGTGGCCCTCCACATCGTTTTATGTGGCCCTTGACAGGATAAATTAAAAGGTATGATGGTCTTAAAATGTCATTTTATCAGGAGATACACAGTTACACAGACATATTTTTACATCTAGGCAAATACATATATAGTATTTGTAACATGAATAAGTAATAAATACAGAGGCAGTTAATTAACAAGTTAAAAAAGTAGTTAGATTTATTTAACATCTGGCCTTTTGAGAGCAGCTATTTTGCTGATGTGGCCCTCGGTGAAAATGTGTTTGACACTCCTGCGCTAAATTGTAAAAATCTAATAGTCCATATTCATTCACAGCTGAAAGCAATAGGAAGAGACAAAAACTTTCTATAGCCAAACAAGAAGTTGCTTGTCGAGTTAAGTTGTCATTGCAACCATTTGTAGGCTTTTACAACAGATGCCCTTCCTAATACAGCCCTTTGCAAGTATCCAGGCTTGAGACCATACTAGTCTTGGCTGCTTATGTGAAATGCCTTGTATTGTTATTAATGCATTATTAATCAACTGCTAATTGTAATGAAAATATTTAGGCCTCTATAAATCTCCTCATCAGGGTGACAGTAGCTTAGCTGATAAAGTGTTTACCACTGAGGGTTGGCGGTTTGAATCCCGCTCTGGCAGATCCACTAACCCACAGGTTGGGCCTAGAAGGTGGAAAGGCGTTATATAAAAAATGTGACCTGTGACCATCTGAGCTTGGCTTGTAAGTACACATTGACATCTACATTGGTACACACAAAAACATCTATGCAGATTAATCTATGAATAACTCAAAAATAATGAGTATAAAATTAAACGTAATAATGTAATTACTTTGAGACCCCAAATGGTAGGTTATCTAAGGTCACGTTCACCTGATGTCTCCTTTCCCCTGGACAAAATGAGGTGGGCTCCAAGGTCGTGGTACAAATATGACCAAGTTACCTGTGCATGCCCAACGGTCAGCCGGCTGGGGGAGTCTAAATAAGACTAATTGCACCTTCTGTTCCTCATCTGCAGATACAGATTACAGCTCATTACTGCAGAGATACGCCCCAGTGGACTTGGACAAATAACCAAGCAACACATAACTGTGCAGCCGTATATTTTTTCGAATAATTGGTTTTATCTTTTCAAACACATTAAAGCTCTTGTCTCCCAGACCTCCGGCCCTGCTTCCAGTCACTTTTTAGGAGCTGATAAATGCTGCTTAGGGGTTTCAGCAGCTCTGCCAAGTCTACTCAGGTGGGCATTAGCCGCGGTAATACTTTTCCTATTGATCACTGCCTCCTGCCTGCTCTCAGACAGCCAGGCAGGGGAGGTACAAGACAGGAAAACATCTCTGTGTCAGCTTCATCTATTACCAATGTCTGTCAGCCAAGGAAAACAAGTAGTTGTCATTATAACTTGGCAAGCAAGAGACTGGGTGGACAAGTGGTAAATGTATGTATTTTCTGTGGCCACATACAAATCTATGCGAGCTTAGAAAAGCTATCCATGGCTTTCAGAATGATGAAAAATTAGGACCGTTGCTACAGTGATTAACAATTAAAGATTATCTCTTTTGAAAAAAAGTTGCTGTAATGGGAAGGTGAAACCAATGAATAGTGAGCAAATCTGACAAGACTAGATGTAAAATTAATGTAATGTAAAAGTAATGCAAACACAAAAATATAAACCAACACCAATAGGAGTAGGTCTAACACTAACGCAGGCAACTGTCAAGCCTTCAATATTACATTCACTCACCAGAGGCAATTCATAGCAACGTGTAGTTTGCCACTCAATGAATAAAAGATCCAAATCTAAAGATAGACATGGAAGATTGTACATGGCAGTAAGAGTGGTACACTGCTGGGAAAATTGTGGAAAACTACTTTCTAACCCTGTAGTTTAGACCTCTACAAAAATTTTCTAAAATGTATGAGATTTTTGTATTACTTAAGCAGTTACTATTTTTATTCTCTCAAATGAAAATGCTCCCCCATGTGTAAAATGTGCTTTGTTATAAAAATTGCAATTCGAACTCTCCCCCCCCCCAATCCCCACAAAAACTGTTCAGCCTCAGCCTATACTACACTGATTATAAGCCCAACACTGAGCCAGTCTACAACCTGTAATTGATTGTTGGTTGCTTGTTATGTAACTGCCACAAAGGAGTGAAACCACTTGATCCAAATTGCTGAAGGCACAGTGTTGACATTTGACATGCACGTTCATTTACAGTTACAGGGTGGAGTCGACAAACACAAACGAACACTTATTGAGCCAAAACTCCTGTTATAAATAAAAGACTTTGACTATACAAGATTTTTCTTTTACATACAGGAAAAACTTCTGTATCCTCCTGCATAGCCTCCATCAGAGAGCATAACATCCAAACGCAGCCACATTTGATCTGCCCAGTCATTACTGAGAATAACTCATTCAATTTTACACACTCCAGAGAATCAAAATTTCACAAACAACACAAACAAAAATCAGGTCTGTCTCATATGAACTGTCACTGTAAAGAGGATAATTCAAAATGCAACAAATGCATATTGTCTCTTATGGTTTTCTTAAAGTCAGGCACAGACTGATACCTATGGAGTACTGTAACTCACAGTCTATGACAGATAGCCAACCTAATGGACATGTTTGAAATCACATCTTATTTTAAATTAGTGGGAAATGTTGCAGTTTAGTAATAGCTTTAGGCCTGGTTTATTCACTGTTTAAGTCCTCATCTCATCAGTAGCGAGGTACAGCATATTCTTGTTGTCTTGCTATGGATAATATGACCTAATACGACCTTTGACATACCACCTTTGATATTTCACACATGAACAAGCTTTTCATCATTTTCACAGTTCTGAAACCCCCATGGCACAACTGTCCTTATAAAGACGAGGGTGGTTGGACAGTGGGCAGTGGGCTACCCAGCAAGGATAGACATGGACCCGGGAAACAACCCAGCCTCCTGCTCCAGGCTTCAATCAATCACAGCTGATAGCCCTCTGCAAACGTGACCTATAGTGACAGCTACTCTGTGCGTACCAGCTGAGCGGCAAACAGCCCGCGCCAATGACAAAACAGATAATGATGGCATACAGGCAAAACATTTACCTAAGCAAATAAGAGTAAACGCTATAATGGTGAGTAGATGTTGCCCCTTACCTTCCAACTGTTTGGTTGGCGAGCTGTCTCATTCGATTGAACTGCTTCTTCATCTTGTGTTTTTCTGCGTTACCACCGAGAGGTAGAGCCGCTCCACAGATCTCATTGATGGGGTAAAGTCAGATCTCCGCAGTGATCTGTGTCGGACGGAGCAGGGGCAGACTTCAGGCGGCCGCTTCGTGCATCTCCACCGGGAGTCACGCTTAATTTACCCACATTTTCGTCGCCGAGCCCCGGGTCTCCGTCACCTCTCCGCTCCGCTGCGACCACAGATGCTGCTGCTGCTGGACCAGTATTCCTCTCCCTCGCCCTGCGCTGACAGCTCTCTGCTGTCGACCGCGATCTGCCCTGGTGCATTGTGGGAAATTGAGTTCTAATAGACAAAAGCAAAGAGAAAAGCGATATCACAGGCGTGCTTTTATTTTATTTTTTCTGCACGATTTGTATATACATTACCCCATGTATAGCAAATGATTTAAATACATTTTAAATTCACTTTGGTAAACGAATATGCATGGATATGTGACACAGGAGTAGATCGGTTATGTATTGCCATAAAGTATAGTTGACAAAAATATATATATACTTAGAAAACCTTATTCCGTAAGAGCTGCAATTTTCTGTGCAGGTCAGATGCATACACAGTCTGAATCTATAGTCAATTGCTGATGATGACTGATCTATAAGATCCATAGACACATAGCACCACCTTGTGGTTAGTACTGTTGTATGCAGCGTAGTGATGTCATCTTCCATTGTAGCTCGACAGGGGGCGCAGTAGAGAATCTGGATTTCTGAGCCACAGAAGAAGGCTCTGACTGAAGTTTACTAGCTTAGTGAGTTGAATGACATTTGTGCAAGTTTATTATAGTGTGTCGTGTTTTGACAACAACGCACCTGATCGTTGGAATAGAGCACCATTGCTCTGGCCTTATTTGCCTCGACAACACTGTGAAAAATGCGGGATCGGACAAAAGAATTAGGAAATGTGAGTTTTCAAGATAATAGCTAGTTTTAGCCTTAGCATGCTAACCTGCTAACTCTGACAAGTTCATTATTGTTGTCGATCAGCTGATGCATCCTTGGTTAAATGTTACTCCGTTGTGAAAATACCCGGTGCTGTTAGAAAATTCTGTGCTAATAAGTGTAAGCTTGCCTCCTGTTTTCTGTAAGAGTGCTGTTGGATTGACTTCCGTTCCGTTGGATTGGTCCTCTCAAAGCCTGCTTCAGGGCTGGGCAGCGGCTGATGCCAGTGACACACAGACAGTATCAGAGATCCTTTAACTGTGTCCATTGTTTCTGTCTCTGTCTGCTCTCTTAATCATAACAACAGAAGGCTGAGTCCTCGGATGAAGATGAGGAGGGCAGAGCGCTCGTGGTCAAGCCTGGACCCTCTTCAGCCAAAGAGGACAAGGAGAACGAAACCTTCTTCAAAAAGGTGCACATTTAATAACACTACATGCTAGTCAGGCGAGTAATATTTAATACAGATGGGGGGGGGGGGTCTTGGGTTTAGTCTATAATTGGAAAGATCAGGCTCAATATTTGTGCATTTATCTTTTAGATATTTCATGGCAAATCAATGGAAAATCTAGGTCTAGCCTCCCATCTGGGATTTTTAATATCTTTCTAGAATCTGAAATCACCAATAGACTTAAGTTGGTTTCCTCCGCATTATTATAGAGTTTACTGAAATGTGCTCAATTACACTTTTCTGTTTACTCTGAAATTCTGTGTGCAATTTCAAAAGTCCCCAAAATGTGAAGTGAAACCTAAAGGAGAAGTGCATGGCTTCAGCTACCCACAAAGCCTACAGCATCTAGATCTATACCGGTATTTTGTCCGAGCACTCACAGAGGGATTGTGATATTGGCAATTAAAGCTTTGACACCATGGATATTTTAAAAAAGGTATGTGTAAATTGAACTTGAAGACGTAATCTCTATTTTGCTAAATGTTAGAGATATTATAATTGTCCAGGCAGGATCTATAGCAATAGAGGATTGAATTCTGTCAACTGGACAAAAGGTTTTAGATTGAATATCTTTCTCCACCAATCCATGTTTTAAATGACAGTGAATGACATGTTATTGTAGAAGTCAAATGTGTATATATGTGTTTAAAGAGTGACATTATTTTAAATTGGCACGTGTTTTTATTGTCCTAAGGCTCAAGAGATCCAAGAGGGCCTGCAGAGCCTGAAGAGAATGGTTTCTGACCTTGAGAACAAGCAGAAAACTGTCCTGGGTGTGGCTTTACCCGAAGACAGTAAGTAATGCTTTGGTCACAGTTAAACTGTATAATATGTACTGTAATGTATAATAATGATCCCTTAAGTATCAAAACATTGACCATACATGTGCTTTGCATTAGGTATGAAGAAAGAGCTTCAGACTCTGAGAGATGCAATCAAAACAATGGCTGGACAAATACAGAAAAAACTAAAAAGTGAGTAATTTTTTCAGCCTCCTTTATTAAAATACAAATTATATCATCATTTGATACATACATATTGACCTTTTCAAAGGCATTGAACCTAAAAAGGGAGAAAATGGTGATGGGACATATATATCCATAAGTACTAGGATTCAGCGGACACAGGTGAATATATTGTCTTTATTTTTGCATATCTTTACTGCCAATGTCAATTGTGTAAAGTTTATCTAATAGTTGAATTTTTTCCATAGCACGGCGTTTTATCCAAGGAGTTTGTTGAGTTGATGGGCCACTGCAACACCATTCAGGCTCAATACAGGGATCGTAATGTGGAACGGATACAAAGGCAACTTAAAATAAGTAAGTACATGGAGAATTACAACAGCATTAATAAGTATAGTAAGTTTTTGCTTATTTTGATAAGCTAAAACAGTATAAAAACACAAGTGAGAAGTAAGATGTTACTGTGCTGTTGTTGCTAAAGGGACTTTCTTTACATTGTTTACTTCTAGTTTCTGCTACATAAATTAAATGAATGAAGTATTTCCAAGTAACGTCTAATATATTGTTAATCTTTAGCTGGGACCAATGTCACAGATGAAGAGCTTGACACTATGTTAGAAAGTGGACAAACTGATGTCTTCACTCAAAATGTGAGTAATCGTGACCTTCAATGACCTCAAACCAGAAAGCCCCAGATTCTCTTTCACTTTCACTATTATACAGGAGCCCTACTGTAAATATGTTTTGATAATTGAGAATGTGCTTTCTTGTAGCTTTTCTTATTGCTTAAATTGGATAACTCTTTGGGTAAGAAGAAATGGTCACAATGATAGTATAGTGAAACCTAGTAGTTGATATGTGTAAATGTACTATAAGTAAGTAAACACTTTTAATATCAATTCTCTTTTTTCTGTTTTCTCTGTCGATTGCCACAGATCTTGAATGATGCCAAAGCTACAAAACAGGCTCTAAATGAGATTGAGTCCAGACATGATGAAATTCTTAAATTGGAGAAGAGCATACGGGACCTGCACGAAATGTTTCAGTACCTCGCAATGGAGGTGGAGGCACAGGTAACAAGATTTCATTTTATTTTATTTTTGTGTGTGGTTAATAGTTTATTTAGCCCGAGTGCCAGAAGCTGCCAAAGGGCCTATTAATATTGTAAAGTGAAGCAACAAGCCAAAAATCTGTCCAATGCAATGTCCTGACAGAAATTTTGGCGTAGACAAACCAAATTTGGTAACTAGATGCATCATGGCAATAGTAACTAAAGATTATATTGTGACCACCCCTCCCTTATAGACCAAGTTTGCCATCTTGGGTTTAAAAAAAAAAAAGGGTTAGGATTAGGGTTAAGGGGTTAGGGTAGGATTAGGTTTATTTTAGGGGGTACGATTAGGGTTAAGGTCAGGGTCATGTTTAGGGGTTAGGCTTAGAGGTATGGGTAAGAGCTAGATCTAGGTTTAGGCTGAGGTTAGGGTGAGGCGTGGCTTAGGTGTAGGGGTGGAGCACGGCGTAGGCACAGGCGAGGGCTGATTATTGCCGTTGGCGGCTATATTTTTTATTTATTTTCCTTTTTTTTTCTAAGGGAGAAATGGTTGACAGGATTGAAACGAACATCAAACAATCTTCTAACTATGTGGAAAAAGCTAAAGAAAATACAGCGAAGGCAGTTACATATCAAGCTAAGGCACGCAAGGTACAGTGTACAATCCTCTAATAATACATTGCTTTGTTTCTTGTTTTTAACGTATGTACTCTAATAATAGTTTTGGTGTTTTTTTGCAGAAGAAAATGTGGATTGCAGTGTGCTTAGCCATCTTGATTCTCATCCTAGTCATCTCGTTGTTTTCTGCTTTTGGTTAGATTTGGTAACACAGGTGGGTTTGTACCATCACCTATAGGCTCTTAAAAAGTCTTTTATATTTGAGCCAACAGGATGAACAGATGAATTTTGAGTTTCATCCTTTGGCTTAGTTCAAATTTTCCCTGTGTTTAACCCTTATGTCACATTGTGGGTCTTTTTTATTTGTTTGGAGATGTGGCGTCATAAAGTGGATCTTGTTTCACATATTACAAAGTTTAAACAATCTAATTTGTTTATACATTTTAAATCTAAAACTGCTGGCTTGTACAATAGGATTTAAGGATTAAAAACTGTTACAGCGGTGTACCCTCTCCTTTTTTATTAAGGGGATTTAAGTGGCCTTATTATAGGCAGACTGCAGTATTCGACACTGGCGCTGATCATACTGTACTCAGGAAATATTTGTTGATTTTTTTTAATTTTTATTATTATTAAGTTAATTGGAAATTTAAAGTTTTATACAGTATGAATTTTAGCTATAGGGAAACTAATATAATTGTACATAACCTCACTGTTGAGACATACTTTTATCAATATATAAGACTTGAAAGGTTTTTAAAATGCCTGTATGTAACAAGTGTAAATATGTTTTGCTAATTAACAATTCATCTGCTTTTAAGTGTATAAAAGTTTCCTAATGTCTTCCTCTGCCACTTTTTGTATCCACCTTAATTGTATTTACCATTGGAAATGTAGCTGCTGCAGAGATGGTGGCAACAAGGCAAACTTGTAAAACCGTGCCTTCTCCCTGATCTGAAGCACTGCACTGAATTTGAAAAGGATAGAGTGACTTACGCAATTCACAGCAATAGTTTTAACACTTTTTCCTTTTATCCTGAGAGATTTTATTTTACAGTTGTCATATTGTTCATTATGTTTTATATATTTATTTTTCACTACTTCAATGATGGTAGATCAGGCTACTTTTGGACCACACTCTAGCCAATGTTTTTTTCTCATAGATTGATTGGCGTAGGCACCTGTTTATCAGCAGTAGCTAAACGCTTTATGAAATAATGAGAATCGAACAAAACCTTGACATTATAGCTTCTATGTAGTTGCAGTACTGTTATGGAAATACTCATTTAACATCCGTTTTTAAAATAAATTCCACCATGCTATATTACACCTGTCTCTTGTATGTTTATTTTACACTTCAGTTTAAAAATAAAACTTAAGACAACTATTTTTTGGTCTTTTATTCAACTGTAATTGTCTTAATTTTTCAAGTAAAACAATGTGGAAATACAAGGGATCAAAGGAATGCAACAAATGAATCAGACAACTCAAAATAAGACCATCACCATAAACTACCCATCCCTCAATATGTCACCTGTTTCAAACATCTTTGACAAAGGAAATCAATATACAGTCATCTGGAACTGTACCAGTCGTTTTTATTCACATATTTCCATGTTTTTTACATGAGTGAGAGCTATGGTTTGATGGCGACAAACATGTTGTAAATTAAAGCAGCACTGACTTGACCGAGTGCTCTCCTTAATGTTTCCAGGGTTACACAGATTTTTTTCTTTTTTTTTTTTTTCAAATTTGGTTTTTCATTTACAACAATGCACGAAGCTTAACAACCCTGCTTCTGGTGCATCACAAGGCAATTGAAGGTTCAAACCCATTGGCCAAAGAGGCACTCATTATTTTTACTACAAGTACTTGCCTTTTAATATACAATAAAATACATGACAAACTTGACCATGACAACATTTGTCTTTGGGACAATATAGAAATTATATCCTGCATCTTGCAAATGTAACTTTCCAAAGATAATTTACATGTTCAATTGATACATCAAGTTATACACTGCTGTGGTATCCAGAACCAAATGACTAAAGTTAATCACCACAATCTTTCTAAAGGTAGAGGCCCCAAAACAGATGTGCAAATCAGAAATCGTGGGCTGGATTTTTGAGTCCAATGAAGGGTTTGTGAAGTGAAAATGGGGCCACGCTCCAACATAGTGCAGCAAAGATCACAAGACTGATCTGAGATCTTCCTTTTACCCAGGAAGAAATAATAAAATATGCATAACTTATCAACTGACTACAAAGAAAAGATAGCCAGGACTGCTGACAAGATTTTTAAATTCAAATACTCCAAAACCTCCAACTTGACAATACAACGGGTCACTTGAAAGTACTGTTAATATGGTCACATTTAGGACCCGAACTGTGGGGTGCAATGTTACCCTATTCCGCAACTACATCACCAGATCTGAGTGTCCAGACCATCTGATTACAGTACATGTGATATGTCTTTTCCACTTGGACCAGTCTGTCTATTCACTGTTCTTCCCTCACTGGTTTAAGGACACACCGCAATGCTGATATTTTATTCACCTCCAGCAGAGCAGTCCCTCTTCCAGTCTATGAGGATGAGACCAGCTCCGATTGCAAAGGGAGGCAGGGAGGTCATGTGCAGAATTAACTTCCCTGGTGTTGTTACGAGTGCAAACAAACCTCAACGACATGCTGACTGATAACACTTGTGTTTTCCCTGTTTTGTGGATAGATTCAGGTTTTGTTTCGGTTCTGGCTAGCAGAGGAGCGCGTACTAGCAGCTGGGGATCGTGCTTGTGCAGCCGCAAGGGCCGCCACGCTCCGTAGCACTCTGTCAGGCGTCCCCTCAGCCCCTGAACTACTAGTCACTTCATTCTGCAGTTTGTTTGACCTCCGACTTTCTCTCCTGCTCTCCCTCCTCTCCCGTTTCTCTTTTTTGTCAGTGTTTTTAGACCGCTCCAAGCTACGATCCCTCTCACTGCCAGAGGACGTGGCTCGAGAGCGGGACCCACGACGCTCGGCATTCTGGGAGCTGACGCTGTGAGTCCTTTGGCTGCTGTTGCTGCTGCTGCTTCGGCTGCCCTCTCCTTCATCACTGCTGATACTACTACAAGCACTGTTTCCCCGGGATGATCGTCGCGCCTCTCTTTCACCCTCTTTGCCCCCTGAGGACTTCCTGCTCTCCTTCTCCTCAGCTTTGGGCTTTCTGTACTCAGCTTCAAGAGGTGGGACCAGTGAACCAGGACATTGGCGGGTGGACCGAGTGGGCGTGCGACTTGACTGATTTGGAGTTGAGGGCTTGCTGGCAGTTTCCTTTTCACAGTTTTTATTGGTAGTATTTTTTGCAATGGAGTTAGTCGGAGGCGATGAGGTTGCCCCTTTGCTTTTAGCCTTTTCATTCTTGTCTTTAGCTGCATTGGCTCTTGCTGCTGAATCTCTCCTGGGTGTGTGGCCTGGTGTATCTACGCTGCCTTTCATGGCCAGAAGTTTTGCAGCAGCATTCAGAGCGGAGCACCTCTTTCCTAAGACCTCCGGCTCAGGAGGAGGGGCAGGGGGTGCAGTTGAGGTTTTTGTGTCTGTAGACTTCCTTGAGCTCCTCACAGAAGATCCATCACTACCGGATTCACCTCCAGTTGATGCGTTCACACTGTTTCTGTCTCGAGCAGGTTTCTTTACTTGCCTGTTGCTGTCACTGTCATGGTCTTGCAGCCTCCTCTTTGCGGATCGGGTCAAGCGATGCTCCTTTTTACTGTCAGTGTCTGAATCCGATGAAGATGATGAAGACCTGGAATGGCATCTCTGTAGTGGTGTCTTTGTGTCGTCATTCTTGTTCTCCTCTTGTTTTTCATTTTGTTGTTTTTCATCTTTTCTCTCTTTGTCCCCCTCTTCTGGCTTCTTCTCCTCTGTTTTGGGTTCAGACGCAGGGACATCTACGCGTCTCCTCTTTGCTGGGTTCCTGTTTTCATAGGTTTTCTTGTGATGGGCATGGCGTGTGAGGGTGTGAGTCGAACAACCAGAAGATGGAGAGGAGGAACGGGTTGAATCTTGACTGCTTTGGCGACTGAGAACTCTCTTTGGATTGGGTAACAACTCATCCGTGACACGCTGCTTGCAGTCTTTCTGATTAGAAATTTTACCATCACCTTCTTTATCAATTTCTTCAGCCTCTGACAAGGTTTCAGCCTTTTTCCTCTTAATTTCACAAATCTCTTGCTTTTTCTTCTGCTCAACTTCCATGTCTGTAACCTCAGACTGTTGCTGTTCAGGCATCTTCTCAGGGCCTTTTTCTGCAAATGAAGTTATTGTCTCTTGTTCCTTGGGTAAATTATCTTTTTCCTTGATTTCCAGTGAGGGGATAAGCGGCAGGCTTTGAATTTTGGTTATTGGAGGATCCGTCTTTAGAGAGAGTGGCATTGTAGTAGTTGAACTTATTGCCTTGACTGGTAATGTTGTAGTGGTAGCGGTTGTCAGTGTAGTAGAAATTTGAGCAGTAATAGTAGAAGTAGTAGCTGGAATTGTGGTTGCAGTTGGAGCAGGAGCCATTGTTAACTGGGTTTTTACCTGATGTTCTTTAGAGACAGATTCAGATATTGTTTTCACTCCAGATGCAATGTCTTTTTCTACTGGAGGGGTAGTTACAACAGGTAGAGACTGCGTTGTATTTGTCAAACTTGGAATAGATTTGTCAGTCTCTGGTGCTGTAGTAGTTGCTGTTGCTATGGTAACGGGGGCATGGATAACAGTATCTAATTGTACAGCAGTTTCTATTGAAGGTGAGGGTGTAGGTGATGGCATTTCAACAAGGGGTGCTTTTGAAGGGCTTGTTGGTGTAGTATTCATAATTGGAGCAGTTGTAGAGGAGGATGCTGTGGTTGGGGCATTGTTAGTAGAATGTGAAGTAGTTGCTTGTGGTGAATCTGTTTTGGTGGCTGTATCCCTTTCTACTGGAACGGTAGCAACTGTAGCGGACACAATTTTGTCATTCGCATCCACAGATAAAACTAACTTCAGTGGTTGCTCCTGCATCACCTGTTGTGATGTTTCAACCTTTGGCAAATCTACATTGGATTCTGTAGCTGCTGGAGTATGTATTGAGTTTGTTGTGTTAGTAGTGTCTACGATGGTTGAAGAAGTCAACGCTGTTATGGGGGGGGGTGAAGAAATTTCGGTGCAAGTTGTTTCAAGATCGTTAGTTTTACCCTGCTGTGTTGTTGCTGTGACTACATTAGGTAAAGCAGCTGAAGGTGCAATTTCTTGATCTGTGGGTGGTGTAGGTTCAGGAAGAGCTACCTTCTTCTCTGCAATAGTTTTTGGAGTAATGTCTTGTGATAGATTTGAAGACACCATTTCTGTAAGTTTGTCAGATTTTTCATCTTTGTGTGTCTCATCTTTATCTGTGCTGACTGAATGTTCAATAGTATTTGCAGATTTGTTAGGGACTGTTCGCTCACCATCTGTTTTGGGATTTGTATCACTCTTACTCCGCTCTGTGCTCTCTGTATCTGCTGGAGAATCTTTACTATTGCGCCCTCTCTTGCGTTTTGGAGACAGGGTGGGGTTGCTTGTGTCGGTTGGGGAGGTGGGGTGCGGTGATTCCACATTATCAAGAGAGCTTTTCGGCGGTCGACCCCTTCTTCGCTTGACAGGTGTAGTGTTTGAATTTTCCTCCTGAGATGAGTCTTTGCCTTGCGTTGTGTCTGATTTGCGGTGCTGATTGGCTCCTCGGCCTCTCCCAAAGAGCTCTCCCATCTGGGCCGCCAATCGATTTTCAGTTTCTACCCTGCGCCGGACAGGGAGGTTCCTCAGCACAGGCATGTCAGGGGATAAATGTGGAGGGGAATACGGAGGGTAACTTCTAACTGGGGGTAAAATAGGACTTTCTGGCTCCTTTGGTTTCTCTGTAGAGTCTTTCGGTTTGCTCTCTGGACTAGAAGTGGCCTTGTCTTTATCAGTACTTGGAGGGTTGTCAATGTGCTCCTCTGTATTTGTCTCCTCTGATGACCCACCTGTTCCACTTGTTCTTCTTTTTCGTTTCCGTGGTTCCTTTTCCTCCACCACGGTGACCAGTCGTCCCGGGAGTTTGCGCAGCACTTTGGCAGAGGGGGAGTCTTCATTTAAACCCTTCAGGATTTCATCATCAGCTGTGACCCGCTTGCGAGGGGAGCGAGAGCAACTGGAAGGAGGAGACATTGCATTTTGGTCTTTGTTGTCTTCATCTTTTGTTGGATTATCAGCTGCACTACTGGAATCTAGTGATGACTCCGAAACCCTCCGCTCCTTTTCATTGCTGCCTTCGCTTTCTCCTTTAACTGATTTGGGGAATTTGCCATCAACTTCTGCGGCAGACTGCTGCTGTCTTTTTGGAGGAGAGACTGTGGGAGGAGAAGGCACTTGACTAGGCTGAGTGCGGTTTGGTTGACTTCTGGTTTTAACAGTCGGCTGTTCCCTGGCAGGTGATGCAGCTTTAGGCGTTTTAGAGTCCTGGGACCTGGTCTTGTGATGGTCAGTCCGTGTAGTTGGGGCAGTGCCAGGGTCTTTTGGTGGTCGACCTCTCCCAGAGCGAGGCACTTCTCTGATGGTGGTCGGCTCAGACTCCATTTCAGGGGAGGCCCCTCGCAATCGCCCGCTGGTTCTGGTGGAGGCAACAACCTTTTCTTTGTCTTTGGGTTTACGACCACGGCGAACTGGGGTTGGGACAGGTTCAGCCGATGCTGAAGTCGACAGGAAGTCATCGTCGTCATCATCAGATGAAGGACGCAACTTCAAGCACCCTTCTTTAGCCTGGTCAAGTCCCTTCCTGGCAGCTTCTACTTGCTCCTAAACATATACACAAGTGACATATTAAAATCACACATCACTATCATAATACATCGCTTAATATATTAAAATAATGTTGCATATTATTAGGTACAGTTAATAGATAAAATTGCCTTACTTCTGCTTGTTTCAGCTCCTCTTTGCAAACATCTTCCAATGAAGCTTCCAGGAAATTCATAGCATAACGCTCGATAGGAGTAAGCTGTGAACACAAACAACAAAAATGTTATTATAGGTGAATGGCATTTATACCACCGTTTTTGCGGCTGTGGTTAGTTACCTGCTCCACTAGTGCTGCTATTTCTTGCTCAGCCTTTGACATCTCCTCCACTTCCTCGTTTTCGCCGCCGTCGTCCAGCGGAATATTTTCATTAAACTCTGCCAATTCAGCCACCTGCTCGGCTTTGGCCTGAGAGGCAGCCACAATATCCTCCTCATCCTCTGCTCGGCAAAGAGCCTACATATTTAAATGAGGAAAAAAGAAACATTTACTTAACTTCCATTAATAACAATTTCTTTGTTGTTAAGGTTTTCAGTTGCTCCGACCTGCTCAAGAATAGTGGTGCTTTGTTTGTTGACCGTTTCCTCCTCCTCAGCAGGAGGCAGAGTGAGCTCCACTGCTGCCTCTCTCTTCTCTCCATCATTGACATCAAACAACTCACGAATAGTTTGCTAAAGAAAACATGATAGTTGCCAGTTTAGATGCAACCAGCTATATAAATTCATTCTAGATGGCCACATTTTAAAGAGATAATCTTATAATTCCCTAGTTTTACCTCTTTGAAAAAGGCCGTGGTGAAGTTTCCTCCTTCAATCGCCATGTCTCCTAGCATCCTTTTTTGGTTGGCTTTCTTCAAAATGTTCTCCTCCACTGTGCGCTCACTGATCAGCCTAAAAAAATATAATAATAATAATAATAATAATAATAATAATAATAATAAAATAAAAATTTTGAATAATTTTATATTAAGTAAATTAAAATGGTGGAAGTTTAAGGGAGCAGTTTTTCTTTTTCGGTCGAGATTAATTGAGAAACAGATGTGTAAAGATTTGTATAATTTTTCAACTACCTTTTGAAAATTAAGGGGTGATTTATCTTAAATATTAATTTTTTTATTTTACCTAGCCAGACCACTGAGGAAAAGAAATTGTTAATGTTTTTGTTAGTCTATGAAAAATACAGAAGTACATACATTTCAGTACACTAATTGATCATAAAGTAGATTTTCAGAACTATCTTTTTTTTATAATGCACACTTATTTTTTTCCTGTTGCCAATATAAATACATGGAATAATGATCAGCTAGGCACTATGATCAACACATACCTGTAAATGTGTACATCCCGGGTCTGTCCAATGCGGTGACACCTGTCCTGCGCCTGAGCATCCATTGTGGGGTTCCAGTCGCTGTCATAGAAAATGACAGTATCAGCTCCAGTCAGATTCACTCCCACTCCTCCACTACGAGTTGACAAGATGAAACAGAAAATGCGACGATCTGCGTTGAATCTCTCCATAAGGGCCTGGGTCAGACACACAAAAGAAGAAAACACTGTCAACATTTTATCAAAGGAAATTGGATAAAAGTGTGATGGTAGTACACACCTGTCTCTGCTCTACACGAGTGCTGCCATCCAAGCGAAGGTAAATGTGGCCGTGGTAATTCAGAAACTGCTCGAGAATGTCCAACATTCGTGTCATCTGGGTGAAAATCAGCACTCTATGGCCCCCTGTCTTCAGCTCCCTCAACAATGTGTGGAGAGTTTGCAGTTTACCTGTGGGGGATAGGTTTGGATATAATCACTTTGCAAAATATTTTTTAAAAAATCAGGGTGGACAATATTGATCAGAAATGTATATATACATTTTTTCCATTATCGCCATAACAATGTTGAGATAATATCTTAACAATCAGGAGTGTGTCTTGGTTGAGTTTCAAGTATTGCACAAAACATGAAGGGGACATAAAATTAACCACAAAAGTGCAGAAATGTCACCAACCCTAACCCTGTTTGGAAAATTACACTGAACATTTCTGTTTATTTTATTATTAATTTGCCCTTTTTGCTGTAATTTTTAAGTATAGATAATACCCTCAATATTCAAATTTTGCATAGCTCCAGAACAATATAATAATTGCAATATTATCCACTTTTCGATACATCCACCTCTATTTGAAAATGATAAAATGAAATACTATTTACCACAGTCGTATTGTATCAGTCTCAGATCTGGGAACTGCGTCCTCATGTTGGCTTGGATTCGGTGCAGGCTGCGGATGCGTGGAGTGACTTCAGTTGAGAGCATGGAGGCGAAGACTGTCTGTTTGTGAGTCTGAGATGGAGGAGGATGGCAGCAGTGCATCGAGATGGGAGGACACTCCACTGAAGGAATGACAAATGTGAACCTATAAAAAGGACAAATTAAAGAAATTGGATGTGGGCATTTCCTATATAATCCATGTTCAATTATTTAATGCAAAGTGTACCAAGGAATTCAATTATGGTGGCAAAGCTGAACCTTACTGAATACCTCTTACTAAGCATTGAGTAAGAATGTCAGTATTTCAGTATTTTATTATTGACATGTTTATAAGAACCAAAAAGTAAAATTTTATAGCTTGGTTTATGACTATGAAGGAAAAGTTGCATTGTATTTTATTTTGGATTTATGTGTTACACTGGGTACACCAACATGTTGCAACAGTAACACAAACTCTCAAAGTATAATGTTATTACAATGTTGTATTGGATGTTTTTAAAAGTCAAGTTGTAGGTGCAGTGTGTATCAAGTGTATTGTTTAAAGTACTGTACTGTTTAAAGTACTGTACTAGTATTGACTTTTAGAGAAAAAGATTAGGTAACTGACTGCTATAAGTACCTATCAATAATGTCCTTTAGCTGCTGGAGCCGATCCTCAATGCTGTTAATTCTTTCCCGTACAGCACGACTTTGATACCAGAAGTTATCTTTACTTTGAGCGTAGAGACAGCTGCAGTGGCCCGAGCGGCCCCAGTGAGGCTGAGAGCTGAGGGTGGCTGGAGAAACCTCAGGACCGGAGAGAAACGTCAAAAAGTCCAACACCTCTCGCCCATACACAGGTTTTGCACCACAGCGCCGCTCATTCACTTGCATGATTAGGTCTAGTTTGCTTTCACGCTGTAGCTTCAGGCTTTCTGCTAGAGATGGCTGTGAAGGAAAATTAAGTGAAATTAAATCAAGTTAAAATACATTAAAATTAGATGAAATAACAAAGGAAAGATATTGCATACCAAGAAGAAGGGGGAACGGGGGGGTGGGTGAGGCACTTTCCGAGGCTGCGGTAGGGCCTTTGTCGTAGCAGTAGGTTTTAATTTGGTTAGATTTGGAGCTTGATTGTTGCAGCTGCTTTTGTCAGCTGGTTGTGGTGCAAGAGGTTTGGGTGCAGGTGTGGGTGCTGACTGGGTTGAAGCTGATTCCAAATGAGAAGACAAAACAGTTATAAAATACAGCTATTAAATGTACCTTTTTGCATACATTTAAAAAAATAAAATAAACCAGAAAAATCAGAAGGTGCTTAATCTGGCAACATATTAAAGAAGTTTAAAATGTCAAATTATGCAATGCTATTGCAACAGCAAGTAACTAAAGCAAAAGCAATTTCACTGATCTGTGATGAAAAGCAGAGTTCTAGGTCTGGGTATCTGAATAAAGGTCTTTTACTAAGTCTTTCACATGCACTCGGTACTTTTTATTTTTTTGCAGTTTGTGTAGCTTTACATTTTTGAACACCTGTAGCAGCATGCAACTTCTTAATACATTATAATTTCTGTAAAATGTAATCATTCACATTATGCAAAGTGAATATCTTGAAGTGAACTAAAGTACAAAACTAGATGGACAGCATAACACATAAAGCAATACTAGTTTTGTCAAACATGCACATACACACGTATATCTTTCACTTTCTCTCACCTGGCTGCTGTGTGGTTGGTGCAGTGGTTTGGGGAGGTTGCACTACTTTCAGGATAGGACGTGGAGGTTGGGGTTGGGACTGACTGGGGATGGCACTAGGGATTCTGGGAGGAGGAGCAATTGTGTAGTGGGCGGTGGCAGGACCTGGGGTGCGGTGGGCGATCTGTATGGGGGCAGTGTGTCTGGTGATGGGAGTGCTTCTTACAGGAGTGCTACTGGGATACTGTACAGGGGGAGGCTGAGGGGCAACACGGGGGGAAGGGGCCACAGCCAAAGTTGGCACAGGCCCGCCATCCTTGCCTGCAGATTGACGTACAACAATCTTGACAACTCCTGAACCGCTTACGACTGAAGAGGGCACTGAAATACAAAACAATGAGCAATTAAATTGCTGTATTTTAATATGAAGATTTTGGGGTGTTGTTGAGAGCCTACCTTGTGAAGAGGCATTTGGAGACAAGCGATTCACAATGGGAGCAGAGGAAGGGGTATTAACGGGATGCGTGTTGGATGCGGTTTGGACAGTGACTTGTGCAGGCTGGCTTATAAGGTGGTGCTGCCCCCCACTGGTCACGGCAAGGTGCATCACATTACCTAAGAAGACAATTAATATTCACCTGTTAAGAAGGCTTGGTAATATTTTGATTAAACTTAAAAAAAGATTGGGTGAGTGTAATTGAATAATGGTATAGCAGTGTAAAAGTTTATATACAAATTTAAATATGTTAAACTGAATGTATAACAATGCATAGATCTGAACAGTTACTTTACGCTGCAAGACGAGAAGTAAAATAATTAGCTGTAAACATGGATAATATTTCAAAACAATTATCAGAAATACAGGAATATTTTTCAACTGACCCTGGACTGGCCTCGGAGTTGCAATCTGTGCTCCAGACAGAGTCAGCTTGTTGCCCTGAAGCTGAAAGGTGACCGGTTTGCTACCCTGGCATGATGACACAGGTCTCCCAGCCAGAGAGGCGAGTTGGGCTATGCTGACAACTTCACCAGCTAATGAAAGAGAAGCAAGGGAAGAATAAGATTGTGTTAATGATCAAGCAGTTTCCAGTAAAACAATAAAAATTCAGAATCGGAAAAGCTTCATTGCCAAATTCAATCAAATAAAATTCACAAACTAGGAATATGCTCTGGCGGTATGGTGCAACAGAGAACTAGGGTAACAATAGCAAAAAATAAAAAATAAAATGAGAAAATAAAAAGGTATACAAGAAATAAAAGTTGAATAAAATAAGCGATAAAATAAATCCTGCTTTATTAAGGCATGTATAAGCGTAGTTATTATTAAAAGTTGCCAAATGAAATGATAGATAAAGGCACTTACATGGCAGCCGTGCTTGCATGTCCGGACTGAGCAGCACTCTCTGGGGCATAACGCTGCTTGGACTGGAATGCGCTGGAATACCCTGTGTCCCGGGGGTCACTGGTGGTCTCACTGTCAGCACTGGTTTAGGGGTGCTGGACCTCACGGCTGTTTGGGGGTGAACAGTTGGGCGAGGTGCAGGGGTGGGTGCCACAGAACAGACAACTGTGGAAGCGAATATTATATATATTTATTTTTTTTTATCCAAATATTGACTTTGGTTCAAGGCTTATACTACATGTCACAATTTAAGACTGGTGCAATCCATGCTAGTGTTGTAACGATACACATTTCAAACTCAATTTTTTGATACCAAGTAGTAGGCTGGATACAGATTTCAATCAGTGACAATATAAAAAAAGCTCTCCTTTTTTAGAGAATAGTAGTACTACTAGACTCAGAGTTAGGGTTAGATTTGTCAAAAGTATTGAAAATCAGATACTAATCAATACTAATATTATGTATCCCACCACACACTTTACGCTTTAAATATAGGCATATAAAATGTTGTCATGTGAAACCCAGTAAAGCAAGAAATTATATAGAATGAGCTTGCCTTGTTGAACTGCTGGGACAGGTGCAAGAGTTTGGGTAGTAGTTACAGGGGGGGCTTCAGCAACAGGAGGTGGTTTGGAGAGCTGTGCAGCAGGAGGCACTGGGCTGGTGGGTTTATTCACAACTGACCTGCTGTCACTTTTAGAAGGAGGTTGGACCATCCTAATACAGACCAAAAACAATATACAACAATTATAATATACACCAGCTACTGGTTATTTACTACAAAGTTGAACTGCCATTATATTGTGCTCACCTGTCGACTTTCATTTTGATTGGTTTGGGTCTAGGAGGTAGTTCAGGAGAGTCCACAATCTCCTGAATCAGCTGGCGGCTGACTTTGTGCTTGGGGATAAAAATATCAGCCTGGTACCGAGATACACGAGCCTCCAGACCAATCAGGTCAAATATAGACAAATCACAGCGCTGAGAGAAAAGATAAGAAGAATTAACTAACTAATGATTTAAAATGTAATATATCTACAATTTTACTTCCAGTCCTACCTGGAAAGGTGACACTTCAAGGGCTTCATGAACTAGTGAGGCTGTATTAAAAACTATGGGCTTTGTAATAAAAGGTGACTGGATGGGACGAGGGTCAAACAAATTGGGGTGGTTGCACACTTTACGGAGCTGCATCAAAATGTTGATCACTGACATGAAGTGCCCACTGGCTAGAGTCTCCCGAGTCCTGTGAAGTAGAAGAATAAACATAATTAGAATATAATGAATATAATAATATTTCAAATCAATCCTGACATCCCCAATTGTAACTACTTAATAACTCTGTGTGTATTGGGTATTACTTATTGATGTCCATAAAATTGTATATTTTTAAAGACCCAAACATATCAACAAAAATGTATTTTTAAGGGTGTCGTCACACTTGTCCTGGTTTGGTCCTGACTACAGCCCAGTTCTGTCTATATCTAAACATTACTTGGTTCCTGCTCTAGCTCGAGATTGGTCCTGGGCTAGTCCTGGTTTAGTCCGAAATTTGATGTAGTTTGTGCAAGCGTAAACATACTAAATGTAGGTTTAGGATATAGCAATCAAGCATCTTTTGTAACTTACGATGCTTGCGACATGAAGTCATCATAGAGAAATCTCTGCCTCTTAGACAGCCGACAGCGCACCACATGCTCGTATTTCTTGGGCATCTGCTTCTCCACATCAACTTTAATCCTCCGGAGCAGAAAAGGTCGGAGCACTTTGTGGAGCCTCTTGATCAGGCCCTCATTGTACTCCTGACTGCCTTCGATCATCCCTGTGAGCGGGTTGGAGAACCACTCTTTGAACTCGCGGTGCGACTGGAAGACGTGAGGCATCAGAAAGTGCATGAGGGACCACAGCTCCATCAGGCTGTTCTGAAGAGGGGTCCCGGTCAGCAGCAGCCGCCTGTGGCTGGGGGGCAAAGATTGAAACAAGGGTATGATCAACTTACACATTTAGTTACTTTGAACTTTGACATTGTAGGTCTAGAATGTCACAAAGTTAATATTTAGTTTGGTATGTAGAAAGATAACATTAAGGTGTTTTTTGTCTTAGACTTATGGAGTATTCCGTAAAGAGGATGCAGGTGGCTGGAATATGACATTGCATCCGAGGGAGCATGCACTCTGGACAAAAGTCAGGTAGTATACTTACAGACAACCATTTCACTCTCAAACAAGACTTTCCATTGCCCTGAAGCAGTGTTGAAGCAGTGCTGTACAAGGTATCTGTGCCTTGTACAACACTAATCACTTCCTAAAATCAAATATTGTGGGAAAAAAGCAAATAATCTATGTCTAAACTTCACAAATTTACAAAAATATGTTATTCTGTATTGTTTCCTTTGGGATGTTTGCTTTCCCGGAATAATCCTATGTATGACATTAAACCTATCTATTATGCATTCTTACTGTGAGCTAGTGCCCCTCTCCACAGATCAGACCTGTAACTTGGCCTGGTGGCATCACTTGCTTACATCCATGAACACTTATAAAGCCATACTTTGGATTATTCCGGGCAAAAACATTTTCATGGAGACAAACTAATTTAGCCATCCCTTTTTGCAATGAACCCCCAGTATGACGCATAATGTTGAAAGACTATTTCTTTCTGTAGCACCTATGCTGGAAATGCATGATCCTTGGTAGCCTATACAAACCTGTTGAAATTGAGAAGGCTCTGCCAACGCTGGGACTTGAAATTCTTGATATTTTGTGCCTCGTCCAGGATCAGGTAGCGCCAGGACTTGCGTCTAAAAGCCTGGTGATCCTGCAGCACCAGTTTGTATGAAGTGATACACACATGGAATGCATTTGGCTTGGTCCAGCCCTAGGAAAGAGAAAATAAGTTGAAGTTTTAATGTTATACAAAATCCTATGCAAAATAGTCATCAAAATCAAAATAACTGTCCATAATTAAAAGCAACATTTACCTGTCTTTTAAGCTTTCTCTCTTTCTGGCTCCCAAAGTATGTGAGTATTTTGAACCCAGGACACCAGCGTTTCAGCTCCATTTCCCAGTTCAGCATGACACTGGTGGGTACGATGATAAGATGCGGGCCCCAGTTACCTTTATAGAAATATAAATTATTAGCATTTCACATCAAACAAGTGAAAACATGGTGTACCTGTCGGCCTCTTACCCTTTTCACAGGCAAGGTGAGCTAACAGCGCAATTGTTTGGATTGTCTTGCCCAAACCCATTTCATCAGCTAGAATCCCATTGAGTTTCTTTTCAAACATAGTCACCAACCAGTCCAAACCAATGTGCTGGTATTCTCTTAATGTGCCATGGAGGAGGAAGGGAATTGGCGTTTTCACCTTTAACAGTAAAAATACACAAATGAGTAGGGATGAGATGACCCATGTCTCTTGGGAACTGTCTCAATAATATCAAGATGAGATTCTGATTTTATAAGAAATTGTGTGGTTCAGTTCACAATTTTCCATTTATTTTATTTTGTATTTTTGCTGCCATTGTAGCTCTACTTTCTGGAACTACACCTTCTCAAAACTAAGCAACATCTTTTGTCCCAGCTAATGTAAACGACCAGGGGGAATAAGTCATTTTCAATGTGCAATCAAACTATTTTATCTTTGCAAATTAGTGTTTATCAAATTTAAGCTGAGATGTCCAAACAGTCTCTGCTTTGTCAATACTGACCTTAGTAGTAGCTAAAGTGTAGCCTTTGGGCTGTAGGCTCTCAGCAGTAGCAGCAATGTGGCTCATGTCTTTCTTTGGTCGAGAGCCAGAGGGCGTGGGGCTGTGGTCTCCTTCTTTTAATAAGATCTCCATGCCTTCATCACCAGAGTTATCCTCTTCTGCACTGTCTTCCTTTGCACTCTCCTCTTCCTCAGTGTCACCAGGTGACTCTAAAGACCAATAGATAAGACTTACTCTTAGTCAAACCAATGTAACACAGAACATGTACAGTAAATGCACTGTTTATGACCGTTATGCCAAAGAGGTGTACAATCCTTCCATACTTGAGAGAATGTGGTTTGTTGTTTGTAGCATTATCTCGAAATTGTGTACAAAAAGGAAAGAATAATGGTGGAACGGAAGCTTGAACTGAGAAATGGGATAGCTTTAGAACAAGATTTTATTTTATACTCCTCACTGTTTTGATTTGATGCTTTTATGTGTTTTGTTAAAAAATGTTATTATTAAATATTATAGAAAACTTCACTAATGACAAAAGACAATAAATTATGTCAAACCAGGACACATTCATAACTCTCCGGTTTGAACAAAGTGCATACTCTAACCTGAGGAGGATGTGTGGCTCTCCACATCACTCTCGTCTTCCTCGGTCTCCTCCTCCTCGTCCCCAGACACTTCAGTATCAGAGCTCGCTTTGGAGGCAGACGCAGATGGTTCTTCGAAGTCAGATGCATAAGCCCCTTTGTACTTCTCAAGCAGCTCTTCAAGGCTCATATCCCCTGGAGCAGAAAAGTACTCCTGTTAGATTTGCATTACAGGAATAGCTTCATATTTTTATATTAATACAATAACAGGTGCTTAAAAAGGTCAAAAGGGACTTGTTTTAGCAAATAATCTATTAGGTGAAACGACTGTATGGGTTCAAATTAGAACACAGCACAGTCATCCATTTTAAAAGAAACAATATTCCACCTTAAATTTATATTTAAAAAAAAAAAAAAGTATATATATATATACACACACACACACACACACACACACCCACACACAGTGGTGAATAGAAAGGCTCACCTTCTTTGGCCAAGTCATCCAACTCTGCAGAGTGATCCACATTTCCTTCGACCTTTTCCTGGGCCGCTATGGTATCCTCCTCATCCTCAGCTAACAAACAAGAGAAATAATAATTATAATTTAAGTACTTTACAACAGCAACAAATTGCTTTACAAAACAGAAATGTGTAAATGGTACATGATCTTTTCAAAAATACTGTGTGGGTAAAATAATGAAGGGCAAAGTTACCATCTTCTTCATTTGCTGTAAATTCCCTGTCTTCATCTTCCTCCTCGGCTGATGAAGATGACTGGTCAGAGCCCTCTGCCTCTGACCCTCCGTCCTGGGGATCAGCACAGTCAATGTGAAACAAAGTTGAAATATTAGGAATATCAAGAGTGAGCCATAAAATGTAAATGGGTGTTTCTTACGTGGTCAATGCAATCTGGTATGTTAATATATAAGTTATATTAACCTAGAACTGAGTGTTTGCTTATTTTCATGAATATGTTTGTCACTGATCCTTTTGTTATCAGTGTATTACAGTGTATCTTGCTCTATGCTGTACCTGGGGCAGGTTGAGTGTGCTGAGCAGTTGGTCCAGAGGAAGAGTGCCCTCCTCTTTCAGAAGCTCGATTTCTTTGCGGTGACTCTCTGCATCGTTGCCTTCCTGCTGCTCTTCAACCTCAATCGTCTCCTCATCATCCTCTTCCTCACATTGAGGTTCAAAGTCTCCATCTGTGAAGACACGGTGATACTTTTTATTTATTTGAACAAAAAGCAATGGATCCTATTTACCATTAACTTTGAATAAAAGGTTTGAATCAAATAGAAAACTTTTAAGCTTTTAATTGATCTCATTGGCTGGATTAATTAAGTACAGATACATAGATACAAATAAGTAAACTTCTGTTCTGCCTCAGAGATGGTAGACTTGTCAGACAGGTTAATCCAGTTGCAAACAAGATCAGGGACAAATGTTTTTCTGAATATAAAACAGACTTTAAAGACCATAAGCATTTTCGACTTTAACACAACTGAACAAAGCATAAACATACAAGACTACACACCAACGGACACGTCATTGTGACACATCTAGCTTCTGTCTTTTTAAAAAACATTTAACTAATTACCCAGGTATAGACAAGATATGAAAAGAATGCGATTGTATTGGAAAAGTGACCTTGACAAGGAAAAAAGCTGACTTCCTTCTGTGAAAACCTTTGAGGAGTAACTATGACAACATCTCTATTTAAACCAGTAATTCGATTTTGAAATGTCTGACTATATGGAGACTGCAGTAATACTAATTTAGTTTTATTTTAAAAGATTCTCACCATCTTCATCGACAAGAATAGGTTGAGATTTCTGAGGTGAGGCAACATCCATCTCTGTTGGTTTGGAGGTGGGTGCGAGAGACTGGCTGAGAAGATCTGAATATTTTTCTGTCTGTCCTACAATAAAGTCCAGCTGCAGATCCAAGGCCTTCTTCCTCTTTTCGTCAAGTCGAGATTGCTGCTTATACTGAACAACCTAGGAACAATAAAAGGTCCACATTACTAATCTGCCATTTTTTTTGCATATGGACCGTGAACCATCCAGAAGGTTAAAAGTATTCGCAATACTAAAGTTTCACTCAAACTTAATTTTGACCAAGAAAAAAAACATAATACCACTTTGATACAATCAACGTGGTATTGACAAACTCTTTTTATTCTTAACTGTAGAGATTATAAAATGCAATTGTAGTGCAATTCCCTCAGCAAACCTTGAGGCCACGGTGAGAGCCCGAGTGCGTTCTGGGTTGTAGCTTTGTGACGCACTGGGAGTTTATTGCGGACAAATACGCTGAGATCCGATATGAGTTTGTTGGTGATTTTAGCGAACACAGACACACAGAGCTATCAGCAGCGCAGCAGAGAGAATGGACATGGATTGACATAACAAGCTATGGTATTATAAGTAAATGGAGTTAACTTGCGGTCAACAAAAATTACGGCTACCCAGCCCTGACTTTTAACACTGTGCCCCAGGCGAGTGCCGCCTTTTCACAGATATGTGCGGGCGCACCTGACTGTGTGAGCCCCGACCTCTCAGCTCTCAACCAATCAAATGCGCACAGGCAGCAAACACACCGTGCACCCCTCTACCTGTGTCCTACAGCAATATTCGACAAACAAATAGTACAATTTAATGAAGATCACAGTTTTAGTAATAAGTCACCATAGTGAATAGGGTTGTCAAACAATTTTAATGAACTAACTGTACCTTCTCAACGCTGCTCCAAAATGCCCGCACTTCTTTCGCAATCGATGCAGCAACTTTCCTTATTTTCGACTGTTCATCCCTCTTTGCTTTTTCCTCTTTCTGCCTCAGCTCTTCATGGTGTCTCATAACCATCCGTACAACCTAATAAGAAAAGAATGTCCAAATAGTTAAATTGTAAAAAATACAATTTCAGTCAGTATTATATAAAACTTTGTGAAATACTGCATGGATTTTATTATCATTACCTTTCTAGCAACGCCTCTTTTCCAGCGCCTCTCTTGGGCGAAGTCAGCGGACAGCCACTGCATTTCCTCACACAGATACTCCCAGTGCACTTTGGGTCGCGGAGGCTCTGTCAGACGAGTGAGGCGCTTCATTGACCAGAAGCCCTCTCGCTTCAGTGCCTGCGTCCGATGCTCAATGTCCGCTTCCTATTTGAGACAATATGCATATGCACTCAATGTTCTGCCGTGCAATGAGACAAAAAACTGTTGCATAGCAGATACACATATTGCATACATCTTACTTATTTGGGTGGTAAAATAATCTTATGCTTTTGGGGTATTTATTGAGCTTCTATGGCACATGGTGATCACATTTTGCATAATATTCTCTTTAGATATTGGACACTTGTGTACAAACCAATGACTAAAAAAAGATGACATCACAAAATTCTAATGGTCTGTAGTGTTCAGCAGAGGCGGGCAAATGTCCCATTTGTTAATATGCAAACTTGATAAAGTGGTTGGATAAAGGACATTGTCACGAATACAAATGATCAGTTTCAATGTGTATTTTCCAGTTGCATTTTTTCTAAAAGCAGCACATACAAACAAAACGTACATGTTTAGCTAACTCTGCCATATCTGAGTGTCGTTCACCACGGGATCTGTGGGGTGTGCTTTGATCCTGTGGTGAAACAAACTTTCCATGAGACCCCCGCAGAGGAGAGGATCTGTCCAGCCTTGGCGTGGACCAATCACTGCTAGACGATGGGCCGGGGGAGGGGGATCCTGGAGAAGAATTCATTGACACTCTGTCGGAAATCCACTGGCGCACCTGAATCCCAACAAAAATGGATTAAAACAATATAATTATAAAATGATACAGCAGAAACAAAGCCATTGGCATACTTAAGCACATTAGTAAAGAGCACATTGGAACATGCTACCAAGTTGTTTAAGTGATCAAAACATTGTCTATTTTGTGCTGTGATGTAAATAAAAGCCATATATCAAACAATAACCAGTAGTGAAAGTGATTGTGTGAAAAAGTCATGCACATAAACATCCTGTCACAGAGCCTGATCTGGCAACTGCCACTTACCTTCAGGAACAGTGCCTTTCTGTCTGTCCTGCTCTGTCCATGCTGGAAAACACACATGGCTTAGCATGTGTCCATAACTTAAAACCGGATAAATTAAAAGATATAATGAACTGCATGCATAAAATAATGTAGGGCTGCAACTAACAGTCACTTTATGAAATTATTAATCAGTTGATTTAAAAAAAAAAAAATTGATTAGTTCTACAGATCTTGAAAGGTTTCCATGTCATTTTGATGTAATTCCTGCTCTGGTGGAATCATAATACCTCTTGTTTGAGCACGTGGCATGTTCTAATTTCTGTGTAGTCCAGATAACAATATTTTTGTTTACTTAAATAGTATACAATTTGTTCAATAAAACTGATTGTAGTTTGTGACTAATTGATGTGTTAGTTTCAGCCCTGAAAAAATGTAAACAAAAGAGAACTGCATTATAAGAAGCTAGCAAACAATATAATGTGTTGATTGTCACAGATTACTATATAAGGACGTACTATACAGTTAAATACCTTGTGTGGAGAGGCTGGTGAGGCCACATCACCCTCAGGTCTGTCAGCCTCTGGCTCTTCATTGCTGCCTTCTTCTTCACTGCTGCCCTCATCCTCAGAGCCATCTCCAGCATCATCATCCTGCTCCATCTCCTCATCCCCATCTACCCCCTCCTCCACCCCCTCTTCCTCTCCCTCCTCCTCTCCCTCCCCAGCTGAAGGGTCGGCCTGACTGATAATAGTATTGTTAAAGCTAGTTTCAGTCACAGCTGTACTGTCCAGTTGAGATGGTTCAAAAACTACCACAGGGGCATCTGTAGAGTTTTGTGAACCAGAATTGTTTCCATTTAAGTTTTCTGTTAGAGCGTCACCTTTGGAGGAACCAGATGCAGTGTGAAGAGACGGGACAGGAGCTTTGACAGAGCAGTTTGTCTGCTCATTGTGGCCACAGGGAGCTACAGAGGAGACTGTGTGAGCAAGGCACTCTTCAGACACGGTGCCCGCGCTGAGTACGTTCTGACCCGTGGACACGATGGAGGCAGGGGCTTTGAGCACTGGACTCGTCCCGGGTTTGAGAATGAGTAGCTTTGGGTTTATTTGACCCAGAAAGGGAGAAGGGCAAGTTGTCTCTGTCGCTGTGGTCACAACAACAGTGTGTATTGTTTGCAAAGCTGTTGTAGCAGTTTCTTTGGCCTCTTCATGTGAAGAAACACAGGGTTCAAGCTTTGCAGCACTTACAACAGCAACTCCTGGGGACTGGTTTAAAGCTTGCCCATCCACATGAACTGAAGCACTGACCACTTGTAATGGGGATGTTAGAGAAGATGCTGTTACATCTGTTTCCTGTTTCTGAAGAGCCTCTGATTCGTCTGGAGCTGTTTCCACCTGTGTGCAAGAGCCCAGTGCCTCTGTGCTAGTGCTCGCCTGTTCAACAGCAAAAGAATCAGATGTAACAGCTGCTACTTCAACCAAACACACTTCATTTGAGTTTGCTCCTGACTGGCGAGCATCCAATATCAAGTGTTGTTGGACAGCAGCAACGCCAGTATTTTGTATGGACATAGTATGACAGTCATTGCTAGAACATGTCACGATTTGATTTCCATCGTGCGATGAAAGCACAGCCTGTTGAGATATAATAACACCATCACTTTCATCAATAGTGTGAAAAGTTGTATCCATTTGTGACTCCAGGTCTTCTTTGACAGAAAAGTCATCAGAGTTGTCCAGTAATGCATTAAACAAGTTTACTTCATAACCTGGCGAATGAGGGATCTGAATGCCACTGCTGCCGCACACGGTCTCCTCTGCTACCTCTTCCACCAGGTCACAAAACTGATACACCTCCACAGACTGAGAGTCCAGGTGAACAGTCTCCCCAGCGGACAGCTCGGAGCCCAGGTCATTGATAATAGCAGCTTGGCAAACGGTGCCATCTTCCCGTTGGAGCAAGTAACTCTGATTGAGATGTACACCAGACCAGTCCCCGTCCTCTCGGACAACCACGATTTCATGAGCGTCTGATGAGTGCACAATCTGCGCTATTAGTGGCATTTCAGTGGAGTTGACTTGTTCTGTAGGTGTTCCCTGCTCTGTCTGTAATGACACTACAAGGTCTGTCCCAACTAAAAGGGGAGCAGAGGAAGGTTTAGTAAAAGTGTCCTGAATACAGATACCTTCTGACTGGACTGTAGCAGCAGTGTCCAGAATATGGCAGGGACTCATGCCCTCCTGCCCATGGTCCCCATCCTGCGCTTGGTGGAAGTTTGGAACATTGAGAGCTTCAAGTTCCGATATCGGCTCAGAGTGAGAGCTCTCAGTTTGTGGTATGTCAACTTGTTCGCCCTCATTGCTGTGAAACAAGGACCCGGTGAGAGTTTGTGATTGAGAGTTCTGTTCAGTAACGGTTTTGGTGAGCAGCTCCTCTTCGATAGCCCTATTGTCTGCTGTGTCTTGGATTTCAACACTGGCTTGTGTGGCAGTAGTTGAAGTTTGGAAAGAAATTGGTGGCTGTGACATAATATTTTCACCTGTGTACTCTTTAACAGCCGTTTCTGGTTTAAGTACCAAAGTGAATGACATTTTCTCTTGTGTCCCTTGAATATCCACAATTCCAGCCTCTTTTGCTGGTGGACTCTGGTTAGTCTGACTATTTGAGGGGCTTTTCTCTTCAATAGTTTGGGACCCGTATTGCAGTACTGTGTTGCTAAGCTGTATGTCTGAGGAGGGAGGAGGACAACAGGATGGGTGCCTTTGCATTTCAGAAGGATTGCAGTCCTCTGTAGAGGATGTTGAAAAGACCCCTGCAATGTTGGCAAATCTTTCCTCAATAAGTTCTGATTCTGAGGGCCTCTGAGGGTCTCCCTCGGCTGATAAGTCCTCATGCAAGGCGGTTGAAGCAGACTTCTCTGTGTTGACAAATGTAGGACTTTCACCATCCAGCAATGGCACTCCGGACGCTTTAGTGGAAGGAGGCACTGGGCGGGGGGCAGCTGTGACCGGCTGCGGGGCATGCTGAAGTGACTCCCCAGCCACATTGTGTGCAGCATGGGGGTCAGCACCCAGCACTTCCACAGCCGGAGAGGCACGCTGCCGCACCGCCTCCTCCCCAGAGCTCTGCTCTTCTGGTCCGCTTTGGCTGCACACTGCTCCTAGAGGACAAACCGTTATTACTAACACAATTCAAATAAAAAATAAGTAAGCACCAACTCTGACAGTCAGCTAAAATACTGCAAGTGTTGTACCTGTCTGATGTTGTAGACACAGGTCTTCTGTGCTTTCTACTTCCAGGATGCTGAAGTTAGGATCCCCACCACATCATCTGTGTAGTATAAATATGGAAAATTAAATGTAAAACTTCAAAAAAATACATTAATTTTTTTTTATTGTTTCTTGCTTTCTTAATTGTATTGGGGAAGTAGTATTACCGCTTCCTACTCTTGCTTCCCATTAAACTTGTAGAGTGGATCCACATCAGTGTAGCCTATGTGATGATAGGTAGGCTATAGAGTCACATGGAGTAAGCATCCTCATATGTAATGCAATGGTAATTCTTACAAGCCTGTATAAACAGGTGGTGTATTGTGCATTGAGAATTGCAAGTGATAGCGGCCAGGGCAGTAGAAAAAGCAGTGATGGCTGTAGATGTGGGTACAGGGTAGCATTTGCTGCAGTGAACCATGGATGTGTTAGCTGTTACGGAGAGCATTCAACTCAAGACGTTGGGAATTCTGCAGCACGCGCTCCCGAGCTTCGCCGGCAGACAGGCGCGTGGGCCCTGGCCATTCATTTATACCAAAACAAATGTAGCGTTAACGTATGTTCGTTAAGACACGGAGAGTTACTATGGTTACCGATAAAGATTCCCCCAGACTAGAGGTTTTTCGAACGCAAGATACGAGAACTGATGCACCGGTGGCTGGCTCACATGATACATCTCGAAAGGGTCTGACCAGTTCGCCGATAGTGGCATTAAACTTCACAACATTTTATATATTTGAGGCATGAGATGATATATCTACAGCAAATAATTAACACAGGCGCTTTTTCGGGAGCAGTTAGCTGCTAGCATTAGCATTTACAATAACACTGCTAGGGTGGCACTGAAGAAAAGCCTGCTAACTAGCAGGCTACAAGAGTTAGAAATGATAGGGTACATTTATTGGATGAGCTGGCACTGTGACGCTTACACAATTATATAATAGTGTTATCAAAACAGGCTCCTTAGTGTCCACAGATTTTATTGGAAGGTCTTTTAAAAGTAAGCCAAACCATGTGAAAAGTCACATTAATGCCGCTTCTACATACACTACGGGGGGGGACTCAATGTGACGTCACTGCGTGGGGTCAAATCACCCAAAAAAACAGAAAATTAAATGCGATATTCTCTATGTTTCTAGCACAAAAAAGATAGTTTTTTTTAATTAAAAAAATTACAAACATGCTTTTTAGTTGTCAGTACATTTTGCAACGATTGAAGGGGGGGGGGTTTGGTAGGGCGCGCACAGCAACAAGGCAGGTACTTCAGCATGGACAAACTGAAAGTTACTGAGTAAATAGTTGCTTGTTTGTGGCATTACATACTAACAGATTTTGTTACATGTTCCTGATCATTTGATCAATTTCCGCTCCATCAAAAGTAAGTTTTTTTTAATACAAAAGAGTGCAAGAAATTTATATTTTTAGCTGGAACATGCTGCTGTATTGAGTCGCTTCGTAAGTCGTATACACCCCTTTAGGGGCCCCATTACTTCCTCCTTGCCCCCCTCCCTTTTACAGCCGCCATCTTAAGTTCCCACCTACCTGAAATTTCCGACCAATTTTCTTTTACTAAATTCTTGTTGAAGGAGTCGTCATCCGCACAAAATCACACTCAATCCGTGATGTTGGCGATCCAAACTATCTCCCGGTACCCAACGAGGTACCAGTAGGTCTGTGGGAAGAAGTTAAAATACGGACCGGGAGAGACTGGGTTTCGGCGCAGAATGTAGCGGTCGCGGGGAGGAGACTTTACGCAGCGAAATGGTGGAGGGACGCCGCTGCTGACAAAGTACAGAGCAGGGAAATCTCGCGAGATGATCTAAGAGCGCGCCACTTAAATTTTTCTTTTTGTGAGTCTTGTCCTATCATTTACAGTTTTTGCGTGGTTAAGTCATAGGTTAGATCACAACCAATCTAATATTCGCATACCCGTTTATAAGATTTTGTGAAAACTCCGTTTATATTTATACTCGGTCAGCTCATTCCAAAAAAATCGTTAATTTAAGAGCCCAGTTACCCGTGTAAGTTGCAAATGTTTAGATAAACTTTTAAAGTCACAAAGTTCTATTTGTCTAAGAAAAAAAGACCAAGACACCAACGTAAACAACAATTCATTTAATAATTAATCTTTGCCGTCTCTTGGGAAGGGTTTTGAAAGGTATAAAATGGTCATATTAAAATAATTGACCCAGACTTTTCCCTCTCAGTTGACCCATGGTCTACTTGCCCTTGACACAAGTCTTTATATTTTTTCTTAGCATTTGTCCCACTTTCCATGTATATAACTTATTTTATCAACAACAGGACAATTAAATGTTCAGCGCTCCCATAGTCCCACTCCCAAATGTATACATATAAACCACACAGGCAAACCTGCCTCTCTACATATTTAGGTCAGATGAAATCCATAGAGACCAGAGATACAATTGATAGGCCATGATAGGTTCACAAGCATTTTAGCATTTTATGTGAAGCAGCCTAATGATTTGTTTTTGAGTGACCTAAAACATTATCTCGGGAGAGGGGTTGTGGTTGATACCTGAAACAATGACAATAACATAACAGTGAATATATTTATTATTATAGAAGATAATTAATGTTAAGATTAATATTACAAATGCATTTTTCTACACTACTATATTCTGGTCCTGCTCATGTAGTCAGGGGAGAATGGGAAACAGTAACAGGAAGCTCTAAAACTGTGTTTACTCACAGTGCAGCACAGTTCATAAATTTGAAAACAAAAAAGCAAATGAGATGTAGTAATGAAACTGAGAATCTGGGTTAGATTTTTGGGAAGCAAAAAGCTGAGGTAAAATGCCAACTTAATGATATGGTCCTAACTGTAATGCGTCTTTACGATGACCAAAGACAAACTAAATTAGGACACATTACCTTTCCTCTGTTCTTCAGCCCTCTTTGAGACAAGCATCTGGTCAGATTTGTCAAAGAGGACTTTCAGTAACCTTAACTAAACAGACTAAGAACCCTTACATGTTTTCAGTTGTACATTTGATGCAAGTTATTTTTCATAAACCTGAAAAAGCCTGCTCAAGAGCACAGTCACATATTCATTCAACCACCACAAAAACCTGTCCTCTGCCTCTTCAAACAGAGTTCATTGACTACTGTATTAAACAGCCAACATAAAAAGAAAAATACACCAAGGATGCACGAAACCATGTACCTTTAGATTGCACTGATAACTAGTGGGTATATTTCAAAGCCACAATGATGAGTCTTGCATTTACCACCAACATAATTTCCAGGCAATCACTGATGCGTCTTTGTGGTTTACTCTGCGAGAGGAAGGGGTTGTTTGAGAGCAGCACAGTGATCCTGACATTTCCCTTAATATCCTCCAGCATTGTCCCAGTACTATCTGGACTCTCCATCTTTATGAGCACTGAACAGGGCCAGCTCACCTGGCGCTCCAAGTCTGCGAGGGGGAGTGGCCGACCGACTGGTCACGGACGGAATGAGGGGTGGCGGGGCCCCCATTGACAGGGCTCCTACCAGCCCAGCAGGGGTCTTTGCCAGGATGCCATTGGCCATATGTGGGTTTAGGGGCCCGAGTCGTGAGTAAAGGCCTGCATGGTGGGCTGCAGAGGCTCCTGGAGGAAGGGGATGGGACAGTAGGCCCGGGTGGAGCTGTTCCAAGTGGGCAGCAGTAGCAGCATGAGAGGGACTGGAGAGGTGAGACCCAGGGAGGTGAGGATGCATGCCAAAGTAACGTGCCCTTTCAAAGTCTTCTCTCAGAATCTGGGCACGCTGCTCCTCATCAATCAGCCCACCTCCAGGAGGTCCGAGCTGATGGTGGCGGTCAAAAGGGTGGGCCATAAGGCTGAATTCCTGGCGAACAGCAGAGCTGGAGGGAGTAGAGGTAGACGTCGGTGGATGGTGAGGTGCAGCTGCAGCAGCTGCTACTGCAGCGGCCCTCTCTGCCTCCAGGAGGCGCTGGTGCTGGAGCAGACGAGACAGGTGTGGATCTGAGCGCAGTGCGAGGTGATGGTCCGACCGAAATGCCAAGGCTTCTCTGCGTTGCTGCTGATGCTGCACTGCCAGCTCCCTCCAGGGATCCCATGTGAAGCTGTGTGGCCCCTGAGAAGGTCCATGTGTTGGGCCAGGATGGAAACGGTCAGCTCCTGGACCAACCACCAGCCCACCAGGACCTGCACCACCTAGGTAAGCATCGATGGCTCGAGTGCGGTCCAGCAGAGAGAGGTGTGGGTTTGGTGTTGGTGGGGGAAGGGGAACACCTGGAGTGGGTGTTAAAGATGATGAGGAAGGAGTCCCAGACCGAGGATGGAGTGGATGGCTGTTTGGGCGGTCGAAGGTATGATTTGGTGCTGGAGGAGGCGGCAGTGTGATGGGGATGTGCTCTGGTTCCTCTTTTCTTTCCTCTTTCACTTTGACTGGTGGAACAAGCAGGGAAGATTTGGAGACAGGTGTTGTCCGATCAGATTTCTTGGCCTGAGTCAAAGCGGTGACAGAGGCAGAAGCTACAGAGGAAGCAGGAGGGTTGCTGTCCCTTTGGGAGTGTGTGGATTCATTGTGGTGGCTATGTGCTGATGAACCAAGAGAGCGTGGGTAAAGGTCCAGGGGAGAAGGTGCAGAGGGGTTGGAAGGTGGAGGTGTGGTAAGCACAGATGAGGAGGAAGACCGTGGCCTTTCTCTATCTCCTAATGAAGTGGAAGAACCAACAGGAGGCCCCCTTGAGGACATTGTTGGCAACGGTCTCTTATCAGCCTCCCTCTCACGGTCTCTGTCCCGATTTAAACTGCGGGTCAGGTCTTCAATGGGTCCACTGCTTGGCCCCAGGGCACTGCTGTGGCCATTTATGTGGGAAACCGGGGTGCTACTGCGGGGTTTGAAGGCAGGGCCGACTGGAGACATTCTCACAGGAGGTCGGCCATACAGCATATTGTCTCTACAAAATCCAACATAAAACAAATTTAGTCTGTGCTCTGCCAGAGGAACAAGCTCCCACAGATTTATCAGTCTTACCTGTCTTTTTCATCTTTTATATGAGGGACTTCTCTTCTTTCTGCATCTTTCCCTCGATCTCGCTCATCCCTTTTATCAGGGCCTTTAGCCCAGCTGGGCCCAGGGAACCCAGGAGGACCACCATGTAGACGACTCCAAGGGTCATGATGATTAGAGGATAAGCCCCCCACCACACTTGCTGGAGAGTCTTTAGGACCAAATACAGAACCACCTGAAGAACACGTCACAGGTTTTTACATGGGTAAGAAGAACTAATTATCTTGTAATGTGCTTTACCCAGCACAGAAGAGCCCAGACAAATTTTAAAAATTAATGCAGAGAAACAGCTACATATATATTCAATAAATTTGTTCAGTCCCCTGAATGTCTATACATATATATTTTATGATGTTAATATTTTATACGACTATTATATAACTTGTAGTTTTAAATACAGTACAAGAACACATATGACACTGACCCAGAGATGGGCTGCCCAGTCCCCCAAAGGCACCAGAGCCCAAGGCTCCCAGCGGGGTAAAGGGTGGTGAGCGACCGTAAGGATCTAAAACATACAGGAATTCATATCAAAAATACTGTTCAGCCATTCAGGCAAAAAAATGTGTGTAAACTGTGCGTAACTGCTTTCAAGGACAATCACCTATATTCTTTATGCATGGATTTTAATGTATGTGTGTGTATATATATAAAAAACAGTTATGGGGTGGGTCCACCATATTTTAACATATATAATTTTCATAAACATACCTAAGTGTGACGGTGTCAGGAATGAAGAATGGGGTGCAGTTGGAGTGATAAAAGGCGCAGTGGAAGGATTGACACCACCTAAAAAGAAATATTTTACATTTATAGTTAAACACACAAGCACTTTTCACAATATTGTTCACAGTTGCAATTAAACTGCATTATGCACCTGTACCAGAAAACAAAGTGGGAGGCCTTGTCAGGTCATGAGTAGGGGGCAGTGATCCCCCCATTGGTCCAAGTGGACCAAGTCCACCAGCCCCTGGAATACGGGCCAGCAGGTCACTCCGGAAGTCCAATTTGTGAGGATCAGCTTGCATTAACTACAAAACATAAAATCTCACTTAGCTATGTACTTAACACTCGCACTACAACATCAATACATACCTTTACTTTCTTCTGATGGCTTAAAATCATCCAGGCCACATAGACATGCATAGCACACCATTTCCCTGGTTTCTAAAAATCATAGACAGAAACCCCTTTAGTTTTGCATTTATAAATGCTTGGAAGATTGCAAGGATCTGTCTGACTGTTAAATAAAATGTGCTCTGGTCTACATATGACTAGGGCTTCCTGAATATAAGATAACATGACCACAGAAAATTTAGGTATTAAATTAATTAGTCTCTAGCTGGCAGATCTGCAAGATTACTCAAGGTCAAAGGTCAAACCTGCTGCAGTGAGACAGTATTAGTAAGATTAGTGCATGAAGGGAGTGAAGCTGTGAGTGAATTAAAAACTGGCTGAAATGTTTCAGAAGCTTAAGAAAACAGCAACAAAATCAGCGTATGCTTACATTACTGATTTTCAACGATGTCCCAAATGGATCAGTAAGCTACAACAGAAAAAAAAAATAAAACCACCTTATTAATCACCTCATTGTCTCATTGGTTTTCAATAATAGATTTGCACTCACTACCGTACTAGGCCCACATGGCAGCACATTTTAACCTGACCTATGTCTTCTTATTTGAGATCGTTGATTAAAACTACAATTTCAAGCTTACCCTGGGGTCTTTGGGCTGAAGGTGGTGAGGCACAACCCCAAGTCGAGCAGTTAGGTCAGGAGCAGTTCCCTGAGGGACAAGAGGCTATCAAAAAGAGCAAAGAAATGCATCAACAACAAAAAACACAATTTTCACGAAGCACAGCTACTGGAGAAACAAAAAATAAGAAAATATTCACAACATATTTCACAATAATATTTTGTTCTAAACAGAGAGACCACAGGCAAAAAATGCTGTGCATTTCATTTTCAGAACAGATACCTTTGGCTGAAATGCTCCTTGTAAGGAGCTAAAAGGCCCAGTTGGAGGAATCACAGGCTGAATACTCGGCACTGAGGGTGGGAATTGTGGGAAAAACTAGAAAATTGGGAAAAATAAATAGGTGAGAAAGAACTTGTCGGTCATAAATCTTAAACTCAAGAAACTGCTTTTAATTTGCCATACTCACAGGGTGTCGGTACAGCTCATTCATTTTGCCATACTTCTCAAACTAAAACACAATGGCATCAATCAATTGTTGTTGCATTGTACATGAGTAAAGCATGCAGAGTTTAAAGTGGAACTCACCAGTGGTGGTGCAGCAGCTGGTGGGTACTGGAAAGGTGTGAAGTGTTGATGTGTGTGTGTGTGTTGGTGCTGGTGGTTGTGCTGATGGAACTGGAAGGCCAGAGGCTGTATGCTGGGCTGATTCTGTGACGTCCTGCTTGAAGACCCTGGTGTGGAACTGGAGGCAGGGGTGGAGCGGCCTGCTGTAGCATTCTCTGACCCAGGTACACTACGCCGGCCTTCACGCTCTTTAAAAAATAGAAAAATAGTTTTTTACAACATATTTTTTGTAATTGGACTACAACAAACTGTTATTCTGATTCTAATATACAGTAATACAGTCTACATTGGATCTATCATAAGTTTTATTGGCATTAATATGTCTGAACAAAATTCACAAACTATTATTACTTTCATACTTTATTTTACATATCAAAAATGTACCTGCTGCAGATGTATGTGATGGTCCTTGTAGCAGAGGAGGTGGAGGTGGGAGACCAGGAGACGAGGTGAAAAGTGCTCCAGCACTGGCTCGTGAAGGTGGTCTGAGAGGCAACGAGGAGCTGGAGACTCTCATGTACGGCAGAGACACACTCGTGGATGGTGTGGGTGGACGCATGGAGGAAGAGGGGATGGATGATGAAGATGAGGTTGGTTTGACAGGAGTACTACTCCTAGAAAGACAGAATAGACTACAGTCATTTGAAAATGCGCTTTTGATAATTTTACAGTCATGCAAGTCATTAACCCACCTGTTAATGCCATACATAGGTTGTGATCGACCAGGTAACGTAAGGAACGGCTTGGGTTTTGAGAGTGGAGAGTTGGCATTGTGGCGGCTGCTGCCACCATTGACGGCATTAGGTCGAGGAACAGAGGAGTGGGAAGGCAGGCGAGCAGAAGAGGTAGAAGTAGTAACTGGTTCTGGGAAATTTTGTTCCTGGCTTTTCTCCTGACTTCGCTCCAGACCAGACACACGTGGGGTCACCATCAACCGTGAGACACTCCCACCGCGCACCTGCAGTTGGGGGGCATTTTTACCAATGGATGAGCCCATGCTAGCCACTGGTGGCTCAACAACTGAAAAAGAAACTCTGTCAGCATCCTGGTTTATACAGGCTGATAAACACTTCAAAAATGGAAAGTGCACATGTACCTTTCCTAGTACTAACGGTGAAGACTGGGTCAATTTCATTGTCAGAGGCCTAGGAGGCAATATAAAGTTAGATATTTTTGCAATCAAGAGTCAAAATGACAAAAATGGCAAAACATACCTTGCCACCAGAATCACTTTCAGTGTCACACTGTGGAAATAAGAATATACATTATATTCATGGATGCAAAGCTGTATACACAATGTTTTTGAATTGCCAACACATATAATTTTGCCAGTATACTCAATTTAAAAAATGAAATAGCTTACAATGTAGCCAGTTTCCAAAGTCATTCCCTAAAAAAAAAAAAAAAGATTTAAAATCAAGAGTAAGAGATCAATACAAACTTATTGTATGGTATTAGTATGTTATTCACCTGCTCATCCATCTTTCTTCTTTTGTTTCGATGAACACTATGAGGACCGCCTGCCTCTGGATCTGACAGTGGGCCTCCTCCATTTTGCTCTGGCCCTCGTTTCCCCTTGTTCCTCCTTCCCGGCATATCAGAGCGTTGATTGGGTTTCAGAGAACAGTCCATCTTAAAAATTGCAATTGAATAAGGAATCAGCTATTAGAGCATTTGTGTTCTTACTGGCATACCAACACTATGTTCCATATAGGGGATACTCTGGGTTCTCTTGTAATAATTATACTCAGAACTTTTGGGGGGCTCATCTGCATTTTGACAGAATCAGATCATGAATCATTTAGAGCTGTTCATAACCCATTAAAGGTAGCCTTTATAAAATAAGTGGATTTTGTTCTCCCTGAGAAATGTTACGTTTGATTATTTCAGTCTGTAGCCTTCAGAAAGTACCTTTGTAAGTATGTTGATTTGTTTTACAGTGTAAATACAGATACAGCTATAAGTTCAGTGCATTATGGGTCACATTAGTGTACTGTGCAAATTGTGCAATTTAAAATAGGGAAGATGAAACAATTTTGAGTTGAAACACGCTGAACCATTGTACCTCCAATGCCTCAAGGCTAACGAAGCTGGCAATCGCGAAACCATCGATGATGTCCTCCTCACAGGACACGGACTCCCGCTTCCTCCGGCGCGGCGGCCTGTGTCTGCCGAAACCCGGTCTGCCTTCTCTCCCTCCAGGGCCCCGGACTCCATTGGTGCCACAGGCCTCCTGATCAGACCCAGAGGACAGAGATGTGGCCCGCTGCTCATTTAAGTCCACTCTCCGCCGCCGCCGTTCTCTGTCCCGCTGAGACCGCGACCGTCGGCTCTGTCTAAACCCGGTGCTGCGGCTGGGACCCTCCATGACCAAGCTCCGAGCTGTGACCAAAGGCACTTTAACCTAGATCCGGTCCGGCGAAGATTAAACACAACACGGGCCTTTAACAAGAGCCCTGCAAAATGGCGTAAATGAAACCAGTGGCTTTTATTCTCCGTATGTCGAACACAGTCTGTTGGCATCCGTGCCTTTCTTTCGGCGGAATTTTAAAGTCATTTCAATAAGTCGGACTAGAAAGATAGATCCATAAAGAAATGCTGAAAATTCACGGCATGCACAAGTGTCAGAACACCACTGGCTGTTTGCTAGAGGGGGCTAACATTAGCTTGCAAAACAAATGAGTTATACGCATGTAAACAAAAAGACAAGACCACACTAATGTCAAAACAAAGCGAATCCTGATCTCTGTCACTTAAATTGTATATTATACCGTCAGAACTGAGTCCTTACTTTACCAGAATGTTATAATACCCTGATTATAACACTTACTGTCAAATTTATTTCCGTGAGCAAGATGTTAGCAGTTTAGCAAGGCCAATAAGCAGATACGCGATAGCAGCAACCCGGCGGTGGTGACAGGATTTGGTCATAGGCTACGAAGTCTTCATGAACATCTCAAGTAACTTAAGAGAAATACTTTGCACTTTACTGGGTTCCGATAGTATGCTTTGGCCCAGATTTTCAAGAAAATAGCTGATTTGGAGAACAAGCACGCAGCTAACTAAACACAAACAATATATTGCTAGCTATACGACTAAGAATAAAACAATATTCTTAAAACACATCTGGGTTCTTAGATAATTTCTGCAGTTTATCAAACCATATAACCTAAATTCAACATTCGGAAGGTAACACCTTCCATTCATATAATATTAAAGGCCGATGATAATGGTTAAATTACATCAAAAGAAAGACGTAACATTAGCACAGTGGCTTGCTAGCTTTAGCCGTTCCAGCTGTTAGCCACAAACCTGTCCGTTTAAACGGAAGTGCAGAAAATGTAAAGTCCCTCACAACAAGTTAACACCATCTGAGTAATCCGATTTTGCTTTTTGCGCCCAACTCTTCTTCCATTTTAGCCCCATTATAAGGAAATATAATCAAGGCCCGGTCGGTAGAGCCTCGGTGTGGATTTCCATTATCGGGGTGTGGGCCAAGCCCCCTTTGGGCTGGGCAGCTCCTTGTGCTGCCGAGACTGTAATCCAATGTTTAGGACAAGTTGAAGCAAACGCCGGTGTCCCAGGGCAACGGATTAACTCCACTCAATCCAGAACGTAAATGAACAAGTGGGGAAACGCAACCAGTCCGATGCTGGCTATTCACAAGTTTCCACTGAATAGTAAATTTCTCGTGAAAATAAGGAGACACAACCCTTGTCAGTGCAATGCATTGTGTGCACCACTCTTCCTCCCGTTCATGGCGAGGCTTCATCATGATACTCTTTGCGCTTTCTGCCACCATGTGGGAAAGTATGGTAAATACGCCTTTTGAGCAAAAGAAAAAAGTATATATATATATAGTCATTAGCCCAGCTTTGAGTTGTTCAGTTATAATACATAGGCTAATTAAAAACTCCAGGTAAAATGAAATAGTCATATGTAAAGTTTTAGCAGCCGGCAACCTGCACAATATCTGAGAAGATGCCACTTTATTTAGGCTTTAATTTGTTATATTGTCAAATAGCTTTTTTAAATGTATTTTTGCACCAACTTCAGTCAGTTCAAATGTCGAAATGAAATTTGGTATAAATTATCTTGATAATAATTGGTGCTGCTGACATCCTTGGGTAAACAAACCATAAACATTTTATTGAAAAAATGTCAATATTAATGTTTATGTTTATTTATTAAATATGGGACAGTGCACATTGATCAACATGTGTTAGTACAGCATGTAAAAGTTCCAGAGTTAGCCATGCAGGCTAATTTTCATCCGTAGTCTCATTGGCAGGTTGATGGCAAGACAAAAAAAGGACATAGGCACAGAAAACATTCAGTCCATCACACATGACAAAGCACATTAAAGATCAGTGAATAATACTGTAGACATATTAGTAAAATTAGAACATGCTAAAAGCACAGCACATACATTAACAACAATAGACATAATTCACAGTCACTCAACAAGACAGAGACATTTGCTGTGATGCAAAAACACATACAGATTAGTTATGTTCACATGTCTGATTGTCCAGAAGCCACCGCTTCACAGATCTACTAAAACTATGGATAGAAGTCATATTCCTTATTTCTGTGGGGACCAGATTCCAGGAATGAGCGGCGTGAACTGAAAAGGCCGACTGTCCAAATGAAGTTTTTCTAAATGGAATTTTACAGTCTCCTCTGCTTGATGCTCAAGTGTTTAAATTCAACTGTATGAACTCTTTTAATGGGGTGGAGCAAGACCATGAAGGGTTTTATAGACCAGAACAATGTCTGAATAAATAATTAAATTTTCCCAATTTAAAAAGTTATATTTCCCCAATATTTTACAGTGATGATAGGAGTTTGATTTTTGATCTAATGTTTTCAGACTGCTTGTAGAGCCTTTCTATAGGCAGCAGTGTGCTCTTGTTTGCCTGGCTCCAGCTCGTCAAACAGTAATTTATATGAGACAGAATAGTGGCATTCAGATAGAGTTTTGAGGCCTCTGTAGTTATTAAGCTCATTCCTGTGGACATTTTTACTAACACATTGCTACATTTAGTTTATGTTTGGCAAAAATGATTGCATCATACGTTATGTTACTTAGCTTCACATTGACACGTAAATGATCACTGTATCTCTGGATTCTAGATTCTGTTGTTCTGATTCAGTGTTAGATGCATTATTATTATTATTATTATTATTATTATTATTATTAATGTGTAAAGTATGTGGAGTTTCTGAGTGACTACGTTCTTCTATGGTACTAAAAGAAGAACTGTGCTTTCAGTAGCAAAATCATCTTCATGCATGACAATGTACCATCTCATGGAGGCTGCAAGGAATACCTCTGCATCACTGGCTGCTATGGACAAAAAAGAAGATAAACTCATGGTGTGGCGCCCATCTTCTCCTGACCTCAAACCCTATTGAGAACCATCCAAACAGCGGCACTGGGAGGCTATTCTAACATCCTGCAACGAAATTCAAGCAGAAACTCTCCACAAACTCACAAGTTCAATGGATGCAAAAATTGTGACGCTCATCTCAAATAAGGGGTCCTATATTAAAATGTTATTTGATAACTTGACCTGTTACGATGTTTTGTGTGAAATAGCTTTTGATTTCAGTAATACGCTCATGCTTCTAAATGAAAAATAAACAAATGACAATTTTCAGTTCTTTACAACAATAACATGGTTTGAAACTCTGTTGTGTATAATTTGAAACAGTGCATTTTAAATTTTTGTTTTTGAAAAATACTATCATTGCAAGGTTTGTTCAGTAACATTCAAATTGTACTTTAAACTTTTTGTACTTTTTGGTGACTGTCATTTATGCTGACAATTTCGCAAAATCAGAGAAGAATATAATTTGCATAATAATTTGGAACGTAGGGTACGTAGGGTGACTGTTTTTCAGACGTTGTTTCTAGTCTGTGCACCACTGCGACTATAAAGGTGAGCCTGAAAACAAAGGAGGTACCCATATATAATTCCAAAGTATTACAATAAACTGTATTTTATGTAGGCCATACCAGGCTAATGGTAACAAATTAGGCTATCCTAATAACACTAGTGTCATTCTTATCCAATTAATATACTATACTATACCCATGTGCAATACTGAGGTCACTTTACTGAGACTTATTCTGTTCATATGCTGCACTGTCACTCTTATTGTACATAATAGTCTATTTTTATATTAATAGTCTATTTATTAGAGTCTATTTTTAGTTTATTTTTAAGTCTATTTTTAAATTATTTTAAGCTATTATCTATTATCTTGTTTTATTGCATGTTAACATTTTCCTGTTGTTCTTAAACTTTGCAGTGCAATACTGGAATTTCCCCACTGTGGGACTAATAAAGGCATATCTTATCTCATATCTTATCTCATATCTTGTCTTATCTTATCTTAATAGATTTTGTTTGAAGTAATGACAGTACACTTTTATGCATCACATTGACTTCTTTGAACATCTTGAATACAATAAAGAGTGAAGCAGAATACCAGTCGCTACTGACACATTGAGTGACTCTATTCCTGAAAACAGTGGTCTTCCCGCAGGAATGGTCAGAAGGGTCTGACAGTGAGCTTGTAGCTCTTGAGAAAGGCCTCCACCCTCACCGCCAATCAACAACAAGGTAGGTTTAGACATAGTAAAATCTGAACATTTGGTTACATGAGACTCTTTAAATTCTGCCCCAACTGTCCCTACCACATCCCAGTCCTGTGCTTGCTTCAATTTCAGCAATTCACCAAGATTTTTATATCCATACACCTCCATCACCTCCATGACACCTGAGCTGGCTTTGCTCACAACTGGGGACAATGGACAGCTTTGAGAAATGCTGCTGACTACTTTGTCTACACCAAGAAAATAGGCTGACCGCAAAATGGCACCTAGGTTCATAGGGTCTTGTACATTTTCTAAAACCAGCCAAAGTGGCATGTTTTTGTCTTTTCTGGGGAGGAGCCAACTTTGATTTTGATTTTCCTCTGTGACATAAGTTAGGGGACTTGCTTGTAGACATACTCCTTGATGTACACATCCTGGAGCCATCTTATCAATGTCCTTTTTACTCACACGGTGAATTGGCACTCCATGACTGTGAGCCTCTTGACAAATCTTCAAAACAGGAGCTCTAAGAGAGTTGTCCCCTTCCTTAACAAAAAGTCCCCAAATCCTCCTTCTACCATGTGTGATTGCCAATAAGCAAGGAGATATCCCAAATACAAATTCAAAGTGGTCTAATTTTGAAAATAGGTTTGTTTTTTGCTTGACAGTCCGATCTCTCTTAGCAGTGTGTCCATCATCCAGAAACAGTTTTTCGAGTTCAGATGAGACACTTCTTTTGAGATGCCTGGGTGCCTCGCTGCTCCACGCCGTGGCTTTAGTTACCTTCTCTCTTGAAAATGCAGGTTTTGGCTTAGATTTGGTTGCCACTGTCCTTGGTCTTTTCATTGCAGAATTCTTCTCAGAAAAAAGAGCATTGTTGGTATGATAAGTATTTCCACTGCTAACAGCTGAGAATGACTGACGAACACATTTCCTCCATAACGAGACCCACATATTGTATTAGGATTCAACTGGTTAGTAAATGACGTATTACAGAACAGGCTCGCAGATAATCGTTGAGTCCAGCAACCAAAAAGGAGTTTTCTCTCAGAAGTTATTTAACCCAAACGGGCGTCATGGATGTGTCATATAAGCGAGGAAACGGCCAGCAAATACAGTCTACAAATTAAAACGTTCGAAGTTTGAAACTTTGACGTTGCCTTCTTCTCACGAGCATAAATTAATATCTAAGAAGAAAATATAATATATCTACTGACAAATGTCAAAGAAATAGTTATAGTAAATTAAATCTGGAGATAAGAGATACATGTTTTATCTTACTTCTATTATTTTGGTAATGAGTTTGGCGCGCCACAATATGTACGTAATTTCCCGGAAGTGAAACTGTCCCAACACGGAAGAAAAGGAAAGAAAACAAATAAACGTTTAAAATTCCTGTCAGAAGTCGGTAAAAACACCTTTGCCGACGAATATCTTCTGAAATACCCACTGCCCACGACACCTGTCATACACGGTAGGTTTCAGAAACAGTGACAGCTGTTATTTATGGGTTCGTCGTAATAGTTTGTCTGTTGAGTCGTACCTCTGGTTGAAACATGAGTGGAAAATACTATTTTGGGGCCTTCTGCTTAACTATATACCTTTTTAGAAGAAATCGTTGTTGATCGTAGCTGATTGTTTGACTATATACAATTAAACTCCTTTTTATATCTTAAACCTAACCGGCGTGGTTGTTGTAGATGAACCTTCACATAGTTCCACACCTACATAATAGATCATTACTCGTCACGGGTTTAATATATCTGGCCATTCAATTGCTTTATATTTAGACGACTTAAGACATTTAAAACTTTATATTGTGTAGATGTTCGTGATACTTAAAAGTAACAATGAAAAAACATGAAATTATAAATCATTTCATCATTTAATTTGAGCATTTGATTGTAGATGGAGTTTTTGTTTGGAAAGAGGAAGACCCCTGAGGAGATGTTGAGGCAAAACCAGAGGGCTCTCAACAAAGCAATGAGAGAGTTGGACAGAGAAAAAGCCAAACTGGAGCAACAGGAAAAGAAGATTATTGCTGACATAAAGAAAATGGCAAAACAAGGACAGATGGTGAGATAAAATTGTCAAAATTCTTATTTGTTTCTTATTGTTACTAAATGGTGATCAAATGTTAATATAAATTACCTTTTATAGGATGCAGTGAAAATAATGGCCAAAGATTTGGTTCGAACAAGACGTTACGTTAAGAAGTTTATTATGATGAGAGCCAACATTCAAGCAGTCAGTTTAAAGATTCAGACACTTAAGTCCAACAACAGCATGGCTCAGGCAATGAAAGGAGTCACCAAAGCTATGGCAACAATGAACCGACAGGTCTGTATTTTTTATATAGAATGTTAAAGTAGTTAATATATTGTACAACTTTAATATAAAATATTTTTCTTTTATATAATATAATGTTTGTTTATTCTATGAGTGCAGCTGAAACTTCCTCAAATCCAGAAGATAATGATGGAGTTTGAAAAACAAAGTGAAATTATGGATATGAAAGAGGAGATGATGAACGATGCCATTGATGACGCCATGGGAGATGAGGACGATGAAGAGGAGAGGTAACATAGTAATATAGAATGCTACATATTTGTGTTTTACAGGTATTTTTATATAGCTGACATTTCCTGATTTTTTTCAGTGATGCTATCGTATCACAAGTGTTGGATGAGCTGGGCCTTAATCTGACCGATGAGCTGTCAAGTAAGAGCATTTTCAACATAATATTATTCAAAAGTCATATTTGTTAGTAAGATATACACATGCTAGTTCAGGCATTTTTCACACATTCACAATTTATATTATATATATATATATATATATATATATATATATATATATATATATATATATATATATATATATATATATATATATATATATAAGAAAGAAAGGAGTCCATCTTATTGATTTGTCAATGTTTTTCTAGACCTGCCATCTACTGGTGGAAGCCTGTCAGTGGCTGGAAAGAAAGCAGAGCCCCAAGCTGCCCTGGCTGATGCAGATGCTGATTTGGAGGAACGGTTGAACAACCTAAGAAAAGATTAAAAACTTTAAAGAGCATTTTTGTGAAGGTGTTAATACAGATGCAGTGTAAACAATTGCGAGTTGTTTTTGAATAGATGGCTTGTTTATATACCTCAGCATTAGAGGTAAATGGCTTTCTTTTTGTTTTCTGTTGGTGTGATTGTTTATGAAAACAATCTAGCAAAGTCATATATATCATTGACAGCCAAAAAATGTTTGTGTTAATACTAACATTCATAGTCATTCACAATTATGTATATATATACACTACAAACCATGAGGATATTTAATTGGTTGGGCCTTAGAACTGAGAAACTTCAACTCATTTTTTGTACTCCCATTAATTCCATTATATCATTTGTAGCCGTTGTCAAAGCCATCACATGAAAAAGGGGGTCTATAAATATATATTCAAATGTTCGGCATAGCAACATTTGAATAAGAATGCAGCTAACTGGATTCTTATACACCAATGATTAGAAGATATGCCTAATAATTACAGGCTCATAGTGAACTCTGAAATCATACATGTTTTGATGTTTCTTAACCAAATGGCTATGGGTGGGGTCTTTTTTAAAACTGTTTTTGTTTTCTTTATTCAATAAACTTTTCCAACCAGATTGTGTTGTAATAAATGCTCAGTTTCTTATCTCAGTTTAAAGTAATGACTTTTCAAAACTGAACACACTTTAAAATCAAGTGATCAAATACACTTTAGACTAGATCTGTTTTATTCTGAAAATTGTAATTTGTAACTTTCAAATCTGTCCATTTGTCAACATACAATCATAGAACAATTGAATGTACTGAACACTTCAACATTAAATAATAAAAAAATAACAGCCATGTTTATGTACATTTGTCTGATACCTATTTACAAATAGATCAATGTTGTATTTCCAAAATCAGCTGACACATACAGTATGCTAGACAGTTGTACTGAAGCTGTAGGAACAATTGCATCGTGAAACAAGTGAGTAAAGCAGTGACGAACGTTAGAATAACCAATCACTTTGACGACAAAGATTAACCGGCAGCATGTTGCACTGCTATTACTACAGCTAGAGCAGCTTGTTTTTGACAAGGCTATTTTGAATGTCAGCTAACTGCATTCTTATACACCAATGCATACAAGATATGCCTAATAATTACAGGCTCATAAGCATATTGAACAATCTTTAACACAAAAATCCGAACCCAAGTTGTGCTGCTTTTACTTGGAACTTGTATGAATACAGCGATAGCGCTCACCTGTTTTCATGCTTTCAAGTAAAAAAAAAAAGGTTTTGGAAAAAAACACTCAAATCTTGAATTCACCATGCTACTGTTTTGAAACAGTTCATGCAACTCACATAAAATAACAAAATCAATCACTTGTTGTCACACTAAATTGCTTTGTCAAAAATATATTTTCTGTTTCAAGACACAACTTTGATATAGTTGTGGGTATTAGATTAAGAACTGCATTTAATGGCATCATGCTGAATGTGGTTCAAGCCCAGGTATAACATCTAACATCTATTGATGTTTTTTCTGCATGTTAATAGAAGCAATACACAGCACAATACGGTCAAATTTTGACTTTTTTACCTTTGAAGAGCGTAGTAACTGATTATATTATGTTACTGCCATACATGTACATTTTCAGTCAAAATAGTTAATGAGTTGATGTTTGAAGTCTCCAATTGTATTTTTAACCTGTATGAATGTTCTGTTTTAAAAGGACCTTAAAATCAATGTCAGTGAGTAGGCCGTAATAAAGTGTATTTGGATTCTACCACATGCAAACATTTTCAATCAGAATATGATACGTTTTCATAATAACAGCTGCTAATGGGAAGACTGCGGCATCAAGCCTTTAGTCCCACTGTTACATGTATGAGAGGCCAACTGGTGCAGAAATCACCTGTTATTATTTTCAGCAGACACTGATCTGTTGTGGTTGATGCAACTAAAAACAACACTTCCTTGTGAAACTGACAGCAGTTATACATGGCCACTGAGCAGTGACTTTGCTCTAGACAAGACTGATCAGTGCAATCTGACATTCAAGCTTCACTTCCTACAGGTCCGATGTGGAGTTTGCTTCTTCGGCACCTCTATACGGCATCTGCTCTTGTCATCCAGCCAAGGCAGCTCAAAGTTCCTGGAACAAAAGGCAGTATCTCTTAATGCACACACTTGATTGATGTAGTTGGAACTTGCATATGAATATAACCTGAACCCTACTTACTGTTGAGAGAGTTTGGGCAATGGTCTGCCAAATGCAACGACAGGTAGGAAGGGAGTAATCACTATAGCTTCAACTGAAAGGAAACAAAACTCCAGTATATATTCTAATAATAGCTGCTTGTTTTAAGTTATAAAATTTGTATTCATTGGAGTATACCATCTTCAGTTTCAGGGTAGAATGAGGAAAGCTCTGGCTCAGATTCCTGCACTTTCTTCTTATTCATACGCTGCTGCAAACGCTGAAACATGCGTTGCTCTCTGATGCGCTGTATATCCCATCTTAAGAGAGGGAAAACATGAGATTAAACACATTTGAATCTTCCCTCACCTTTCAAGTAATACAATAGTTACCTCTTCCTTCTCTTCTCATCTAATTCCAACTTTGAATGTCGCTTCAAAAATATGTTGTCATCCAGGGCCTTCATGTGGTTGAAATGGCAAATATTAATTATAGTGAGAGTAGAGGCCATTTACAAACAAATATTCTTACCTCAGGAGGGATAAAAGACGGGTCCTCCTCCAGGGGCTCAATGTGATTTTCCCTCCAGGACGGAACTAAAAAGTTACAAATTAAAAAAAACTTAACTTGTGACCAAGGTGTTTGAGACTAGACGGTGACAGTGATTGTAACATTATAGATTTGGCTTACAAATAATCAGCATATCATGTACTACATGAGGAGTCGACTCACTGGCCACCTCTTCCTCCTTTTTAGGGGAAGTTTCTCGCAGAGGGGACAAGGGAGGTTGGTTCCAACAACAGAGGTACATCTCTGTTGTTGACATGAAGGGTAGATCCTCCATCTGACAGCTGAGCTCGGGGTCCTCTTTACACTGGAGCATGTCCTTCTCTGAGCCACACCTGAGCATCTTCTCTGGGGTTTCTTTACTACGCAGCTCTCGCTGTAGAGGCGACCCAGGCTCAATCTCTGACTTAGGACTGAGCTTTGCACCTTTTGACCTTGATTTCTGGACCTTTATCTCTCCAAAGCATGATTTTCTATAAATAAAAGCAAAACATTTTTTTTATTTAAATGGAACTGGCACCTATATTGGCAGCACTGTTATAGTTTAAGAACCTTTTTTGGCCTTTGCTACTACGAAAATTTTGTGGAGTGGGTGGATTTGGCTGAGAACTCTCTTCTACTTCTAGATCCCAAATGTCTTCTTTATCCGGGGTCCAAGGCTCCAGAGGCTGGAAAAGACGTTTGTCGCGTGGCACATCTTTCCTTGTGAGCTGCAAGCGACGCTCCATGCGCTCAATACGGGCCAGCAACTGGTAAAAGAATTGAACCATTGTTAAATGCATTGTAATCAATTTGGTGACATGTTGTTGGATATTTTCAGAGACAAATATGTACTGTTACATACTGTTTCTTTGTCTGCTTTGAGCTCATCTATCTCCTTGTCCTTGGACTGTAGTTGTTGCTGCTGTTGTTCAATGAGGTCCAGTTGAAGAAGCAGGATCTGACGGAGACAATTGGCCTGTGTGTGAGGATTGGCCGGCGTCTTCCTGATGTTCCTCCATTTTCCCTCAGATGAGACTTCTATAGAGGCAGAACCAAGAACTCCTTGTACAACCCCCTTGGCGCTGTCATCTGCCCCTGCATCTTTAGGGTTATTGTTTAAAACCATCTGAGGGTTATCCATATTGTCAGAGAGGGGTTTACCTTTCACTGGGGTTCCCTCACCCCCCATTTGTCTGACAGGGGACAATACCCCTACAGTTGTGTTGTTTCCTTGAACTGCTTCTGCTATTGTTGCAGCAATAGCAACTTTACTAGTCATATAATTCTGGTCTACGTCCTTGTTCGGGATCGCGCCGTCCTGTGCGTCATGGACATTTATAACAAAGTCACAGCACTCCCTCTTCAGGCTCACGGGACTGACGGTAGCGGTCCCGATGTGGGGAGCTTCAAAGTCGATGCTGTCGGCGTTGTGCTTGAATCCTGCTTTTGGAAACAACGTGGACCTCAGAGTCATGGCGAACACATTTGGCTCCCTCGTTTCTGCAACGCCTCGGCGGTGCGATTCAACCACAGCTACTCCTCATGTAGGCTGGAGCTGCACCCCTGCAGAACAAAGCAGGCACAATGACACACATTGTTAATATCTTTGCATTAATCGAGTGCAAATGCAGACGGAACAAAGCCTAGCAGGCGCATATAATTAACGTTAGTACTAACAAGACGTTCCAGATCTTCGGGCATCCTTTTGCTTCTTAACCGCCAGCCGGTAAAGAATTTAAGCTAACGTTGCGCTAGATTAGCACTGCATTTCGTTTCTAAACAATCAACAGAGAGATTTATAAAGAAATCAATTTCAAAGCAAACAATTTACCATCACAGGTCCAAGGCAGTACTCGGGAGTGGCTGCGCAGGACACTGGCACCAACCATCTCCTCCATTTTGGTTTCTCATGAAAAACAATAACAGCCTGCTAGCACGCTAAAGCTAGCCACTGAGTTTGAGCAAGTAATCGATGTTTGATGAGGAACAGTTGTAACTACTAAGTTGTTACGGCTGTAGGGTATCTGTCATTTTTATATGGAGTCAATAATGATTGTATAACATACCACTGATGTTATTCAAGTCCACCTGCAGCTGCCTTCATGTTCCCTCCTCAAGACTTGTTTTAAAGCGACGAGTACCGCGCATGCGCAACCTTTCATATGGCCATTTCTTGTGTTTTGAAGTGCGGCTACAATCAGTCAGTGTACAGTGCACTCAGGGACAACTCTGGTGTTGCTCATTGCCCCCAATTAAACATAGTTACTGTCAAACACATGATAATACGCAGTCTATGGATATAACATATTCTTTAATATTTGCGATTGTGCCACTGCAGAAGTGCAATAGGCATCTTTTGTATTTCCCATGCAAGTCGTGTGTGCCAATGTGCTCACATGATTCGGTCGGGATAGTTTACATTTATTCTAAATCTATTATCCAAATACTTAACTACACCACCTAGTTACCAGAGTGGTCCATGATTGATTCTCTAGTAATACAGGTTTAAAAGATTCTGGCAGCAAGGTTGCTACTTGCACGAGTCCTCTTTGCATAGCTGCCTACATCATCATCTTACGGCAGTACTGCTTTACAGCATTTTTTGCCAAATCATGTTATTGCAATTCACTCATCACTACGTTCACCAACACACTAGAGGGCGCTGCTTAGTCAATATCTAAATGAAACGCTTATAGTGGGCACTTCCTGTTCATCAAAATGGCAACATCGCTCCCTTGACAAGTAAAGGTGGCAGGTGTTCTTTTTCGTTATTTTATGTAATTTTCAGGGTGTTATGAAAACGAGTAGCGTTTTAGTCCAATATATAATCGTGACAGAAAAGTAAATAGAGGTTACATTGCGTGGATAACAATTTGTTCTGCCAAATTTGAAAAGGCTAGTAAGTATAGATATAAAGCAACAAGATGCGAAGAGGAGTTGGAGCTGGGGCTATTGCCAAGAAGAAGCTGGCAGAGGTATGAAACATTGTTGTCAAGTTTCTAATATGTATTTGTGTGTATTACTTCTAAGTGATAATTCTTTTCTTACTTTTGCAGGCCAAATATAAAGAGAGGGGAACTGTTTTGGCAGAAGACCAAATTATTCAAGTAAGGCCATTTTATTTAAAATATATATATATTAAATAATCAATATTAAAGTTGTTGTTATTTTTGTTCCTCTTTCATTGACAGATGTCCAAACAGCTGGAAACATTTAAGTCCCACCTGGAAGAATTTGCCAGTAAACATAAACAAGAGATTCGCAAGAATCCTCAGTTCAGAGTTCAATTTCAAGAAATGTGTGCCACCATAGGGGTGGACCCTCTTGCATGTAAGTTTTATTTGGCTTCATTAGGTACATACTGAAGGAATATATGTAAACAAAACCATCCATTTGATTTCAATATACAATATTATCTCATTCACAGCTGGCAAAGGTTTTTGGTCAGAGATGCTTGGAGTTGGAGACTTCTATTATGAACTTGGAGTGCAAATTATTGAAGTTTGCCTTGCTCTAAAACACAGAAATGGAGGTTTGAGTTGTTTTTTTTTAAAAATATGACTATATTTTACATAATTGTATTTCCATTTATGTGATAATAAAAGCCAAAGTTAAATCTGTCAACTGGACAAAATGTTGTAGGATTGAAGACATTTTGCTGCTCATCCAAGCTGCTTCTTCAGTTCTGGTCAGATTACTGGTGGACACTGCCTTATATCTATCTGAAGGGAGGAGCCAACTACGCTGAAACTGTAAGCAGCTATTGTTTACAGTTTCAGCCTTAATGGCCTCCATTAAACCTTTAATGGCCCTACTGGCTTTCTCTATTGTTCCATTTGTTTCTTTAGTTTGCTTTGGAATTATAAATTGGGCACAGGTGATGTCTCAGGCCCCCATTCCTGTTTAAGGAAGAATTGTCTTTCCTAACAAAAATAGCTTCTTTAACTCCCCTCTCAAACTATTTCTTTCTTTACCTCACTATCATGAAAGGGCTGGCCTTTTTTAGATTGTGCAGCAACTATAGGAGAGGACCAGGGTCTCCAGGTAAACCACACTCACTCACTGACCAATACCTGCTGTTTGATCATGTGAATCAAACAGCAGCCAGTAGGGTCATTAAAGGTTGAATGGAGGCCATTAAGGCTGAAACTGTAAACAATAGCTGCTTACAGTTTTAGTGTAGTTAGCTCCTCCCTTCAGATAGATATAAGGCAGTGTCCACCAGCTATATGCCCAGAACTGAAGAAGCGGCTTGGATGAGCAGCGAAATGTCTTCAGTCTGTAAGCATGTTCCTTTTATCCGATCAGAAGAATCACTGGAGACCAGAGAGTAGACTCACAAGAGGTTTATTCCCTAATACATACAACCTAATACAAGTCCGGCGCAGTGCTGTCCCTAGTACGTGTACCTTCAAGTTCTACAACATTTTGTCAAGTTGACAGATTTTACTTTGGCTTTTACTATGGATCAGATCTGGATTACACAGACATTCATGTGATAAAACAAAAATCGGTGTCTGTCAGTTTACATAACCATTTGCATGCATTTATGTGTTTTTATGCAGGGCTTATTACTCTTGATGAACTTCATCAGAGAGTATTGAAAGGAAGGGGAAAATATGCACAGGATGTTAGCCAGTAAGTATTCTAAGTATTATGATTCAGTAATGGTATTAAAACTATAGCATCAAAAATCTAGTTGCATAAAATGCTTTCTTTGTGTTTTAGAGATGACTTGGTGAGAGCCATAAAGAAACTGAAGGTGATGGGGAGTGGGTTTGGGATGATCCCTGTTGGTGGTTCATATTTGGTGCAGTCAGTGCCAGCCGAGCTCAACATGGACCACACGGTTGTACTACAGCTGGCAGAGGTAAGATCTGAGAGAACATAAACAACTGACCCCTTGTATTTTTCTATTAATCTTGTATATTTTCCCTGCTCTCTGAAATTCCTTCAGAAAAAAATAAAAGTAATAACACTTCTGTTGACCCTTAAAGTTGCTTTACAATGTCATACAGTATTGATTCACTCCTTATAGTCACAATAGGTGGTAATGCAAGCAAGGCAGCCTATATGTGCCTACAACCCTGTTGACCACCACACAAATACTTCATATAGGCTATAAGCAAGACACTATAAGCAAGCTGGTTTTCTGGTGTTGTAGTATATATATTATTTTTGTGATTTGGCTTCACATTGTTTGGTTGGCTCTGTCCCTTTGCAGAAAAAAGGTTACGTGACAGTTAGTGAAATAAAAGAAAGTCTTAAATGGGAGAAAGAGCGAGCTTCACATGTCTTGGTAAGTGCATACCAACTTATTTACAGTAACCATGACGCATTACATAACCTGTTCATCCGGTTACATGTCTCATACATTACTATTTCATACCACATGAAGAAAACTGCTAACATAATAAAAATCAAAGTTGCTTTTATAATTCAATTGTAAATCAAGGTTTACTTTCTTTGGCCATTTATGAATGCGTGTAATGTATTGAACATATTTTCTTAGAAGGACAGATGTTTAACTAAAAATAGCATTGAGGACTGCAGTTATGGTGTTGTGCTAATGAACAACATTACAGGCATTCTTTCTATGGGGCAGCTTCTGTTTTACAGTCTATTGTTTTGTTCGCAGGATCACCTCCTGAAGGAGGGACTGGCCTGGTTGGACTCTCAAGCAGCTGGGGAACCTCAGTACTGGCTACCAGCTCTGTTCTCCGAGCTGACTTCCCGGGACATTACACCAGAGGAAGCCAATCAGATGACCCCTTGAAGAAGAGTTGAAGGGTCGGACTGTAAACACAGTGACTAGGGACTTTGTTGATAAACAAAATGTGCCCAAGAGAAGGGTCACATTGGCAGAAGGGGGTGAAGTCACTGGGATCATGTTCTGCACAAGCTAAGCAAAAAATTGCTGTGCGACAGCCTCTCAGTCTGTCTATGCAAAACTAACACTTGTACAACTACTGAGGGCAAGAGATGCATTTCCCGTAGATTTGGGCACAGGTGGGCAATATATCATATACTTTAGATAATCTCTAAATTGTTCTTTTAAAGGTATGCAAAAATAGAATATTGAGTATATAGATTATTATCGCAAGAAAAGTGTTAAAATGCAGCCAAAATAGATGATTAAACAAGAACATAAACTTGTAGAATAGAAGGTATAAGGTGATATGTCTGAATTTTGTGTTCAATTTTAAGATCTTTTCACACCAAACTGAATGCTAAACAAGGTATTTCCAGGGTTTGTAGCCAGTTGCACAAATATGATATAAATAAATATTATTTTGTCAATATTGCCCATCCATATGTCCCTGAAACTAAATCTGGGTGATCACAGTTAATAGTTGTAATACTGAGAGTCAAATCATTTCCATGTTTTATTTTAACTTTATATAACTGTGTTATGATACAGACATGGCTGTTTGAGCACATTTTTGTCTTGCTCTGCTACACAATCATTACTGTTTAACCTAAATTCTTTCTAATAAAAAAGCCATATAGATGTTTGCTGCATCCTAACCATAAACATAATATACTTACAACATGTAAACTTAAACTCATTTTGATGGCAGATTAATTTGCTGACAGAAAACAACAATATTTTGATTGGTGTGATTTATAAAAATAACTTCTTGAATAGGTACAAATAGCTGAAATTATTGCATAGCTTTGAACTTCCACCTCTTACATAAGTGCTACATGCTTGACTCTACATGAGAAATGTGTATATCATAATAACCTAACTCCACAGTGTAGTTCATAGATTGTCCTTATTTGGGAAAAAAATCATACACTTCTATGGAATGAAAAGACAACCATAGCATAATTTAGGTTAAAATATTTACAAATATAGCAGTAATGGCTTTGCTGCTGTTACAACTCATGGGCGTATACATGGTCTTCAAACTCTCTTTGCCCCATTTCATCGCAAATTATGGTGCAGAAAGGACAAACACGGTGGCTCTGCTCGTGCTGCTCTAGTTCATTCTGGGTGATTCCTGGGAAACGCTCCTGGCAGTAGCGACACACCAAGCACTCCTGAGGTAAAAATAGAGAGGCCCACATGGTAACAAAATATGGGATGGATTATGTTTTAAATCCACATTAGAAATAAACTGGACGCGGCCCGTTGCCGAGTTGGAGCATTCAGTTTACTCTTAATAACTCCTAAGTTCAGGAATAATAGTTTATCCATTAGTTGAAAGAGGTAATGGAAAGGTATAGGCGTAAACCCAACATTGTTTTCAAATAAGTTACTGTATACATGATGAAACCTATCATTACAAAATAACAAAACTATAATATAATGAAGATAACCATAAAATTTTAAATTCTGGCTTTACGCACATACAGATAAAAAAAACCTTACCTCTTCCTCTATGTTTTCTGTGTTTACTGCAAAAATAGGACACGCAAATTACTATATTGCAATCTGAAGTTCATTTAAGGTGCACTATGTAACTTTCTAGTAGAGGATCTGCCACTATTGTCTCCATGGAGATTTCTTTGTCTGGAATGTTCCACAATATGGCATTAAACTGTTCTATCTCCATGGAAATACCAACTGGCCAAGTAACAGGTCGGATCTGTGGAGAGGTCACCTTGCTCACAGTGTTTTTCCAGGTATTCTTTTAACAATAAACACCTGTAATTCAATATATACATGATAAATATGTTTAATGACATACAGTGGAACATTCCAGGCAAATAAACTCTCATCAGTGACAATCAGGAAGTAGACCACCAGCCAGAAATGTTACACATAGCAGCTGTATATAACATGGACGTTTGCATGCATATTATTACAGACCACATTTGAAGTAGATTTCGTGTTTAAAATGAAAAAAGTGATAACTGACCAGTGTTTTCATATGGGTTCTCAGGTGGGATTGACCTCTCTGTTGTATTGAGTTGCTCATCATCCATGTTTGGTTGTTGTGTGTTTTGTTCAGGTCTGACCTGGTCATACACACTTTCCAACACATTTTGTGGATGTTCTGCAAAAGCTCTGCGCAGTTCTTCAATGTCGTTTTTTAGGGCCTGGAAACATATATAAACCATAGTTCTGAAAAAGAAGTTGGCATTAAAATTGTAGGTAGAAATTTCCTGTCACTCCACCTGGTTTTCTCTTGCAAGCTCTTCCTTCTCGCGTCTGTCAAGCTTGATCCCATCTTCTTGCTGTTCTCTCAAGGCATCTTTTTCAGCAATGTTTTCATGGGCCTCCCTTAGCTGAATCTGAAAATATGATGGATAATTTGACAGGCTTTTTAAACAAATACCACTATTTTAATGGCCCTATTTTGCAATATTAATTCATAATTTAATGTAATTAAATGTCCTTTATTAATTGGTAGATAACTAACTATTTTACTATAGTTATTCATCTTGTGTGTTGTACCTGCAATTTGTTATTCCTCCTTTCCAGATCTTGACTGTATTCCGCCATTTTGTCCTGCTGTTCTTTGATTTTTGTCATTTCTGTCTCTACAGCCTCTGTTTGTCTTCTGAGGTTTTTGGACTCTTCCTTCTCTGCTGCCAATGATCTATGAGCCTGTTGTAGCTCATCTGTAAGCTCCTGGCACTTTATCTAAATCATAAGTTTAATTTAATAACACAAATTGGTTGTATTGTATTTTCACATATCATAGTATTATTCCTTCACCTTCAAGTCCTCAACGGGACCATTTTGAACTTGCTCCTGCTTATATGATTTCCTTTGTATTTCCAGATTTTCCTCTTTTAATTGTTGAATTTTGCTTTGCAACGTTTGCAGCTCAGTGCTTATTCTCTGTTTCTCTGTTTCACTGCACTGTAGATCAACCTAAAGAGAGTATTTTAAAGTTTTTTATTTGCTTTAATATGAATCTTTCAGTAGTTTATCTTTACCTTTAAGAGCTGGAGGTCATCTTGTGCTCTTAAAAACTCCTTTTCTTTAGTTTTGAGCCTGAATGAAAAATAAGTTATTGTTATACTATATATTGACAAAGAATGCCAATTATAATAACAAAAGAGATTGGAAAAGTCTAAATGAAAAACACATCTACTTATGGCAGTACAATAAATGTATAAAAAAAAACAAATTGGTGACTTACTCAGATATTACTGATTTTTGAGTTTCATTGATGTCCTTCAGTTTATCTCGTTCCTCCTTCATCATTTTAATTTTTTTCAGTGCTTTGTCATATTTTTCCTGTGTTTTAAAGAAGTTATATTTTAAAAGGTCTAACACATGGAGTTTCCCCACTGTGGGACTAATAAAGGCATATCTTATCTGATCTTACATGTAGTTTTAATTGTGGAAAAACAAGACTTACATTTTGTTTTGTAATCAAATGTAATTTTAACAAACATTGACCCAAACAATGCAAACCATTGTCAACAAACCTTTAAATTGTCCATTTCTGTTTTTTGCTTCTGTACATCACTTTTGAGTCGATCTCTTTCTTCCTTGATTTGATCCATTTCCGAGATTAGGGTGCGCCACTCTTGCTCTTTCTGTGTGTTCAACCCCTTTAAAACAATAGACCACAAATGCACTTGTAAACTCGATTGCATTTATCATGTAAAGACTTTTATGACGCACAACAATCTTACCTTGCAGTTCTCGACCTCTTGTCGTTCTTTTAGAAAATGACTTTTTAAAGTTTCATTTTCTGCTCTTATCTTCTCTAGCTCTTTCATCAGTTCAGCCTTTTCCCGTACACTTTGTTCAACTTGTTCCTGGTTCAACAAAACAGATTAAGTCAATATAAATCTTTATTTAACTTGGAGTACAGGCAAGACCATGGCCTTTGGTCTCTTAAAAATTTTATTTCTGCATCTTTTTTGCAATCATATGAATTGCAGTAGTATGTATCTGAGTGTAGAATGTGATAACGGGGCACTCTGACTTTATCTGTGGCAGTAGTTGTATTGATTGTGAAATGATAATATGGCATTTCTAATACATTTTCTATCAAATTATAGTCTATTATAATTAATTTGATAGTAATTTTGTCTATCACCTATCTCTATTATTAAACCATGACACCTATATCTGTATTCAGAGTGATGAAAATAAAGCAAAATAAAAGAAAATAAGCACCATTCCCACAATTTTCAATGAACAAGTCTAACAATTCTATCTTTGAAAAGGTCCAAAGTCTGCAAAATGGTACCTATAACAAGAAACTGAAACCCATGAATAGAATGTTTAGATATCATTTGAACCCTACAAACACACAAAGTATCATATAATACCTGTGTTGTAATCACTAGGAGGTCATCATCAGGGTTGCTGTCCAGACTTTGATCACTGGGGTTAAGGAAACAGAAAGGTGTGCTGGCACCTCGCACTTGTCCTGTGTTGTCGATGTAGCAGAACTGGTAGAACTCATCATCTTTGGGCAAATAGTAATCTAATGGAAACATATTTATAGTTTATCCATTACATAATTAGTGTACTCAATCTGACCCCTTTTATTATAAACAGATTTGTGTTTATTAAAAGAAAATACAGTTAATCTTGGTACTGCATTACTCAAAAGATTATATTAAGTGTTTTGGGCTTAATCTCTATGTGTGTTGATAATATTAATCACACATTATAATTAATCTTTGACAGGGTAAAATGTCACTTCCCAGTTTGCCCTGTTTGTTAAGTTCTTGCAATAATAGAAATATAGCCACAGAAAAGTGAGTAGAATGTCCATGGCTCTAACAGAGATATATAAAGCACATTAAGGTTAATACTAAATATGTTTACTGTACACATAGAAAAGCGGACAAGTCGGTATATATGAAAACAGGACTTGATCTGGTCTTAAACTTTCTCTCACCCTTGAAAACAGCTTGTTTCATCAGTGTCTCCTGCCCTGCTGAATCTTGACATGGCTCTACCCAGATAAAAGTATGATACTCTTTTGCAGAACTCCACCCAACCTGAAGAATTTTATTAAACAACACATTAGACAATCAAATATCATGAATGTATACTGAATATACTGTCTTGCTAACCTTAAAAATCCCAACCCAGTCCCGATTATGGGGATGAAAAGAGGGGGTGACTGTGTAGTTACAAGTGACCCCGGTGTTGGTGGGGTAAGAGCGTGGGACATCAGTGAAGACCACCTGTGAAAAGGTGGCTGCAGTGGGGTCCACAGAGGCCGCTTCTATTGAGCTGTCCATGTCCTGAAATGCAAATGTATTAAGAATGTACAAAAAATATAATTAATATAACATGCAGAAAGTAGGTAATGCTACAAGTGTCATTACATTTGATCTAATTCGCGCAGACGCCGTGGGTTACAAATTTGGATTTCACATCAGCAAACACTAGAGGCATGGATCATTAGCAAAGTTTGATGCAATATATAGACTATTTATTTGTTTTATTAATTTTACATTTCTTGACTGGCATAAGTCAGAGTCATAATGAAACAGAAATACGTAAGCTAATATTTCTTCTTCATGCCCTTATTTGTAAGAACTGTAAGCCTATTCAGACATAATAAAAACAACAACCAAAACGTCCTTCCTGAGCCACGCTTCCTGTTTATCCAGTTATGTTCGTCACATTAGTGTGTATGAAAACGATATATTAAAACTTTTACTAGAATAAAAGCATGGTTTAGTGTCATGAGGTGTTTCCAACCACTTTTTCAGTTAAAACCTACAAAGCTACGAGTAAGAAAATGGTAATAAATAAAGAAACCGAAAGTGGATTCGCACGTGACAAAATCTAATTTTAACAAAAAAAAGTTCCACTAGATACATTTTTGCTATATTTTAAAACAGTGTAAATTGTATATAGCCATGAACTTACATGTGCGCAGTCTCTTGTCGGATCCACACAGGCGCAAAGATCGATCCCACTGCCCCGTCTCAACTGGATGGTGCGTTCATGTACACCTCGTGCATGCAATTTTTTTTTTTAATTACGTAAAGCTATTCTGGCACAAACTCTTGCTATATAGGTCTACTAACATTGTCAACTACTAAGTCCACATCCCTGTCAGTGTTATTTTTCAATTATTTTATTAAACCATAGCAATTCATTTTATTTTACCCAAACAATCATGAAACATATTTTTTTAAAACTTCATATGTTGTTTGAATGTTGATTTCTACTTATCTGCGGCAACTAGCAGTCAGTTTATGGGCCCATCATGTAGTGGCAACTCCTCGAAAATAGGTCTAATAAAATTTCCTCCACGTAGATGAGGATATTACGGGCATGGAACCTGGGACGCAACTATTTTCAAGACCGCAAGGGGGAGCCATTATTCTTTACTACAGTGGTTCTCAACCTTCTTTAGTGTACCCGCTAAGTTTTTCTCTGCAAATTATTTATTTATTTGTATTTGTAAAACTATCTGCCTTTGTGAAAACAACATTTCTAGGTAAGTAATTAAATAAATATCTAAAATTGGGCATTCTGACAGGTCCAAAGGTTTAAGTGACAAAGATAACCGTGAAGCCGTGTGGCTGGGTTCACTGTTTACTTTCGCGCCGGGGAGCTCCGAGGCGCGTTGTGAACTGAGACATCACTATAATAATAAAGAAACTCCTGTTGACTGACGAACGGCCAGGGAACCTTTCGTTTGGTAAAGTTTCTGGTTTATATTGTTTAAAGCTGAGTTAAAAGATCAAATGTTTTGCTTAGATGTAGATAGTAGAAGTCGGCATTCCGTTACCATAGCAACGGGCACTGTCACGCTGCTCGTCGTGAGCCTCGGTAATGCTAATCATTTCAGTAAGTTCATTTTTATAAACTACTTGGTCGACCTATACAATGCATGTCACAAAAACGTTTAACGTTGGCTACATAAACAAAGTAAACATGCTTTAGAAGGACATGAAGCCTGACGACAAGTAGTTGCCTAATTAATATAACGTAGCTTATACCTAATAGTTAGTTGCACGTATTCACAAGGAAGTAAATGGGACTAGAAAAGTGGCTATTTATAACCACAGTTCTCAGCTATTTCATTGCAGGAGGTTTTTTTTTATATATGAAGCAGATCATAGATTAGGCTAATAGCCTACACAAACAATGTTTTTGGTAAAACTGAGCAGATCGTGGCACTTGTTTTTTGTGTACCTTATGATAGTCATTTTCCACAGTCCTTGTTGGCTGGTCAATCATAATTGATGATTAAAGTGAAAAACAATTTAGTTTAGCCTTTATGTTTCCTGTGACCAGTGACTTTCCCCAATGGGAGAAATAACTAGCTGATAGCAGGCAAGCATGATTCTATGGAGCTAGTGGATAATTAACACACTTTTTTTTCTCAGTAGAAATTGCTTTCTATTGAAACCCCACTATCTCTATTGTTTCCAAATTGTTATTTCTCACAATATGTTTCCTTCAATGTCCGCAGTGAACGCTGAATGAATGCTTAGAAATCATAATGGAGGTGGAGGGGGAAAAAAGCTAAATCTGATACATAGTAAGATTGGCGACTTATGACTAATTAAGGCTGATTGCTGTAATTGGCACAGATCACACCACATCAAACTTGGTTACCTCAGGCTATATCCTTACCCTGATTATCATTCAATGTTTATCTGATTTTATTTCAGCGCAGATTATCTACAACACCCTTTTCACTTTAATTGCACTAATGCCTTTGTTACAGCGGCACAATTCAATTAACAGTAGCCTTCTGTAGCTTGGCAGGAGATCCATGTCCGGCCTGTTTGCTCAGACCTCTGTGTTTTCAGCAGAGATTTAAATTTAACAGGTCCAGGTGCTGAGATGCACCTCTCCAATTTCAGTTTACAAATATGGGGGATTATCTCTCTCCTCTAACTCCCTGCTGAGTTCTCCTGCTCATTATCTGAGCTTCATGTCACAACGGATCAGGTTTGTCTCCACAGTTTTTAATTGGACACCAGATCTGTTGCGGGACAAGTTTCTTCAGTGTCAGTCAATCTCAACTAAGGCATCCTTGTGAGATATAAATTTACTCTTCTTTTGTAGGATACAAGAGCTTGCAACATCTGCAACTGAAATGTGGGTTACTGGTTCAATTACAGAGGACAGTGGAAGCTTCTTGAAGAGATTTTGAAGTGAAATGTTTCAAGACTGAGGCATCCGCGGGCACACTGGACGATCCAAATGTAGGCCGAACAGAGCAGGTGAGTGTGACCTCTTTATCAGAGCGACTTTCTGTTATCAATGCAAGGCATAAAGGAAGAAAAATACTGCAGTCTGAAATAGAAAAAAGGATTTGTCTCTAGTTAAAATGCTAAGCTGTAATGACATATTAAGCAAGGTTGGTAACCATTAATTATCAAAGAGAAGAAGTAATTTACGTACATTAAAATGTAGCATTTAAATTTGAGAGACCATAGATAGTCTGGTCAGTGTAGTATTGACTAACTGTGAAAGATGTGATGTTTTGGTGCTTAATAAGCCATTACTATCTGGGAGAATCTTTACTGCTTTAAGGTTAGTTTTTTCAATATAAGGCTATAGTTGAAGGATGAAAATCATAATACTTTTGAAATAATAATTTTAATGCAAGTTCAAATATGAAGTTGCAATCAGTGAAGAGAAAAGATACAGAATATTTCACTTTTCTCTTCATTTTGAATGGCTCTTCAAAAAACTGAACAAATAAAGTTTGAATATAAGAGTGTAAGATAAAGAAAGATGTAAGATGATTTCAGTTTTCTCACAATTAACACATTTATTTTATTAAATCATACACTGAGGTACACTGAGTGTGCAGGCCTAACCTTGGTCTTCTCACTCTCAGATGGCGTGACTGATTTGCTGTTTGTGAGTCTGACATTTTACATTTACAACAACATAAGTCTCCATGATTGTCTCTATTGTTTGCGACAGACACATTGTACAAAAGGTGTCCGGAGGTGTAACTGCTGCAGTGAGGGAGAGCCTGAGAAATGGTTGTGTTTGTAACTGTATCCGCGCTTAGGTCAGTGGAGCGTCTCAAACCCAGTGCAAAGCCAGTGGTTCGGGGCCAGGATTATCCAGATCAAATATATGTTACCTGGCACCATCACCTCCCACTGCGGACCTGGGATGTCCTTCCTTAGAGCCACCCCCTTCAAGTATTCAATCTCAATCATTATCACAAATTAGCTTGACCTCACCTTAACCTACAAGACACTAGATAGCACCCAAAGGTGCGCTGCTGAGACCTTGCCGTGACAAGTGCTGTGCATTGTCTTTAGGAGAGTTAGCACAAAAAGTCAATTAATTTATTTAATTTCTCTAAACAAACAGCTTTAATGTGCTGTGACCCTTTTAAGTCATGTGATTCTATAGTATTGATATTTGAAACAATATCAATACTATACTCAATACAAACAACAATAAATAACAGAAAATAAGCAAAATGCCACTGATATTGAAACTAAGGATTCAACAATATAGTTTTCTCACAATTTAATACATATCTGAAGTCATGGGTCATAATATCAATACAATTTCTACATGTTTTAGGCCTCAGATTAACAAAAACAAATGTTATATTTATAGTAATTATCAATAAACATACAATTGTATTAACGTTATACAAGAAACATCAAGAACATATAGCCTATTAGTATCTCTGCTTTTCATTGCTCTGCCAACATCAAATGCCACTTTCTGTTTTCCCACATGTCTTAGTATTAGTATTGGTCCTGCCACAATGAGCCTTGAATGCGTTGTGAGTGTGACAGGTGCTGACAGGCGCTGACAGGAGCTGGAGCACTCGCCTGATGAGAGAAATGGAAACGGGAAACATGAGTCTGTGTGTGCCATTACAGCATGTTAGTGGTTCTGTCTGACTGAGTTTCATTGTGAGAAACCACAACACAGCCCATGATAAACGCAGCATGTAATAACTGCTCACTAACGCAATGAAGATAAAATAATTTTAATTAAACCTACACAGTGCTGAGAGAAATAAACAGTGGGATATGCAATACTGAGATGGGTGTGAGTAAGAGTATTTATTTGGGTCTGGGTCTAGGTGATCTAAATCTCTATTCATGGGTTTCATACATTTGAGTAATTTATTTATTTTATTTAAAAATGTTAATCATTCTGGAAATGGTCCTATTTTTTATCTCTCTGAAACCTATGAATACAAAATTACCTGTGAACACTGAGTTCATATTTGTAGACTTTTTGAGTGCCTTGTTGTTGTTTTTTTGTATACAGATTGACTGAGACTACTTACAGTATGTGTACCTAATCTAACATTTGCATAACTCTCTCTTTCATTGCATTACAATTTTTACAATTTTCTTTCTCCTTGTAGTTTCCAACATCAACTTAGCCTTCTTTTACAGTAGAGTATGTCAAGGCAGCAGAGTATTTTTTTTATAAACTATTACCTATTTTCCTTCCTTAATATCATTACTTCTCTTCAGATTGGTTTAACTTCATAAGCCATTAAAAAGTGTTCCCCCCCCCCCCTTTGAACCAAAGATGGGTCTACCTTTGGACAATCTCAACAAAGACAATGAAGAAGCTCCTTGTAAATATGGAGAGCAAGGAGAGGCCTCAGGGAACAACAGCCAAACAGAAACATGCGCTGCCACATCTCCTCTAGTCACTAAGAAGAAGAGGAAGACCAAGAAGAGGTATTTTACTACTTTATTTCTATTGTAATATGCCATCTACTTCTGATTCAAATTAATATAAAGGTGCATGAATGTAACTTTTCTGGTGGGGGAGTAGTCTGTCGCCTGTTTGTGACATTGGAGATGTGGAATGTTCCATGGTATGATGTTGAACTCATCCATCAGGTATTTATACAATCCAAGTGTTATATTGCTCTTAAATATCTGACTTGTAACTTAACCTGCTGGCATCAACCGTTTGCCTCCATAACGATAGAAAGGTTTCCTGCTATTCTGTGGAACATTCCAAGGAAAGCAATAACATATCCATGGAGACAAGCAGGTGGTGGACCCTCCACCAGAGGTTACGCTGCGTACCTTTATTACTTTATGTATTGTTTGGTTTTAGTTAACATGTGTAGTTGGGCTGGGCGTTTTTGTCTGTAGTTGTATTTTTTTTCTCACAAAAATTAAATTTTCTATTTTTTCCCCTCTCTCCACTAAAAATGTTCTGCAAACTACAGAAAATGGTCAAAACTGAAAAGATTGTATTTGGTGATCATATTTAACCCTTTGGCCATTGGGGAAATCTTTTATGAATGAGATAAAACAATCTGTTGCATTTAGCATATCCCCCCCAACATTTAATTTGATGTCACCAATTTTAAAGCAGTCAGCGCTGCATGGCCCTGTGCTAAACTAATTGCAGTGATCAGCCTTTCTTGCATTTTCAATGTAATTTTCCCTAATAAATTAATTTGAACTTTAATCAATTTTTGCCCAGCCCTAGCATGTAGGGTTTTGCAGTAAAGCAGATGTCTGTCCTTCTGTTGTTCATCTCTTTCAGATGACTGTGGATTAACCTCACTAACTGTAAATATGAAAGCGGTATGTTACAACTATGTTCCACTTAAATAAATGTAAGAGTACTGTGTTGCTGTCTCTAAAGGTGAATTTGTGTCCATGTGAACAGTTCGACGTGCAGCTAGACGCTATGGCCTTCGGGAGGCAGCAGAGGGCGAGGACTGGACCTTGTTTTGGACCGACTGCTCTGTGTCTCTGGATCGAGTCAAGGATATGAAACGCTATCAGGTCTTACGGCTTAAATCAGTACATAAAATGAATATACAGTCTATCGCATGTCATGCATCCAAGAACACTAAAACACTATACATTTAAAATCAGAATCAGAAAATGTTTTATTACCATTGTCATGGCAGAAAATCAGAAACTAAAAAAAATCAAAAGAACAATTTACTACCAAATTGTACTATGCAATTTATAGTATGCATAACAGCTCAAAAAGCATTACAACTGAACAACTTGTAATTTTTGCAGAAAATCAACCATTTTCCTGGAATGAGTGAAATCTGTCGTAAAGACCTTTTGGCAAGAAACTTGAACCGAATGCTCAAACTTTTCCCCAAAGACTACAATATCTTCCCCAGAACATGGTGCCTTCCTGCTGAGTCAGTTTGCACTTTTCACTCAAAATCTCATACAAAGTTAGCTTTTGTCTTTATTTATTTATGACCATGTCACGCTCTGCAGTTTCAGTGACTTCCAAGCTTTCACCAGGGCCAAAAAGAACAAGACATACATTTGTAAGCCAGACAGTGGGTGCCAAGGCAAGGGCATCTTCATCACCAAAGCAAGTAAAGAAATACAGCCTGGGGAACATATGATCTGCCAAGTTTACATTTCTAAAGTAAGTGCCTTCTCTACAAATACAAATCTCCTCAATTCAATCTCAAATTCTAAATTTTGTTTTCTCGTTGACAGCCGCTGATAATTGACGGTTATAAATTTGACCTGCGAATCTACGTTCTGGTAACATCATGTGACCCTTTCAGCATATTCATGTTTAGAGAAGGTCTGGCTCGATTCTGTACCTCAAAATACAATGAACCAACCCATAACAATGTGGTAAGTCAATATCTACTGTATCTTGCATTATACCGATGGCAGTGTTTTCCCTTTGAAACAAACTGAACAATTAGCAAAAGTAATTACATTTTTTTCTTATTGTACTATACAATCATAAATAATTGTATGATTGAAAATGATTCAGATATCAAAGATAACCTGTGCTACCAAAGTCTCACAGAAAATACATTCATTTGGTGAATATGTATAGATTTGTCAGCTCACTTGTTTCTTGATTATGTTGTATTTCCATTGGCAGGAAGATGTGTGCATGCATCTAACCAACTACTCAATAAATAAACACAGTGAAAACTTTGTGCGTGACGAGGACACTGGGAGTAAAAGGTACATTTTACATAGTAATATTACTCACCATTGACAATATCATTGGCGGGAATTCTAATCATATAATGCTCTATTCTTGGGTTCCTGCTTATTCTTTGTAGGCACCATTTTGAGTACTTTTACCATTCAAAAGATAGAATATTTTTGCTTTAATTATTAAATGCTATGGCAACAGTGCAAATTTTTCATCACTCTGAAACCTGTAGATAGTCCTGAGATTTCGATTTGTGCTGTTTTATAGAAAGTTATCCACCTTGAATAAGCACCTTGAGGTCATGAACTGCAACACAGAGAAAATGTGGAATGACATTGAAGACGTTATAATAAAGGTCCTGATCTCAGCTCATCCGATCCTAAAGCACAACTACCACACCTGTTTCCCAAACCACACCAACGGCAGTGCCTGCTTTGAAATCCTGGGCTTCGACGTTCTGCTCGATCACAGGCTCCGGCCATGGCTCCTAGAGGTGAGGTTTTGTTATTATATACACCAATAGCAACTAGACCTGTCACGATAATTACTATATCAACTTATCATTTAATATATAAAAGCTGGAACAATATATTTTGGGGCTCAGTATTTATCATATGTAAAATTTCTCTTCAATAGTGGGGAGATTTTTGCCATTTTTATGGAATATAATCAAATTTGGCTAATTATTATTTAATTCTGCTATTTATTTGTTGCTGCTTGGATTTTTAAATGATTCTGTCTATTTAAAAATAAGCTTATCTTGGTTTACTGTCGTGTCAGTGGTGTAAAATAGCTTAAGTATTATAGTTTATTGTAATATTTCTTTGTAACAATATATCATGCTTCAAATGTGTTATCGTAACAGGCCTAATAGCAAAAAGAAAAGGGTTTGACATGTGCTTTTTGGCTAACATATGGTTATTATTCTATAAATATTTTCCATAGCAATTTGATATTATCATTAGGCAGGAATTTAATGGTTTAAGTAAGCATAACGAGTTATCTATTTTTAGATTTTAGATTTTAGCATCAATATGGTTCCCTAGACAGTATAAATGTTTTGTGCAGTTTTTGCGTCCTCTTGTGGTGACATTGTAGATTGCAACATCCTCGCTCTCCTTTCCGCTAAATAAAAGTGCGTCTATCTGTGGTGGACATATATTCATTGTTAATAATATCCATCCAAAAAGAAGAGGCCAGTTGTAGTGTTAGTACATTTTCAGCTCTTTTGTAAGCATAAGCATACAAAGCATGTGTATGTATGCAATTCAGTGGCCCTCTAAATTCCAATAACAATATTTTAATTTACTTTTTTAATAGATTTTTTTGGGCGTGACACAACAGCAGCTACAATTCTACAGTAGTACATTCTCTGTTCACAGCTATTATTATCATATTATCCCTGAAATTCTATATTCTCTGTTGCCCTAAAGCCCATACCATATTGTAGTTCAACATTTATTCTTTATGGTGTAAAATGTGCTGTGATGTTTCTGTGCAGGTCAATCACTCCCCCAGTTTCACCACTGACTCTCAGCTGGATCGTGAAGTGAAGGATGCCTTGCTCTATGACACCCTGGTCCTCATCAACCTGGGAGCATGTGACCGTCGAAAGATCACAAAGGAGGAGAGACGCAGGGTGAAGGACAGGCTACAACAGAATCGCTCCAGAGAGGCCAGGTACTACAACTGCCCAATTAATAGTAATCTAATCTGAGTTGGCACAAATGTCAAATCACAAGGGCTCCAATTATCTAGATAATCCAATCCATTAAAACTAATAAAAATGGTAAAACAACAGAGCCGAATAAAAATGAAATGGAGAAAGGACACAGAGGACCACACAACTCACGCAGTGTTAAAATGTGGGCCTTAATAGGAGAGTTTAAACACTCCACTCCTGGGAGCTGTTTGTAAATCAATCAATATTAGAGTGTTGTTTTTATAGAAAATCTTGTTGCGGCTGTAGTTTAGACCTCTACAGATATGCTCTTAAATTTGTGGGTTTCTTGGATTAGTTTATCAGTTCATATTTCAGACTTTTCTTAACAGTTAATGCTACCGGAGCATTTACAATGTGCACTCTAAACAGAATCCTACTTTTAAAACATATATCGCAAAACTAATCACAATACTTGTTAGAAAAATTTAAATTACATTTTTCTTCCCAAACTTGTGCAGCCTTATCTCCATAAACAAGGAGTTTTTCCACACAAGGTTGTGCGCTCAAAGACGTGCTAATTGTCTCTAGATTAGTGATGCCATGTCCCCACTTCCAGGTCAGAGGAGCTGCGCCAGTGCCAAGCCGCCTCCGTGGAGCAGATGGAGAGGTACGAGGCCAAACACCTGGGAGGCTTCAAGAGGATCTACCCCCGAGAGGGAGGGGAGAAATATGACAAGTACTTCAAACACAGCAGCTCGCTCTTTCAGGAAACCACCGCGTCCAAGGCCAGAGAGGAGTGTGCCAGGTACAAGCCGTGCATTACACTCATGGTACCCACTGTACGGATGTGCATCTCAAAATACTGTGGAGTGAGAGGGGCAAGGACAGACTGTATATTATTAATGATTCAAATATTTATTCTTTTTATGTTAAACAGAAAAAAACAAAACAACAGTCAACATGAAACACTTTCTTATTTTTAATTTATTTGACAGAGAAAATGCACCTTACGTGTATTGAATCAGCGAAAATATGCCGGATTATATCTTGCAAAGTAATTTACATTTGGGTCCCTAGGCAGGCAACAAAACAAAACAACATACAAATACATGGTTAGTACAACATAAATGTTAGAAAGTTTTGCAGAATTACCTATCATTCTCTCCTTTCACATTTTCAGTGAACAGTATTTTAACCCTGAAGTAAATATACAGTCTGAAATATCCCACTGAAGCCCTTTAAAGCATTAAAGAGACTCAGTGCTGCCAAATATCAGTTTAATTAAAGGTGCACTGATTTGTGTTTTTACAGGTGACATTATTGATCTACCCTGAACAATTTAAAAACGCTTATGTATCTCAAAGTCTTTCTTGTATTTTCATTTTTAATATTGCCACATTTTGTATATATAAAGTCATAAAGGACGCTCACACTTATGAACCTGTTTTGTTTTTTTGTTTGTTTTTTTTCTTGTACAATATACTGTCATATCCTCACACTATAATTAAATCAATATGAAGATTTAGTTCACTGTTAGTTTGAAATGTAGAAAAAACACATAATTTACATTGCTTAAAACAAAACTGATTAATGTCATTTACGTAGGATATTATATATATCTCTCAAACACAAAGTACGTGCTTGAATATCATCTGCACTGTATTGTTGTAAACACAGGCAGCAGTTGCAGGAGCTGCGTCTGAAGCAGGAGCAGAAGGAGAGGGATTTGAAATTGGGTCGGAGGAAGGACTTACAGGGAGAGACCGCGGGAGAGAGAGTGAGACCGAGGAGGAGTCAAAGCAACCTCCAAAACTCTGCCACGGACCCCGGACCGGTGAGTGCTGTTGTTTCATCTGTGACCACTAGAGGGTACCAACCGCCTCTCACCACATGATAAATGGTTCATAGTCTGACTGACCTCTGCAGCGTAAATGTGCGGTTGTCCAATGCAAATTAGCTGCAGTAGTCTTTATGTAGATAACTATTATTACATGCCTCACATTTTAAATTTAGATATTATTTATAGGCAAGCCAGAAAAAATAAACAATGTTATCAAGGTTCACTGGCAGAAATGACTTTATTGTAAACAAATAACCATGAATATATGTACAAAGAGAAAATTGAATTAAACATATGTGCTGGCATTGTTGTTAGTATTGTGTTAGTTTATGTAATTATTTATTTGTTAACTAGCAGGTATTAAAACATTCATATTATGAGAAAAATACAGATTAGTACCAGAACACTTATAGTCAGTAACTTTATAATTCCTTTATAGTGAACTGGACAATTGCTCACTTATTACATAAAAATGTAACTTCTTCTATGTTATCCACTTAATTTAATCAATTTGATTTGTTTTCAGTGTAAGTAAATTAAACTGTTAAAAAAATAAGTTGACTATTGGTAACTGTTTTTTGTTTTTTTTGTTTTTTTGTTTTTTTTGGTGGTCAACCTTTTCTGAGACACACTTTTGATTCCTGTTTCAACTGTCATGAGAAAAATAGAGCAAAATCAATTTGAATGTAAGTTTGTCACTGAAGTATAAATAAACTGCTGTACGGATCGTTCATAAATGCAGAAGATTAAAAGATTATATCTGTGACACCCTGTAGTCTTATTTTAGTTATAAACATGTACAGTAAATTTCAAAAAAGGATAAGACTTAATTCCTCTTATATTGTTATATGTATATGTTAAATATATAAACTTGCATGTACCAAACTACTTAACGAGGTATCCACTGGCATGATACATCCAGTGGATCTTCTGATACAGATCATTAATGCCCCCGTATCATAGCAAACAAAAAACAGCAGGAAACACTGGACTTAAATACCTTTAAGTTGTGTGCTTTATATTGTCTTTGCTGATGGTGCTTTTTTCCATTGTGATCCTCTTTATGTATTTGTCCCCAGCTCGCAGAGAACCCCTGTGTGCTGATGGGCTTGGTGGATGTGGGGGGAGAGGGGGGAGAGGGGGGAGAGGGGGGAGAGGGGGAAGAGGACAGGGAGACGGAGGAAGAGTTGGAGAGGGTCCGGGGGCTGCTAGAGAGGAAGAGGCTGTTGCAAGACCTCGGGGTGGTTGATCAAATCCACCACATGATTCAACAGCAGCAACAGACAGGGGGCGCCACAGCAGAGAACAGGCCCGCCCCCACACAGGCCCTGCACCTAACACAGCACCCGAAGGTGAGGCCTCTTTTACAAGTGACATGACAATTAAGATATTAGAACATTAATATATTCTTCCATGAGAACATTATCATTATTGTTGGAATCATGCAGCACGTTTGTCAATCAAATACACAGTAATGGCATTAGGCATAACATATTGCACATCTTTGGATCATTGATTATCACTTATTTATTTATTTTTACTATTTTGTACTGTACATGTGACAAGGAGCAGACAAGAAGAGACAAACAAAACATCAACAAAAAACGGTGATAAGAATATTGTCTGATTATAAAGCTCAATGGAGTTGTTAAGTGATGATGTCACAGCTGATTTCTAGCATCGTTTTTTTTTTTTGTTTTTTGTTTTTTGCGACACTGCTGCCTACCTTGTACCCGGAAGTGACATCACACTAAACAATTCTATCACAGGAGCGTGGATTGGGGAGGGGGGCATACTATGAGCTATTGATGCTTTGTTAGTGAGTAAATGAATAAAAGAATAATGCTATGAAATATGAGGTGAGAGCATGGTTTAGTTTGGTAGTAGATGCATAGTTATTGTTAAACTACCATCACTGCCCTTCTCTTTCCTTTGTTAAATTTGAGTATTTGTAGATATTAACTTGACCTGAGTATTTGTAGATATTCATTTTAAGCACTTTTATATTATGTAGGCTTTATGTATTTTTTATATTAGGGATGTTAGAATGATATTTTAAAATATATATATATAATGTACTGATTTTCTTTTTTTTCAGCTGGATTATTTGTTTGTGTCTCAGAAAAGACAGCAGCCAAGTTCATTCTCACACCAGGTACAAACAAACATTTTATCATTGTTTATTATCTGAAAAAAAGAGCCAAAATATGACTTACGTGCTTCAAATGAATCCTATGAACATTTGTAACCACATAAAATTACTATCAGTTGTGTAAGTTTAGTGTTTTGTAAATTAATTCAAAGCAATAGCAAAAGCTTACTCATTATAGTGCAATTCCATGTCTTGCATTTTAAATATTAATAATATCCTGAACATCAAATTAAGTACTTCCCTGACCATAAAAACTAAAATAAAAAATAAATAAAAAAATTGAATAAAAAATACACAGACCCAGGTATTATTACTGCAGGGATTTTCTTCTCATTTTGGTCTCTCAAAATTAGGGGCCCTCTGTTGTAATTTAGAGACCTAATGAAATGTGATGATGAGAGAATTAAAACTCCATAATCTTTTATATTTTATGACTGTGCAGTTCATTCACTCCCACATGACCCAGCCGAGGTTACTGCGGTCCACTTTTGAACAGAGGACCCTGAACACAACGGGATTTGAGTCTGAGACCAGACCAGAGGACTCTGGGACCGGCAGCCTCCAGAGGATCCCCTTCCCTGGTGAGTTTGGGGAATTTGGGGATTATTTTGGGAACAATAACAAATTTTCAACTATTTGAATTTGGTTTGATTTATACACATATTTGATGATATAATATATAATATTTTATGTCTGCATATCTGTTTTGGTAGCCCCGAAGTGTTTATGGTGTGATATTTTCATTATTTTTCAAATACATTTAAGACACTTCTGTTACAACTATAATAATCACATAAAATATTATTTAATTAACCAAAAATATAAAATTGTGAGATAGGCACATCTTTAAGTCTCTTTGACAATCAAGACATTATTATAATATTTATACATTTAAAAGTAAAAATATAGTTTTGAAGCATTATCTGAACATTTTACAATATGGAAATGTACTAAAAATATATAATTATGAATGCATTTAGCTATAAAGACTTCATGGCTGAAACAGTAATGAGAACTTAAAGTATTTGTATTATTATTTGTATCATACAGTTATGGCGATAGTGTTGTCTACACAGTGACCATTTAAGTTATGTGTATATCTATTATCCTAATCCTATCCTAAGTAAATATCATTATTTGCTTTAAATTTTAAATAACACAAAAATCCCATAGCATACCTCTGTGTATTTGACTACATGCTCACCTGTTTCCCTGTGTGTGCTTCTGTTGCAGTGGGCAGCTCCTCTCTGGGTCGTCAGGACAGTAAGAGCAGCACGTACAGCCGCGCCAGGGCCAGTATCCCACTCATAAACCAGATCCCCAAAGCCCGGACGCGGTGCCCCTACATGACCCAGGACGCTGACACCCTGCAGAGCCTGTTAGTCATCTCCACTCGGGCCCCCCTGGTCCGGAGGCCTGGCTTCTCTCAAACTGCCAGGCAGCACCCCTCCCAAAGAGCAGCAGCGCACGGAAAAGGCCTGAAACCACATATGCAGACAGACACATGAGAAGAGAAACAGATATTTAGGGATTAAGGAAGTGGAAGATGGACCAAAGCTGTGAATGCACAAACACAGGGAGGACTGCTATATCTGGACTCATGTTTCGCCTCAGTGAAAGTCAACAACACAAAAGATTCACATGTTTCTATCCACTGTGTGATGACAGACATTTTGTTTACATAATAGTCTCTAAAGGGGAACAGTTTAATGAAACTAAGCTCTATGTGCCAAAAAGGAAGTGAACATGCCTTGTGAAATATGTTATATTAGGTAAGAAATGTAAACAAAACCTATTGTCAGGTTTTAGCCTCATATTTGATGGTGACAGTTAAGAAGGCCTACCACTAAAAGAGCCCTTACATAATGGGACTAACTGTATGCTGCTTTTTGAACAAGGTCTGTTCTGAAAAAAATTACATAAAAAATCTCACTCACCAAAGCCCAGTATTTTGTTTTTGTTCTAAATTTCAATCATTTGTTGCCTTTTGAATTGAGATTTTATTTAGCTGTAAAGGAGCCAGCTGACATATATATATATATATAACACTACTATATCTGCGTACCCTCCGCTTCACTTTCACTAAACAAAAACAAGTGTTTGACTGAGTGAATGTCTCTCCTCTGCCAGTGCTGGATATGTTGTCTAAGGAGGCCATAAAGTTTTACAGCCTCCTGCGTCCGGTTTCTTTGTTCTTTTGAGGATAAAAGGAAGTGAAGATGACTCACGTAAACGCCCCCAAAAGACAAAAGTGGTGGAGAATAAAACACTTCAGATTTTTGTTGTTAAAAATATTACAAAATAAAAAATATTATTCTATAAAAGAACAAAAGCAGGGCTCAAAAGGCCCTTGGTTTGCTATAAATCATTTATTGCGCGCAGAGGCCTTGAGCTGCGGCTGTATGCTTTACGGGTTTTTTTTAACCATTTATAAAATGCGCAAAAACAGAATCAAATGAAACGTTTACTGAAATTCAGTCGCAGCCGTGTTTGAAATATGCCTATTAGTAAATTGAACATAACAAGCTAATACCAAGAGTAATCGTAGATTGAGTGTAAATAGACATTGATTTTTTTCATAGCATTTTACCTTGTGCTTTATGGTTTGGGATCCCACTAAAAATGAAATCGCAAAATTTCAAAAGGTCAGAAAGGAACGTGAGTGGGAATGCATTGCATTTGTGGAATTTATGGTTTTATTGCGCCTCAGTCTATAAATGTCGGAAATCCTTTTGGAAATAGGAAATTGGCGCCGTTTTACCCCATGGCAGCTGAAAAGCCAAAGTATTACTGAAAAAATAGACATACTATAACAATAATTTAAAAATAGTGAATATCTCTCCTTTTACAGGTAGCCTAATGACTTAAATAACTAAACTTGGAGACTAGCTCTACCTCTGTGATTGTCAGACTTTCAAACGCCCCAGGGCTTCATCCAACCGGTACATTATGGTTCAGTTTCACTGAATTTAAATCACAAATAATTATAATTTTAATACAGCTATAAGTGACTTTTAAATTTGCCATTTGAATTAGAGAAAGAAATGCGCTTTCATAATCTATAGGGTTAAAACTAAAATATATTGTGAGTAATTCGGATTTGGCGCATTATAAAATTCCAATGTTGCTCAGTATAACCTAAATCTCATTTACAATCACACAGCAAACGATAAGAAGCCATACAGACCTTTAAAAACACCTACAGACCAAGGCAGAAACCAGGTGCGCATCCGATCCTTATCATATTTTCACATTTTTCTCTTCCTATTTTGAAACCTCCCTACATTTACGCATCACAGACCATGAGCTAAAATAAAGATGGCGATGAGAAAGCGCCTCTAAAAGCACAAAAACGGCTGCTGTTTTTGAAAATTTACAACTTTGCCAGCGAAGTTTACGACTCGCTCGGCTCCAGGATTGGCTGCCCTTGGTCATGTGGACACTAGGAATGGGAACTTATTTCCCATGAGGTTATATTGCAGCTGCTGTTTTGCACTGCTCATTCACTTAACACTAGAAACACATGCTTTTTCTTAGCTCTATGTTGTATACGTAGATTTTGCTGTTTTGGTGGATAAAATCGGCACCATGTTCGTGCGTAATTCCCCGAGAAGGAGCCACGGCGCTGACGTCTCCCCGCCATGTTTTAATGGGCATCCACTTCTGGCTATGTTCTTCCAAAATGAGGGATCTACACTCCTCTGTGATGACTGGATTATGTTTTTGGAGATCACTTAACGCAGCTTGCAAAGTAGGAGATTTGGGAACGAGCTCTGGAAACGAGAGCGTGGAGTGACAGGCACGGTCCGCATGATGGATTATCAACAAAAGGTAAGGTGTTTCTCACGCGCAAGGCCAAAGCACTGCTGCAGAGGGGCTCAGACACCAAAAGAGCCCCAACTGTTTTCTAGCGTTTATATCCTGTCTATGTTAAGTTACATAACAAGTATTAGCAGTTCATTGTGTCAGGAGAGTCTATTATTTTCTTACGTTGCCCGCGCTATTCACAACCAGTTGCTTAACTTTGAGCTTAACCCGTGAGATGCTGCAACGGCGCCAGACTTCGACCTAAAACAAAAACATCTTTTCATAAAAATGATAAGTTAGGGTTTTAAGTTGAAGTTGAGGCCTGTTGGTGACTGAATAAGGCAGCAGCTGGTTTCTGGACACATGAGACTGACTTTAATGATAATGGTGATGAGGCAAATAATGACCAATAAAGACCCAAATATCAGTCTTTACCTATAGATTTTGATACTAAAATTTGTATTGAAATTGATATTGTTCGCTAACTACTACAAAATGACCACATTTCTTAACATCTTAGAAGGTTTTGTTGTTTTTGATTGCGGTCATGGCGCCATTGCGCACGAATTTCGGTATCGCTGAAAATAGAACATAGCGCGGAAACAATACACGTTGTACAAATATATATCTGCATGATCTTGTATACAGTTGTGATATACGATTGTATTATTTCATCTTTTTAACCACACGTGTGACTAAACCGTTTACTGAATGGACGTTCATTCATTCACTGTTACACAATCAATGACGGTAATGTGCCCTCCCTATAATCAGCCTCTCACAAACAGATGCGAGCAATAAAATGCAATCCATGAAAACTCGAACAAAACCAGCTGGATCTGTATTTCTGAAGAGGGTCATAAAGAGACCAGTGCACCTGCATGAGGACAGAGACCATAGTATTAATATTTAAAACGTATAAAATGGTGATCTTGTTTCACCTATAACGCTTTATGTGTTTTGCTCTTTGTCTGTTTTTTATGGGGCAGTTCTCAGTTCAGTATAGGCCTGATGATCCAAGTATTAAGGCGCATGAAAAACGCAGCCCTTAACTGCAGTGATCTAAGGCCTTTGGGATTGACTGTTTTCAACAACAGTATGAAAAAAAAAATGCATTTCTTACGGCCATGTTGTTTTAAAAGATCATTTCAAAGAGCTAAAGTTGTAGAAAATGTGTAGATTAGACAACCCTGTACAAACAATATAATATAATATAATATAATATAATATAATATAATATAATATAATATAATATAATATAATATAATATAATATAATATAATATAATATAATATAATATAATATAATATAATATAGTATTGTATTGTATTGTATTGTATTGTATTGTATCATATATGTTATATGTATAGGATACAGTAACATAATGCGTCACGCTGCGTCAAAAGCACGTGATTACCAAATATTAATAGAAAAGGGCGTTTCTATTTCTTTTTCATTCATGCTAATCATTAATTAAACGCCAAATCAAATCAATATGATCATTTACATTTTTAAATGTTAAATTAAACGTGGAAAAAAATGTCTTCTAAGGCGTAAAGATCATGAGACGCTAAACCTGCACGAATCACTGCACTGCACAATGTACAGAGTACCTAATGCAGCTTCACTAAGTTTTATATTAATTTTCTCATTGTTTGGTTTATTACCTTTTCATGAATCGTATATTATATGGCTTCACAAGTGCCTTACCGCTTGAGTTTGCAGTTTTAGCAGAGTTTCATTGGTGTCCATTTAGTCCGTAAAGCTCGTGATGATGAGCCTTATAATGAGGTGGATGATGATGGCACGCGGCTCCTGTCCCGTGGCCCTCACAGCAGGAGGCAGTCGGACGTATACAGCAGCAGGGGACCTCACCTTTAGGAAGAGAGCAAATTGGGACATAATTAGAGTTAGTTTCAGTGAAGTGGCTTTACTTTGACAAAGATTTGTCAATAGACGATTGGGACAAATGTTTGATGGAGATGATTATTTGTGCGTAATAGAGGACCATGCATAAAGCTGATTTTGTTTGGTTTTTTTTTCATTATTTTACGGATACGCACAAGTTTGATTCGAGATGCATGATGCATTGTGATATTGTTTGATATTTGGATACAGTGATGTGGCAGAGTGTTTTTTTAAACATGTCTGGTTGATTGTAAGTGACTGAGGTGCGTAAAGACTGACAGGGTCGAGCGCTTCGTTTCGATTCACCGGGGACCCCTGCGCGCAACAAGAGCCCCCCATGGGTGCAGTAGTGCAAGAACAGACGGCGCTGATTGGCCAGAGGTTGATCAGATGGTACACTTCCCCTCTGTATTCAGTGGCACCTCACAACCCCCCCTCTCAGCAAATACCAAATCTCCGATAAAGTAATGGCAAAAGCACTTGGACTATAAAAGACAACAAATCATATCCCTTCGGAGTATATACACCCCGTTGTCCACCCAATGAGTTCGTATTTTGTTAACTCAACTTTCCCCGTGTCTCTGGCGGGAGGACAGGACTCTCTCCTGGGTCAGATACCGCTCTATTCCTCGGGATACAGCGACCCGTTAAGGCACTACTCTAACGCGGCCACGTATGGAGCGGCCAACATGCAAGAGAAAGTCTACCCCGCGTCCTACTACCAACAGTACGGCCGGGCGAGCTGCGACTACAACCCGGTGGGGACTTTTTACAAAGACGCCGATGGTCAGTGCGCCTTTTCGAGTCGCGATGAACAGGCGCTGTTTGTTACGCAGGACCAGCATCAGCAGCGGAAAGTGGCGGAGTGCTCCGAGCAAAGCGCTGTCAACATGAGCAGCAGCCTGGACGACAAGACCTCCACTCTGATCTATCCATGGATGCAGAGGATGAACGCTTGCTCCGCTGGTAGGACCTACTTTGTTAACTCTTTTGTTTATAGTTATTATACTTGGCAAACAATGTGTTAAATGTTACTGGATTTTAGCGTTCTAGACTATACTTTGATATCCAGAGCGTAACTTCACATTCAGTGTCAGTAGAGCAGTCAGACAGACACAGTAGGGACCATAGCGCACCGATGTTTGAGCGCCTCGGGGCTGTCTGCCACATCAACATAAAACCAGACTGTCTCTACTGAACTGTGGCACAAAAGGAACCCATAATATGTTATCTTATACTTTGTGGTTGGCAAGTTTATTTTATTTTTTTATTTCAATGGCTCATTTATTTATTAATTTATTTATTTATCACGTTGGCTCACTTTTGCAATGTCAAAAGACCAAAATACTGTGAAGACTGTGCAAGAAAAGTCGTGTTAACAGTCGAAGTAAATGTAGTTTCAGATCTGTACTACGTTATTAAAAGGTAACATCTAACACAAAATGCGCACCAGTGAGACATTTCAAATACGGTCACGCGCACACGCACAGTGGGCCTGCATCGACCCTTTCACCCGGTCACATGGGCTTACGTTTGCGCAACGATTAAAGCCACGAAATTGAATCCCTAATGACAATAATAATAGGAAATAGTGTGACCTTATAGATTTCTATTGTTTGTGCCAATGACTGCACAAGCACAGTCATGTTGTTAGTGGTAATGTGAGACCAGTTCACATTACACTGATGTACAGACGCCATTGCGCATCATGTTTTTATATGAAGACATTTAGGAAAACAGACCAAAAAAGACAGATGAAAATAATGACAATATTTAGGATATAGGAAAAAGGAGAAAGGATGCTCTTTCTTTTTGCGCAATTAGACTCAAGCTCGTTTATAGCAACCACTGAGAATATCTGTGCTTATTTATATTATATTATATGAAGCTATTCGTGATCTAACTTTTATATATTGATTTTATTTTCATATTAAACTACCACTAACCATTTCTTTTCTTTCTCTAGGCCCGTTTGGGAACAGTGGGCGCAGGGGCCGCCAGACCTACACCCGCTACCAGACCCTGGAGCTGGAGAAAGAGTTTCACTTCAACCGCTACCTGACCAGGAGACGCCGGATAGAGATCTCCCACGCGCTATGTCTGACCGAGAGACAAATCAAAATCTGGTTCCAAAACCGTAGAATGAAGTGGAAAAAGGAAAACAAGCTGCTGAACCCTTCCAAGACCGAAGAGGAGAACGAACAAAGCGAGGGAAAAGAGTTAAAATAATAATAAAAAGTGGACACTGACATTCCTGAAATAAAGTGTATTTCTTTGTAGATAATTCGTGTTTGTAGAGATAGACTTTCAGTGTCTGCACGGTAGATTTTCCATGTGTGCTTGTGCGTTTATTTGAGGACTATGCAAATCCGCCAAAATGTACATATGGTATTTCTTTTATTTTGTAGCTTTGGACCATCTTGTTACCTCATGATTTTGTCCTGTGGCACCAGAAGAGCCTTTGTCTCTTCACTGTACACCCCCTGCTGTGGCTGTGGCTGTCTAGTGTTTAATCTGTGGTCTTTATTACACACTTATCTTGTGCCATATTTCAATTTGTACAGATGAGAAAATGTTCCTTGAATGTTATTTATTGTTGTTCACTTGTGTTTTAATGCACAATGAATCCCGTGTGCAATATTTTGTTTAGAAAATTGTAAATAAAAATAAAGGCTTTTTGATGCAGACTGGAACATGCTTTGGCTCATATATTTTAGTTTATATGTCCAAAAATAACAACACCATTAATGCAAATCAGACTTTACGCACGGTGCGTAAAAGTGCAAACGATGAAAGTTGACAAGTCTTTATTATGTGTTACCTGAGCCTTTTGTGGCCTACATTATCCGCGCGTTACATAAATGACAAATGACATTGAGGCCTTGACAGCGCGCGCTCACGCTCGGCTCGCGTAGATTCCACCTTTGTCCGGAAGATGGCGCTCTCTGCACGCGCGGTTCTTGGGGCGCAGCGGGGAGGCACCATTGACTGGAGCCTAACGACCATTATTTCGTCATCATTTGTAACCATGGAGCATGAATTACCTCTTGAAGTCATCAGAGAGGATTTACGACTGGTCAACAAAGGCACGTGATTCTCGAACGCGCTCCCATATTTGGCCGCATACCTGGCAAAGTACAGTAGGGCTTCATTGCTTATAATTCATGATTGCGTCCATAAATCGTGCAAGCACACAGGATTATAGCGACAAAGATCTACAAATCGAGGCTTTAAAAATCCAAGCAAATGAGCTCTTACTTTGTAAACTCGTTCTCAGGGCGCTATCCAAATGGCTCCGACTATCAGTTACTAAATTATGGGACTAACGGCGCTGTGAGCGGCTCCTTCAGAGACCCTGGCACCATGCACTCCGGGTCTTTCGGCTACAACTACAATGGCATGGACCTAACCGTGAACCGCACCAACGCGGGCAACCACTTCGGTGCCGTGCGAGATGACACCCGTGGATTCGCGCCGGATGCCCGCTACAGACAGACGCCCAATTGCTCGCTCTCATCCCCGGACCCGGTGCAGCCCCAGCCACCTCCGTCCTGCGCAAACAGGGAGCAACTGGAACTAAAAAGCCCTTCTCCACCGTCTGACCGGAGCGCGACCTCAGCCCCCAACAACAAAAACAGCGGAGCGCACTTCACGGAGATAGACGACGGTGGCGCGGTAGTGTCTGAGAGCGAGGAGGGCGCACACGGCAGCGGAGGGTCCAGCTCTGTTCCACGCGCACAGCAGCAGCAGCAGGAGCCCAGTGCCACCTCATCGGCTCCCACAGATTGCCAAACGCCGCAAATATTCCCCTGGATGCGGAAACTGCACATAAGCCATGGTATATGTACATTCATAATATTTGTTTGTGAGGGTCTGTCGTAAATCTGTCAAGTGCATGAGTGAGCAGGTTGTTGCAGGTTACAGCGAGGACAGGGTTTGAAGGTTTGGCTTGTGATCTGGCTTTGAAAATAGTTGTTTGTGTCTGTAGGATTTGAGGCAGAAGCTGTGAAAGTGTGTGTTTACGTCGTGGTTTTGTTGCATGCCTCTCCGCATCACTTCATCTTATCTAAAATCCCATCCAAAACAGCCAGCCACCTTGATGTGTTGTTGATGATTGTGCTGTTGTTGTCGCTGCTAATTCTCTCTATGAAATTGTAGATATGACTGGACCAGATGGGAAAAGGGCCCGAACTGCGTACACCCGCTACCAGACTCTAGAGCTGGAGAAAGAGTTTCACTTCAATAGATACCTAACCAGACGGCGGAGGATAGAGATAGCCCACGCCTTGTGTCTTTCCGAAAGACAGATCAAAATCTGGTTTCAAAACCGCCGGATGAAGTGGAAGAAGGACAATAAACTGAAAAGCATGAGTCTGGTGACAGGAGGCAGCGCCTTCCACAACTGAGTTTTTGGAAGCATCATGATAATTATGAAAAAAATAAATAAAATTAAAAAAAAAATATCCATGAGTACTGTAAAGCTATTGAAAAGGCGCAGCACCTTCCAAGCATGCTATTGTGATAGAAGAAGAAGTATTCCGTGGTCCCAATGCCATTTTTAGTTGTGGTAGCTTAGATGTCATATTTGGAAGAAAAAAAGATGTAAATATTAATAATTGTTGATGCTCTTTCTGTCTCTTGAGGTCGCCATGTTTAGCTCTTTATTCTTCTTGACGGTCTAAACAGGAGTCATTGTACAGTTTAAGAAAATACGAAAAAAACTTCCAAACCATATGCTGCTGTTCATTGAATGTAATGTATTTGGAGCCATTCATTCAAAGCGCTTATAGCTGTATTTTGATGGTTCTCTCTCGTGGCCATTGCAAACCATACATTTTCATAAGAAGCCAATAATGTGTAGCTCTAGGATATTTTGTGCATCTATTGTTTTAGGTCTAATAATTATGAGCAATGCAAATGTATTCAACCTGTCAATGTGATAAATTTTTAGTGCAAAAGGTTATTCTGTGGATATAGGCTGTAAGTGATGTACGCTTTTTTCGCCAATAAGCTTTTTGTATTTGTAAGTGAACTCATAGCGCTTGAAATAAAAGTTTCGACTCAACTGCTTTGTGTTGGATATTTTAAATTAATCCCAAAAAATCCACATTCCATATCAAGCCTATAATTAGACAATACAATGACATAATTAACTTTGAATAAATTTGAACCAAACCAAACACACACACTCACACACACACCAATTTTCTCTGACGTATTTTCCTGGCCCTGTTTTGTGCAAAAGAGAAACTTTCCAAACTTACCTCGTCTTGACCTCAGTCCAACAAGGCGAGGTGGTGCCTACAACAGAAATAAAATCCAAAAAGGCTTACAGGTATAACATGCAATGGCTGAAGTTGGTAAAAATCCCAGCCTTACCAAAGATTGTATAGGGCCTATATTACTTACAGACTGTGAAAAGTCACGTGAGGTCCATAAAGTTGGTTTTATGGTTTTGGGGAGTAGACAATGTACAATATAATTCACAACCTTGAATGAAAGTGACGGCTTAACTGCGTGGATGGGACTGGAAAGGCTGGACTGGACTCAGGAAATGTCCAGTCATATTTAGGTAGCATCTGATGGCACTAAAATTGGATAAACGCCGTGCTTCAAATTAGCCCAAATTTGTTAGAGATCAATTGTTATTTTATTTGTACTAATCCCATGAAATTATTAATGCAGCTTGACAAAATGTACGCTGTATATAAAAAATAAAACGTGACATAGCACATTGAAATTATTTGGGGGAATTTTTCCATTTTGAGGTTACACGCCGTTTGTTTGCCGTGCGTAAAATATGATTCTGTTTAAAAAGCAAAGAAATAAAAAAAAAATCCTTTCTTCTTCAAACACAATGCATTATGGAGAATCTTCTCATGATTTGACTTTAAGACTAATAAGCGCTTTTATGGAGCTGCCACGAGACGAACTTGAGCTGGTCCCGGAGTGATTTATTCTCAAATGTGTCAAGTCACCGCGCGGCCAAAGGTGAAGTTGCGGCCACAGCAGCGAGAGCAGAGCAGAGCTGGACACAGGCCTCGCTGCTTTTAGATAAAGATATGCATCTAAATGAGCTCGTGGCTACTGCCTATTGTCTATAGGCTACTAATAAAAATATAATTATATCACATCTTAAAACTAAGAGCAGGTTTCTATGCTTTACGTAGACTATTTCCCTAGTCTTCTCAAACTCATTTCAGGTAAAAGTAAAATCAGTGGTATTGGCTATGGATCTCAGACATTTCCCACATATTCATAACTATTAAGTGGCAATTTAAGCAGCGTAATGAGCATTGCATATTGATAGGGGTAATCTGCAGCCGGATCTCATGCATTATTCATAGGGACGGGGATCATCGCTGGGTCAGGAGACGACTGCAGCCACAGATGCGTCAGGACGCACGGCTCAGTGCTGCCACACTTTGCACAGTCACCACCAAGAAGTCCAAACCAAGTATTTTTGGGGATGGGTCTGAATTTACACTAGTGTATGGCTGTAATAACTTTTTTTTTTTTTTTTTTTTTGACCATTAATAAAAGTTCTTAAATGTGTAAAAACAATCATTCATTTTAAATACAGTATAACAATATAAACACGATTCTGGATTAAATACAAAAGGCGAATGGCCCCAAAAACATAGGATATAAAATATGAGTATCAGCTAACAACCAATCACAGTAACTTTAAACTATAGTTCATATGTGTAAACTACTTCTAAAATATGCCTTTAAACGTTTAGGCCAATAAATCAACATTGTATATTTAAAATGAAAAGGTAAAATAAGGTCACTGAAAAGAAGAACACTTATGTGACCATATAGTGCAACCACTATTATTTTCTATGTGATTTTATTATTCATAATGCGCTATTATGAACTGGATTTGCAATATTCCTTTTAGTAAACACACAAAAAGAAAACAAAAAACACGCGACAGTAGTTGGAAAAACTATGGGCACCTTTTTCCTCTTTACACAGTGAGCAAAAGGCAGCGGCTCTGCGCACATGTAATAAATGATACGTCAGTGTACTATTAAATATAAATGAGAAAACTATTATTTCACAATTAAACGGTGGATTTGGAGAGGGAGAAAGGGCTGGAGGCTCACCACATCCATAGAATGTGCAACATAGCCTTAACCCTCGGTCAGTGTCCTCATCCTGACATTTGCCAGTATTCATTTGATGATTATAAAATACCTCGTAGCAAACCATGTACGTATTGTGAAACCTGTCCAGGGCCACGGCTCCTCAACATCTGGCTGTGTGTTTGCATGAATTCTTAATAGAGCTCAATAGGAAGTAATGGCACCTTGATTCCGGCAGAGGGAGCTCCAGACCGACAGCTCGCGATGATGGATGAGTTTTCGCTCCTATCACCGGGCCGTGTAGGTTAGACCCTGAACATAGAAAAGCCGTGTCACTGCCAGCGTGTTTATCAGTTATCTCCCATTTTCACTTTCTGCTTAGAGGGCCGCGCATAAAAGCTTTAGTCCTCCTCAATAATTTGAGGTTATTAAGGCTAGATGACAAGGTGGAATACTAGGGACCTTTACAAAGTTAAATAAGTAATAAATGGAAACTTAAGACTTATTATTGCGTCTTTAAAACCTACAGGAAAGGTAGGCTAAATGTCAAACTTATCTGAAGAAAACTGTCAATATGTTACAATATTGACAGTTTGCTACCTAATTTGTCAAGCTCAATTTGCTTATTCAAATTATTCAGGGTAAAGTATAGGCAATAGGTCTACATGATAACAATATTTAGTGAAGTAAACCGAGTAGGAGGACGCCGATGTGTTGTTATCCTGGACATCAAATACAATGTGCAAATCCATCTTATTCGAATAATCTTCTTAATTTTGTTCATACAGTATAGCCTATTTAAAGAGAAAGTTTGGTTAAATAGGCTAAAATCTCCTGTATATACGAGACCACTTGGAAAGACACACCGATAAGACACGTACTGACTGAATACGCACATATCTGTCAGGTTTATACGGCTCTGTTGAGGCTCGTAACGCGCACCAAACGCTCTGGTAAGTGTTTTATGAGAGAGGAGTGTAGACTGTTGTATTTTTGCTACACCAAATGTCCTGACAACAATAATTGCATTGAATTTCATCTTTGACTGTCAAGTTAATTCATTTCAGTTTAATACTGGGCTTAAAAAATAAAGTCTAACACTAAAAAAGAAACTAATCAAACATTTTGGCAATTTAAAGCATTGGTATGCCTCAGTCTATACACTGTTCTCTCCGGTTGTACTTTAAATATTCCTGAAGTATGCAGACCACGTCAGCCTCTCCTCTCCTCAGACTCTGTGACCGGCCGATGACCTGTCATCTATATATACCCTGTAGATCCGAATTTGTGTACATTAAGCAGCAGCCACAAGTTCGTATCTTGGGGAGTATGTAGGTGATGACACTTCAACTCACCCACTACTGCACATGAGCAACGGTAGCCAAAATGTTTAAAAGAGAACTGCAAAAAGTTAACATTAATAACAAATATCATTTATATAAATATTGATTAGGCTAAGTATGTTGTAAATTATAAATAAAATGTATATGACTGATGCGTTACTATAATTAGACATGGAGTTTTAGACATAGTCACAGGCCTGTAGGCGGTGTAAACATGATGCCTCCACAGTTTTTTGGCCCGACATTCTTTGAGATTCTGACATCCGCAGAAAGTTACAATGTGGCCATTGTCCAAAGCATCATTTATCTTCTTTTCACTGCAGCACATGTGCGTCTTGGTCAAGGAGGAGTTTAGTTTGCTGGGAAATGTGAGGACCTTAACAAACAGCTTCCTTTTTCGCTACAGAGTGGACGCCAGGGACAGAGGCACTGGGCTGAGAAGATGGCAAGAAATCCGGGGTAAGTTTACATGAGTTTCTTTGTTGACTATATGGATCTGTGCGTGCGTAAAGAGCGCAGACGAAAGCGCTGCGAGTGTGTGGCATTAAGTTTGATTGAAGGGAGGCGGGATCAACTAAATGTAAAGCGGACGTGTATAGACTTGCCGTGGTCATTCAGAGTTCACGAGTTCACTTCACTGAGCGGCGTTATCTTCAACAGGAGTAGCCTTTGCCCCGCGCATGAACATGAATACGCACGATCCTGCTTATTACGCATTACTCATTAGGCTATAATAACAATGTCCAAACAAATTAGTTCTGTAACATATAGGCCTAAATTAGTCTTGGTTTAGCCTGGATGTGGTCCTTGACTTGTTGCTAGTGAATTCATTTGCTAAAAGTTTGTCTATAATGGTTTATTAGTGCCATATGTATATATAAAATTTATATCACTTTTCAGTTAAACGCCTAAGCCTTTGTAAATGAGATCAGGAAGAAATTTTACTTCCAGATCTGTCATGCAAAATGCTATTTCAGATAAGATTGTCTGTATGAATTTTCTTATCATAAAATATTTCTTATTGAGAGTATTTCCACGGGTAAAATTAAGAGGGACAGTTAGAGTTGGCTGTTGCTTCGGCTGCCTTTGAATTAAATCAGCGCCATAAATCCCTTCATGTGGACACGCGGTTCCTGCGGCTAATTGCAGAGCGCAGCATTTGTCAGCAGGCCCATGGGATGACTGCTGTGACTGAGGACCAATTACTGTATGAACCATCGGAGTGAAGACCTGACATAGAAGCCATCTTGTAGTACGCACGTTATTTGTTTGCGCGCGCTTTTCTTTGTTATTTGTGAAAACAAGCACCTGCCACTGTCTCATGTTAGGTGATCTATAAGGCCAAAAGACATCCCTCTATTGTACACCATAAATGTTAAATTTAAAGCGGGATTATGGCTGTAAGTGTCTTTTGGAAATGACCATAAATCCTGGTTATGCTCCTCAAGACCTACACATTTGCCTGTATTTATAGTGTTTAACAGAAGCTAGACAACTTTATGGCACTAAACGCTCTGGCGCTATAAATGTTAGTCTGAAGGTTTGAGTAAGGACTTGACAGAGGAACAACTGTATTGTATTTTAACCTACTTTAAATAATGAATAGCAATGTTGGTCAAAATGTCTATTAAGTAAAATTGGAATTAATTTTTTATTATGATGAATTATCTGTCTGCTCTTGGACAAGACAATTTTGAGTAAATGCTTTGCAACCCTCATCCAAGAACACGGATATGTTACAATACGATAACTGGTATTATTTATTCAAGATCTTTGACTGTTTCATATGTTCAGGCATAATAATCTGCATGTTGGTTGGTTTTAATACATGGTTGCGAAAAGTGTGAGAAATCGCATGCCTGTGTTCGCAAATGATTGACTCATGGTTTATGATCAGACACTGAGCATTTTTCTGTTTTATATGGTTTGCCAAACAAATACAAATATTGGTTTAAAATGTGCATTAATAACATGATATTTTATAACCTCAACTGCCATTATTAACTGACTGAGAAGATGAGTGTAGAGCAGTGTTTGTGTGTGTGTTTTATCCTTCACTAATTTGACAGGCCAATTTTTGAGAGTCCTAGTAGTAAAATTATGTTTAAGACGGGAAAGGAAAGATATGTTTTTGGCTTTGAATTAGAGTGAATATGTACCACAACCATTGGAGTTGGTATTGCAATGGCATGTCATCAGTGTTCTCAGGCTACCACTACTTTTCCAGTCAGAAACTTCGATCAATAGTCTGAAAAATACCTTTAGTAGTGGTTTAGCCCTTGTTTGATCGTTGCTATTTAAAACCAAGCCATATCTTTATATTCAATTTAATACAGTTAAAAGCAGCATTCAGATACATTGTTACTGCATTCTCCAACCACAAGAGGTCACAACACAATGAAATGCTTGTGCCTGTCCCAAGCCAGGATACCATGAGAGCACAGCCAACATAAAATATGCCAAATAAATATGTGACCCTATAACATGGCTCTTTCTACCTTTGAGGGGCTCTGTGCTTGTTCAGGGGCCCTTATTTATGCAAAACTGATTGATTGGGTATAAACAATTTTACATGCAAAAATACCATACTGTTTTTACAAAAATCAACACAAATACTTGACTCAAATTTTAGTGCCCTCAAGTGGCTGGTGTGGCCCTGTATATTTGCACAGTCTGCCTATGTCAGGAAACACCATCGCCTATTGTGAAGTGTGACATGTAGAGTGTGGATGGAAGAAGCCGAACAGGAAAGTTATCGCAAAGATTTTATTCTGCACTTGTTGTACATCTACAGTTGTGGTATGTGTCATGTCCCCACAAGTGTGAAAACATTGATGTGCGTGTTTTTGTGTGTGAGAGATTTGTCATTACCACTCTGAAAGGTGTGCAACAGCGCCCCCTGTATGCGGGCTCTTGATGATGACGAGGTTTAAGTGGAGCTCGGTGTGGTCACAGATAGGAGTGTTGTCACATGTGAGTGATGGATATAGATCATAGACACAGCAGGCTGTTCTGTCCTGTTCACTGTGCGGCCAATGTCCCCAACGCCACCCCATCGTGTGAACTCAAGAGATCAGTTAGACAGTAGAGTCCTCACAGCATTTTGTGTTTTAGAGGCAAAGAGGTTATCATCAAGTGAGCTGCTGTGGTTGTTGTTGCTGTCCCTAATCCACCCAACTACAATTAAATTACTACATACTCAACAATTAAAGGTAATTATTAACATTTCCATTAAGGTGGAGATGTTAGTCTTTCCAAAGATCTTGTTAGTCCTCCTATCCCAATCCTGTTCATTTTAATGGGTAACACTAAACTTACCCTATTGTAAATGTAATAATAAGAAAGTAGTGGCTTTATTAGTATATGGAGCTCCTATTTATGTCATAAGTAAACCATTAACCTATGAAATGAAGGATGTTTTTGTCCAATTCAGTTCTTTAGTCTTCAGTCTCCACTGTTGTTTTGGTGTTCAGTTTTTCATCTTCTTTTTTAATTTTAGAGACAATATAGATAAGATATACACTTCCTTAGTTCAGATCATTAATAGGCATCTCAGAATGACACTATTTGTTTTGGTTTAGACTCCTGTAAAATACATTTATTATTATTGTTGTGTCTGCGCTCAAACTTTGATTCAGCAAAGGCCTATAGACCATCATTAAATCATAATAATCCACAGCTCGCGTGCCACTTGTAGTTCGTTTATTAAAAGTTGTGCGTCCTTGTTTTGTGTCAAACGGCTCGGAGATCAAAGACATCCATTTGGCGTTAATTTGTGTCCCTTGGTTAAATATTACCTCTGAGAACCAATCAAACCTATCGAACAGGGATGAAGATGAGCGATCAAAGCACCACCAGACTGTACGATCGATGCCCTGTCACAGTCCGACTGTCAGCATGTTGAACCCGGGTCCATACTGTAAAAGGCCTCGTTACGCACGGAGACTTCTCTCTTAATGACCATTGCTGACCACCGTCTTGCTTTAACTTTATATATTGCTTTCACTCTGTTAAATCCCACAACTAACAAAGAAAGGGGAAAACCTCATTACCCAAACTAAATGTAATGCACTTTCTATGTGGAAGTGATGGCAGGACTAAATGAAGCCTGGCTCATTGTGCGAAGCCCCGGTCTAAATACTGATAGCTTTCTGTGCATGAGCAATTTATGGCATCTCTGTCTGGCATCGCTCCTAAAGGGGACTTCAGCCATGTTGGGATTTATTATAACACCGCTGGACACGTTCCCAGCGCTGTTTAAACTAAAAGAGATGTGACTGGGTGGCTTTTCACAATGAAAGGGCTCCAATTTCTGCTCAAATGCGTAATGGTTTTAAATGACGGAACGGCTCATTTTCATTATGTTAGGATAACTTTATTTTTCCATTTTCCAATAAAGATTCTTATACGCTTTTGACCTCCCTTTGTTTCTTCTTGACCACATTGAGCTTTAATTGTCACATTAGTCCAGTGCGTAAAATCCTTCTTATCTTTATCGCTGACTATGTCCATACATGATGTTGCGTGATCAGCAGGAATAGGCTTCTTTTTCCACGCGCGCACATTGGGTGACATTGCGTGAGGAAAAATGTTACGCAGCGCGGTGTGAGCTGTGCAGAAACACTAGTGTCCACTCAGCCTCAGCCCACTGGCATTCAAAGGCACACCGTGACGCCCGAGACGCACTAATAATCAACACACAACCACACGCGAGGATTGTTATTCCAAAATTATCAGCGACATTTTTTTTTTCTTAAGGTGAGAAGAGGAGCCGTTGTTGTGCGTTTGGGATTGTTTTAGCCCGCGATGAATGTAGTTTCGGAGGTAAGGCAGCCGGCTGTTGTGCCGCGGACTGGGCTATGTGTCTTTATGATTTACGATCCTGACTCGAGCCACGGTTCACCCAGAGTTCATAAAGCTGCATGCCTCCAGACTTATTCTCCCTCTCTCTCTCTTTTCCTCGCCTTTCTCTTTCTAATTTTGCCCTTTCGTTGGAACCAAATACCGTTTTTAATCGCGCCTTTTATTGTTACAAACGTAGCTTATAACAGCTGCTGCGTAATGACACGTTTTATAGCTCTCTATGTGTTTGACATATGTATCCATCGTAACACTGACACGCCTCTGGCTTCTATTTATTTTATTTTATAACCAATAATAGCTGATAACGACTTGTTATTTTTGTGCGTTTAAAAATAGGCCCGGTTATGGCGCACAGCTTTGGCGCGCAATGAGAATTAAAAATGTATAGCCAGTGCCTTTGATATTCATGATATAAATTTCGTGTGTTGATAAATGGGCTCTTGTTTGTTACAATTTGTTATTGGTGGCATATTTGTTTAGAAAGTAATTTGTTTTCTTGTGGTTTCTGAAATAGATTTACAAAAATACCGCCAAAGTTCATGCATTTTACAAAAGAAAATACATTTAGAATGTAGGTTAGAACAACAAAAATTTAGGAAAAAAAAAAAAAATACCAATCAAAAGTATGTGCTTTATTCCTTACATACCAAAGAAATTATTTGATTTATTATATTTTAGGTTCTTGTTTGATTTTTTTGTTGTTGTTTTTTTAAAAGGATGTTGATTACAACCAAAAGTCTAGGTTTTCTCTTTGCATATTTGCTTTAGGAGAGTATGGCTATTGATGTCAGCGCACTATTGAGTTGATAAGATGGATCATTCGGTCTCCTCCCTGATTCTGTCTGTGTCTATTTTGTCTCTGCACTTAGGCCAGAAGCTCGGCGCTCTCTGGAAAGCTGCCATGTGACATTTGGCTGCCAGCGCTCTGTCACAAGGTCAAAGGGGCCCCGGCAACGCGCACTTAATGGAAACGCACAGAGTTCCACACAACGTCCACCAAAATCACTTCTTGGGGATTTCTCTGGAAAACGGTTTTGCTCCTCAACCAGCCACACACCAAAACAAGCAACGGCAGCACAGACAGAGCGGGCAGACTGGAGAGACGCCTGGGAGAGGAAACCCCAAGTGTAGCATGAGTAAAAAGATCTTTCCTTGGATGAAAGAGTCCAGACAGACCAATGAGAAACACAGGAGCCAGACGAGCATTGCAGGTCTGTATCAAATCAAACAGGGCCTTTTCATTTGATACAATGAAATCTCACACTGAGGACAATTCTGCTCTGTCTGCTTCCTCTTTTAAAAGATTTAGCAATTAATTAAACAGGGGCCTGAGATACCAGCTGCACAACATCAATACAATATTACAAAGCAGATCTCTGGAAACACTATTTTGTATGTTAATGCAAGGCTTTAAACAATACTGTATATAAAACCATGTTCTTGTATACTGACAACGTTTCAAGTAACACTGTAGGTCCAATGTCTCTAATAAACAAACATTAAACCTGAGATTTTACAGATGCGAACACACATGGTCATGTCATTTCAGTATAAACTGAAACAAAATGCTCATCATAGTTCTGAATGAGTTCAATGTCACTTGAATATCACCCAGCCCTTTAATGAGATTTTCCAATCCCTATAGCCATATTCATGTTTTACATTTGATGATGCAAAACGTTAGGTAGGGCTATTTATCTTTAATATAGAAAGAGCATTTAAGGTTTATTGTAACAAGATAAGAATGTAAAACTGAAATCTATATTTATGAACCTCTTCTGTCTTTATCCACAGATTCCAATGACAAGTGCGCTAGCGCGTCCCCGTCCTCGAAACGCACGCGCACAGCATACACGAGCGCGCAGCTCGTGGAGTTGGAGAAGGAGTTTCACTTTAGCCGGTATTTGTGCAGACCCAGGCGCGTGGAGATGGCCAATCTACTGAACCTGCACGAGCGCCAAATCAAGGTTTGGTTTCAGAATCGGCGCATGAAACAAAAGAAGGATGAGCGCGTGAAGGGCCTAGGAACATCTTGCTCCCCCTCTTCACCCTCCGAACCAGATAGCCCCACCCTCTCCAGCCTGGGCTATGTGCATTTGGGTCCAGATATCCCAGTGTCCCCTCCACCAAAAGTCCAGCTGCAGTCCATGACGTACCAAGAGACAGAACACTTCTCCAAATACGCAGCTCCCGGAGGTGACCCTCGCTTTACGCACGGGCCACAATTTAACGCGGACTTTGACGCGCACGGCCACTCGCACGTGGTGGGACTAAACGATCCTCAAGGCTCATATTTCTCTCATAGCTGCCCTGCTCAGGACAGAATCATGCAGGCTCCAAAGCTGACTCATCTGTAGCACGTTTGGCTGGACTTTAGTCTGTGTTGTGGATAGGCCAAATTATAGTCTGACACAATGGTATTTTAATTTCCTCCCCGGATTTATTTATGCACAAAGATATCTCCGTATTTATACAACAACTATTTTTAATTTCAGTTAAATGGATAGTTTAAATTTCAGTCTAAGACATTAGCTCTCCAACTAATTATAATTGTTTTTCCATTGCAAACGTTAGGTTTTAACTTGTTTCAGTAGTTCCCAGATCAAGTACACAACGTGAATACAGTGAAGCAGCCGGAAAACACCAAAGCCTCTCTTTTTGTTGCAGTTTAATGAGTACTTAGCTCTATAATGCAGCATTAAGCCGTAGTTAATTACCGAGCCCTTACGGGTGACTGTGGACGTGATAGGTTTGGGATGATATTGCAATGTGGCCTCAGTGGTATTAGACTTTTCTTAAAAGAAAACAGACCAGCCTTTTGTGCTTTATGCCAAAAGTGGGCCACACAAGCTGCCAATCAGTAAAAGAGCGAGTGATGGATCACTGGATCCACGTTCGCTTTTTCGATCAGGATTTGATTCCCGTCTTCTCAATTGTAAACATTTGAAGAAAAATCCAGCCATGTTTAGGGTAACCAGCATTTGTCTTATTGGCATTCATCTATATTTAAATTTCGCATTAAAAATTAATAACAGTGAAACAGGAATAGTGATTAATATTGACAAGTGTGGCAAAGTAAAAACAAAAGTTGATCAATTCTGAGGAATAGCCCAATATACTTTAATGCATGCGCATGACTCTTAATGGCCGAACAAAGCATCAACAAATCATCTGCACGTAACATCTTTAAATTACCACTTTAGTTAATGTATTGAGCGCACATTAGAGTTGCAAAGTATTTGATTCACAGTGCACATTTTACGCCACCTGCTTGTCATGAAGATGTTACAACAAATTAGCATTTGTAAAAAATACAAAAATAAAAATAACCCTAAAAGATTTATGTCACAGTTGCATTTATTTATTTCTTTTACAGCATTAACTTAATCAAATAGAATCCCCATGTTGTTTTACTTTATTATTTATCCCCAGTATTCAAAAAATATGGTTTAATGGTGTAGGCCTCCTCGGCTGTGGTGCTAAATGTCATTAAAGATCAAATTTCCCTCTCACCTCTCGCCATAACATTATTATAGTAATGATCTTTTTATGGTTGGTTACATACACATTGTCACTCTTTTAATGTGATTTTTAAGTCCTTGTAAGGCGAAAATGGGCCTTGATGTTTGTTCTTATCAGATGGATGAGCGCGTTTGATTGAAGCGTTTGTCATGTAAATACGAGGCGTTTGATGGACGAGCCCACAGACATGACAGAGTGTCCCCGGCCTCTCGCCATTGGCCTTTAGCAGGTCACATGGTGTGTCAGGAAGGTGATATGAGGGTGGAAGGCAGTTTTACAGCTTTGACATACTACCTAGAAGGTTAGGGCAAGGAGCACCATTAATGACTGCTCAGCTTTGATCGATTTTAGGAGCAAACAATAGGTGAAGTTTGAAGATGAACTCATACCTAGACTACCCAGTTTGTACCAGAGGTGCTAACCTCTTCAGTGCCAAGGCCGGATATCACAACCTGAACCACGGATACATGACCAGCTCGTGCGCAACAAGTGATACTTACGCACCGGACGGACGTTTAATTGCAGCGACTACGGGGCCCCATCAGACCCCAAGTTTACCTCCTCTTCACCACCAAACACACGTTAATCTTGACGTGCAATTCACACCACCGGGAAACTCTCTGTATGGCCCGCCGCTGGAGTACGGGCATCACCAATACGGCTTAGCGCCAGAGCAAGACCGGGGCTATATGCACGCGCAAGTGTCGCCCATTGGGACAAACGTGTCTCCTTATACGGGAGAAAGCTGCGGGACTGTCGCTCAGGGTGCACAGTACATGCACTACAACAGCAGCGGGGAGCAAAGACATCAAGATTACGCAGAAAACGTGTATACAAGACTTCCTGTACCGAGCAAGGAGAAAGAAGTTGAGGAGACAAAAACTTTTGACTGGATGAAAGTGAAGAGAAATCCTCCTAAAACAGGTTTGTAGGCCTCTAACAACTATTATGATAAGCTGAAACTAATACAAAAGCAACAAAGAGCCGTGCGTAAAACTTACATAATTTCTGTATTTATTTCCATCATGCCATTACAGATTGATTTTGATTTACTTTCTCATCATTCATTTCATCACAGCTGCCCTGTCGGAGTTTGGGGTCCCCAGCCAGCACAACGTGATCCGCACCAACTTTACCACTAAACAACTGACGGAGCTGGAGAAGGAGTTTCATTTCAACAAATACCTCACCCGGGCGCGCAGAGTGGAGGTGGCCGCCAGCTTGGACCTCAACGAAACGCAGGTTAAAATATGGTTCCAAAACCGCAGAATGAAGCAGAAAAAACGTGAGAAATCAGGATGCGTTTTTGGCAATAGTTCTGCAAAAATGGACAAACACAGTAGCCCTGATAACTCTCCAAAAGTCAAAGGGAAAAACTGTTAACAATAATGACACTTTTAAAAATGTGTTTGGATAGGGACCAAAGCAATTTTCTACAACTTCCCTATCCAGCCACGCCATTCCCAATCACACTGTGAAAACTGTGGGACTGAACTGAACAGGGTATGACTGACTCTGGTTTGTGCATTATACTGTGAATGGACTGCAAAGACAAATATCTATCATCTTTAAATGTTTTTGTATTCTCCTTAGTTGTTTTGTGTTGAAGCACTGTAATAGTCAGTGTCATTGTTTTGCACTATTTATTTACAGGGTATTTTCCAATGAATGTCCACATGATTTTAAGTAAAATATATAAATCACCTTATACTTGTGTCTTAAACAAAGTAAAAAATAGAAAATATTTACTTTTTCAAACTACTTCTTCACTCCACAGAAATATTTCCTTTTGAGTGATGTCCTCTGTAGAGTCCACTTGCATAATGTGACAAGAGAAATCTTTCACAACACATGGGGTGGTTCCTAGTGACCTTTTCACCCTCAAATACCTCCAGGGGCTCTAAACATGACAACAAACTCCAGGGAACCAGGTCTCACCCTTGATTTGTTACCCAAATTCACCTCGAACATGAGTGACACAGGTTCTTCTCATACCTTCACAAGCGATTACATTAATATCGAAGGCACACCGACATATAGTGACTAAAAATAGCAGATCATTTGACACCACTGTGCGTTTCTTGACCTCACCTTTAGCCAAACATTTGCCAGAACCTGACAACCGAGTTTCAAGTGATGGCACCATGGACAGGAGTTTCAATATTTGCACTGGGTGTTAGGTTAGCACACACACTTTGGGTCCCAGCAGCACTGGCCTGTCCGTGCCCTTCTCCCAAAGAAGAGGTTCAACCAGAGTTCAGCCGCAGATGAATGCAGGGCCAATCTGTCAAGACACCAGAATGAGTTTGAGAAGTCCACTCTGGGCCTCCTACTTGAGAGGTTAGCAGGTACTTTTTAAATATACAATAAAGGTACAGGCTTTTTGGTCAATGTTCGTCATTGGAATTAAATTATTTGTTCATTTAAGTACATTTTAATGTTCTAGATAAAAAAGTTAGATGTAAGGTTGTTATATAGTTATCTACCTTAATTTTTTACTTCATATTTTAATTCTTATGCAGTTCTTGTACTTTACGTTGCAATACTGAAATTTCCCATTTTGGTACAAGTAAAGGTTGACTCATATTATTTCAGAGGAATAAAAATCTGCCATATGTGCAGAAGGCTATATTTAAATGAAAACAGTTCAGTAATACCTTGAACAATAAAGTTACTAATTACAATCACTGATTTCATTTGAATTGAGTTACGATTTAATGAGCTTAAACATATTTCTTGAGAACAGAAGTAAATTACACAATGAGATGCACTTCTTTTACAACTATATTAAAAATTAATATGACCCCGAACAGTTGAAGTTACAGTTGAAATAGCATATGGCCCATTACTGTAAGTTGAAAAAAGGTTTAAGGGGTTTGCTGTTGGTGTCTGCGTTTCTCCACAAAAGCCAAACACTAACACAAGTTGCAAGGCCAAGGACTGGATAGGCGACAATCGATATGGTGAAGGGTGACAGATTCAACAACAAAAGCATTGCCTGGTGCAGAAAACAAGCGTGGGACTTCATTCTGGAGGTGTGATCCCTGCCATCTCTGTAGGTAATACCTCAGTGCTCCCAGTGGGCTCTCCATCTGGAAGTGTCAAAGCCGGGGCTGCAGCCAACACCAGCGTCAAGACAGATGTTCAGAGCAGAGGAGAGAGGAGGAGGCCGTTTTTCACCTTTGGATTAGCACTGCGCCCATGGCTTTCTGTTGGAGAAATGTAGGTCACGCACAGGTTTGTTTAATGTTACAATGAACACAAAACAATCAGCTTCGGTACAGTGAGAACATAGTGTAAGTGACTGTGAAAACATGAGCGCAAAATCCTTCATACTCCAGGCCAAATGTTGCCTTGTACTGTATATTTTAATGATGCTGAAAGATGTGTTCCAGTTAGTTGTTCCTAATTGATAAGACAACTAGTATCAGAAGTAGATACTCATTTGAACAGGTATTGATACTGAAAATAAATTCATGAATAGGACAAAATCTCACCATTATTATTTTACTTAAAATAACATTTTATTGTCTAAAAAGTTATGTTAATTTAAAAATTATTTTCATTATACTTTTTGGGTATTTTGAAACATCAACATTCAGTTCATGTATTAATAGACTGAAATATTAACTAAAATAAAAAATACAAATAATAGGATGCACTTCAGAACCTGTTTTATGAAGATGTCATTGGTTTGCCTTGAATGTACCACAGTATGACATTAAACTTATCTCACTATCTCCGTGGAGACAAGCAGAGGGCACATCGAGGTCATATTTGTGGAGAGGCAACAGTGCTCACAGTCAGATTCCCTATTTTTCAAGGTATTTCTGTGCAATCTAATCTATAATATATAAATGCATGATATATAGGTTTAATGCCCTACAGTGGAACATTCCAAGGAAAACAATATTATCTCCATGGAGACCATGGAAGATCCCCCCCCCCACTTTTAAAATTACTCTTGTACCCATAGGAGTGATTTTGGGCTGTACCTCCCAGCGTAATATTAAGATGCACTGTATACAACCTCTTTCACCTCTGTTATCTTCACATCTCGAGCTGTCCTGCCCCCTTCTGCACTTTGTTTGAGGTCAGCCCAGTCCTGTTTGTACCCCATGCTGCTTGCAGTTGTTGCAGGCTCTTTTACAAGTCTATTGCCAGGCTCACTTCCTTGGTTTTTTACCAGTTCCTCTGTCGCATGTCACTCCACAGGGTCTCGCAGCTTCAAAGGCCATCTTGATACAGTATTCATGGGTTAAAGGGGGTTGGTTGTCTGAAAAATGAAACAGATGTGGTTCTGTATGATTATATAGCACTGATGTAGGTTCCTCAGTTATTGGAGAAGTTTTACATAGTTGCAGTAGTGACACTGAAGTCTTAACTACCTAGGACAATTTACTTTAGGACTCTATGGATGAAAATTACATTAAGCTAATTAACAACAATAAAATAAAATACATTTTTAGGATACTCTGTTTTCCATGTAAATGACAATAGGTAAATACATTTTTAAAAAGTATAAAATTCAATAATTCAAAATCAGTGTACAAATCATTTCTTATTATTGGTAATCAGTGATGGGTTGGATTTTTCATTTTTTTTTTTAAACTGTATTAAATACAAACATACTAGTACCAATTTAGGAAGGATAAATGCTAATTTTCAGTGAACAGACATTTGTATAACTTGGTGTACCCCTTGGACAGATGACTATCATTTAAACAATTTTAAAAGCTGCACTTGTTAAACACTTAACCCATTAGAGTAGGATCATCTTGATTTTTATCACCACTGTTAATGTAAACAACTTTAACTAAAGCCTGTTGGGCAATGCTGCCAGGTTATGACTGTGAATTTCCATTATCTTCCCTCTTTGTTGTGGCTCTTTTTAGCCAAGGCTGGGCAATTTCTGACAACCATCCCCCCTCCATGAGTCAGACTCGATTGGATCTGGAAGCACCGCCAACCTGAAGCCCCAGAAGCAGAACAGCAGCAGCCTCTTGGGTCCCTTGCGCCTGCATCCTTTCCCCACTCCATCAGCATAGTAACTGAGAAAGACAAGTGACTTGGCCAGGGTTAACGTCTTAATACTCCCTGGGATTGCCTCCAGGATCCAAATGGCTACCCCTAATAGTTTTCCTCTTCCGCGTTGCTGTCAGAACGCCATGACTATATGCCGTAAGAAAAACAAGAGCAGCTGAGAGGCAGAGTAACGAAGCAGCACGATGGAATAATGAGGGGTGGTGAGGGAGAATAATCCAGGCTTGCTTTGAGAAATTTGCTTTTTGGGAAAACAGCTAAAGATCTTCGACTTTCTTTTGCTAATTTACCACGGCTTAACACTTTGCATGGAAGCCTGTACACTTGAAATTAAAGCTGCCCATTGCTCAGAGCCCAGGAGGGGAAAACCAGAACTCAATCAGTGTCACGTCACATGGTTCAAAGCGGCCAATTCGATGGTGCCAGGGGCTTGAGAAATGCAAGGTGACAGTTCATTTTAACAGTGACAGTGTGTCGGTCTCGCTTGCTGGTTTCCCAGTCAATTCCCAGCGAGCAGTGAAGGTTGAGCGAGAGACAGACAGCAGCCCCCCACCCTCCTCCTCACTCGCCCATCGACCCCTTCGCTGCTTTGTATTCCAATTAACTGGACAGCGAGAGAGGCGAGAGAGTGCGCATACAAGGCACAAGGCAGACACATATACTGTCCTCCAAGCTTTCTGTATCTCTTTTCTCTATCGATGCCATCAGTGCTCCTCTATTCACTTATCTTTTGCCCTGCATTATCCATCTACCCATCTTTTTATTATATATTTGGGAGTTGGCAATGTTGACAAAAAATAATATCTTGTTTTTCTCATCCTGATAACCATACAACTGTTCAACAATTAACCCTTATGTAATAGATAACCTCATGTTATGCCAAAGCCAACATTTTTATCTGTGCACTGTTTGTCCTTACCCCATCTCTTGTACATAGCCTAGATATATTTTACATCTGCTATGTTTTATTCTACTTGTACATATTCAACTCTGTATAGCTTAATACACAGGTCTTAAGCTATTTTTGCCTCTTTAATTATTTCGAATGTTATCACAATTTATTTGGTGCTCCTTGTCATTACTGTATATGGTAATGAGTGAGCCATTCTGTCCAAGTCATTTTTCTTGTGGATCAATAGAATTTGCCTAAGCCTAACAATAACGAAATCCTAAATTTGCAATCGGAACTGTCATAAAATGTGCCTGTAAAAGTCTTGGTTGAAGTGTTCACAATTATCTACTCATATCCTTGTTCGGTGCATTACACTAAGTAGTAGTTCAATATTTTCTTGCAGCTTTCTTATTAAGACAATGCATTTGATATTCTAATTTCACCAGCATTGAAAACAACAATTTAGCTATTATCTTGAAAACAATTTATCGCTCACCTCTACCTCTTGGTCCTCCCAGTCTTCTGTATCCTTCTTCAATACCGCTGTGCTCCCTTTGCGCTCATCTGCTCGTGACAAGGGCCAGTTGTTCCTATATGAGATAATTCATAGATTCTTCTTTAACAACTGCCTCTAGGGACAAAGTCTCTGTAATGAAATATAGGTCCCTCTCTTTCAATCATATATCATGTATAATAGAGGTATGCCATCGCTCACTCGAGTCCACATAACTGCGATTCTTAACAAGACACCTTAAATAAAGCTGAATTAATATTTTGAAATGGCTCATATATCCTGGCATAATAACTATTTCAATGGATTTCTATTCACTGCTCTCAGGGCATATGCTGATTCTGCTACAAGGGCTTTAAGACGTTTAACTTACTAAGTATTACGAAGTCAGTTTCAGTCAAAGGCTTTTTTTAATCACAGAATATAATAGTAGTAGCCAAAAAAAGAAACCACAAAACCAGCTTCTCTGTCCAGATTTGTTACTGTTCATTGCTAAAATATGAAGTCACATTTAACCTAATTACAGTTTAATAATTTTCATTTTTAAAACATATTGTATTGTACTATTATTTTTCAGATTTGTTTAAATAGTCTATTTGTCTTCTGTTATTCAAAACCATTTCTATACTGTATTTCTAAGCTGCTGTGTCTCCTTGTGAATTAATAAAGTTATTAGAAGTCTATTCTTGTTAAAAAACATACCCCAGGCATGCAGCAGACCACTACGGTATAGACATGTTACAATAGTGAGCTGTTTTTGAATATATATGGGCAATTAAATTAAGATTAAATGTTTACCTATTTTTTCTATGGAACACCTTGATCATACAGTCAATAAGAATTTATACACATATACTAGTATTATCTCTCTATAACCACCATGCCATTGTGCATACTTACCACCTACATGGGTGTGTTTAAGGTCAGGCTTGAGAATACAATGGAACTGAGAAAAATCCTTAAAGTAAACAGTCTATTTCTACTTCCCTGAACAACACAAACATGAACAACAGATCCTAAAGAACCAGGACAAACAAGTCCTTATCTTCAGCACTAACACAGGGTCACACAGCAGCCAGTGGAGGTTAAGATGAGGTTATAACTAATGTAACGGAAATGTATATTGCTTGAATAGTTTAAATTTTCAATGATGCTTGCTTAATGCTTAATTTGAAGTTATTGCATGAGTAACATAAAACTTGAACCATAGATTAATAAGTACATTTAATAAAAATATCTGACAGAAGCATCTTTATAAAAATATGTCAAGCACCTCATTTCCTCATGCACTTATTTGAGATGGACACACACTCCTGCAGCCTGAAAGACTGGTGTGGACAGTTGTGTGGACAGTTGTGTGGACAGTTGTGTGGGCAGTCGGGCCTATCTGGAGAATGCAGGTGTTGCATGGGTCAGATACACACAAACACACCCTTCGTGCCCTCAGGATCCTCTTGACTCTGTCTTGGCTCTATCAGATCAGAGAGACCTGCTGGCCCTCCCCGCACTGCAATGCAAATGAAAAGGAATGCACTGATAAAAGGCCAGATCCTAGAGATGAGAGGGCAGAAGGAGGACACAGGGCCTGAATGCTAAAGGGGGGAGAGGCTCTCAGGGAGATGAGAGGTGGCCCAAGAGTCAGTGTTAGTAGTAGCGGGAGATCATAGCCTTGCTCCCCCTCAGCAGCGTTTGATACAGGGCTTTTGTCGCTCTTTCAGCGGTGCATTGTTGGATGGTGTAATCCCCGTCAGATTACAAAGAGCTTCCCTTTTCATATGGGGCGGGCCCAGCAGGCAGGTGGCCCAGGCTCTGTAGAGCTGTCAAGGGGAGGGAACCTCTTTTCCAGGGGAGGGGACCCCAGTTCCTCTTACCTTCACAGGGGCTTTTTGCTGGGAGGCCAGTCAGGGACAGGTCAGCGTGGGGACAATCATGACATGGGACTCAACTTGCTCTGACCTCTGGCTTCCTGGAGAGAGGTGACAGAGGAAGAATCGAATGAAATACAGTTGCAACGACAGCAAAAATAGAAAACAGAGAGAAGTAAAATATGAGACTGAAAATTTGTGTCAATAATCATGTAAACAGGCAAATACAAGTTTTAAACATACGTATAGTTCTGCTGAATATAATTTGAAATGTTAAAGAATAGACCTAGTACATCAAAATGTAGGTTTAGGTCTAAACTACTGTCTACAACTGCAGATTGTTGTACCTACTATAGGCCTATCAGTCAGTCAAGTTATCGAACCATCCTTGTATTATAAACTGTGACACTGTTGATTTACATATTTAGACTATTCTGTCAATGTTACCAGTCTCAGATTGAACCTTGTTTTCTTGATAGCTTCACCTGCTGTATCATTGATATAGAAAAAAATCAATAAGGTTAGTGCATTTAGCCCCCCATAAGGCCATTTATTAAAGCCTACCAACAACAACTCATTATTAATATGCTCATGGCAATTAGAGTCACTGGTAAACAAAACGAGCAACACACTTCAACACTTCACAATGCATCTTACATCTTAAAACAGAAAAAGACCAAACTGTGATACAGTTCGTTGAAAGCACAGTGCACGTGCTGGTGCGATTAGAAACGAGTGAATTTAACCTAGACACAAACAGAATACATTTACCATGGTGCCATACTAAAATAAATAGGTCTGTGTACGTGTACATTTATAATATAAAACCAGTGACAGTATTTTTGTTTCCAAAAATCATCTGTATGCTGTGGTTAGTAATCAGTGAAGTTGCGCAATCAGTGATGTGAAAATAAGCTTTTAACTTCTCATGTGACTCTGAAACTTTCTTTGGGTAAAGTATGTTAAAATTACTAACAAGTTATTTAAATTAAAAGACGAACACAAAATATTAACAGTTTAAATTGTAACTATTTTGTATGTGCAAGCTGATACTGGCTTCCGGTAACTTACTTGAGAAAGATGCAAACTAGCGCATACTGCTAACTGCTAACGCCACCTAAAGCTAACTTTAGCTGCTGCTAATGCTACCTGCAGCTGTATTTCATCATCAGTGACAGAAGATATGCCCCAAGACATGATATGCTTAACGGGTCACTATTCATAATATCCATGAAGTAGTTATTGCATTTTATACGTTAATTGTATTACATTAATACATTGTATTGTAGCCAGCTAGCTTTGACTTAGCTGCCGTACCTGACTAGAGTGACAAGACTTACTCGGGACAGTCCCAGTTTTGAGTCCCATGTCCTCGTGTCCCATGTTCCAACAGATTTATCCAAAAACATCGATTTGTCCCAGTTTTATACACGAAATGTCCCAGACGTCCCTATTTTTCACCAATTTGATCCCGCTAAGATTAAAGCGGGGAATATATTGTCATTTGTTCAACAGAATTCAGAAATCATAAAGCAAAAAATGCACGACATATTATTTTATTTATACCAACCATCCCAACTCGGGTGTGTCCCAGTTTTTAATTTTGAAAATCTGGTCACCTTATACCTGACCTGATATTCATATTTCCAAGTTAATTCATGACATTTTATCGTTTTAAAATTTCCAGAAACTATTAGATGTTCAGCTTGGCATTGCAACAGAGGGTGGTAGATCATGTTTTTCATTTAATAAACGTGATAACATGACATTGATAATGTTAGTTTTTCTTTAAAAATTCACAACTTTGTAATAAACATATTTCTGGCCTACATCCTACATCCTTAGGTTAAACCACTGAGAAGCAGAGTGCATACAAAGGAAATGAGCATCTTTGCACCTGCTCCTCCCCATTTTGTGCAAATCATGATTCATGCACGGAAGTTGAGTTACAGAACAAAAGGACAGATGGTGAGATGTTTTGCCTGACTTTGTAACTGTGAATTTGCCTTTCTCTAGTTTCACTCAGTGAGTTGTGAATATGTGGTAGAGTGTACCTTACCATATAACAGGAGTTCATTTTACTAAAGGGGGGGACAAAAATCTGAGAAGTCAACTGAGCAGGCCAGGTGAAAGCCAAGAATGGGGACAATCTCCAATGACGTTCGAAGACTTGTAGAGGGTAATGTCTCTTCTTTTTTCCCAATAGAAACTACTGAATTACAATTTTTTAGTAAATACATATTGCCTCTTATTTTATTTTGTAACACTAGGCTTGTTGAATCAAAAATTAATTCAATATATAGAGTCAAATGGCCAATACAACAAGATCACAGTTTTCACAGTCACACTAGCTGTACCATATCTTTGCATCAGTTTAAAAGAAATTAGATTTGCATGATACTCAGAATTCAGTTGTGTGATGTAGCCCAACCTGTTTCACACATTTGCAAACTTTTGAATGCAACTTTGCTAATATGACATGATAGATAATGCAGTGTCCCAAGTCTAAATCATAAGTACTTTATGACAAATGAACTTTCTTCCACCAATCTCAAGGTCTACCTCACTGACAGTTTTGTAACACATACCATAAATCACTACTTTATCCCTTACAGCATACTGTTCTCATATGTTTCAGCAGCCCCAATGCTCTAGCTAGAGTTGTGTGATGGAAAATATAAAAGTTATGAACATTAAAACCTAAAATAGCATTGTTTTATCTTATTTTTGTTTTTTGTTTTTATTTTGTCCATAGATTGTCATTACTTTATAACTGAAGTCCTTCGGGATGAAAAGCTGAGCGATTATGCAGTTCAGACTCGTAAAGTTCTGCTCAGTAACTTCAGTGTTGTGCACAAACGGTAAGATGTAATTCCCCTCTACGATCAGTTAGCGTTAGTGTCTTTATCCAAACTTAAGTTCTTAAACATGGCAAAATAACTGCTTTTTAATGTGTTAAATATCAGTAATATTGTTTTAAATCATGTTTTTCTACAAGAATCATCAGTACTTACTTTACAACAGAAACCACTTCTTACCGTTGTACTCTAGTCTAGTGTTACATGGCAAATCAAGCTTGCTCTTTGAGTGTGAGCTGTGGTTTTGTGGCATTTCAATGCAGGAAACAAATTGAAAACTGTCAACAGCAAGAAATCTTTAAAGATACTGTTGTTTTGTCTTTTTTCAGAAATCCTCAGGAGTTTGATATTAACAGTAAGTTGTTGTAATACATTCTTACCACTGTATTAATATGATCAACTAGTGCTGTCACATTACTAAAATATCACCCTCAATTTTCAGTTCAATTTTGAAACCATGAAACGAGGAAGTAGATTTTTAAATCTGTCTAACTCATTCCTAGCTCTCAAACCCTTTGGCACATCAGTAGTATTCACATGCATGAATTTTCTAGCCACTAGCACAGCTTTAGAACAGCTTTTTCAGACAAAAGTGAAGCAAGTGTTCCAACCCTGAACAACCAATCAGCTGTCCTCCCAAGGATCATATTATAACTAGCATGGCTCTTTCTTACAAGTTTCCAATAGATAAACTTTGTACATAGATGTAAATAGTGTGTGATTTTGTGAGATGATCTATTTATTTATTTTGTTTAACACTGACACTTTATTCTTATTGCATGACACTTTATTCTTATTGCACAAATTTTATTCTTATTTAAATGACTTTTATTCTTATTCTTAAATTCTATCCTGTGGTTGTGGCATCTTGTAACTAAGAGAATTTCCCTTCGGGGATCAATAAAAGTGATTCTGATTCTGATTCTGATTCTGATTCTGATAAAATGTTTTTCAATTAATTCCCGACAATGTGTAATTGTTTGATTTAAACAAAAATGCTGCTTTTACAATACACTTTATGGGAGTAAAACTAATATTACCTACAAGAAAAATTATTAATGCAGCTGTTACCTTATGCTATTTGTTACAAGGATCACAACCATTCTAAAAGTATTGAGAAATGGTCTAATTTTGTCCTATTTATGTTATTTTTTTCCCAGTATCGGTAGTAGTTAGTCCAGTATTGATGAGCGTATTAGTTAATATCTTGGTGTTGATTTTTTTCACAACCTTAATAAAACAATTATATTTTTATATTTATGTATTGGCTTATGTATTGCCATGCCTTCTCAGTTAAGTTTTTTGGTTTATCCCTTCAGCAGATTCGCTGCAGGAAGACGTTTCCGATGACAACGGCAGATTTAGTCTTGGCCGCTCAGTTCCCTCCGATGAAGCTTCAATTGCGTCTGATTGCCAGGATGATGGAGCCCAAGAGTGTAAGTCAACAAAAGGCCTGAGTACTGTACATGTGCGTGTGTGGGAGCAAGTGTGTTAATGTGTCTGTGACAGTTGCGCAATGCAGAGATCGCAGCTGAAAAGGGCTAATTTTGTTTGAGTGTGCAAGAGTGGCAAAGCAGCACTGATGGGAATTTCAATGCGACATCAGTTTTAAAAATGAAAGCAGTTGTATATTGGTAATCTCTGTGGCTCTGATCTTTCAATTAAAACTCAACAGTTACACACATACTGTACATTTTAAATTGAAACCAGGTGTTACTTCAGACAGTTAGCTGAGCCAGCGTAGATAGACAATATCCATAGACACACTGTGTGCAGATAGAAAGAGAACTTCCCCATTCATTTTTGGCCCACTTCCTGGTTCTGTCCTGTAGAATATTATGGCCAATGTAACAATTTTTAGCCTGCTAATTTTTTGCCAGAATATATACAGTAAGTAAATTGATAAAAGAGAAGGGATGTAGCCCAGGCGGTTAAATGGATGGCTGTCAATCAATGTCATACATGAACATCTGAAGAGTATTATCTTTCTATGTATAGTTACTGTTATAGGAAGTACAGAGGACTTTACATTTCCTTCTTTGATATTATATAGATTGTTTTAAATTAATTATTATTTTATATTATATTAACACATATTTAGGTTTCTACTAGTACCTACAATTAAACAAAGAAGTATTCAGTTGAGGTTTCTAGCAGAAATACCCAATACTACTTATTTGCTCTAACACAAAAATACCATTGTCATGTGCCTAACTTTCCAGCCTGTTATTTCTGGCTTGTTTTGCATCACATCCATAGCTCCTCCCTGTTGCTTGCAATGCAGGTATGTTTCTGTGATACTGCTGGATACTTTGAGGTTTTTAAGCCTGGAATGGTGACCTAGAGCGCCCTCCAGTGGTCTGTTCATGTCTTGATTCTGTTTCTTTTATTCTTGGAGCTGGGAGATTGTGGGAGGCATGGAGGCAGCCCACACAGTAAGGAAGCTTTGTAGCTGCAGGCTAATGCAGTGATAGATTGACCCTGAGCCCCCTATTCTTTCACAACTGGGTTTGAAATACAACACTGTACCTGAGGGGCCATGTGTGTTACATCCCTCTCTTTCTGTATCAATCTCTATCTTCCCTTTGCGCACTTGCCCTCCCTCCCGTTTAGCCTTTTTTGTATCTTGGACACTATGCGGCAGTTAATAGCCCATAATATGACATGCCGCAGGTGGGCAATATCAACTTGGGTGCCCTTAGATGCCAATGTCTGTCCTAGCTATCCTTTTTGACGCATATCATGCATGCAAGACAAAAATATATGTGAAATGTCCATATCAACATTGAATACGTTGTCACACTTTGCAGTCATAATGTGAAGGCTGTCGTTAATGCCAGCTGGATGTTGTCAGAAATTATCCTTTTATTTGAAAATGGCTTAATGGACTTTTGCGGTCCTTTGCCCACTGAAGAGTAGCAACAGCCACTTTTCAGCTGTGGTAAAAGCGACAGAAATAATCACAGCAGATGGTGGAAAGATAGACCACTAGACAACTGTTATTTGTTTTTTTGAATTAGTTCATTTTACAATAAACAAGGCAGGATTCCATTGGGGAGCAAACAAAATTATTCTATAAAATGTTTACAAATTTCTCTTTGGCCTCGAGTGACAAAATGCCCCAGTACCTTCTGTTACCAAAGAATATACAATGGTTTTGGGTGTTGAAGTATTGTAGCGTGTCATAGTTTGTGTTAACTGTGAGAAATAGCCAATTATCCCCCAACATCAGAATCCTCTTTTTCTTTTATGTGCATTTCCTTCACCATCAAAATGAGTCCCCCTTAATTGCACTTTTTGGCTTATAGATAAATTAGAACATTTGTATTTGTAAACAAGTGATGGGTGTGAAGCCCCTAAACAAATTCACAAGAAGTTAAATTTACCATAGGAGGTAAACGGTATTTTTAATTTCAAGTTCTGACTTAACTTAGAAATTACCGTGTGGAAATAGAATAACTAAAACAACAAACAAATATTATATTAAATTTATTATGTCTATTGCTAAATTGAATATATCAAATTAAAAATCACTGTATTAAAATTGAATTAGATTATTACCCGAGAACATAATTATTGTCTTCCGTAATATACAAGCAGAGTGGACAGATACTTTTTAAAGCAAATTGTCATTAAGTGATAATGCAGTGAAAAATGTAGAGAAATTGTAAGTGCATACTCTTATAATATTAATATTTTTTATTTGTCTTTTTTATCCATAAACTAGACATAGACACAAACAGTATAGTTGTTACAAACCATCTGTGTACCACATATCTTTATTGTTGGGGAATGTGTCCATGTTAGCGTAGCGGTGAATGGCCTGTGTCCTCGCTAAGGGCATGTGGAGTTCAGAGTTCATTTGCTGTTCACTGCCAGATGAAAGAAATGGTTCACACTTTCAGCTGGGAGTGTTTGGGCAGAATAATGGACATAGAACTTAATGAAATCAAGGCGTTTGCCAATGAACAGTTATCAATGGTGCTTAGGATTTATACAGTTTTGGTTGTCGCTTGTTGCAGAAATCAGCAGATTACCTTTGTTGTGAAAAATAATGATCATTTTGTGATTTACACTGAAGCACTTGGCTGTTGGAAAAGGTAGAATATATATTCTTAGCCTGGTCTAATTGTATCATTTTATTTGAGTGTACAGTACAATAGAGACTTTGTGACTCTGTGAATGTATTATCCATGGTAATTGACTGGCTGCCTCTGCTGTGCTCTGTTCCTAACCAGAGAGTGAGTGAGTGTGCAGTCGATGGCTGCTTTTACACAGGAGGAGCCAGAGCCGCTTGATTAGATGCGGTGGCCTGTTGTCTTCAGCGCACTGGGTGACACCAGATTTGTAATGGGCGACGTGAACAGATGGAGCCTCCATTGTTAGCCTGGGTGTCTGCATGGTAATGTGAACTGAGTTTCACCCTCCGACCGCTCTGGTGACCTGACCGCGCCTCAGCCTCGTCTTTCCACTCTCTCCCTGGATGTACAGCTCAAGGCAGACAGACAAAATCCTGTTTACATTACCTCGTGGATTTAACACATTTTACAATCATGGAGTGTGGTATTGACATAATTATCTTTCTGCTGTCTATAATCTTATTACACAGATACTTACACATGTGCAACAACACAAACCAACCTCTGGAGACAGCTGGAGATGTGGCGCTTTTAGCCCCTTCCTGCTGTTTGCGGGTCAAGTTTACCAAGTCAAAATGGCCTGTTTGTTTTTCTTTGATTGGAGAGCACCGCTGGGAGCCCTGCCGTGTTTATCAGGATGCTGCTGTGATGACACAGTTCTGTAGGATCAGCTTCAACACAGAACGCTTTATGTCTTTTCTTAATCTTTATATGTGTTTTACACCCCAAGGGGCTTCTTTATGAATCTTAAAGTTCTCATAAATGACACAGTTTTGGGGGGGCATATTTTTAAAAACAAATTGTAAGTGATATTTTCTATTATAATATCATCTACATTTCTACAAATTGTGGATATTAATTGTTTTGCCATTCAATTTAATCATTATCATGTTTATGTATATAAAAACTATTTATATCTCATTTGAATGTGAAGAACCTATATTTTTTAGCAACATTATAGCTTCCAGCAAATCACTGGAATATAGTAATTTTAGGCAAAGTAGGTTATTGGTGTTACTTCTCAAATCACACCTAAGATTAAAACACCATTACCTGCAGTTTAATATATGAGTTACTTTGATATTACATTACTTTTCCTAATAAGATTATAGCTACATTAGGTTAGTTTAGGGGGTCTGCCAGTGGCCACAGTGTCTGACCAATGGGTGAACTTTTGACCTTTAGCCCTTTGCCTAACCATCCTGTGACCTGTCTACCTTCAGCCCTTAGTTGCTTGAATGATTAGCCTTGCTGTCAAAGAAAGCTCATCACTCAGGAAGTTTCTTTGGACTTGGAGATAGCCATCTACTGTATCCATCTGTCAGAATATCTACCCAGAGAATCATTTTTCTCTTGTGTTCATTGGTGTATGGATTTCGTGACATTTGGATAGCGGTTGGTGCTCGTTTGCAAGGAAGGGAGGAATATGCTAATGAGCTCTACTCTTCCTCGTTCCCCTCCACTTTTCTCTCCTCCCTCTGATGCTTGCAGCCTGCGTGCTTTTCCAGCTAGAGACATACACTCACATTACGAGGCAGGAGCGGGCTCTGTGCATCGCTGCGACTGCTTGCTATCAGGGTTCAAAAGTTCACGCTATTCCCTGGAGGCTACTGTGCTGCTGCAGATGCTGATAGTCTTTTCTTCCTCTCTCTCTCCTTCTCTTACTCTCTCTCTCTCTCTCTCTCTCTCTTTCTCTCAATCCCTCTCTCTCCACCTCTCTTTCTCTCTCTCTCTCTCCCTCTCTCTCTTGCTGTTTACACTATTAATCTTATACAGTCTCTCTCACACACTCACTCACGCGGCCTGGCAAGAAGAGAACGGCTTGAAGGGGGGATTTGGACGTATTTAACCGAGGGGCATTCATCACTCCTCTCCGGCTTCACCCCCATGCTCCACCAAAAGTCATGCCGTGTACTTTCTGCATCCTGCCTGTTTGTAAACCCTTTGATTCAGCTCCCTGCTCATTTGCTTTGTTTTATTGTTGCACAGCATATAATTACACCCTTTCGTTGCCTCTGGTGCAGTGCCGCGTGTAAACTCTCTGGGAAAACTGTGACGTTAAATGTGGGCTGGTCCACGTGTATAGAGGCACATAGGCAGAATGCAAAGTGTGAAGCAGGGGCAGCGTGGTTCCTAATCTCCCCCAGAGCTGTCAATGTCACAGACAAATAGTAAAACTATCAGATGTGGTGGGTTCACCCAGAGGTTAGCGTTCCCAGGTACCTCCTGCTCGTACTCCCGCTCTCTCTCCCCCTGCCTTGCAAATGAGAATTTGATTTTGCCCTCCACTGGAATCCATTTCTGGAGATGAATGAAGTTTCAATGCCAAGCCCAGGTGGCCCCGCTGATTTCTTAGGGAAATAAATGGAGATGGGAGAGATGTGTTGGCCTGTACACAGACAGTGACACGCGGCTCTTGGGTCCTTTGGGCTTTCTCTGTTTAATTGTTGCTGTAATGTAGCACTTTAAGGTCATTAACATGCCCTTGTGGAGTTATTGGAGGATGTTGGGGTGCATCCATCTCTGCATCAGAATCTGGGCTCAGCTTTAGGTGCAGTCAGCAGAGTGCTACGTGCCAACTGGGACAGAGCAGCAGCGGGCCGGTGTGCAGGTGGTGGGCTTTTTATCGCCAATAGAAACGATCATCATTGATTTATTGTTTGTTCATTTCAAAATATTAGAATAACGTAGATTTCATAACAGCCCAAATGACAGGGAACATTCTTTATTCTAAATGAGCTTTTAGTTGTGATAATATACTGGAGCTTATCCATTTAAAATCTGTTATTTTTAACGTTTGCTTATGGGATGCCAAAACGAACCACGTACGGTGTAAAATGTCACTTGGCACATGGCTGCACAATTAATAATTTATGTTATCGACACATCATATAAAAAATTATGAAAACGCACTAGTTGTTTTAAAGAAGTACTTGTCACAAATTAAAGTGAAATTATGGGGAGCATTGCGAACATCGCTTGTGGGTGTAAGCTAATGTTTTTTTATGTGCAATTTGGCGATTTAACAGCCACTAAAATAAGTAAATAGAAATAATGAATATTTGCAACCCCTATTTAATTCAAATAGGGCTATTGAAAATAATTGTAAACATAAACATAGTGGACATTAATAATCTAGTATTGCTTTCTCATTCAATTTAATAAATATTATCTCTTTTGATGTGTTATCTCAGCTGTGAAAAATAAAGTGCATACATACAAAAACCTGACACTGTTTATATAACTTTTTTTATTAATTAAAAAAACTCCTAGGTCATACTCTGGGCCGTCTCTAAAAAAATCAGTTTTATGTCATTATTTATTACATATTGAGTAACCTTTTATTTTCTATATTTCTATAACACTTGTTGCTTTCAGAATATTCACCTTTAGTGTCTCCTGTTTTTATTAGTATAATATTCAAACACTGCGATCCTAAGCCTAGAAATAAAACTCTAAAAATTACGGACAGACTGTTGAGATCACACTCACTGTAATAACGCGTGCAAACATTCCTTTAGTTTATTGCTAAAATCACATAGCGGTTATCTTAGTGTATATAATTGAAGCATTTTAAAGTTGCAATAACCGTACATTCAGAGGGTGGCTGTGTTGGTTTTCTCAGAGCGTTTTTCCCTCCAGGCTCTTCACAATGACTGCGTTATGCCCCGTTTTCATCACCGATATGCAGTCTCTCTGGTGGGCTCACACTCCTCCATTGTCAGTATTTATATTCTTACTACTCTATGTTTTTTTTTCCTTTTTTCGTAGCTGTCAGTGAAGCAGCTCAAAACCATCCCCAGCGATTAGAGGATCATTGTATCTGCAGTTAAGCATTTGAATAGTGGTAGTAAATCTACAAAAGGGAAATTCAGGGTCGCTGTAGACGCGGCTTATAGCTGCCCAGGGGGAAGCCGGTGTCACATAGTAAATTTAGCCCCTTAGTGTCTTCTCTTCAGCCGACATGTTTGGACGGAGAAATCGATATTCTTAAATTTGTGAACAGAAAGTGTACATTAGACAATTGCAGGTCAGACCTTCATTCAGTTGCAGATTAAATTAATAGGGGAAAATATAATTGCTTATATTTTTGTCATAATTAACAAAAAAAATCTGATATATATATTTTTTTTTCAAATTTGTTATTTTTATGGTACACTTTTTAATTATTTGTGATATTAATTGATCAAGTTAACATTCACCCATCTCACCGAAGATAATAAAAATAAAAACATTATTCTTATTAAGAAATAGCCAAAGGGTTTGATAATATTGATTGATAATTATTTTAACCTTATTGTTGTCCCCAAAAAAACAAACAAAAGAATCGGCCTTCCATAATTCCCGCCTCCATTAAACATTATTAGCCCTAGATTCAGGCATGAAGCAGCCTGATATAATGCACTGCATGTTTTCTCTGGTTCAAACACATGCATTAGGAGGATCTAAACATGGTTTATGTATCGATGACTGAAGTCCTAATCAAATCAGGGGGAGGAGAGGAGAGCCACTGCCCTTAACCTCAGAGCCTCTCAGTCTCCTGCTGATGGCCGGCTCGCTGGAGGGACGCGCAGCAAAGGCCTCACACTGTAATGAGGAAAAATGTATCAATTTAGCGTAGCCTGCGCCAGGATTGAGCGCTCAGTGGGTGAAGGTGCACTGAGAGAATCCTTTTTCCTAATCAAGGACAGTTTGGTGCAGGCTTGTGGTCTGCCTGCAGTGTGTGTAGCATCAGCAGCAGTGGTCCCATAGCCCCCAGGGCCCGGAGCCTCCCTGTGCCTCCTGGTTCACCTCATCAGCAGGGTTCAACCGGGGGTCAGGTCCTGCCCCCTGACGCTGCCTTCACTCCAATACCTCAAGCAAAGACACTGGGAAAGGCTCCACGCTCAAGGACTGAGCAAAGGAGAAAGAAAACATACAATAACTTAGTCATGATCTATGCTTTAAAGGAGCAATAACGTCATCTGTCAAACACTCGCCTGTTTTCATATCAACACAAATTATACTTCGTTGAAGTTGCCTTATCTCATTGAATCCCTGTGTACTGTATTAAATACATTATATTCATTTATGTAATCACTTATAATTTAGGACTCTTTTTTATTTTGTCCGTATGGCTCATGTAAAGTGCTAATGATAACGTTTAATATGAAAGACATGATATTATCTTTTCATGATTTTTTCTATATTCCTTTGTTAATTGGAGTTGAATATTATGATTTTAATGTATTAACTTAACATGTTTGACTTTTGTTTTAACTCCCCATACATTTTTACTCACTTGGTGTTTTACATATAAAACCCATTGTATAAGTGCACTTTAAAAAGTCCTACAAAAGTATAGTTGTCACATACATTCTGCTCTCTGCCACCTGCTTTGTTCCTCTCTCCTCGAGTCTTGCTGCTGTGAAGTCATTCACATTTCGACGTATAGCATTATCATCTCATATGGCACCATCAACATCTTCTGGTGTTTTCAAAACATCGTCGTTGCATTATGGCCACAGTTAGATATAATGTCACATATTAGTTCTCCAACCCCACCATTTCCCTCCATTTTGATTCACTCTGTATCCAGGCTTTGATTGACTTTCAGCCTAACTAAAGTGGATTTTAATGAGAGAATACATTAACTCCCTCTGGTCATGCTAACATAAATCAGCCTTTTCTTGTGGGATCAACTGCTGAGCTCATAACACCACGCTGCGAGAGTGTGAATAACCAAATGAGAGATCGTGAATGTGGCAAACCGCTGGCAGCCCGGACTCATTGTTGTGCGTCGTCCCCACCGCCGAACAACTTCAGGAGCACGGCATCACAACAGAGCCACACACTGGTCCACTAGCTCTCCATATAGCGTTCATTTATCAAGATCAATTAAATGCATATCTCTGGTCAGCTTGTATTGATTACTTTAGTCCATTTGGTAATGCGGTGACTCACATGTTTTGTTTCTGATTACCAGTGGCAGCAGTTCGTTTCAGTTAGCTCATCCTCACCTCCACTTACCAAACACACAGCAGTGCCAAGCGTTTCATTTATCTGCTTCTCTTTGTTAGTAATTGTACACAGTTAAATAGGTTAGGCTGAAATATCAATAAATTGCCATCAAATTAATGTCAATAGCAATGCTGTGGATGGCGCTAATTAAAACGCAAAAGGGATGAAAATGAAGTCAAGGCATTGCCCTGAATAATTGATAACGCAATTTATGATTTTTATGAAAGAGTGCCGTCTGTCTGCGATTCTGATGAGGCTGTAATTAGATGCATTAATGTGTCTCCGTGTACCAGACTACAAACTCAAACACTGATGATTGTTGGGCTTTTTTTTATTCGCCAAATTACACATTTTCGAATAACATTACCTCTAAATATCTACTTAAATTTGCATCGCTCCCAAAGAGGTGTTATGGTCTCATTTTCATTAAAGGCAACTTTTAACTCTGGGCCAATCAGAAGCTGCTTTTGTGTGATCTGGGATTAAAAGTGAACCAGATAATGGGAATAAGCTGTGTTTTGTTGCTAGGCTGCAATCGACAAGTTATGGGCAATTATGTCACCTGCCGAACATACTGTTTTAAATGGAAAACAAAAAAATATGTTTTTTAATTTCTTGATGACAGTTCATTCAAGGTCATTTTTGTACTTTTGTCTTTCCATATGTTATAAACAGTAACACACTTAATAACTACACTTTAATTAGCCTTAATAATTTTTTTTTCACATTGAAGAAATAGTTTATTAAGAAGATTCAGGCTTAGTAACTACTTTAACATTAATATTAATATCGTAACTCCTAGCCATAACACTTTATTAAGCAGTTACTAAGTCTAAATCATGTCCAGTCCTTGTTCATGGTTTATTAAGACAAATTAAGGTGTAGTTATTATAAAGTGTCACTTTTGCATTCTACACTATAAAGTAGAAAATAAACAGTTTTGTCTGTTGTCTTGTCAATATGTTTTTGTTTATGTCTAGTACAACGTTAGTACTTTTAACAGTGCACCACAGTAAAGTGGGGTCAGGTCACTTTGTTGTCTGAGAGTAAAGCACACATGAATGTGTAATGTTTATTGACTCAGATCAGACTGATCCCGTGTTGATTCTGTACCTCCTCATCTATTAGCCGGGCTCGACCTTTGAGATAAATGAAGAGCTGGGGAGGCAGACAGACGAGGGGATTAGAAGTGGGCCGCAACAGGGAAGCCGGCCCAGAAAAATGAACGGACTGCTGGCGGATGGATGAGGTGGAGGAGCGTAATGGCGCTGTTTGTTATGATGTACTGAATCAGGTTCTCTTTGACAAAACAGTCCTTAGCACCTATGTATTTATAGTGTCACCTCTCAGTCCATCCACAAAGGCAGACCAATGAAATGTGAGCGTGTTACTGCACTGAGGTGTCTGGGGCGCTGCTCTACCGTGACCTGCTCATCCGTCAGGCCCACGGCTGCAGCAGCGTGGGGGTTATCTGATCACAAGCCTGATTGTGGTCAACATCAATGCGTAAATCTCAGGAATGTTTGCAAAAAAAAAGCCCAATATCAACCACTCTCATTTTGTACTTTAGATTAAGACTGTTTGGACAAAACCATTCAAGCCCTGACAAAGCAATGGACTTCAAATTACAAGTACAAGAGATGGTATCAGCAAATTGTAGTGGGCATTTAGCTGCAAGGTCTTTTCTAGTTCCTGTACAAAGAGGTTCATGCTTCTCTTGTATTGGGAGATTATTTTAGTTTAAAACAGAAGAGCTAGTTATGGCTTGACATGTTTGGTTTTTCTCAGCTCCAGTGAACAGCGCCTCTCCAAAAGGGATGGACTCCAGGCATTCCCCCTGTCATCAACAGTCTGAATAGGGTGTCACATTGAGTTGTGTAAATGGTCTTTAAATTGTTTCTGTGCTTTGTGCTAAAAAGCTGCCTCACGCTCCCTCCACATTTCCCCTAATGCCCAGTGACAAATGAGTGTGGCGGAAGTGAGGTCTTTGTTTTTGACACTTGGAGAAAACAGGGTCTCTTGTAAAAATACACAGAGGAAGATGGCCCAGAGGTTGACCCTGTAGCATCTAGGGGTGAGCAATATTGACAAAAATTTCAGTATGTTCTTGCATTGTCTTGATCGTGATATTCAAATGATGTTTTAACAATGCATCAGGAATGTACTAAAATGTGCCTGTAAATGTCTTGGTTGAGGAGCAAGTACTGCATGAAATGAGAATGGACCATACAACAACAAAAGGACAGAAATATCAGCTATACCCTTATTTGGGAGACTACACATTTATTTTTAGTTAGCTTTTTGATATAACTTTGTATTCTTTCATTTATAAATGATATACTTAATATTATAATTTTGCACCAAACAACAATTGAGATATTATCACTGTTTTGATATATTTCCCACCCCTAGTAGCATCATTTTGAATGGAGAGAAATGGCCAGTAGAAAATGGTCGATTAAATGACTTGGCATTGTGTTACATTATAGATAAATGATTATAACCTGGTGTCATATGTACTTTGCTTTTTGCTTATATAACAGGTGCACTACTTAAGTTAATGCTCTAAAGTTGTACTGTTGTTACGATGAAGATTTGACTTTGCAAATTAGTTAGAGTTGTTTGAATTCCCGCTGGAAGGCCATGGCCATTAAAAGAGCAATCTGAGTAGATGAATGGACTGCAATGCTCAGCAGCACTGTAAATGTATTGATCCCAATTTCCTAAAGCTGGCCATGTATTTGATCCACTGTGCAGCAGTCATGTCCATTGTATATGTATGAGTGCACACATGGGAACTAAAAGATATTACCATTATTGTAACTTTTTGTATTTACAGGTTTTGAGGATATCCCCATAGTGGCTGTCCAGGACCTTAGCCCCATCATAAAGCAAGATTACTTGGAAAAGAGACGACGAGGTATGGTTGAACAGGGTTATGTTATTCACAATGAGTTAAAAGTGCAACCATATTTGTCCCATTTAATTATATTGATGGCACAGTCTTCTAATTTGCATATGAAAAACAGCTGCAGTTTTCATCAGTTCTAAAGACAGTGTCCCTTTTCTTTAGACCACAGCTTCTTTGGCTCCGAATGGCAGAAGAGATGGTGTGTCATTTACAAAAATATATTCTACTATTTTGGAACAGAAAAAGGTTGGTTTCAGCAGTCATATGAAACATAAAAAATATATTCTAAATAATGTGTTTTCTTTTCTAGATAAGCAGCAAAAGGGGGCGTTTTATATTAATGGCTACAAGGCAGAAGTAGTGACTCATCTCAGAAAAGACTCCAAGAAAAATGCCTGTTTTGAGCTCAGTGCTCCAGGGAAACGGTCCTTTCAGGTTTGGATTGCCACAGATCACTTTAAAGAATTAATAATTAGACCATTGTTAACAGCTCGCACAAATAATACATAATTTTAAAAGACACATTATTTTTGTCCAATGTCAACACGTTTTGTGAATAACCCAATTTGTTGTTTTCTTCCCTTCTAGTTTGTAGCAAACAGTCCTCAAGATGCCCGAGATTGGGTGGATGAAATCAATTTTATAACTAAAGGTCTTGGTACTTTCTTATGACATCCCTTTCATGTCTGCTTGTCCTGAAAGAGGAATCTCTTCTATCAGTTTGCTGTTTTGTGCACTCTTATCTGAATCCGGGGCATAAGGATGCAGAAGGTCACATTGTTTAGACTGTAAATCACTCCGAAATACATTTGTGATTAAGGCCATATCAATAATACAGGCCTGACTTTTTAAAGTGCCACAGGGTAATTTGAAATACAGTTAAAGAAGTGCCAAAGATATATTTGGTAAATGTGTGCCTAAAGTTTCTGAGGGGCAGAAAGGTCAGAAATGAAAGGGAGAATTTTATCATGACCCACTATCCAACTCTCCAATCTGTCATTTGTTGAACAGGGGGATCTTGTGTGTGTAACCATGCGGCTGTACTCTTCCTCCCCCAGCTCACACTCCTCCCCTAACCCACCTACCGAATTCCAACTTACAGGAAATTGATTGGTAGATGTTCTGGTTATCCTCCTCTGACATTGATTTCTGCCGGCCCGCTGGTGTACGGCAGAGGACCTGATACCCTGTGTTTCAGTGTCCAGTCGCCTGCAATGAGACAGCTCCTTTATCTCTGCGCGCCGCTAAAATGGGCTCAAGTCGGCCCACTGATTTGCGGGAAGTAACAGACACTCAGTAGTTTGTCTTACTTCCTAAAGGGCCCTTTATAGTTGAATAATCAGTCCTATACAATTCAGTTTACAAATTTAAAATCATACTCTTGGACACCAAATCAACCTTTATGTTAAAAGTGTAAGGTGCAATATAAAGTTATTAGTATCACAAAGCAGAAATTCACTTAGACAAATTTTAATACACAATAATAGGGTAATAGTGCAGATAACAAAAGTGAAAAAAAGAAAGTGTGCTTGCATTCAAAATCAAATATTTGATTAGAGCACAGTATTATATTAAAATTAAATACATACACTTATTTTATAAATAAAAATACTAACTAAACTTAATATCTAAACGATTTATAGTCTACAACAATTAATAATTAATAATGACTGATATATACTTATTATACTTATACTACAATTAAGAATGATTTAGTAACTAGTAATTTTATGGGGTTAGGATTTAGGTAGGAGTTACTAAGCTTGAATCATTCTTTAATACATTATTCGTTCATATTGAATTTCTTTATTATGACTAATTAAGGAGTAACAAAAATATTACAGTGTTACCAAAAATAGATTTAATTTTTAATTAATCTTATTATTTGGATGTGAACATTTTATTTAAGACATTTATTTAATTGTAGACCTTCAGTCTGAACAAATTCCTTGTGACGAGGATGAAGTGGAGGATGATGATGCGTGCTCATATGACGATATTGAAGCAGTAATGGGGGGTCCCGTCCCGCCACCTCCTGGTGCCCTGCCACATGCCACACAAAGAGGGGAGCTAGACGATGAAGGGGACGAAATCTACGAGGTGGTGCCAGGTAAAAAAAATAATGTTCACCATAATACTTTATTATGACTACACTATTTACAACCTTAATAAAGCAGCAAGAAAGACTTAATTCATAATGAACAAATAGTTAAAGGTGTACTATGTCACTTTTCTGGTGAAGGGTCGAGAATGTTCCCATTTTTCTTTTATTAAATTATAGGTGTTTAATTGCTCAAAAATATCTTGGAAAAATAAGCATTCTTACATTGAGTGGTGTTGCCTCTCCACAGATGCGACCTGTAACTTAGCTTAGAGGCGTTACCTGCTTGTCTCTGTGGAGATTGATAAGTTAATGCCCTACTGTGGAAATTTTAGACAAAGCAGTAATATTTCCATGGCAATAAGCAGCTGACAAACTCTCCACCAGAAAAGTTACACCTTTAAGAATGATTCAGGCTTACTTGCTACTTAATTGATACCTTCACATCTTATTTAAGTAGATACTAATCCTAAATCATTTTTTAAAACTATTTGTTCATTATGAATTAAGTCTTGCTTTTATTGAGGCTATAAATCGTGTAGTTATTTTAAAGTGCTATTGTGTTCCCACAAACAAAAAAACACAAAGCAGCAACAACATATCCACAGCAACAGCCCCAAATGGATAGGAGACAATGCAGGCAAGCTGTACGCCACCCCCATGATACTCCGTCAGACAAATAGACAGTGCCTCGCCCTCTCTGTCTTGCACACTTAAAGCCTAAGGGATCGCAGAGGCAGGGTATATTTGTGATGATCTCTGCTGGCTGACCAAATTTGTGTTGCCAGGTACCCCCCTATCACCTCCGCCACTTGCAGACTGATAACTCATTGTAAATCAACCAACACTAATAAGCTTGTCATAGCTAGGGTGGCTGTGGTAGAGTCAAGCAGTGCAACACGACTGAGATTTTCCATGAAGTGAACACCTTTACATCGATGTCCTTTTGTTAGAGATTGGAAAATATTAATGTGGTTATCGTGCTGAAATCTCTAAGTGCGGTGTAGTTTGCAGTTGCTTTGTCATAGATGTACAATTAGCTAATGTTGCCATGGCACTGAAACTGAAGTCATTTTTTTTTTCAATCCACAAAACTGAGATTTGGCTAAACTTAGCCAAGCAACAGCAAATTAGTTGAAAGAGACAAAAGTTCATTTTTTTTGTAGCTCGAAATAGTACAGAGGCGTCTAATGTCCCATAATTAACTAATATTGCAGTTTGATTGAGAATATAAAGATCCCGGGAAAGTAGAAGTCTCACCAAAAAGTAGCCCAAGTCCCGTTTGTCAGTGGGGGCTACCAAATCCAGAGGACAAAAGGGGTGATCTGATCTTTTCAGGGCCATCGTCCATCACCCTCTGTATTAAATAAGATACATCAAGATTTAGTTTCACCCTGTGAGTACATTACCTTTGCCAAAATCACTGGTGAGAGGGGAATCAGTCTTGAAACTGTCATGCCGGCGTTCAAAGCCATCTGGGAAGAGGTACAGATCCTGACCGCAGATGGCATATCGAATGACAGCCTCTTTCGTTCACTTTCTCACCCCTTCACTTATCAATCATTAGCACCTCTCTTTGCTAACAAGCATCTTCACATTAGAAAAATACTACTAACTTAAGTAGTACGCATTTAAAACTAATTAATGTTTTCTGCCACTATTTCTGCCAATCTGAACTGTGGTGTCTGTTATCTCTGATCAATACTTAAAATGATTAATTATATAAAATGTGATTTTCCATTGATTTTTGTTCTTAATATAATCTAGATTGCTGTATTTATAAAAGCCTGCTATTAGATGAACGTTATTTGGTTGCACAAACAATACTCTGTCTATATTAAAATGCCTATTGAATAGCCACACACATCTTTTCATCTCCAGACCTTTTGCGATCTTACACCTTCATTCAAACATTTGCTGTTATTTTTAAGCAGTCATAATCAAATAGACTTATTGACCATATTGAAAAGTTCCCAGTGCAGACGGGTCACACACGACCCCTAACGTGCATGTAGTTATAAATGTGCGACATATATCCTGCTGCGGGCGTGAGTGTGCGTGTCTCTTTCCCTGTTCCTGGAAGTGGAAGCGCAGGTTGTGCTGGGAGGTGGATTGTGTTGCTGGGTTGTGGCACGACTGTCAGGCTGGTAGTGTTAAGGATGGATGTGGGAGACAGAGGGCAGGCATATCACAGTGTCCCCTCTCAGACCACCAGGAGCCACGCCCCGAAGTCAATGACACGTCCAACGCCCCTGTACACTTTCCGGCAGTGTTACCACCCACAATGTTGAAATGGAGTGATTTAGGTTTGTTTCGCAATACATTTGGCACACATACAGTATTTATCCAAATCTCTACACAGGAATACACAGAAGAAAAACAAAATGAAACGAATATAGATTATAGGTGAGACACTGATACAGTTTTTATCAGGCTGATATTCACACCTATTAAAGTGTCATCAGCAATAGGCCTTTAACCTTCAGAATAGACTAGATCCTAATATTTTGGTAACTAATGACTAAATGACACACATGAAGTTTGAGAACCCAAGTGCAGCATTTGCTTCAGTCAGTAAGTAGAGAAGACTGTACAAAATGTGACACTCTTCTCTTATAGGTTTAGAGGTTAAAAAGTCCTTGCTATAGAAATTATGTTCCTTTCCTAACACTTTTTATGAAGAGCAGTGCACTGTATTGCGAGTTATTGAATTTATACTCATTTCATATCCTACAATTTGGTCAAAATGATCAAAATCGGCACTACATATCAGCTTTAAATTATCAGCAGAGCTTATTGGCCTGGATGAAAAAAAAAATCTGCATGGGCCATGAAAAATATATTGTTCAGTTTCTATTTAAAATTCATTTTTGAAGGTTTACATATATACTGTAGCTCTCATATATAGAAGTAATGTTAGTCCTAATCCTTTTTTATTAGTAGAGGCAATAAGTGACATATTTACTTGAAAGATTGTATAAAATTGCGTGTGCCACCCTGGTCTCAATGTAAATCTGTGGTAAACACACACAGCACACCTACCAAGATGAAAAACATTTACAAGTAATTATGTATGTACTAAAACTATACAAATAAACAAAGTGCGTCTGATTTTTCACAGATGAATGTCTAGAACGTGCAGACAATAACTCACCAGGTAAGAATCTTGTTTTTTTTGTTTTTTTTCTCAGATGCGATAGATGTCAACAGTCCCTGCTTATTTAAACGTACCTTCTTTTTTAGATCGGTCTAAAGATTATGCTAACTACTTCCAAGGCTTATGGGACTGTGAAGCCGATGAACCAGACGAACTGTCTTTCCAAAGAGGAGATCTCATCTACATTCTCAGCAAGGTCAGCATCACTATCGCAGCAGAAATAATCCAACACATTTAACTATATAAACTTTGCACCTAAATGTGTTTTAAAATAACAATAATCAACCATTTGTAGTTGCACTTTGACCCCAGTTGACATAATTGCGTGAGCTGTACTGTAAAACACGTAATTATTTAAGGGTTAAACAACATCTTGCCTAGTAATCACTTCACCCTCATTTGCTTCCCCTGAACATGCTGATATCCAAGTGTTGAAATTTCCCTGTTAGCGAGCGCTTGTATCCTGATGCAGCAGTGGAGCTCCAGCAGTGGCATTGTCTATTTCCCAGGCCACTAGGGTGAAGTGCTATTGAGGCGCTGCGTAATGGCGCTGTTGTTCATTATACTGCCTCTATCACTGGGGTTAATTGAGTAGGCAGCCAAGCGAGGTTCTTCCTTTCTGTTTGACATAAACTGCAGGTGAAGCCATCTTGCATCTCAGCCGCTTTCTATAAATCCATTTCCCCTCGTGTTTTATGGCCATTGTGTAGTTACATGCAGAGTATCCACCAGTGAAGAGCCACCCTACTGGAAATCAATGTCCTGTAATTTGGACACTTTCACTCTGTTGCATGCAAGCACTTGTTTCTCCGCTGTGGCTATTGGTTGGTTTGAAATTGAATCATAATGAGCTGTGTTTAGCCTAAATTATTTGAAGTATGAAAAGAAAAAGAGATTACAGTTTCAGCCATTTTGCAGTAATTACATGTTAGAAATGGTAAAATATTACGATCATGGTTTCTCTTTATATTTTATTATTTTTAAAGTATGAGATCAGCCTCCACTTGTCACAAAATATATACAGTATGACAGCAGTGTTGTCATGATTCTTAAATTTCAATGTCAATTTTGATTTCAATACAACAATAATAATTAATCTTTTTTACACAATAGAACCTAATTTTCAAAACAAAATATTAGTTTTATGTTGCGTTTTGGTGTTTCAATAGTTCTGAAACTGTCGAGACTATAAAATTTCGATATTTGTACAAATGAATATCAAGTTTCAATATTTTTTACAAACCCTACTACTACAGTGTAGTCAACAAAGGTTTATCTTTATCTTATCCAAAGCCAATTAAGCTATAAAGGCAGAAATGCAATATTTTACTTATACAGTGATTAAAACATACAATCAAACTCTGAACGTTATCACTCTACATTTTCGCTGAACTCAGCAAATATAGACAGCAGGTAAAATACTGCAGCATCATCAAAGACCCGGTTTTAATTGAGGTTGAATTGGCAGCTAAATGAGATAAATGAGATGCCATGGGTGGCTATCTACATTTTTGATAGAAGGAAAATCTAACAGCGAAATCCATATTATATACTGACATAACAAAGACAGTGTACTGCACAACAAGCAGAGGTCTTAGCTCTGAGCTGCAGATCCACCTTTGTCTTAGCTTTACTGTGTGTCAATTTTCTCTGTACATATCACATTACCACTTACTTCAAGCCTAAAAGCAAACTTAGGCCAAGTTGCACAGGGTTAATGGCACTTACTCTTGTTTTGTCAACCTGTTGCCAAAAGACATAACAAAATGACAAACTATGAGAGATCTTAACTTTCTCCTAAAATATTTCAAGAGAGGAGCTGTAAATTCTTGAATGGACGGCTGGTGATAGTTTAAGTTAATGTGAAGACTCAACTCCACCCATGCCCTATTTTGCCCTAATAACACCACATTACCCTCTTCAAAAGCATTATTTGGGTTATAGCCTGTAATCGGCTATTCATTTTAATGACCCCTTTGGGAGGGTTTCCCTGTGCCGTAACTATGTTCATACAAGGCCCACTGGTGTTCAGTTTTACGGGGGATTCTGGAGAACCCTGACCTCCGTGAGTGAAATACGGGCCCTTGGCTAGAACTCAAGTCTGTCGCTTAACTGGGGACCCAGACACACGAAATGGCCGTAATAAAAGCGGAGCTCATAAATTCACATAGAGGGTGGGAGGCCTGGTTGTCTGTGCTGTTATGTCAACACTGACCATAATTACAAGGTAATAAGGACACGCTCTAAGTGCTAAATCAATGGTGCTAACAAACTGTTATTTTTAAAGCTCGGATGTGATTGACTGCTGAAGTGCAGAATGGGATAGCCACAGGCCTGGTGTCATATGGCTGTGAACTGAGGAGAACATGCCGATTGTATAAAAGGCCCTCATCCATCATTATTGATCTCTCACTTACTGTAAAGTGGGGGCATTTTTACTGTATTTGTGTGTTTTTTCCCTTGTGTATTTTACGGTCGGTGTGTGCCGGCTGTGTGTGGCTGTGCATATCTCTGTATCACTGACAAAGTAAATAAATTAGGAACCTCACAACTCATATGAATCCCATTAGTTCAAGTGAATTAATCTTGTAGTGTGCCCGTGTGGCTGGTTCGTACTCCTCTGCGTTCGCTGGTGATGCTCAGTTGCTGATACATGGGACACAAACGCACCGTGAAATCTGTCTTGTGATTCTTGTTCTGGCATTTCATTTCTGAGAGCTTGCATTTTTCTAACGCATATTACGCCTTTTTCTGACATTATAGCATGTGGTGACAAATCTAAGCCTGCTCCCTTTTTGCACTGTCACACTCTTTGGTGTTGGAGTCGCTTTTGTGACAAATTATAAAGATTGGACTCGCAACATTGCCAAAAATTTGCCAATGCGTGCCAGAGATCATAGTCTCCTGTAAACCATTGTTTTAACACTCAAAATTAGGACTGAAAGATTCAACATAACACAATTTTATCAAAATTGCAATGTGAATGGTTGCACTAAGCTAATCACAAAGGCTACAGTTATTTAAATAATATTATGTCCTCCGCATACCATGCAATATCCCGTTTTAAACCCTGTAGTTTAGACGTCTGAAATTCTTATTCTTATAAGATTCTCATTACCTTAGCTGTTCTTCTATCAGATATTCATTCTCCTGGACATGTTCAACTATAAACTGTGAACTGAATATTAAAATTTAAATAGTACATCTAATCACAAAAAAATCGACAATTTGATATTTTTATCAAAATATTTTCCAAAATTGTCTCGCCCTTGTCTGTGTACGTTCCATAATATACATGTCACAGACTTAAGCATAAGGCTGTCCTGCATTCTTGCCCTGTAATTTATGTAAGGAGCATCAAAAGACATGGGCTCCACAGGTCAGCTGTCACATTCCTGTATTCCCACAGGCACTCATGGAGAACGGCAGGATGGAGTGGGAAGAGATTTATGGCACAAACCCGTCTGGGGTCCTTAAAACTCTGGCAAGCCACCCTGCCATCTCCCCCTCTATCTCTCCAGCTTGCCCGCTCACTTTGCTCCTTTCCCCTGTCTACCGTCCAACCAAAACTCACAGAGAGGGAGAGGAGCCAGCCAATCAGAGGCGACTATTAAAGTGCATCACATCCCACATGCCCCGGCCTCTTAAAGCCAGTTAGACGGAAAGACAACATGGACACCACTGACACCTTGTGGTTGTTTCTAGCAGCAAATAACCAAGACAAACTTAGGGAAAGTGCTCTTCATTATTGACAGCTTGTATCTGACTTGCTGACTGAGGTGAAATTGCCTAGTGAATATTACATTATACATCATAGTACTAAATTGATATTTCAAGTTAGCTGCTTGTGCTTAAGGGAAGAAGCTTTTTAATTTTAAAGCCACTGTAGCAAGCTGGATATCCACAGGTCAAATCGAATGAAAGGCCAAAGAAAGGCAAGAGTAGGCAAACAATCAGATGGGAAAAGTCAAGCCAAAAAGGACAAAGCCGGGGTATGCCTTTATCCCATTGTGTGAACAGTGTCCCCCCCTTCAGCACCATTTAAGGACCCCTGACTGCTATTGTAGCCATAGACACCAAGATGCTATAGACAGACATCCTATTTACCACCCAAAGTAGCAGGGGGTGAGTCTGGGGTTTGGGGTCAGGCAGGAGGCGAGCGGTCATCCCCCGGTCAACTACAGTAGGTCATTATTCAGCCCAAGCCAATAGTCCAGAACCACGTCCGAGCAACCCAGCCCCCAATCCATTCTGCTTAATTATTATAAATGGGGGGCGGCGTAAACAGCCATCATTACACACACTCAGTGGCATACACAAATCCACTTTAAATTGCTATTAAGTTAAGGAGCTATCTGTAATCCCGGGCGTGCATTAGAAAAAGAAGCAAGTAGGTTTTTCTTTTTATTAAATCTCATCGTCCCTTAGATATTTTTAAATGTTAGTATGCTCTGTCATGTTTCCAATTTGAATCCAATTCACTGATTTAATTAAAAGACCACTTGGAAAAAATGGACACTAAGTAGCCATTGCAGTCTCTGAATGTCCTAAACTATCATCTTTACTTTGAGATAGATTCCAACAATACAGTCTATAGCTTTAGCTGCCCATAAAAACAGTTGGCGGCCATTTTAAGTTATTGGCAAAGCTTTATACCAGAGTGAGAAGTGAGGAGGGCCTGCTAACCTCATTGTAAGAAAGTGATAGCGGTCTCCAGTTCTTGTTGTTCATGTTTCTTTGTTAAAATGGCCAGGGACAGACAAATTTGCAAGTGCAGTGTTGTGGATGACTATGTAGATGAGAAAAGGTAGAGAGGCAGGGCATGGCAAATGAAAAGCATGGAGAACAGATGCAAAAGAGGATGCGAGTCAAAAAAAAAAAAAAAAAAAAAAAAAAAAAAGCTCTTATACCGAAGATGTGAGGAGAGGGATAGGACGAACGGAGGGGGTTGGAAATAGGGAGGATGGGGGAGGATGAGGGGGGAGAGATTGTAACACCCAGGCGGCGGGTTCACTGGCGGGGCAATGAGAGACTTCCTGCGCTCCATCATGCCCAAGGCCTGCCTCAGTCAGCTGGTGGCCGAGGAAAGATGCCTCATGTGTCAGCCTTATTAGCACTCCCCTAGTTTGTATGCATTTGGGATTGTGTCTGAATCTACGTCATTTGGGATTAGGAGGTCGAAAACAAAATATCTGATGTCTTGTAAACGCATTTGTGTATTTTTGTAGAAAGAAAATGCCAATTGTCGTTGTGTTGTTTAGACTGGGCACAACCCCTGCTTGCTTTTGTGCTTGCTTGTTCCAGTGCATCCAACCAGCCTCGCCTCACCTTCCGTCTCCGCTCTGGGCTGGAAGAGCTGTCAATCTGTCCTCCAGGTCGGGGAGTGAGCGATGTGCCTATCAGAATGCCACCATTAGCCAGCCCCCTGAGTGGTAAATAAACGATCGCGCCGGTACACTGCAGGTGTTGTCATGGCAACGCGCTCCCAGTGCTGGCCCCGCCCACCACGGCTGCGCGCCTTTGACGGCAGGAGTCACCGGGAGGTCAGCGAGTCGAGGTGCCACAGCAGCCACAGTACGGCGCTGTTTGTCGCATATAGATCCTGTTTTTATATTCGTTATATACTTTTAGCCCTTACTCACCTCTGTAATTATACCTTTATAGACAAGTTACGAAACTCAAGAAACTACCTTCAGCTGTTCGTCTCTCTTTCTATAGACTATATTTCAGTATAGCCCAAGTAGTTTGCCTTTTTGAGTAAACGCTAAACAACTTTATCACCTTATTGTATAGACCTATAGAAGACAATTCCCAGCTTATATCATTGGAGCTGAAGCCACCCTAAAACAAATCACAAACACAAAAGAAGAAAACAAACAGAAGGAAAAGGCCATTATGGAGTTAGCATAGTTTTTGTCATTTGGATAATTTACTCGCGCCGTCTCCTGGAATGTCCCTATTACAGCAGGTGTACTCTGGATGAACCCATTGCAAGTATGAGAAGATGGACTCTGCACGCCTGACAGACTCCCAGCGCCATTGGCACCCACTCCGTGATGTAGCAGTCGTATTAAAATGGCGGCGCTGATAATCCAAAAGACCTTTCTGAGGGAGAATTTGAGACCGACTGCACAGATGGGCCACGGAGATAAATAAAATTCTCTTGTCACTACGGTTGGTCGAATGGTACCGCGGCGCCCCCAAGGGAGACCAAAACTGTTTCAGTGCCTCTCTCCTGATGCCTCCCCCGTCCGTATGTCTATGGTTTCTGCTATTTTCTCCAATGGGTAGCATCACCAGCTCTGTGCAACCAGGCCTTTCCCTGCTACGGTCTTATGGGGAGCATAAAAAGACAATTTCCTCTTTTGGACTTGCTCTCCCTTGCATTATACGCGCATATATACACTCAGCAGAGAGGGAAAGTTTGTCTGAAAGCCAAACATTGTAAAAAGAAGTGATTTTGATGAGGCCTAGGTGGACAATTGACTACTGTGACTGCCAATTTGTTCTTTAACAGCACTTGAACTTTGAACTTTGACATTGGGTATTTCAATATGACCGGACAATCTGAATAATCAGATAAGATCAATAATAAGATTTGAAATCTGGTCATCAAAAACACTTGGTGTCAGTTTAGGTAACTGTTGTATTTGAACAGTGATTTTTTAAAAATAACACTTTTAAAAAAAATATTTTTACATTCTTTTTTTGTCATTTACACACTAGTTTGCCCTTTTTCCACATTTTCTTGTCAAAATCTGTCCAGGTGTCAACAAGAATGACATGAATGACATTTCAATACTCTGATGACTCCAGAAATCAGATTATGATCAGATTTTTGGTGTGCATGTAAACAGAGCCCGTGTTTTAGTAGACGTAGAGCTTTTGGTTGTCACCTATCATATGCGGAGCTATTTTGTCCATCTCAAATCTCAAAATCTATGGTGTGATAGTATGGCCTTTACCTCGTGGGTCAAAAGTATTATTTTGACATATTTGCTGACAGGTGCTGTGCTGGGCACGTCCCTGTGTAGTTACTGAGCAGTTGTACATTTTATCGACTGGTAGAGTGATATAAAATGTTCACAAGGCCGTTGTCCATCTGTGGGGAGCAGGGGAGACGTGTCCGTGCTGATGGCCTCAAACACTGATCTATTGGAGATCTCGTTAGAGCGGGGATCAGATGGTCCTATGGAGGATGATGGGAAAAAAGGTTAGCCACACACAAAGCTAATGGCCTGAATAGTTTGTTTTAAATTAATATGATATGAAAGTACATTTTTATCGCATCTTTAAACATATTGGTTAATATAAGACATATGCAAAATCTATAACATTTTACTCATAACATAATATTAAGAAAATGCTAAAATTTGATAAATTTGTATTTCTCTTTTTAAATAAATAAAATAGTTTAAAAATACCTATTATCATTAGTTAGCAGTGATGATTAAATTTTTTGGGGGGAAATATGGTAGTGGACCTTTTTTTAGTAACAAAGATACGCAGCTTATATAGAGATATATAAAAAATGTATCATTTAATTGTGGATTGAATTATTAACATTTTGTCATTATTAAATTTATTTTTATATAACTTCAAAGACATTGCAAAAAAGGAAAAAAAGAAAACTGCAGTTAATATTTCTATTTACTTAAAGGAAATAAACACAATTGACTAAATTTTAAAAGGCCAAGTTCTTAACAATATGATTTACATTGATATTATTTTTGTATTCAAGGCTTTCTCTGAATAATATTAACCTGGCGTTGCTCTTTGCTTGTTTTGGGCTTTACCAGAGCCACGTGCTGTCACAGTTGAACTCATTTTAACAGTGGCGCTAGTGCTAATATTACCAGATATAAAGCACAAACACACGGCTCTAAATCCTGCTCCATTTGCCCCTGTTTAGTTGTTTGTGCCCTCCCGCGGGACTCACTCGGTTTTATTTGCTCGTTTTGGGGTATAGGAATACAACATTCACGGCTGGTGGATCGGCGAACTCAACGGCTCCGTGGGTATTGTCCCCAAAGAGTTCCTGCACCCTGCCTACATCCTGTGAACTCCAACAGGTACCAGCACTCTCTTATCATCAGCATTATGGACCATTACTGTGGCCTAACACGCGCAAACAGTCCCCCTGGTACTCATCCAGATTGCCATTGAAGTATATTCCGCCGTTGACCTGTCGTTTATGGCATCTGCTGGCTGCAAGAAGTACTGCATATCACCTTCTAAATGGTGCAATAGGCAATGTGCTAGGATAAATACGAGCAACAAAAGCATGATTACAGCATCAGTTGTCCTATTTAAGAAAATTATTCTCATGCACAGTTAGATAAAGTTTAAAATGAAAGACTAAATTATTAATACATGTTTTCATGCATGATACAGAGTTACAGAGCTACTGCCAGTGGTGCATTAGACATAAATATCAGTCCAGTCCAATACTGGGTTTCTATAATTTAAATGTAATAAAGCATTCATGAGACTTAACCACAGTAAACTGCATTATGTAAATCAGCTGTGGATATGATTATTCACATTCAGTCAAAACCAAATCTTTATTGGGTTAAATTAAATGTGTGGTGCCATATAATAATAGTAAATGTTTATCACAAGCTTTATTTTAATGTGGTTTTATTGAACTTTCCAAAGGAAGACAAGTTTTTTTTAAATCTAATTTATCTTTGAAAATGGAAGCGTTTATTAAAACTCAGTTTTAATGTGTGGTTTAATGTGAATATTTCTACTTAAGTCCACTAGATGGCACAATTGCTGAAGTTAATATTAATGAAAGTTATTACAGGAAATTTTAAATATAAACCGGATTTTAAGACAAAAAAGCATGTATTTCCAACGATAAATATTAACAAAATTATTAACATTGCCCTAATTGTTATTATCACATAGATTCACCCAAAGACAATTTGCAAATGCAATAAAAAATGAGAGCGAAAGGCATCCATTCAGTATCATGTTTATTAGAATCTACATGATAATCCTCAAAATTAAATTACAATAAAAAATAACACACTCATCACCATAATGAAGCAATCAGTGACTATAATTAAAAATCTTTATTAATCACACATAAAATAAATTAAAAATAGACTATTCCAGTTATGTAGAATTATGGGTCCCTTTTACACATACACATAAAACCAGTAGTAATTTTAAAATTGATATTGAAGTTAATATTTCTTTGGTCTAACATTTGAACTGTAATTTGAAAGTGTGAAGTGAAAAGTTTCTTAACAAAGCCACAAAATCGAGAGAGTGATGCGTCAGTGGTTTGTTACAAGTGACATTTAAAACAACAGAGAACATTACAAAAAGGTTCATGTTTAGTTAGGTAGTGTGCGAATCTTTAAGTTTCTTACCAATTAAATTTTTACTATTTCTGTGTTAGTTTAAATCAGAATCACCATTATAAAAAAATGTATGTGGTGTAGTGTTTTGTATTTTATTTGTAAGCATATTTGAACTGTTAACAGTTTTGGCCATTATGCCATTGCTCCAGTTAACCTTAAATATATTATAAATGTGCTGAAATGTTTAGCCAACCTGATTGGTTTGTGATCAATAAAATGTTAAAATAAATAAACTAAAAAAACAATTGAGCATGACATCACCTCACAACGGTAAGGTTAAAACAGGGTGACCGTCCCAGAGGAGATTCAACATATGTAAAATAATGAGGACATTAGACATGATGTAGGGCGCCTTTGCCAGAGGACAACCCTACTCTCCATTGTTCTGGCTCAGTGCAGGTGCAACTCAGTGAGGCCTATGTGCTTTCACTGTCCCCATTCAGGACTGGTTGAGCTAATGGGACCTCAATGCCGTCCTCTGAGGCATCCAAAGACACAGGCGAGCACAAGTTTTCCCCCATCACTAATTTACTGTCAACTGACTCTGGCACACAGCTGGTCTCCAAGATGCTAAAGTCGCTGTTTTCTGTCAAATCCACTACAGATTCTGATTCATTGGACTCCAGATTACTGCTTGTCGTCAACTCGCTGACGTAGTTTAGGTCGTTTGTTCCCTTGACGATCTCGATTTCCTCTTGGATACTGCTCACGTTGGAAATATGCTCTTCTACTTCCAGAGGGCAACCATTCATGTGCAACGTAAAAATGCTAGAGGCCTCGGTTTCAGACCAATGATCAGTGATCTCTTCTGGGACAAGCTCGGTGTGTACGTCCCCATTTGACTCCTGCATCGCCTCAACATCATCGCCAATGCTTTCCTCATCGCTGACTTTTACTATACTCTCATTTGAAGACCGTAGAGATTGCCTATCTTCATAAACAATGTCAGAATTAGCCATGTCAACAGAGTCGTCCTCCATTTGGTCCATGTGAGGATCTATTTGTTCTATAAATTCACTAGCACAAACATTAGCCTTAACGTCGTTGTGTATATTTTCATTTTCTTCATTTTCTATAGAAATGGTTTGTTCATTTGAGTCTTCTTCACTTGTTGTTACCTCTGAATTAGCAGCTAGTGCCACACCTGCATTACTATAGTCCTGAATAACCAGTGTCTCACGCAATTCATTTTTCATATCATCGTGGAATTTAAGGTGATTTTCAAGAACTTCCTCCTTGGATTCAACTTGGTTTTCCAAAACATCTGCTTCCTTATCTTCAACATATTCTACAGTTAGTTTACAGATACTTTTCACCAGTCCATTGCAATTCAGTTCACTTCTCTCCACTGAATTTGAAACAATACAATTAAGATGTTCTTCTTTTTGTACAATTGTGTTTTCCTCAATTGTTGCCTCATCAATTTCTTCAAATACAGGTCCAGTTGGTGAATGTAACTCTACCGACGCCTCTATTACGCTACCATTAGTCCCGGGCAGTTCTTCATCTTGCTCTTTAGAGCTAAAACTTTCTGGACTTTCGTTGTCACCCAAAAAGAAGCTAACATGTTTACAGTTGTCAACTACGGCTTTGAGATGGTCATTGGTGTGGTGGACTTGTATGGAAATGGTGGAGGTAGGGTCGTTGGGCAGAGGTTCAGTCGTGTCTTCCTGTTGTAAATGATCCACTGCTTTAGATGACACAGGTAACAGCGGGTTGTTTTGTTGAGATGGTTGGTGAGGCACAGGACTATCCAAAAAGACAAACAAACATTATGACAGGACAAGAGAATTTCATATCAAAAGTTCATGTGATACTTAGAATTGAATCAGATTTTGTTGTCTATTTTAACTAAGACAACATCTCACATAATAATAAATTCAGGATTTTACAGGGTTTATGTGTACAGTACAAGTCAGACTGCATTTAAATGAAAGTAACTTGACTCCAGCCCTTTTCACCGATATATTGTTAGTATGCACACTCCTGTATTATTAATAGTTAATATTGTCTACTTCTGCATTATTTGATGGCTTTGTGTCATCAAAAAAGAGAAAATCCCACAGTAAGCAGTTTATGTATTTCCTCAGTTTTATTTTTAAGAATTTCTAATGTATGTGTGTAAAGTATGTGTTCTTACTTTTGTTATTTCCAAGTGGGGGACTGAAGCCTTTACATTTGTTGAACCTCATTATCATATTAGTGACAAAGTCCAATTATCTCACTAGCAGTATCCATAGTAATAATTTAACTTGCCTCCCATCTCAATTAAACATTACAAATCTGAGATGTAATTTGCAACCCAACATGTAATCATTACTGTGTACCTTTCCATGGACTCGTAGGACACCGTCAGGCTCCTCTCCTTGGCGGGCTCCTCCTCTTGGGCCTGGGCGTAGCCGCGGTTGGAGGAGGCGTAGGTCAGGATGGCATCGGTCACTGTGTAGGGAGTGTGGCCTTGAACACAGTCCAGGATGTGTCCAACAGGGAGCTGAGTCTGCAGGAAGAGGTGCAGCTGACTGTCTGACAAACACACTGTCATGTGCACCACTCTGCCACAAAGAAATCACAAGAACAAGCATGAATAACACTGTTACAACAGAGTCTATGGGCTGAACAATGCATGAATCATATGAAGAACTTTGAGTCACTGCTCACTGATACAAGCATTTAAAAGTAAAATTTTAATATTGTCTATAGTAATAAAAGTGTCAAAACTTGTAGTGTGTAATCTTTTCAAAGAAAGTGATATTTCAGCACGTTGAGGTTAATTCTACAGTCCAGATATTTGATGATCAAATTTAAGCATTTACAGACACATTTTAGCCACATTCAACATACCCGATGGATTGCAGAAATAATGTAATGTTTTTGTTACCAGGATTTTAAAAAAAGAATCAAGATAGTCATTTGTCCATATTACCCGTCCCTACTTATGAATGAAGCAGCTTTAAATTGTGTGTTTAAATATACAATTGCCATATATTTTGGTATACATTTCATTGTACTATGCCAACCGATACAATGTCTATGCATTTAGTAATGGTAATTTTGTTTTTAAAAGTTTAATAAACACTGACTTGTCCAGAAAGCACTGGAGACCTTTCCTTCTTCTTTCAAGAAAATCATCATTACTGAAGGAGAACAAGGACTTGCCAGGAAGGTCTGGGACTGGTCTGGAGTCAAACAAATATGAGAAGAAAATTAGATGTACCTTTTTAAATGCACAATACATCTAATTTACAAATAGGATATCCACAACAGCAATTTAAAATGTACTTACACTAAACCAGCATTCTTCTGCAGTTTCTTCTTGAGCCACACAAACTCACTGTAGCGCCTTCGCACACATGACGTCTTGGCTGTGAATGCCTTACTGTTTGTCTGCAAATTAACATAATTACACACACACACACATTATATATATATATATATATATATATATATATATATATATATATATATATATATATATATATATATATATATATATATATATATATATATATATACATATATATATATATATATATATATATAAATAAAAGAGTTTGATTGAATTGGATTTTATAGTGTAGTCGTTAAATAAATGTAATTGAATCAAATGGTGGCAGGGGAAGCACGTGATCACATGACAGATTTGTTCCACTGACAGATACTCTTCACTGATTTCAGCACAAGCCTCCTTTTGCCAACCTTTAATGATGAACAACAAGATGAACAAATCCAATTAAACCATAAAAACATATTTTTTTATCAAATGAAATAGGGACCTGTGGCTTTGTCTACACAGACTGAGCTTTGGTGCTGACACAGTGCTGAAGCAAACATTGTGTTGGGCAATGTCTATTTCTGGCGCAAGAAAATGTAAAGAATCCAGTATGCTTTGTCCTGGGTATATTTAATTAAGTTTAGTTATGCATTCAATGTTTGTCATGCAAACTATGGCAGCTAGAAGTGTACAGCTCCTAGAACATAGATGACCTATCACTCAGTCAGTAAATTTGACCAACAAAACAAATATAAAAAGTGCATTTTAAAAGGAGTGTATATTTGAACTTACGTGCAGGAAGATTTTGTAATCCACATATGAGTTCCATGAGCCTTCATTTTGAATGCGGGGATCTTGAACCCGCACTGCAATAAACTCCTACAAGAGAAAAATGAATAAATATAGATTTAGTGAGATATCAATGCACTTTTTTATCTGAATAAATTACAATAGAGGAACACTTTTTCAATGAGCCAAGTCCCTCATACTAAAATGTACTATTTTTATACTATGAAATACTTAAAAAAAAAAAAAAGCAATATAATTGACTTACATCCTCTTCTTGGTTACTGATCATTTTGCCGGCTGCCAGGCTGCACGGACATCTGGAGTCGAAGGAGAAATGCATTAGTCACAGTTCCTCATGAGAAAAGCAGACAAACTGTGAACAAGAAACTACCACTGATTTCAGCTGAATCATAAATGAGTTTCCTTTTCAGAAAAAAGAGAAGAAAAGAACGTTGTTTATAAATATGTCTGGGGCTCTGGTTCAATAGTTTTCTACTATGTGCTCCTGTAAAGTAAGAGCTACAAGTTTGTCTCTCTTTGATTAGTGAAATGTACACGTTTTTTCCCTCTGTTTCCTGTTTGAAATAAAGTCAATGTGTACAGTATGGTGGGTGTATTTTTCAGTTCTCCAGGGGGCAGTCCCTGTATAACTCATACACTATATACTCAAATTGAGTGGAGAGTGCATGGTCTGCCTTTGGATATTTGGTGAAAGCTGTAAATAACCCATTTAAATCAGTCAAAATGTAATTAACATTCAATAATTGACTGTTATGAGAGGTCAGAGCACAAAAGCCTTTCTTGAACATAAAGTACAATGACTAGTATCCATCTGTAACAACAAAGTAAATACATGGAAAATACAAGGGGACACACATAATAGGATAAAACGTAAACACCTATACATTTTCCCAAATACACCTCACTGTCAAAGTAAAATGATACAAACATTTGCATAAACGCTGTTATTGTTAATGTTATTTGTACTACTTTTGTCTGCGCTCATCATCTGATAGCAGCACAAGAGGAGCTAACACCGGCCCATCCCACTTTAGAATAACTTACTTTTAGAGTCCACACGTGTTTTTCTTAACGCTGCACCATACAGTACTCCGTTATAGTTGTCACTTTACCTTCTCATGTTACAGTTATAGAGGTAAAAAAGAACCAAATTCCAAAGAGTTGTTTATCTCAGCTGCTACCATCTCCATTTCGCAAGCGCACCTGCTACGTCACCGGCAAAGACACCACGTGACGGCTTACGCTGCCAGACTTCCGGTTATGGGTGACATGCAAAATGAGATACGGAATCACCATGGCAACTGATACTTTCATCAAGACGGCGGAGTTTATCCCATTTGTTTTTAGGTGTCATTCATTTTGGCCAAATAAATTCATCTGTATATCATGTTTCATCAATCAATCCTAGGGAATAAGTAAAAAGGAGTCAAATGATATATTTTATCAATTCAGGTGTCATTTGTTACGGAGCAGTTTATCTATAATAATACAGGCCTAGACATTTTTGTCTTCACATTTTCCTAAAAGTATAATGGTAGCACTAGCATTGTTATGCCTTATGTAGGAACCTTGTTTAATATTAGGGCTGCAACTAACTAGTAGCCAAGTTAACTACAACAACAATAAATCTTTTCATTCATGGACTAGTCAAACAATTATTTCTATTGTATGGACATTTAACATAGCCTACTAACCAAATAAAGGTTGAAATATGGTGAAGTATTGTCAATAGAAAACATTACGAATAAAGTATAAAGTGTACTAGTGATTTAAAAAAAATAAAAAAAATAAAAAAATACTATTTTTGACGTTTTGATCTAGTAATGTCTCTATCTTTATTTATTTATTTATTTATTTATTTATTTATTTATTTGAAGTATTTTAGAGTTAGTATAGTTCTGTTGACAAGACCAGCTACAATAGTTTTTTGTTAGTTGATTAATTACTGTAGCCTTATGTAATACACTTGTAGGTTTTACTGATTGTCCATGTAGCTTATTGACAGGCTATTTTTCTATATACCCTGTATAATATTATTATAACTTACATTACTTAGTTACATTATTATGAACTTTGTATTTTTTATTGTATGAAGAAGCTTGAAAAAGCATTTCTTGGTTGCTGATTTGTAACCAGTTAGTAGCCTAATAATAATACAATTAGAATGCATCTTAGACTAAAAGATGTCTGTGTTACTAGTTAGGTCTGCTTGACAGTTATGACATTTATGTTCTGCCCATTCTGTATATTCTGTATTTGTATGCCATAGTCTATTTTTTTTACCCTATTTTAATGCATACCCTTATTTTATCATAGTTAATATTATTATTATTATTATTATTATTATTATTATTATTAACATCTTAATGTTGCACTATAACGTCAAAGCAGGTTTCTAGTTTGTCATTTTTTTCCACTGAGAATGCTCATTGGACTGATTCTGATGACGATGATTGATGAATCATGGACATAAACAGGTTGAGCCACTTCTATATTCCAGTCCGGGTTTTTCTCTCGCGGTGTCTGTGTAGACCTATAAATCACATACCCCTTCGCTCTCCATCTTGTCCCCAGTGTGTTCTTCTATCCACGTCGTTTACGAGTCTGTGATTCAGCGCGGCCATCGAGACTGTACACTTTTCTTCCCCCAGCAGCAGACGAAGGAAAAGAAACGATACATTTTGTATTACAATTGGCTTTGTCTGTAGAAATCACATTCTTATAAACCGCGTCGTAAAATCAACACTGCCTTAAAACTCTTATTTTGGATCGGGTGCATAAAAACGTTTAATTTTTAACCCGGTGAGTTTGATTTACCTGCTCCCTCCAAACGTGTTGTTTCAAAGATCATTTGGTCGTGCAGTTGCCACTTGCTAGCTTTTAACATGCATGATTTGATTAAACGATGCTATTACATGGTATTAATTAAATATATTTAATTGAATTAGCCTTTCGCTGAATGACAAATGTGAACATTTGATGCACAAACGCGTCGCGTGTATCGTTGTTTGGGCTGAACATGAAGATGCAGCTAACACTGGACTCACTCAATGAGGGGCTGTCGCTCTGAGGCATTGTTGTGGAAATATTTTCCCTGGGTTAACAACAATAGCTGCAATGGACATATAATTGATATTACATTATTTTGCTTTTTATTTATTGTTAAAACGTAATGAAAATAAAAAGGCATAATCTAAAGCTCGCCAGGTGAACCGCTGGATCTTGTTGAAGACAGTCCAGAGGGTTCCCGGTCTACAGACCAGTTTACATATCTGTGCCAGACAGTTGTGTTTGATTTATTTTAAGTGATCGTTTTGCTCCGTTATAAGCATAGGGTAATCTACAACCCACGCCCACATCACTGTGCAGCACATGGGCAACTAGGCAAAGTGGAGTCAACAGTGTTCACATGGAGTTCACATTATCATATTAATGAGCTGCATGGTTACAAATGGGACTAGATTACAATATGAAAACATAACCTGATAAGTAAATCAAGTAGACTATACATTTGTAAAATGGTACTGTACAAATAAAAATAGTGCCAGACTTGAGTTTGGCTCATGTTTTAAACACTCAGTAGGCACATATAAAAATGCTTATTAAATGAGCTGTGGATCTGCGTTGCCTTGTATTGTTGCCCATGTCTTTATAAACCCCATTATCCAATGCTGTTTTCTCCTCTCTACTACATTGCTTCCTTCATGCAACAATCTTGACGTTGACCAGGAAGCTGCTGGTCGCCTGATGAGTATGAGCACGACTACAGAACCCACTAACGATGCTCCCACTGTTACTGAAGAAGGTTTAAAATATATTATTATTTTCCAACATAAATGTCTCTGTATTTTATGTACTTTTGTAGGAAGGTGTGATTCCCTGTTGTAACTTTGTCCCAGAAGTGGCTATAAATGTGTAAACCCACTAGAAAACTGTGTGTCTCAAGCAGAGTCTTAACTGAAGATCCCTGCATCCCTGTTTTATTCAAAGAAAATGTTCATACGAGGTGCTAATACTTCATGATTGACTTTTATCCCATTAGAAAGCAAAATGGCTACAGCTGTGAAGACAGAGAAGAAGCCAGATGAGGTAGCAGCGCCAGCAGCAGCAGCAGAAGAGGAAGAGGAGGAGGAAGAGTATGTTGTTGAGAAGGTCCTGAACCGACGAGTGGTTAAAGGGAGAGTGGAGTACCTCCTCAAATGGAAAGGCTTTTCAAAGTGAGTCATGTAATATTATATAGTCCTGTGTTTTGGGTAAAATGCATGTGATTTTTATAATATAGCAAGACACTGCACTCCCACCCATTCACCCATACACCAATGTACACATACACTGGATGAAAGCCAAGTGAAGTGTCTTGCCCAAGCACACACAAATAAAAGCAGTTACTCATATCAGGATAGAGTCGGATGTTATTTTTACCTATGCAGTAGAAATTGATGATTTGAAACCATGAGATGGGGCATTGCAGCTTATACAAGCCATGTATTTTAGGTCCATAAGGCAAATAACTACACCAATTTATTGTAACTTTTGCCCATATTTATATTTGTACAGTGAAGATAACACATGGGAACCAGAAGACAACCTGGACTGCCCAGATCTCATCGCAGAGTTTCTTCAGTCTCAAAAGACCGCACAGGAGGGGAAGCGGAAGGCAGATGGAGATGGTGACGACTGTAAATCAAAGAAGAAAAAAGATGATGTAAGTATATTATTATATACACCTTAATGTCACAATTGTGAATATCTGTTATACATAAACAAATATATATATTTAGCTGTATAATGGCAAACCAACAAAAAACACTAAAATTACATTATGTGATAATCTTTGCTTAATCAAAAATATGATGTGCAAAGGGCCCATCTGACACAGCAAAGCCAAAATCATTGTCTTTTAATTAAATGCAATTCATCATGTTTTTGAATGTTTCCCTAACGAAGTGTAATTTTGAAGCTCATGGAAAAAAAACACTTGTCCTTGATTGTCCTTTCTTTAGACAGAGAAGTTGAGGGGTTTTGCTCGAGGTCTGGACCCAGAAAGAATAATTGGCGCCACAGATTCAACGGGAGAGCTTATGTTCCTCATGAAATGGTGAGAAATGTAGCACCTTTGTACAATTTAACACTGTACGTAAAGAAAATCATGCATTTTTGAGACTTTCAGGATATAGATTGGATGATGATCTATACCTAACATTAATGATCCTCCAATTCAGGGGTAAATTATCAATTGAGTCTCAAAAGCATCAGAAATCAAATACTAATGATACTAAAACTGGTATCAAAACAACATACTCAGGACAAGATGTGACCTTTTCTGAAATGTTTTAGAATGATTATGAGCTATATTAGAGCAAATGTAAGACTACTGTATTTTATATTGTATTTGCTAATGGTAAGACATCCAATACATGGGTGGGTGACGTTGCGTAGTTACCCTGCTGGACCAAAACGTGAATTACTAACATTTTCTAATATTTCATCACCCCTAACTAAAATGTTGATTCCCTTATTTTGTGTCTGTCTTATTTAGGAAAAACTCAGATGAAGCAGACCTTGTCCCAGCAAAAGAAGCAAATGTAAAGTGTCCGCAGATTGTCATTTCTTTCTACGAGGAGCGGCTGACCTGGCATTCGTACCCCACCGAAGATGAGAAAAAGGATGATAAAAACTAACCCAGGGTGACAGGGGCAGGGGAGTAAAAAAAAAAAAAAAAAAAGAGTAGTTTTGAGTTTTGAACTTCGTTGTACTTTCCGAGAGGGGATTGGATGGGGATGGGCAGACTGTGACAAGCAAGACACATTTGTCTTTTGATGTAGTATGACTTCATTTCATTCTGCTTTTACCTGGATTTAATCTAAACCTGTATATTCTTCAGATTTGCTTGACACAGGCCAAAAACATAAAGACGCAGTGTTCAGTTTTGAGTTTCCCAGGCCTCTGCAGTATCTTGTTCCCTTTGGGCCAGTGCTTATCATCTTGCCAGGACATTGTATTAGTAAGGTGACATTTCATTTTCTTTTTATATTTTTTGTCAATGTGCCATTTTTACTCTGTACTTTATTGGTCATGTGATTTGCAGGCAAAACTGTGTCCATCTTTGCCTTATACGTAGAACTTGTTTGATGTATGGTTATAAACTGTGCTTTCTTTGTTAAATAATCATTAGTGTTTTCAATAACAGCCATGTCTTGCTTGTCTGTTTTGGAAAATAAAACCACTTTTTGTTATAATTGTTGCTTTGCTGTTTGGTGACTACTTTGTATTTCCCAAAGTGTGCAATTTTATTTTACTATAATGTGTCCCTGCTGGCCAGTGTATGCAATTATCTAGGACCAATACTTTGGCAAATACTTGCATTTTTATATAGTGCTTTTCCACCTTCAAGGTGCTTTACATCAAAGAACCACTTATCCATTCACACATACATCAGTTTACATAGACACTAGGGGGAGGTGGATAAGTGTGTTGCCCGCAGGTACAATGACAGCATTCATCTGTGAGAACTGGAATCGCAAAGCCAACCTGTGGGTCATCATCTGATCATTGATGTTTATGCTAAAGGCGAGGTTTGAATCAGTGGACAAATGTTCTACCAAGTAAGATACTGTCGTACCAGAAGCTTTCTTTCCTGGTTACTTTCTTCGTAACATCCTTGGTAACCATGATGCAATACTCATGATCTTGAATGATAAGTAAAAAGAAGTTTAATATCAACATCTACTCCACAGTACCCCATTTTTTCTGTATCACTGGGTTACTGTTAAATGGAACTCAGCCCTAAACTATAAATGTGTTAGGAAGGGCATCTGGCAGAAAAAGCTATGTCATCAGATCAATTAGTTACAATATGTAATTGATATGGCTCAGTGCAGTCAAAATGCAAACAGAGACTAAAACTGTAAACAGTTTTTTCTTTAATAGAGAATACTAGAGTGGCACCACATAGTCAGAAGTCTAAAAACAAGCTGGCCCATCCTTATTTCATACAATGCAAATATAAAATTATATATACTGTTCAGAATAGGACCTCTTCAAGATTAAGGCAATACAATTTATCCCAAAATATTTTTTCACCTGTGTGCCTGCCAACGTAATCTGTGGAATACACTGGGTTGTAATACCATCAGATGTCCACTCTACCCCAATCAAAAGTCACCACCAGAGAACAGGAGTCACGGGTGAAAATAAAAACACTTTATTAATCAATAAAAACAATTTCTGATTGCCAGCAAATCTCAAAACAGGGAACTACATCCAAACAGAAAGCAGAAGGTTGAGACTTTAATGACGAACTACATAAATGAAGACAAACATGAACATATTTACATGAGACAAGACAAAAGTGCACCAAGTAGTAGCAGTACTGATAGTAGTGTTACACAGAAGTGATGTTAACCAGAGTTTTCATGCCAGAATATCACATATGATGAAGATGAATCCTCTTTCAAAACAAAGACATCTTAATGCTGCAGAGTCTTTTCAGCCTTTTGTAAATATTGTTGTCTAACTGCTATTTCAGCTGCATTGACTGACCTATTTTTAAAGGGTGATGATGAGATACACATACCAATAGACAAACTTCACTCGGGACAAGTAATAGCACTTCTACTTTTGAGAACAAGTTTCCCAAAACCTTTAAAAGTTTGATGAGATAGTGAACTCAAGGCATTCAAAACCAAAGTGGCCACGCAAACACATTCTGCTAACTTTTCAATTCACGCATTCAAAACATCGTCTCATTGGCTCACTTCGTCAAAACGCACACCAACAACATAAATAAGCATTATATTTTAAGCCAACGTCCGGCTTTACAGCAGTTAAAAATGTTAAATTACCTCAATTGGCTTTCAGCTGGGTTACAATGGCAAATAAGTTATCTATACCCAGCTGAGCCTGTAATGCTTAAAACAGGGCAGGACAAGACCAAAATTAAAATGGTGATGAAATATGGCAAATCCTTTAACAGTACATTGGAACCAGTCACTTAAATACCTCATGTGATCACGGCTCAGTTCTTTTAGACCAAAACAAAAATAGGTGTAGGTTGCATAAAGCTGATGTATCTATATCTAAAACCTTGCTTAATACTACAGATTATGGACATTTAATAAGAGCTATCCTAATCGTAGCTCTGTGTGTTTAAAACAGCAGCAAAATAGTAGCAACAAACAGCAAAATGCAAATAGCCAAGCCTTTTAGGGACGAATTACAGTGCTATGTGTAAATAGGAAGTTGATACATTTTGCATTTGCCTCCTCTCTAAAGCACCCCAAAAAGCATCCAACTGCCCCACGTGAACTGAAACCAAAACAGACAAGACCTTCAAAACTGTGGCCAGCCCATGTACAACTTCAGGCCCTCTCTGTCCCATCAATCAATGATTTTTTTCTTTCCATTTCTAGGGTGAGATGTTTAAGATGTTCTTTTCAGTTAGCAAATAAAGAGCATCCTATACCATGGACTTCCTTTTCCTTTGGTATCTAAACCACAAATGCCTGAATCTGGGGAACTCGTCTTCGGCCATCACAAAGTCCTGTAAATCTTTTCATCCAGTGCATAGTAATCCAACCTTCATTGTAAGCGTTCTCCGACTTTTTGTTGAAATCACAATAAATATTCTTCATTAGTGATTCGGTGCAAACAGATCAAGAGAAGCTAGAATTTTACTTATAGCTCATTTTACGTCCTTTGACATCCCTCGCTTATTGTTTTTCCTTTTTCTAAAGAACACGTATCCGTACTTAAACATGGAGCCACTTCTGCTTTAAGTTGTTTCCAAGAAATAAATGCAGGAAAGACTGAAAAAGGGAAAAACTAATGCAGGAAGAGCAGTCAACATTGCCATTTTCTACTCACCAGGATCTTCTCAAAGGAAAAAGGACAACTCTTGCATCTGCAGAAATTCTCAATGACTTTGCAAAGAGATAAATAAACAGCAGCTAAGTCCCTCATTTCTTTTTGTCTTTTTGTTTTTTCTCTGGTTTTCGGTTCTGCTCTGCGTTGGCCATGCTGCGGGGCATGATGAGCACACTGCCGTCGCTGCCGTACTGGAGCGAGTACTCGTTGGGCGGGTAAGGCCTGCCCTCCTCGTCCCGGAGCTGAGTGAAGACTTCCTGGTACAGGCCGTGCATCTTCTGCTTCATCTGTCGAATGGAGCGAATGAACTCCATCTTCTCCTTCAGCAGACGGGCTTTGTCACGCCTCAGCTCCTGCACGTTCTGTTCCAGGTTTATGATGGTGTCCAGTTTGCGCTTGCGGCAGTTCTGTGCTGCCATTTTGTTCTTGCCACGCCTTCTGATGTCCCGGATGAGGGCCAGCTGGGCTTCACTCAGGTGATGTTTGGCTAAAAGCTCATTGAACTCCTCAACGGGCAGGTTTATGATCTTTTCATTGGAGAAGGGGATTTTCATAGCCCGAGCTCGCCGTTCATCCCGGCTTGCGTGCTTGTCCAGTAAGTCCTGATGCTGTTGCAGCTTGGAGCTCTGTTTGTCTCTAATAGATTTCTTGGCATTGGAGAGGGGGAGCTCTGGGCGGTCGGAGAAGGCAGAGGACAACGGCAGGTTGTACGTGTGATTATGGCTGATGTTGTCGAGCTGCGGCAGGTTGTGGAATTGGGACGGGTCCTGGTAGCTCATGCGACAGAGTTTACTAAAGCCGGGCTGGTACCCCCCTGTGGCCCCGTCCTCTGTCTCGGCCGCAGCCACCTCAGAGTCAGTGCTGTAGCCCACAGCGCCCTCTTCTGAGAATGTGGCAGAGGTGGAGGAGGACGAGGCAGCGGAGGAGCAGGAGGTCTCGGAGCTGCTGGGAGAGGCCGGACTGTGACCAGAGTCCAGAGACAGACCAGAGTCTGAGTCCAGCTCGTCCTCCAGCTGAGAGGCCTGCGCCTGGCTGAAGCCCTCCTCCATGGCCAGGTCCAACAGGCTGATCTCATCCAGCATGGACTCCTCCAGCAAGGCGCTGAAGGGGTCCGGGAGGAGGGGCGTGGTTGTGATGTTACTGGAGCTGTTCATGTGTGGCAGAAACACACCCGTCAGGTTAGTGGCTCCAAATGTGGAGTTGATGTTGGAGCTGTTGCCAGAGGCCAGTCTGAGCATGGGGGGGCGAGGTGTGATGCCAGAGTCAAACTGTGGAGTGAATATTTGGGGAAAGTCCTGGCTGCAGCTCGGGAGAGTGGCCTGGTGAAGACTGACATCTTGGTTGATTGGTGTAGAGCGAGTGGCATGCGCAAAGTTACTGTTATTTGACTCAGGTGTGCCATTCGAAACACTGACGGTGGAGTTGTTCTGGACCAAAGTCGCATTAGCGTCCATTGTCTGTGAAACAGAATGTCAGGTGTTTTCTTAAACAGATATGATTTAGTAAAATGATTGATCATTTAATGTATGCTCATACCTGAAGCTCCATGATCGCCATAATGTCCTGCCACTGCTGTTCCAAGTCTAGCTGTGGCTCTGCCTGGGACAGTTGTGTGAGCAGCCCCTGAGAGGTGGAAGGAACGTCTTCATTGGAAACTGCGGTTTCTGTTGCAACAACCGGTGCTGGAAACTGATGGACAAAACACACACAAGTTAAAATCAAAACTATGACAGCTTTCAGTGGTATTATGCGTCGTATGCTATTTAACACATACACGGTTACGTACACACAGTTACGTTTACCTCAGATTCTTGTCCAAATGGAAATGTGGCCTCCAACAGCCTTAGACACTCCTGAAGAGAAAGTGAAGTCTGAGAACCAAGAGCTGGGAGCTAACAAAACAGACACAGTGTCAAAAATCAAGCAATAAAAGTAGAAGGTTGAACTGTAATTAAAAATTTAGCAATTCCAAAATTCCAAAGCCTAATGATCAAGTATAATAACACTCTTCCTGTGTCTGTACATTGTGTATCTAACCCAGCCCGTCCATGTCACACAGTTTAAGGCCTGTGGATCCCTTACCTGCTCTGGGATGCTCTCTCCTGTCTCCCCATCAACAGGCGGCGCTCCCTGTGAGTTCACTCCGTTCCTCCAGCGCTCTTGCTCCGTTCCATTCTTGGTCTCCTGTGGGCGGGGCTTCTCCTCCTCCGTTTCCTTCTGACGGTTACTATAGTTGAACACTTCTCGTCCAGCACCAAGGTCAATGTCCTGTCGCCAAAGGATGTCTATCAAATCAATGTCCTAAATAAAATAGAACAAGTTCATAAATAATGGGGGTACTTTCTGCACCTATATAATAAAACAATAATAGATTAATTCCAATCTGTTTTACTTTTATAAGGAAGAATATATGTTATAATTTATACAAAATTCTAAATATGCATGTTTGCTTGTTACTTAATTATTAAATAGACATTTATGAAAGGCAGCCACATGATGACACCAGAACATGCACTCTTAGACACGATGGTCATCACATGATCAAATAAAACCAAATCCATCTGTTTACACTTTGTAAAACTAAATGACTCTCACAGTATAAACAATAAAAAGCATTCGGTAAGCCCTGAATCAAAATATGAGAAAAAAAACATGATTTTTAACACTAACAGTTCTGATGCAACTCAAGGCTTACACAAAGTCATATGACCTAAGCTTGTATAAGACTTTTTAAATAAATCCCATCGTTTTGGAAAACCGTGAATATGCAAATAAATAGGTCACATCTAAACCTGCAGTTTCTCTTACTCTTTTATCAAAAGTACCAAAAACCTAATTCATTTCTATGACTGTTTTTAGTGTGCTTGATGTGACTCAATCAGTAAAATCTTGTACTTTATAGTAAAACTTGGTGACAGTTAAATTGTAATTACCACATTAATACTGTTGCGATTGTGTATTATCGCATAATCGAAAACGAAATTTTTGTGTAAATATCTGTATGTGAACTATACCTCTTTGGTGAGGTCATCGCCGCTGCTCCTGCCCTGCTCCTGGGTCTCCTCCGAGGCCACGGCTCCCAGGGTGCTCTCCGCTGCATTCAGGTTGTAGGTGGATTCAGGTGCTCCACTTCCTCCCCTCATGGCCGGGGTCGCGTCAGGGCTGTCGGCGTTGTCTAGGCCGGCCCCATTGTCCAGGGTGATTGTGGGGCTGGAGTGGCTGGCGGCGGACACCACGGTCTCTGAATCGCGATGAACCAACCAGGTGTTGAGCTCAGGCGTGGGCACAGAGAGGCGATCCAGCTGCCGCACCTGGTTTAGAAGTCGGCGTGTGGTAAAAAAGTGATCCAGGTCCACACTTTTTGGATGGATGCCATAGCCGTCCAGTGTGTTGCGAAGGTTGTGGAACTGGGTTTGGGTGTAGGCTGAGCTAGGGCCCAGAATGATCTCTCTCAGTGGGGGCAGCTGATTGTTTAAATAGGTGTCTACGTCCACCCGCACCCCAATAAGACTCAGAAGGATGGTGAACTGAATCAGGCCCTCTGTGAAGTACTTTTTCAGGTAAAGCATTTCTTTACAAAGGAACAAAAAGTGAAAGTAAAAAACTAAAATAAAAATGGGGCCAGCTACTTTGGATCTTTACTTTTGCAATACTAGGGGGGTGAGGTGGACACATGAATGTAAAAATACTTTAGGATATTAGGGGAACAAACAATCAAATCAGCAGGGGAATTTTAAAAATGTCATATGAATAGATTTTAGTTTAAATGTCCTCTTCGTGAGAAAACTTTGTTCTTCATAAAGTGTTCCTTGTCCAACACCTGACAAAAGTAAAAACAGCATTATGCTAAACTGAATATTGCAAGAGAAACTGGACATAAGAATAACAAAGCTTTGAAACCTCGATGAACAAACCTACTTGCCTCTACATTACGCCCATGTTATAAAGATACACTTGCTGGATCTCCCACCAGTCCATCCTCGAAAGAAGTGAACGGTTCACTACTCACAGTACAATGCTGGGAGTTCAGCAGGCTACAGATTAAAACAAAGCTCAGACATCACCCCACCCTTGACAGGACAACTACTTCGTATGGGAGCTGGTGAAGGTGAAAGAGGGAGTCTGGAAAGCTCGCAGCCTAGCATCTCTCTGACAGCGGCGTTTGGTGACAGCACGGTCCCTCCCTCTTCACAGCTGCGCCTATCATCGTCCGTATGATGTTAGCTTGTAGCCACAAGCATGTATCTGCTATTTCTATCCCATTAGACTGTTATAACAACACTACTGTAATCTCTGTATTAGGTGCGGTTGGCATAGCCAGTGTACATCCGTCCCTGGTTGTTTATCGTGGCTTATGCATCACCACTTGTATTTTCTTTCTGGCTTTCTACTTCCCGTTGTTGCTAACATCAAGCAATCTCCCTAGCAACAAGTGGAGCAAAAATGAGAGGCAGGCGTGAGATCCAATCACAGGCTAGATTTAATGTGACGACACATAACCCGAGTGTCTATCGGCCAATCAAAACTCGAAACGGGCGGGGCCTGGCCGTCATGCTAAACTACTTCACACTACTGTACTACAGTAAACTAGCTCTGAAAGCTACCCACAGTTAACTACGAGTCTGACACAGCCCCAGATCATTAAAATTACACAAACCACAACATGAATTATATGTCAAGGCTGTAAAAAAGGCTAAATGATTCTGTCATAGCAGTCGTTATCATATACATCGAAAGAGGATAACCGCACACGCACTCACGTTGACTGATAAGTTTTATTTATACTTACGCGTACGCATCAAGAATTTGCAGCAGTGTCTTCATGGCAGCCTTATAACTCATCTAAGAGCTATTGTAACACCCCACTCTAATCACCATCACACATTTCCCTTCGAAAAATCACCTTAAATCCCAGCTTCATTCAATGGCCCACCATGACTTGCAGAATTGCTAGCTGGCCCGGCTGCTAGCATAGCAGCGCCGCTTGACATCAAAACACGCTTCTACACAGAGCATGCGTAGAACATTCTAGTGCTAAGCTTTCATCAGCCGCTGAAATTCCCCATGATGATAATAATAGACTTTATGCATGCGGACTATGCACAGCTAGACTTGATACAACTATAATGCATTACTTAGACAACCTGAATAGCATACACAAATTATGCGTTTGTCTTATAGCTTTATATTTTTTGATTCAATACTAATGAAAAATGAAAATATCCATGGATTATATTACATAGGCATTTTATTTCTGTTGCTAACAGAAGGTAAAACAATCTTATACAATTCTATATGCTGACACCCATTAAGTTGACAGGTCTGTTATGGTACCGCTTTGAAATATCTGCTTCAATCTGCAATAGAAAATAAAAGTCAAATTGATACTGAAGGTAAAAGGGAAAGCACATTAACTAAATCTTACTAGTTTCTGTAGTTCCTTTGTGCATCCCATCAAGAGGTCTACACGAGGCTCCAACCTGGACTGCTCTTCTAGTGTTTCTTGTCTCCTTTCAGCCATTGCAGCACTTTTAAGCACTAAAACATCTGCCTGTTTGAGCTTCTGTCTGAGCATTTCTGTTACACGTTCCACATATCTAAATTAATATAAATGTATTATAAACATGTTATTAACCACAGATAAATTATTATAAGCGGGTGATACCTTGGTGAGGCTAGTATCATGAAGAGATGCTGCATTCGGAGAGTGGTGAGCTGGCCAAGAATACCGCGCACTTCTGTTAACATAACCTGGACATGTTCAGACGTTTGGCCTTGGATCACAGAAGGAGCCAGCTGAAACTGGCTCATGGCCACTACGTCCCCCTCTTCACTCATCTCAGTAAGACGCTGCATTAGAAATACCTCAAGCTAAAAAAGAAAAAAAAACACATAACTAATAAGTATGTATTTTGTGTGTGCAGTCCAGTGAATCCACAAATGTATTTTTTTTATTTTAAATATTGTACAATCAAACAAACATTGATGGTATATGTTGTGTTAGAGTTTAATCGTCATGAAAAACAGGAAACATCTTTACCTCCATTAATTCATCAATAAACTGGTTGCGTGACAGTGGGTTTTCCAGAATTGACAAGGCATCCTCACCCCTTGCCACACCATCAGGACCTGTAACATGACATACACAGCAAATAGTAGCTACAAATGTAATTAAATGATTAGTGAGCTATAGGTAATAAAAATCTTCTTACAGTCTGTGCCAGCATCCACAACTTCAATTTCAATGGGAGCAGGTTCACTGTCCCCCCATTCAATGCCACTAGGATCTGCATCCTGATTAGACAGAATTACATTACTCCATGATAGGCCATATATAAAAACAATGTACAAGTTTGGCCTCTCACCCCAGACTCAAGACTAATGCCCCAGTCAATTCCCTCTTCAACTTGAATGCCATGGTTTAGACCTTGAGTGTCTGAGCTTGTACCAAAGTCTCCCCAGTCAATCTACAAGAAAAATTCTGTCACAACATGCTTGGGAGAATACATCGAGTAAATATATAATGTACACAGACACCTACTGTTCCATCTGTTACTGTTTCGAGAGTGGCTTCTTCTACAACTGGTCTTTCGACCGCCTTGGGAACTTTACCCATTCTCCATTCATAAAAAGTTGTGTTTCCTCTCTTCTGGACAAACGTTAGCATGGGCAGTACTGGTTCAGACCTTTGAGTAATCATAAAATTTGAATAAATATATTATTACCACAGTTTAATTAAGTATAGTATATTGTTTTGAAAGGTACATATACACTCTCTTTTACAAGTAAGTTACCTGAATCATGTGTTACATTTACTCTACTTTACTTTACTTTATTTAGTGAATTATACTTACCACTCACACACAAAGTTGGCAAATGCAGTGTAAAGCTTAATTTGTTCTTCTAACTTTGCAGCATCTCTTCCAACTTCATCAAGTACTGCCGGTAAATCTTTAACAAGGGCTTGTAACTCGCGAGCCACATTTTCTCCCTTGTAAAAAAAAAAAAAAAGTTAAGATGACTATAAAACTGTACAGGTCTGTAATGCAGATTGCGTTTTGACTTACTGTGATGCCATACTGTTTACATGCAGCATAATATCGTTCCCTGAGGTCTGCAGCGGAGCTCTGACACTCCACTTCCCGCCGGCTCAGCTCCTGCTGCAGCTGCTGTGCTTTGGCGATCTGCTTTCTCAGAGCTGGACCTTCATAACTGACATTACGACTCAGCAAACTGGCCAGCTCAGCTACAATGTAAAACACAGTATGTATAGCAATACAATTTTATGCAGATTAATAATAATAATACAAATACAAATACTACTACTACTACTACTACTACTTACCTACCTATAATAATACTAATAATAATAAACCAATGTATAGATGTAAAAAAAATGATTAGATTGGTTTATTTGTCATTTTTATGTGGCATTAAAACAAAATTGTGTTTCACCCAGCCACCACATTTCACTGCAGCAGTAGATGTAGTAGAGGTATAACCAAAACCTTCTGTGCTTAAGTGGCATGTCATTTCCACATCAATTCGGTTGTGTTTTATGCTCAGATGCTTTTCCATTCTTTACAAAACCTTATGCATTGATCTAGGTTCCACTGGCAACAAGATAGGGTAATAAACACTTACCCAAATAGACACTATCCACTTCATAAAGGGTAACAATTTCTTGCCAATCCTAACAGAAAGAAAACACTTTTTTTGGCCTCAGCAGGTTCATTCTTGAAATGGTATCAATATTATAACAGTTTACCTTCATTCTCTGTGATGAATATCTGCCAAAGATGTTTTTAGACGAAGCTTCTGTCTTCCTCAGAATTTCCACAATTCGCATGCAGTGAAAATAGTGAATGTCTGCAAAAATCTAGATAAAATCAGTCACAACATACACACAATCATTTGGAAAAAGATGGACGTTAAAAAACACATACAAGAACCAGAGAGAAGCGACTTGATCTCCTCATTCTCTGGCATGTCCTGGATGGCAGCATTGATCTTCTCTCTTATTACTTTTATAGCACTTTGCCATTTCAAGTTGCAGTGACGTCTGTCTACGAGCCAGTCTGTAGACACGAAAACACAACAAAACCAAGTGGGTAAAATCTCTACATACATTTAATTTGTTTGAAAGAAAGTAGTAAGTGTCCAATTTGTGAGTCTTACCTAGAAGCTTACTGGTTTGTATATCAATAGGGAGGTTTTGTATATTCTGTTAAAATGAGAAAAGAGGTGACTCAATTTAGGACATAATTCAACGAAGTACTAAGTCGCATGGGTGGAAAACAAAGGTTACACATTGTTAAGTATAATTTAAATGCAGTCAGAGAGCATCTGGATAAAATCTAGTTCTGCCAAGTGGACTTTGAGAGTCAATGCTAGCTTAAATTGTTAGCAATGGGTAGCTGTAGAGCGATAAATAAAAAATAACAATCTTACCTCCATTATTTCGTTATAACTGTAAAATCGACTGCGCTGAATGTATCTGTGGTTACATATTAAACAGCTTGAATGTTTTCCTATACAGGATTATTCACGCCATCCGTTTCCCAATGTTTATGACACGTTTGAGGAATAAGAGCCAATCAGAAACGACGTTGTTGCTAAAGGACCAATGGCGTGCGTTTTTACTGGAGGCTTTAGGTGAGTGGTGAATGTTTTTTCCCTGATGTGCGGTTGGAAGTTCATTTATTTTGCCACCAGAGGACACCCTTATCAAAGTTGTTAGAATAAGATGAGCATGGTGGACTTTATACAGCATGTGTTCAGCAGGACCTATAGGTAAACACATGAGATTGACTATTAAGCCTGGTATATGGGCTATTCTTTTTCTATGCCAAATTACAGGCTTGCAGATTGTCTAAAACCCAAATTACGCACTCGTGTTAAGAGTTTTCAATGGGCTAGAATAGCTGGGTATCTAGGCATTGTGTTGTATTATTTAGTAACCTTTGTATCAGGAGACATTTTGTTCTTTTGGGTTGGTTAACTTCTTTGTTCAGCTAAGTCCAGTTTTTTGGTGTGGCATTAAATCTTTAGTGTCTGACCTATTTTGAGGCAATTTGAATGTCAACCAAACTTGCAAACTAAGTGTCCATTTACTGTGTGTGATTCACGTAACCCATGCAAAACATCACAGGCACTTTTCCTTGTTCATACTCCCTTTTGTCTGTGTCTAGTCTTTGTTCTTGTAGCTTAGTAGTAAAAGCTGGGAGGGTTATGTAACAAGACTGAAAACTCAAATAGTGAATTTGCTTTCTTCTCTGGCCAAATTCCATGTTCACACGTGACTGGTTTTAGAGTGAAACTGATAAAGGGAATTTATTTTCCACTTTGGAGAGCTACCCACCTTTTCAAAACAGATGCATTAACTGTATTGTCAGGAGTAGAGTAATCTTGGAGGGGACTGGGCAGGACCAAAGAAATGTCTCAGTAAATCACATGGTGGTTTGCAACATTAAGTCCCAGGAACTTATGGGCGGGCTTTGAGGTGTGTTTGAGGAGGGTGTGGGCTGTTCTAGTGGAGGATAGACTGGGACAAGGTGAGACAGAGGCGCCAGGGGAAGAGGGGATGCTGCTCATGCTCTTTCACCTGAGAAGATAAAATAACTTTACTGAGAAAAGAGTGAAGGGCCAGGGAACATGGCTGTGTTGTTTGGTGTTTGAGTCTACTCAAGTAATCTCTTCTTTGTCAAGGTAAGAGACATTTCTGCTGTGTTACTTTGATCTTTGTGCTGCAAAAGTTCAAAAACATATTGTCGTGATGATACTTTTGAACATTTAAGTACAAAAAGTACTATAAGTAATTGAGACAGTTCTTTTTAAATGTTCTTTTTTTAAATATAATTTATCATGCTGCACTTTTAATATACAATGATGCTCCATACATATAAAATTGTAATTGAAAACAACATTAAAGTGCATAGCTAACTAAAAGCAGCAATAAAACATAACATTTTAATCAATATAAAGCAATGGACTTCCATGTTATAATAAATAACCATTGTGTATAGGACAATAGGACAATGCAGTACTTCCAGTGTTCCTCTCAAATGAAAACATTATTCTGGTTTATGAGCCATGCCGAGCTATTGGCAAAACCTATGAAACCTGAGTATCTGATGGTGACTCCATTAGTGGCCTTTATGTCCTTGTACCCTCCTCTACATAATGCTCCCAAATGTCGTCAGATCTAGTTAGTGATTTCTAAATGTGCTCCAAGTGTTATTTTGTCCCTCATAATCTGTGAAGCCTAGCAGATTGGCTCACCCACACACAACAAAATACATAGTAACTTATTAAGGAGAACTATGGAGGGCCTCCTTTGAGTCAACACCACTTTTTGTCTCAAAGGTCACATCTAAGTCAAACACGACTCATTAAATGAAAAATGCATCAATATTATTTCATTTTTATCTTTTTAACTTGATGTGAAAGTGTTATAGTGAACCTTAGTTACTAGTAGAGACTGCTTAATGGTAGGACAACAATACTATGCAAATAGTTTGTAAATGTTTGTCAAGGAGCAGAGATTTCTGGAAGACATTAAGAAAATACTTATTCGCAGAATAACGTGGTAAACAATTTCATATCACATTCTTAAAAGATAAAATGATACAATGTGATGGTGATTCAGACCAGGAAGTAAGATTTGGGATGTTACAGCTGGCACATCATAAAATGAACAACAATTAACTTTACGTGCTGCAAAATCTAAGTTATATGCCTTTTTTAGAAAACAATGACTAGGATTTAAACTGAGGTTTTCACTGCATTGTATTAAAACAGCTCAGAGGCTATTGTTCGAAGGATTTACACACAATTTAATTCTTGCATGACTTGTGTGACTCAGAGCCAGTCAACATCAGGGAGAGCAGATAAGAGTGTTCCTTGCAAAGGGCATGTGTATTTGCATAGGTGCTACATGATAAAATTACCACACAAAAGGGAGCCATGTTGATTCTTACTTGTCAGCTTCAAATCAATGTTTGATGTCTGTCTGCTTTTCAAGTCCTCCTGTATACCGCTTATGCAGGTGTTTTCTTTATACTAGATTTATTACATCATAAGTCATAAGGAAGTTGTTTTATATGTTAGTAAGTGATTAACAAACTTTCAATTGATCCGATGGATTTTCTAGCCTGGTTTTGGCCTAGCAAGGCAATTGTATGATGATATTTCATTTACATCTGATGTCCTTCCCTTCACAATCAGCAACAACTACATGCACCACAATGTTAGCTTTAATAACACAGTGTTATAGAGTCAGCTATTTAGGTGATTTTTTTATTTTATTTTATTCTCTATATAGCAGTTATTACACTGTCTGGGCATGGATGTGTCTGGGTCTGCAGCTTGATTGCTCATCAGAGTAAGATGTGAGTTCAAATATCAGATCTCATGTGAGGGACAGAGGATAGGGGCCTTATTAATTTATCAGCTGACCGCCTCAGTGTCAGGTGTCAGTGCCCATAGGGATACACCTGGTAATTATGGTAATGTAAAGGGCACTACAGCTACAACTGAGTCACTCTGGTACTGCTGCTTTCTAAGGATAGTGTTTTTAGTTACTTAGAAAAACAAGCCTATTGCTAAGGAAAATATTGACGATATGCTGAAAGTAATTTAAGCCACTGACACAAAAAATAAAGTAGGATTATTTAAAAAAACAAAAACAAAACATGAACTGCAATAAATAAATAGCAGAATGAAACTCTTAGTAGTAAGTTTGTATCTATAACTAGGTATTTATTCAACCTTCTACAAAAGTTATCGTAGAACAGAAAAATAACAAAATGTTACTAGTACAAAGAAAAAGTCCCCACAATAAATACTGACCCTCAAAAATTATTGTTCCATCTATCATATATTGAAAGATAACTTGATTTAGTAATTATCATGACAGGCTTATAAGAGCCCTCCATAAAACAAAATGTAATGTTAAAATAACTCATCAGTTTAATGTAGCTAAAGTCTAAATGTTATTTCTTATAGCTGCAGTGCCCAAATTAATTTATAATATTTTAAAGAGGAAAACTGGAAAATTCTGCAATTGATGACAGATTTCCACTGTACTTATTCAAATGTGTACTTTACCTGGAGATAGATTTTACTTCTCCATAACCACAAATACCGACTGTCAGAAGCTTTATGTGGAAGACGATGTGGAAATTTGAGGCATTTTATACTGGAAGTCAAAAAATTAACCTGACTTTCATCATCAGGACAATTTTGGACAAGTTATTTAAAAATAAAAGAAAAATTTAATTCCGTCAATGGGACAAAACGTTTTTTAGAGTGAAAAAACACAAAATGTCTTCACTCTAAAAAATGTTTTGTCCAGTTGACAGAATTTTTCTTTTGGTGTGGAGCATACCTGGATGACTGAGGGATTACACAGAACGTCTTTATAGCTATATTTAATCAGTAGCCTACTATCTAATGTTGACCTTTTGCCCTTATTGGAGTTTGATATCAAGTTATAAAAGTGCAGTAGTTAACCATAACAACCATGATCTTTGTCCTTCAGGTTGACTGGTCTCTTTTGGTGCCATGGCAGACCCAAGCTGGTGGAAACTGACCTTCTCTCGCAAAAAGAAATCTGAGCCCAAAGTCTTGTATGAAATACCAGCAGAGCATGGCAGCAACAACGGGAACAAAGAGCATTCAAGCAATAATCCCCCTCAAGAACATATGGACAGCCAGTTCAATGCCAGACTGGAGAAGATCGTAGACAAATCTGCCACTAAGGGGCGCCATGTCAAGGTGTCCCACTCTGGCCGCTTTAAGGAGAAGAAGAGGGTGCGTGCGACTTTGGCAGAAAACCCTGCGCTTTTTGGCGAGCACACAAAAGACGAAAACCATAAAAACAACAAACACACCGATAAATAACAATGAGAATGTCTGACAGTGAAGGTACAAGCACATCCAAAGTGGCTGGAAGGAGCCCAGTGGGGAAAACATCCTGCTCGTTTCTATGGCCACGCCCAAACGATACTGACACTCATTGACTCACCAGCAACTGATATGAACTCACAGCATTAAGCATTCAGGAAAGCCCTACGCCAGCAACCACTATGTCTTATCAATTTTTTATAGGTTTTATTTTTAAAACCTTTTGTGCTGTCTGTTCTGTAACTTGAATTATTTTTGGTGATATGAAGGTACATGCCTAAATTTATAGCAATTATAGAGATTTTTTTGTATTGCAGACAATCTTTTAAAATAGCTTTTTGTATACATTTAACAATCAGCTTATGCAATGTTTTTATTTCAGGAAAAGAAAAATGAAGAATTTATTAACAGAGTGTAGATATTACATAAGATTTTGTAAATGATATATTTGCAGATATCAAAATGGAAATTATGGAAATATATTGTAATAAATGATTGATTATTGTATATTTTACTGCTATTGTGTTATTAAGATCATTGCCAGCACTTTTTAGCGTCAGTAATTATATAATGCCTTTTATTTTATCTCCTTGATATTGGGGGCCACGTTTTATATTACATAAAACCTGGAGTTGTGTTTAGTTTCATTCACACATTGTTTGAGTAACCCTTTATTATTAGTCTGTCTTTGTGTATCTTCAAAGCTCAGAATGCTCTGTTATATGGGCCCTTTAAGTTTTGTTGCCCTGAGCCCCAAAATTTCTGTCGGTGAGCCTGGTACGAGGTTTATTACTGATGTAATATCGACCTATAGATTAACCTAATTAACTTGGATGCTACTGTTAATGACATCATGCCTGAGGTAACCCAGTCACGTTTATTTTATTACCTGCTCTTGTTGTCATGGCTACAGTAAGTAGACACTGAAACTGGATTCTATCTCTCTCTACGCTTCATAAACCACAAGTTGGACTGAAACTATAATGCTCATTGGCTTAAGTGTTATTCAAAAGTTACTTGTCTCAAAGGATTTACACTGACCAAGGTATTTTAAAGTGATACAGTGCTAAAATATTTGTGTTCCTCAAGTATAGGATTCAGTTAAGGTTCACGGGTCCACTAGGTTATGTTTAATTTCTGTATAACAAAACTTATAGTGTTACCACACATTACATAAGAAGCCAAATTAAGATTAAGATTAGATTTCTAAGGATGATGCACAACTAAAACAAATCACTGAAACCTGTGCTTACTTCTGATGCAAAGGCAATATTTCTTAACAATATTTAACTTCATTTCCATGTTAGAACAAAATCTAGTTTTTGTTGATGAACCATTTACAACTCTCACTTAAGATCTTATCATGGCATTTTATTGGCATCTTCAAGTTATAAAACATCCTCCACACCCTCCACATAAAATTTTACTTTATTATTGGCACTTTTAGACATATATTACTGTACATGACTTTTACACAAATGATTTACATTTAAGGTGGCACATCATGTACAACCAGCACTTTTAATCTGCGTTAAAAGGCAACTGGAATTAAGACTACAATAATTACACATTATTAAAAATATATACACATGTTAGAAAACTTTTTTTTTTTTCCCTTACATACTTCACCTAAAATTTCACACAAACAAATAGTTTTTGTGCTTTTGAAATGCATTGTTATTGTGTAACTAATTGTTGATGATTATTTGACATGTAGTGGAGTTTGAGCTGACCTTGGACATTTTAACCACTATATTCATAATACAGAAGGTCAGGGATATGGATGGAAAAACAATGCAAAAACGCACAACATTTTCAGGTGTATTTTCATGCCAATTATAGCAGCAACAATAAACATCAAGTATTTTTCCATTAGATTTTTATATAGCTTGTAATTTTTCTCAATCTAAAAAGAAAATTATAGATTTTTTTTTTAAGGAGACAATCTTTGATACACCCACCCTCCCTCAGCCATGTGCTGAAACTCTCCTTGCTCCTCTCCAGGCTTCAGTTTGGTAAACACAATTCGGTCATGAAGTCGGTTGGTCTGACCCTGCCAAAACTCGATGAGGTAAGGTTTGACGATATAGCCTCCCCTGTTGGCAGAAGACAGCAAGAATCAGCAATTAGTTATGTTGAAAAGCAGAACCATTTCCGAAAACCTGCTATATTTAAGAGTAATTACACTAGGCCCCAAACTGCTACAAATATCTCCTCAAAATTTAACAGAGTAAATAGTGTGCTAATGTTTTAATATAATTTGGTGATAAAACAAATAAAACTATTTACACTTTGAAACTAATGTCATATTTTCTTTCTCTCACTAACTTACATCAATAACAAGCTAAACCCAAACTGTCCAAACTATATGCAATAATACCTATACAGACAATTATGTTTGGGGTTGTAGTAACTGCTTATGAAGAAGAGGGATGCCATGGATGTGATACAGAATTCACTAGGGGCCCCTGCAAAGCTAGAAATACCCATTGAAACAAAGCTTTGGCTACAATGACGCTTACCAATAGTCAGGCATTTGTACTTCAGTGTCCTTGTACTTCTCCAATAATTCAGCATTTTTCTGTCTAAGATACTGAAAGACCACATTAAAATATAAGACAACTGTAAATGTTTTAGAGTTCATTTTTTTAATTATATATTGCCACTTACATCTCTGTTAGGGACTGGGGTGCTCTGTCGGCTCACCACAGCCCCAATCTGACTGCTCTTTGGCCGTGAATGGAAGTAGTCACAAGAAGCCTGGTATGAGATCTTCTCTACATTTCCCTCAATACGGATCTGCAGATGGTATTATATAAATAGATATATTAGTTTCTCATTACATCTGTAATATTTTTATAACAATATGATCATTATTATCATCATCTTTAATCTAGACTGGCAGGAGATTTGAGGTGACTGGAAGTAAAGGGGAATTATATTTAGCAATTGCTCTATTCATGATTCAAACTGAGGTGTATGTGTTTCTGTATTTGCACTGACTCCCAGATGAGGCACATTATTATTATTACAGTTAAAAGCTTTAATTTGCACTAGTAGAAATTGATGAATTGGATTATACAATTCAATTTAATTATAAACTCACTGTTTTTGGAGTGTGTCGCAGTGTCATTATTCATAAAATTTGTAAAATAGAATTAGTTTTTAAATTAGGCATGCTGCGCTGTTACCTGTCTGTTCAGAGGTTCCCAGTAAAACACCAGACATGCATATGGATTACTCTCCTGCAACAAACCAAACAATAAGAATGACATACAATGATGCGTGCTTATGCCAAAGACAGTATACTCACCAATTCAATACCCTTTCTACTCTCATAGTTTGAAAAGAAGCGGAAGCCTTCATTGTTGTAACCTTTTAGAAGTACCATTCGAGCAGATGGACGGCCATCCCTGTAAAGACAGTAGACAAAAGTAGTGTTTAACAACAGACTAAGTCAATATTTGTTGTGCACTTGCCTGTTATTCTTCTTACTTGGAGGCAGTGGCTATACACATAGCATTAGCTTCTCCAATTTCAGGGCACTTTGTGGCTTCATCAAACCAGTTTCCAAACTGTTTGATAGGGTCCAGGGATGCAAGATGACTCTCCTCAAAGCTCTATAGAAAAACAAAGCCTTTGCATTTTTACAGACGTGTCCATTTTATTTACAGAGATGAAAAAATGTGGGCTAGATCCATGTTGCTATCTCCCTGTGCAAAATGCTGCAGAAAGAACAAACATATAAAATCAGACATCGCAGATAAATCATAAATGTGTGGCTGAGATGTTTGTAGCATACTCTGTGTTGAACAGTTTCAATGCAAACATCAAATTCTATTGACGTCAGTGCTCATATTGAAGTATGTGTAAAAGGTCAAATGAGGATGCAAGCTACTACTATGTGCCTGAACACAATGGAGGCCTTCTTCAGCATTTAGATACACAACTGTCAAACATAAACAGAAGCTACAGTAGAAGGTCGTGTGTTACAACCTTATAACTAACACTCACCTCCTCATCTCCTTTATATTTTTTCCTCATATTACTCAGGTCCATATCTGTAGAGTGAAGCGTAGATTCTGTGCAAAAAGCCTGCAAATAAACGCGGGAGTTGCGCACCGTCAATGAGCCATAAAGAGACAGATTTTTACCAAATAAACAAATAGTTCTCAGTAAATTGCTACTGAGTGTGCGCCTCATGACTGGCCAGCAAAAACCTACGTCATTGCGCATGCCTTACGTAAAATATATTATGCAAAGAAAGTTTTGTAATTATTCTGAAACGGTTCTTTTTCATTCGGAAATTCTGTGTACTCATGTTTAATTTATGTAAACTATATGTGTGGGCTGTATACATAAAATAAAAATGTAATATATGCTGGGAGGAGAGACACGTGATGACAACTTCCTGTTTTATTTTTTTTTCTGTAAAGATGGCGGCGACCTTGTGTTCGAAAATAATACCAAAACAAGGTAATTTACTATAAAACATGGTCCAGTCACTTTACATTTTATTATGTTAGGTTATAATACTACGCACGATTGTTTACGCTTTCTTTTAGTGGCTTGTTTCTTAAGATACCTTCTTTTTTCTGCTTTAAATACCAGGCTTAGCATGCATGGTCTGTAGGCTTTTTCAATAGATCCTTGAGACTATTTGATGATGGGGTGTGCCGGCTAAATGAAAGTAAAGTGAGAGTTTAAAATGGTATAACTTGCATGCCACTTCATATAGAAAGCTGCACGTGTTACAAAAACATAATGCTAAAAATATGTTCTAATGTGTGCTATTTATCACTGACTCTAAATGTCTCTTTTGTATTTTATCAGGATGGCTTCCCCTGGCGCAGAGTGTCCGACACGGCTCCAAAGCGGTGACTCGCCACAGAAAGCCCATGCACTTTCTCAAACAGAAACTGATGGCTCTAACAGAGTATATTCCTCCCAAACCTGCTGCACCCAAGGGCGCCTATCCATCTGAGACCATACAAGTGAAAGAGGTGAGAGGGTCCCTGGGGTATGTATAAATAATAATAAGATTGTATACTTACTTTGTATGCATCACGTTACAGGAAAGTGGCTTAGCATTACTAAAGAAGAAACAGTTGAAAGAAGTTTTTCAAGCCAATAAGATGATTGCTGTAGCTCAAAACAGTGCCAGTAGCGTGGAGGACATGCTGATTCTCAAACACAGGCTTCATAAACACGACATCAGTGTCAAATTCTTCCCTAATGAGGTAAATAATTGTGTATACTAATTTCTATGCACCGAAACAGATCCTTTCCCTTTTATTGTAAATTAAATTGATTGTAATTTGTGCATTTTGCTTTCAGATTATGCGAACATTTCTAAGTGACAGTAATTATTGTAATATGGCTCCATTGTTCAGTGGTCCCACTGTGCTGCTTGTGAGTAAAGAACCTAAAGTGAAGGAACTTTTGAAGACTGTGAGGGGCAGTCCACAGATTACACTTTTAGGTAAGATACCCAAGACTATATATTTTCACTTTAAGATATACAACTGAACAACTTTGAGGAAAATGAGAAACTAGATTTGCTTTTAACTTATAGAACATCATGCATCATATTATCATCATAATTCTTTTTACCTTTTCATGAAACACCATATCCTCCCAGTCTGCACCCAGATGATAAACAGGAATGTTTTCTCAGTTTCATGGAAGTATGTAATGCTTCCTCCTTTCTTGAGTTACCTACTAATGTACCATGTATAAAACTGATTAAAAAAAAGAAAAATATGTCTGCAGCCCTTAACAGTATTACTGGATCCCCAGTGGTTCAGTGGTAAGACTATGTGCTCACAACCCAATAAGATTTGCGGTTCAGTCTCTTTTTGACACATCTCATTTGTTTCTGTACAGGAGGCTGTGTGGAGGACTCCATACTGAGCACACAGGGTCTGTTGAGTTACTCCAGGCTCCCATCATTGACTGTTGTTCAGGGAGAGCTGGTGAGCGGACTGACCATGTTGACGTCCCAGACTGCTGCTCTGCTCCAAAGACACCCCTCGCACTTGTCTGCCCTCCTGACACAGTACCTCAAACAGCAGAGTGGAGACACAGAGGCAGTTACTGCACCTGGAGAATCATCGTGAAGATTATTCAACACATATGAACTAAACAAAACGCGAACATTTGTAGCTGCCATGTCATTATGGCTGTCCTCTTACAATGACTGGACCACTTTTCCTTTTTTGGATTTAACTGTGGACATGTCAGAAATTCGTGTTATTTAAGTCTATTAGCAAGTTACAATTAAAAATAATGATCTATTTCTTGTTTATCTCACTCATTGGCACTTCAAGAAGTTGGAATACAGGGCTTCTTAATTCATAAAAAACATACTGGGGTAGTAACTGAATATCTGAAACAAGTAGGATGTGATTCCTGTGTTTGAAACCTCTGTAGATTGTGGGTTTGTTGGAGCACCAGGTTTGTCGGGGCAGAGTAAGATTGCATCTTATTCACAACAGAATTTAATAGTTTATAGTTTTTCACCCAAATTGGACTGGTAATAGAGATCACAACTAAACTGTCATTAATTGCCCAATACAATTGGAAAGCATAGGGGGCATCAATATTTTGTCATATTATCTGCTAAACAGTGTCAGTTGGACAGCGATCATTATTAAAGGCATAAGTGGCTGTGCCAGTCAATATAAACCAGAGTGGTCACAGATCCTGACACTTTAATCTGCAGATTACCGCATGTTAATCTGAGTCAGTTAGTCTAATATGGTTTGCTTCATTACTTTGTCTTTGCAGCGTTTGAGCACCTTCCACCTCTCCACAACTAAGGGATTACTGTAAAACCTTTTTTACCCAATACAATGATTTTATTGAACCACTAGATGCCGCTGCACACGAGAGTTATCAATTCCTCCTGCTCCTGTTACTGCTGTATACTCCTGTATACGTACAGAGTTTACGTCTTTTTTTGTATATATACAGTTTTGGCAAGTATGTAGTGTGGAACTTTAGTAGCAACCAAGTCATTACTCGAAACCGTAAGCATGATATTTTATAGTCTTATTATTATACAATTTAAAGAAATGAATATTTTGTTTTCTGTAAAAACAATTATTTAATATATAAAGTAGATGAGAAGAATTAATAGTTTACTAATAATGCCTTCTGCCTGCGTTTTGAAACTGGAACCGTTAGTTGTGTAGGTCCTATGATACAGATATGAGTAGACTATATCGTCTGTAGACAATGTATGCAGAGTCAGTGGTTGGATTTACCCTGCTCTATATCCCTGCTGCAGCTAGACACCGAGTAATTCCCGTTAATGCGGATAATGCCTAGGACACATTGCGCGCTGCCTGCGACGCACAGCTCTCCTTGGAGGATTTGGAGGGTGCTCGTGTCACCCACCAAAAGAAGAGGGACCGTGGACACAGACATTACTCCGCCATAACAAGAAGTAACTTTTGGATTCAACATGTAGCTATCGGCTTTTAATAATTTAGACAGCACAGTGAAGTTTATTTCTCATTTCTTATGTGATGTAGTTACGCTTTTTACGCACAGGACTCATGAGTTAGTAAGAAGTTCACAGATGATGCTACTTGGAGGAGATTTGGAGGTATGTTTTATTTTAAAGTTGCCATATAGTGTTTGGATGTAAAAATATATCTACTCACTGTATCCTTAATTTATTGTGTATTTGACCAGTATAAATAAAACAAATTTAAGTAGTTAAGCCCACGCAGTTGACTGTCAGGCCTGGCCACAACTTTAAACTGATTTGAAAACTAAGACATTTATTTGTGGAAAAAATACGTGCACAGATAAAGGACTAATAAAGCAAAGTCAGATGAGGAAAAATACTGTTGTAAAAATGTAAGAATAGTTTTTATGCTCGTGTTTGTGTGAAGCAAGCTCAGAAACGCACAAATCCTTTCATCCTGTTTTCACCGTGCGCTTTGATGAGCAGAGAGGTCAGTAGCTGTCATTCTCGATCCTTATGTAATGACCTCTGTGAGATCCACCACTATAAACTAATGGACGTGGCTATTCTTAGTACATAACTTAATGCCTTTGTATGTACATTCAATTTACATGACAGAATAACATCTCATAAAATGTTTGCTTTTGCCTTTTGGAAATCGCTCATGAATCAAACTATTCGGCATGCCATTTTACTAGTAAATCTCATGTTGTGAGATTCAGTGTTGATGTTTTTCATTATTAAATTATATATGACACGTGGCCGAACGTGCTTTGTATCACTGTTCAAGAGGTGATGCTAAAAACATCCCTTTGAAAACCAATTAAGTTGTGGTAAGTAATCCTCCTCAAAGGTTGCATGGCTACTGTAGTCTACTGTAAATTGTAAATGAACTAAAATATATAGTAAATTGAACTAATGTACTTATGTTGTTTATCTGCACAAATTTTCTGCACTCTCTTCTAATTTCAGTGTTTTTAATAACAAAAAGATTAACCTTATATTATACAATTAAATACCACCAAATGCAGTGCACTCTTAAGGGGCTTTTACTAAACAAAAGTATAATATATTTGGACTATTGGAAATGCTATTTTCATTATAAAAATCACCTTGTGCACAGTAAGTAGTTGTGAGTGAAAGTATGAGCGCTGGTCTATTCAGGGCCTTGAACCTGTCCTCCAGGTCTCACCTGTGCTTGTTAAATGGATTACAGACTTCCTCTCTGCTGTGTCTCTTTAAACATGATTGTCACACACTGTATCCATTTTATGTCATGCCCCTAATATTTCCCTATACCAAAGCCTTTGATGGCAAATGATTGAAAGTAGGTCTTTGTAATCTCTCAGTCGTCCATGTATGAGCCATAGTAAAAGATAATTTGAATTCCGTCAACTGGATAAAACGTTCAGTTCAACTTTTTGATTTTTCTTTTATTATGCGTCGTACTTGGACGACATAGCGATTACACAGACATTGAAAGAAGGCTCCACATTAGTATCTGTTCTTTTCATTACAGTTCACTTACATCATCCATAACACATCATATTAATATCTTGTCTTGTTTTACAGAGTGCTTGTGGGAGTCAATGGAATAAACACACACATAAAAGTGAAGTCTGAAGTATATTACGATGGACCCCTATGGCTCTACACTGAATCGGAGTCACTCTTTGGCCAGTGGTTTGGAGAAAACATCCCCCACATGGAACAAGCCCCCGCACTCTCGCAGCAGCAGCACGGTCTCCTCCCCTCACTCCAGACTGGTCAGTTGCAGACTTGTATTTCTTTATTTTGGCACTAACTAAGCTAATCGAGATGTTTTGTGGTTTGATTTCTGCTATTTGCCATTGTGCCCTTTAGCAAGACAATTCATCTGTTTTACCTTCAGTGTCTGATCGCATGTCTTCTGTTTGAATGAGAAAATGACAACTTGAGCTAGTCAGCGCATACTGTTGTTGTGTTTTTGAGCAAGAGACTGCTTTTCCACCAGTTTATGAATGCTCAGGTAGGAATGAATGAACTCATATTTGTGGGTGCAAATACGAGACAACAGAGGTGAATTGTGATCAGGTTGCTTTGAACTTCTAAAATTTTTCAGATATAGACTCCAGCTAGTTTATAATATAAATAGGGAGTAGAACAATTAACTGGCCTGTTTATTTATTTTATTGAAATGAAATTGTGTCCACTAGTGAAAAGAAAGGGTTCCACATCAATCATCACATTATGTACTTTTTAAACCCATTTTGTGCACAGATCATCAAAGACTGGGAGATAATAGACGACCTCCATGTTGAAACAAATGCAGCAGGTGACAGTCTTCAGGACATGACAACTCCAGGCATATGTGAGGGATACCTACTCAAGAGGAGGAAATGGCCACTAAAGGGCTGGCACAAGGTCAGAAAATCACCTTCACACAGATCCACACTCCTGCTCTTTTTAAATATAATGATTTTTTATTTTTTTATTTTTAGAGGTATTTTGTGTTAGAAGCTGGGATTTTGAGATACTCCAAAAGTCAACATGATGTAAGCCTATCATATCCTATATTTAATCTTGTTTCAGATCAGTTTATTTTAAATCTGTAAATTGTCTTCAGGTCTCAAGAGGACGCGTCCAGGGGTCACTAGATGTTAGCCACGCGGTCATGTCAATAAATAAAAAATCCAATCGTATTGATTTAGATGCTGGGGATATTCTTTACCATATGAAGGTAACCCACAATATTTGGAAATACTTTTGTCATTTATATAAAAAAGTACATTTGTAACTAAGATTTTTTTAATGTTTATTTCAAGGCCAAAAACCATGAACTCTTTTACATTTGGGTGACAAAGCTTCAAGCCCATCGTTCATACAAAAAAAATTCACAAGTTCACAGTGGGTTCCTCCAGTCCCTGACGAACAACACCATTATAACCAATGGAATTACAGTGAGTATCTATTATCTACATATATTATTATCAAGTCATAAAGAGCTTTGATTAAGTGTTTTCTTCATTGTTTTGTATCACAGAGCTCCAAACACCTGACTGTCCCTAATGCACCAAAGCCCCCCTCACCGTACACAGCGGTGAACAGCAAAGTATCGGCATGGCTTCAACAATCACACGCACCAGAGACGTGTGCTCAAGGTATAGATAATTTTAACTAAATTGTTCAAAAGTAAATTCTTTAAAATTTTATGTTTGTGCTTTTTGGTCTAGAGTTGAACCGGTGCCATTTGGACTTGTCCGAGTTAAACCGTTTAATCCAGAGGCTGCAGGCTCTGGAAACTGGCCAAATCATAGGTAATGGAGATCTGCAGCGGATCATTAGCATACAGGTAATAGAGTGTTTTGGTTAGATCAAAATAAACTAATTTGATTAACTCAAATGTGTCCTAACATATTTATTTATTATATTATTTTATTTCTATATTATTTATTTTATGCGTAGAATTTGTCACTTGAAAAGCCCAAAAGACCGAGGTCAGCAAAAATGTGGGGTCATTCTCGCACTCTGTCAAGAGTAGAAGCCCTGGGACTGGTAAGCAACATCTACAGTAAATACAGTACTGTTATTATCCAAAAAAAAAAACAATAACAAAAATTAATAAACAAATTTAGACATTTATACAATTCTGCTTTTATAAAAAAATATGGCCTCTATATGAATTACTTTTGTTGAATAACTCATAACATTCTTTCTCTTATTCAAAGCCTGTTCGCGGGATGCCCAAATCTGTGAGTAATCGTGCAGCAATGCCCCTATTGTTGGTTTCTGATACAAAAACAACTTTGATGATTTTAATTTGTTAAAGTTTAATTGAATCTCATATCAGCATAAATCCTTAATTGTTGCTAAGGAGTAGTACCCATGTTTCTGGGAAGTGTTAGTGGATCTTGGTCTTCATGTTACAGCTTTCCTCACTCACTCCTGACGACCATTTTACACCATTCATGACTAATAACCTCATTCAGTATTGGAGACAGAGTGTTTTGTTACAAGTGGCAGAAAATAACTTAAAATTTCAGCATATTTAATTTGAACAGATGTGCAGGTACTTTTGCATTAGGAAAAGGTAATGCCCAGCCAACAGTTAGAAAGAGTATGTATAGTGCCATCTAGTGTTTAGATGTGCAACAGTTTCAAATCTGCAATGTGTAAAATGCAGGACAGTAATCGACAATGTTCTCAATGTGTATACAATTTGCATATACATAATCTTATTATTAATAACTGCCTATATTGTGCTCTCAAAGTGGTAAACCTTATGACTGTCAAATTCTGTATTTATGTATGTATTTATTTATTTTATGTGTTTTATTTTTTTCTTTTTAGCTGTCCTCCACTCACTTGAGTAGCTCCTCTCATCTTGAGGCTTCGGTCCCGTCTATACCGGACTATGTTTACTCACAGTTAGCTCCGCCCTCAGCTCTATCCCCTGAGAGCAAGAAACTACAGCAGGACATCTGCAGCACATCACTGCGAGGTCAGACATACATGTTTTGTATGCCCCATTCTGCTCTGTCAGTTTTATCCTGTCAATTTAAAGTTCTGTAATCAATCTCTGTTCTTTAAGAATGAATAAGATACATTTTTTGATCAGCATTTATCATAAAACGCACTGCCTCATAATTTGCTTTATGTAGTCATTCTGCTTAAACTTTAATCAACAAAGGTCACATTTATTTTTGTAAGTTACAAAAGTTCATACAAAAATGTCTTCTTTTTAATTTCCCATATCAGTGCTTTCTTCCCTGAAGTCAGTCCATGAGACCCTCTCACAGGAGCGCCAAAAACTTCAAGAAGTTTGGGAAACAAACAACTTGGACCACCTCACATTACCTGCAGTAAGTCAGATTCTAGTCTCCATCTCTGTGCTATTGACCTCTCTTCTCTTTATAGTTTATACTCTCCTCATCCTCTCCACAGACTGAGGCCATCAGGTCCCGTGGTGCTCCATCTGTGGCAGATTCAGCAGCTGAATATTTTGATGCCAGTGATGATCTCCGGTGTGTGAGTTCATCTGAGGTCACAGACGAATCTGGACTCAGTGACGGGAGCACCACAAACTCTGAGCCGGAGGAAGGCCATGGTACGTGTAGAACCAGGCACAAATAAGGTTAAACTGTTTATAATGCATTTAGTCAGTATTTTGTCCTGTCAAAGCTAAAAGAGACAAAACCATCATTTTCCATTGTAAAAATACAGTTAAATGTAAATTAAATCAAATCATGCATTTTTTCCTGATAATTGTGATGAACGGCCTTATTCTGATTGCAGCATTGGCCACTCGTAAATATCGTGCCAGCATTTCCAAAGCTCCTCACAGTGTCCCCCCCAAAAGCACAGGACGACGGACTACACTGCCCGCATACTGTCCCGACAACAGCCATGTGGGCCTAGTAGCTATCCTCTACAACAACATAGGCATGTATCTATACCTGTAGTTTACTTGATCAAATATATGCACATATTAAGGTACTTTGGGTGATTTGTAGGTAAGGATCTGGCTCGAGTGTCGATGCCCGCTGCCCTGAATGAACCGGTGAATCTGCTACAGAGACTGTGTGAGGAGCTGGAGTACAGTGAGCTCTTGGACACAGCTGTCAACACACCAGACCCCTACCACAGGATGGTATACAAACATTACACATCTAATAACACACTGAACACTTTTTTAGTTTGTTTATTATCTAAGTATAAGTACAAAAATCAGGCTGTGACAAATACTGTTCTCCAAAATAAATTATACATTGAGCACATATTAAAACATGTATGCAACAAAAACAAATGACGCTGTAAAATGACCCTCATGTTCTTCTATAGGTTTACATTGCTGCCTTTGCCATCTCCGGTTACTCCACGGCCACTTTCAGAAACCGTTATAAACCCGTCAACCCGGTGCTCGGAGAGACATTTGAGTGCATACGAGAGGACCGTGGCTTTAGGCTCATCAGTGAACAGGTAAAATGTAATGGCAACAACATTACAGAGGGGGCATTATAATCTGGTGTATTCAGTGGTGGAATTTTAAAGTGGATAGTTTTTACTTTTATTTCAGTACATGTATTTATTTGAATAAACTAAATATACAAATAAAAACAGCTACACAGAAATGTATTGTTTCTGTTGAACAAAACTGAGCTCAAATCATTATCAAAATTGATGCATTTGAATCTTTATTAGATCTCAATCTCTGCACAAAATACATTTTACTCTTTAAGTACATTTTTAAACAGGTACTTTAATACTTTTAACTTTGTGATCATTTTACTTTTACTTGAGTTTTTTGTTTTTTGCTCCTGTATCTGTACTTTTACTTAAGTAACAAAATTGAAAACTTCTTCATCTAAAAAACATTACAAAAATCAACATTATACTGTCAAAGCCAAACTTAGAGAGACTTATCCATGCATTTGTCTCCAGTAGGTTAGATGACTGTAACGTCCTGCTCACTGGCCTCTCCAAACGAGCCTTAACACAGCTGCAGTACATCCAGAACACTGCTGCTCAGGTCCTGACTAGAACCAGGAAGTATGAGCACATAAGTCCTGCGCTCAGGTCTCTGCACTGGCTCCTGTGGCTCAGAGAATAGACTTTAAAGCAGCTCTGCTTGTGTACAAATCTCATCATGACCTGGTGCCAAAGTACATGTTAGTGCCATATGCACCATCTCACACTCTGAGGACTTCAGGGTCCGGCCTCCTACTGGTGCCCAGAGTCAGGACTAAACAAGAGGAATCAGCGTTTCAGTTTTCTGCAGCTAAAACCTGGAACAGTCTTCATGAAGATGTGAGACAGGCCTCTACTTTGACAATGTTTAAATCCAGGCTCAAAACAGTTCTGTTTAGCTGTGCATACGACTGAAAGGGTTTTATTCTGCACTTTTCTCCTTTAATATTAATTTTATGATGATGTTTTGATTTGTGTGATTTTAATGTCTTTCTTATTCTGTAAAACACTTTAAATTACTTTATGTATGAATTGTGCTATACAAATAAACTTGCCTTACCTTCCAGGTTTGCCACCATCCTCCCATTTCAGCCTGTCATGCTGAGTCGGACAACTTCAGCTTCTGGCAAGGTGAGTGTGCCTTAGTCTTTTTTATTGTAGTTAATAAAAGGTTCATAAATCATTCTAATTAGTGCCTTTCATTTCCTTAAACCAGATCAAAGGTGGAAGAATAAATTCTGGGGGAAGTCCCTGGAAATCTTGCCGACGGGAATGGTCAACGTCACACTCCCAAAGTAATGATTTTATTACCTATTTGTGCAATGATTAACCAGATAACTGTTATAAGGAAGTCTAAGACATAGATAAAATTTTAAATGAATGATTTTGATGATTTTGCACAGATATGGGGATCATTATGAGTGGAACAAGGTGGTGACGTGCATTCATAACGTCTTCAGTCAGCAGAGATACCTGGAGCACTATGGAGAGGTCACAATTCAAAACCTCAACAGCAGCATCTGCACCTGCAAGATCACGTTTGTCAAGGTGAATGAATGAATCTCACTCTCTGATGAGGGGTCGTTTTTCTCTAGTGATTACACTGCAAATGGAAAAAAAAGTCATTCACCCAATGATTAACTGGATCATGTCTTCAGTGTATTTCTGTTCAATTCATATTTTTGCATAACTGAGTGCTTACATAAGTCACATAAATTCAGTGTAAAATAAAAACTGGTTATAAAACACAAAACAACCTTCATCCTTTATATTAGTGAGAGGGTCCACAATTTCTTTACAACACCAAAAATTTCAAGATAGACAACAGAACATCTCAAGCATTACAGGCCTATGGAATGGTTTTGGAAGTGATAAAAGATTAACACAATTGCTATGGCAATTAACAATTCAAAACTTTACTTTTGAATGGTAAAAAAAAAAAAAAATCAAAATGGCACCTAGAAATAGAAAGTTGAAACCCATGAATTGGTTACCATGAGCAATGCTCATGGTAAAGTAACATGTAGTGAGTGATCGATGTGCTCAAATGTAAATGTCTCTTTTGATTTTGTAGTCTCGCTATTGGGGTTCGGACACAAACAAAAACGAGGTGCAGGGGACAGTGTTGGACGAGAGTGGGAGCGTCATTCACAGATTCGGGGGTCTGTGGCATGAGGGTATCTTCTGTGACACTCTGCCCTCTCCCAAATGTGTCTGGAAACCAAGTGAGTACTTTGAATATAGGTACTTGCTTGGAAAATAAAAACACATTACTGACTCAATCAATTTTCCCCACAGACCCACAGCCAAAAGATCACCTGTTGTATTATGGCTTCTCTTCTTTTGCAATGGAAATGAATGAACTGCCCCCAGAGCTGGAGCCGTTCCTGCCTTTAACCGACACAAGACTGAGACCAGATCAAAGGTTTGTTATTATTATACAGGCTACTAGAGTGATAATCATTGTAGAGAGACAGAACACTGGTGTACAGAGTTGGAAAAGAAAGTTGAATTCTGTGTGCTACCCTAAGGTGTGAACCTGACTGATATTTTGCATAATCATTTGTGACCCAAATGCGTCATCTAGCTAGCATACTCTGTTGCCTTACTGTTTTCTTTGTTTTGCAGAGGTTTTTGATGCCTGCATTTTTGTTTTTTGTTAACTTTTTATACAAAGAACTTTAGGCAGCTGAAATGATATTTAAATGCACTATATACATAAAATTGAATTGAATTACGAATTAAAATACATACATTACAAATAGACACAGGACACATACCCCCCCCCCCCCCCCCCCCCACACACACACACACACATACACACACACACACACACTCCTTGTGGTGATGGCACAAGGATATGATAAAATGACTAATCACTAATTCCTATAGACAGTAACTTACAATTGTCTTTTAAGTTTGCTTGTAACCCTTTCCAATTGTCTGAATTTGGGAGTAGCACAAGTTGCTTTTGACCTTTTGTGGCTGGTGTTGAATATTACATTTTTAAAAGTTTGAAACATGTTTTTATCATGAGACCGACATACTATTGCATATTGCAGTGAGCCCAGAACCCAAGAGGTAAAAAGTTACTAAAAAGTCTATGTACTTTGAGTTGATTTGGTCCTTTTTTTAAACAGAATGTTGGAAGAGGGCCTGGTGGACGAAGCAGACAGAAAAAAAGATGAGATCGAGGAACTTCAGAGGCTGCGAAGGAAGGAGCTCTCCAAAAAGGGGGAAGAGCATGTTCCTAGATTCTTCAAGTGAGTTCACTTTATCAAACAAACCTATGCTACACAATCACATTCAACTTCTGAAATACTTTCTATGGTATTTTTGTTTTCTTTGCTCCTAGAATTGACATTTAAACTATCTTTTTCAGGAAAACGAAGGACCAGTGTGGTCGGGACGTGTGGGTGACCAATGGGACTTACTGGGATCTCAGGGAGGACCCGGGTTTTGCAAGTTTAGACTGTCTAAAGCTTTGGTGACTTTGCTATTTACCTGCATATTTAAAGAAACTGTTTTAAATATTGAAATACAGAAAGCATTTATGAACCAGTGAAGGGGGATATGCTCATGTGTTTTTAGACTATTCTTATAACATACAAACCATGACCGGCTCATGGAAAGTGTCTGCTAGTCAGATCAAAGTCATTTCAACTTATCATATATTCTAATGTATGTTAAATGAAAAAGGTTCCCAACAATGTGATTCTGTGTTTTACTTTGTTTCAAGAAATCCTCTTGCTCACAGCTCTGGTATTATTAATTAATTTTATTAATAAAAAGAACAATACAATATACAGTTGCCACTTTAAATAAATTACAGTTTCACTTCAAAAATTGCATTGTAATTAAGCAAATTAAATTAAAATATGTGTGTGATAACAACTATTCCCCTTCACATTGCTGCACATATATGTACAGCCCTCTTCTGTACTGGTGAATATAATTGGCAGTTTTTCCTGGACATTAACAGTGCACATCGATCACTCACAAAAATAACATGCGTCACACTTGACTTTACCCTGTTCTGTATTTACTAATTTACAGTTTAAATCCCTGATATTAAAGCCTGTATGTGGCCTCATTTTAAACTGAGTGAACAAAGGGGTAAAAAACAAACAGAAGACATGGAAGGATTTGAACATTACATTTAAGGTATGGAACAATTTGCTGTAATACTGGAGCTCACCAGCAGGTGTCAGGCCTTTATCATTTCAAAATCAGCATCAGTGTTGATCCACAACACACTGCACTTATCCATCAGTGCATATTTAAATAACCCTTAGATCCAATTAGTTAGTCGCACTTTATTTACATGTTCCTCAGATTTCATTATTATATCAGATAATAGATAATACACAACTTACATATGGGTCCAATCACATCATACTATTCTCAGCATTTAATTGTCACAAAATATTCAATTGCTTTTTGAAATAGGGTATCAATATAAAAACTGACATTATTGAAAAAAGAATTTACATTTTTGGTACCACTTTATAACTACACCTGAATTAGCCATTAATAAACAATGAAGAAAAACATACTTACTAATGAAAAAGTTGTTTATTAGGAACGATACAGGCTTAGCAGCTAGTTAATTAAAAGGTTAGGGTATTAATTAAGTAGTTACTAAGCCAGAATAAACAATTTTGGCTTCTTTGTTTATGCTTTATTAAGGTCAATTAATGTGTAGTTATTTTAAAGTGTTACCACATTTTACAGAGCACACTTGAGGTTGATTGTCCTGCTTTATGGCACATTTTAAACCCCCATCATGATTTGTCTGTCCCTTGCATTGTGTGGCAAACGAACACCCATACACTGCATAAGCCTACTTTATCTGTTCTTTTAGCTTTAGAATGTGGTTATCTGCCCCCAGTGATGTCAGGGGCAGCTGGCGCACCTGCAGCATGTGAGGGGCAGTTCTCTGATCAGGGCCGACTTGTGTCACGTCATGGTGGAGTCTATGGGGGGAGACGCCTGGTCACTCCAAGCTTCCTGTTCTTCCTGTTGCTGTGAAGGCGACACTGTCCTCTTTATTTACCTACAAATGCAGCCCCTTTCAATGACCCACTTTAACACATCACCTGCTATTGTCACATGTGCTTTAATCCAGGATGGGTCAAATGCAGAGGGTAAATATGGGGACATTAGTGTACCGTTGCTTAGGTGTGTATCCAATTGAAAGTGATGTTTTGACTGGAAGTACAGATTTGCAAGAAACCCCCAACTTCACCTAAGCAAAGGGCAGTGATTTTGTCTTTTGCATTTGTAACATATTGTATAAATTTACATACTGCATTGGTTAAGTATTTGCACCATTGAGAGTTTAAAAAAGCAAAACGTGACAGTGGATGTAAAGTAATAAAATATGACTTGTGTTTCTGTCTTTTTCTAAATGAACAATATTACTTCTAATCTTCTTGGGGGCTATTTTAATGTTGCCTATATAATTAGTCCTGAAACTCTTCTATCTATCATCCAGCCCAGAATTCCTGTATTAATCTTAAGTCTGTGCTTTCAACTTCAAGTTCCTTTACCTCACCACTAGTGGACGCCATCTTGCTTAGCATCTTAGTGAGTTGTTATACGAAATGTATCACTATTGCTGCAAAATCATGAGGGGGAAATGGAGAAATGAATACCTGCATATTGTGGGAGTCAGCGCTGAATAACTGTGAACTGTGGTTTTGAGTTAAAAGACAAGGGACGGATGAAACTACACAGACAGACATTTTGATGTATGAAGAAAGGGACAATTTCCTCAGGGTGGCTGTCAGGCTCAGAGATACAAATATCATGTTTTTTTAAATTTACACGTTTGGAAAGTCACAGGTGAGGTGTTTATGTGCCTCTAGGACAGTGGGGCAAGACCGGGCACTTCTTCGTGATCTGTTTCTGTAAACTAACTCTGACATAAATCTTGAAAACTTATGTTATCTTTTGACACTTTGACAAAGCCTTTTGATGGTTGCATTTTTTTAGCCTGGTCAGTCAGTCCCAGTATGTGTATATATTTTGTTTTTATTGAAGAGCAACAAAATATGAAATGATCGAAGAAACAAAACAATGCTTAAACCTTCAAATGTTGGATCAGTAGCACCGTACTCAAAGTTGTACCCAAGTTTGAATATTCTAACACATTTAAGATTTGCATTCAAATCTGCATGGATCTTATTCATGGGTTACCACTCTGTGACTATTTCAGGACTTTCCATATTCACACAGATATAACATTTTCTTTCAAAATTATTTATCACTATGGCAACTGTCCTAATTTTTCATCTTTCCAAAACCCATGGACAGGATTTTAGTGTGAAAGGATTCCAGACTGACTTTACTTGTTAATGAAAGAGAATGGGTCAAACTGGCCAGGCTAGTATTCTGCTTAACCTTAGCACTTAACTATGGCTTGAGTGAGTCACATTTGAGTTTGTGTGTACAGGAAAAAGATAAACACCAAAATAGGCTTAGTTTCAGGTCCTCAGTGCGTGTAGTAGCCGTAATAGTCTACGTCACTGTTGTTGTCCTCTCCAGCACGGGACGGAGGGGAGTTTTCAGTGCTGGACGCGTACGGAGAGACCCTTCTTTTCTTATTGTCCGAAACTCCACTTTCAAACAAACCTGAGTCCATCGAGTCTGCAGATTTAACAGAAACTGGTTCTAACCACGTCTCCTCTCTCACTCCGACATCTTTAGACTTGTTCTGTTGCAAAGGCAGAGGGAGGGGTTCCAGCAGTGAAGACGGGTGGAGTCTTGGGTTCCCAGGTGATATTGAGGAAGACGAAGATGAGGACGAGGATGATATCGGTCTAAACCAGCCTAAAGTGGATGGAGGTTTACTCGAATGGGTAAAGGGTCGATTTGCGCCCCATCCTGGTGCAACAGGGCCTGATACTGAAACACTACCTCCCCCAAATGTGTGATCAGGGTAATAACTGAGTGGGTGGTGCGGGGACGTTTGCAAAGGAAAGGGCTTGTAGAAACCATTTGAAAATTCCCCTTCGTACGAGGACGTGAAGTCAAGACGATTCGGGGGTTGGTACCAGCGGCTATGGGGTCCCGGGCTTGAAGAGGAGGGGTCTTTAGACTGCTGACCCATGCCACCCAATGCGTCCCGACTGAAGAAGCGGCTTTGGGGCAGAGGGCTCATGTACTGATCCGTGAGATGGTAGCCCTGAGGAGGGTAGCAGGTGCCCGCCAACAGCTGCTGGTTTTCGGAGGGAGAAGGGGTGAGGCGGTCTGAGTCAGGAGGGGCGTATAAACTGTGACAGAGGAACAGGCGGGGGGTGGGGGGAGACAGGAACGAGGAAAAGAAGGTGTTATTTCCTGCGTAAAAAACCCTTAAGCTATCTATCAAACATCTCATACTCGTCACACCTCGCTACCAACGCTAGTGATTTGCAAAGTAGTAATTACACTCCTCCTTACACTTTCTGATTTTGAGAAATTTGAAAGATGTGGAATTACGTACAAATTATTAAATAAATATCAAATATAATTAATATTTCACCCTTTATATTAGATTTTAACAGACTTTGATTAAGCTTTGTGGTGCACTGTCACTTTTTTCATAGAGGGTTTCCCATATTAGAGATTTCATTGAGATGTTATTGCTTTGCCTAATATGTTTCAAAATATGGCATTAACTGCTATCAATCTCCACTGAGACAAGCAAATGACACCACCAGGCCAAGTTACAGGTCAGATCTGTGGAGAGGTGACCCTGCTCAGAGTATGAATGCATGCTTTCAAGACATCTTTCTACATAAAAAACAGATGAGAGATAGATAAAGTATTTAATGCCATACTGCGAAACACTCCAGGCAATCACATCTCAGTAGCAACAAGCAGGTTGAGTACACCACACCTGAAAAGTTACATAGTTTCTTTAACTTTATTATTGCCACTACATTTGCTGATATGTCTTTCTAAAAGTCAGGTGGCAAACAACAAGCGCATGCCATAAACAACAACTATGACACTTACTAATGACTTGACTTTACTTACGTGTCATAATTGTCTCGGAAACCTTTAGCGAAGGGGTTATGGTCTATTTTCAGTTGAGTGATCTGTGTAGTAGGAACAGGAGACAGACGCAGACACAGAGGAGGCATAGGAAAAAGAGAGAAACAAGAGTGGTCAGCAAGCAATAATTAATCATCATACTGTGCTATTTTTAGTACTTCATATTTATATTGAAACATATCTGAAATAAGAGTGAAGTTTAAACATTTATTTGATTTATGAGTACAAGGTTTCATCCTTACTATCTATAAGTTATTTCGTAAACAGCAGAGGTCACTCAGGGTGAGGTGACACTTAAATGAACTTGTAGCAGTGTGGACTGAGAGATGTGGAAATTTTAATTAGTTTTTATAAATTATTGACAATAGCATGCATTAACTGCAGTCTCTATGTTAACATGGCAAATACATGAATCATTGAACTATAGCCTTATCAAGATATAAGCCTTAAGTAGATTTGAAATATGACGCAAGCATTCTATGGCAATTTAATGCTTTTGAGAACTGTAAAAGTGCCATCATTTTAATTAATAATACAATAATAATTCACAGTAGTGATAAACAACGTGTAGGGCAGTGTTAACACAGCTAAATAAAACAAAAAAAAACTGATATTAAATTTGGAAAGTGATTCTGTATCTTTAATGCAGAAGCTATTTTAAAGAGACTCCACCTACTTCCCCACCCACTCCTCCTATTGGCCAGCTGTCATGAGTGACAGGCAGATTTAGCCAATAATAGTCTCAACTCTCAGAAGAAGCAGGTTTGATTATCTTTAAGTAGTGTTGTCACAATATTGAGATACAGCAATGATAATTAACAACAAATTTCTTTATACAGTAGAATGTAATTTTCAACACAAAATAATCATAGATTTTTTTCATATTATAAGTTGGTCCTTAAAATATCAAAAGCCCAGTTTTCATAGTTATGTGATTTTTTTTTTTTAATTAGTAATACTAGGTCAAATTTTTGATACAAATTATACTATCAGTTAGTATCTAGCTACTGATTTTTGAGAACCCAACTTTTAAGGCCATACAGCAGCTTAAATTCTGTTCCACACTTATTAAATCGTTGATTACTGGTAAAATGTGGACTAAGTTGTATTGAATACTTGAAAACCAGAGTCTCTGTCTGAGAGTGGCTGCAGTGACTCACATCTGCGTTTTGATAAGCAGTGACAGCGATGAATTGCGTCTCAGGAAACACAAACGTCTGGGCCTTGGACGAGAGGAAGGGGTCCTCGGATCCATCCTCCTTCACCTCCACGATGTGAAGACGAGGCTGGTACTTGTGGAGCGACTGCAGCACCACCATCTATAGGACAACGAGCAAAGTCACATTAAAACATATTCAAAATCACTAGTGCAGGTTTATTGGCATGGAATATAAAGGTACTCTATGTGACTTTTCCAGTGGGTGGTCTGTCAACTACTTGTCTTCATAGACTTTATTGAATTTAATACTCAGAATAAATGGAAATATGTTAAATATGCTGTGTTTTAGCAAAAATGCTAGTTTCTACCTTTAGAGCTTGATGTCACATTATAAACAGTGTACTTTTTCCTCATCATAAGGAGATGCTATTTCTTTGCCTGGAATGTTCCACAGTATGGCATTAAAGTCATCTTGCACTTATTCAATCACAGATGCTTTCATTGCTAACAGAACATTCATTATTATGATGAGCAGAGTTTCCTCTTCAGCCTCCACAGAACTAACTGACGACTTGGCCTGATGACGTCTCTTGTCCCCATGAATTTAATGCTATAATGTGGGATGTTCAAGGAAAAGCAATTAATAATTGCTTTTACAAGCAATTAGCAATTATGCAGGTGGCATACCTCCTGCATAATTCCTAATTGCAGTGCACCTTTAAAGTGAAATAAAAAAAGAATGTAATGAGAAATGCTACAAAAGTACATGGGTAGTCCAGGTTAAATTATAGTGCCTTGGTTATTATTGTTTAATGCAGATAGCCAAAACACTTTACATAAGTTATTCACACCAATACACAGTAGTGATAAACTCCCCTGGGGGTTGACTGACAGAAAGGAGGATGCTAATCTGTGTCATTGGACTTGACATCTCAAACCACACATCCACTCACTCACTAATTCACACATTACATTTGCACACAAAAAGTAGGTGAAAGGCTCAAGAACACAACATAAAGATGTGTTAGTTTGTGATCTAACCCACAACCCAATAACTATTTTGATATTGCAGCTGCCAGGTTTAAAGATAGAACGTCTGCCTTTATATAGTATATGTGTTACCTGTGCCACATTATTGGTGCTGCCCTTGTTGTTGGTGAGTTTGAGTTTGCTGAAGGACACTTCCTGTCTCATCCAGTGAGCTCCAGTGTTGGGAGAGTCTGGGTGCATGTACATCCGGTTTCCTGTCAACACAATTAATTCAGGTCATTTATTATCATTATCATTATCATTATTATTATTATTATTATTATTATTATTATTATTATTATTATTATTATTATTATTATTATTATTATTATTATTATTATTATTATTATTATTATTATTATTATTATTATTATCATCATCATCACCACCATCTAAACTGAGCAGGCAAAATTTAAATAATGATGTGTGTAATTTTCAAAAGTAAAACAAACCTCAATTTTTTGTTTTAATATTTTGTTTAAATATTTTTTTCCTAAAATATACAATGTCTATATGCAGTGTAATTGTAAACTGTGAGAAAAATGTCTGTCACCACAATGACCTAGTAACCTAGAGCCTATTTAAATCCCTACCGAACTATTAGGTGTAATTGTGAACTTGCTTTACCGCAGTTTCCACAAACACCTGAAAAGCGTGATGACACCTTTCTTGCTTAATTTCATTTGCAGAGATGTTGATCAAAAAAATCTGAGGCAAAATTGCATGTGTTGGTTAACCTGCTTATGAATGTGTGAAAAAAAACAAAAAACATTTGAAATATTTTTTTTTAAGTAGAACTGATTGGTACTGAATATGTTCAAAAGTGATTTTAACTGATATCAATATTATTTGGTTAATCAATAATTATGATTATTCAGGTCCCATATAATAGTCAGAGCTAAAAAAAAAACCCCAAAAAACCAACAAACTAAACATTTTAGAAGTTGAATTAACCTAAAGATTTACTAAAAAGTTTAACCTGTTGCAGTTTTCTTTTTTATTTGTTGTTTGTTGTTTACTTGGACCCATTTATTCGGTTTTGGAATTGTATCCTCTACTTTTCTGACAGAGGCATTTAAGGTTATTTTATACTTGTATGCACAGTTCTGCATTGGTTGCACTTGTTTTTAATGACACTGACCCATGTATTGTATAGTTTTCTAAATGCTTTGATATTGGTGTGTGTACCTGGCATGCTGCCCTCTGCCTTGCCGCACTGGACCCACTTGCCTCCTTGGTACCTCCAGTGGTGCTGATCAGCCAAAACCACATCCACATAGACATTATAATGAGCGGAAGGATCCAGAGCACTGATGTTGAAGCTCAAGAAAGGAAACATCCTCCTGCAATAGGAAACAACACTCAAGTCAATACATACTCAGTGTTTAATTCATATTGCATTTACATATTACACATATCATGCGAGTATGAGTGGGTATATGAGGAAAATTATGTTGCTCAGTTTAAAAATATTACATAATAGCATTGTTCACTTAAAGGTCCAATATTATGCAATTGTCTTTTGTGAGCTTAAGTTATGTTAGGATATTGTTACCTCCCACAAGGTAGAACAGAGTATTTTTCATTTGAGAGAACTTAACCTAAATATACAGAGTTTGTGAGTTAAACTTGTGTGAATGAAACAAAACCCAACTCCAGGTTTGTGATGAGACAACAACATTATAACATAGATCAGAAAATAGTGTAATATGGGCCCTTTAAAGCTAAAATAACCATATAGAGTCATGATTCAACATATGTGTAACATACAGGCTCGAGATTATCAGGGAGCAAACTTAAACGTGCACTGTGTTTATGGTTGGGGCTGTAACCTGCTTTGCTTCAAAAGTTTCACAGTATGTCATTAAACTTGCATTCACAGGTAGTTTTATTGCTCAAAAATAACTTGAAATACATGCAGTCCTACTGAAAGCAAGCTTGCCTCTCCACAGACTGAACCTGTAACTTGGCTTGGTGGTGTCTCGTGCTTGTCTCCATGGAGATATTTTAAATCAATACTTTGGCACAGGCAAAGAATTAACATCTACATGGAGACAAGTAGATGGTGGACCCCCAATGAAAAAGTTACATGGTGAACCTTTAGATACAATTTGAGTAAGAAATAAAAGAAACACAAAAAATCTATACACTTTTCAATACATTTGAACAATATATAGATATGATACGAAATTTAACAGACTATTTCAACCTATTTTGGGATTTTTAGGTCAACTATTAGCTCATTGTACCTGACAGTATAACAAAACAAGGAAAATTGTTCATGTTTAGGTTTTTTGTTTTTTTTTTTTGAATGGCAGTATAGTGGACCGGATCATATTGATTTGCAGAGCTCTTCGTTCTTCACACAGACTGGAAAACCAGAGTTAAGGCGGTGATGTTGGGGGCAGGGTGACAGGGCGCGAGAGCAGGTGAATATTTAATGCAGTTCTTAATAAAAGATGTCCCAGCAGTGTGTGCTGATTGGGGCTTTACATGTTGGACTTATTTTGATCTCAGACGCCTTCAGTGAGAGGGGGTAACAGAGAGGTCAGGGTGTCCCACAGGAGCACAGCTGGGTGGCTCAGAGTTCAACATAGACCAGGGACATAGATACATACCAGGACACAAATGCTATGTAAAAAGCTATTGAAATCATGCAGTATCAGTAAATGGTATTAGAATAGTATATTTAATGTATTTTACCATTACTCATATGACATTATTACTTCTGTTGTTGCACCCAAACTTTGTTATCTTAAGTTATCAGCACATACTAGGCTTCAAATGTCCCCCCTTTATCCTTTCTCTTGGCATACTGATTAATATGATGAATTAAATACAAAAATAAGGTCTATGACTATGTCCATGTCCTCAGTGCAGATTTCATTCAATGTACGAGCATTTTTGTTTGGATTTTGATATATGTAATTATTCCAATGTTTGTACCCTATGTGCGTATTATTGTTAATTAATTGACAATAGGCACTGATGGCACACTGCACAGCCCTATCGCAATAACAGTCAATCCACTGCAAAGTATAAAGATACATACAGTTAGGCCTGTCACAATAATGACTATATCAACTTATCATTCAATATATGAAAGCTGGAACAATATTTCTGGGGTCAGTATTTATCATGTGTGCACTTTCTGGGACATTTTTGGTTATTCTTTGGCTATATGATAAGATTTAATAGTTTGAATTAATAACTTCTTAACTCATTACAGATGCAAACTAAGTACTGTGTTTCATTCAGCTGTTAATTTATTGCAGCTCATCTTTTTTTTTTTAAATATTGTAGATTTAGAAAAGTTTTAGTGGTTTAAATCTCCACTTGGATTATTGTGTCAGTGTCATAAATGACTTTCACTATTATCGTTTATCGTCAATATTTATTTGAGCAATTTATCAAACTTCAAATTTGTTATCGTGACAGGCCTACATACAGTAACATGAACTTGTGTTGCACTCTGGATCTATACAAGCTTTAATGAACCAGGGCAACGAATTTAGCTTCTGACCTGTCAGTTTTACCCCAATGGCTCCTGAGGCTATGAGGCATTGGACTGGAAACTTTAGTCATGTGACCCAGCCAATACCCATTCAAGCATTTGTTACATCACAACATCAGCAATACAGAGAAAACCATGCAGTGACATAATTATATTATGTTTACCTCGCAACTGTTAACTGTCAGCAGTGTCATGCAGTAATAAATATCTAACTTCCACAATGCAAGATGTAAATTCAAAATGCCAAAATTATTCATTAAAGAATCAATTACAAATTTCAATTAAAAAAACAAAAAACAAACTTAACGATGAACAAAAAACAAACAATGGTATTTTAACACAAGCTCTCTGAACAATTCAAACCCTAAACCCTCCAGTATCAGGAAAAGTGGCATCTGTGTCTCTGTTTGTGCTGGTTTCTTGCTATAACTGAGCAGAAAAATATTATTCATTGATACTTATTTATTACGAAGGTGGGTTAATAAACCTGCTGTGGCATTAACTGCATAACGCTTCTGGACAAACTAGGATTAAATAAAAGTTTAGCAATGTGCCTAAAGCTCACACTTGTGTCCAACAAAATGAATCTAATTTATATTCAGTGGTTCTCCCTGAAGCTGTTTGGTCATTTAGTGGTGCAAACCTACTGAGGTGTGTAAATACTGCAGTTGGAGGCTACAGCTACATGCTAATGCTCTAACACCTGCTGGGGATGTCCTTTTATGAGGTTCTGACAGAAACAAATACTTTGGAAAGACATTGCAAGGACTAGGTACTGAATGATGTCCCCATTATAATGGAATGACACATTTGGGTCAATATGAGTAAAGTAGAAACAAAAACTAAAAAACAACCTTCATAATTTGTGGTCACAAGCCTGGATATACAGAGATAGTTTTATGTCGCGAAAGGCATTTGGTGACTATGCCAAAGCAAAACGAAAATGACTACAGGCATTGAAGCAGATCGTGACAGCATATAACAAGAATACTGAAAACTCAACATATGTTTTGGATACAAATACTACATTATGGTCACGCATACAAGTTTATGGGTAACAAATGGGTAACTGTTGGCATCTTGTGTTTGAATCCAGCTTTATATTGAGTTTCTACATCTCTGTCCCCGCAGTAAGACAAACCGTGCTCAGAGTGTTCCCAGTTGGGTCTTTTGGCTACACGGCAAGTCCTGTTTTACAATCAATCATAGTTCTCATAGTGAAACACAAGCACGGCTGCAGCTCTTTAGTGCCTCGCAAAGAACAGGTGAAAAGTCTCCTCTTCCAGCGCTAATACAAGTGAAAGCAGAAACTAGGCCCAGGCAAAGGCAGATAGCTACACCTACACTTGTGGAAATGCTGAATGAATGGATGTTTATTAAGACTGTTTATCATCATTATTATAGATACTTTTGGTCCAATAAATGATCGGTGGAACAGTATTTATAATTATTGTGAGAACTTTTTTGTACTAGTCGGGAATGTTTTGTTATTTTTCTGTACTACAGTAAGATTTGAGTTGGACAGGGTTGATTACATGACTTCTCATGTTAAGCTTGCATCTATCTCATGATAGATGCAAGCTTACTACTAAAATGTTCGATTCTGTATATATTTTTCATAACTCATGTCTCTTTATCTATTTTGAACATTTGGGATAATTCTGCTTTATCGTTATAATGTCAGTGGCATGAATTAGTTTCAATATTATCATTTATTGTCTGCATTTCTTCAGCAAATACAGCCTATAACGTTTAACAATATCAATTTCTGCACGTTCATTGATTATAGTACAAGTTTTTTAGGATAAAGCATAACTTATTTGAGGGGAAATCAAACAAAACACAACAAGGTGGGTATTTGCATGTGTGGGTGGCTAAAAAACTCTCTGCGATCGGTTTGAACCAAAACAGTGATGCTAGGCTAGAATGCACATATGAGCAGAGCCGCGGTTAAAGCGGTAGAGCAGTGCACAAGTACAGTAGCGCTAAAACAGTTTGGCACTTGTGAGAAATGTGAGAAATGCAGCCACAAATGAGCTCAAAACAAAGAGCTGATATAGAGAGATATGGGAGATATTGCAAGACATATAAAAAACAATAATTAAGGTTTTCTGTTTGGCTGATTGGGGCCATACACAGGCCTACACTTTTCCAGTCACCAACAAGGTTTACCACATAGTAAGTAATGCAATTAAACGCAATTTTAAGACTGAAAGCAACATATTTTGAAATGTAAATAATACACATTTAGAGTATGTTTTAGGTTGTATTTTATAGCGACTTTATATATATTAATATATTAGGACATTTAAGTTTTTGTCCAGTATTTTCAGCTCATGTTAGTGTAGCAAACCTATTCGAATTTTATTACTCAGTATATCTTTACTTGAAAATGGGGAGACCAGTATATCACGATTTAGTGTATAGGCTACCACAATTTGTATAAGGTGACCCGATATTGTAGCCTTTTCAAACTAAACACCGAAAAAATATACTTAATGAGGTGAGTGTTCAGTCACTCTGAGAAAGACACACACACAAATATCAAAATCAGATGCCTGGTGAGGGGGAAGAGAACAGATTACAGTCCCAGTGGAGAGATGGAAAGGTGAGAGGGGTCTCTTTAACATGAACGACCAGTGATTAGGACAGACAGGGTTTTTTTCCCTATGAAGAAGAAGGGCTGCCACTCCGAAGCTGCTCTGGGACAGTTTAGCAATTTTTATGTCATTTCAACATAAGACCCCAGATTTAGACTTTAATAATTTATGCAAATATACTTTTAAATACAGTATGGCAAAACTTAAATTTCTTATTGTGTCCAAATGTCCACTCACATAAATAAATAAATAAATAAATAAATAAATAAATAAATAAATAAATAAATAAATAAATAAATAAATAAATAAATAAATAAATAAATAAATAAATAAATAAATAAATAAATAAATAAATAAGGGGGTATTCCTCTGTCAAAGTGGTGCAAAATCCCTTAAATTGTCCTTTCAATAACAGATGTTTGGATTGCCCACAGGTATCTTGAAAAACATGCATTTTACAGAGCTAGGGGGCTTACCTCTCCACAGATCTGACCTGTAATTTGATTTAGTGGTGTCACCTATTTATCTCCATGATTATACGTTTAACGCCATATTGTGGAACATTCCAGGTAAAGCAATAACATAAACAAGCATGTGGTGGACTCTCTGACAAAAAGTTAAATAGAGAATATTTAAAGCAAAACCAATTAAAGGTTATACAAATCTTGCATTTATTTACATACACCTTTGAAAATCACTGCAGAAGCTTAATTTTAATTAATTTTGTGCAATGATTAGACCACAGCAAATTAATTCAAACATATTAAAAAACATCTATTATTTACATGATAAGAGGAAGCGTCAGAAGCGACACAACTTTCTGTGAAAAACTGCATACATTAACAGCTGAACAGGATGTCATGCTGTCAGAGCTTTAAAATGGTTGCAGTTCTGCTTTCATGAAGCAGAAAATAATTTTAAAAAATGAAATATTTGATCTTTCTTTTCTTCAAATATAGTTTCTACATATCATAGTTGTACCTTATGAGGTTATATTTTTATCTACAGACTACCTACTCTAATCTCTCTATGACTCTTGTTATGTCTCTGGAAATAACCTTGTTATTAAACATTCATAATAGGATACATTTGGTTTCCTGTTTTCCTGTAATAATATATGGCCGACCTACTTGATGCATGCTGGTATAAATGTTACATTTTCAGAGTATAGACTCAGTACAAACTCGGTGAAGCAAGACTCATACGTAATCCAGCAATGTTTGAAGACAACTGCTTTACTAACAACTTTCTAATTGTATTGTATGAGACCAGACAGTGAACGCATGATCAGTCATGTCTTAGCTTAAAATGTCTTTATGTCTGGCAGGTCTAAGGTGGTATAAGACCACCGTGTATGTCTGCCAGTGCAGATGTGGCTATGGGCTACTCCTTTATGCTACAGTGGTCTGTCTTTCTCAGCCCTAGATTTCAAAGCTCAGGTGTGGTACAAGCACAAAACATCTGAGAGATCTGACAGGCAGTGCAGCCATCCTCTGCTGCTGGTACAGGCTGCAGAAAAAAAGAGTAGCCTTTACTTCCTACACTTCAAAGGTGTTTCACCTCAGCCTGGCTAAGGGCTCACTACTGTTTGACCCTGGTGTTTCTCCATTTCTCTCAGACCTGGTTTTTGATTAAGATTTCAGCTCCTCTTAAAATAGGCAATGTGCTGCAAAACTATATACAGAAATATTTCCCCTATTTTTTCTCTTTCTAACAAAGTTGGTCAGAATTTATAAAGGATGTGAAAATTCAAAACACAACGTTTGTGGTTTTGCTTTTATTTTGCAGGTGGAAGGATAACACCTCTGCACGCTTTTGACACCCCCGGAAGACTTGATAGATAGAAGATAAGTGACACTTGAATGCACGCGAGGGTTAAATGAAAACTGTTTGTTTCAAATCATAGTTTATAAAGTAAATTTGCGATACTGAATACAACCCAAACACTCAAATTAAATTAGACTACATAAACATCGTTATGCGCTATGCGTAAAACTTATTTGTCGAACATTGTTACATCCAGACGAACATTTATTGTTGTTTTGATGCAGGCTGAAAGTCACGCCGCATCAGTGGACATATCAGTGTCCTATAATGTGACAGCACACACGGATTTTGTGCACAGATCCGCGCCATGAGAAACCTATTGCCTGAAACCTTCTGTCAAACTCAAGTGTGTCGTATTAGTGAATTAATCCCCATCGACGTGGCGCGGGCGTAATGCGCAGTGACCCACGCAGGGCCCGGCAGCGGCGTCTCTTTCTCCCCCATCCTCTGGAGAGAAGTGTGCAGCGAAACTCATCGTGTTATCAATATTTAAAATGTGGTATTGAGACTGCAAGACTTTTACACAAGAATCTATTTTTAGATTTAAAAGTGAAATTTAGAAAAAGCATGGCTGTATCGGGAAAGAGCCTTTGGGCCTATTGAAAACCTACACAAAACTAGCTATATTTTATTAACAGCCAAAATTGTGTTTTAAGTATTCCTCATTGATACTTTGAAAACATTAATTCAGGCTATTTATTAGGCTTATTTAACAAATCTCTTATTCGTTATTAAAATGTTCAGATAAAACACATTCACCGTTTTGAGGACAACTTAATGAAGCATTAGGCCTATTCCAATAAATCAGTGGATCAATATTGTAACATTTTGATTCAAGCGGGAGTGCGCAGCTCGTGTGCAGTTCACAGGCCTCAGTGTGAGTGTGCTGCAGGTGGGACCTGAGCCTGATGAGAGCTCAGAGGCGTCACACGTTTTCTCTGCTTCTGATCTAACATGTCAGCTCAAAGACAAGTTTTTTTGAGACTCACACTTTAGGCCAGGCCTGTCTTTTATTTAAATATAATTTTGATTATAACAAGCTTATTCAGTTTTCCACCGTGCGTCGACATATGACAAAAATAATGGATAAATATGAACTAAAAGCATATAACCTAAGGCAATCATGAGTTGAACGATGACTGACCACATATTTTCAATATATGTAACTCTTGTGCGTAAATTGCCCTTTAGATGTTTAATATTTTATTTTCCAGACCGTCTGCTTCTTTTTCACATACCTCACAACTGACCTAGTGTGATACATGATGACAACTGCAAACAATTGTCTATATGTGGACAATTGCATATGTGTAATTTGCATACAAATATTAACATTTCAATGTCAACTTATCCACTGCTCTATAAAGAGGCCTAATGCATGTGGAAAGTAAAAACGCGCTATTTGGGTTTGAATAAACTGCACATAATTGAGCAGAAATAACCTAAAGCCTATAATCCTACAGCTCTCGTATCTTGGCTCTTGTCTCTTACCTGCCCTGTTTGGTGATAATCATCTCGGTCTGAAACTTGTGGAACTTGGCCCATAGCGGGTAATTATTGAGCAGCGCCTGCGTCTTTCCACAGACCTGCAGCCCTGGGAGCGGGTAGAGCGGCGGCCGCTGGAAGCCGTGCTGGAAGCTGCTGGAGTATTCAGGAGAAGATGGGTGGTAAACGTCTTTGCCCCCTGCTGAAAACCCGTCGCCCGGGGTTGGAGCGGGGATGTACCCCTGCGCGTGTGCCGCTATCCCACTCCTCCGCACCTCTCCGTATGGACAGCTACTGAGGGACTGAGCGTAAAAGCGGGTGGGCTGCCCCCCGTAGCCACCCACAGTTTGTTCTGAGTGAAAGGGCAAAGTCAACGCGTCCTGTCCGCCCTGGACTCCGTCTGTGTAGTAAAAGCGGGGCTCCTGGATGCCCATTTTGAAGTCGCTTAGGTCCTTCCCGCCGCGGTGCAGGTGAATGTCAGCCGGACTCTTCCCGAAAGTTTGTGTTTCAGTCCCATTCAACATGCTGAGGTAAAGGTTCCCGCCTATGCCGCCCATTTGCAGCTTCGCCTTACCTTTGCCACTAATGGCATAAGTTTATCGTCCAGCGAAACACACTCAGAGAAGCACTTTATGTCACTACAAACGCCTCGCTGCTGTGGGACCCTCGCTCTTCACAGCGCTCACTTCAAATCAGACACAGTGTCACGTGGTGCCCTGATGTCCGGCTGTTATTAAGTCTGTCCTGAGTTTGAGACAGTGGTGAGTCCGACACATGTCCCACTGAGTGATATATACATTTGTGCGTGGTGATATTTTGGAGGTGTGTCTGCGGCAGAGCAGCGCAGCGATAGGCTCCACTTATGACAGAGCCAGCCCCTGGTTCAACGCAGCACCGAGTCAGGCACCTACAGACTGATATCTGTGACGTGATCCAGAACAACTATCAGGAGTGATCGAAACTAATGGAGATTCGGATATCAAACAAAACATTTATAATATTTTATTTGCATGCGAAATAAAACAAATCTGCATAAATCTTTAGCCCCTTTATTCCTCTTATGTATTAATTCAGCTCAGTTGGATACTGACAGAACAATAGTAATAAGTTTATCATGTGTTGCATAAAACACCTCTGATCTTATTTAGCAGCCTGTTTAAGAATGAAAAAGGGCAACAAAATAACTAAACTAATTAATTATCACATAATATAAGATAAATAACCAAACAACAGTGTTTTTTATTGACATCTTTTAAGCTTAAAGGCACACTGTGAAACTTTTCTGATGGGGGGTCTGCCACCTGCTTGTTGACAAATGCACACAAGACCCTGAGGAAATAGGTTGAGTTTCATATTTAGTCATACTCTGTATACTTTCACAAAGTCTGTCTCTGATTTTAAGAAGACGTCCGTGTGGGCACAGTCTGGTATAGTCATGTGTGATGAACAGAAACTGCTGTGGAGTGTGTCAAGGTTCATCTCAGCTCTTTAAGGCCTTTTAGCTTGTTTGGTTTGTCACTTTTGGCCAGGATATAAAAGCTTGCCCTCTGGTATTAATACGTGTGTTGTAAATATAGCCACATACACATACAATAGTAAGTGAAATCCCTTGAGCACAGGTATGACACTGTCACTGCCCTAATCTCATTTCCTGTTTCTCTCGTAGCAAGGTGAGCTCACAAGGGCAGCGCTGAAGTCATCTGAGTTGACACTGGAATTGTGAGAGTAGCCACAGAATAGGCCCTTGCACCCATCTGCCCTGGGCCTTTGGGACATCACCTTCAGAGGGACAATCAAGTCTGCTACTAGTGTCATTAGCAGGTCACACGTACGGCTTTAGATGCAAGGCAGCAATAAACCAGGGTCAGCAGTGCCAAGAGGCTGGAATACAAAGAGAATGGTTCAAATTGTGTTTAACTCTTGAAAATATTTGCTTTTAGTTGTACTGGCAACATGCAATAAGGATTATGACCAAAAATAAACATGGTAAATATATATTGTACTTCATCAGCTTTGAGTCTGAATTTTAAAAGTAACAATAAAGATATTTACAGACTAGAAAGGTATGTGCAGTACTCATCCGCCTTCACAATTCACTTTCTATCTCTGACGTTGTCTGTCTCCTCCAAAAAAGTTACGTAGTGCACTTTAAAAAAAATACAGTTGATCAATGAACACAATAGTACTAAAATCACATAGTTAAATGGAGAAAATGACATGATGTAATCCAAAATACATGTTGTCTACTTAGTACCAGTGTTTGAGAAGCAGCAAAACAAACCTTGCCCTCTTGCATTGTGAGTAAGGCTATCCGGGTGTGAGAAGTTATAAATAGTGGATTGTAATCTCTCTCACTATCAAAGACACAGCAGCCGAGCGACACTGCAACTGGACCCTGATGTAAAATCTTGATGGTTGTGCAAGAATGTACTTAAAGGGAGTGCGCTTGTCTGAGATCCTGCTCCGGTGGGCCCATGGATTTAGACGTGATAGACGTGTTCATCGGCGCACGTCGTAGCATGTCTTCATTAACAGCATCCCACCACTTAATTTAATCAGAGTCAGACTTGTCACTGAAACTTCATCACACAGTTGACAGATAAACCTTTATGGCTGGATAATAAATTCTATAGTATATAAGCAGACCTATTATACAGCCATTATTAACTTGAACAATTTATAGACTACGGAACTCTAATTATCATTATGCACTTTTACAATGTCAATTACCTGCCTTGTGTTTGTCCAATATATGTGATGTGTTTGTGTGGCATTGTATGTATGTATGGCGTTTTTCTCTGTGTGTTTTGACTGTGAAGACAAATTTCCCCTCGGGGACAATAAAGTAACTAACTAACTATTGTCAAGAGATCAACTTTCCCCATTTTGTCACATTATCTCTCTCAACTCTTAACTCCTCATGCTTAGATCTGTTATGTCTAGTGTATGGGTTATGTCTGTTTTATACAACAATCAGGTACAGTGACTCCTTGAGTAACATGCAGCCTCAAATGCAACAAACACAATGAGTAGTGTATTTTGTCATAGCAGTATTTTGAATAGGACCATAATGACCAGCCTTCACTCGTCGCATGTGTCACCTGTCTCTCGCTTGATTGGTTTTGGGTACCATCCACTGTAGACCCTACCCTTCTTGTCCCTTTCACTAATATTATAGCGTTCTAGTGTAAGAAAACATGCCAAATATTTTGGTTGAACACACGGGCTACTGTAGGGCTACTGTAAGCTGTAACCCATGCCAAAACAACAGCAAACAACAACAGTCTGAACTTACGAGTGCCACTCTCTGAAAACAGACCAGTATGTGACAAATAAAGCCTTCACGTCAACCTGTCGGCATAGCAACCAAGTGTCACATACAAAAACAGCTACATGAACAACAACATAAACAGTTACAAGAATAGCAATACCTGTCGACTCTGAGGTAAACACAAAATATCAGTTTATAAAAATATTAGCTTTAAATGTGCGCTACTTAACTTTTCAGCTTTTCTCCATGGAGATTGCTTTGCCTGGAATGGTCCACAGCATGGCATTAAACATATCATTCTGGGATATATTCATTTGTGTGTGATCTGACCTGCAAATTGTCATGGAGAAAGTTAAGCTTAATGCAATACTGTGGAACGTTCCAGACAAAACAATAACAGCTAAGTGGAGACAAGCAGATGGCAGGACCTCCACCAGAAAAAGTTACATAGTGGAACTTTAAATACAAATTCTTCCCTAGTATATCTCCGATGACATGATGAAGAGATAATCTGGTATTCCCCTCACCTGTCAGTGGTCATAATTTTATGGGAGATTGGTGTACCTTAACCGGTCCCTCTAATTCTGCAGTTCACAACCCCCCCAAGTGAAATCCAACCCAGTTTTCTCTTACTAATATCATGTCTGCAATGTTCACTATGCCAAAGTTATATACGGTTGTTGTAAAAAGTCACATATTTGTAATTTATTCACCAAAAACTTCACAGAACATTTGTTCAAACACTAAAAATTTGAACTGTATATTATCTGGGGTAGCCACTCACTAATGTTTTATGGTTTTCTGGGACCCTTGGCCACATACCACCCTTAAGAACATAAATATCAGTGTCTTGACATTGCCCCGATGTGGGTGGGCACGGCTGTCACAGAGTTCACAAATCAAAGTCAGAGTACAGGCTGAACTACAGTTTTCATTTCAGCTGAACCCCAACATGAGCAGGCCATTTAAAAATATGACGTTATCATCAACCCACAAGACAGTTATATGAGATTTATCACTTGCAAAGAATCAAGGCAAATGTATGTTTATAGGGACAGTTATGGATGGTAAAATCGGGTGAAGATGTCTTACTACAGATGAGATGCAAGTACTGTAGGTATTTGCAAGCAATTTGAGTACTTTTCTGTAAATCAACACACTCAAATTAGCACATTCAGTTTTTATATTACATCTTTATGGACACTATTTACTGCTACAGTTTGTAATAGTACTTCAATTAATACTAGTGCTACTACTAAATCCTTCACTGCCTTATTCTGTTCTATAACTACTGATATTGTTGTTACTGCATTATTGGTTAATCAGCAAATAGTGTGATATATTAGAAACAAAAATCTCAAAAATCTGTCTTTTCTCATTCAATCCATACTCCAAAAACGTAAAAGTGCTTTGTTATCTGGCTTGTTATGTTGTGCTAACGTTTTAACACAGAAAGTTTGATATCATAAAGCTGGTCTTATACTAGATAAATTGTAATGTGCTAGATGTATTAAACAATGCTAATGCAAATTTTGCGGCATAATAAATATTAAAACAACGCCACAAATGAAAGCATTCTACAAATAAAAATAATTAGGTAGTCTTTATTTTAATTATTTTGAATTTTAAAATTGATCAAATTATATTCTGACATCTCTACATCAACAATCAACTTCTGGTCCTGCTTCTAATACATTATTTATTCTATTTCAGCACATATTGCCACTACTAGGCCTAAAGGTTAAAATGGTAGATGTCCATGAGTGAGTAAATGTGTTTAATTATTGTTTGTTTATATGTTAGAGACAGATAGAAGAAACAGTTTTAGGTAATATAGTGGTGATATAACACAAGATTACAACCTAGGCTCAAGTCTCCTGTGTCTCCTGGCAGTGGGAGCAAGGTGGGTTAAGTGTCTTGCCCAAGGACATAACATTTATCTGTGGGAGCTGAAATCGCATCGCCGATGTGTGGGTCAGTGAATCTGATTGCTCAACCAATGAAGTTTATGTCAAGAGCTGGATTTGAACCTCCAACCTTCTGCTCAATGGACAAACATTCTATCGATCGACCGACTGTCGCTGATTATCATTAGTTTGGCCACTAAAGAGGCTGTACCTGATTTTTTTCCATGTATTTAGCAAAATTCTTGTCCCAGTACAGATGGAAAATCATCACAGTGAATAGGTAGGATGATCAGAATGTATAAGGTAACTAAGGACCACTAGTTTAAAAGGAACTAGTTCTATTTTTCATCAGGTACAGAGCCTTTAAGGTCAAAATATGTTTCTAATATGAGCCAGTGTCACTTGAGTAAGCAGTTTAATTTAGAAAACGCACAAAGTATTAAAAAGTAAATTGCTCCTTATCACTTCCGCCTCTAATTAGGCTGAATAAGCTGCAGCCTGTTCTTCACAAAAAAAATCTTCCTGTCAGAGGCTCATAATTAACACAACATATGTTTATTCAAATCACTGCAGGATGTGTGAAAGAGGGCTAGACGAGGCACCACCCACCGCGGCTGTGAACGCAGAGGGAGACTGAATTAAGTGTGGAAAAAGTGGAGATGAAGATATCCAAAGCGTAGCAGTTAGAGCTCGGCGGCATTCGCACCTGATAGCTTATGAACCCTTTGGTGAAGTGCAAATGTATTCCTGAGCAACCCCAGAAACAAACAAGCTGCCACTTCCTTTCGCCTATAATTAGCTGGTAATCAATGCTGGGTGAGTTTCTGTGCAGTCAGACGTCCCAGCCATAGAGGGGCAATACTAGACCTTCAGCTGTACCCTCTGCCCCTCTCGCATGTCGAGCCAACATAAAGACCCCACACAAAATGGCACATCATAAAACACTGATTGTCAATTAGTGTACATATATGGCTATTTGAATTAGATAGCATTAACTTTGGAAGGAGAGGATGATGGGGAGGGCATACGGGGCAAATGAGCCAATCACTGAAGAATGAGACAGGTTTTTGTTTGTGTCTGCAACTGTCTAAATATTTAAATGTTTATGCTACTCCTCAGTATTTTTAGATTATGGTATTGTTACAGGAGGAGCAGTATGGTTTTCGTTGTGGTCGCGGAACACTGGACCTATACTCTCCAATGGGTCTTCCAGGGTTCATAGGAGTTTGCCCAGCCAGTCCACATGTGTTTTGTGGATCTGGAGAAGGCATTTGACTGTGTCCCTCGCAGTGTTCTTTGCGAGGTGCTCCAGGACCTTTTGCTATGGGCTGTCCCGTCCCTGTATGACCAGAGCAGGAGGAGCATTGACGGCAGTAAGTCAGACCTGTTCCTGGTGCATGCTGGACTCCGCCAGAGCTGCCCTTTGTCCCTGGTTCTGTTCATTATATTTATTGACAGAATTTCTAGGTGCAGCCAGGGGCCGGAGGGGGTCTGGTTTGGGAACCACAGGATTTCATCTCTGCTGTTTGCAGATGATGTTGTCCTGATGGCTTCTTCGAGCCAGGACGTGCAGCAGGCACAGGGTTCAAGTGTGAAGCGGCTGGGATGAGAATCAGCTCCTCCAAATCCGAGGCCATGGTTCTCGATCAGAAAAAGGTGACTTGCCCTCTTCGGGTGGATGGTGAGTCCTTGCTTCAAGTAGAGGAGTTCAAGTATCTCGGGGTCTTGTTCACAAGTGAAAGAAGGATGGAGCGTGAGAATGATGGGCAGATCGGTGCAGTGTCCACAGTGATGCAGTCGACTATCAGACTGTTGTGGTAAAGAAGGAGCTGAGTCGAAAGGCAAAGCTCACGATTTACCAGTCAATCTACGTTCCTACCCTCACCTATGGTCATGAGTTTTGGGTAATGACCGAAAGCACAAAATCACGGATACAATCGGCCGAAATGAGTTTCCTCTGCAGAGTGGCTGAGCGCACCTTTAGAGATAGGGTGAGGAGCTCGGTCACATGGGCTCGGAGTAGAGCCGCTGCTCCTCCAAGTCGAGAGGAGCCAGCTGAGGTGGCATCAGCATCTGTTCAGGATGTCTCCTGGACGCCTCCGTATGGAGGTGTCCTGGTCATGTCCCACAGGAAGGAGGCCCTGGGGAAGACCCAGGACATCCTGGAGGGACTATGTCTCTCCACTGGTCTGGGAACGGATGGATGTTATTGTTATATGTATCTATTGTTATATGTATCTATTTTTTGTTTGGTTTGGGTTTGCTCTGTTATAAAGTAAATATTTTAAAGAAATCACTCAAAACTATGGAGACAAAGCTATGATTAATATTCTTCCATTCAGTTCCATATTAATTAACTAAGGGTATTATCGAGTCATCAAGTCATCTTCTCATTAAGGCCTGGAATTGTGTTGATATCGCTTAAAGAAACTGGAACAGTTCATACTTTCTTATTGAGAACAGGGTTGCCTCTCCACAGATCTCACCTGTAACTTTGTCTCGTGGCATTACATTAATAACTACATTAATTAACTATACATTTTTAAGAGTCATCAATTCATCTTCTTGTCTTTGGATAGAAAAACCAAATAAAATCGTCATTCATAAGTGTCTGCATCTTGTCACATTCCCAGTAGTGTGAGTTTTTCCACTGAATCGTCCATTGGCACTCGCAGTGTTGTGACCCGTCAGGCACTTGTCACTTTCTCCAGAGCTTGTTTAAGAGGGGAGGAGTGTGATGGAGGGAGAGTAATGGGGCAGCCTGCACTCTCTGCGTGGCCTATGAACCTTTGCTAACCCCCATAAACATGAGCAGGACAGGGCAGAGCTGCACAAGACGCTATAGTAACATACGTAAGCTTCATAAAGTGTTACAACTACATAACCAAATATATAGCGATTTATATATTAGCGAAGCATAATAGCATTAGATTTCCAACCTAATCTTTGTATTCATTGGTTTCAGCTTTCTGCTATAGGGTGACATTTTGAGGACTCTTCCTTTTTCAAAAGATAAAATATTTTGTTTTAAATGGTCAGTTGTTATGGCAATGATATTAATGACCAACAAATATTATAGGTTTATATTGCTATGTAATGTTGCTTATGAACTAACACTACTCATTGAATATAGACTGCCATTACTGTCATGTCCCAGGTTATCTGCAATACTGGTGGTCCTTCGTTAGTGTCAGTGAATACAAAATTCAATTATTATTTGATTACTGGTAATCAATATTGTTAAAAAAAATACTTGTATCTACAGAGGTAACGCTTCTGTAGATACCTTAAATGAAACAGGATTTGTCTTTTATGTTAGTCACTTAAAATTTGCAAGTATACATTTAATGCTACCCTAAAGTTTAAATGCTGCACAGAGGCCAAACTCTAAAATAAACTGGACCATGGCCCGTGGCTAGTGTTACTTTCATAGCCGTCCTTAACCGTAATAGATGGTGCCCATGTAGGTTCATTCACGCTGGGCTATGTATCTGGGGCTCGCAGATCCTTGGGAGGTCCTGGGACATGAGCGCGAAACACTGGTCGCTTTATGTTACGGGACAGACAGACAGGCAGAGCAGCAATGACGAAATCAGACAGCTGTGCATTTGCCTACATTCCTTAGGCTTGCTTCATGAATACAACTGTATAGCCCCATACCAATCCCCCAAAACATTGTCCGGATTGACTTACAGGACCTCTACTGTACCTCCCAGAATGCACAGCTCTATGCCCCCTCCCTATGTTCTTTCACCCTGCTAACAGCACACTTACACACGGGTGAACTATCCCAACGGCTGCATTAAGAAGTCATCAGCCTTGTCAGGTTCACGTTGACCTCAGTGCTTCTGTGAGGTCAGGTGGTCCACTGTCTACTGCTACTGTTTGGGGTTAAGTTTCAGGACAATCAAAGGAGCTTAGGGAAATACACAAAGAAACAACTGCAGTGTAAATGTAATCTCCCAATGGCACAAAGTATGGGTACATTTGTAATTATGTGTTGTATCCATTGGCTTTGGTCCAAGAGGGTTTTTCCTAACACTTTGTCTTGACAGGAACATGTAAACTGTGTAGTCATTATAACATATTTGTCATCTGTAACAAGGGTGCCTGTAAATTCTGTAGCACAAATTCTGCAGATCTAGTAGTGTTATCGTGCAGCTAAGAACGACTACAATGCAATTTAAATTCAGTATCCATCCATCTTCTTCCGCTTGTCCGGGACTGGGTTAGGGGAGCAGCAGTCTGTCCTTTTAATACTATTTACAAAAGCATACAGTAAACCTTCGTTCACATATTCTCAGCAGCTACCTGGCAATTCGACATTACTCTCTAAACTCTAACCATTCACAAACAGTATTTAATCATATCTGTTTGATTGTGCACTACATTAGATGAAAAACATTTATTGCCCTGTTAAAACTAATTGACTGACACTACTATTTTAAACATATAATAAAACTACTATTTCTACTAACGATAACTGTTAAAACAAATACTGAACAATATTAGGTCTTAAACATATTTTTAGCTAAAGCTACTGCCCTGAATGGAAAACCGTGTTACTTTTCAGACAGACATGTACCCTGACTTGCCTTTGTCAGCTGTCACTCTGGAAAACTGTGCTCCTAAAGAATTATTATGAGCCATAAATCCTGCTGGACCCATGTCAGGTCTCACCATTAGACAGGATTTCCATGTGTGCGAGTCACCTAACCACACAAACAAAGAAACCATAGAGTTTATTTAATAATTCATATGTGACTATAGGCTCAGAGTACCACTCTTTGCATCTGCTACTCAGGTCTAAAGCGATCTTTTTACCAGACTGACAAATGAAAAATGATGGTATTATCCTGACTTATATTAAGTTACACTGTTGACCACTGTGGGAATGTAAGCGTTGCATGAGCTCACACTTTTACTCAGACAGCAGTGAATGATGCCAGAGAACTTGACTTGTTTAAAGCAATACTGGACTGTGCAATGATACACAGCAGTGAGACTTGTTCTTCAACTGGGCAGTACAAAATAGAACACTGTTTAATGCACGAGGAACTGATTGACCGGTCTCCATGGCAATGTTATTACTTTGCCAGGAATGTTCAGTGTGGCATTAACTTTACTGTCTTGCATGTATTCAATTACAGGTGTTTTTATTGCTCAAAAGTGCTGTGGGGAAAAAAAGCATTCTTACTGTCAGCGGACTGCCACCTCTCCGGGGAGCTGACCTGTAACTTGGCCTAATCGCATCGCCTGCTTGTCTCCATGGAGATAGATCATTCTAATGTCATACTGTGAAACATTCCAGGCAAAGAAAAGAAAAAAAAACCAAAAACATTTCTATCAATAGTTTAACTCACTAAAGTAAAGTAAGTTAAGTAGATTTTTATAAACATAGAAACTATTGATATATATATTGTTTATAATCAAATAAATCTAATAAAAATACAATAAATGGACAAAACAATGTATTTTTGGTCTAAATCTAGTGACTATATTCAAGAACTGTAATGCATTACTCCTGTATTATCTTATATTTCAAATGCAGTTATTCTATATAAAGACTAATACACTAAAACAGGAACCTTTACACAATTGACTGTCCAGCACTTGGGGTCACTTTGGCCTAAGTGTCCTTGTTTATTCGTCTCAAAGTTATCCCGACCACGCGGTGATCTCATTAACTCAAACTGGGCTCCGTGAAAAGCACTTCCCTGGAAGGTGCTGCCGATATTTACTTTTGAAGGAAATCTGATCTGAGAGCTGTATTAAAATAATCTAACGGACTACAAGCGAGCTGCTGCGGGCTTTGATATTACAATCACTGTAATAAGCCGGGATTGATTGAATGATTGGCAGTTGGACACATGTGACCTGAGCCTGGCTTTAGCCCTGTGCAGTGGACACAGGGGACTGAGGTGCCCTGGAAACTACACCAGCCTTTTGTGTGTGTGTGTGTTTGTGTGTGTCTATGAGTACACTGCAAAAATGCATATTACAATACAATATCTACGTTCCAGTTTAGTAGTTGTGGTTTTGTAGTAAGTAGACCTGCCACGATAAATTTTGAAGCACGAAATATTGTTGCAAAGAAATATTGCGATAAAAACAATAATATAGAAGCTACTTTATGCCACTCATTAAAATTTAAATAATGCAAGGTAATTCCAGTAAAGCATTAATTTTCATTAAAAGACATGAGCACCAAATACATAGCAGAATGTACCACTAATTAGCCATTAAAGGGACTTATTTACCCCTCTACAAGACAAATCTATTCGTATTACAATAAAAATACTCAAAATCTCCCCATTTTTGTAAAGAAAAAGTACTCACGATAAATACTGAGGTCCAAAATATATTGCTCCAGGTTGCATATTTTGCATGATAAGCTGATATAGTAATTATCAGGACAGGCCTAGTAGTAAATAGTCAGATTTTTTTTGTTTGTTGCTCTAAATATTTTTGACACGTTTAAAGCTTGTAGTTGTTTTTATTGCTATAACATGTTTAAATTAAGCCTACCAACATTTGTGTTTTTTATATTTAAAACTAAAACATAAAATATCACACTTTTGAATAAATTTTGAATTATTATAGGGGTCGAAGGAAGTTGCAATGCTGCAGATTTTGGGAATGGCTGCGTTAAAGAATTCAACTAAACAAATACATTTTAAACTTCAAACCAATTTCAAAAATCTAAATGTTAAATTACTCTGTATATTCACATTCAACATACTCAATATTACATTTCTTTAAAAAAACAAACCTCTTTTTCGTGGTCTGCTATATGACTTGTCACTATGTTCGTCTGTCTTGCATTAAATAAATTAATAAAATTCTTATTCCTTTTTTCGCAGTCTAAGGGTCCATTTCAGTTGTACAGTCTCTCACTCCTGGGTGCTTGCTGCCACGTGTGTGTGGTATGTGTAACGTGAGTGTATTTGTGTATACACGGCTTGAATGGCAGTAGATAGAGAGGGGCAAAGTGAAGGTTGGTGGGATCTAAGGCCCTACCAGTCCCCTGCCATCTCTATCAATCATTAGAAATCATTTATTTTTAGTGGGATGTGGCCTCTCGCCCTACTCGCTGCCCTTTTGCACCCCCCAGTCCCCGGTGGCCCGCAGCCCCTCACTAATGAGTGTCAATCTGCCGTGCTGTGGCACTTTTACTGCAGACACCTCCCCTGACAAACGCAGGGCTTCAGTCAACATGAATCACACAAATAGACGCCGGCTAAACTGACAGTCGAGCCAAGTCCCCTTCCCTCCAGAGCCTGTTTAAAAAGTTTTCCTGGTCCAAACCACAGAGTTACTGTACCTCCTGTTGTTTTAGGAGATGCTGATGACAGACAAAGCCACAAATACATACAGTTTGAAGTTCTTTGTCAACACGCAAGAGCCTGAACTCCACAGTGTTGAAGAGATCTACTAAAACTTCTAGATACAACAAAAAGTCAGACTCAGAAATGAACTAATAAAAAAAAAAAAAGACATGCTGAGATTGTATGGGACAAGTATACGCCCAAAGAGATACTTTAAATAAAACCATCAAAAGTAAACAAATGAGCTGTGGAAGGGCCTAATATGTGTGCCAATACCGGCAAATACACTTATGCCACTATGGTATATATTTTTGAATTTGAATCCACTGGAGACTAACATTAGGCTAAAATTCTGATGTTGTGTGATCATGACACAATCCGGTCCAGAGCTATATTTTTAAGAATTTAATGTAATTTCAGTGGGAATGCACAGCCTTCAGGGGCTTATCAACTTCAAGCAATCAAGTAGGGCTTGTTATTATTTCTATGATGGAACAATAAAAACACACAATTTTGTGAGTACTTTTCACTGCCTTTCTGAGAGGGAGCGAGAAAGTGAGTATTTCTGACCTCACGTGGATGTTGAATGTTTTCGCCCTAAAGCCGTGGGCGTCCTATCTCTAATTCATAATGATTTAAAAATCAATGCATAGTATGCAGTGACATCACAGTCATGTTTGTGGTACTGTTGCTTTGAATTAATCTGTTCAATCGGCTTTGGGGTCAGAGAGGGGTCAGGCCAGAATGCAGCTCCTCTCTTCCGGTTATCAACTGTCTACACAGCACCAGTATTTTAATTACCGGTTTGACCCCTGACCACTGTCTTAACACATAACATATTAGGCTTTGTTCACACATACACACACACATTAAAACTGAGTCTTAACTGGTACTAAACCAGGACTATAACAGGACCAAACCTGATCTACATCAGAACTAAACCAGGATCAAACGAGGACCAAGCCATGACAAGTGTGAACACCAACATGTAGTGTCATACATGTTAACACTGTACCTCTGTGTCTTTACATTTACAGGACTGGTGTTTTCTAGTAACCACTGGGACGTCAGCGATCTATTCTGGAGGGTGGATGCAACAGCCGGCCAGCAACAGCAGCAGAGCCAGGGGAAGGAATGCTGCGCGTCCCGGCCCGAGCGATCGCTGATGTCGGGGGAGGAAGCGGAGAGGTGGCTATACTGTTTCAGAGAGGAGAGAGAGAAAGATAGACAGGGCTGATGAAAGAGAGAAGATGGAGTAGGAGTTAGGAGAGGTGGCCCCGGTGGTGTAGGAGCCATGGGGGGTGGAGGAGGGCGCTGAAGGCATTTGGTTTGGTGCCAGTGGAGCCAGCTTTTTGGCATGCCACATTCCTGGAGATCAACACCGCGGTATTTCCTTTCAGCCCCCAGCACACGTCCGCCACACAGCAGACTCTGACACTGCTAGCACTGATTTCTGACACAAAACATGTGTAAATAATAGCATAGTGTTTCTGAACATTTTGCATAATTATGGGCGATATATAGGAAGCGAAGGTAACAACACTTATCTCACATAAGTTATTTGTTATACACTGTGGATGCACATTTATGATGAAATTGACAGGAAAGATCTGAGGTGACATTTTAAAGAAGAACATTGTATGCTTCAAGTATCTCATGTCAAATCTGTTTTTTGTTATTTTGTTTTTTGAATGCCCTGGGACAAAGGACAAAACTCAAACTGCCCCAATATGGATTTTTGACCACGAGTGTCACTTCCTTGAACAATTCAGGCAGATGTATAAATCCACTATAATAAATATAATATACTTGTGCCAACAATTTTTTTTTTAAGATCCTCTATGTAACTTTTCTGGTGGCAAAGCAACAGCAACAGCAGTTTCATAGCAGAAGCCACTAGAAAATATTAAATATCCCTAATTCAATTCATTTTTATTTTATTTATGTAGCACATTTAAATACACCTTAAGCTGCCCAAAGTGCAGAACAAATACAGAGATAATACAACACATAAGCAAATAACAGTAAAACAATAAAACACCAAGATATCCTGTCAATCTAGAATTAAATAAGAGGAAGAAGAGGTAGGTTTTCAGTCATAAGCAAATCATTGGAGGGTATTTGACATACTTGATACTATAACACTCATCCTGTTTATTTATAAAACTGGCGCATTAGCTCAGTATGGGAAGTATGGAATTAACTTAGAACATAACCCCAAAGCTGAGCGAGGAGGCCATTTTGAACGCTATTAAAACAATAACCATTTTATATTCAAATTTAGTTGCACTGACACAAAATCTTTAGTTCAGATAATTTACTAAGAAGTGATTATCTTTCTTGAGTTAAATAAACCCCCATGTGTTTCCCCTGGCCGTGTAGCGCCCTGTCAGCTGAGGTTAACCTGACGCTATGGCCCCATCCCCAGGCATTGAACCAGCCCTCTCTCTCATCAGCAGCATTAGGACTGGGTGCGTGATGGCTGCTGACCGCTGGCACTGCTCTGCTCCGGTAATATGTGTAATATGGTCTGAGCTGGTGTGGACTCCAATAATAAAAAATAAAACAGGTCCCTGGCTCAGTTCCTGCCTTCAGCGGCCCTCACTCTGCCCCTGTCACAGAGTAATGGAGGGGGCAAAAGTGGCACGTTGGGTAATTGGTTTTGGGCGTCATCAAGGACACTCTGTTAAAATGCCCCCTGCCTCTGAGTCACAACTAATAGGGGATGTGTCGGAAACTATGAGCAAACTTTTAGCGTGTATACAAATTAATAGTAGCATGGAGTTCTAATGACCTCTGTTTTGAAGAGCATTTCACTGGTATCAATTGCTAATATGTAAAGCCCATAGTAAATCAAGAAGCCCCTCTCTAAATTAATTAGATAAATACACATTTTTTTCCTCCTTAAGAACTGTGGTGGGTCTAGATAAGGTTTTTTCTCTTCCTACTTTTTGTAGTGCAAACTGTTATTGTTTCTTAGCAGATATTGCATGTGGTTTTACTATACATCATATTTAAATCTAGCAAATTAGGTAGAATCTAAGCAATCACATTTGTACTTAACTAGTGAACTCTGTGCCATTCAAATATGGCGGCAGTAGAACTAGTTTTCCCTCTTACACTGTACTTTCCTATGAAATATCCAAAAGGTACATTCAGAAATATTGAACGTAATTATCCCTATTTGTGACTTCACCCAGCAAACAACTGCATTTTAATAATATTCATTTTAGCTCCCCCCCCATCTGCATTAAATATTATGGGCCTATATAATGTTGCAGTGTCATCTGAAACTAAGTAATATAGTTAAGTTACCTTTCTCCCCATTCCTCTGTCAAGCATTGGCAGGCGGGTAGCAGGTGCACCACAGGGGGGACCAGCTCCAGGAAGTGACCTCTGCTTCTCAATGAAAACAGCAGAGTTTAGGATCTGTGCAAATATGAAGTGACAAAGGCCAGTCTCTGAGTGGGGACAGGCAGGGTACAGCCTCCGGGTCAATCAGCCAGGATCAAAAGCCAGAACTAGGTCAGGGGGGAGGCATGGTGCAAATATGGAGTCAATGCTTATATTGTTAAAAGGACAATAACTACATCTCAGTTTTAATTAGGTGTTGTTTGGTATGGTCAGAAAGTATTAGTTCAATTAGAGCAGTGTTTCCTAAACTGTGGCGGGCTGCTTCTGATGATACGAGACAAATCTATCAATGTTTTTGTCCTAATTGGTTATCATCACTGTTCCCTCTAAGCGGCGCGCGTGCGCAATTGCGCACTGCTGACACGGTCTCCGCGCACAGAAAATCTGTGCTGCGCACAAAAAATTCGAACCGGAGTTGAAAATAAAATAAACACACAACAATTCATTCTGCGCTATTTTTCAATGTGAGTCAGTGAGTGTGACCGGGGACGAGCTGCTCCAGACAATTACGTGATTCACATACGTATTTGTGCAGCTTATCTACGTCATTGACAGGCTCCTCATGCGCCGCTAGCAGAGGTTTAGCCGATGTGGCCGATGTGTGGAGTGAAGACTCGCTAATGATGCTAATGATGCTAATGATGCTAAATTCTGTTTAGCCCCTTAATGTTCCGACGGCCCGCCCTCGGGCGCACTGTTACGCACTATTTTGTGGCAGTTTTGCGTTTTAAACATGACAAAACGGACAAAACAAAGGAAGTACGGGACCGAGGACACTGTGGATGTTTGTACAAGTTAAACTAGAGGCATCTCGGACCCGGAGCTGTTCGTGGAACCGAGTGAAGATCTCATGATGGACTCAGGAGCAGAGGACCTTATGTGCTGATGGACTGGATGCTGTTCCTGATCGGTAAGCGTGATTTATTCTGCTATTGACTTAATTGGGGGTCAAATGTGTATCATGTGTAATCATTAGCATTAGCTAATGCCAATCTGCGCCCCCCGACCACTACCAATCATCACACACACACACACACTGTCGCAGAATGACTGTCACACTGTACAATAATGTACAGTTTGTTCTTAGTTTCCAGTGTGTGTTTACATTTTGAAGTGTGTGTGTGTGTGTGTGTTTGTGTTTGTTCACCGTTTGCAATGTGTGGTTTGTAAATATATATTTATTTTGACCCATACCACTTGTTTTGACTATATTTTATATTGTGTTTTGATATGATATATAAATGTACAGTAATAGAGCAGCTGTGCAGATACAGATTCCTCTCAGTGTGTATTGGTCATTGATACTGTCACTAGTTTATGAGTTGTAAAAATCAAATGATGGTGTCATATACTGAAAAAGAGTTACCGGACTGTCTCCCAGACACAGTAGGACAATCTCACTCAGTCACAGCAAAAGCTTCACACAATGGCTTATACTCATAATACAAGTCAGAGCTTTATCATAAAAATGTTAATTGTGTTTTCAACATTGGAGTTTACAGTTGTCTTGGTTTAGTTGGAAGCTCATGTTTTGCCATAGTTAAAATTAAATATTTATACTTCCAATATATTAACATACTACACAAGTTATGAGCAAGATTTTTGTCATTTTCATTGTATAAGTGGACTAAAGCACTTAATTAAAAGTCTTATAACAGAAATGTAAATGCGGTAAATTGATTCTTTTAATAAACCATTTAACTTGGATGGATGCGATGCAGCATGACCACAGTGCACACGTCTGATGTCACTCACAGTGGTCCATGGGAGCGCTCAGGGAATTTGTGTGTTTGCTCAGACTCGTGAAAAATTAGAAGCAACATTGGTTATCATTATTCATTTCTTGGTTTAGGCTAATTTTAGACCATGTTTAGCTGTAATTTAGTCCTGATAAATTCCAGGTTTAGATTTGGAGGTACTTAGAAAACCAAATATTATCTTGGTGGTACTTGATGTAGAAAGTTTGAGATTTGAGTAGAGAACATGTACAGTATTGGATCTTAATGTGGATCCATTTTAAGCAAAAACTAACTAATTTGATTATTTTAAAATTGCATTATTTTTATCCTTCATGTTACAAGTGACTGCTAGAGCCTTCAGTTGTAATGAGATTTTATTTTGATTTTGCTGGATGGAGGCTAACTAACGTTATACAAGTACCAAATCTGTCATCTGAAATGTGAAATAATTCTTGTTGTATAATGAGGTAGATAAGCTTATACATCTGTGATCATGGTGAGATGAACACCAGCAGTCTGACCAGTCCCTCCCTTTGGCCTCTGTTTGTCATGGACTGGACTGGACCACCATTTAATTAATTAAAATTAGCATGTGTCCCCTTGGCATTGACTTGTTACGTCAGAAGAAATCATCTTTTGTACTCCGCCCCTGGGGTTCCTGGTCTTAACGAGGCATAGGATCCTAATTAGACAATAGAATAAGATGGCAGTTGGGTGTAAGATGCGAGAAGAGGGAGAGGGGGTCTGTGCAAGGGGCACAGAGGGTCCTGCTGGGATGAACCTTTCCGGAGGCTAACAGGGTATTTATATTTGGACCACCTAAACTAGAGAGTGGGGTGTACAGTCTTTTCTTCCTGGTGTCTTTGTTTGTATCTGCTCCCACACAGATGTCACTTTGAAACAGGAAAGACGACATGAGCACGATATGATGATAGGAAAATTGAAAACTACCTGTTAATCTACATTAGACTATTGATTAACTAATATTACTTACTAGGTTGTAAGAAAAATAAATGTAATACTCTTTTCTGACTCCTCTATTACAAATTAACTGACATGCAACCAGCTTCAAACAAGGAGTATAAAAGTGTTACTGTCAAAACCTAATTTACTATGCATTCTACAGTGTGAATGTAATAGATTTCCAAAATAAGTAATATTATATAAGAGTAAAAACATGAAAAACAAATAGAGGTGTTTGTACTGCTTCACCATGTATGTGTATGTGTGTTCACACTTGTCCTTATTTGGTCCTGATTTGATTAAATTGAATTCCTAATGTAGACTTGACTTGGTCCGGTTCTAGTCCTGGTTTAGTTCCAGTGAAGTTGTATTAATGTGGTACAAGGATGTGTCAAGGATGGTAACTATTCCACATAGCTCCATAGTACAATGCACATTGGCTTTTTTCAGTGTAGCTTAAAATAACTTCATATAGTGTGGATAAATTCATTTCCATTCTTTTATGTTTACGATTTGAAATTAGCATTTTTAATCATCCAGTTATTAGGCATTCCTACTTAAGAATCCACCTGGGCCATGCTGGTTGTTGGTTTGGTGTCACTTTCTGGTCTTCTCCATGGCTGAGGTCAGAGTGGACAGATGTTTGTGTTTGGATGAAGAGGGAACAGGCGATGATAGGGGACAGGACGTGGGATGTGAGCAGGAGCTGAAAGACAAGTGTCAGTGAGAAGGTAAGACAGGGATGGACACTGTAATAGACTGGAGATTTAAGGCTTCCTGAAAGTAGAAACAGAGTCCAGATACAGCTGATACTTGGGAAACAATGCAAGGTGATGTATGCTTAAACATATAACAAGAGTGTATATTTGAACTAGGTTGCATGGTGGCAGAGTGGCTAGTGCTATTAGCATCGATCACCAAGGCCCATCCATTTATGTGACTTAACAAACTTGCCATATTAATCTTATAGCTAAAAGTCAATTAAACAAACATCAGTCACGTCTTCAAGGTTTGAATAATGGCATCACGTTATGAAGCTATAGCCTCTGTGCACAACAGCACCCACAATCTCACGGTTAATGTCACTACTTCCTGCTCAATTGTATCTCTATTGGGTTTTTGCGGAGTCACACTGAAATGAATAAATATTTAAAGATCAGGCATTTGAGAGGAAGTTGTAAGTGGATGTTATTGACAACATGTTAAAAACTAGACAAATAAAATACTGGTAAATACTTCCCCTATGTCGCAATGCTAATGCTAATTTTGAGGCATAAGAAATATTAAAACAGCACCACAAACTGGAATATTCTAGATAAAAAATCATGATTGATGATGATTGGAATTTGTTTATTTTATGTTTTCTAATTTTAATACTAATAATATTAATAAGCAAGTGTTAGCTTTGAGACACAGTGAGCTGTGCTGCTGTGCAAAGAACCTGTTGGGAAAAATAATTCAACTTTTGTTTATTTATGCTGCCAGAGAAGATGTCCAGCTTTGCGCTAGTTTTTGTTTCATGTGTATAGACCAAGAAAAACATGGCTATATAACCTAATTTTGACCTGTCCTAAAATAATGTGATGTCACATAAACACAGTCCTACTCTTCACTGTTCCAGCACATCAGCCCTGTGTCCATCCAAAGACATGCTCCTGCTGGATGAATCGGCACTCCATTGCCTGCAGTGAAAGAGAGTGAATGTTTATCAGTCAATATTTGTTATTTCCAGTCCTACAAAAAGCTGGCAACCACATAAGGGTCAACTGGCATCATAAGGCCCAAAGTAAGCTCCAGATAAGGATCCAGTCACTAACAGAAAGATGATGAGAAATATGAATGAATATCCATCTTTCTAAAACTTTGGTGGAGATTTGACGAGATAATCTTTCTAGTGCAACCATAGCCTCACTATTTATCTGGGAAAGAACAAAGTTTACATCGTGTGAATCCTTGTTGCTTAGCTCTGTGCAATTGAGATCCAGTTGCTTTAGATCGTTAGTTGACCAGGTTTTAATGAACAGGTCCAAACATGTGGTTTGGAGAAGATATATATACTATATTTTATGTAAATTACACTGATTAAAAGTCTGTCCTCTTGAAAAGCCATGTTTATGTTTTTTAATCAAAACTGAGATCAAACAAGTAAAAGAAAAAACCCAAAGCCTTATGGTTGCTGGATTCACTTAATAATATTAGATGTTGAAAAAGTAGTTGGTGCACAATCCATGTATGTTTAGCTCTTAAAAATAAAGTAATTCACATGAATACATTGAAAGCAACAAGAAGTAGCCTGTGTGCATATTCGGCAATGCTGTAAGGAGCTCCTAAAGCCAGTGGTCTGGTGTCTGTCAGCTGGCAACCGTTCTCAATATAAGCTCTCTAATTGCTCAGAAAATTACACTTAACAATGATCGCACTTGACACGCGCTGACATTACGGTGACAACATGATGCCCCGTGCGCCCAGCCTTCCCGCGGATAGCCACGGTCCCAACACCCTCCTCGGCGTGCTGTGCCAGACCCCATTGACCAGAGCGTTGCCCCCGGTGACCGCAGTGTGCCCTCTGTTTGTTGAAGCTGTCCAAAGCAGAGATGTCACAAAGTTCAACCCGCTCCGGCATGGTTTTCTGCCACCCCCCATCTGTCAGCCAAACCGTTTGAACCATGATGCCCGCTTGTGTATCCGTGAGCTCAATAGGTGCATACAGGCATGTGAGTTCATCTATGTTTGTAAATATGGATGTCTTCTTTGCATGTTGGGGGTGGATGACTACATGACAAAGAAATGTGATAGGCCACAAAAATTATTAATTGATACAGTACATTTAGGCTCACCTGTGTTCTCAAAGTTTATGCTTTCTTCAACGACATATGAAAAGTTCCTGCCCAGGTATAAATTGCATTGAACCTGCCTACCTCTTAACAAAATCTTAGACCTGCACTGCCAGTAGCCAGTGATTCAAATTATTCAAATGATGCAGATTTCCAGGTTGGTGAGTAACACTTTCACTCAAACAAGTCGCACAAACAGATATTCACCTTGCCCTGCTCACTTTGATGTAAATGAGACTAAACTGCACTTTCTTTGTGGTTGCACTTCAGATTAAGCGGGAATCCCATTCGTTTCAGTGGAGATTTTCAGAAAAGTTTTGCAGTTAAAATATTTATAAAGGACATTTGTTTAAAATATTCAGTGTACCAACAAGTCAACAATGCACCGATTCTCTGGGAGGTTTTAAAATGGCTTTGTAGTCCCTATAGAACTTACCTGCTGTCAAGATCAGCAGCTGCATGTGAAATTAACTTCCAGCAACTTCCAGAATAAGTTGAATGTGAAGGTTCTTTTCTCAATGGAGACAAGCAGGTGACTCCTCCAAACCAAATATTTTTAAGCAATAAAAATGTCTGAATAAATGAAAGAAAAATAAGTTTATATGTAGCTGACATTCCAAACATGAGACTAACAGATGAGGGAACTTCCATAAAGCACCTTCAAACTTATGAGGATGTCCTGTCACCATGTTATATATAATATCACAATATATTATGATTTTTATTTTTTTTATTCAATCTTTAGATATACATTTTAATTTTGAACCACTAATGGTTTTGGATTCACTTTCTGGTTTCAGTCATTTCAACTTTTATTAGTATCACTAATAAAACATCAATTAAATAACAGCAACTGAAGCAAAGTTTCTCAACACATACTATATTATTATATACTATAACATGTGAATATGAGTATAGGGCCTGTCTGAGCGCTCCCTGTGTTCACCCACCCGCCTATGGGCACAAACATGTCACCTCTTTGTCTCGTCAGTGTTAATGTGAGCATGACCAACCAGGCAGTGACACAACCTATAGCCCCGCCCAATCTCACCTCCCATCATGTGTAGGCTTCCTCTTTGTCTCTGCACCACCAGCCTGTAAAGCAGATACCTCCGCTGTTGGGCATCACCTCTGGCACATTGGGCGGGCTGTCCGTCATGGGGCAGGGGCTATGATGTTTCATCACCCATAGAAATGCCTGGTGGGCGGAGCGAGGTGGCACAATCAGTGGTGATGTTGGAAATAACAAAGTAATGCACAAGGGCTGAAATCATGGCTTACCATGAGAATGTCAACACAAGGAATTCAGCTATTGCTTTAACATGCGCTATAAAGACATATGATTAGGACACTTAGTAAATACACAGAGGGTATATGTGAAGGTTACTGTTTAACTTTAGTAAGTACATTTTGTATTTGTTTGGCATATTGTATTGCCATATATATTTTTAATTTTGAAAGTAAGATAGGAAACAGGAAAATCAGTACACAGAAAATGGAACGTAGGACAGATTTTGATAAGGAAAAAGAGAAGGTGTGCACATGGAAAACCAAACACAAAGCAGAAAAGGAGTAACTAAAATCAGCCATTTCTGACCATTGTAAAAGAGAAAGCCACATTATGGACTGGGACGGAGCAGACATCATTGGGACAGAGGACAACAAACGCTGGATTAAGGAGGCAAAAAAAATACAGCAACATGCCAATGGCACGGGACGAGGGGGCCTTTTTACTCTCACACACCTGCAATACTGTCCTGAAGAAGTCAGACTGCAGATGGCGCTATCGTTCTGCCTCCCCCGGTAAGAAGGTAGCTGCAAAATCTGTTTAAACCAGATGACCGAACACGTCACAACAACATCACGTGACCACTCTGAGGAAGACCACCAGTGAGCAGTCGAAACTGTCAGGTAACAAACTAAACTTTGGCCTGAAAAAATAATCTGTTAAAATACCCAGAAATCTTAGATGGTAGTCTTGGTAGTCGTTATACTAATACATTTTTTAAATTGAAATGTATGTTTGGATTTTTGGGTCCCTACTTTTGCCCTATTTTATCCTATACTGTAAAATTACAATACAAAAATACATGCATTATATTGCGTTAGGTGCATCTTTGATGTAAAAACAAATATATAAATTCATACACACTTGTTAGCTAATTAGCTCCAGCTACTCAAACTAACAAAAGGAAATACTAATATTATAGGGTCATTTTGGGTGAGAAGTCAGGCAAAATTATACAAACCTCCATTTAGACCTTTATGACTGGTTCAGATTAAGACAGTCCATGTCAGACCTTTATCAGCATAACCTTTCAGTTAAATACTGTAGACAGGTTTCATATGTGATAAGTGTCGCTTCTTATTCAATGAGGCAGATGCATTCTGGGTGAAACTGCACTGGATATTGTGACTTGTGATGGTAATTCTTTTTGAACCCTTATATTATAATGTCTCAAAGAGATATCACTGAATCCTGAGCAGTTGCATGAGGAACACATAATTCACAACCTCTTCAACAGTGGCTATATTCACATGCCAGAATCTGATTTACTCAATTTTTCACAGTTTATGCATCTCCTTGACTAACCTGATGTTGGGATTTTTCAAAGTCTTGTACATGCGTGGATCACGTGTTGAGTGGTTTATAACACAAGTTCAACAAGCTTAAAGTTCAATATAAGCCACTATTGTCTGTTTGTAAGCTGAGCTTCAACCACATCAGTATCTGTGGGAGGAACCACGCGGCAGGTATTTGTCTTTCTGATTTGGGTTTTCTCAGGTTTACTCAGTGGAAGCCCCTGAGTCAGAGCTGAGAAGTGTTATAAACTACTTAACACCTGACCCATGCATAATGCATGTATTAGTCCAGTATGTGACAGGTTTCCTATGATTAATAATACACTCAATCATTATTTTTGTGTCCTAAGTTTTAAGGATCTTGCATATAAAGGGATAACCTGTAATAAGACATACACGTTTCTCTTGTTACAAAATCACCATTTATCACTTGATTTCATAGACTTTCTGTCAAAATGAATGTGAAGAATTACAATGGCAATGTTGATTTGTGAAAACTTTAACCCAAAACCATAATGTACAGGTCTCAACATCAACATGAGGTTAGTCAAGGAGATGCATAAACGGTGTATCATTAAAAATATTAAAAATTGACCAAAAAAAAAAGAGGAAATGTAATAAATATAGAACTGCATGTGAAAAAAAAGCTAAATTAAAGGGACATTACTGAGACCGAGGTTTGTCCTATAGAACAAAAATAGATGAAAATAAATTAAATTATAGAAGAAATGATTTTAAGATATTTTGTGAGAGGCTGTGCTGTCATTCTCTCTCTCCGTGATATGTCTGAGTGAGGGCCTGGTTTGGGGGATGTGTGATCTGTTGTGACAGTGGGACCGGAGCTGGCGGGCGGTCACCATGCGGCACCATATTGCCAGGCTCCCCGGGGACCAGGGATCAGCGTGCCATCCTTGCCAAGAAGTGCTAATAGGCGCAACACGTCTTGCTTTCACACATTAAGCAAGCGAAGGGTGACATATCAAAGCTGTGATACTGCCGCCTGTAAGGGGAGAAAAGGCTGCTGCTTTGCCATGTGGCTCAGGCTAATGACAAAAGTCCTCCAGCCTGGTATTATGGCCAAGCATCACTTAGGTTGATCTGTTTACACACAGACAGGCCATCTCCCTCTTTTGTGACAGAGACTAGAGACCAATACACTGCCACTCTCCCCAGACGCTTCCATATTGTAGCTGACAAAAAGTTCCAAGTGTTGAGGCGAGATCAACACTTTTTGAGGAAAATGTTAGCACCCGATGCGGCTGAGGTCAAGTGGGTTGCTCCAGGCAGCGACACCTTGGTGGGTGTGTTACCGGGACCACAGCTTGGGTGCAGTCTGTCTGAACTGTGGGTTTGGCTGCTGAGCTCCTCTACACTCTCGCACTTGTTACTTCCACTTTAAGGCGCCATATGCTTGATTTGGCAGGTTCTCAAACACCTGCCTCCATCCATTTCCCTCACATGTGACATGGGCAAATGAAAAGGTGCGTAAAAACTAGAGAGATGTGTGTGTCTTCACCTCCGCCATGCAGGTTGTAGTTTAGCTCATGTTTGTTGAATGACTTCTTTATTAGGCTATTGATTGCAAAATAGCTGTTACAATTTTGAACAACTAAATGGGCCTAAGAACCACATTTCCACAGAGCTGCTGTCAGGTATTTACAAAATTATGTTTATTTTTTTTCTTAAAACAAGTCAATGAAGGAACACTTCTGAACAATTTAGCAAGCAGAGGGCAATAGCAATACAGCTTTAATTGGCTTTAAAGTAGGGCTGGGTGATATGACAAAAACAACATCTCAAATATTATCCTCATATTGATTATTCTGACTTACTTTATCTTGTCTTGCTAAAAAAGACTGCCACTTAATATAAAAATAGTCAAATTTCTTGAAGTCTTTAACTTCAAAAAATTTCAAGACTTTGAAGTCTGGACTATATGTTTTTACGGACGGAGGATTGTGTGTATCCTTTATTTGAAATGACTGAAACTCAATCTTGATTATACTTTGATTAATTATTTGATTTATTTTGTACTCGTATAACATATAAAAATAAAAAGGACATTGTATACAAAAAGCAGGTGCAGGAAGAGGCAAAAAACCCAAAAGGGTTTATAATGAAGTCTCTACATTATGAATACATAAAATGTAACATTTTAGCCATGCATTAGTAAAAAAAAAAATACCTTCATGCACCTAAAAAATTGAATTAAATTCAAACATGGATTGAAATTCAAAGAGTCATTCAACAATTGAATGTTTATAGAACATTACCATGAAAAATCACAGCCTCTGTATCATGGGCAAAACTGAGCTCGTGATGTGACACAATTTGGTACATGTAAATGGAGAGTATTGTATCTATGAAACTGAATTAGTTTTGAAGTAAAATGTGAAATGTTCTTTGCACAGCCTTACATTAAAGTTAGTCTAATGTGAATGTTTTAAGTTGATGGGGTCTTATCTAGACAAAATCCATCCAGACTCAGGGATATTCCACAATCTAGGGAACATGCTATTATTAAGGATTAATAACTATTCCACCATTGATAACAAAAAGAGTGTGTTGATGCAATAAATAAGAACATTTGCTGTAAGATCTATGGTTCATGGTCTCATTTGGGTCTTACAATATTTTTTATTCTGTAACAAAATTAATTCAGTTTTTGGCTCTCCTTTAGAAACTGAATGTGAATAGTCTGAGAGATTGAAAGAGTTTGTACAGAAAGTTTCAGATACGCGTCCATCTCTTTTCAAAATTCCCCCTTTGAATTCATTGGTACAATGTGTGGTAAGTCTGAAGAACAATGACTACCATATCTTGATCAAATATTAAAGTGAATAGTGCACTGGCAGGAAAGCCTAGCTCCTCTGATAGCTTCATCTTATTCCTGTCCAACACTCATAATAAATAATGTGCCATAGATGAGAACATGCTTACTTAAATGACTACAGAGACAGTGCATAAAGCTAAATGTTTTATTCGTATACCACCCATAAGATAGTGTGGCGCTAATGTGAAATCAGACAATTATACATGGAAACTGGTTGAATTATTAATACATAGATGGCTCACCTCTGCATCAACTCTGGTGTTTATGGAAGGATGACCTCAGAAGGAACTGTGTCAAGCTTCACCACCAACCCTGCGACACAAGCTAAAAATATAATCATTCATAAGATAATTTTTGCACAGTTTTTAAAGTTGACTGACTGTGACCTTCCTTATCATTGAGTGTCTACATGCAAGCAGACATGGTTAGATTCCTTTGCTGTAAAATGCACAAAAAGTAAACATAATAATATAAGGCCTATACCAAAGATGTGCCTCTGACAAAAAAAAACAGCCTTTTTAAATGGCATTTTATATTACAGTTTTGTATTGCTGTAGAGTTAGAACAGCACCAATTCTATATGTTATGCCTATAGGTTTAACATCCTTCCATAGGGAAAGTGTAACATTTTGGGTGGCCAGGCAAGATTATTGTAAAACACACAATTCAACCTAAAGTAGTAGCCAACAACAGGGGTGCTTAAACTGTGAGGTGTCTCTGAGTGCCATGAAAAGGCCAGTTTTCACAGAGGGCCACATACTGAGACAGAGGCTACTGTGCAGGACATCAGTGAACCATTTGGGTGATGCATTTTACACAGCGCCTCCATACCTTTATCAAGGCTTGGACATGCATTTTAGGGGATGTCCAAGCATGTCCAAGCCTAAAATGCAATTGCCTATTTTGGGCCAATTCCACAGGAGGGACAGAAAAATAGAAAAATACTGACGTACGCAGTCTCTCGTGGTCTCTGCTAGGTCACCCGTCTCCCGTTGACCCGGTGCCTCTGTCGCCTTCAGTCCCCGGGGCCTCGCTCTGCTGTGGCGCACTGCTGTGGCGCTGTGCTGTGAGCTCTCTGCGGCCTCCTGCTGCATCAATATGGGTGGGTTTCAGGGGTCACCGGTTCAAACACAGTTCAACAGCCCAATATCACAGAGTCACTTCATCACATAGAAAAAAGAAACAGTAGATATGCCTCACTGATCATGGCGTTTTCACTTCTTTGTCCATTTTAAGGTGCACTGTGTAACTTTGGATAACAACTGCCCATTTCCAAAGAAACAAGCAAGTGAAGCCACAACGCCAAGTTACAGTTCAGATCTGTGGAGAGGCCACTTCGTTGACAATTAGAACGCATGCCATTAAGGTATTTGTGAGCAATAAAAATACCTGTAATTTACTTAACGTAAGCTAGATACGGTTTATGGCATAGTGTGGAACATCCAGCGGAAAGCTGTAGCATCTCCATAGAGACAAGTAGGTGGCGGTAACTCTACCTGAAAAGCTGCATGGTGCAACTTTAACCTTTATTGACAGTTCATTTATGGGTTGTCCGCATTTCGGGCTGTCTCCTTCACACACTTTGGGACAAGCCATCAGTCGAATGTGCGTTAATTGGCAAAGGTCGACTTGATTTAAGAGACACAAAGACATGAAACATATATTCAACATGGTTTATATTTGCAAAAATATATATTACCTTTGTCTTTGCAGTGATGAATTAAAACCAAACTTGAGGCAGGCATAGAGACATAAATAGCCTTAAAAATGTGGTTTAAATAACAGGAAGTAGGTTAAACGTATCTCTGCGGTTTTGTGGTTTATGTGGCCATCTAGTGGACTTTAGCAATAACTCCTGTGTGGAGATTGAAAGGACGGAAATAAGGATTTTTCCTTACATTTTACTTTTTAAATCAAACCACTGAAGCAATTTGTAATATATTGAGCCTACTTTCTAGACCTGCCATTACCTATAACCTACTGTCCCAAAACACAGCACAAACTATCCCACATTGAAATACTTTCTTGATGTTTTATTTTATTTACGTTTTATTTCATAAATCTTTTTAATAAAGCAGTTTTAGAGAACCAATTATAGGAAAGGATGTGCCTTCTAGGAAATATGTGTAAAAATGTTGTTTTTGATGACATGAAAAGTGTTTCTTCACTCGTTGACAATGCGTGTGTGGTTTTTCTAGTGTATGCTCTGTGGTGTGAGGGCCCGGATGGGAGGTGTGCCTTTCTTGAGGTTCAGAAGTTTGGGGTTAGAGACACATAGATCAAACTTAAGAAATAAAAGTGTAAAATAATGTCGCGGAGATGAATGATAAGAGACAAAAATAATGAGGAGGCCAAAGTAACCGGTCCAGCCCTTTTCATTTTACTCTGCACTGTGCTCTGGACATTACAGAGGATGGAGGCTCAGTCCAGGTTCAGAAGTTTACTCTTTTCTACTTACTTTCAAAAATACAAATGGCACAAACTGCTGTGAGTATGAGGGGTCCAACATGTGTCTTCTGGAAAAGAATAATACACATAATAAAAGTCAATTAGTAACAATGTAATAGTTATTAAAAACCTTGATAATGAAGCAAAAGGATTGATCTAAAAGTATGATTTTCATCACAGTTGTATAAAGATTGACTCATAAAGAAAATATATTGCAGAATCCATTACAAAATATAGTCTATTAACAAAACACTGATTAGCAAAAAATAACAATTTTGTCTGGGCCCAAAATAATGAGTTTTACCTCAGAGAAAGTGGCACAGCTCTGAGGGCACACTGTGGAATATAGCGATGAAGAAGAATTCATTTCTACAAACCTTTTACATGTGATATTTGAAACGTCTATGCAGTGTGCAACAGATGGAATATATCTTATATCTATAAGACAAGAGAAAGATTAACATTTATTTGGCAACTATAATGACCAATACCATTGCAGTTACATTTATTAATTTTGGGTAGGCTTGGCTCTAGACATAGTGGCAATAAGGTCTCCATGAAGAAATGGAAGACCCTCCATTAGAAGGTTACACAATGCACCTTTAAAATAATAATAATAAAAAAAAAACCTATAGTTTTTAATTGGTTTGAAATTCTGTTTTCTTCTTAATATGCATTAAAACTACAAAAGTCTACTTAGTTTCAATGACACTTCAGAATGCAATTTCCAATATCTTTATTCAAATATTTACAGACAAATGGGGAACATCTTTTTACATTTCTTTTGTAAATGACATTTTAAAAGTGTGTACAGATGTGGAGACTGGACAGTGTGCACTTTACCCTGAACTACACAAAATTCCTGGATGACGTACAAAGAGTTTTCTGTTGAAGGTAGCCTTTTTACTCCTGAGGATAGTGGGGAAGTGACTCAGGTTTGGACTTTTTGGTTAATTTCATTTTCAATTTCATCTCAAAGCTGCGAGAGAGGTGTAAGTTGGATTTTTGAATGTGGGGATCTCCTGAGTAACAGAATACACAAAAACGAATTTACAAGATGATATTTTGTTTTAAATAAGTTGGGCACAAAAACAGCCATCTTTTCTGTTTGTGTGCATGTATTTGCAGTGGAACACAGATCAGCAGAAGCATCGGGTGTGGTCACTCGGGTGACAGAAGCTAAAAACATCCCTCTGCATTAACCACAGTGCAGCGACTTCCCATATTCACTTCAAACATGTGCACATTCAGAATACAGGAAATTCTGTTACACTTGTGTACGGTTGAAAGCAAAAGTGCATTTCACACGGTGTAACTGTATAATATATGGGCAGATTCAGTACACAGAGAAACACACTTTAAGCAGTGTATTTGTATAATTATTTGATATTCCAATTAATGTGGCTACAAAAGGGGCCACTCGAGAGTTTTTATTTGTTGGTTTTTGAAACAATCATGTGTAGATGTTTTAAATTTGCACTGGCCAAGATGAGGAGGGATTTCATTGATGATCACAGTGGGAAAAAGCCAAAATATCCCCCCTTTTTATTAACTGTATTTTATTCACTTACATTTAAAATTATACTTTTTCATGACACAGTATTTTGTTTTTTTTTGTTTTTTTTTTACTATTTAGTTCTACACATAATACAAATATATAGCAAATATATAATATAATTAAATAGGTTGTTAAAGTACGATAAGTTCAGATTCTTGAGAGATTCTTGCAGCATCCACTGCACTGTCTCTTTTAAAATGTTGACTTAAAAGTCCATGTTTTAAAAGCCAATAAAAATAATAAAATATTTTTGTTGTTTTTTTTTTAAATGAATGAGTACTGTGATCAAAAAGTCTGCTTTGAATGGCAAGATGTCACTCACTTTTTTCAGTCAAGATGCAATGTAAAAGAAACTGGCCTATCAGCAGAGCACGCACTACTGCTAAAACATTGGGGTTATATGCGTTTGGGATTTATATATTAATTTACAGTCACTCCAATTTGAAGTTGGATAAGATACATTTAGCATTAGCCGCACACACTTGCAAACATCTGTACACAGCTTATATTATACAAGAAATCACAAAAATACATAAAGTACCGTGAGTCAGTAAAAACCTCTTTGACTTCTTTTAGTGGATCGCCATAAACCCGGTCAGTGGTTCATAATGTGATGTGTTCGTGTGCCCTGGGACCTCCCCTTTACTATAGAAACATTTAAACTGAAAGCCTGAGTGTCGCTGACATCACTGTTACTGTTCAAAAAGAGGTCCTACGAGAATCTGTGGTTAAAAAAGAACCTGTGTATGAAACTGTAAGTAAATGATAGAAGTATTTTGCTTATACCCTGCAGAATTAACATTGCAAACAGTACAACCAACCTGGCATAGCATTATGACCACTCACCAGTTATCAAGTTAAAGATGTACTATGTATCTTTTTCCATGGATATGCCATTGCTTTGTCTGGAGTATCCATATTCTTAGGTCATTTCAAATTGTTAACTGCTATAGCAACCGTGCAAATTTTTCATCGCTCTGAAATCCATGGATAAAAAAACAGTTGAAGTTACCGGTCAGCTCTATGGGGATGTGACACTGCTTTTCAGGGTATTTAGAGCAATAAAAAGAGCCAAGGCAAAGCAATAACATCTCCATGGACTCAAGCAGGTGGTGGACCTAACTAAAGTTACACAGTGCACCATTAATATTCTATCACGAAGCAAGAAAACAGATTTCTGTGGGAGTGAAAGTGGTTCAGGGGTGTGTGTGCGTGTGAGATCGCCTTATAACCAGTTGTTTGGTGGTTCAATCCAAGCCTCAAACAGTCCATAATGTCTTTGTGTCCTTGGGCAAGATTGGTGATTTGAGAAGCCATTGGAGCAGATTAGCAGCCACGTAGGCCAGGGCAGCTGTGGTTTCAATATGAAAATGAGAGATGGATGAATTAGAAAATGCAAAATGCGTCACTTCTTCATGAGTTGGGCAGATGGTCATAATTTTAAGCCTGGAGTGAACTGTGTAAACAAACTAAGTAGTTGTGGGTCGGCTTTTTCCTTTTCTTTTTTGGTGGGCGGTCTGGGCAGGCTTGACATCAAACTATTCAAAGGGCAAATGTTTAGGAAGACCAAGCGAAATCCCAGTTCTGTAGTCCTTGTACAGTCCCTCAGTGTGCCGTGGTACTTCAGGTCTCTTCTATACAAGCGTCTCTGGTGTGAAACGTGTGCGTCATCACTTGCAAAAATATATCTTCATATTTTTTGCCTCCAAAAATTACAGATAAACAATATAAATCAATATGTTACAAGAAGGACCGAAAACATTGTATAGGCTATGCTAACGTAAAGTGCTAATATACTTTTCAACAGGCCGCAAGCATAAAGGTATATCTGGCTAAAAAGGTCCTCCTACTTTTAAAGATTAGCCCTTTCCCGTAGGGCTGCTCAAACTGGCATTCACTTTCACAATACTTGTTGCTGCTGCTGTTGACTAGAGGAATGTTAAACTGTTACAAACTTTTCCCATAGATAAATAAGAGAATTGGCAACTTTTTTCAATTGAATAATTTAAAAGGGACTGCATATCTTAATATTAGAATAATCTCAAATATATGCAATAAACTACATAATAACAGTCTTGTATATAAATGTTGTTGCCTTTCAAAAAACATACTTGAGAATTACTTTTTATAATGTCATGGGAGATTGAAACAATACTAAAATTTGGTGTTGATAGAGGATGTAATCTCCAAAAAACATATAATCCGTTAAGAATGTTTTTTGCCTGTTACACAATTAGAACACGCAAACCTGAAAGCCAGTTCACTGTCCTTGGCACTTACTGCACAATGTAAGTGAAACATAGAAAACTGTAGCTGCGTTAAAGCTAAGTCGTGACACTTCTGCTCTCCCTGATCTTTTAAATAATACTGTCATTTCATTTCCATTCCTAAATTTTCATACATTGTAAAAAAAATCCACAAATATTTGATAAAATACTGGAAGATTATCAGAGCATTTATGCAAAATACAAAATGCATCACTGATAAAAATTGTACATACTACTTATAAAACAGCCAATACACTCATTATTCTATTGCCATCATAGTCTGTTAAACTTTAGACGATGTAATATGTATTGTACTAAAAAACACAATATGAGTCACTTATAGCCATTGTATATTTTCACATTTTGGCATCCATAACTCCCAGTATTTTATCATATTTTGTAGATGTTTTTTACATTGTACAGAGTCCCTTAACTTTTTTAAAAATACAAATCTTTGCTAAAAACACTTTGAAGCAGTAAGACTATACCTGAAACCGCCTGTAACCACGCAACAACACTCAAAACAGCTGCGTCGACCATAGCAAACGTGCAAAGCATCCTCCAGAACAAATTTAAGTCCAATTTTCTCAAGCAAATAGAAACATCCCCATACCATATCTTCTCCTTAAAAACCACTGTTGATCTCTGTGGTCCTGTAGGCCTTTTCCCATGACCTGCCCGTGTCTCTTATATAATGTGTAGGACAGGTGTGCGTGTGTGTTGCCATGGCGATCAGATCTTGCTGTTTTCCAGGTGGGAGTCGATGTGCTTGATGAGCGCGTCGTCTGGGTAACCCACGGGGAAGATCAGCTGACACAGGGGGCAGCTCCGCATGTCGCTCTCCTCCGTTTCCATCCACAACTAAAAACCCAGACACAACAAAAGTACAGTAAGTAAATACACTAAACGTAACACACACACAGCACAGTCGTAGTGATGGTACTATTACTCATTCAGTGGGCGGCTGCAGTGAGAGTTCCCACTTCACACATTTACGACACTTTGCGATAAATATACCTGATTAATTCAAGACATAACTTCTGGTCATTCGAGGATGGTAAGACGGAAAACGCTGGTTCTTAATAAAAACTTCTAAAATGCTGATTTTGGACTTTAGTCTTAGAGTTTTTTTAAGAACCTACACGTATTAAAGCTAGCTATGACGGTAGATTTTCATTTTGACTACTAACACATTTGTTATGACTAGCTGCAGGGTGACCAACTCAAATTAAAAGTAAAAGTAAAAGTAAACATTTTGCGCAAAGGCTCCTAAAGACTGTTACAGGAGTTTCAGTTTTAACCCCCATAACAAACAAATACACACAGAGGGATTGGCAAAAGTAAAGTTAGTTCGGGTTCCTAAAGGAGTGTAGATACTATACAAGGAATACTTATGTTATCCTGTTTTCTACGCAAATCTCACCTTTTATATAATTCATGAATAAGTTAACTGTGCAGGAAAACCAGAAGAGGGACTTTAAAGATGCAATATGTAACTTTTGTATTGGATTTGTGTCACCTGTTTGTTTCCATGGAGATCTTATTGTTTTGTTCAAATTTCGCCCAAATCTACATTGAAAAACATGCATTCTTACTGTGAGTTGGTCTGTCACTTTGATTGTCTCCATGGAAACAAAAATACTATGGAATATTTGAGTCAAAACAAAAACGCATGAGTGAACCCTCCTACATGAAAAGTTACACAGTGTACGTTTAAATAGTCCAAAGTGTTAGCTAGTAGACCTATGTGTGCAGTGCAGTTCTAAGGTCGTTATCCACACTCACATTGATGGAGGGCCATGACTGAGCGTGCTCCGCAGACATGTACCCCTGCGGGTGACAGCTGAGGGTGTTGGGCCTCTGGGGGATGGGGAAGGCGGTGCAGGAAGCCGGACCCCTCATGGAGCCAGGGCCCACGGTGGGACTGAGCACGCCCAGAGTACGTGGCGGGCTGATGGGCTGAGTCCACTCCTCCTCATCCTCAGATGACTGCGGGGGCTGAGGGGCGGGCGTGGAGGGGGGCTGGGGCTCAAAGTGCAAGTGGGCCACCTCCGAGAGCGGGAAGGGCATCTCTCTGGAGTGACGCAGCGAGCTCTCCCCCAGCGGCCCGTCTGACAGAGGGCTTTGGATGGGCGACGTGGGGCTCCGCAGCTGATGTCCGCTGTGGGAGGAGCTTAAAGACGCCTGTTTGGGGTAGCTCTCGATGTACGGGCGCGGCTTGGGCAGAGTGGACACGGGGTCTAGAGAGAACCTCGGGGGGCAGTGGTATGCCGAGGGATCTGTCACCTCTGAGTAGCTGCGTCGCCCCTGGAAACTGGCCCGGAGGTGTTGGGAGGCGGGACGACAGGAGTAGGAGGCGGGGCCGTGGTCACTGACGTCCAGCAGGGGGGAGCGGCGGTGCATATCCGGGGACAGGCGCTGCAGGACAGGGGAGCGTCTCTGTTGCAAAGGGGAGTGGGGGGGCAAAGGGGCGGGGGAGTGCCTCTGTGAGATGGGGGAGTGTCGCTGGGAAACCGGAGAGTGGCGCTGGATGGGAGAGTGGCGCTGGACTGAGGAACAAAAGACAAAAGTTTGTTCAGTATTTTCTTTTTTTTTTTTTTTTTTATGTTTATGCAATACAAAAGCAAAGACTTAAAGGAACAGCATGTAAATTGCGCTTACTATTTAGTTCCTTAACCTGCAGATAGAAGACACATGTTTTTCTCATTCTCAGTATATGGACAGCATAACATAAATATTTCTCTACCACCCTTACGTTTTAAATTCAGAGGTCTCTGTTACACCTAAAAAAACACAGACTCCTACCAGGCTTACAAAATAGAAACCATTTCCTATTTTTGAGGTCATTTTTAGGTTTCTGGGTGGACAGATTTGAGCATTTTCACATCATGCATGCAACATTACCGTCATAACATCTGACTATTGTGTACCCTGCTTCATGCCAAACAAACCACAATTGCAAAGAGTTGTGCTTTATATGCTTATAAATATGCTTGCAGACTTAGATTGAAAAAGTATAATGTTACAGAATCTGCTCTATTTAGAATGGGTTGTATAGTGCTGCAACAATTCATCTGAAAACAATAAAAATAATAATAATGTTTGACGATTTTAATAATTGTTTTTTGTCATAAACCATTTGTAACACTTTCCATTAGTATTTTTTATCACAAAGACAGCACCAACACAATGAGAATATACATTTTTAAAGTGAAAATTAATTAATTAGAAAATATTCTCTACCCTTTAGGAAAAAAAAAGAAAAAGAAAATCACTGGTGTAATCGCAGTTGCAGCCCTAGTTGTTTCAGTTAATATTATACCTCCTGAGTGAGTTAGGACATCTTCACTCTCTTTAATTTTCTCAGTTTGTGCAGTGACAGAAGCTCAAACTGCATACTCAGTGCTGCAAACCAAACCTGTGTTTCTGTCGTACTGTTTCCTCTGGAATTTCCCCACTGTGGGACTAATAAAGGCATATCTTATCTTATATCTTATTGTTACATTCACATCAACGGGCACACAGACCTGGACTGGCCTGCTCTTGAGAAGCCTTCCTTAGGATCTCTGTCTGTTTGGAACTCAGAGCCTGCAGACGACTCAGCTCCTCCGTCAGCTCTGTGTAAGCCAGTGCCAGGTTCACCCTAGAACACACAGGCACAAAGTTACATGCATACTAGTCATGGGTTTCAGAGTGTTGAAAATCTAGCACCATTACCATAGCAATCAACAAAAGCAAAATATTGTATCTACTGCACTGGCTCCTGTGGCTCAGAGAACAGACTTTAAACCAGCTCTGATGTACAAGTCTCTCCATGGACCAGCACCAAGTACATCCGGCATGCTAGTTAAATTCAGTTTTATTTATATAGCACATTTAAATACAACTTAAGATGCCCAAAGTGTTTCACATAAAAGTAAAAAACCAAACAAATATACAGATAATACCAGCTCGCCATACAAACCATCTTGCACTCTGAGGACCTGAGGCATCAGTTTCCTGCTGGTGCAAAGAGCCAGGACTAAACATGGAGACTCAGCGTTTCAGTTCTTTGCAGCTAAAATGCAGAACTGTCTTCATGATCAACATATATAAAATCTTATAACATGTAATATAACTTTTGTACACTGAGCTATTTCACAAATCATCAATTATCTCATTTTCTGAATGACTCGGGCTGAGCTAGGATCACCTCCCCGCACAGCCTTTCTAATTGAGGTGCCCATGTTCCTCTAGTATTTTTAGCGCCGCCACGGTCACGCTGCATAATTGTCGTTTATAAAATCACACCATTTCATGCAAGATGTGGCTCGTGTTCCTCCCAGAGGCCACACTGACAGTCTATTTTTAAAGGACCACAAACGCGGCATGTTTTGTTTATATGAGGCTTGTGTGTGTCGTGACCATGGCAACAGATGACTTTTTTGTCTCAAGTCATTAGCTCAAGAATAGGTGCTAATAATGTAATCACGCTAATGCTACAAAAGGCTATAAACCGGTGAATCTCTAATTGGGGTGAACAGGGACTTTTGTAGAAACGCCATACGGAGGCTCTTGTATTTCTGTAGATAAACAAATAAGAGACAGAAATAATAATTAAAAATAAAAATAACTGCATACAGGTATGCCTAAAATGGATGGAAACACAAAGTGCATTTCAATGTGTGCATTGTATATAGAGAGGTTGTATAAAATATGTTATATAATATGTTTTTTCAACAGGCTGACTCGCTCTGGTTAAAAAGTCCTCCTACTTTTAAAGATTAACCCAGCCCTTTTCCGCCGGGCTGATCAAACTGGCATTGACTTTCACATTACTCATTATTCACGTTACTGCTGCTGTGTGTCTACCTCCCTTAGAATATTCACAAAAGAAGTTGGCAACACTTGGTCATAACTGTAGCCAAACCTTAATTAGCCCTAACCTAAATAAGTCGTTAGTAAACCTGACTCATTCTCTATAAACTAGTAAAATCTTTGTTCATGCCTTATTATGGATGATCATTTAATCATTGTGTTTCATGCATAGACTGTATAAAGAACATATATACAGTCTATGGTTCAATGTCAAACTCTTTCAGCTCTGTTCCATGTGTAGATGCAAAATAATGAAGTGTATCAAAGTTTTGGTTCATTTTCACTTGCGGGCCATGGAACAAGAAATTTCCAAAGTTACCTCTCAGCCTGACTTATAAATGAATCTTTACTGGGTTTTGACTGTGCTGGTATATGATGACGTCGCTTAAAAGAAACTGTTAAAGCTGAGAAACCATGGCTCTCATCAGCAGAATAGAAAAGTAGCTCTTGTAAAAACATTGATATAGTAAGATGGGTTTGCAGATTAACAGCATATGTGGTTTAGAGCTGAAATGCTGAGAAGCATGAGGAGATGTACAAAATAGGAAGTTGTACAGTCACTACAGCCTGCAGTCTCACATCTGATAAGCTTATCTCATATGTCTAACCAATTTTCTATAAACCATCCTCTCCCTGCCTGGAACAGACTCATTTCATACCTAGATTAGAAAATTAATTAAAGACAAAGATAACGTGGTGCCTTAAAATGTCATCTTTGCTATCTCTGCATCTTCCAAATAGTAAGAATTTAATCAAAAATCCTCATTGACTTAAACGTAAAGTGGCTACCCGTCACGCTTAATTTCACAGGCATCAGTCAGAGCCGTTCAATAACCAATTTGACCCTGAAACTTTTCTCTAGTTGATGCCGACAGATAAAAAATGGTAAACAGTATTTCTCCTCAATCCCCAGTTTTCACTACAAATAGATGCCCATCTATTACCCAGCACTTTCAAAACACATAACTCCTGCCCACACCAAGCACAAAATATGTTGCAGAAATTTTCTCACTTTCGGTGCATTTGTTAGCTTTCATATTCTTCACCCCATGTGGTAAGGCACTAAACTGCATATTACAACTCATAATTTGGAAAATATTTAATATAACTCACTATGGTAGGCTATCAGTTAGCTCAATCCAATAGATGATTAACAAAGTCCCCAATTTAAACCCACTCGGAAACAATATGTGTGTGTAGGTCTTACAGTGTTACTCATCACTCTTCATATCCTGATTTAACAAAGATAAATACTACAACACTAGTGCTCTGTTTAATCATTTGAAACATGAAACAAGTTCCCTCTCATCCTTTTTTCCTGAAAGTTCCTTTCAAAATGATTAACTGTTTTTATGTTTGTTTAGTAATTTAAATCTTTCTTGTTATGTAAAGCATTTTGAACTACCTTGTGTGCAAACTGTCCCTTTATTTTTCTATATACCAATATTATGCTTTATTCCTGCCTTACTTTCACAACGTTTTTGTATTTTAGTTTTAATAGTGTATGTGTATGGAAAAATACAATTTTACAATCAAGCCATAACGTTCAATAGAACTCATCTAAACCATGTTCTGCATCCTCGTTTGCAGCAGTGGGGTTGGCAAAGCAGTTCAAATTAGGCTTAGAATTGTAGCTGGTACTGTTCAAGAGGAATGTTTCATAAGGCCGTATCAGATATAAAAAGATTTAAGTCAAAAATGACTCCTTTCACCATAACACATAGAGAGACAATTGTTTATTCCTGGTGTGTGTGTGTGTATTTTAAATCATTCTTATTATTTAAAGAAACAAAAAAAAAAAAAAAAAAAAAAAAAAAAAATGGAATCAATTCACTAAAATGATGAATTCAAAATCACTGTTTTTCCGGTAAACTGTCAAAAAGAACCCACCAGCACATGAAGTCTTGCCCACCCGTATTTCCAGTGTCTGACTCAGAGCCCCCTGCCTGCCTCTTCACTTTAGACATCATCCCTCTTCATTCCATTTTCTGGAGCCTGACATGCAAATTTGTAACTGTGTAATATTCATCTTGAGTACGCGCTAAGCTAACGGCCTCGTAAATCTGCCCTGAAGTGATAAATTGAATTTACGAGGCCTCTGAGAAACAACATAATTTTTTACTTGTGAATGTGGGTGTAGCATATGTTACTCATATAGCACCACAGTGACAATAAATGTAATATAGATTTTTCTGGTAAAGCTGAGATTCATATTTAGATGCGGTCATTTTATTTATGGATAAAACCATATGCATTTATCACATTTTTTAATCTTATCAATTTAAAGCTACACCACTTAATTTTTCTGCTGGATGCCCCCTGCTTGTGTCCATGTTGATATTACATCTTTGCCTCGATTAGTCCAACATCATTAGTCCTAAACATCCACCATTTCTGTTGCCTGGGATCCAGAATACACACTTCTTCAATACTTTATGAAGATGTGAGTCACCGTGTTCAAATGGGTGTGATTGACAGGTGGGACACGCGTGATCCATCCGTATCAAAACAAAATTGAAAAAAATATCACAACAGATTTCTGCAGTGGGTGAAGCACTAAACTCTGTTAATCTGAGGTGAGATCATTTTAATTTTATTTGTAAATCATAGGTGACCAATGAGCTCCTTTGTTTCACATGTGTCAAAAAAAAACCAGATCTGATTCCACTCTTATGTTTGACCAAGGTTGAGACGCAGCAGAGGACAAGTGGACCAGACTGATATCAATCTGTATAAAAAAAATACAGAGATGCGTAATGCCATAATGAGGAACATTCTAGGAGGCAAAGCAATAACATCTCCATGGAGAAAATGCTGCAGCTAACCCCTCACCAGAAAATTGCTGTAAACTGTATTGCACCTTTAAAACTGGATTCAACAGCATGAATGCCTGTGTTAGACTTGTACGACGGGCTGATTCACTGATACAGCACGTACTGTACTATTCTGAATACATCTGTACAGTGGAGAGCTGTAAGTGTGGGTGTGATGACTGACGCTGGCAAATACCGATGAGTTAAAACTAAGGGACTAATAGCGGCTCATAGAAATAGTAAATTAACATGAATAAATCTAGAAATACATAAAGCCAACGTAATTACGCATTTGAACAAGTTTATTATTTTAAACTAGAGTTAGAGTTAGAGTCAGTGACTATATAATTTTCCTTTTTGTTAATCCCTACTCAAATATTTGAAATGTTATCCTTTATAGGGAGACTTTTTTGCATTTGACCCATCCCTTAAACTAACTGGGGCTGTCAGACAACATCTGACATTCATATTTAAAGGGCTCATATTATGCTATTTTCTGATCTCTGTTATGTTGTTTCCACCATGTTTTTAAACTCCAGACACCTTCATTAGAATCATTTGTATAATTTCCCTGGAATTGCCAGTCTCTCTTGAACAAAAGGTTCCATCACAAGGTGGAACAGAACATTTTAAGCTCTGGAAATGCAGATAGACTAATAATAAAGGATTACTGAAACATGTGTGAATGAAACAAAACACGTACGCATTATAACATGGTTTAAAGCTTGTAGGAGTCAATTTTGTGTAATATAATACCTTTAATTTACCCCACAGAGTTCTACAAACCTTATTAAAGGTAATAGTGAATGTATAAAATGTGTTTCCTTTAGTTGTTTTAATAGAGTTTTTGTAATAGTTTTTTTTTATGGCTTCACCTCATTGACCCACATACAACGACCGTGAAGGACGTTTCACACTTTACAAAACAAAAATAACTTCTGCAGAAACACTTGACTGGCATGCACAGAGGTGTTAAACACTCCTTTGATCACCACAAGTGCTACTACCACCAATAACACAATGCAGTTCATCCCTTCTGAACTATAGCCTGCATAGTGGTACATGGCTTCTTCTTTGATGCTTCAAAAGGGATTATAACCCCAAAAGACATTCATAATCTAGATGATAATTTCTCCTGCTCAATGAAGGAAAGTAGTGATTTATTGTAAACCGGTGCAGTTTCTAAAAGTTTCATGGGTTGAGTCAGAGACAGGGGACACTGCCACGGGGCTGCAACATTTCAAAACTGTGGTGGTTGTGATTTACGGGGATTTTAGTCAAATACGTAAAGAAAGAACTAAAACTAAAAATTTGTGGTAATAGTAAGTTGTTGGTTAAAACTGACAAGGAAGGAATGTTTAAGGATTTAAACTCAAAAGGCTTTATGTTGGTAATATAATTGCAGAAAAAAGTAGTAATTCAGCAAGAATTTTCAAACTCTTTTTCACTATTTCCCCAAAATTCTGATAAAAAATGCGCCACATAAATATTTATTCTGTCTTCAATTTCACAATTTTATCAACTAAACATGAAGACTTACACAAAAAGGTGCAAGGATACAACCATCAAACTCTTAAACTTTTTTTCTTAGCATTTTATACAATTTCTCAACAGATAACGTCACCCTGTTTAACTTTGTGCAAACAGAAGTGAACTGTATAGAGGACTTCACATTTCAACACCACTTTTAAAACCAGGCTCTTGCAATTTACTCTAAATAGACCAATTACAAGAAAAAGGTTTGCCAAAGGAAATATAGACCCTGTAGGTTTGTGTGGCAGGTGTGATTGATATTGTTGACTAAAACTAAGAGGTGACCGAGGTTTGGAAAAAGCTGTAGGCCTCCACCGCTGTGACAGTGTCTGAAGTTAGTTTCACCTTGTGCCCATAGAAACAATTGTGGGGTTTCACTGTGTGGGTGGGACATACCACAGTACACTTACCTCGGTACAAAAAACACCTGATTCATATGTTCTGATTACAATTTAAGACATTTACCTGGAATTAGTAAAAATAAGAAAGAAAGTGAAATAATCAAATTATGGTATTTTCAAAGAGCCATGCCAGTCAACTATGTCCTTAAGTCATTTCTGCCTATTTGTATAATTGTTTTACATTTAAATTTTTTTTTATTGTTTATGTGTGTGTGGTTCTGCACATGTCAATTTATGTTTGATGATGTTTCTTCTTGATACAATATGTGCCATACCATATGTGTCTATAAGCTGATTTAGAAAAACACTGTAGTCTGTCTGGGACAATAAGGCTGTTCACATTGTGCCAACACTGCCACCTACTGTTGGCAAGAGGCATTTCCCCAGTTTTAGTAGGACATGTTCATTCAAAGGTCAAAATGGACTTAGAAAATAGAGCAATTAATTTTCTTCAGCACAATTCCTACAGCATTATTATATAACTCTTTTCCTTCTCCTTTTTCATGAATCTTCACATTTATATTATGAGGAATAATTAAATTAGTTAAAAATGTACACAGTGACAGTTTGAGTCCAATACACCACCAGATTCTTTTAATACTTAAAGCCTACTATCTGACCTTTCTGGTGGAGAGTCACACAGCTGCTTGTAGTTACTGGTCAATTCTGTGGAGGGACAGCCTCGCTTACAGTACACGTGCATGTTTTTCTTGAAGAATAAAACACTTGTAAATGAATAAATGCAGGATAGATAAGTACAATGTGGAATATTCCAGACAGAGAAATAAAATCTCCCTGGACACAAGGGGGGGAGGAACTTCCACCAGAAAATGTACATAGTAACCCTTTAAACTGTGTGATCTGATGGCCTGAAACACAACTTAACACTATGTTTAGACTGAGTGTAACATTCACTTTTAAGCAAAAGAAAAATTCTAATCTGTCAAGTGGACAAAAAGTTGTTGGAGTGAAGACGTTTCACTGCTCACCCAAACCGCTTAGATCGATATAAGGCAGTGTCCACCAACAATCTGACCAGAACTGAAGCAGCGGTTTGGAAGAACAGTGAAAAGTTTTCACTCCAACAACTTTTTGTCCAGTTGGTAGATTTGAATTTTTTTCTTTTACTATGGATCATACCTGGATGACTGAGGGATTACACAAATTAACTTTTAAGATATGTTTTGTAGTAGCATGCCTCCACTACAACTTGGTGCCCAGTGGCAAATGATTCCTTTCTGATACAGTATGAACCATTTTATGATGACCTTCCCCAATTCAAAAGATATAATATGTTCATTTGAATTGCATTATCTGGAGGATTGTTTCTATGCCAAATCCTTCAAATCAGGAAGGAACCCCTAAGACTGAAACTAGCTGGGTACCTCATCCAACCCCCACTTTGAAGCACATCTCCTCATCTCCTTTGTGATCACTTCTGACGTCCTCGTTCTCTGCACTGCTATGATCCTGTATCTATCCTCTCTCATTCAATTGCACTTTGAACCCCCGCCCCCTCCTCCCACCTACCCACAATGCACTGATACTTACTGTTCATCTCCCACCTTCTTTATCCACTCCACATCGCACTGCTTGCAAGGCGAAGTCATTTCCTGCTAAAGTAGAGCGTGAAATTCGATTAGTATGCAGGGCCAGGTAGGAATATTGGCCACAATTTGACAGCTGAAGCCTATTGAAGGAACATGGTTGGGAACGCTTGAGAGGCAGATTGTTTACGGGTCAACACTCTGATTTGTGTTTTTTCTGGTCCCTGTTTAAGGGAGCGACGCCTTCCCTGACACACTGTTTTAAATGATTGCCTTGGCCTTTTTAAGATGCAATCACAAATGCATTAGGCCTGTGTTAATCCTTAACACCGGTGTACTGGGGCCTAGCCGTCTCCATAGCAGCTCAGTGCCAACACTAAACTGACAAGGTTAGAGGCGCATTTCCCAATAAGGACAGTGCCGTTTAACACTGTCCCTCTGCTGCTGTTCAACTGTCCGTCATGGGGGTGGCTTGTGTTGTAAAGTAAATATACACAGGGGCAATATTTCAAGTAAACAACACATGGAGATGAAATTAAGGTACGTTTTTTGAAATTTAAAAAAGATAATACGGATGCAGATTTTGTTTTCTCCTTGGCTTGGTTTCAGGGTTGACTATTTAATTACTGTTTTTGTTTTTTATGTGTCCTGAATTTGTATGCAGCATTTGGTCTGCTCTAGAAATAAATGTGAGTTGAATCAAGGTGAAAAAAGCAAAGCTGTGTAATCAATAAATATCTTAAATGATATTTGCATGTTATTGTTGTGTCTTTAAACAACACTTCATCCACCTTGTCCTTGGTGAGCGGATAATGGGGGTCGAAGGGGCCAGTGGCACAGATTTGCAGGCTTGATTTGAAAACTCTACACCAGGGCAGATGTGGCTACAGGAATAAAATACCACCAAAGAGTGTAGATAGTGAATGAATAATGAGAAGAGTGTAGTGGTTTGAGAGGTCAAGCCTGTAATACACATATAAAGAACTGCATATTTTATTACTATTGCCAGTGGTGGAAGAAGTACTCAATTTGGTCACTTAAGTAAAAGTACTGGAACAAAAAATACTCATGTGAAAGTCTATTTAAGCAAAAGTATTAAAGTACCCGTTTAAAAATGTACTTAAAGAGTAAAAAGTAAAAATATTTCGTGGATATTTTGAGGTCTTATAAGGCTTCAAATGTAGTGAGTTTTATAAAGATTTGTGTTGAATTTTGTTCAACAGAAACAATTGCATCAATAATCTTTCCTAGCTGTTTTTATTTGTATATTTTTGTTTAGCTCATATTATGAACTTTTTAAAAATAAACCCCTCAGACTTTTCAGCAGGTCTGAAATATTAATAAAAAATAATTAAACTTTTCAGCCCTGTTCAAAAATGTAGTGGAGTAGAAAGTATTCACTTAGAAATGTATACTTAAGTACAGTACTCTACTTACTTTGTTACATTCCCCCACTGACTATTGGTGGGCATCTCAGTACTTTCTAGAGCAGTTTAGCTCAAATCTGCAATCAGTATTTTTACCATTCACATTTTTCTTGTATCCTCTCTCCCTCCCTATTTAGTTTTAATTAAAGGCTTATTTAATAATGATTGAGAAGTCATTTTACGCTTGACGCTATCTTAATGGTAGAAATTATTTGACAATAATATCCCATTAACGTGCAATAGACCTGCAACGCCATTAAAGTTTCAGACAGAATTGATTTAGAAAAAGTGCACTCACAAAGCCACCGCACAAAGGTCGCTCTGTAATCACACGCTAATGGCTAAACTTGGCTAAACTAAACTTCAGTCATGTCTGAGGTGTCCAACTTCATTTATTCACTGATTTGACAAAAGCCCTCTGGATAATATATAAAATAAAAAGCCACAAATGTCCCATATATTGCTAACCCTATATATTTTTAAACTTTTGATAAACTTAAAGATGTTTTGCCTGTGATGCACTGACCCTTTCGCGCTGGTCGTTCTGCAGTTGTCTAATCTCCTCCTTCAGTCTCTCGCACTCTGCCTTTAGCTCCTCCTCTCGCTGACATGCCCCCTGAGCCTCATGCCGCGCCCCTTCAAGCTCCGCCTCCAGACGCTGCAGCTTCAGGTCTGACAGCGCGTCCAGGCTACGGGAGCTCTGCAGGGTCATACCAGGGCAGTCCAGCACTAAGACAGGACACAGAAAAATCACATTATTAGGACATGACATTAAAACTTTATGTTAGGGGATTTAAAGGTTCAATATGTAACTTTTCTGGTTGGATATCCATCACCTGCTTTTCTCTCTGCTTTGCCTGGAATGTTACACAGTATAGCATTTTGTATTTATTCAATTTCATGTATTTTTATTGCTCAAAAATATTCTGAAAACATGCATTCTTACAGTGCGCGGGTCACTTCTCCACAGATCTGACTTGAAACTTAGCCAGGGGGTACCATCTTATCTCCTTGAAGATGAACAAGTGTAATGCTATATTATGGAACATTCTAGACAAGGTAATACTATTTATATAGAAACATACACATAGACAGTGGTAGAAGAAGTACTTAGTTTTGCTACCTAAGTAAAAGTACAGACACTGGAGTGAGTAGAAAAAATAATAAAAAAATCAAGTAAAAGTAAAAATATCACATGAAAAAAATCAACTTAAGCAAAATATTATTAAAATATGTACTTAAAGAGTAAAAAGTACAAGTATTTCATGGACATTTTGAGGTCTTCTAAGGCTTCAAATGTAGTGATTTTGATAAAGATTTGTGCTGAATTTTGTTCAATACAAACAATTTATTTATTTTTTGTATATTTTTGTTTGCTCAAATAAAAAAAAAAAACACTCAGACTTTTCAGCAGATCTCAAACAATAATAAAAATACTTTTACTTTTCAGTTCTGTTCAAAAATAGTGGAGTAGAACAGATACTTGCTCTCAAATGTAGTGAAGTAAAAGTAAAAAGTATGCAGTGTAAAATGTACTTAAGTAAAGTACAGATACCTAAAATTTGTGCTTGAGTATAACACTTTACTACTTTTACTTTCTTACATTCCACCCGCTGCACATAGAGTACCCTGAACCAGAAATGTTACACAGTCATCTTTAATAAATAGGTGAATATACACATTTTACATATGTACAAAGTTTCCTGTTCTTTTTGTTTGTTTTTATTTCACTGCTTCCATTTGCCACTGCTTCTGCTATTGTACAACAAAAGCTCTGACTTCTTCCAAGGCCAGTGTCTTTCAGCTTATACCTGGGTGATGTGATCTGCGTGGGCTTACAATGATTCAGCCGCTTACACACTACGTCCTTCAGCCAGGAAAAATGCACCGATGTTAAAAAAAAAAAAAAAAAAAAAAAAAAAATCTTTTATTGTCAACTCTCAACTCGCAAGCACAGACTGTACATACCCAGCAGTGTTTTCAAACTCAGGACAGATACTAATCAACATCATAAAGTAGCCTACGCATCTATTCACGTCTTTGAATCGATAAAACGCCTTTGCAAAACGGCTTTTCTTCGCCATCAGTCGAGGCATCTGTTGAGGTGGCGTTGACATGTTTTCAGATTTTTTTTCATAATCCTCCCACTGCCTCAACAAGGACATAACTGTACAATGTTCTGGACCGAGAGCAGCTTAGAGGAACATGACGTTAGCTTAGCATGTGGCGCAGAGGAGAGGGACCATGCTTTACGGCCATAGTACTGCTGACAGTGTGGAATATGTAAACAGCAACATAATTCATCTGATATGTGTCTCCTGAAGGAGCTTTGGGAAAACACTTACAATGTGATTTTGAAAGATATATTGAATCGCATACATCCAAATGTCTCAGTAATACTCAGGTTTTCATGTTTTTGAGCGAGTAGCTGATGTGATTTTTTTAGATACTTGCAAGGTGACCTTTATCAAATAGATTTACACGCAGGTTTCTCCTGTACAGCGTTTTTAACTACGAGATAGAGGACACAGGGTGATATGCCCCATATGACACTATTTTATGATCTATGTTATAACGTTATTTCCTCGTCAAAAATATACCTGGAGTTGTGTTTTGTTTCATTCACACATGTTTAACACCCAAATCCTGCATATTTAGGTTCTTCTTTCAAACAAAAAAACACTCTGTTCCACCTTGTGATGTCATGAGGTAATACAGGAAGTGCTCCACTGTATTTTTAAACTCCATACACATTCACTAAAATCATTTGAATAATTTCAGCCCTGGAATTGCCCATCTCTACTGAAATAATGCTAAACAGCAGCTATTAACTTCAGAACTACCACTTCATGACATCACAAGGTGAATCAGAACATTTTGAGCTTTGGAGATGTAGACAGACCAATAATAAAGAGTTACTCAAACATCTGTGAATGAAACAAAACACAACTCCAGGTATGTTTTTGAGGAGGTAACATTATAACATGACTTAAAGTTCACAAGAGTCAATTTTGTGTACCTTTAAATGAACTAATAAGAAAACCCGTTGCATTTCTCTCAAATTAACAATAAAATTAACTGGAAGCAAAAAAATTCTGTATAGTTTAACTTGTGAATTCTCTTTCAAAATCAGGATTTTGTTCAAATTGTAATACTGTTAAACATGTCCGGGAATATGAATTCCTAAGTGAGTTTTGTGTCTTACAATTTGATTATTGCAAAAAAATTCCAAATTTATCTTGCAATTAGACATGGGACAATTTGGTGTCACGATTATCACGGCTAAAATAAATGCGATTAACAATTGTATTGTGGTTATTATTAAAGTTGCTGACAGTTTAAAAAATGTGCTGCATATGAATAATTTTAGTTTAAATATGGAACCCCTTCATGATATTAAAACAGCTGTTATAGTATTATACTTTGTTATAAGTCTAGAAGAGATGATCAGGGTTTGTTATATTTTGGTAATATAATGGGGATTATTAAAATGTCCCATGAACGATTATTGTCGAACCTTTTTATCACGATAAACAATGTTATTGTTTACTTGCAACCCTCGTAATCCTGATTTATGCTTTCAATCTGACCTTTCATGACACGCCATGTGCTTTACAGTGCCTTATTCATTCATTCCATACTCGGTTGTGGTAAGCTACGAGCGAGGCAGACAATTTGTGCCACTTTCCATGTGAGTCTCCATTATTAATAAAGAAATAAAATTTTTCATAGAGTAAATCAGCGTCAAGAGTACACATTGGTAGTACTCACTATGAGCGTCGGGGCCGGAGTGCAGCTGTAGATACTGCATGTCTTTGCTGTGGAGTTGGATGTTGAGTTTTTGGAGTGAGTTGTCTCTTTGTCTCAGAGCAGCCTCCAGACCCAGGATCCTCTCTACATGCTTCTCCACCAGGCTCGTCTGAAAACACATGTGAAAATACAACACGTCATCTCCACTCAGCGCAAAATATTTGTATTATTTATATGCACTATATTTAGCAAAATTGTAAAAGAAAATGGTCATTGTAAAAATTGTAAAAAGAAACTTTAAACCATGTTATAATGTTGTTACCTCATCAAAAACAGACCTGGAGTTGTGTTTTGTTTCATTCACACATGTTTGAGTAATCCTTTACTATTAGTCTGTCTACATCTCCAAAGCTCAAAATGCTCTGTTCCACCTTGTGATGTCATGAAGTGATAGTTTTCAAGTTAAAAAATACTTTTTACCTTTAGTTTAGTAGAGATTGGCAATTTCAAGGCTGAGATTATCCAAATTATTCTAGTGAATGAAACAACACACAACTCAGGTTTTTATGAGGAAACAACATTATAACATAGATCAGAAAATACTGTAATATAATACAGTCAGTGTGTATTATAATGCAAAGTGGATTAAGAAAGCCAGAGTGTAATCCTTAAAGTTTTTACATGTATTTAGTAATCCAAAGAGACCCACACAACAACAATTATGAGCAATAGGATTATTTCCCAACAATATGTCATATGTGCTTGAATCCAAATCATGCATAATTGTGGAGTTTATTGTATTTTGTTTATAAATTATTATAAAGGAAAAGGTCTGTACTGTAGACTTTAACTGTAAACTTTAAAAAGCATGTTGTTTTTTTCATGTATTTGAGCAGAATTCATTTTGTCTGCATCTAATTATAAATTGATTTATTCTAATTATTAATTAATTCATCATTTAATCTATACAGATTGACACGCCATGTGCTTTACAGTGCCTTATTCATTCATTCCATACTCGGTGGTGGTAAGCTACGAGCGAGGCAGCCAGTCTGTGCCACTTTCATTCTAGTCAGGTGAAGTATCTTGCCTAAAGACACAACAACAATGTTTTTTTCAGGCACCCCACTGTGGGACCTCATATTCTCAGCCATCTCCCCTCCAAGTACTACCCAGACCCTGCCCTGCTTCGCTTCTGAGATCTGACGAGATCAGGCTTTGACGAACCAGTATGATTTATCTCCAACAATCAGGAAATGCTCTGTTAGCATGCAAATTGTTGCTAACATAACTGTCGTGGAGAATTCCACTCTCATCTCTGAGAGTTGTGAAAAGCACTTATAAACTCATGGGGAATAATTAGGATGAGCAGAATGCAAAAGGTAAGTGAGGAATAACTTAAAATAAACTAGTTCTGTTTTTAACATTTTTCAGACATTAAAAAACATTTAGAGTTCCTTTAGGTTCCATATGGAGCTCTTTCTCAGAAGTGCTCCTAGACCGAGCGAGCAGAAGTCAGTGTGTCTCAGGCAGGACATGTTAATGAGTGTGGCTTCAGTCTGGAGGCGACATTGACACTGTGTCACTTGGCCGCCATCCGTCAGTCCTGGACTAAACCCCGTCCCTTTAAATCAGTCCAGCTCTCATCCCTTTAAAACTGTCCAAAGTGAAAACTGCTGAGTCTGCACTGAACAAGACTCTGGACTTAAGAGGGAATCACAAACATTATCTAATAAATGGGAGTGTGTCCACCCACAGGGACCTACCTGATTTGGATCACATTTAAAACAGCTCTGTGTGCGCAAAGTTCAAAAAGCAATAAAAAAGTTTGTATAAAACAGAAATTACTTTTTAATGGGCTTGAAGACAGAAATAGTAAAGTGAGCTAATGTAGTATGTCTAATGCTTTCTGTCATGTGCGCAGCTAGAAATCTGATAGTACGTTTTTAAAAGAATCTGACTATGCCTATATATAATGTCTTCTTTTCACTGCTTTGTTGTGTTAGAGTTTATAGTTTATATGGTTTTGGTGGTTTCATTCACACATGTTTACCCTGTTTAGTCTGTCTACATCTCCAAAACTCAAAATGATCTGTTCCATGTAGTGGTTTTCAAGTTTACCTTTGTTCAGTAGAGATTGACAATTCAAACGCTGAAATTATCCATATGATTCTAGTGAAGGTGTTTGGAGTTTAAAAACACAGGGGACCACTTCCTGTATTACCACATGACATCACAAGGTGGAACAGAGTGTTTTTTTTTCTGTTTGAGAGAAGAACTCAGCCTAAATATGTAGGGTCTGTGTGTTAAACACAACACTGTCACTAAGCAACAAAAGGATCCCATGTAATATCGCAACTAAAACAGATAACAGAGGTCCTATAGCAAAGCATTATGGGAGCTTTTTGGTGTTCAACATTGACCTGGACCAAAAGACACACTTCAAACATTAATTTCTTCTTTATCGGCCAAACACCCCTGGGGCTTGGCTGCAGCTTTAGACTCACTCCTCCCACGCTCCTCTGAAACATGTAACTTATGGTTAGTGTTTTTATTTGTGTTTATACAATATGGCTGTGCTTCAAACATAGATTTTATCTTATTCTAAAGGAGGATGTAAATAAGTGATTTTCAAGCTTTTCAAGTACAAGCCATAATAATTAATGTATTCATTCATCTTACAGAGAAGGGCTGTCATACTCTAAGTCTAGTTACTTTCATTATGAATGTAGTAACATATGTTTGGTCTGAGACGACCATAAAAAATACTCCCTGTTCAAAAAGTAGTGGAGTAGAAAGTACAGATACCTGCTCTTAAATATAATGAAGTAAAATTAAAAAGTATCCACTTTAAAATACAGTATTTTACTACTTTTATTTGGTTAGGTTCCACCACAGCCCTACAGCCCTACTCGAGGCAATGAGCCCCCCACAACTTTTTTGTGAAAATGTTTCAAGTGATTTAGCATATCACAAAGCCGCGTACCCAGTCTCTGTGTATTTATATATGAGATTATGACCTAAACAGTTTAAATGCATGTGTCTCTCACCATCTTGTCCAGGTCTCTCTGGAGGTTGCTCTTCTCCAGGTGGATTTTCTCATAGGCCTGGATCACATCCTCCAGCTGCTCCTCGCGCTCCTTCCTCTTCTGCAGCTGAAACACACAATAAAAATGTCACTTTTTCTAAGTCAAACTCCCAGACAGGGATGGGCTAATCTGGCTTTCTGTACAGGTTTTTAGACATGTCTCTTAAAAGGTAGAAATGGGGACACTTTTGACACTGAGATAAAAAAAAAAATTGATAGAACACTATACACCTCCTTTAATGACAAACTTTTGCTGGTCTATTTTTCACAGTGTAATAATATGGTTAGTGTCTCCAGATGCTATAATCACATGTTGTTTGACAGACCAGAGGGCAGACCAGGAAGTCCATCTAATGATAGAAACAGATATAAATTACAACAAGTGGGAGTTTTATGTGCAAAGACATACAAGTAAATAAGCCTATATGAAGCTGAAGCCTTTCCCGTGGAAACTGTTGCCAAGGTGAGCCGTCTTCATCAACAACAAAATGATGGATGAGAAGAAACTTGGCTGCACTTGGTTGAAGTCATAGCACATTTGATGATCACAAGTGAGAATTAGTGAGTTAAACATGATAAACATGTTCAAACCAATTAATGCGTTTGCTGATAACGATTATAACACTGATTTATTCTTAAAACTTTGGAGGTGCAGATGTGCCACGTGCTGCTTGTCTCCTTGGAGATATTATTGGTTCGCCTGGAATATTTCACTGTACATCATTAAACATATCTATCCTCCATTTATATAAATCCAGATATGTTTATTGCTAAAAAAAATTACACTGAACTGTCATTTTTGCTATGAACAGAATCGCCTCTTTTTTTTCTCCCTAACACTTTTGGTGTCGTCATTTTCCTTGTTGATCAGTTTAATGCCATACTGCGGAACATTTCAGGCAAAGCACTAACGTCATCATGGAGACAAGCAATTGGTGGACATTCAGAATAGTTACATAGTGCAGCTTTAACTGATGAAAATTTGTTTAATTACTCTAAAAAAAACTGCAAAGAAATCTATTGAATCTATTATACAACTTTTGCATTTTATGTTAAATTAATTATCGCTCAATGGAAATTCCCTCTAGGCCTAATGCAGAGATGTAAGCCAAAGTACGACCGCCAACACTTCACCATTTCAGCTCTTTGTTTTCCATAAGGGTTTTATTGTATGAGTGTGTTTTATGTGGGCTGGGTGGCTGAGTGGATCGTAAGAAGGTTTCAGGTGTGCTTTCTGTGCTCTCTGTGTGGAGTTTGCACGTTCTCCTCTTGTCTGGGTGGGTTACAGTCATACAGCTAAGGCAAGGCAAGTTTATTTATACAGCACAATTTGTACACCAAGTAATTCAAAGTGCTTTACAGAATAAGAAGGACATTAAAATCTCACAAATCAAAATATAAATAATCACAAATAACAATCATAAAATTAACATTAAAATAGAGGAGTGCAGAATAAAAACCAGTCATATGCACAGTTAAACAGAACTGTTTTTTTTTTTAAACATTGTCAAAGTAGAGGCCTGTCTCACATCTTCAGGAAGACTGTTCCAGGTTTTATCTGCATAAATTGATTCTGACTTCCCATGTTTAGTCCTGACTCTGGGCACCAGCAGGAGGCCGGTCCCTGAAGTTCTCAGAGTGTAAGATGGTTCATATGGCACTAACATGTCAGAGCTGTACTTTGGTGCTGGTCCATGGAGGGACTTATACACAAGCAGAGCTGCTTTAAAGTCTATTCTCTGAGCCACAGGAGTCAGTGCAGAGACCTGAGCACAGGACGCATGTGCTCATACTTCCTGGTTCTAGTCAGGACCTGAGCAGCAGTGTTCTGGATGTACTACAGCTGTGTTAAGGCTCGTTTGGAGAGGCCAGTGAGCAGGACGTTACAGTAGTCTAACCTACTGGAGACAAATGCATGGATAAGTCTCTCTAAGTTTGGCTTTGGCAGTTTACCTTTGATTTGTGCAATGATTTTAAGATGGTAAAAACCTGCAGATGTTATTGATTTGATGTGGCTGTTAAAGTTCAAGTCTGTCCATTATTATACCTAGATTTCAAACCTGATTTGAAGGTTTTAGAGAGAGAGACTGGAGGTGACTGCTGACTCTTTCTGTATGTTTTTGTGGCCGGAGTTATGACTTCAGTCTTGTCTGAGATTAGCTGGAGAAAGTTGTTTTGCACTGATCTGTTGGATGCAGTGGCAGAGTGAATCCACTGGTCCATATTCACCTGCTGCGAGGGACACATAGATCTGAGTGTCATCTACATAGTTGTGTTAGTAAACATTATTTCTGCGTATTAACTGGCCTAACGGCTAAGGTAGTCCTGACCATTTCTAGCAACAAGATCATGGAGATGGAGTCTACCTTAACCTTTTACCTTCACTTTCAGTCTTTTAATGTGCCCTAATTGACTTTTTTTGGTCCAGAGACATTTTTGTTTTAGATTTACATTTACTTGTGCCATAAACATGCCACAGAACAGAAGGGTTTTGTTTAAGCTATATTTGTACTCTGCGCTTGGTCCAAAATGTGTAGGACGCCTTATGGCAAACACATAAGCAGGTTCTTGGACGACAAGTTTGTTCCCAATTATGTTTTATGCAGAAAATGGTCCCATTCTTCTTAAGTCAGACATATTGTGCTTAGTCTGGTCCTTTTAATTATCCCTGAACACTTATGCAGCCTGTGTCCACCAGCACTGACCTCATTTAAATATTGCCAAGAAATTTCAAAAACTGATATTTTACTATTTCATGTTGTATCTTTTTACTCATAGTTTTTTACACATTTGTCCTAGTAATTTTTTAATTGCTGTTCCCAGAAAAGAACATTCTCCTTCAGTATAGAAAACCAGACTGATTATTTATTTGTGGCTTGTACTGCTACCTTGCCAATTTGATGCATGCAAGAATGAAGAGGGTTGCATCAGGCGGAAGGTATAAAACTATTGCTGGGTTTTATTCTATTAACCAATAATATTTAAATGTCATATATTTAGCAAAATTGACCCTTTTGTGCTTTTAGCCATGTTATAATGTTGACCTTTTATTATTACTCTCTTTACATCTCCAAAGCTCAAAACGGTCTGTTCCATCTTGTGTTGTCATGAAGCGATAGTTTTCAAGTTAACAGCTATCTTTTACCTTTTGTTTAGCAGAATTGAGCAATTCTAAGGCTGAAATTATCCAAACAATTCTAGTGAAAGAGTTTGGAGTTTAACAACACAGTGGAGCACTTCCTGTATTACCACATGACATCACAAGGTGGAACAGAGTGTTTTCTGTTTGAGAGAAGAACCCAGCCTAAATTTTCAGGGTTTTGTTTTGTGTGTTAAACATGTGTGAATGAAACAAAACACAACTCCAGGTATTTTGATGAGGAAACAACATTATAACACACATCAGAAAATAACGTAATGAGCCCTTTAACACAGAAGGGAGTCGGTAAAATGAATATTGTGAAAATGAGTATTTGTGTTGTTATATAGTGAGCTCTTGGGTCTAGTCACTGATAGAAATCATCAGGTTCAACATACAATTGTGCATTTACCTTTTGGATATTTCATGCCAAAGTTCAATGTAATCAATGGGGAAAAGCTGTCTCTAGCCCCCCCATCTGGGAGTATCATCACATTGCCATGAAATACACAAAACATAAATGCACAAATGTTGAACTTGATCATTTCTATAACTGACAAGACCCAAGAACTCACTGAATCAAAATCAAATGTGATATCGTCTGAAACCCAGCAACAACCAGTGTTTCCCAGCTTTCTACAGTGAATAGAAAATATGTTTAGTACAACCGGACCATTTCTTATCCTTAATATTAATTTTACTTGTATTGTTACTATAGGTTGCAGACTTATGGTAGACTTGTCATATTAATGTGACTGGTGTATTTTCATCAGCAGTACCTCATGCGTCAGGACGTTGACCCTCTCCAGCAGGTTCCCATTTTCCGACTGAAGCAGAGCCGTCTCTTTACTCTCGAAGGAACAGTACGAGTTATCTTCTCCAAACTCGCTGATCATTGGAAACTGCCAATGAAACAAAACAAAAGCTTAGCTGTGATAAAAAAATGAAGTAGCAGTGTGTATTTCCTGACTCATTATTATCCCTGTTTTGTGGCATGATTACATTTGCAATTTCTCACAAACGATGGTAATTTTTGATGAGTTCACACTGGGATTATGAAAAATTCAGCTCATATCAACTGTAACTGTGCGTGACCCCAATATGACTACGTACTTTTGATGGCATTACACTTATTTTTAATACATCAGAGGTTTTGTGCTACGGCTGCAGAAAAAGTGAGTAGCAGAAGCATAGGATTACATTATGTTTCGAAACTTACTTAAAAGGTGCCACAATTGCACAAAAAAGCCAAACTGTCAAATTGTTATTACCTTGAATAGGATAATGTCTCTAATCTCTACAATTATGTGAGCCAACATTTGTGAATTGTCCTTTTGGTTATTTCTGATTTCAAGTCGTGGATAATAAAGACCACATATTCCTATCCATGAGTTATATAGGCATGGTGTAAGAAGTACTCGGTTTTGTTACTTAAATAAAAGTACAGATACCACAGCAAAAAAGTGTTACATGAAAGAATCATGAAAGAAGGATATGAAATACCCACTGTAAAATTCACTTCAGTAAAGTACAGATATGTAAAATATGTATTTACATAAATTTAAATAAAGTACTTTACCACTTTTACTTTCACCACTGATTGTTACCACAGTGATAAAACAATTCAAAATATTACATCTTTTGAACGTCCTTAAAACCAGGTAAAAGTCCTGGGACTGTGACGCAGAAATAGTCCAGTGTTTCTGTATTGATGATGTGTTATATTCATTGAAAAAGTAAATTCACAAATCCTAAACCTGTTCATTTATATCAAAGTCCATTTGATCAAACTACACCACAAACTATTCAAATAAACCACAGACGTTTCCCTCCTACAGCTCTACATCACAGGCTGTTAGAATATTGTAATGTGAAACGCAGTGATATGCAGCGGCGGTGCTTGTGACAGTTTACACAACCATAATGCATGTACGCGCTAATGGGCCGTGCAGTATTTAGCGTGGTTTTGTCGAGTTAGCATTTTCCTGTTGGAGAAGAAGCAAAGGTTAGACTGCTGCTAAATGACTGTTCGCAGACACCGTTATGGAGAAACACACGATCACTTATATAACTAGACACATTTACATTTGGAGTGCCGCAAGCTTTCACACTATTAAAGTCTGTGGAAGTCAAGTCATTTTCAGTTCCAGCACCAAACAACCATTTCCCATTTAGCTGTGCAGCGTTAGAGACACAGGTGTTTGGACTGGAAGGGGAACGAGGGCCTCATGGTGCTAGTGCTCAACACAACACACAAAGAGCATCTTGTCTTTAATTAAACAATACAAAATGTTACACAAATACGTCCTATGAGAGCAATAGGGCAATATATTGGTATCAGTTTAGGTATAATCAACTGCGTTTAAATAATCTTTACAGTAGCTCAGTTGGTCGAATGTTTTTCCACTGATCTGAAGGTTAACGGTTCGAATCCCGCTCTCCACATAAAACATCATTGGTTGAGCGGTCAGATTCACAGAGTCACAGATTGGCGGCGCGGAGGTCCCACAAATGAATACTGTCGTTGTGTCCTTGGGCAAGACACTTAACCCACCTCGACCCTAGTGTCTGCGTCCACTGGTGTATGAATATGTGCGTGAATGGGTGAATCGTTCCTTGATTTAAAGAGCTTCGAGTTCCTAGGACCTGGAAAAGTGCTATATAAAAATGTGACTGTTTATCATTTACAATTTGGAAGTGTTTTGGTTAGATTTATTATTTCTTTTCAAAATAGTTTTTATGCTGTAAAATATTGACATTTTGCTGTCTTTACTGGTAATGAGATCTACTGTTTTATTTGTCAAGGTGAATAAATAAACTAATATGTCTCAGTTTAAGGCTGCTGCTGGTCTTTTTTTTTATAGTAAACCCGTAAATATTCAGTTCTGTTGATGAAAGCCATATATTTGTAAAGCACAGGTGTAATGGCCCAAACAAAGCGACATCTGTCCAGCACCTGTCGCACCTGTCCCACCTGTCTCTGGGTAGATCGGCGAGACGTCGTGTGGGACAGAACACACCACTGAGTCAACAGCAGTCTGCAGCCTGAGCCAACAGCTGTTATAGCTCCAGACCATCCAGACTTTAGCTCTCACTTACAGTAAACAGAGGACAGGGACGGCTGTGGTGTGGAGAGAGAAGAGAGGGACAGAGAGGAGGAGAAGAGGAGGACGAGAGACGTATGAGAGGACAGAGTCAAAGAGAAGGAGAGGGAAGGATAAGGAGAGTCAGGAAGAGAGAGAAAGAGGAGATACGGAGAAGGGAAGGAAGCGAAATTGACAAAGAGGAGTGGGAGACAATAGGAGAGAGGTATGAGAAGAGAGCAGGAAAGACGGGGAGAGGGGAGGATAGGGAGAGGCGGGGGGAGAAGATGAGATAGAGAGAGAAGAGGTGATGAGGGGAGAAGAGGAGAGAAATGAAGAAAGAGAGAGGAGGAAAGAAGGAGAGAGAAATGAGGAGAGGGGAAAAGGAGGAGAGGGGAGGATAGGGAGAGACGAGGGGAGAAGATGAGATAGAGAGGAGAAGGAGAGAAGCGGTGATGAGGGGAGAAGAAGAGAGAAATGAAGAGAGAGAGAGGAGGAGGGAAGGGGAGATGGAGAGAAGGAGAGAGGAGAGCCGATAAGAGAGCATGAGGGAGGGAAAGAGGAGAGAGGAGGAGAGGAGGATATCCCTATTGCCAATTAAGCATGTTTCAGTTTCGAGTGATGATGCTATTACACAATTAGTTTACACTTTCAATAATACTCCTTACAACCTGTTGAGATTGGATTACGAAAAAGAACTTTGTAAACATTTTCTCTCAACAAGAACCAGGCTACATCAAGAATAATATATATTTTAGCACTTTTCAACACAAATAAACACCACCCCTGAACAAACTGGGGGCTAAATATCTACAGTATTGTGCTTTCCAACTCAAACGTTCTTCTGATGACTTGCTCTTCTCGAGTCTCTTACATAACACAGCCTCTCTGTATTCTGTGTAGACCATAATGCTGCAACAGCTTGCATCTCCTTGGTTCACGTTTGCTAGTTTTCCTCCAGAACAACAGTCTGACGGTCTTTTGTCATTTGGAAACATTTTGTTCTCTGTAGTTATGCACATGATATCGGTAGCTGTTCTTTTAGTGCACTGAGGCTTGTGATTGGACAAAACACTGGGTACACAGTGGTGGAAGAAGTATTTGATTTTGAAATAAAATACTCAAGTAAAAGTAAAAATATCACATGATCTATCTACTAATACTTAAGTAAAACTGCCAAAGTACCAATTTTTGTCCAGTTGACAGAATTTAATTTTTCTTTTACTGTTGAATCGATAGTTTTTTCTAGCTGTTTTATTTGTATATTTTTGTGTGCTAAAATTGTGAACATGATAAAAATAAACCCTTCTTCTCAGATGGTCTCAAACAATAATAAAAATACTTAGTATCCACTATAAAATGTACTTAAGTAAAATACAGATAACTCAAATTTACTACTTTTACTTACATTCCACCACTGTATGTACATAACATAATTTATGGTTGATGTTTCAGATTAGAGGTTTTTTTTAATTATTATCAATTCGCTGTTTTTGATGGAAATAATCAATCAGAAAGTGCACACATTCTGAACTTTTTTTGTCAGGGTCAGTTCGCACATTTCCAGATTAATTTGTACAATATTTACCCTTTCAACTGACAACAACGGTGCCTTTATGATGGAACATTTCTACCAGTCATTGCTTCAACAGTAAAAAACACTTGAGTTAATTTGTGCTGGCACAGAACACAGTGAATTTTCTGCCAGTTCTTTGTGAAGGTTTAGTAATTAAAGACATATTACCCACAAAACTGGACAGAATCTGTACTTTGACAGGGGAACAAAAGATTGCTTCATTATGAGCTGTCCACCACCTCACTCTCAAACAATGGGCCCATGACAATATAATGAGATCACACAAACCCGACTTTTTAGATAAGAAGATGACACTGAGATACTGTTTGAGTTAAAGGCACACTTAGGGACTTTTCTGGAAGAGAGTCAGCCACCTGCTTGTTTCAGTAGAGATGTTATTGCTTTGTCTGTAATGTTTGACAGTATGGCATTAAAGGGCCGATATTACGCTATCTTCTGATCTATGTTATAATGTTTCCTCATCACAAACAGACGATGGAGTTGTGTTTTGTTTCATTCACACATGTTTAACACACAAATCCTGCATATTTAGCCTGAGATCTTCTCACAAACAGAAATCACTCTGTTCCACTTGTGATGTCATGTGGTGGAAGTTCTCCATTGTGTTTTTAAACTCCATACACCTTCACTAGAATCATTTGGATAATTTCAGCCCTGGAATTGCATTTCTGCTAAACTAAAGGTAAAAAGTAGCTGTTCATTTGAAAACTACCACTACATGACATCACAAGGTGGAACAGAGCATTTTGAGCTTTGGAGATGTAACAGACTAATAATAAAGTGTTACTCAAACGTGTGTGAATGAAACAAAACTAATCTCCAGGTTTTTGAGGAGCTAACAACATTACAACATGGTTTAATGCTCACAAGAGTCACTTTTGCATAATATAGGAGCTTTAAACATCTCTATCTCCATGGGGACAAGAAAGTGATGCTGTCAGCCCAAGTAACAGGTTAGTTCTGTGGAGAGACAAGCTCATTCATCGTAAGAAGGCGTGTCTATCGAGGTATTGTTGAGGGACAAAAACAACTGAACAAACACAAGATAACTTTAATGCTTTACTGTGGAACATTCCAGGCGGCAGGCCCTCCAACAGAAAAGTTACATAACGCATCTTTGAGTGAATTTAAACCAGTGAGAGTATGGTAAATCAGCGCCTAATCCTCCCTTTGTCTATAATTTCTCCTTCACCACTCTCTCATATTTTCTATTATCTAATCTTGTGCCCTCAGGCTGTGTGCTGGTGTGTGTGTGTTTGCTGGTGTGTGTGCTGGTGTGTGTGTGTGTTTTCTGGTGTGTGTGTGTGCATGTGTGTAATGTGCTCTCCTCTTGTATCCCTGTTGCTGTGCAGTGCTTTTCTGCCTCACCAGTTCCGTAATCCATCCAAAAACGCTTTGATTACCACCACACACGAGCCTCTCCAGCCAAGCACAAATGTACCCAATGATCCTGATATTGGGAGAATGTGATGGATGTTTTGGTGGGTTTCGTGCTCTTGCTTGAACATAAATTCATTTGATCCAATATCTGAGGCTTTTTGAATGGATTCCATCGGCTTCACAAGGAACTAGCGCGACCCATTTTTTTGATTTATTGTTATTCCTTGGAAGAAAATGTCAACAAATGTTTTATTTTTTATGTTGTCATTTGCTCTGATTAACATATTTCCAAATAAATTATAATACAGTTATTTTAGGATAGTTAATCATAATGCTTTTTAAAGGTGCACTATGTCTGTTTTCTGGTAACGGGCCCGCTACCTGCATAGCTCCTTGGAGACAGGCATGTGACAACACCAGGCCCAGTTACAGGTTAGATCTGTGGAGAGGTGATCTCACTCATAGTAATAACACATGCTTTTCAAAGAATAAGCAATAAAACAGTAGCAGTAGAGAGTAGTAGAATATTTGATTGTTCATTTCCAGGTGCTAAATAAAACTTTAAAAAAAAAAGTGCATTATTGCTGTGAGCAGAGTCACCTCTCCACAGATCTGACTTGTAACTTGGCTCACCTATTTGTTTCGATGGAGTTATATAGTCTAATGCCATGCTGTGAAACATTCCAGCCACAATAACATAGCTTGTATTTTCATCTGCAATTGTGCTTGACGATCACCTGTTGACAATGACATTTCCATGACGACAAATGCTGCACCCTTCACCAGAAAAGTTTCTTAGTGAACCTTTAAAATGTCTGAGAAGAGATGCCCAAATTCATGTTACAGTTGATTTATGTATTTATTATTACAATGTACAGATACAAAATGCTTAAGAGTAAAGATGTTTGTATCAGATTCTACATTTGAAAAACAAGTAATTTCTATCTGCTTCTTGTTACATTTATTTAATTCTGATTATGCAAGACAGTTTTACCTCTTCTTATCTATCTGAGAGCATGCCGACCTGCTCTATTCTCCCCTGTGTGTGATGTGTGCTTACTTTTGTTAAAATGGAGATCAGTTTCTACATTTAAATAATGTGCCCACGGGATCAAAGCTGGCCACAGTGTCCTCCTCGTGTTTATATCTTTGTGTACCGTCTCATTGCTTATGAAAGAAAGCACACTCAGCGACACTGCACTCCCCAAAATAGACTCCACAGATTGTTATAGGCTATTACAAGGGTCTGCCATTCACTTCTGTCCTCACTGGTCAATATGTCAAACCAGACAGATGGACCCGGAGCTGGCGAAACTGGCCCCATTACAAAAGATTTCATCAAAATTCAACTTTAATCTGTTGTCGTTAAGAGTTACAACAAGGAGTTAAATGCAGTTGTATGAGAATATGGACTTTATTTGAACACACTAATGCAAAAATATAACTGAACAATAGATGGCTACAACTCTCTCTTTAAAGGGCCTGGAGTTGTGTTTTGTTTCATTCACACACTTTTCAGTAATCCTTTATTATTAGTCAGTCTGTATCTCCAAAGCTCAAAATGCTATTGTGATGTCATATAGTGGTATTAATCAAATTGACAGCTATTTTTTACCTTTTGTTCTGTTAATTTAGGCAATTCCAGTCTGAAGTGATCTCAATTATTCTAGTGAAAGTGCATGGAGTTCAAAAACATAGCACTTCCTGTATTACGATATGACATCCCCAGGTGGAACAGAGCATGCATGTTTATGTGTTATACATGTGAATGAAACAAAACACAAATCCAGGTATGTTTTTTAGGAGAAAACAACATTATAACATAGATCAAAAAATAATGTAACACGGGCCCTTTAAGATTTCTGATATAAAAGGGGTTGTAGGTGAGTTTTTAGTGAATTAAACTTACATAAATTGGCAACAATAATCAAAATCGGCCCTACGTATTGGCCTAAAAATATCGACAGAGCTTATCAACCACTGGATTCTAAACAATCGATATCAGATCTTTACTTGAAATGTTATTTGAAATGTCTTGTGTTTACATTACAACATTGTCTTGTTTTTTCATATCTCATTTGAATGGCAGCTTCTCCAAATACGTGTCTCTGTTACTTCAGTCATTTCCTGGACACTACTTTGCACAGTACTTTTACTTGAGTATAATTACTACACTGCCCACCTCTGTCTGAAACACCGAGTAAATTCTCTTATCAAATGAGAAGCTAAGCCATAGAGACAGCATATTAAGTTTCACTGCCCCGCTTTAACGCCAATGCAGGTTATTTATATAATACTTGATAATAAAAGTCCACGCTCACCTTGATCTCATAAATCTTGAGTTTCCTCTTGATACTGGTGTTCTCACGCTCCAGGCAGGCCAGTCGCGTCTTGATGTCCTGATAGGCCGAGATGAGGGCGAAGTGGGAGGCGGAGTACACGTCATCGTTGGACACCGACGAGGAACGCCAAGCCACGGAACCGCAGTCGTCCTTCAGACCCCCTCCCGCGTCGCCCCCCCCTCCGGACCCCAGCAGCTCCATCTCGCCCCCGCCATAGAGAGACTGCATGGCTCACAGCGTCAACCTGGGACAAGCACACAGACAGACATCAATTATTCAGAGTACAATAAAAGAGAGGAGACACCCAAGTTGAAGTTTTTTTTTGCATGAAGTCAAAAGTCCACGGCGTGCTAGATGGTCGGAAGGACGCTTTAAATAATTCAAACGGAAAGTACATAAATGAAATCATATGGGACCAAGCAGCCTGATATAAACTTTACTGTGTACAAGACAGTGGCACAGAATGAGGGAACTACATAGACAATAATACTTTTCTCCATGTGTCCAGTGCCATCAACATGAACATATTTGTGTTATAAGGGACTTCAATTCTTTTGGAAATTGCCTGTAACGATTCATTATTGCACATTAATGACTTGTCAGAACATTTAAATTCCTATATTACTCTTGTGAGGTTTAAGGCATGTTATAATATTGTTACCTCCTCAAAAACATACTCGGAGTTGTGTTTTGCTTCTTTTACACATGTTTGAATAATCCTGCATTATTACTGTGTTTACATCTCCAAAATGCTCTGTTCCAATTTATAATGTCATGAAGTCTTAGTTTTCAAGTTAACAGCTCCTTTTACCTTTTGTTCAGTAGAAATCAGAAATTCTGGGGCTGAAATTGTCGAAATGATTCTAGTGAAGGTGAATGGAGTTAAAAACACAGTGGAGATTGTATTGTATTATGACATGACATCACAAGGTGGAATAAAGCGTTTTAGGATGAGAACCTAAATATATAACTCACCCTTATTATGCAGGATTTGTGTGTTAAACATGTGTGAATGAAACAAAACACAACTCCATCTCTGTTTGTGATGAGGAAACAACATTATAAGAATAATAAAACAATATCAATATAGTCTAATATGGGCTCATTATAACAATAAGTAGGATTTATACTGTGCCAGAAACTTCTGTGGTTGTCAAAAAAAATCAAAACCGAAATATTAATTGAAAACTATCATATAAAACGAGGCATTAATTTGATTAACTGATACTGAAAAAACAACAATGAGAAGTTGACAAAACTGGACCCGTATTCCAATACTGGCTTGGATCTATATCAGAGTTTTAAGACCATATGGTAAAAATCAAAGAAACTACAAATATTTTGCATTGAAAATGACATTCTATTGTCCAAGAAAAGAGTGTTTTTAAAATCATTGTAAAATCAATGTAAAACTGGTATTACGTAACAAACCTTTTTACTTAAGTCAAGTTTGAATATGTAATATCATGACAAAGCTATTAACCTCTCTACATTATTGCAATTTAGACTTTTACCAAAGGCAGCGTTAAAGTACAGGGGGACTTTGGATATTGGTGGGATTGTTGCTAAGATAAAAGCCAACAGAGTGGAGCTGAATGTAATGGAACGCAATGAAATAGAGGTAATAGATTTGCTGACTTCTGAAAGGCAGCAGTCAAAAATAAAACTTTTATTAAACCATAAAATTCAAAGTGCAGGGTATTAGGCTATATAGCTCAATTAGCATAAAAGTACTTTCGCACAAACATGACAAGGATGTTTTATTGAAGCCCCATACTTGTCTCATTTATTTACTTATAAGCGATGACTTTTGGCACAGTATTTTCTAAAGTAACATTATCATCATGAATATAATTTGATCAGGGCACAGTACTGGATCTTTTTTTATTGCTCTCTTCAGTTATTTTACCGACAATAATAATCATAACTGTTATATTTGGAGAACAGCCATTGGCCCTTTATGACTCATGCTTTTATTTCAACTGCTTAGTCACAAAACAAATGCAGTTGTTTAAGTCACACAGTGTAACAGCAGACATTACATCTATACTTACAATAATTGCTCCTTGTGATTATAAAGACATGGACTAAGTGAGTGTGACGTCACCCATAGTGCTCGGTTCCAGTCAAATGAAGCTCATTGAGGCTAGTGGTTATAGGGGCCAATTTGAAGCCACGTTCTATATTTGCCACTGTGAGTATCATAGTAACCAAAGAGCCAATCTGAAGTGAGGCTGTTGAAGGTAACGTCCCTTCCTGCCTGCAACGCTGGTTTAGCAGGGAGCTGGTGATTAGCAACGCTGTCAAAAAAGCCTGTTATTAACGCTAGCGGGAGCGACCTCGGGGAAAGAAGGCACCTAATTTGTCTGTTAATAACGTTCATATCTTGATTTACGGATCAAATAATGGAATAAAAACACCAGGATCATGTAGAGTGGGTTAATACAAACATTTTAAGACCAAAATGACAAGTCAGACAGAAGCAGTTATAGAGAGAGGGGCCACAGTTTCTCAGTAGTAGAAAGTAGATTAGAGCTGGTGTTTAAGAAGCTGGAAGTGTGCCCGTGCTCTCTAGTAGGTTAGCTATGGCCATTTACATATACAGTCTATGCTTGTGTCATGATGCCTGCATTTCCTGTCCTCCTGTGTTCTCTCCCCCTCCCCTACCTGTCTGCCTGGAGCTGGGCGGAGTTCCTGACTCCTCCCGCGGGTACCTGGAGCGCATCAGCACAATTACCTCGGCAGAAGACACTCGGAGCCAGACCGTCCATGTGTCAACGTGAATGCTCCAGCTTAGTTTTTGCATCTTTGTTGTCTGTCTGCCTATTACTCATTGGACTTTTTGCCACCTTCCAGATTCCTGCTCTCGCTCGTTCCTGCTCCTGCCTCTGCGCTCCAGCTCCAGTACAGTCACCCCTCTGCCTTGCCTCCTGTTCCGTCTTGGTCTCCGGCTTGCTTCTCGCCTCCTGCCCTGGCTCCCGCTCTCTGGACTACTCCGGCTTGGCTTGCCCCGGTCTCGTCCCGACCCTGTCCTCACTCAGGTCCTGGCTTTCCCGTCCCCGCTCTGCACTACGCCCGTCTGGTCTGCCTATCGCTCCCTGGCTCCCCGTGTGTGTTAAATGAACTATTAAAAACTGAAATTCACCATTTTGTAAATAAACACTGTCAACTTGCCCCGAGTCTGCACTCCTTGGTCCGCACCCGCACTAGCCGTTACGACAGCTTGTGATTTACCTCGATACCTAATCGGGTCTGTCTCCTGGAAAAATAGATGATATCAGTTTCAATATCAGTATCAGTGATATCAGAGGATTTCGCCAGATAACAGTATCAGTCAGAACTCATATTTTCTAAGCTGTTCCCATCTCTGTTATTAGACAGCAATTAGGCTAAACATATTCCTTTATATTTATTAATGCAACAAATTTTCTGACATCCCAGATAAATATATTTTTATGTTTTTATTTTTACAAAAGTGTCAAGATCCTCATCACAAACATACCTGGAGTTGTGGTGGGTGAAACAGAGCATTTTGAACAATATATCATGGCTTAAAGCTTGCAAGAATCAATTTTGTGTAATACAGGATATTTGATTTGTGAACTTTACTACAACTTAACATAAATGTGTGGTCCGTGCTATGGATTTTAAAATTGTAATATCGGTTTTGACTAATTTTGGTCATCGACCAGTGCAACAAGCCACATATTGGATTGTATCGATTACAATAGCCATACTGGCGTATTGGTAGTCTCATAATTCTTGCACCTCTCTAAATGCATATGACCCAAAATGGACACCACTTTTGTACGTGCCAACGTGGAGTTTCGTTGGCCTTAATAAAACATGAGCTATGACATCTTACATTCTTGTAGTGCTATGATGAATGAGCGCAGGGCTTAACTGACCATTCACCACCAGCTTGGCCTTGGCCTCTCCCCCCTCCACTTGGGACACTATTGGAGCGACTGTCACAAATGATAAATCACACCTTTTCGTGCCACCAACGTCTCCTTATCCCACTGCACTGTGAGGACATGAAGTCACATATTCGCTGTATAGTTTTGGTTTTTGCGTTATACAACAACTTGATTTGATGTGTACCGGAGAACTGGATGGCTCCCTGACTTCGAGCAGTGCCGTATGAGTCAGCCATTGCCTACTGAGCTATTTTGATCCCTTCCCTTCCTCTTCGCTTTGCTGTTTTCCTGGTGTTTCTGGAGAGAGGAGAGGGGCTGAAGCCTGGAGATCCACAGCAAGCATATAAAGACACTCCCACATGCACACAAGCACAAAGACTGGTCCAAAAGTGAAGAGGATGAGACAAAACACATGTGTGGATCAAATACTTGCAGCACACTGGAAAACTCAATATTTAGACTGATTGAAAATAGCAGCAATTTTCCCCAATTCAGTATTCTTTGATTTGAAGCTAACATTTTATCACTTATAATGCTGAAATGCATCTGAATATTAAGAGCCTTGCCATTAATTGTCCATATAATCAATTTATCATTCTATTTATTCATTTTAAATGGTCACATATAATGCTTTTTACACCTTCAATGAACTCAAAGCACTTTACATCAAGGAACCACTCACTCATTCATGTGCACATTCATACACCAGTGTACACAGACACTGGTACAAAAAGGATGTATTGACCCCGAGAGAAAAGCATCTTTGTCATTTCAAGTTGAGTCCTTGCATCCTTACTGGGATACTTACTGGGGTAGCATCTCCACAAACCTTACTCTTGCTTGTATCCATGGAAACATTGGATCCTTTGGTTATACTACTCCAAAGTATGGCATAAAACTTGAAAATGTAAAGTTGCAACCCTGGTTACATTGCAGCTCAACTCAACAGATAAAAGAAAGACAGAACTGAGGGAAAAATATGTGAGAAACAAGATATTTTGTCCCCCAGTGCGCCATCTGCAGGTACTTCTGGACATTGTTTACTAGAATATATTAAGGACTTGTGACATGTGCAGAGCCAGTGCCACTTTGATCACATCTCTCATCAACTAGCTTCTATTAATAACAATGATGTGTCAGAGTGTTTTTATAGAGATATCCTTATACATAACAGAATCTCCCCACAGGACACACACCTGCTTTTGATCCTATAGGCCTCCTCTGGTACATTACGTTGCCATATGCATTAATATTGTATGTCAGGCATTTCAATGTTTCATCATTTTAAATGAAAAGCCTTGTAAGAATGTAACATGATTTGACGGTTAGGTTTAGGCAGGAAACATGAGATGAATAATGAAATATGGAGACAGAAATTGGTAATTTTACATTTTCACAGTGAAACAAACCACACTTGTTTTGTTTCATAATGTGTAAAAACAGCACTTTGTCATTTACAGGGAGTGATGAGGCATGTATTGACTTGAGCTATTTTAGTACTTACAAATTACAAATATTAATTGAACTTAGCCACATCAAGAGAAAAAAGTGTTTTGCTGGAGGATTGATCAGAAATGATCCATTTACTGTTTAAAGTGAATACTCTGCAATACGTTTGAATTACACTGAGTGCGTTTTCTACTTGTGCAATCAAAGCATTAACATTGATGCTAAAAGGCTTCAATACTGCAGAGCCGAACGACTCCATGAACAGTTCAATGCACTTTTGGGACAGAAGCTCTCGGTTAACACTGGTGACGAGTGTGGTTGAATTTAAAGGCCCTATATTACACTAAATTGACTCTTGTGAGCTTTAAGTTATGTTATAATGTTACCTTCTCAAAACATACCTGGAGTTGTGTTTTGTTTCTTTCACACATGCTTGAGTAACCTTTTATTATTAGTCTGTATATATCCCCAAAGCTTAAAATATAAAAAATAGCTTAAATATGGGCCTTTTCATACTTTATACAACAACTAACCACAACCACAGCATTTGTAAAGTAAGCAAATATGGCAATGGCATAGTGATTAGAGCGTTCGCCCACAAACCAAAAGCTTGTTGGCTTTTGAGATATTCGGCCAGCTACACAAAAATAAATGTTTGTGTGTAATCAAAGAGGAGCCATTATGCAGTTAGTCTAAGTATTCCGTATTTTTGTAGTGTTTTGTTTATATTTAGGTGATATTCTGGAGTCGTGAAGTAAACGTTGCTGTATCTAATTGTCAAACACCGAATTATAAAAATAGACAAACTACACCAAAATAACTGACAAGAAAAAATATCAAAACAAGTATGCATCATCTGAAGTGATCATCAAAAGTGGAATGTAGCGAGCCCGCTGACAACAAGTGTTTTCCTTTCAGTCCTAAGATACTCAAATCTGTGGCATATAAAACGCTATTTCAATCACCAGCATAATAACACACCAACCAGCCTCCAGTGCACAAGTGCCTGTTTAAGCGCACTCGAGGAAGGGAAGTTCTGACCTGGCTCGTGCTCATTGGTCAAAAAGTTCCCTATTTTGGTACATTGAGAGCCAGATGTTTACTTTTACATCTCATAGTGTGCTACTTCGCCTTCAATCGCATGAATAATTTTTGCACTAGTGTTGTATGTAGTGACCGCGTCTTCATCAATATTCCATGGAAACGGCATACTCCATCTGTCTACATACAGTCTGAGCACATAATTGTGCATGAAGGGAAACTGAGGGATACCATTGGATGATTGGGTAGACATTGCTATTGCACTGGGGGAGCGTATCTCTTTAGCACAATTTCAATTTATAGCTGTACCAGGCAAGGTGGAACAGGCCTTAGCAAAATATTATCTCTAACTATGGGCCTCACTCATGAAACATTATTAGAAAATGAAAAAAAATGTCTACAGTCTGGCATTAAACGCATTTATTCACATAGAGACAAGCAGGTGACTGCTCCAGGTCAAGTTATAGGTCAGGTCTGTGGAGAGGTTACCCCGCACAAAGCAGAGATTGCATGTTTTCCGAGATATTTTTGAGTAATAAAAACACCTGTAATTACATAAATGCTGTAAATACGTGTGTTAAATGCCATACTATGTACCATTCCGGGCAAAGCAATAACTATGGAGTTAAGCAAATGGTGTATGCTCCACCAGAGAAACTAGTGCTGGTCTTTTATATCTAAACACTGAACCTACACTAGGACTAAGGGTATCCCAAGCTCAAAATGCTCTGATGCTCTTGAGTTTAAAACACAATGGAGCACTTCCTGTATTACCACATGACATCACAAAGTTGAACACAGCAAAACACAACTCTGGGTATGTTTTTGATGAGGAAACAACATTATAACATAGATCAGGAAATTGTGTAATATGGACCCTTTAATAAACCATCTATTATCAAAGCAAGTCCTAAGCACCACTAACTAGATCCCCCTGCGTACCACTAGAGTTACCCACCCCTCAGTTTGACACCCGCTGCTCCTCTGCTTATACATAACCCAGCACGCTTTCACTTCACTATGAAATAATGAACGGGGGGCATGCGGCGACATCCATTTCATCAGCTGCAGTTTCGTCGTCTCCTGCTCAGAAACCCTTCATTTATCACCCACATACATGCACACACCAGCCCCGTCTGCCCCTCCGCTCCTCCAGCTCGGACCACTCCATCTCCAGGACCAGGGGGCTCATTTGCACTGCTCAGAGAGGGTCTTGTTGGGCCTTAGTGCTACCTTCATTATTGCAATTACAGTGAAGACTCATACATTACAGACAGAGCCCACGTGGTACAGTAATCCTCAGAGACCCACATCCTGTTATATCCTCCCTTCTTCTTTCCATTTTCGTCACATTTCGTCTCTAGAGATTGCACCATCATTCCTGCATCTGGATGTAATGGCAGGTTTATAAGGAGATTGGTTCATTATACTAAATAAGATAAAATACAACAGAACAATTTGATGATAGCAAGAGTGACATTTCTGCCTTTTTCTTTTCCTCTTTTTTATGTTAGGGGAAAAACAAGAGCAGTAGGAGGCACCAGCACAGTAAGAACATGCAAATTGCACAGAAACGCACCACATGCTATGACGCAGGAGTGAGAGAAGGAGGTGAATGACTGAAAATATAACCAAACAACATTTTGAAGCCTTGTTATATATATCTCCATCTTAGATCTTACATCTCCAAAGCTCAAAATGCTCTGTTCCATCTTGTAATGCCATGAAGCCGTAGATTTCGTTAACAGCTATGTTTTGCCTTTAGTTCAGTAGAGATAGGCAATTCTAGGGCTCAAATGATCAAAGTGAGTCTATTGAAGGTGTATGGAGTTTAAAAACACAGTGGAGCACTTCCTGTATTACCACATTACATCACAGGGTGAAACAGAGTGTTTTCTGTTTGAGAGAAGAACTCAGCCCAAATGTGCAGGGTTTGTGCGTTAAGCCAATAAAGCATTAGCTAACATTACAAACAATCTGCAGCCTGTAAATAGCTCTAAGTGTGTTGTAATTCCTCTATTGAATATTTATTTCAATGAGGATTGTAGATGTTCATCCTAATCCCATTATGTACCAAATCCTTTTATTGAACACACTGTACAACAATAGCCACCTTAAAGCGCATGGCTTTGGTTTATTTCCCCTACACTTTTCACATGGAACTCTGTGCTACTGTACAGGGAGCTGTAGAGATAATGCCAGTCGGGTCAGAGCCGAGGATCAAAGTGAAACTGGGTGAGTGAGGCTCTCCTGGGACTAAGTTTAAAGTTGGATTGTGAACAGACTCAACCCTTTTTATTTGCTAAGTATTTTCTTAAACCTATGAGTAAAAACAAAATGATTGGTACAGAGAATACAACTCTATAAGTAAATTGACATAGCTAACACACAAGCCACCACGTTTCAAATAGGAAGTGAGCGTGGGCGCTTTCCGGCTCCGACTCACTTTGTATTGAAAAACTGTCACCCCTCTCTCTGTCACTGCTGCTGTCAGGCTCATCATTTTGGTCCTAAAATGTTCATATTAACCCACTCTACATGACCTTCATGCTTTTAGAGAGCTTTTGTGTCCGTAAATCAAGATATGAACATTAATGGCAATAATCAGGTGCCTTCTTTCCCAGAGGTCGCTCCTAATAGCGTTAGCAACAGGCTGGATTGACTGCTCCCTGCTAAACCAGCGGTGCAGGCTGATTGGCTCTTTGGTTTATATGATACTCACGGTCAGAATTCCAAATATGGAACTCAGCTCCATATTTTAGCCTCGATGAGCTTCATTTGACAGGAGCAGAACGCTATGGGTGATGTCACACTCACTTGATGCCAACCCACATAAGCTCCAGGGAATAAGAATAACATTAAAATGGCATTTAAGAGGTATTTAAAGCAATCGCACTTCACTGTGATTGGTTGGTCACCTATCACTCACTTGGAGGCTGTCCAATAGGACAAGTGGATGAGGAAAATGTTTTGTTAAAGCATAGAGGTGCATTAGACAGAAACAGAATCTCCCATAATTGTTTCACATTGTCACTTGTCTGTGCAGCCAATACTTCATCCTATTTCTATACAAACATGCATTATCAGGGCCCCTGTCTGAGTTCAGATGGCCGTCTTGATTGACAGACAGATAAGCCAACCAGAGAAATGCATGATCCATTTGTATCAAAACAAACCAATTTTCTGATTTTTTACAATAAATTTTTACGCTTACAAACTCGTAGCACCAGCACAGACTAGACTTCTGACTTTTGATTCACATAACATATCTTTACAGCAGACTCTTCGCTCTCTGTCCCGGGCCTGAAACTAGTACAAATGATCTAAAATGCCCCGCTTTGCTCCGCTGCACCTGTTCACTCTCCACTCCCTCTCCACCCGAGCCAAAAACCCTCCAACACACACTGAGAGCCCATTAACACACTGGCAGGTGGAGGCTGGCCTGTGTCTTTTCGGGGGAGCTGGGTGGTGCATATCAATGTAGAGCGCCACATCAGTGTAAGAATATGGAAATGAGAGTGAAGGCAGCATGTGCGTAATCCGGGGCCATACAAGGACAAGGCATCAGCAGCGGGAGGAGCTAACAGCTAATAACGTCAAAGATGGATCACGCGGGAGGAGGTCTGAATGGTAATGTATAACGCTGAAGTCATGGTTCAGTTCAATGTTGAAGCCATGGGGATTTGGTAATATGTTCTGCAATGTGTGAAATTTGAACATTACATTGCAGACAGACAGTGGGTGGGTAGCGAGGGCTTTTTTATTCACCAAAACGCTACAGGTGAACCAGAAAATAGATATATCGGACAAAAAGTAGGCTAAAGAGTTATTCTGTCCATCAATGCATACCTATTAGGGTTGTCAAAATATTGAAAATCAGATAGATACTAATGCAACGAGATAAGCATTTGAGCAAGTATTGATACTGCAGACAAAATGGCTAGCTTTCCGAAACAGTAATAGTATGATTTTTCTTTTTTAGCACTTTTGTCAGCTGAAGTTGTTTTAAATGTGCTATATAGAAAATATTGCCAGGGGGTAACTTTTATATTGAATTGAATTTTAGTATATAACACAATTATTTTGTGTTATGCACTGGTTTCCTGTTATAGTCCGCTGTCCAAACTCCTGCAATTCAAGCTCCTCACCATAGTATACAAGTCCCTCTATAATCTGGCCCCCATCTACCTCTATGAGCTCCTCCACCACACACCCGTGCTCTCCGATCAACTGAAGCCAACCTCCTGTCTCCCCCCATCAGGAGAAAGCATAAGGCCAGGGGGGACAGGGCCTTCGCTGCTGCTGCCCCCACACTCTGGAACTCCCTGCACAAACACATCAAAGACTCATCCACACTTCCCGTCTTCAAAAAAAGCCCTGCAAACTCACCTGTATAAAACTGCTTTCTGATAACGGCATCTCCTTTTTTTTTGTTTCTTTCATGTGTGTTTTGTCTACAGAGTGTTCCAGTGTCATGCTCAAAAACTCTTCCCATACCCACCTTCCTAACAATGCTATCCGGTTCAACTAACTGTTTTGCAATCTATATAAATCTATGACTGTGACCCGGGTAAACCTTGCTTTACCTCATCTGACACATGTCCCATTAGCTCGACACAACTCGCTAATGCTAAACAACAACCTCACAAACAAGTACAAAGATGAAGCAGCCCAGCCCCTGCACTGACCTATTTACAAACCAATGTTGTAAAAGTCATTGTGATACTGTCTGATGTGAACTAGGGAGAGTTAGAACAACCGCAGCACAAACCGGCTCTGGGTCATGAGATAGTGGTGTCATAATCGGCCAAACAAAGGACTAAATGCCAAACAAATGGGCTCATGGGAAATGGTTGGTGGCAGACTTTCGGGTTTGAACAAAGAGCAACAATGAGAGGAAGCTGAATAGTTACATTGCTATGAATTTGTTATTTGGAAAACGCTATAATGCTATAAAGATTTGTCTGTCCAATCAAGAATAATTTATTGTCTTCTATGCAAAGACGGAGAAGAAAAGTGCAGATTGCAGACTTGGGCTACACAACAGAAGCAGTAAAAGTTGTTAACCCACAAACATGCATTCATAACCATAGTGATACAGGAGTGAATGTGTGTGTGTGAATGGGTGAGTGGAAAAGCGCTGTATAAAAATTTGACGATTTACCATTTACTTTCAGAATATTTTGAATCATTTTGAGTAGGAAATTAAAGTTAACACAACATAACAATCCAAAAGTGCATTAACTGCTGATGTATCTGATTTATTTTAAAAAACAACCCTAATATTTTAATCTCAGAGTTTATGTAATAAAGTCCACCCATCTGTTTTGTCAGTCTGACTTTTACACTTGCCAAAAGGTATTTCCAAATAATTTCTGGACTGAGGCAAAATTAAACATGTCATTCTCCGATTCCCACATGGGCCACACATAACAAATGACCACCTGTCTGGAATGGCACTGCTGTACTGACAGTGGGGAGCCTAACATTATGAATTCAGATTAAGATTTGTGATAAAACCCATGGCAACTATGTGTTTAGACCATAGACTGTATATATAAATTGACATGGCTAACCTGCTATCAGCTGCATTCTTCTGGCTCGATTGACTCTGGCTCCAGTTCACTTTCTATTGAAAACTGTCACCCCTGTCTCTGTAACTGCTGCAGTGAGCCTCGTCATTTTGGTCTTAAAATGTTTGTATTAACCCGCTCTACATGATCCTGGTATTTTTATTTCACTATTGTTTCAGTAAGACATGAACATTAATAACAGGCGACCCAGATTGTTGTCTTAATAACCTATACCATCTCCAGCCCCAGTGTGACCTTCATCAGAATAGAGTAACATTATGATTAAGAGGTAAGGTCATATATATGATTCCTCTTTATAAGGCAATTATAGAGCACCATAGCCAAGTGACTCATCCTGTGTCAAAAACCAATAGGGTTTTTATATAATTTGATGACACTGGTTTTTGCGCCATTATCCTTCTATCCACCATCTTTCCATACATTTTCTACCTGATGCACTACCAGCCTATATACAACAATACACGTGTTCCTACCGCTTCCCCCCTGCACTCGAACGGGCCTACCGAGCTGAACAACAACCTCGCAAATCTAACAAATGCCGAGTCGCGCCGAGCCAAGATTCATCACTCCAGGATCGACGACGTGTGTGTGTTTGCGCCTGTGTGTGTGCATGTGTGTGTGTGTGAGAGCGTGTGTATATGTGTGTGTGTGCGCGGGACAGCTGCCACTCGGAGATGGATAGCAGTGGCAGGAGGCAGACAATGAGTTGTGTTGCTATTTTTTTTGCTCTTTCTCAGCCTGCCCCCCTGCCTCCTTCATCTGTCTTTCCAATAGGGCTTGTTCACTCCTCAGCCCCTATCCAAAGGCGCTGAGCTGCAAAGTTTATCTCGATGCCGATCTCTGAAAGAATAAAAAACTTTATCTTGACTTTGAATCATGGAGCGTCGCACAAAAGACATTAATCTCTCCTTTATTACTATGGCCCAATTCAATATGTGGATCAGAAAGTCGGAAATATCAGGAGCTAACTAAGCCAGACCCAGAGGAAAGGACAACAGAGACATAGAGGCCAAGATAACGTTATATCAGGTGCGACGACTTGAATGCTCACTTTTTACAACTTCCATCAATCAAGCAAATTTAGCACTGGGAGAAAAGCCTTTGGCAAGCAACTAGCAAAGGTGCCTACACTTCGATATATTTCACAATGGTAAAAAGCCTAAAACATCCACAATAGATTACTCCTCCAGCTTGGTACTCACAAAGAGATTAAACATGCAATTTGTAACTTTTCAAGTCGAGGGCCTGCCACCGGCTCGATGTCATCGCTTTGCCTGGATAGGTCCACAGTATACCATTAAACTCTATCTCCATGGAAACAAGTATGTGACGCCACAGGGCCAGATCAACCCAGCTCACACAAGAATGCATGTTTTCAAGGTCTTTTTGAACAGTAAAATGCCTGTAATACTTCAATGCAAGATGGATAAATCAAGTGCCATAATGTGGAAAAGAGTAACATCCACCCTCCACCAGAAAAGTTACAAAGTGCATCGAGATTTGGCTGAACCCAGTACTGGACGATGGGTCAAATGCAGCAAACAGACAACAAATTCTCTAATCAAACCTAAATATTTATGTGGATTTTTAATAAGTGGTCCGCTTAAAACCACACAGACTGCCTTCCTGAACGATCAATGGTCACTTTTTTAAATAGATAAACACTTACTCGTTCACACACACATTTATACATCAGCTTAACCCACCTCGCCGCGTGGGTTAAATGTCATGTGGATTATTGTCATGTGTCATATATATATATATGTATCAATATTATTTTATCACCACATTCAGCACTGCACATTAAAAGGCAATTCAGTCACAGTAATTTATATGTACTAATTGTGCCAGTCCCAAGCCTGTTTGAATGAAATCATATAAAGAGCATCACCAAATCTCTATGCAAATCAGCACTCAGATACAGCAACGCAAAGAGCGCAAAACATCATTATACAGAAAGGTAACACAATCTCGCCACTTACACACAAACAGAATGATATTTCAGAGAGTGCAACTAGGCCTATAATTTGGTCTCAGCTGTCACAGAACATGGCATTTGCGCCGATGGCCAGTTGGCTAGGCAGCAGACAGCGGGCAGAGACCACATTAAGAGCACGGAGACTGCACAGCCAGGCCTACACACAAATCAGATGAGGACATTTTAATTTTTGAATACATCTAGTGCAAAATCATCATCTTGAAACTCTAAAATGACATCGAACTGTTTTACATTTGGTGGTCTGGATAATCGATATCCAGATACTAATCAATACTTAAACTCAAGACTAGATACTCATTACATTCTATTGTCTACAGAAATATTGTAATATAGTATCAATATCATAGTGTCAATATTGGTATTAAGTATTGAGCCTCGTTCTTACAATCAAATTTGAGTTTGAAATTTCAGGTCTGATTTGAGGCCCTAATCAATAAGCTTGTTATACCTCTTGGTTTGCCAAAAATTAAAGATTCCTTAATTACATTATCCAGGACTATGTCACAATCACTACGATCAAACAGAAGGCACCGTACAGTCTGCTTCAGGAGGCTAAACTGCACTTTTGGCTCAAATCTTATGCCCCCACTGAAACTCTGATTTCTAGTTTTCCTAAATGTTATCTAAGGAAAGTGATCTAAATGCTATTAACTGACCCCATAAACTGAAAATGTGGAATTTACCCACAAAGGGTTTATGAATAATTAAACTAAAGCATGTATCTCTGATTGGTCTGAGCGTGTTGCCTTCTCTTGCCCTGATCATTTATTTAATGTTTGTGATAATAAGGCGCTCTGTGTTTTAGCCTAGACCTCTACAATTCACTGAAAGAAATAAGTAAACAACTTTCTAGAATTTACTTTTTTGGAGCTGCTTTTGTTGTATTTCACATTGTGCTTTAGTTGTCAGTATCAGAAACTGTGCTCTTAACATATTCTGTATTCAATAGTTTTCATGGTGCACTATGGAACTTTTCTAATGGGAGGTCCACTATTTGCGTCTCTCCATTTGCTTTGCCTGGGATATTGCACAGTATGGCATTAAACAATCTAAACATTTATTCAAATACAATATATGCTTAAAAATGCTTTAAAAACATACGTTGTCACAGACAATGGGCCACCTTTCCACAGATCTGACCTTGAGATACATACCATTAATGCCATACTGTGTAACATTCCAGGTAAAACAACAACTCCATAGCAGACCCTCCACCAGAAAAGTTACACAGTGCATCTTTAAAGGGCTGATATTATGCTGTTTTCTAATCCATTTTATAATGTTGTTTCACAAACACACCCACAATTGTGTGTTGTTTGATTCAGACATGTTTAACACACAAACCTTCATATTTACGCTGAGTTCTTCTCTCAAACAGAAAACACTTATGATGTCAAGTAATAATGCAGGAAGTGCTCCACTGTGTTTTTAAACTCCATACACCTTTGCTAGACTCATTTGGATGATTTCAGCCCTGGACTGGCCAATCTCTATATATACAATTTTAAAATTCCATTGCAACAACAGCACAGCAAAGATAAAACAGGGGAGCTCATCCTTCAGCGTCAACAGTAATAACAGTAACATCATGTGTGAACATGTACAGTACAGTGGGTCATGGCTTGTCTAGCACATTTCAAAAGCATATCCGCACTGACTGAACCACCAACACAACACAACATTTAAGATTGTATAAAATGAAAAATTAGTATGTGCCAATGATGCATAAAATGGAAGTAATGGAAGCATTGTGTCAGTAATAGACGAGGAGAACACATTTGTATTTATAGCATCCCATTTCAACGCTGCTACAGTCAAACGAGCTCTGCCAGAATGGAGAGGACTTGGAAAAGACCATAGTGCAATACTATTTCCTAAAAACATGCCAGGGGGTAACTTTTAAATATAAAAGTTGTGTGTAAAGTATGTTACGATCTTGTTTGTGACAATAAGAACTTCATGGACTACTACTTCACTTTACGGGTTCTCTTTACAACCACATCTACTACTACGTTTACTACTGCAACAATCCATAACCTAAGTAGTTCATCTATATTTATCACGTTTACTCTTTGGTACTACTACATTCAATAGTGCAATTATTTCTAGCACTCTTCTCCTCTTCTCGACTGACTGCATGAAGACTACTCGATGTGCTTAAACTGCCCCCAAGGGTTACATAAAGCTATGCGATCATGACAAAAGTCTGATTCTGATTTTGAGTTAAATGTGCACTGTTTTCTTTTGGAAGGTCTGCCACCCGCTATTCTAAAATGTTATTTCTTTGCTTGGAATGTTCCACAGTATGGTATTAAACGTATCTATCTCCATGAAGACAAGCAGGTGATGACTCTAGGCCAAGTTATAGGTCAGAACGCATATTATTCAAGGTATTTTTGCGCAATTAAATTAATGGAAGACAGATATATTTGATGACATCCAGTGGAACAGTCAAGTCTGTTAAGTAAGATTAAGGGGTAAAAATGACCAAATAAACTTTCAGAAAATGTATGATGGTGGATGAAGTACTCAATTTTGTTTCTTAAAGTAAAAATAACTCCTCAAATTACATGAAAAGTACTCAGTCCAGTTTAAAAATACAGTGTAACAGTAAATACAGATACCTGCTCTCAAATGTAGCAAAATAAAAGTAAAAAGTATCCACTGTAAAATGCACTTAAGTAAAGTACAGATAACAAAAACTTCTACCTAAATACAGTACTTTACTACTCCAGTACCTTGCACCACTGAATAAAACAGCGATACAGTACAGTAATACAGCCCATTCTGTTGTTCTTTATGCTTATTGAACATACCCTATAAAGTGTAACCAGATCAATGCTAACAGGAAGCATCCAGAGAGGACCTTTACTTTAAAAACTCTATACTTCTCATGCCAAACTGCCTGTGCTCATCTCTTCTGTAATTACAATAGTTACTGTAATAGCCCACCATGTCAACAGGCCTAATAAAGATCTATGATGCCCTCGTCATAAGAGAAAAATCAGACTTTTTAATTGGCTCGGTGCTGATGCGACCGTCTGTGGCTGTTGATTAATTAATAGCGCATGCTGCTTGTCCAACAGATCTGGAGACACGATGATGAGTGGGGGGTTAGGGAGCAGTGGAAGGGATCAGAAAGAATATATGATACACGCACAAGCGGCAGAAGCAAAGGATTGTGGGGAAAAGAGCATCTATAGGCTTTGAATATGAAGTGTGTAGATAGGATGGGGATAATGATAGTGGTTGTCCTCTCTGGCCTCCTCCGGTGTTGTAAAAAGAGCTGTCATCTAATCGCTGTCCACTACACCAACGCTAACTCTCCTAATGACTCTACCTCAGAGACAGTGGTTGCTAATTGCTGCAAGTTCAGTCTCCAACATTTGTACTTGTATAGTGCAACTTTCACAAAGGCTATTGTTACTACGGCTTTAGGTATGTGTTGGAAAATCACCACATCAACATTGGAACTAAACTGTAGACTCTCTTTATAAATGGACTTAACTAACTTGCTAACCGCCACGTTCCAAAGAGGAAATGATCATGGGCGCACTTCTGTCTCCATCGACTCTGACTCCATCGACTCTGACTCCAATTCACTTTCGAATGAAATATTGTCACCCCTCTCTCTGTAACTACTGATGCTCATCATTTTGGTCTTAAAATGTTCGCATTAACCCCCTCTACATGAGCCTCATGTTTTGTATCCGAAAATCAAGATATGAACATTAATAACAAATCAGGTGACTTTCTTGCCTGAGCTCCCACTAGCCGCGTTAGCAATAGGTTTGACTGACAGAGTTGCCAAGCGCCCAATCTGTGCTGAACCTGCGGTGCCTACGGGAAGGGGCGTTACCTTAAATAGCCTGGCTCCGGATTGGCTCTTCAGTTGCTATGATACTCATGGTCAGAGTTTCAAACATGGAAGTTGGTCCAAATTTGCCCCAATAACTGCTCTAGCCTCGATGAGCTTCATTTGCCTGGAGCCGAACGCTATGGGTCACATCACACCCCCTTAGTCCACCTTTTTATACAGTCCATGGACTAAACTCGGAACTAAACTCAGAACTAACCTAAGACTAGATGAAGGACTAACCATGCAGAACTAGAAAGGGACTGAACAAAATATACATCATGATCAAACTGAGCAAACTTATCATATTGTTTTTACTGCAAATACCACTTTTATTATTAACTTCTTTTGCCATTTTGAGCATTTTGCACCATTGAAAAGATTGTTTAGAATTCTCATCTCTCTGAAGCCCATGTATACCACCTCTGTTAATACTACTACAAAAACAAATACATATTGTAAAGAGTGCATCTGCAGACTTCAGTTGTAAGTCTATAGATTAATAATGAAAATGGTTTTATGATCTCTATATATTGTAACACCAGCTATTATTATACTTACCAACAACCAGCATCAGTTTAATAGCACCACTACCAACTGCTACTACTACTGCTGCTACTGCTACTAGTATAAGTACTGCATGAAAAAAACAAACATCTATAGCCCTGTCCTTGGTGACTTTGTGAGCGCTTTATCTATTTGCCTTCTGCCAATGGGGGCTGGGGGCCAATCAGAGTGAAGTATACTGGGAGGTAATGTATTCAGTCGATTAAAGTGTCAGTAGGAGAAAGAGAGGGAGGCTAGGGTTAAATGTGAAAGTCACATTGGGCACAGCGGCCAATCACAGAGCTGCAGGCACAAATCTGAGCCCATAGTGAGATAATGCAGTTGAATGGACCTCCTGACAGCACCAACCTCAAATGCATATCTTTGTCCTCCAGTGCTCTTCAGGAGGTGACTTAATCAGAAAGAATCAATAGGCCTTCCCTGTCACACGCTAAACTGTTTCCACTGTGTGAGAAAAAAAAGAAAAAGTACATCTTGGCTATGACTGAATGAAAATGAGATGTTTATATTAGAAGTGATGACTAATTTCTCATGGAATTCTGGTACTTCATCTGCATGTACAATTAGGTATATTTTGTAAAATGTATTGAACACATAAAGTAGAACAATTTTAGGTTAATCAATTAGAATCTAAATTCAAGTCTGCAGCCCTTAACCCTCATACACTATATATTATTCTGCACTATTTAGCATACACCAGTTAGGGACCTGACACTGTCCACTGTTGTTTTTCCAGCTCTTGCAGTGCATTGTGGTCTATTTTAAACAGCCTAGTGACGCCCATGTCCACTACTTTTCAAGGTGCATTGTGGGAAACTGTTCACCCTCTGGACATTTGTACAACTGGGGTGACCCCTAAATAGTTCCCTATGTAGCTTGTGTCTTTTTGTACCAAGGACTTTATAGCCGGTTTGTCAGAAATTTGACAATTTTTTGTCTTAAATGGCAATAATTAAAAGTTGGTGCTATTTATATTGAAATTGATATATTGAAATACATTTTTATCTGTGTTAATAGGACAAAAAAAGTTATGTTATAAAATTTAAAAATAGCCAAGTGTGGGTGTGTTCCGCTGCATTTCAGTTCTCTGCCCCCTAGACTGTTATGTCAGAGCAAGATCCCCTTCACAGCTCAAAGAGCTTGTATTGTATTGTATATTTATTTGCCAGACAATATAAGTCATGCTCTATTATACATTTTGCTTTGTTTTTTTGTTGATAATGGCACATTTTTCCTAAGCGCTTTCTTTCTTTAAGCATTTACCCCTTAACAACCCCAAGAATTGCCTTGTTGTCTTCTGGACAAGGCTTTAATTTTACTACATTTTTAATAAACCTGGTTGTGTTTGTTACAGTTGCATCAAATACATAAACAATGCAACTTAAACCAACAAAGAAATCATCATTAACTTTTTATTGGAATTAGCTAATTCATTCCTGACAATTAAAACCCCCGATAAAAACACTGTTACTATAAGTCAACTGTGGGATTTTTATTCTTGTAGCACAGGTTGCTAAGGTACAGCAGAAACACGTGTGTACCATCTATTGAACATCATACAAAGGCAGCAACAAGGGAATAAAGAACAAAGAGCTAGCCATGACGTTTGCGTTTCGGAGAAAAAAAGATGCAGTGAATTGACTGTAACCAAGTGACCGGGGGAGAATGAATAGCTTCTACTTATAAAGAAGCAACCGGCGCCATAGACTAGAAAGACTGAATAAGGATGAAAGGGGGACTTGAATGAGAAGTGTAAAAAGCCTAACATATACAGGAAGAGGGCTGCATCCAACCACCAACAAGCAATTATCTCACAAAGCAGAGACTTGTTAGGGCACTGAACTTGTATGTTTCACTTCATGGTCTGGTAAACCGTGGAGCATTCTCTTCATTTAATCAAGGAACCACACTTACCTTGTAACTCCACCCAGAAAGCAAAGCCTATAGGGGTTACTACGCACATAAAAGTGAGTGGAAAAGGGGGGCGCTTCTGTTCTGAGGGAATGAAACCTCTCGATAATGCAATAAAAGAGGATAATGGATTATAGCAATAACATATGGACCTCCACGGTGAAGGTGCATTGTGGGTATATGGGTACATGGGTTTTTAAAGAGGGGTAGGTCATAAGGTGGAAGGCACACATTTATAAAGAAAATATATTTTTATATTGCAGGAATTCCAAATATAAAAATCACACCAAAATACAACTATAGATATAAAAACATATAGTCCTCTAACAATCCATCAGTCCGTTTATGCAACCACCACTACAAAAATCTAATCTGAGTCACATTTCAGAATGGTAAAAAAGCAACTACAACTCAATAATAGACTATTTTAAAGGGTCTGTATGTAACATTTTGATTTTAAATTTATTTTTCTTAAATGGGACATGCTGGCAACCCAGGTTCAGTTGTGATTGTACTACTTTTTAAAACAATAAAAGCACAAGTTACATGCAGTTCCTTTAACAAGTATATTGCTCATTTCAAAATCTCAAAGGTAAAAACCAACTCTGGATCTGCACCAAAACATTGAAATTAATTGCATATTTCTTGGCTCATTAGTAAATAAAATAGATTATAAAAAGCTTTTGCCCAGCGCCTACTGTTATCGTGTTTCTATAACGGATTAAAGAGGCAAAGAACCCCCTGAACTACACGTTGTATAGATCCGACTCAAAGATTTATTGTTTTACAGTGCAGTTCAATTCTTGTTATTGGTTTTCAGCACCATGGACAGCTGCCCCCGCCTCCTACAGGAAAAAACATACTACACACTTCCTCCTGGACTCGTGTTTGAATGGGGCACTAATCTATTCTTATGGACTGGGTTAAGTGCTTTAAAATAAACTGCAATACTGTTAGTGTTATTAAAAAGCCAGGAGAGTGTTCCACAAGAGTAAACGCACAAACACTGCTAATGATTGACAACAGTGAAATACCAAAAGTGACAACGTGATACCATGCAGTTTCACCATGGTTTTGACTCCACTTCCATTTTTTTAAGCTTGACTCCCTTGTATTGATTTGAATGATGTTTTATAGCAGATGTCGATTCACATTGTAACATATAAAGTGCATTTTTCTTTTCATTTCAAATAACAACAAAAAAATCTATCTGTACCAGTCGATGAAGCACCTAACCTTGCTTGTGAAATGAATGTTCTAGCTGAAGCGTTTGCATGTGATAGATGTAGTAGAGACTGTGCAGAGACGGACAGCAGCATTGTGTTTTGGGTGGAAGTCAGCGCTGAAACAACCAAAACAAACATGGCGGCGACATACTTCTATTATGCCTCTTTTAGCAAAAATATGGACTATTTTGTTTGCTGGATTTAACTAAAGTTTGATTTTTCTGCTTTTTCCGCTGTTGTGACGCTTCACCCAATCAGCATGAAGTATATATCTGAATATTCCAATCACTGGTTCTGCAGCGAGAGCCATCCCAGATTGATATGTAGAACTCTATTCAGAGAACTACACACATGAATCTGTCGAGAGCCAGGTTACGAAACACCTGTTTTCAAGTTATTTCAATGCGGGACTCTTTGAAGCACCCACTTTCATCTACTTGAAAATGTAAATTATAAAACGGATCCACACTATCGCAAAAATTATGTATTTTCAACTTCAACTAGTTTAATTTCATAACACAGTGGTACATGCACAATTGATAATTATTGCACATTTTTGGGTTAGTCCTTGTTTAGAAATAGTATAGAAATGAAGCAGCTCTACGTCAACCCTGCTCAGCCCATGAATAGACCTGTTTCAGACCTGTGTTAGATCTGATGGTACTTGGAAGACATATACTGCACATGTATTTCATTTTCAAATAAAGAAAGAACCAAAAGTCATATTTTATCTGCAAAATATCCAAAGTACATAATCCTGTCAGTGCACAATGAAAACACATGCAGTAGACCCTGGCACAGCCCAAGCCTTCAGTCTGATGGAGGCAGCTGCTGGCACTGGCTAAATGTTAAGGACACAGGGCAGAACAATGACAAGGTGAATTAAATAAATGAATAAAGTGCTTTAAAAGGGAGTTGGCAGAAGGCGGCAGAGCTGACTAACGACCTCCCTGTGATCTCTGTATCAGTCAGCTGTGGGTCTATCAGGGTTTGGGCTTTAAACAAATGCAAGTTCTATAGAGACATTATATTATATGCACATTATGACCTCTGATACTCTTAATGTTAGTGGTGGGACAAATTCTGCATATTTTAAGTGATGTCTTTGAAGCAAGAAAATTCAGAAATAATTTAAGATACGTTGATAAGATTAAAATGATGGTGGTTTGATAATTGTATTGGAGCCAATCCCATTGGGCTGATCAGGGCTGGGATCTGATTAATCACATAGGAATTGTGATCTGAATGGCTGCAATTAGCAAAACAAATGTTGCAATTATGAAGAAAACAGAGAAGTGCATATCTCATCTCCATGGGAACTGAACCCTGATTTTAAATCATAAATTCCAAATCCAATCACAAAATTAGATAAATTGTGATTAGATATTTATATATTCAGCTCAAGAGGTGATGATATCACACAACCGCCAATAGTTACAGTAGCTGCTGTTTTCAAATGTTATGTGTGATCCACCAGGTAAAGACACAAAGTATAAACAAGTCACTGCTTCCACAGTATGGCCTTACACTTACCTATCTTTCCAGAGACAAGCATGTGGCGAACCCCAAACCAAAAAGTTATATAGTGCATCTTTAAAGCAAACCTACTCTGCAGAATCATCTTTCCAGAGCTCTTAACAATGTTATAATTGTTTCCCCTCACCATTTACTCACCCAAAGTTGTATTTGGACTGATGCATTGTGCCTGTTTGAACAATCTTTAATCCCTTATTTTCAAGAAGCCATATTGTCGATCAATCCACGTCTTCACTGCCACCAGTATACAGTACTCCCACGGCTCTGTACTTAATTCGTTCTCCAATTTTATTTTCTTAATCTGTGATAAATGCAGGAATCGGCAGAGCTGCACAGTCATTTTGGTACAAATGAAAATAGGATCTGTGCGCTAGTGTGATGCGCAGCTATCTGTCTTTGTTGTGATGATGTTTATGGCGACATCAGCTTCTATTGGGCACCGCCATTTTCTGACGTGGAAGTTAGTGGACTTTTATTAAGTAATTTTAGATGAATACTGTGATTTTAAAATGTGCAAATAACATAATGATCCACGTGTGTCGCAGATTATATCTATAGAGCCGACATGAGCACAGTAGGTCTTCTTTAAGTTGAGTAAAAGCAGCTGGAGTAATTATTACCAAGTGAATGATGATGCACAGACTTAATGGAAACCTATTAGCTGTTCTGTGACCTACTGCAAAGAAAAAGAATGAATTCTTCACAAATGAAATTCCCTCATGGTGGCTCTATCTGATGACTGATTGTTGAGGGCTACAATTTGAGACGGAGGGCCGCATCGTGCCCCTGTGAGATGTAACAATGTTGTCAGATGGCCTGAGTCGGCTCTTTCCTCGTGTCCAAAATGTATTTTAAATGTGGAGGAGAAGTGATCACAGCCTAAGCAGTCTTATAGTAGGGAGACATTAAAAGAAGCCATTTCGGTACAAAATAGTGCCGAGGCGTTCAAGTGCTGTTAGCAGATATTTTTAGGCTCCCCGTAGAGAGTTGAGCAGTCCAGCAATAACGAGTGACGATCAAGTGGGTAACCTGGTTTTTCCGAGACACAAAAAGAAAGTCAATCCCAGATGTGAACTGAAGAGAGAGGGAAGGACTGTGTGTACTCTTCTAGAAACTTCGTCTTTGGTCTTACTAGGACCATTTCACTAAAGTGTTACTATTACTCCCAGATGGTGAGATTTCTAGAAAGCTGCACAGATAAACTTGTCATGTACATAATCAGAAAAGTATGTAAGACAAATGATTCATTTCAGGGGTAAATCCAGATTGCAGTTTTTATCTTGCAATGTTAGGAAAAAAATTATAATAATAACAACTTTAAAATCCTGTTATATACTGTTAACTCCCACTAGGGGTAGGAAAAGAACAAATATTTTCTGCTCTCAAAGTCTTTGTTTTGGTTCCTTGGTTTATAACTTTAACATTGATTTACAGTTTGGTTCTTTTTTTGTTTTTTCGCTTTGACACTAAAGTCTAAATTTTGCCAGAGATTCCCAAGCTCAAGGAACAAACAGTTCATGCTGGAACCTTATATTCATTTCCAAGCCTTAACTCTTATATCAAAACCACAAAACACTTTTTTCAGAACCTAAAAGACAATGATCAACTATTTAAACACAGATCACAATTGTAACACTCTCTTTGCATATGTTTTAGTCTTATAGTGTGCGTACCTAAATACTGCACACTCATCAAAATCCATGGACTAAAGACACAAAGGACAAAACTGATAACACAGGGATCACAATATAAAGAGATTATATAGACAGATACAGAAGCACTAAAGCCACAACGTAAAACACTGTAATGAAAACCTGTGTGAACCAGGTTTGGATTCAGACAGGTCCAAGTGAGACACAGTTCAGATACTCACTGCTAAAAAGCACAGGTTTGAAATTTTGCTTTTTTGTTCCCGGAATGATTGTGTAATATTTGGATGTGTCTAGGTGATGGTTAGATAAGTTTATAAATCTAATAACTGTTTTTATATTTTAACCATAAAGTGTCCTTTTTTCAGTTTTGTTTGCGAAGTTGACATTTCCAACATTCTGAACATTTTTGTGTCTTAAGTGAACAGTTTTGCAAAGTGAGAAGATTTGACAGATTTATTACAAGTTTCAGAAAATTTGACAAAGAAACTGAGAAAAAAACAAAAACAAAACTGTAATATATTAAATGTGCACTATGTAACATTTTCTTTATTTTTGCATTTGTTATTGCATTGAAATAACAAACAGTATGACATTAACCTTATCTGGCTAGCATTTATTCAGAAATATTTTTGAAAAAAGTTGATTATTAATATTGCCGTGAGTTGGCTTGCCTCTCCACAGATCTGTGCTTTAACTTAACCTGATCGTGCCACATGCTTTACTCCATTAGAAAATCTACACAGTACATTTCCATTTTCTTCTTATAAATGCATTTGCTCATATTGCATGCAGAGCTATATCAAATACCCACAAACTACAAATTGAATTGACAGCCATGGTCATCTTACACAGTCATTACATCACACTTTTCTGTCGCCTAAGCAACCAGGTATCCTTCAGGAACAGATGCAGAATTGAAGCGTGTCACGTTATGTCAGATGCAGCTCATGACAAGATGTTCAAGGTCCTCTTCCTCGTAGCCCGCGTAACTCCTGTACTGACAAACTGAGCAAGAAGTGCGGACAGCCCAACCAACAAGAGCGAAAACATGAGGAGTTGTAAGATTTTCTTTGTCTAAAACTTGCCGAGCTGACTCATCCAAAAACAAAAGTCTTTTGTGAAGGCGGTAGTGCAGTGGTCAGTGTCCTAGCTCACGCATAAAGCAGCTCAGTAGTTACGTAAAAGGCAAATAAGATGGGTGTGAAAACAACAATATTAAAAAAGCTGAATTCACATGTTTTTGGGACTATTTTTGCAGTAGAAGTAAAATATGTTCTTAAAAACAACTCCAGTTAGTTTAAGGGCTTGTAACTGATTTAAAAATGAGTCAGGCACATGTTTGAGTTTGAACTTTTAGCCCTGCCCACTTACACCGTTCTGCCGATGTGTCATGAAGTTGTTTCATTACAGTTCTCATATCTCTGCTTGCTACTCACTTTTTTGTTACTTGTAAAAATTCACCATGACATACAATCAAGTCTCTGGGATAGAGTCGGGCTCTTGGTTTCTTAGTGACAATGTGCCTGATTAGAGGAAAGAAGGTGACTCTGTGTGTAGCTTCTGCATCAGATATTACCATAGACTGTGGATATATGAACATCGCTCACCTGCAAGCCTCCGCATTTCAAATAGGAAGTGATCACGGGCACGCTTCCGGCTCCATCGACTCTGTAAATGTAAATTGGAGCCAATTTACATTTTTAGAAAACTGTCTCCCCTCTCTCCGGCAATGCTGCTGTCAGACGCGTCATTTTGGTCTTAAATTTTTCTTATTGACCCACTCTACATGATCCTGGTATTTTTATTTCACCACTGGGTCAGTAAGTCAAGATATGAACATTAATAAGATTAATAAGAGACAAATCAGCTGCTTTTTTTCCCCGATTTCGCACCCACTAGTGTAGGCAACAGGTTTAATTGACAGTGTTGCTAAGCGCCCACACTGCTGGTTTAGCATAGGGTGGGCCCTTTAGCAACGCTGTCAATGGGAAGGGGCAGTACAGACGTATAAAATAGAAGAGATGACATTTTACAGCTTTTAACATACAGTGCATGATAGAAAGAGCCTTTATCTTGACAAGAATACATTCAAAACAGGTACAGGCCCCTTAAGGTACTCAATAAAATATCTACATTGGTAAAAGTATTGATTTACAACTTAGATGCAGCAGACCAAGTTCTATTAGTACTACTATTACAACTCCTACTCCTACACCTGCTGAGTCCTGCTGCTGTGATTGTTACTAGTGCTAGCACCTACGTACTAATACCTCTACTCCCACTATCTCTTTTCCTTTGAGACTATTGTCTAAAATCTAGTCTAAATTTGATGTTTCCTCACTGTTTGAAATCTAAATATATAAAGGTTACATTTGATTTCTTAAAGGGACCATATTACACTGTTTTCTGATCTATGTTATAATTATTCCTCATCACAAACAGACCTGGAGTTGTGTTTTGTTTCATTCACACATGTTTGAGTAACACTTTATTATTAGTCTGTCTACATGTCCAAAGCTCAAAATTTAGATTTCACTCATATTCAAAGTTAAATAAGTGGTCTATCATTCATAACTCATGGCCCATTATTAAGCCCATTTATCTATTAAACATTGCTTTATAAAGGAAGAATAACATAATACAGCATAGCACAGCACATCACCAGCTAATCATTACATATAAAATCCAAAAGTGCATTGGTTGCATGTATTTGGGCCCACATCTGCTCCACTCAGGCCTGGTTAAATCTTAAAATAATGTTATAAGGCCCCTGTGAGAGTGCTGAAGTGGTCACAGCCCTGACAGAGACACAGCGGTTTGCTCAGACATAAAGCACATTACTGAGGCAGTCCTCTCGCTGTCTGTGCGGACGTTACACAAGACAAATGGATCCTGGAGCGAAGGCCAAACTCCAGTTCTCACATTTCCATCCAATACAAGCTCGGCCCTGAACTCAACACTAGGGGACAATAAGGTTTCATGCTGTTTTATTTGCAGCCAAAACATTTTCCATATGATATGTTGATAGTAAATGAAATATGTCTTTAATGAAGAACTATTGTGCTTGAGTCTGCTACATAGTTATAAGCTATGAAACCCGTGGATCATTATGTTATAGTTAGCACATTTTAAGTCGCAATATTCATCTAATACAACTTAATAAAAGAAACAAGTTCACTGACTTTGGCGTAAAAAAAACTGCGGTGCCCAATGGGAGCTGACGTCACTGTAAACGTCACCACAACAAAGAGTCATGTAGCTGTCGATTCTTCTATGGATAACTGCACATCACACTAGCGAGAAGCAGATTATTTTTTCATTTGTACCAAAATGACACGGTGCTGCCAAATCCTACGCATATCATCAATTAAGAAAATAAAATTGAAGAACAAAGTAAGTACAGAACAGTGGGCGTATGCGGTGAAAGCAGAGATTGATCGGCAAGATTGCACGAATCACTCCAAAAACAACTTCGAGAGGGTAAATGAGATGAAAACACCTGACACAACATGATTAAAAGAAACAAAAAGATTCTACTGATCTGAGAAAAATAGACCTTTCTGAAACATTATAGGCAGAGCAGAAACACCAGAAAAGATCCATAATGCACCTTTAAAGGTTCTGTATTACACAAAATTGACTCTTGTGAGCTGTTAGCCATGTGAGAATGCTGCTACGTCTTCGAAAACATACCTGGAGTTGTGTTTCGTTTCATTCACACAAGTTTCAGTAACTCTTTATTATCAGTCTGTCTTCATCTCCAAAGTTCAAAATGCTCTGTTCCATCTAGCCTTCAAGTTAACAGCTACTTTTTAACTTTTGTTCAGTAGAGATTGGCAATTCCAGGGCTGAAATCACCCAAATGTTTCTAGTGAAGGTGTGTGGAGTTTAAAGACATAGTGGAGCACTTCCTGTTTGACCACATGACATCACAAGGTGGAACAGAGTGTTTTCTGTTTGAGAGGAAAAACTCAGCCTAAATCTGCAGGTTTTGTGTGTTAAACATGTGTGGATGAAACAAAACTCCGGGTATGTTTTTTTGACGAGGAAACAACATTATAACATAGATCAGAAACAGCGTAATATGGGCCCTTTAAACCGGTTACAAAGATGTCTTCCATTTGATTATTTATAGCATTTGAACAAGTTGTAGTAGTGATTGTTCGACTGTGGTAATTATATTTTACCTTCTGTAATTTTCAAAGTAAGCATTTCGAAATTAATTACTTGTGTCCCTCTCTGCTCCCATTTAGCTCAGTCGGCATGTACAAAGTGTGCCATACATAATGATGGATGTTAGCGGAGGGGTAATAGGTTCTGAGCATACATTAGCAATTTGCGCAATATGTGGGCAGTGTTTCTAGGCAGGACTCTGTGTAAACGATACCGCAGAGTAAGATAGATCACTTAATACTCTCACGACTACACACTTATGGGAAAACGCAACATCACCGGCAAACGCAGTAGGTTGTTAACACCAAGACAAGTTTGAAAATCTCATCAACAACTGTATCTAATGTGTATTATGCTGCAATAAAACGATGCAATTCAAAAATCCCAGGCCCATCGTCTCCAATTGATTCATCAGTGGGTTTTTTTTTCATTTATGCTAAGTCTTATTTTTCTGCTGCATAGTGAGAGCGATCATTAGCGAGCGGAGTTTAAGCTGTTGGAATAGTTCAAGCATGTGATGAGAAAGACACAGGATTAAAGTTTAGATAGACCTGATATGAAGTACAGTCTTTAGCTAAGAGGGAGGGAGTTAGCTGCTCTGTGGGTTATCCTAATCCAAATCTGACCTTGAGAGACAGCAAATAATTAGTTTATCAGCTTCTTACAAAGACTATAGTGAGAACTGAAGTGTGCGTCTACTTGAAATTATCTGAATCTGGAAAGTTTGTGTCAAATTTTGGCTATAATGGAAATGTTGACGGCTTTTGTGTCATTATAATTGATAGTCAGAGCGAAACTAAAACTGTCAGTGGTGGAAGAAGTACTCAGTTTTGTTACTTAAATAGAAGTACAGATAATGGAGCAAAAAAAAAAAAAAAAAAACATAAGTAAAAGTATCACATGAAAAGATCTACTTAATTAAAAGTATTAAAGTACCTGTTTAAAAATGTACTTAAAGAGTATAAACTAAACATATTTTGTGCAGATTTTTGCATAGTGATTTTGATACAGGTTTGTGCTGAATTTTGTTCAACAGAAACAATTGAATCAATTGTTTTTCTTCAAGCTGTTTTTATTTGTATAGTTTTGTTCGCTCAAACTACAAACGTGTTAAAAATAAACTCAGCCTTTGCAGGTCTCAAACAATCATAAAAATACTTTTACTTGTCAGTCCAGTTAAAAGTTGTAGTGAAGTAAAAATAAATCTACTTAAATAAAGTACAGATACCTAAAATGTACCCTTAAGTACAGTACTTTATTACTTTTACTATACTCAGTTTACTTTACTTTAGTGGGCACCAATATTGAAAAAAAGATATTACATAAATAGCAGAAAGTTGGACCTTTTCTGAATAGTTTTTAAATGGTCTTCTCAGCCATATCAGAACTAAGACCATATTTTGGGCTGTAAATTATATTAAAAGACAGTGTTTTTGTGATAACTGTATAATTGGCATGTAGCCTAGTATCAAGTGTGTTCCTCAGTATCAAAATTGAGTTTGAAATGTTGGTACCATGACGACGTTATAGACATGGGACAATACTGAAATTTGGGGTCACGATTATCATGCCCAAAATAAATGCGATTAATGATTACATCACGATCATGATTAAAGTTGCTGACAGTTTAAATATGTTATGGATATAAATAATTATCATTTTAATAGTATGATTATGGTCTTTTTATCATGATAAATGATATTATTGTTCATCATCTATTTTTCATCTATCTTTATGGCAATCTTTATTCTAAATCTTTACTTGTATTTGTATGTATTATTATGTATCTCTTTGGCCTAACCTTCATGATACTATCTGTTATCATGCACGGGTGTATCTCTTGTTTGTTAGTCTACGAGACGATGTGTCCAGCGTCCTCGAGCCACTTGGACTAGACTAAACTGATATGATTATTTTGATGGTATAAATACACTGTATGTATATTTGTTTGTCAGCTGAGGGTGAGATGACACTATTAGGAACAACAGCTCTTTAACCATTGTGCACAAGTGATTCAATAAATCAGACTTTTTGATTCAAGACAACTTCTCTGTTGAGTTTATATTTTTTAAGGTTTTTACTATTAGAAATTCCACAACAATTCCTTCCTGTCGCCTTCTTATGTGACAGGTTAGCCTCCTTACATTCACTATTCCTCCACTGCTCATCTTCAATCCATGGATCTATATCTGACCTGACAACTGACAAACTCTCAAAACAACTCACATGAGTAGTCCCTCTCCTGCACGCACAAACAACAAGACCCTCAACATTTTTAGCTAGAGCTGGGTCATATGGCAAAACATGAATCACATTTTTTTCCTCGTATTGATTGATCTCAGCTTTCAATTTATTTTAACTTTTTCTTTTCAAAAACAAAATGAAAATGTCTTTCTATTTTGATTTCATGAATATAATTAAGACTTAAAATCAGTGCAACTGAACCAAAAAAAAAGTCTTCCACCCACATGCTTTTACGTGTCTATTAAAAAGGTAAGGTATATAACTGGTTAATCTTGATGCAATTAAAATGTAGTTAATTACCAGCCATATTTTTAAAGAATACTTTCACCTCATGTATAACTAACAAGAACACACTAGTACCTTGTGTATTGTACTAAGCTTGTATTAATATTCATTGCATTCATGCTCGTGTTCAGGTTAGTGATGTGCTCCCCGCAGAGACCGATGATTAGGCACAAATCACAAATTCTTTTTACACATGAATAAGGTTCCAATTTCTCTTCCTACAAGCAATTTTTTAAAATGTCAAACTCATAATGGACTTCACCAAGTCTAGTGGACTGTATTATACTTCATTTTTACAACTGTCAACATCAGTGATTTTGGCAGAGTGGTTAGGTCTGCTCCTATGGAACCAGGAGATTGGGCTCATGTCTGGCTTTGCTGCTTCAGGATAATAAATTTTAGTGTTAAAACTATTGCGAGAAAAAAAAAAAAAAATCACCATTTCAGGATGATTTACACACAGTTCTTGAGACCATGACCAAACAACAGTGAAATGCTTCATTCCCAGTGTCTCATAGATCACAGTCCTTTGTGTGTGCAGTTAATCTCACATCATTTAAGTGGAGGCACTACAGGCAAAACTATTTTCAGTTTTTGTTTTTTTTGGTCAGTTTGGTCTCTTAACAAACAAGCTTTCATCTGGAAACAACACAATGTCCACTCTGCCCTGAAAGATGTTTTAATATTTAATCTAATCAACTTCAGAGATTTATACGGGACATTGAAACTTCCCCCATAGAGACATAAGGATCACCTCTTTAAAGTAGCACCTATACAAAAAACTTTACACTCTTTAACTTAACAAGATTTGGATGAAACGTACAGAAGGATTTTTTTATATTAAATTCCAAATCTGATTAATTAAGGTTTAAACTCCAAAAAATGAGGTGAAATTTAAATTTTAGGCAGTTTTGAGTCAGTACTCAAAAAAGAAGAGAAACAACAACTTCAAATATGATATCCAAAATCTCCTCTGTATATATATTTTTTGTAATATGTCAACAAAATGAATAAAATAAAGCAATAAATTTAAACCTAGCTCTTTCCATGTTTCTGTTTTGAATGTCCCAAAATGGTCAATGGTCCATATGGTTTTTACACAAATATGCTTTATTTTATATGAAAAAAAATCACATGATAAAAAACTTGTCATATATATTTTAGTTACATTTATTTAACTGACATCTGTAAATGTAAGATGTTTTCCTACCCACCTGCAGTGACTTGCTTAAATGGCTGTACTTTTTACTCTATTCAAGACATGTTTTGGTATTCCTCCAAGAATAGTACTATTTTTCCATGTGTATGAATATGAACCTTACGTAAGTATGACTCAAATCATAATATAACAAATTTGATATGGGAGAGCTGAGTGCATTACTGGGCCCAATCTTATTTAAAAAGCCACATGCTTTTCTAGGATATGACAAAAAATCTGTTAGACATGAGAACATCCCTTTTAGTGAATGAAAAAAACGTTGTCCAATGTGGAATAAAGATAATCCAAGACACTGTGACGCATTTTATCATCTATTTCCAGGCAAGGAATATCTATTTGGCTAACCACCCTGCGTCAGTGCTTTCAATTCTCATTAAAAAGGTGTTTTGACAGTAGACTGCTAATCAATGTAACATGTTCAGATGTTTGTCAAATATAGCCTTATAAACGTTCATTTGAATCAGTCTTTGGAAGTTGATTTATTCAGTAGAGAAGGTGCCACAGCTCTCACTTTGCTTGCGTCAGCGACAAACACAACCTCTGGACACAGCTGTAAATAGCCCTCGTCAAGGTCGCCCCGTTCTGCACCAGAAAACACACCTTAATTAGCGGCAGAGTGGCACATTGGATTATGTGTGCACCTTGATTTGGTGACCTGAGGAGACCTAAGATCAGGGTGGAAGTCTTGTACTAGTCACAAAGAAGATAAAGACGATTTGGTTTCAACATTTTCCTATGAACACGATTTTTAAAGGTACTATGTTATGTAAAATTGACTCTTGTGAGCTTTAAACCATGTTACAATGCTGTTGACTCATCAAAAACCTACCCAGTTTGTTTAGTTTAGTTTGTTTATATCTCCAACTCTCAAAGGCTCTGTTCCACCTTGTGATGTCATGAAGTTGTAGTTTTCGAGTTTGCAGCTATCTTTTACCTTTTGTCACTGGAAATTCCATAGCTGAAATTATCTAAATTATGATGAATCTGTATGGATTTTAAAAACACAAAGGAGCACTTCCTGTATTACCACATGACATCACAAGGTAGAACAGAGTGTTTTCAGTTTGCAAGAGTTTGAGAACACAGGATAAATCTGCAGGGTTTGTGTGTTAAACTTGTGTGAATGAAATAAAACACAACTCCATGTCTGTTTGTGATGAGGAAACATTATAAAATAGATAAAAAAAAAAAAAAAAAATCATAATATGGGTCCTTTAAAGATGCATTGTGTAACTTTGCTGGGGGGGCCTACCTGCTTGGCTAGGTGAAGATTGTATTGCTTTGCCTGGACTGTTCCACAAGTAGCCCACACCACAACACCAAGTTACAGGTCAGATCTGTGGAGAGGTGATCATGGTCACAGTAACAATGCATGTTTTTCAAGAATATTTCAAGCTCTAAAAACTGCAAGACTGTGACGTTTAGTGCAAATGTGGAACATTCCAGACAAAGCAATAATATCCATGGAGACGTGCAGGGGGCAGACCACCCACCAGAACAGTTACGTGGAGCACCCTTAATGAAAAGAAGCATACACCACATCATAACAGAACATTACACAGCTCCCTCAAGTAGGGAATATAACATTATTTCATACAGCAACACATTCAATATCTTTCCCAAAATAAGCATATTGCCAAAACATCACTGTACTTTCTTGCTTTTCCACAACTCCTACGTATTTTCATAACTTTAGCACCTCTTTAGTTTTGGAAATTCTCACTGATGTCTGTCTTCTTACACAACATAATGTTAATTTGCTGCGTACTGTATCCCACTCACTAACATGTGTCATTGTGCAGGTATAATATTGTTTACTTCACCTCTGAGGGTTAATCATTTTGGGGAATCAGTCTATAGCGCACATTTTAAACACAACCACGCGCATACGATTGAATCACTATTAAATGAACCCCATATACAGTAGTTCAGATCACGTATAGGGGTCGAAACTACAAACCTATAATGTTTTATTCATAACAAGAAGCGGTATTTTCTTTGCAAGCATTCTATACCTTCACAAATGATTCCAGCCTTTTCAATTTGCTAACTGCGACAAACCCAACAGCATTTTCAATCATTTTTTTAAGAATTCCTCTCATAAAAATAATAATCCACGATAAACATTTACATATATCCCAATCCGTTATACAAGAGCTTTTGTCAAACAGCAAAAAGGCTTCAGAACATTGACAAACAGGTCCAGACCAGCGAGGGACTGCTCAGCTCCTCCATGGAACTCCAGTGATTAGCAGGTGCAGCTGTGATTCACTCACCTTAAATTAGCTCCCCCTGATAGAGACCCCCCCGGGAGCCCAGAGCCTGGATACTTAAAACTGAAGCATATGCTAATCAAGTAATGTCTTCAAACGAGTGCTTAGATCAAATGGCTTAGAGCACATGTTCCGCAAAATTCACTCTTTTTTAATTTTTTTTTTTAGCTTTTAATCATGTTATATTGTTGTTCCCTCATCAAAAGCATACATATAGTTGTATTTTGCTTCATTCAAAAATGCCTCTTTTGCATTTTGCCAAGATTGTTACATCACAGATAAAAATTTTGACTTTTCCTGTGCAGTTTTTGAGTCCATAAAACAACATCGGACTCGTGCAGTGGTCAGAATGTGTTCACACCAAACACATGGCTCTATTAGAAGAGCACTCATGGAGGATAAGAACTTTGTTTCTTTCTAACTGTTCATTCCCGTTTCTGACAGCAGAGGGAGCCCCAAATACCTCATTAGAAACAGAGGTGTTGGTTATAAAGAGTTTTCTCCGAATGTAGACATTATTTTAAGGTTAAAAAAGTGTCATACTAAAGCCACAAGAATGCATAATATTAGTTCTCTAAAGAGGAGCTAGGGAGAGAAAGTCTGACCAGTGCAATGGCAGCTCTGACAATGATGGACAGATGAAGCTAATCACACGGCTGTCTTGAGCAGGTGAAATAGTGAATCGCGCCTGGAGCCCAGCTAAGATTGGATTGGCTAGTCCCGGGCCATGCCAATACTAGTGTCAGTAAACAACCCTGAGTGTGCACTTCTTTAACAAGGTGGAAGCGGCGCAAGTAAAAGTTTCATTGAAGTGTGAAAATGCTGCAAAAAGAATGAGTTATTGTTAAGACATTCTCACCAAATAAGTGTCCAAGGACAAGATCACTGTTATCCATGAATGTTTTAAATAGAGGCTGAATCATAACTCCACTCAGTAGAAGAACAAAGAATTTGGTTTTTATGTTACAGTTGCAATATGTGGCACAATGGATACAGTTTTCAGCATTGTGAGATAGGGCAAGTGTTCATTTTTTTTACTTTGTAGGCCTGTCATGATAAAGAATTAGAAGTGCAATATGTTGGAATCGAAATTTTTACTACTAACTACTTAATGCCACTGTGAGGTCCAATGAATAAATACTACAACGAAACACCCTAGATTTGAGCACAAAAAATATCGTTCTTCCTCTCATAACTTGAATAAGTCGATATAGTAATTAGTGACAAGCCTCGCCCTAGCCTCACTCTTTCTTTACTACTTAGCTGTTTCTTAGAACCTGCTATATCCTTCTGCTCTGTCTGTTTTATACATGAACCTCTTCCACTGGCAACGGGGAGCAAATCAACTCAAGGTTCTTTGCAGTAAGACTAGTCCACATTGGGACTGCATAAACAAGTGTTTCTCACAACCTCAGGCCAATCACATAAATATTCAAACTGTAACTAGGGATGCAGCGATCTGGATATTTCCACCAAATATCGGTTCAGTCGATATCCTGTTTGCAGACTGATGTAATAAGACTTTTTACTGGTCGCAGCTGACGCCAAAAGTCTCATAATGTTAAAACTTTTATTTATACAAAGCTATTCTGTAGTTACTGGATAAATAACAGCTACAAAACACTTTTATATCAGTTTTGTCTTTTTAAATTTTTGGTATAAAAGGAAATACATGTTGTGTTCAGTCTTTGCACTGGTATCAGCAGATAGCTAGTAGTTTTGAAATCAGTATCGGATCAGTATCGGATCTCAAAAAAGCTGGTGCATCCCTACTGGTAACACAACAAGTCCACAGTAACACATGCTATGGATACACACACAATCAAAGCTCCAGACATCTTATTCCCTTGTAATTAACTTAACGCAATGCCATCTGAGATACAGTAGCCCATGTGGGTCAGAAACACGGCTAATCAATATCTTGAAATCACAGTTGAGTTGCCACAATTATGAAATCGCAAAGGCTGCAGTTATTTGAATAGTAGATTTCTTTTGCAATCAACAAAATATCCTGTCTTTTTATACACAAATCTTGTTGTGCGGACTCTCTACCAGCGTATTATGAAGTACATGAGATTCTTGTATTTGTTGTATTAGTTTATCAGTCCATGTTTTCCCATGTTAATGTTTACGGAGATGTTTATAATGTGCACTGTGATCAAAATCCTACTTTTAACATAAATCACAAATCTAATTGCAATTGCAACACTCTAATGGCTGCTTAATTTCTTACTTTATTACATAAAACAAAGTCATTTGAAAATAGTAGGCTGTGCACAAACCCAAACGTGCAGTGCTTTATCCTGTATGACAATTCTGTAATAAATCGTAGCATAAACTAAAACTATTTTGGATACTATATGGAGCACATAGCCACAACAAATCGATCCATACTTTATAAACAGGTCAATTCTGCGTGCAGCATTATCTCTAAGCAGCACACCAACCAATTACACCATAGTATCCCTCCAATGACAGCGAGCTTTTACGCGTGTGCAAAACCAGGTTATTGCTATGGTGAATTCAAATGCTCCTATTCGCTCCACTGAGTTGTAATGTTGTTAACTCATTTTAGAGATTACTGACTATCCAATTTCTTTGGTCAACACGGCTGGTAGCGTCTTAATCGGTCATATACACGGGCTAGTTGTGCTGACCGCTTTGCAGCTGAAGTTGAAGGTTGCAATAGCGCTGCGTGCATGTGTTTGATATGATGCTGGCGTTTCTAAAAAACATACGAGCGCGTAATTGCACCTGAACGTCTCATTTGCAGTCAATCCACTCCAAACACGGGTACGTTTGGTTCTCCTGCGCGCACCGAAACGTGGATGCAAAACAAAAGGCAGTAACTTACCTTCTGCTCGGTCCAAAGATGCCATCGCTTCGTATCCTGAAATCTGGAGGGGTTTTTCCGCTCACCCCCTGGGCTAAAGGCGAGCTCTTTTGTTCCGCCGTGTGTCAAGAAGCCGGTGAAATTGTATTGGTCGGTGTTCACGTACAGCGCGGACAATCACGCCTCTTGTAGCCAACTGAGGAGCACATCTGACGCCGTGAGAAGGAGCCTCACTACAGTCGGTGTGGGATGCTGATGATGCTGAGGAGGAGGTGGAGAGGATGTTGTCGCGGGAATAGGAGCGTTTCTCTCTCCCTCTCTTTCTCTTTCTCTCTCTTTCTCTCTCTTTTTCTCCGTTATAACGAAAGCCTCTACGCACGGCCTGAGTCACCGTGTGTATTTACGGACGAGAGTGAAGGGAACGCGCAGGAGCAGCCCTGGAAGTCGATATGCGATGTATGGATGGAGGGCTGGGGGAGTTATGTCACACTGGACAGAGGAGCAGTGGTTGAAAAGTGTGGGGTTGTAAAGCACAGCCTACAGCAAGTGAATTTTAAAGAGCATATCGGATGAAATGGATGCACACTGTTTGTTTGTACAATATTGACCGCTCTGGCATAGCATTCAATTTAGAAGTAACTAGACTAATGAATGTAATAAATTATCCATCCATCATTGTGGCCTATATGGGCTGTGCAGGCATAATTAGCCCATGTAAGGGTTTGGTCACATGGTTCAGACTACAGACTGATGCTGAACTTATTTTGTAGCTAAAATGCACATATGATTCAAGTGGAGGAGTTCAAGTATCTCAGGGGAGTGTGAGATTGTGAGATTGAGAACTCCTCTCCTGGACGTCGCCCCGGAGAGGTGTTCCGGGCACGTCCCACCGGGAGGAGGCCCCAGGGAAGACCCAGGACACGCTGGAGGGACTTCGTCTCTCGGCTGGCCTGGAAATGCCTTGGGGTGCCATTGGAGTAGCTGGAGGATGTGTCTGAGGTGAGGGAAGTCTGGGGGTCCCTGCTTAGTCTGCTGCCCCCGTGACCCGGCCCAGGATAAGTGGAAGAATATGGATGGATTCTTAATTGCATAGTTAATGTATCACAAACTGCACTGGGTTCAGATATATTTAGGCTAACTGGGGTGTTTTACAAAATTCTGGGTGCAAACTATGTTATTGGGCCTGCACTTTATGATCATTATATAAGCCTACAGATTACACCTTTCCTGCATTGGGCCATGGGTATCTTTAAACTCCCAGTCCAACGCACATGTGACTACTTCTATTCTCCAATGGACCAACAAAAGTCTTGTCATTTATTTAATTACTAACCAATTTATCTAATTTCTGTTTTGGCAAATCAATTGGGTTGCCTGAAACTAGGCCTTCCATATAACTTCAACAAGGTCAAAATGGTCAGGACCAGGATGTAGTACAGTATTATGTCTGGTAGCAGGTGAGCTTTTCTGTGGCATACCCTACAGCCTGGTTACAAGTTTATGGCCATATACCTGTTTATTGTTGCTACTTTTATTTGATTTTATTTGCTTGTTTTATTTGAGTGTTGCCTGTTTGACCTGATCCTTAGACAGTGTGAATTTCCCTATTACATAAGCTTATTCATACTGAAACTATTTGTTTTTAAATTTTAAAAGTGTGCCAACCGAGTCTGCTGCAGGTCTGGTCTTGCCTCTAAGTACACCTCGTACATTTAGACCTGGCAGTGACCTGTTAAAGCATTTCTCCTGTACAGCTCTAACCACATCAGAAATCACATCACTTTGCATGGAGTATGTCAACGTATTCGATTTGAAGTAACCCTGGGAATGATTTGGAGTTTGTGTATGCTTTTAAACGTGAAAGACCAGAAGCTCAAACACAGAATATCACGTTTATTTTTAGACAAAGAAGATTGACCAAGCATCAATGCCTCTTTATTCAAAGGTTTATCTGTGACTCAGAAGGAGTCAAACAAGGAAAAATAGGTCAACTTGAAGACAACCATGTTTTCTTCATTATAAAACAATATGAATTTAGTTTGTTTTAACCAAGTAGTTTAGTCTATTATGTCTGCATGTTATTTTTTTATTTAGACTCTTGCATTTTAACTGTGGTTAAATGCAATGTATCTGTACCTTAAAAACATAAAAAAACATTTTGCAGTGCTCCAAAGTTATTCCTCATTTACCTTATTCTGAACATCCTAATTATTCGGAGCTATGAGTTTATAAGCACTTATCACAACTTTCAGAGTGTTTTTGTCGTCATGGTAAAGTGGACAATAAAACACAAAGGCTGCTTTTACAATATGCCTGTACAGGGGCAAGATAAATTTTGCTCAAAAACATGGGAAAAATTGGGTACAGGACCTTTAAAGTGCCCCTGAGGACAATACGTTATAATCATTGATTTTTCTTCTTTTCTTTCAGGGGCATGACCTTTCTGTCACAAGCAGCCTCTGTGACTGCTCTAGGCAATGTAGCAAGTGCCTCACCCAAGGACACAGTGACAGCCTGTGCTTCAGGACAGATTTGAACCGGTGATCCACTGGTCCAAGGGAGAATGCTCAAATGCAAAGTACAACATTTTCAGCCAAGTATTGCAAATCAGATACCAATCGAGACTAAAACTAGTGTCAAAACTCATTTGAGCAGGTATCGATACTAAAAAAAAGTCACATTCACAGGACAGTTTTAGAATCTTGCAGACCACATGGACTAGTATACGCCCATGGACCACTATGGCACCCCCCTGCACGACTGAGTGTGTACACAGATTTATAACCAGATGGTAATGTAAAAGAAAGTACTATGATTTCATGATGAGAATGTGATAATGTCATACTACTAGATTTCCTCATTGATTACATTGTTCTTTGCCATGAAATATCCCATACGCAAATTCACATATACTGAACCTGATCATATCTATTAGTGAGTAGACCCTAGAACTCACTATTTAACAACAAAAAACTGTAAAAAAAAAAAAAAAAAAAAAAAAAAAAAAAGAAAGGTTTACACCTTAGTATCGAAATCAAGTTTGAAATTTTTGCATCATAACACTAGTTCTGATACAGTCATTTTAACAATTCTTCAAATGTTTCTTCCCATCAGTAAGGCCACATATATCAGGTCAAGAAAATGAGTGAGTGATTCTAGGTTATATTGAGGCTGGGGTTAAAATAGAAAACTCAAAATGCAACAAGTGCCAAAGGTCAAACTAGACTTCACTGAAGAATACATCCAATTATGAATCTGTATAATTCCTTGTGGTTGGGCGACACAATAGAGCATAATTTCCGGCTCTTCTCATTTGTTAGAACCTGAATTTGTCCTAATTGTTATTCACCACAGTCTCAGTAATTATAGTTATCATCAGAGAATTATAGCTTTGTCTGTGAAAGTTTTAATGTCATTTGATATTTAATGAAACAGGCTTCAAAACACACAAGGTTAATCAAGACTACATTTGAACAAGTTATACTGTAGCTTAAGAAATTAGTCACTGATATTTAACTACACGTGCTTACAGGTGTGCAATATATTGTTTATAATATACTTTTGAACATATGAACATTTTGAATATCAAGTAGATTGTCTATAATTTTTTTATGAAAAAATATGTCCATATGTCTGCATCTGTGTTTCATTTTTCAGTTCATCCCCATTTCCATGATACTTGAACTTCAACCAAGACATATAAGCACATTCTAGCACATTTTTTTTATTACAAAAATGAATTATTATAGTCAAAGTTTTATAAATAGTTGCCACAAATAAACCTGTTTTACATCCAACTAACAACTAGCACATTACCATCTTGTTGACGTCTTTGCTTACAGTATCCGATAAGGCCCTGACTGGTGGTCCGACATTGTCTATACACCGATATGGAGTTATGTGTTGACAGCTGGGAACAGGAGCCGGGCATGGGTGGGAATGTGGTCTGATGCAAAGTGGAAAAACACAGGGGAGCCCCCCCCCCTGCACGTCCCACACGCTGCGAACAGCACTCAAGTGACCACAATATAAATTCATCAACTGACTCTATAAATACTTAAAGGGCCTCTACCTGATTTTAACTTCTCAAGATAAATGACTGCTACATAACACATTGTATGCTAAAGGCTGCTAAACAAGAAAAAAAAAAGTAAAATATAATCTATTCATTTTACATGACATTTTGTGAAGTATTAACTGATGCATAATATTCTGACAGGGTGACCTTTTTTGTCCAATCGGGCACTTTATTACTATGAATCATGAGAAAACAACTGCCTGACACTATCCCAGATACTTGATTCTCTGTTATGGTGCATTTTCAATACTGACAAAAAAAATAGTAGTAGAGATTGGAGAACTATAAGAAAACAGCTGCAGAACACTATACCAGACAGTTGTTTCTGTGTCGCTTTGGCAGAAAGGATTAAGTGGGCGAGGTATGCCCCTGACTCAATTTAATGACACTTTCATGTTGGGTTTCCCTTCATAATTAGGGTCACAATCGCAAACATCAGTATTAAAGTTTGTTAAAGTATGCAAAATTGACTTTACACAGCCTCTGCCATATGCCCACAGCTCTGTAATTACTTCGTTCTCCAATTTGATCAAAATGTGCAAATAATAACATAATGAAATCCACAGGTGTGGTTTCTTTAAGGTCTTCATTGACTTGTGTTTGCTGCATATAAGAAGTCTATATGGACCATGATGCTAATGGTCCATTTTACAACAGGATAAATATGAAAGCCAAAAGCAAGAAGGTAAGAAGCACTTATAATTAATGTATTGTTACTGTGAAAAAGAAAATACATAACTTATTATCAGCTCAAATATGACACATCGAATTGACATTTTCAAAAAAGGTCAGAGGGCTGCAATTACTTAGCTCCTTGTGTGCTTCTCTGCTCAACATTGCCCCACCCCAGGATATTCTGAGACCTTTGTTTGAGTTTTTCTAATATGAACAGTTCTGTGCACTTAAACTGATCCTATTGTTGACTGATTTACAAAGGTAAAAACTTTCAAATTCAAATGAACATCACACAGACACATGGTTGAGATGTAGACACAGTGATAACAAAGGGTTAGTCAGACATGTGTCAAACAACTCCAGGTATGTGATTGATGATGTTACAACATTCTGACATGACTTAAAGCTCAGTCAATTTTGTGTAATTAACAAAGATAAAAAGACAACACTGAAAGAGTCCAAAATGTTTCCATGAGTCTAAATTTGTAAATAATTATAATTATTACATCTAAAAATATAGGCCTATACCTGAAATGTACTAATACTAGTTTGTGTTTAATGATACTAATACCACTAATCTGAGTAGAACTGCATGGGAGTTCAAGCAAAAACAACTATTCATGCAATAAAGAGGACTGTCTGGATTACCAAGAGACTTGGAAAGAGACTTGAATGAATTATAAAGCATCCGACAAAGAGCAAAAACGATTGGCTGTGAAGTTATCATGACTAATACTTGATTTGATGTTGTGACAGTGTTTTGAGCTGGAGAAGTGTGACATTTAAGTGTTGTTTCTCCTGTTTATAATTCTGTGTGTGGCATTTGTTTATCTGTTATATCCGTCTTGTGTTGTTACAGAGTCAACCGTATTTACAATATACACTACAGACCGTCCAAACTGTGGAGACAAATACCCAAAGCTTATGTAATGGAAGATGACCAGGACAGTGTGTACTGACAATGGCATTTCCAGTTGAAACCAGACTGGTAAAGGGCCGGTTTCCAAGCAGTCATATGCGCACAGCTGAACTATTGACCACCAGCATGAGAACAGAAGTGATGTAAGTGAAGGATTTGAATAACTTGGACAACAAAACAGATTGCACAGGTCTATATGTCACATAGGCTACTTCATTGCGTGTCTGTAGTACAAATGAACAGCTGGAATCTAAAAATAGGCCTAGTATTTCTCACAAATGTTGCAATTTCAAAATTAAGGCAGTCCCATTAAAATACATAAAGGTGACTTCAATTGGAGCAAATCTTAAATTTTATTTCCAATATTGTATCCAGTGATCATAAGCAAATTTTAGGATAATCAAACTTTTCTTAAATATAGTGGGGAAAAAAAATACTAAAATTACAATTGGGGAAGCGACAATGGGTTAGACAGAGCTTTATTTATAGTCGTGTAGTTTTTCTAGTGCTTGTGAGGCGTTATCTGTGGTCAACAACATAGTCCTCTCGACGCTTCCTATTGGTCAAACTGCAAGATAAACATCAAATCCGGCCTTCCCATTGGCTCCCGCTCCACGCTTGTCCCGCCCCTCGTCTGCAGCCCCTCAGTGAAAACCAGTGGACAAAGTAACAAGCCCTCAACCTTTCAGTACTGTGTTATGAAGCCACTAATACGACGAAAATGAAGTTCGTACGGTTTATTATGAAAAATGCCGCTTTGACGAGCGTGCCAAAGCATATTGAGCATTTTTCCAAATTCTCTCCCTCGCCGTTGTCCATGAAGCAGTTTTTGGATTTCGGTAAGTAGCTGCTGCTGCTGCACTGTATGCGCAATCTTGTCATGTTATTTTTGACATGCGAGACAAATCTAGAGGAGTATTGGAGCGTATCGTTTCACACACACCATAAACTATTCATAATACCCATGTTGGTTGATTGTTGCAAGGTTAAACCGACCAGAACACGCTTTTGCTCTGTGCTGTGGGTTTGTCAGTGTGCAGGGATGTTGCATCAGCACTGCTTTGGTGCAACAGAGGACAACCTACTTGACATTTTGTGGATTAAATATGTGCATTAAAAAAACCAAAAAAAATATTGTACAAGTAATGTTGCGTTTAGATATGAACACATCTAGAAATATGCTTATAATTGTTGCCTTTTTGTGCAGGGTCCATCAATGCTTGTGAAAAGACATCATTTGTTTTTCTGAGGCAAGAGCTCCCTGTCAGACTGTCCAACATCATGAAGGAGATCAACCTTTTACCTGACAAACTTCTCACAACCCCCTCTGTCAAAATGGTCCAGGGCTGGTAAGTTAAAAGCCAAGTCTGTGTTATGCTGCCACATTTGTTATGGTTCAAGCATGTGTCTGAAAGCTACCCCCCTGTCCCTCAAAGGAAATGTTAAAAGAGTTTACTAATATCCTATTTTAAAGCCTGATTTTATCCTCTCTGTTGAGAAGGGAGCAGCTGGTGTCTTGTTTACTGCAATGCAATCTAACAGAACAAAAGGGACTGGCTGTGAGTTGGATTACAAAACCCCCTTTGACCAAGTTGTACCTCTTCCAGGCTGCACAGAAAAGGGAGGGGGCTTTTCACTGTCAACTTTGCCCTAGTTTCCCCTGAACGTGGCACATGACCTGCCGTAAACAAGCCTTTTTCCTCTCCTGTGGGACCTCAGATTTATTTACAAATAGCAGAATTTGATGTAGGCGTATTTTAAAGGTTGTATTTATATATTGTAATTTCATAAACTACCTACTATATGAATCAGACATGTTTAAATATTAATTGTACTTAAAACAATTATAATTCATATACAATTGCAAAAATCATTTCTATGATGTAACAAATATTTCTGTTTACATTTTGTGTTTTGGTTGTTAAGACAATTATCCAATCAGAAAACAAAATGAGCTTTATGCTGCAGGTTGCCAGATCCTACAAATTTGCAATATACCCAAAAGGGCTCTCTGTAAAGTGATCTGTCCTTAGTATTTGACGTCAGAGGGCACCCCCAAGTTTACTTAGTGATTGTACAGCTGTTTTTAAACCAGTTAGAGCAAATGTTATTTTATCTTTTATCTTTACTTTTATTGTATTTCCATGTGTAGGTATGTCCAGAGTTTGATGGAAATCCTTGAATTCCTTGACAAGAATCCAGATGATCACAAAACTTTGGGAGAGTGAGTAGAATTGACCTATATACTGCCATAGTCATAACCTCGTAAACTGCACTTACCTACAGCACATCTCACGTGACAAAAATATACATGGGCACAATTCCAAGCATAGCGGAGTCATTTACCATCATGCGCTTCTATTTACTAACCTGGGCAAGGTCAAGAATGTCTGTGTAGCTAGTGCAGTATTTAGTACATGCTTAAAGGTTATTATGGAGGTATTTCTCACATGCATCACTCCATACATTCCTTTAAAAAATGTTATTATGTAACTATGAAATAAATCCACACGTAGCACAAAGAGTTTACTGGCTCTGACTGACATTAAGCTAGATTCTAGGCTAACTAAATATTTTGAAATTCACTAGCAAGCACCACGCCTCACGATAACAAGGTTTGAAGTGCAGTATATTGCTGAAGTAAATATAGACGATAATATTGAAACTAGTTACGCCACTGACATAATAATTCAAGAGCAGATTTAGACCACAAAACTATTCTAAAAGTACAATATTGTGAAAAAAACATGAGCTGCAATAGATAAATAGGAGAATGAAACATTGCTTAGTACTTAATTTGCATCTATAATGAGTCATAGAAATTATGAATTCAAACTTTTACAGATTAAATCTTATAATACAGCCAAAAAAAACAACAAAAAGTCTCTAGTAGTGCAAAGAAAATGTGGCCATGATAAATATTGACCCCAAAACATATTGTTCCAGCTTTTATATTGAATGATAAGTCAATAAATCAAATGGTATATGGTAAAGATATTTATTGATGATATAAATATGTGGAGGCTGGGTAGAGAACGAAGACTCTGTCTGAGGAGGTTAGCCCAGCGAATTCAAGCCCCCACCCGTTAGATGATAAAATCTTCAGGCTGAAAGATGAACAAGTTTCACGAGGTGGGAGAGAGGTCAAGAGAGTGGAGACAAACGATGCTGCCAGAATGGGCTTGTGTAAATAGGGCTGCTAGGTGTGGTCCTGCTCCTGAATGTCAGTCAATCATATTAACTTTATTTATGTTTTCGTAACATTTGTTCGCTAATCTGGTAAAATGGATTGCAAACAGTGTAGATCCTGCGCATTGTAGGGCTGCACTGTTTGTAGGGCTGCACTGTTTGTAGGGCTGTAGCCTACTAAAGGAATTATTGTTTTACTGAAGACTTGTACTGCTGAATGATTAGTTGTCTAAAAGGGTCCGTGGCAAAAAAGTTGTCAAAACTGTTGCATATCTCTATGTATTTTGACTCAAACTGCACTCACAAGACCACAACTGCACGGGACTTCATGCAAAAACTACTATTTATGGAGAAAAAAGTGCTAGGAAACAATGTATTTATATAAAGACAAATTAAACTTGTGAAGTCAATTATGTATGTAGAATTTCTGTCGCAATTTCGGAGGAGGGAAACCAAATGCACAGGAGAGACATGTTTATTCTTTGCTTTTTTCCATTTACTCTCATTGAAAATGAGTTTGTGCTGTTTCCTGCAGGTTTGTGGACGCTTTAGTGACCATCAGAAATCGGCACAATGACGTAGTTCCGACCATGGCTCAAGGAATTATCGAATACAAAGAGTCTTTTTCCCAGGACCCAGTGACCAACCAGAACATCCAGTATTTTCTAGACCGCTTCTACATGAGCCGCATCTCTATACGAATGCTCATCAACCAGCACAGTGAGTGGCTTTCACAGCTGTTTCACTTTAAGTCCAGGAAAGTCGGGGTTTTAGGCATGTGGAAATGGATAATATCTATTTTTTATAACCAGACTATTAGCTATACATGGGCTGAGTCATATTTTTCTTTCTCTCAGTTTTTAACATAAAAACAGTTCTACATTAGGTAAAATCAAACCATGTCATCTTGAAAAATTTAAATATAATCTTTCCCTTGTCATGCTGTCACACTTGTACATTGTAGAGTAGTTTGAGAGTTGTGTTGAGTTGGATATTTTGTTTTTAGTATTGTATTAATGCATAATGTGTGTGTGAATCAGTAAACTAACCTATTGTTTTACTTGTTTTTCTCTTTGCAGCTCTCATATTTGACGGCAACACTAACCCAGTCCATCCCAACACTATTGGAAGCATAGACCCCCTCTGCAGAGTTTCAGACGTGGTTCAAGGTTAGTACGATTAACATAAGAAGACACTAGTTTATTTTACAGGTATTAAAATGTTCACATCTATAAGAGAGAATTAGAAAATAAATAAACAAATGTTGTCCACACTATTGACTGTAGTTTAAATCAAACAAGGATTTTATTAGTATCGAGATCCGATCACTTCAAATAGTCAATTATCACCTTGGGGCTTGGTAATTAGACAGTCTACCTCCAGTCCTCTGTGAGTGAAAGCAGTTTGTTTGGAGCAGAGTTCTGACTTAAGAATTGGAGTAAAGAGTTTTCTTTATGTTCGTGAAATTTACATTGAAATCCATAAAAAAAAAAAAAAGAAATTACTGTTAGTGGTTGTGTTTTTAGTGATCAGTATTATTATTATTATTATTATTATTACTTACTATTATTATTTTATTTTTTTTAAATACCCAAATACCCAAGCCCAAATATTTGTGTATCGTGCTACATTACAGAAAGAGACAGACATTACAATCCCCAGTAGTAGCTAGACAGTCCTGCTGCACTCCTCATTGTTATATTTTCCTCTCATATTCACAGTATAATTAGTTTTTTTTGTTTTGCTTTTTTGCTGCAGATGCCTTTCACAGCGCCAAAATGCTGTGTGACCAGTATTATCTCCGCTCTCCTGAGATGGTTCTACAAGAGAGAAACAGTAAGAATCACAATTACATTTATTTGCCATGCAAATTCACTTACATTGCCAACAGCAAAGCCCTTGTTGGCACAGATGGTGCTCTTTCCATCCCTTTTAACCCCTTTGTGTGCGAATGGACTATGTGTTTTTATGAAAATGAGGATTCAGCCAGATGGACTTGAGAGGCCGATAATTATAGCACTGATACTGAAGTAACAGCTAAGTGGGTCCGGCTCACTGCGTCTGACAATATTGACATACTCTTTCCATCCTCTTAAAGTGCACAACCAGAGCAGAGTGTAATTATCAGTGATGGGAGAAAAACAACACTTTTAATAGGTGATGCATTTGAAATGAAGTGGTGATACAATATGTTTTTGTCATTACACAGGCAAGGACAAAAGCCAGCCAATCAACATTGTGTATGTGCCTTCTCATCTGTACCATATGCTGTTTGAGCTTTTCAAGGTATGATTTATTAACACTGGGGTGCTTCACCTGATTTTTACAGTGTTAAAACTTAAAAACAAATTTAGTTCCTTTTTTTCCTGTTTCACCAGCCCAAAGTTATTCCTTACCTTATGCATTCCAAACATCCTATTTAATCACCAGAGTTTACAAGCAAGTTACCAGAGACCGGAGCAGAGTTTTGTGTTACAGTAAAGCTAACAACAACTAGTATGCTACTGTGTATTGATTATCGAACAATGAATGCTTTATAATTGGATGCAGACAGCATGCAGTGGACATAGTTCACTTTAAGAGCTACTTATACAATATATTTGTTTTGGGACAAATTCTGCTCAAATACATAGGAAAAAACTGGTACTGGACCTTCAAGTAAAGGTTAATGTTACAGTTGAAAATAACTTACCCTTTTATTTATGTTTAGAATGCAATGCGTGCAACAATAGAAACACATGAAAACGGCTACGAGCTCCCGCCAATCAAAGTCCTTGTGTCACTCGGTGGAGAGGATATGTCCATTAAGGTTTGTCTTTCAGTTTTGCTACAATGTTATCTCAAATCAAATGCAAGTTAATGTACTGTAAACTGACACAAACACAACATACATAACTCTCATTCCAAAGTTCAACCAGTACATGCTGGACCTTTCTCTTCCCTTCTTTATGACCACAGTTCCTTGAAGTGTTATGTAACTGTACAGTACATACAGTTGAGAGCCAGACCTAAGTCTGTTTTACTGCATTACTTAGTTCAAATGAACAGTCCAAACATTCTATGCTGCTTTTATGTGATTCATTGCTGTTTATATAAATTTGATAATCAGTTAGATCAGGGTTTCTCAAACTGTGGTACATGTAGCACTGGTAGGATGCAAGATCTTTCAGGTAGTACTTAGACAGTTCTTCAGTTTGTGGGTTTGTGGTACTTAAGTTTATTATATGCACATTTTTATCCTCCATTTGATAATGTATTGTGTAGAGCTACAGTGGAAATTATGTAATTCACTTTTAGACCTGGCTTAGCCCCAGATTAGACCTAGAAAGGTCCTGTTGTATACGTGATTTAGATCTGGTGGTACTTGAAAGGCATATCTTTCCTGTGGTGGTAAAAAAGCCACTGAATTAGATGTCTATCAACTTCAGAAAACTGACAGATACATTTTGGATCACATCATCACAACATTTGTGAAATGTATTTATTCTTAAAAGTAGGTTAAGTACAGGATTAATGGTGTAAGAATAAACAGAAATGTGGGTGTGCAGAAATGTGTGACAATAGAAAGTGTCAAGTTTTTCCTGTATAAAAGTAGTAATACACTCCTCTCTGTGAGGAGTGAGGGAACATACTGTGCCTCATTAAAGGCTTGTCTGTGATACACACCTAATCTTTTTATCAAAAAAGTACCACAAGTCACCACCCTAAGCACTCACCAAACATGTTACATAATGTCTTAATCATAATTTCGGCACGATGCCTAGTAAACAAACCCAGTCAGTCTTGGTAAACTGCCCTATAAACCTTTGCCTCAAATTAGTTTTTCTTTCTTTTTGTCATAGATCATTTGGGTACATTACAAGATTTAAAGGAACACTATGTAACCTTTCTGATGGAGGGTCCGCTATTTGCTTTTCCGTTATTGCCTTGTCTGGAATGTATCATATTATAGCATTAAACTTATCTTTCTCTATGGAGACAAACAGATGGTGCCACCTGACCAAGTTACAGGTCAGGTCTGTGGAGAGGTGACCACGCTTACAGTAAGATAAGTTTAATGCCATACTGTAGAATATTCCAGGCAAAGCAAAGCAACAACCTCTCCATGGAGACAAACTGTGTTATCTGTGTTCAAAGATAACCAGGAGCACACAGACCGACTAAAGGGGTCAACAGTTGAATTCTTACTTTTTCCACTAGGTGAGCGACAGGGGAGGTGGCGTCCCATTTCGCAGGATTGAAAACCTTTTCAGCTACATGTACTCCACTGCTCCTGCGCCACAGATGGGAGAGCATTCACGGCCACCACTGGTCAGTACAGTTATACAAAGGTCAATCACAAACATAAAAAAATGCCTGTATGAAAGTGAATACTATGTGAACTTTTTAAGATTAAAAAAGCTGGAGAAAAAGCATAGTAGAGTGTGTTATGTGACAAATTGTACCTTTTAAATTATTAGAAAAAAAGAAAACTCATAGAAATCCATCAAAAGTCAATGTACTGGGCTGCAATGGAAATAAAATCATGATTTGAATGGTTACAGTTGGTAAATTGTAGGTAATTTTATGTCAAGAAAATATGCAGTCTCTATGGAGTCTTGTTTGTAGGATTCTAAATTACAAGGTGAGCATGTTTTTTTAAATAGCATGTTCTTAAGTGCATGTAATCTGTTTTGTCTTAAATTGTAATAAATATGCCTCTGACATATTTAAAAACATAAATGGCAAAGTATTGAAGTCAGATAAAATGAACTAGAAAGTAAATCTGGCATATAAACAAGTAGTTGTAATATTAGCAATACTTTGTCATAATTAGCCAAGTTGGCGTAATAATGGTTGCAATTATTTAGTGGTTGCAATTATGGTTGGAATTTTTTGGAAGTTACAACCTGTGCCTTTATAAATTGCTCAGATTAGAAAAACATTATTTTTTTTTTTTCATAAGCTCTTTCTTTGGTATTCTTTCATTGCATTCTCTACTGCACACTGCTATATAGAGATTAATGACAACTTCTTTTCTCCAAATGAACTAAACTGCTCACTAAGCACTAAATGACAAAGAGTGTTCATTTTGAGGATGGCTGCAGCTCTCTGTGTGTCTTCCTAGTACAAAGTGTCTCTAAATCCTTGATGTCCTCTCTGTCTGCACAGGCCGGCTTTGGCTATGGACTCCCCATCTCTCGACTCTATGCCAAGTACTTCCAGGGGGACCTGCAGCTCTACTCCATGGAGGGCCATGGCACCGATGCTGTCGTCTACTTGAAGGTGAGCCAGACTGGAGCTTGGCCAGTGTCCAAAAGTGAACTTACTCAATGACAGTTTAGCCAGTGAAGCCAGGAGATTGAGATAAAGGTAGATATTATATGGAATCGACGACCTCACAGCATAATTGCTAAAGTTATTTTTTGGCCAAATTGAGTTATTTGTCTAATTCTATTCTCCAGACCCTGCTGCATCTGTAGGTGTCATTGGCTCTGTCCTCTTCTTTCTGTTATATAATATGACTGTGATATTGTAATTTCAGATGGAGGGCCTATGGGAGATTTACTGTTATGGAAGAAACATCCAAACTTATCCACAAACATTGCACCCTATCGTTATTTGTTATAACTTGCCATATTAAACTCATGGCTTAAAATCCTTTCAGCTCACATCTTTGGGGCTGAATATTGGCACTACTTTCTGAAGTTATTAAAAAAAATCACTTTTGTTTGTTTATGCGGACAGAGAAGACATTGACAGTGTTTTTGTTTTATGCGAATAGGGCCAGTAATTACAGAGATGTTAAGCATAAACAAGGACAACAAATCTGCAATCTGACACTTATTGCACCATAGAATTCTGACCTGTCGACCAGCTCATTTTTAAACTAGTGGGATTCTACACTGTTGGGATATAAACACAGTCTATGGACGACCAGAAATGATTTACTTATATAAACAATACATTTGAAGGCCTTTTGTGGATAGGGTATTTGTTCAGTCAAATGCAGTCTTACATCTATAGATAATGTTGACCCAACTGCCTGTAAAAATGACTTCCCCCAAAACAGGTTATGATACATTTGGCTTCTCTTGAGCTTAATAAGGGTGCATTCGCTCTTCCAACAGAATTGGGACCAAACCGGGACTAAAAATAGACTAAAACAGGGCCAAACCAGTGCTAAGTAAGGCCTGAACTAGGATACCCTAAGAGTTCTGCAATAATAAAAAAAAAAAACAGCCTCTATTATTATTGTACTCTTGTCTTATTAAAAATAGACACTATTTACCCTAAAACTACCCTTCCCCTGCAGGCCCTGTCTACAGACTCCGTGGAGAGGCTACCTGTCTACAACAAGACAGCTCTGAAGAACTATAAAGTCAGTCAAGAGGCGGACGACTGGTGCGTGCCCAGCAAAGAACCGCTGGACCTGAGCAACTTTAAAGTGGCCAAATAACATGTCCGACTACGGGGGCTATGAAGCTTTCAATCCTGAGTCTTGTTTCCTTTTCACCTGCCAATCAACTCATTTGGCAAGGCAAAAAGAAAGACCCATTTGCACACCATTATCAGAAGAATGTAAACCCTTATTGATGTGTGACTTCAGCAGATGTGTTTTATAAACGTGCCATCATATTATTTAAGTATTTTTGTAAGAACATACAGAAAAGAAACATAATCTGCAAGTATTTCTAAGACCTTTTACATGGGTCTTAATGGGGGCAGCTTGAGTTTGTCCGGGATACAGAGGCTGGGAGAGGCCAATCGGGACAAGTTGGTGTTATTATGGGAGAGGTAATACCGCAGTTACGAAAATGTAGTATTTCCATCTTTACTATTTTTATTCATTTTACTGTATAATTGAGGATAGGGTATTATTTTTATCATATGGGCTTGTATACACTGAAAGGGTATAGAGTGCTTTGGTATTATTATGAAAACCGCTAGCCTTATCAAAACACCCCAAAATATTTGAAATACTTGAAAAATATCTGATGCACACTTTCTACTGTGTACTGAATGTATTGTCTGTGATATTAACTTAACTGAAGTGTTCCTTGCATGTAAATAAATATGTCCATTGTAAAAATGTAGCCACACTGATTATATTCAGTGCTTGTAAAGAAAGCTAAACTAATCCTCTACAACGAATATGTAATAATTTACATAGAATAATGATTTAAATAAAACTAAGGGATTTGATGGAACTGATTATGGGGCCCAATTTACCAGCTGTATTTTAACCAAAGTATTTTACTTTTTGTTTTAGCAAGGTTCAATGCAAGCAAGTGTGCTTCGGCCTACAGGGGGTGCATGTCATGTCCAAGTTCATAATGTGTTGTGATCCATTGAGGCCAGTTGAGGTTTGTAACACGGTGCAGTTTAAAGATGCTGGGTCCATGGTGTGTATAAATCCTCACGTATCATTATTATTATTATTATTTTATTTACACTTAGGTTGTGGATTGTTCTTTTTTTATAGGTACAATATCTGGAGACGGTTGTAAATATGTAAGCAATAACATAAAGATCAAGTACACTATTTTTATCTTGTGGTGTTTTCTTTTAAAATAACTGGTTTATTCTTTATACTGTGGTCACAAATGTTAAGTGCAGTTAATTGAAATGACAAGAAGACCTTTACTTCAGCGGAGCTGTGTCTATTTTAAACATGATGTTAAGGGGAGGCAACGCTCCCCGGCGGCCATTTTGGTGCCAAACCCTGAGGCAGCAGTGGACACAGAGACAGTGATGCCAAGAGAAAGTTCCACTTCACTGGGCTTCCTCGGGCCTGGCACGAAAGGGTAAAGCCGCACAGTTAAACTAATGCCGGGCTAATAAGGTAGCAGCTAAATAAAAATTAAAAAAACGATATTTACTCATAGTTTGATTTGATACCTTATTATTGGTGTGTGTTTACATGCACTAAAGAAATCTGAGCATCCAGACTACTGAAATAATCCATTTTACTGCTCCCAATATTTAGTAACATATTGCCAATAGAACTAAATATTTTGGTGATTTTTGTTTTGTTTTTGTTTTTTTGTCTAAATAAAAAATATATATACCTTTTGAAACTCTACAACAGAACTGAAATAACTGTTTGACTAGGTGACTAAGTAAAAAAAAAAGAAGCCAACTACCATGAATTGCAAAGAACAGAAGCAGCTCTATACAATCTTAGTTACTTTCATTGACATATCAAGCTGTAAATTCAATACTACCGTTGTGTACATTATCATTTCTTATAATGTCCTTATAGTCCTTATATATATGTTAAATTGTCTATGAAGTCACAATATTAGTTACATTTATATCCCAGCTGGGACTGCTGTAGATCTCCATTGCATTCAAAGATAGTTATTTCTAACCAGGCTATTTCTATATCGGGGATGCCCTTTTGTGCTTGTTGACGTACAGATTGCTCACATGCAGATCTGATTTCAAGAACAGTTCAGTGTCTCGTCATCGTTTTACTATGTGTTCCCTGGGCAGCTGCAGTGTTTACCTCAGACCTAATACAGTACCCACTGGAAACTTCTGTGTACCCTTTATCTTATCTTGTCCCAACACACGCCTCATAAAAGGTCTTTCATAACAATAACTGCCTCACTGGGACTCACAAACAAGTTATTCATGGACCTTTAGCATTTGTAAACATTTGATAATAGCATTGGGTATTATAGTGACTGACTATGAGCCTACTGTAAGGTATCAGGTGGAAACAGCTTGTCAGCCTGTCAACAAAAAGTGATGGTACCTCGCCAAGTATTTTCAATTACTGCTCTATTGTTGACATCCAAATTGTTTCCTGGGAAGAAAATTGTAGACTTTACATTTGCTGACAGGTTATGTAGCACGTTTTACTTCTGTGGTGTCAGTCATCAGAATACATGCAGCCAGACTGAATGCATGACTTATAGGTTACGCAAAATGGACTCTTGTGAGCTTTAAGCCATGTTATGATGCTGTTACCTCCACAAAAACATCCCCAGAGTTGTGTTTTCTTTCATTCACACGTTTGCGTAACCCTGCATTATTAGTCTGTCTACATCTCCAAAGCTCAAAATGCTCTGTTCCACCTTGTGATGTCATGTAGTGATAGTTTTCAAGTTAGCAGCTACATTTTACGTTTTGTTTAGTAGAGGTTGGCAATTTCAGGTTTGAAATGATGCAAATGATTCTAGTGAAGGTGTAAGGAGTGTAAAAACACAGTGGTGCACTTCCTGTATTACCACATGACATCACAACGTGGAACAGGGTGAACATGGTTTGTGAAACATATGTGAAAGAAAACAACTCCAAGTATGTTTTTGACAAGAAAACAACATTATAATATAGATCAGAAAACAGTGTTACAGTGTGACAGTTTAACATGACTACAGTGTGGTTAAAATTGGCACTGATGTCCTCTAGTGGTCACTCTGGGAGAAGCATGCTCCTGCTCTAAAAACTGCATGGTGATTGATATGCAGAAAGTTTAAAGGTGCACTATGTAACTTTTCAGGTTGCAGTGCAATTCCAGCTCCCACAGATGAATACTGTTGTTGTGTCCTTGGGCATTCCCCAACCCTGATATGGCCTTATGCTTTTTTTATGAATACATTTAATGAAATTGTAGACTGACATGTGTCTAAAAGAAAAATTAGAATGAAAAACTGTAACAATCCTTGGTTCAACTCAGAAATGACAAGTTTAAGTAAAGAAAGCTGCTTGGAAAACTACACACACAATTAGATCAGATTTGGATTGGGCATTTTTTCGCTGAAAAGATAATTAAATGTTTATCAGCAGTTAGAAAGGCAATTTTTTTTAAACTTTGTATCTGATAGAGTCACGGAAAGTCACGCAAAGTTCTAGAGGACATTAAGATCCCTCTCACAACCTGATATTCATACATTACCAACATTATGTTGAATCTGGAATTATGGAAAACGGCCCATGTTTTGCCTTGTGATAAGTGTGGGAAAACTAAAAATCTAAATCTTTTCTGGTCAATATCTAAATTGTCTTGTCTTGCAAAAGTTTTAGAAAGGTTAGCTGCAAATCAAGTTACAGTTTATCTAAATAAATGCTCCATTTTGAAGTCTTATCAATCAGGTTTCAGAAAAGGGCACAGTACTGTCACTGCAACCACAAAAGTTTTAAATGACATTTTCTCCCCTTGATGACAAACAAAACTGTGTCGGTCTGTTTATTGATTTAACTAAAGCTTTTGATTCAGTGGATCATTGAGTCCTCTTGAAGGATCTGAAGCTGATTGGATTTGACAACGCTACATGTGATTGGTTCCAAAATTAACTTTCAAAGAGAAACCCAGGCAGTAGTAGCTGATGGTTTAAATCAGATTTTCTAACTTTAAGTAAAGGAGTGCTCCAAGGCTCAATTTTGGGCCCCCTACTTTTTACTATTTTTTATTAATTTCATTACTGTTTTTATGATGCTGTTTTGTTTGCAAGTGCTCCCTCTGCTGATCAGGCAGTTTTAAAACTGCAACAAAGTTTTAATGAAATCCAAAATTCTCTCATAAATCTTAAACTGTCATTGAATGCATATAAAACTAAGTATATGATTTTTTTTCTAAAAAACATTTAAGTAACATGCAAGCTACAAATCTTTCTATATTAAATGGTGCATCCAATGAAAGTGTCAACACTTATAAATATCTTGGGTTTTGGCTTGATGAAAACTTATCCTTTAAAAACATATCTCAGAATCATGTAACAGTTTAAAAACTAAATTAACATTTTATTACAGAAACAAATATTGTATCCCATAAAAATACAAAAAAGAAATAGCGCAAGCAACCTTCCTGTACTGGAGTATGGGGATGTGATGTACATGCACTTCAGCCTCTGCTTTCAAACCATTGGATCCTTGGTCTTTCACTCTGCCCTTTGTTTTATTACAGGTGATGGGTTTCAAACCCATCACTGTTTTCTCTATGAAAAAGTGCGGTGGCCATCACTGTCTGTTAGAAGAGAACAGCACTGTATGAAATGTATCTATAAGGGACTACTTGAAAACACTGCCAGAATGCCTCACGTGCAAGTTACTGGAAAAAGGGTTTTTAAATTGAATACAGCTCATGGAAAAGCAAAACTGGATGCATTTGTGATACAATCACAATTTAATAATCAGGTAGCAAGCTTTTATACATACACCTGCTCCTGCTTTAATGTTTTTTGGACTTTTTTTTCTGCTTGTATTGTATTTTAAACAGGGTGCCCGTGCAAAAGTGAGCCCAGGTGCTCTCATTGGGTTCCCCTGTGCAAATAAAGATAAATAAATAAATAAGACACTTAACCCATCTCTCCCCCAGTATCTGTGTACACTGGTGTATGAACGTGTGTGTGAATGTGTCAGTGGTTCCTTATTGTAAAATGCTTTTAGTGCCTTGAAGGTGAAATATAAAGGCACTACATAAAATATGTGACCACTGACCATAGTTTCCATAGAGATTTTGTTGCTTTGCCAGTAATGTTCCACAGCATCATCTCCATAATCAAATGCTTGATAAATCAGTTTAATGTTGTGCTTAATGTAATAAATTTCAAGCCATAACATTTCTATGGAGAAGAACAGATCATTCTACCTGAAAAGTCCATAGTGCAGCTTAAATGCTCTCTCCCACTGACTCCAACATACACTATTATTGTGTCATCGAGCAAGACGTTTTATGTGCTTACCTGAGCCTGCTGGTGTATGTTTCGGAAGGATGTAGAAAAGTACTATATAGCGACCATTTTACTTTTTTACCTACAGCACAATTAAAACATCTTTATATAATATTGTATTGTATAGTTTTACCCATCGTACTTATTTAGTGCATCTTCAATCTCTGACTGTGAACAATTATAACTGCAAAAATACATAAAAGATTGTCTATAGAGTTCTCATCACACAGACTGAAAATGTGCCAATTGTGTAATATTTTAGTGTCTACATTTGCAGGCCGCCCGCAAAAAGTAACACCTTAAGTGAGTGGGACCGCGGCTGTTAAACTGATTCCTGCGTTTCCCTTATGTTGTGCTTTATAGTGTTGCTGACTGGTCAATGCAAAGAAACAGCTTTGTGTGACTGTTTGGGTCCCCTCCCTGCTGACGTGAAAGGACGAGAACTTTGGCCGTTTATTAAGTTCGTGTTTATTAAGTTTTGTGTCTTTCTGTTTTCAGACATCCATGGGCCTGATGTGAAGAAACAGACGAAAGATGCATCTGAATAACAAGGTAAACCTCATTACGTCATATCATATTTGCTAACATCATCTAGACATTTACATTTAAAATTTTCAAGGGGAAAAAGGGGCCACACTGACAGTACATTTTTTATGTAAAAGTTGCCATAGTAACAACATTAGACTAAACAGATGCTAAACACCTGCTACCAGCTAAAATAATAGACTGAAAAAGGCATTTACGGTACTTCATTATAATTGTTTTAGGTTTGTCTCTCCACAGACCTGACTTGTAACTTTTCAGGTGGTCAATGTAATGGCCTAAAACATTTCTTCATGCAGATGTTTTCCCAAATTTGGTTTTAATTTTATATTTCCTTGGATCTTGCATGTTTCATTCCTACCACCAGGAATCTTATGCAGTGCTGCTTTGACTTTTTATCTAAAAGGAAAAAAAAGGGGGACCATTGCCAAAGTGATTAATAGTTGATAAATATTATATCTTTTGAATGGGGAAAAAGTCTTCAAACTGCACATGAAGCTTAAACCTATGAACAACAACAACAATTTTTCAGTACTTACATTATACCACATTGTATTTAAGCAATAAATGATCCTGATTTTGTTCGTTTGAGTACTATTTCATGAAGTAGCTGTTCTGGCTCACACATTAACACAGAAAATCCTTTTGTATAAGACTCGTGCCTGCAGACCCAGTAAAATGTCATGATTTACATAATGATTGTACAACTGTTGTTTTCCCCAGATGGTTGCCTTAGTCGTGGCTGTGCTGGTAACATTGTCGTCGTGTGCAGTCTGTTGTCCTGGGAGCCCAAACACTGTGAGTTTTGACTCTGTTCACAGCTAAAGTCGCAAAAGCAGATGGGAAATCAAACTCAACAAAGGATGATCGATGATATCCCAGATGTGATTTGGTGCAGACGGATTTATGTCTGTGTTTTGTTGCAGTAGCTTCGCTCAAAACGAATTAAACATGATTTTCAATTCAAAGCATCTGGACTTAAAATGTCACCCAATTGTTTTTTTTTTGTTTTTTTTCCAGACAGGGCAAGATCTGTGGGGCATGAAAGATCAACCAGTGTCTGTTCAACTCGCTGCAGTATTTAAGGTAATACAAAAGCCTATCCATGGGTTTCAGAATAATGAAAATCTAGAGCGTTGCCATGGAAATTAATGATTCAAAACAAGATAATGTGTCTTCAAAATGGCACCACAGAGCAGAAAGCTGTAACCCATGAATATGCTTGATCAAGTATAACATAAAGTGTCCACCACCTGCTTGTCTCCATGGAGATATTAATGCTTTCCCTGGAGTGTCCCACAGAATAATGATAAACTTGTTTAACTCTATGGAGACAAGCTATAGATACCATCAGACCAAGGTATTTTTGATGCAATAAAAATAAGCTAACGTAATAAATATGTGAAATGCCAAAAGCTGGTGATGTACTAACGATGCCACATAATATCAGGGTGTGCTTAAAGTGTATAAATATGATGGTTACAGGAGATGGAGAGTCTAAAGTGTGAACAAACAACACTTCAGCAGCAGCAGCAGAAAGCTCTGAATCAGGTATTGCATAATCTATGTATTTGAAATTATATTTGCTGACTAAATGTGTTATACTGTTTTGCCTTTAATAGATGCACAGGATTAGACTCAAAGAACAAGATCAAGACAGTGTTGGTAAGAGATCCACATTAGCTGTTCTTACATCATGTTGTTCATAATTCATAATTCCTCACACCTAACCTAACTAATAAAAAACAGACTAGTTGGAATATATGATATACGTGGAAGAAACCTTATAACTTTCTCATACCATCGTCAGGGAGAATTCTAATGCTGACTGCCCCATATTATTTTTGTATAACCGCACAGATAAACAAAGAAACTAAAACAGAAACAACTAACGCTCTGCACATGAACAGCCAAAAGGTTGTTAGATTTAAAAGTAAGTTATTTCTACTTGATGTGACCATGATATAAGCACATTAAACAACTCGCTCTGATAGTTGCTATATCCTCCAGTTGTTCAAGCCTAATAACATGAATATGTGACTAAATAACTTTATACAAATTGTTGTGCAAGTGAATGTAAATATATTGTTATTCTACTACTATGAACAAAGTATGTAGTATACAGTACAAAATTCCTGCTTTAATGAATCTTAAAAGGGCACTATGTAACTTTTGTGGTGGCTACCTGCTTGTCTCCGTGGAGATGCTCTGGGATGCTTACCTAGAATGTTCCACAATATGGCATTAAATTTAAACTGAATATTTTGCAATGTTTTTATTGCTCCTTGAATATTCTTACTGTGAGAATACTTGCCCTCCACAGATCTAACCTATAACTTAGCTGCATGACGCACTCTGCTTCTCTTGTGTCATTGATTTGCCAACATTATAGGAAAAGCAATAACATCTCCATGGAGACAAGCTGTGAATAATCTTACATGTGTATTACAGGGACTTACGCTCTAACTTACCTTACTGCTGCGAACGCTACTGAAGATGACGAGGATGAAGACCCACATTTCTCTGGAGAAAATGAATTGTCCAGAAGAGGTGACCCCTGTTTCCACTACACCGCCCTGGACCAGGTCTGGAGAGCCACTAACAGCACCACAAAGATAAAAAGGTGTGACCGCAACCTCAAATGGAACGGTGAGAGCGATCCCCAAAGGATTTTTTAATTTGTTCTAAAATTGAATGAACAATACGGTCTATGTCTATGCAGCAACATAATATACTTTGTCGAGATATGAGCCTCTTTGTAGTTCAAGTAATGATTTGTTAAAGTTTAGAGCTCATTTGACAAGCGTGTTTATGAAGTCCAAATTTACACTTGGTTAACTCCAGTTTAAGGGTTGTTTTTTTACCAGTAGATGGCAGATGTGAAACCTGTGTCTCTTTCCCCCCTCCCATTACTATTCTACATTCACACAGACCTGACAAAAGTCCTGGTTGAGATCTGCTTTAGTCCTGTTTCGACTGACTTAGGCTTGTATAAGGGTCTGTTCACATTTGCACATTCACCAGTCCAAAACCGGGACTAAACCATGACTAAACCTGAAACCAATCTTGGACTAGACCAGGACTAGAACCAAGCGCACATCAGGAGTAAACTGAGTCAAGTAAGGACAATTATGAATGCACATTAAAATGAAAGTGTTTCTATAGCAGTAAAAGTATTTATGGTATTATACTTATACACTATTATTTACCAGGCCATTACCATTATCACAGGTTGGTACCGCCTTTTCTACAATGGTAAGAGTCTTCAGATGCCCGAGAGGTGCATCCCAGTTGATAGATGTGGTACTCACGCCCCTCTATGGCTGGTTGGATCTCACCCCAGAAGAAGAGATGGTATCGTTACCCGTCAAGTTTGTGGCAACTGGAAAAAAAAGTGCTGTGCTTTTCGCTCCCCTCCCATCAAAGTCAAAAAGTGTCGTGGAAATTACTATGTCTACAAGTTTAGTCGACCATCGGCCTGTTACCTGGCGTACTGTGCAGGTACGAGCTGCTTTTAAAACATCATATTTCAGGGTTATAGTCTAGCGGGTTAGTCTAATGTATGCAGTGTGATCCTGATGGCCTATTTACAGATATAAACACTCTGAGATGTGGAAGGTGCCGGAGGAACCAGTCCTGTGTGAGCCGAGACAAGATTAACTGGAGGTGTAAGAGAAACAAGAGATGTAAGTACAAGTACAAGTCAAAGCCGCACTGTGTAACTTTTCTGATGGAAAGGTTTTCTAGTGATGTCCATGACTTGCTTGTCTTTGTAGAAAAGTTATTGCTTTGACTGAAATGTTCCACAGTATAGTGTTAAACAATAAAACTGCATTTATTCAATTTAAGTCTTTTATTGCTTTGAAAGACAAGCATTCTTCTGGTGTGCTGGCTCACCTCTCCACAGATCTGACTTAGTGGTGCCACATGCTTGTCTCTGTGCAAATAGATAAATTTAATTTGATACTGTGGAACATTGCAATATACTACTAAAATATGCCTTTATTACAACTACTACCAATATAGAGCTTTTATTGCCACTGATACTTCATTATTAGCTTACTTTTTCTACTACTATCTAAATTGCTTTCTATATATTTGTTTTATACATTTGAATTTTTACAGAAGTAGCCACACTTTGAATAACCATTTCTTTATCTTTCTCATCCTAGTTTCAAGCAGAAAGATCCACTTCTTCGCCTCTTTTCCTGGCCGCCTGCATGGCAAAGTGAACCGGGTTAAGTACACCAAAGTCTTTGTGAACGTGGGCCGTGGCTACAACAGGAGGACGGGGGTTTTCAAAGCTCCTGTCAAAGGGCTCTATCAGTTCTTCTTCTCCTCCCAAAGCCACTACACCAACCTCAAGACAGATCTGTGGCTCGTCGTCAACGGTTACTGGGTGGCTGTGTCTAGCACCCGAATCTCTCGTATTTCATCTGTGGGCAGTTTGACGTACTACATGACGTTCCTGCGCAGGGGCTCTGTGGTTTATGTGACCCAAAACAGTGGCAGGTCCTGGGCCAATAGCTTGTCCACCACCATCACGTTTGGAGGCTCGCTGCTAGTCCAGTATAAATCATGATGAATGTAATTTTGCGTTGAGTGTTGTATGGTTAAAGCTGCATTATGTAATTTTTCTAGTGAGGGGTGCACCACCTGATTGTGCCTATGGAGATGTTATCGCTTTGCCTGGACAGCTCCAAAGTATGACAGTAAACTTAATCATATTGATGTGTTTTATTGCTAAACGATACCATAAATACATATATTCTTACAATGAGTGGGCTTGCCTTTCCACAGAACTAACCTGTAGCGTGGCCTTGGCGCTGTCACACCTTTAAAGATTGATTTTCTGTTTTATTTTTTACATTGTTAGTTCAGTGAATATAAATATAAATAACTGCAATTTGAAATGATTCTGTTCATTCTTATGGTGCTTTTTTACACAGTATTTTTATTTGATTTCATTATTATGTGACTTCAAGATATTGCTATTTTTATATGAATTTTATATTTATATGTGTAAGCTTCTATGTTGTGTGCATTATTACAGTCAAAAATGTAAAAATAAGTCAATAAATCAGTATGCATCTACGCAAATCGAGTCTCTAGCTTTCTGTATTAATAATGGTTAAGAAATAAGAAATAATGGTTAAGAAATAACAATTGTTCTGTTTATCTGTTCATATGACTGAAAGGTTTTTATGAAGGTTTTTATTCCGCACGCTTCTGTTTTAATGTTAATTTTATAATGATTATTTTTGATTATTTATGTTTTGATTTGTTGTGTTTTTAATGTCTTTCTTAGTCTGTAAAGCACTTGGAGTTACTTTTTGTACGAATTGTGCTTCTAAATGTCTTACAATAATTGTGCATTTACCGCTGTCTTCCACAAGATGGCGCCCTCATCTCAAGGTGTGCCCATTTCCCATCAGAGCCAACCATACATATTACATTGCCTATAAAATCGAAGCTTTCCCTGGATTTTTAAAAAACTGTGTATGTTTACTTTTGCCAACCTCCGAATCACTTTTCATTTTTTTGGATTAACCTATAAAACTATAAACAAATCAATTTTTTTTCAGCCCATGCTAAATTCCTAAGCTGCCCCAGTTCTCCTTATATGGCAGCGATGGCATTACAAATGATCAAACCAATTATTGTGGGTTTTTTCCTGTATGAAATCGATGCGTCACCGCTCAGCTATGCCCTGTAGACACTGGAGTTAGTGGTCTTGACAAATACTTGTAATATTTTTGAGCACACAGGGCCAGACAGACCCACACCTCTACGGGGCGGGGGGCGGGACATAAAGCAGGCGGCTTGAATCTGATTGGTGGATGTTTTACCCCGGTCGACAGGAGACAAACTCCAGGAAAAACGAAGCCCACGATGTAACGGGATAACGCTTACCTATTTTACGCGCAAACTTTGTGTAGACATGAGCCGCGTTTTCGTTTAAAACACAGTATAAGTTGGTAAAAGTAGTTGTGTACTTTCCAGATCAGCTTTTGTTTTTGTGCCACGTTTTCCAACATGAGGGACACTGCTGTTTAAAGACGCGTTTGGAACTTAATGGACTTGGAGGTGATGAGAGAGGCGCGCACATGCTTTTCGTCCTCAGACACTCCAAAATTGTAGAGTAGTGTTTTTTTTATGTTTTTCGTTGGATTTTATTGAGCAAACACTGCAGAGGATGGCTGAACACGAGAGCCTGGAGTTTGGAAAGGCTGACTTTGTTCTGTTGGACCATGTTTCTATGGAGGAGTTCATGGGTAACCTCAAACTCAGGTAAGAGTCATTCCCCCTTTGAAGTTACAAAAGCCAGACATATCCATTGTGAGTCATCCAAGCTCACCATGCCCATAAAACCATAAACAAAGTGAGGTATAAAAGCATTAGCTCTATTGTTAGTCCACTTCAACAGGTGACACGTTTCCAGATTGTTATTTTAAAATGGTTTGGTGTCTTTTGAGTTTAGATCAGTGCCTGTCTGTAACTGTATGCACCTGTATCAGCCCTAGGAACCACATCCCATGCCCTGTCTTAAGCTGTGTTCACACTTGTCCTAATTTGCTCCTGGTTTGAGCCCAGTTTAGGCTTGATGTAGTCTTGTTTTGGTCTTGATCCATTGGTTTAGTCTAGTTTAGTTTAGTTTAGTCCCTGTTTTGATGTAATGTGAAGTGTCAAAGTAGCCTGAAATAATAAGCCAGGGGGACTTTTTTTTGCCTTTTTATATTGATTCATACATATTGAAAGGTGTACTATGCAAGTTTATTGAGCACTAAACACCCAAAATGAAGATATTTTTAATGCCGTACTGTGAAAAGTAACCAGAAAAGTTACATAGTGGACCATTTAACGCTTGAGGTTTGATTCAACAATGCTTTAATTATGTTTCAACTATGTAGCCGTCAACGCCCCAAATCTACTACACCATTCTTTCATTCATATTTCAGACCGGTTTTGATCAGCTGCTTGTGGCTCTGTGTCAAATTTGTGTCAGGTGCGGCACAGTTTTCAATGAAAGGCAACACAGAAAGAGTTGAGGCCAAAGGAAACGGTTTCCTCTCCTTCTCCTCCTCCTCCTCCTCTCTCCTTTCCCCTCCTCATCGGTAACGAAAGTGCAATGTGATGAGTGTGGGATCTTTTACTAGACCTGCATAACTTTGGGTAGCTAATAGGCCAATAAAACAGGCTGTCAGAGGCATACCAGGCTTACTAGAAAACCAAAGGATTGTTGAGTATTTTGGGAACTTTTCTCTGTTCATTACAACACTAGTCCTAAGCATATTTAAAATACAGTAGAGTTGATGCTGTGCTAAAAATAGGTCTCTAATTAATACGATGACATTGAACCTTTCCAGATGTTTTAGCGTTGTGAAATAAAATGTGGGGCATTCGGCAGTTGTTAAATGGAAATAAGCTGATACTTGAAAATAGATGTACACATAACCTTCTCCATCAGTACCGTCCAACTCACCACCTTAGATCAGCCAGCGCCAACCTCCTCGCTCCCATCATCAGGACAAAGTACCAAACCATCGCCACTGCCGCCCCCGACCTCTGGAACTCACTCCCACAACCCATCAGGAACTCCGACTCACTACAGCGCTTCAAATCACTGCGTCTTTGAGCATCCAGAAAGCACTATACAAGTCTGATGTATTATTATTAAAAGAATTGGGGATGAATAAAAGTAATCGATACTCAAATTGGCAGTTTGTTGTCACCCAAAACATGTTTCAGTTCAACCAGTCATGCATTCACTTCATCCAAATATATTTTTACAAAACCTTAAAACTTGAAAGCCAGTTATTGTTGTAATTACATATTTGTCTCTACAGTCCATAGTTGCTGCAGTTACACACTCCGACTCCTTATAGGAAAGGTCAGCAGGCAATACTGTTTGGTTTTACAATGAAATCCTTTGACATCCTTTGGCTAGGAATAGAGAGAATATACAGTATCCTATAGGAAAAGTCCACTTTCCTTTGAAAAAACCTGTTTAATGTAACTTCAAGTGCCAACATTTTAGACCGTTTGCTCTATAAGTCAAATATATTAGGACATTGTTGGTAAGACTGTCAACACCACTAGTGTTTCCACTCATTCACCTGCTTCCTCTGGTCTCTGCACAACCATACATCCTCACACATAACCCCATTGTTTAAATCCTACTTGTTATTTATTGTTTTAGCCCTGAACATTTCTTCAGAGGAACTATGAGTAACATGGACTAAATATCTGGTCCTGGTTTTGGGTGTGTTCGCACTGACCTTTCTCCCGTAGCTCCTTTTCCTTCTATGGGCAAAGAGCTCTTACTTATTACAGGAAAGAATGTCCTTAAACTGTTTGTCGCTATGGTTCTGCCAAGGAGGGCAATAGATGGGCATAATGTTGAGTTGTATTTTGTCCATGTTATACAAAACAACAAGATTAACGGCAATCTAATCAAAACGCAATTAGAAAATCGCAAAGGCTGCAGTTTTTTAAGTACCATCATTTCCTCTACAAAGTATCCTGTACAAACTGCTAACCCTGCAGTGTGAAACATATTTATGTGATTCTTGCATCGGTTTGTCAGTTCATATTTCAGAATTTTTGTCAGTTTTTCTGGACACTTTCAAAATGTTAACTTTAAACAGAATCCTTTTATTAAAATTATTATCAAAATCGTAAATCGAGTTGCAATTAGATATGTTTCCTTGTTTCCTGTCGTTCAGCCTTAAAAGAACTATATTATGATATTTTCTGATCTATGTTATAATGTTGTTTCCTGGAGTTGTGTTTTGTTTCATTCACACACAAGTTCTTCTCTCAAACTGAAAACACTCCACCTTTTCCACCTTTCGATGTCATGTGGTAATACAGGAAGTGCTCCACTGTGTTTTTAAACTCCACACACCTTCACTAGAAACATTTGGATCATTCCTGCCTTGGAATTGCCAATCTCTGCGGAACTAAAAATAAAATGTAGCTGTTAACTTGAAAATTACCACTACACGACATTACAAGATGGAACAGAGTATTTTGAGAAAGAAAACACAACTCCAGGTATGTTTTTGATGAGGTAACAACATTATAACATGTATAAAAGCTCAAAAGAGTAAGTTTTGCGTAATATAGGACCTTTAAACCGTATAATGCATCTCTTTGTCTTCGCACATATAACTGTTGGTTACTTTCTCCATACATTAGCCCAGTTGTGCGTCTCCCTCTGGCAGTGGGACCGTTCTGTCCAGGGCCATGTGTGCTGTGTTGTTTGTGGAGGGTGTGACCACTCGGGAGGGCTTCCTTTTTGCTCCCTCTCCCCCTCTGCCCATGCTGTTGTACACGTCCAGTCCAGAGCAAAAGAGAGACCATCCACTGCTGGGACTGCTCTAATTCGGATTGTGATTATCATTCATTCTTCAATTAAACAAACAGGGAGATATTAAAAAAAATCAGAATGACATGGGTTCTTGTTCTGCCTTTAAAAACCTGAGTCACATATAATTATATATCTATACTGCCTCTACAGGTTAATGCACATGTACAAGCAAACAGTCAATCAGGTTTATTTGGCTATTTGTTCATTGTGTTCAAAAATAACACACATAAATGCAAAATATTTCACATTTTGCATATATATTTCAAAATAAATGAACAGTTCTTAAAAAGCAGTGGGAAGAAGCTCATTTGCCCAACCCCCTTTTAAAATGCCATGATATGATCATGATTTCAATTATGAATGGTACTGACAAGGTATTGGACAGTTAAAATATATATAATTTGTCCCAATTCCTCCATGTTTTGTGTCTACAAAAAGCAACTTGGATCTTAGCTTTACTTATTTGTTGGTTAGTATTGTACAGTTCATGCAGTAACCTCAACTCTATTATAGTTTGGGTATTTTTCCTAATGTCTCTAAACTGCTCCGGCCCCGGTGGCTCATGGGAGGCTGGTCTGGAGGAAGATTGCAGAGATTGCTGGTTTCCTCTCAGACTCGCAGTGACATGGACTGCACTGATGCAGGCTGAGCTGTGTGGTTTGCTCCAGTCTAAAATAGAGCCCTGTAGATGTCCGATATGTAGTGGAAATGCTGCCGTCTGCACAAGTTCCAGCAAATTCTTCCAGTTTCATGGGAGCTGGTTTTGTTGAGCTGATTATACATGAATGATGATTACACTGATTCGATGATTGTGTGGCTTCAGGGAGTTGACTAGTCCATATTGGCTATAAATCTGCCTTTTGAATAAATACAGGCTGTATTCTCCGTATGCGTGGTAGTATTTTTACTGTTCTACTATGTTAACTTGATTTTAAAACTAAGGTCATCTTGATTTCTATACCTATATTTTTTTTAAACTATTCATGAAATGTTGAAATTCGTCTTTTTCTTTCCTGTGCAAATGAGTATCCAGTTTTGATTCTAGTTTTGTATTCGTTTGTTGATTTGAGGCCTGGGCCTACAGGGGTGCAAAAGGGCACATTGCAACCTTATTTTAAAATACTTCCTGAATAATGACTCTTAATGGGAGAGTATTGTCTTTGCACTCCTTTGAAACTCATACATCCTCATTCAATTTGGTCTGGACCCGCCGCTGGTTGATTAATTTATTTTTTGTCAGCCTCAATTGTAACTCAGTGGTTTTGCACATAGACCAGTACCTCAAAGTCTGTTTTAAGTAATAACTGTAGTACCGGTAATAGTTTTATTTAACAGGTCTTGGTTTGAGTAAAAACTCTAGTCCAGCTGACCTATTTTTGAACCAATTTTAACAGTGTGTAACTTGTACTCGTCTTTTTGTTCTTTACGTTTGATTCGTGTGATATTATGTATATGTAGGCCTGTCACGATAACAAATTTCCAAGATCGATATATTTCTAGAGATGTACTGCGATAAACGATAATAAGGACACTACTGTATGCCACTGACACTGACATAAAACAAGATAATCCCAGTACACTGTTATTTAAATTGCCAGTATCATTAAAAGGCCTTAGCTGCAACAAATAAACAGCAGAATGAAGCAATAATTATCCATGGAAGATACTTTTTCAACCTTCTATAGCTCAAATCGTTTCGTATTAAAAGTCCAAATCCAAAAACAAAGCAAAAACCTGGGTTTGCCTTGAGGTCTCACCAAAGGAGCTGAAGGAAGTGTCTGGGGTGAGGGAAATGTCTGGAGTGGAGTCCCTGCTTGGACTGCTGCCCCCATGTCCCGGCCCTGGATAAGAGTTAGATCGTGACGGGCCGATGTACACGACTCAAGAATGTACGTTTATAAAGTAAGTTTATGGGACTGTGCACATAAAGTGAATCAGTTTGACCTTTGAACTCTCTGAGGACTTTTGACAGTACGCTGCTGTATGACTGACCGGGTCGAAGAAAAAGGAAACTGTCACTTCCTCGCCCTTCCTCCTCCTGTATTTCATTACAGCGTGGACCTCCATGTGTTTAGTTTAGATGAGTGTTCTGTGTGGAAAACATGCACCAACATGTGTCATTCAAACCTAGAATAACATTAATCTTTCAAGTTTTATCGTGTTTTTTCTTCAATTTCTTTATCTACGGGTCATTTGGAAAAGGTGTTGGCCTCGACTTTTATCTTCTAACAACTAAACAAGGCCATCAGAGGACTGTTTTCCATTACGTAGTGAACTGTCCCTCAAAGAAAATTCATATAAGGCATAACAGTTGGATTGTTTTTACGTAAATCAGATTCTGTGTTTACTATAACATTATTATAGGTGTGGCATTTTCAAAAATACAGTAAAATAAACATGCATCATACATACATCATTTTCCAAACTATTAAAGAAGCTTCTGTCTGTAAACAAAGGGCAGGGATCCAGAAATTTCAATGTTTATTGTTACATCAAGGAAAAGACTCAATTTGGATACTACAATGATGATGATAACTACAGTGTTAAAGTACAATAGAATGTCATTTTCTACGTAAAATACTTTCTTCCTTTATTTATCTTACCTTTAGTTACCTTTGTCCTATTAATGTATTTTTCAGACTCGATACTAACTGTTATTATTATTTTTGGGCCAATATGTGTGTCTGATTCTGATTTTTTAAGTAGTAGTAGTAAGTAGTTTAAGAAGTACTCCCCCAAGTTCTTTTTTTTAACCACAAACCTTCAATAGAGCTGTAGAGTTATGCTTTGTGCAACTATCTCTTTGCAAGTTTTAATATAAAGCTTTGTGTGTATTTTTTAGGCAGCAGATCGATCAAAGCAACATATCGGATTGTGCTGGAGATTAGCTGATACGCTAAATAGTCCAAATATCGGCCTGATATATCGTCTGTCTATGTCTAAAATTTTGCATATGAGTTCAAATCTTTAACTTTTTTTTTAAACAACTGTAAGAAATCTTGGTGTTTTATTGTTTTCTTATTTTTTGCCTATGTGTCTGTGTATCTCTCTTTGTTGAAGCACTCTGGGCAGCTTAAGTTGTATTTAAATATGCTGTTTAAATAAAATCAAATTGAATAAAACCCTCCACAAACCGAGACCACCATGACACTCACTGCTCTTCTCTGATGTGGTGGATTTCTTCTTTAGGATACATTATAATGGCCCAGGTGGCACTTGAATATTTGCTCTGTGCTCCTTTGTTCATTCATTGCCTCCATAAAACCAAAGTCCATGTGCAGAACAGAGGCAGCACGTCCGCTTCCTGGTGCTCTCAGACCTGGTAGCCATGACTCGGGTAATATTTATAGATTTAGTGGGAGATGGACAGATTTGCTCATTCCTCCGGTAGCTTTTAAACACAGCCAAGACTGGGGAGAGGATGTCGGCTACAATCATTGGCTTATAGTGTTTTTGAGGCATTCGATAGGCCCACTGGGTTAACAAAACAGACCACTTCTTGCATGTGTAGCCAAAATTCACAAGAAATCCCTTTTTTTAAGTCGCTATTGCCCTCTGGCCAAAGGGATTGAGTTGAAATGATTAAAATGGAGAACCAGTGGAGTCATAGACAAGTTTAAAAAAAGAACTTGGAGCGCAAAGAAGTCCAGTTTTACCGCAACTATTTCCATACGACCGACAGTAATCTGAAACACATTACATAAACAGAATACAGGGGGACAGTTCTACTCAAAATAAGAGCTGCAATGGTTTAAACGTTTCATTTGGGACCAACTGCAGAGAAGTGTCCTCTCTGAACCTCTGCAGCTCAACATTCAGATCATATAAACACTGTGTTGGGCGGTTACCAGGTCACAGTAATCATATGCATTCTCAGTTTTGAAGAAGTAAGTCAGGACCTAGATATGGTTTTCTATGAATGTCCCATTTTTGGAATTCTTGTGGTTTCTTGGGTCGTCACACACAAAAATTTGTATTCTTTTTTTCATGCATAATAGAGCAAAATACTAAGCTGTTTTCAAGGTAGGCTCAATATAACATCTGTTGCAACTTTCAGGTTTTTTATCCCTTGTTCAAATTAGTGTTGTCATAATACTAAGGAATTGGCTTGATACTCAAAATTGATTCCAATACCAATAAAAATAGTAGATAAATAGATAAAAAAGTACTCTTTCTATAGACATTAGAATTTGACTTTCAATATTAAAGCATAGGATTTTCTTTTATATTACTATGTGGCCTTATATTTGTGTGACCCCTCAGTCGTCCAGGTAGGTCCCATAGTGGTCCATGGGCGTATAATAGTCAATGTGTCTTATACTTGTTCTGATACAGCTCAAAATCATTCTAAAGATATTCAGGAAAGACTCATTTCTGTCCTATGAATTTGACGTTTTAGTATCGATACCTGCTCAAATGAGTTTCTAGTTTCGATACTGTTTTTAGTAACGATTAGTATTTGATTTTTGCTACTTTTGCCCTAGTTGCGCTTACACTTTATGATGTTCTTTAAGTTACATTTAGTCATATTAAAGAAGCATTTATGAGAAAAGCGACACATACATGAGTTATAAACACAAAATGGCAAAACGTTTCTGAGTCTCGGCCTTTTTAAAATTACCAGTGTATGTAAAAGTAATCTAGTAATTTGACTTTTAGTACAAATTTTACTGTTTTTTTTTAAATTATATATGCCTAAAAACTTCAATCACCGCGGCACCCTTTTCCTAGCATGCCTAATTTGTCTGCACTATTTAATTAAAGACTTTCACCTTCCCCATAAACCTTTTAATGCCCCGAAGGTAGCTCCCAGTTAAAAGCCTTCTACCTCCTGATTTAACAAGAAACCGCATCCCCCGTCTGCTGTCTGCAACACCATCCCATTAGACTACACTTCCCAGAATACACCACACTATTCGATCCTGGTTTACACCGGTAATGAACCGGAGCTAAACAGGAGTCAGCTTGCGTTTCTCCCTAGTGATCAGTGGGACTCAGGTGGCGGGTGCTGTGGCCTTTATTGTCCCGGGCCCATGGGTGCTCTTTGTTTGGCCTATGATGTCATAGGTGATATGTGTCAGAGGGTTATTGTTCCCTGATGCACCTGCTGGAGTCATGAACCAAAGCAGGAGTAGAATAACGTCTAACACTTTATTGTAAGGCATAGTAATGTATTGACCGCAAGGGGTCATAAAACAAGTTACTGTGTGCAAATGATTGAACCGTACTTTATTTTTGTGATCATGTTTGCTTCACATTTTATATTCAAATTTTTACAAACACAAACAATAAACTTTGATATAAAATTTTCAATGGAGCGCAGTAAAAACACAACAGCATAGTCATATTACATAAGTTTTTATGATTTTGATGCTTCACTTTGACAACTACACAATTGCCTCCAATGAAAGAATAATTTCTTTTAAGCCAAAGTATGTAACTTTTTAGGCAAAACTGACTAAAAGTGTTTTTGACTATCCCCGTAGATGAATTATTGAAATGTATGTACTTTCTGAAGACATCTATAAGTAGGTAAGTCAAGGCAAGTTTATTTGTATAGCACTATTCGTACACAAAGTAATTCAAAGTGCTTTACACAATAAAATCACAATACTAACATATCAAAAAGAAAATAAACCTTTCAGTCCAGTTCATTTTGACCCAGGATTTAAACATTGTCAAAGTAGAGGCCTGTCTCACATCTTCAGGAAGATTGTTCCAGGTTTTAGCCCATGTTTAGTCCTGACTCTGGGCACCAGCAGGAGGCCGGTCCCTGAAGTTCTCAGAGTGTGAGATGGTTCATATGGCATTACCATGTCAGAGATGTACTTTGGTGCTGGTCCATGGAGAGACTTGTGCACACAGAGCTGCTTTAAAGTCTATTCTCTGAGCTACAGGAGTCAGAGACCTGAGCACAGGACTCATGTGCTCGTACTTCCTGGTTCTAGTGAGGACCTGAGCAGCAGTGTTCTGGATGTACTGCAGCTGTGTTAACGCACGTTTGGAGAGGCCAGTGAGCAGGACGTTACATTAGTCTACCCTACTGGAGACAGATGCATGGATAAGTCTCTCTAAGTCAGGCTTTGACAGTTTACCTTTGATTTGTGCCATGTATGTTAGATGGTAAAAAGCTGCAGATGTTATTGATTTGATGTGGCTGTTAAAGTTCAAGTCTGAGTCCATTATTACCCCTAGATTTCTAGCCTAATTTGAAGGTTTTAGAGGGAGAAAGTGCTAGCAGTCACCTCCAGCCTCTCTTTGTTTCTGTGGCCAAAGACATTGACTTCAGTCTTGTCTGAGTTTAGCTGGAGTGCTTCTACTTCTTGAGCGATATCTTATTGTTTGCAGGAGATAAACAGTTTGAGGACTTGTGTTGTTGATACTTTTCCCCTTTATAATGGTCAGAATCCTGTACCATTTTCTCTTCTTCCCCTCACCCGTCTGTGGCTGTGCATGTTTTAGCGCTTGAGTTCAGATAGATTTCATGGTGCTCGGGGCTAGTTGAGTAACGTCTGGTCATTTTGGATCTGCTCCTTTTCTCTCTTTGGACATTCATATTTAAGCTCTCACATCAGCCACCGCCTGAGCGCTAAAACACATTCCCCCAACCTCCTCCAGTCTTCTCCAGTCAGTCGTTTACTCAGTGACATAACCTGCGGCCCATGGTAACAGATCCGGTAGGAGGTAATGTGCTGCACATGTCTGTGGTAGTCAGTGGCAGATGGCTGTGGTCCTGGAGCCACCTGATCTGCAGCAGCCTGTTACACATGGCTCCCATTTCCCAGTGTTCAGTGTTTAGGGTGAGGCCTCATGGGAACGTCCTGTGGTGACACTGAGAGGGGCTCTTAGGCATTGTTTTTGTACACTTTTACTCTTTTTTTCTGTTTAAAAGATGGTGTTGGACATGGAGAACTTGTCCATTTAACATTCACCTTTTCATGCCTAAATATGGCAAACTGTTTGGTAACCATGGTGATCAGCAATAATAAAACATTTTGGTTCTATTTAGGGATGCACTTATCCAATACTGGTATCAGAAATCAGACACAGGAAAAAACTGCAGGATCAGATATCTGCTTCTAAATATGGGTTCAGCTGTTATTCTGTTTGGGCCTAAAAATGTACAGTATATATGTTATAAGACTATTCCTTTAAGGGCTGTAGATGGCCCAGAAAGTCTCATCAAATTTGAACTTTTACTTACACAAAGCTGTTCAGTAGTCACATGTGGGATGAACGGCTACATAACACATACTTAAAGCTATTGAAATCAGTATCAGAAATGTAAAAGCTGGATTGGTGCATCCCTAGTTCTTGCACTATATGTTATTGGAGTGGCCCATAATAAACATTTTAAAATGAAGAGATATCAGCCAGGTCTAGAAATAGTTGTAAAAACTCCATGTATTGACCACTGAAGAAAATCTGCCCATCTTTTAACTTTTGTGCCCTCTCCAGTTTTTGCATTCATCTACATTTATGTGTTTGATATAGTGTTGTACTCCCTAACGGCTTTTGTTTAACTAGATGTATTTATATTTGTATTTTTTTAGTGATTTCTTCTAGATCCGCTCCTGTTTTCATGGAGTCATCTGCACTATCCTGAGACAGTGATGTGAACCTAGACAGTCGTGTTTGTGTTTTTAAACCTGATATCATCACATGTAGACGTAAGATTCTATGTCCAAAACAAAGCAAGTGTTGTGTTTATGGTTCCAAAAGCCTTGGGTGAGTGTTCCAGCTGTGGTGCTAACAGCCAAACCGCCTTTTCATTTGGACAAGATTGATGTGGGCCACGGGGCGGGTGCCGTGGCGATGGATGCCATGGCGATGGCTGGGTCCTGGGGCAGTCTAAGCTTTAACAACAGCTGCGGAAAATCCCTAATGCTCTGTACAGATGTGAGACGAGAGAGAGGTGTAGAAAGAGAGAGAGGAAGGGGAGAGGAAGAGAGGGAGAGAGAAGGAGAGAGGGAGATAGAGGTGTAGAAAGAGAGAGAGGGAGAGAGGAAGAGAGAGAGAGGTGTAGAAAGAGAGAGAGGGGAGATGGGGAGAGAGGTGTAGAAAGAGAGAGAGGGAGAGAGAGAGGGAGGGGGAGAGGAAGAGGTAGAAAGAGAGAGGGAGAGAGAGAGGGAGGGAGAAAGGAAGAGAGAGAGCGAGAGAGGTGTAGAGAGAGGGAGAGAGAGGTGTAGCAAGAGGAGGGGAGAGAGAGGTCGTAAGAGGAGGAGAGAGAGGTAGAGAGGGAGGCACGCAGAGAGTGAAAAGAGATTGAGAGAAGAAGGGAGAGCAAGGGAGAGGGAAATGCAGAGAGACGGAGAAGGCCAGGTCGAGTCCCCATGAGTCCAATGTGTTTTTATTGAGTCAGAGAATCAGATCATGCTGTCACTCAACACTGATAAATCATTAAAATGTGGTCAGATAATAAAAGTGGAAAGTTATGCTGGCAAGATAAGACAAGACCAGTTAATATGTCTAATATAATAACAATAAAACAATGTAATAACTGTATAAACTTTACCTATTTTTAAAGCACACAGTTTAGAGCTGCTTACAGTTTGATTAAAAATGTTCACGTCTTTCTGTGACGACCTTTGACCTTGTGTTGTTATAAAACACTATGATTACAGTAAATAATTTATTGGTTGAAATGTGCTGAATAGATACTGACACACATATCTACTGTCAATCTTGTAGTTAAAAAATCTCAAATCTAATCTAATACTAAAACGTACGCCTGGTTAATGTACATTCGTGGTGTGATTAAAAACAAAAGAATGAGTCCACGTTGCGTCACACTGTGCTGATGTTGTCTCTACCAGCAGCAGTGAAGTGTTTAACTGTGAGATTAAAGTGGAGCAGAGTCAGATTATGTGTGTTTATAATTCCGGGAGTGACCCTGACGTTCGCTGTCACACGTGCCCACAGCTCTCGTCCAGTGTCGGTCAAAGATCTGCTCCGTCTGATAAAGAGTGACATGTAAATCTATGCAAACAACACACTCTGTACAACTGTTGTATTTGTTTAAATGCAGCGTTGTAGGTGTGTTGGGTTCAATATAAGATCTATGCTTTTGTTAAACTATGTTGAGTGTCACAATAACTGTATAACAATGTACTTATGCTTTTTAAATCAATCAATCAACGTTTATTTATAGAGCACTTTACAACACTCAAGGTGACCAAAGTGCTTTCCAGTAAAATCAAATTAAAAACAAGTTAAAGTCATACTAAAACAGTAAAATGGCAGAATAAAATAGAATAAAATACATTAATACAACAAAATATAAATACTGATAATGTGTCACAACATTACTAAGTGTTGAAAGCCAGTCTGATTTAAAAAGACCAAAGTCAGTAATGGTGCGTATATCAAGAGGCAGTTTGTTCCAGAGTTTGGGCCCAGCCACAGAGTGTTTTTAGGAAACACATGAACCTGGTCAATATAGCTGTAATAATGAGGTTTTTTTTCACCAGCTTTATTCTCTCAAGTACAAACACCTCACCTATTGTCTCCTAAACAGTAGTGGAACAAGTACTCACGTAAATGTATCACATGAAAAATCTACTTAAGTAAAAGTATTAAAGTAACGGTTAAAAAATGTACTTAAAGACTTAAAAGTAAAAGTATTTCACACCAAGTTTGATACAGATTTGTGCTGAGTTTTGTTCAACAGAAACAATTGAGTGATTTTTTTGGTTTGGTCAGACTATGAACATGATCAAAACAATGAAACAAGCATAAAAAATACTTTGTACTTCAACTCCACTACATCTTTTAACTGAAATAAAATGAGATACCTGCTCCCAAATGTAGTGAAGTGAAAGTAAAAACTATCCACTTTTACTTTGTTATGCTCTATTCCACTGCTCCTGAGTGACTGTGGATTTAACCAATCACAGTAAAGCAGCAGATTGCTTTAGTTACCTCCTGGAAAAAAAAAGTACATGTGTACTGTGTTAGAATCAAATTTACGCTCTAAAAATCCTAATGTTTTTTGGCGTATTGTCCACAGCGCTCACTCTATAATAAGTCTCTAGTTACACATATCACCTTAGGACTAGGCAATATGATCACAATTACAAATAAAAATGTCTTTCAAAATGTATTTCCTCAACGTAAAAATGAAAAAAAGTCACATTTTCCCTCGTAAAAGTCTGAATGTTTCTTTTACAGCCCGAATCACTCCACACTGTGGTACATTTATGTTGAATTGGTAATACAATAACACACTATTAGTCTTTAATAAAATGTGTAGCCCTATATGCACTCCATCTTGAACTGTTTCCCTCAGACTGTATATGCTGAAAAACAATGGCGCCTTTCTTCTATCTAGTATATCTTGTATAATTGCTACATTTACCTCTTAATTATTTAGTCTCCAGTGTGTTGTGAACTTTTTCCTCGTCGTAAGGAATCATTGGTGAGAAAATGTCTTAAAATCACTCGCGCTCCTCCCAAGCCAACCATAAAACGTCCCACCCAAACACGATTGGAGCCAGCGGTCGTGCTCCGGCTTCTGGTCTGTAATTCCCATCTGTGTGTGTGGCATTCAGTCTGGTATTTTTAGGGTCAGACGAGGTTTCCTAATAGACTAAAAACGTGCTTCTCTTGTGTCAGCGAGCTCTTAAACAGCTTTAACATTGTGATATGATGAGTCGTGTTTAATCACCTGAATACTGTTTACGATTGCGTCATCTCCGTAGATTTCACGCACTGGCTCTGCTCGTGTTTCCTGGCACTTTTTGGGAGGGGCCCATTTTTGGAGAGACATCAAAAAGCAGCACGTTGGACCAGTTCAAATAAGGTCTAGAACACTGCTCACTTGTTGCACTGTTTTGTATTGTTGCAAGTTGTGGTGTTTGTTTTTTTTTATTGGTTTTCAATGGAGAGATAAATAATTGTACAGCAAATAGTGTAGTGTTTGCTAAATCAAAGCTGTCACGTCACAAAAAAGTGAAAACAACAACAACAAAAATATTATATGCACCAAAAAAGAAAAAAAAAAATATTAAAAATGATTTAAAAAAATATAAAATATATATAAAAATGTTTAAAGTTAATAAATAAATTAAAATAAACAAGAATAAACTGATAACACTGTATTATAAATGAAGCGTATATTTGAATTGGCGCACTTCCCAAACACTTCATGTCTGCTCAAATGTCCACTACAAACTAATAATCTCCAAACAAATAATCTCCTGACTATTAAGAGAAGAAGACTTTACCCTGAAGTCTAAACCTTAAACAAACAGTTGCGAAATGCTTTGAATTCTTTATCACTTGAGCAATTAATCTGTCAGTCTCCTCTGGGATTTGACTGCTTATGGACAGGTTTAAAATGCCTTCTGTATACTGTTTTCTGATTTTAAAGAAAACCTATTCTGTAAAATTTTGTTTTAAAAAATGTTATGTTTTTCCCCTTCTCATTTACCCTCTCAAAGTTGGATCTGGACTGATTTATGCATCTTTGAACAACTTATTACTTATTTTGATGACGCCATATTGCAGATTAATCCTCATTTACTTTGTACTTACTTTGTTCTTCAGTTTTATTTTCTTAATCTGTTATATGCATAGGATTCAGGAGAGTTGAATCTGCTACTCACTAGTGTGATCTGCAGCTATCCATCAGATGTGCCCATAACGTCTTTGTTGTAATGACGTTTACGCCGATGTCAGGTCCCATTGGGCACCGCAGTTTTTCTTATGTGAACTTCAGTGGACTTGCTTCTTTTATTAAGTCATTTTAGATAAATATTGCAGTTTAAATTGTGCAAATTATAACATAATGTCCTAAAAAACATCTCACAAAGGATACTTTTCTTCTAAAATTCCCTTTATATTCTGCATCTGCTCGTTGGAGTTTTGTATCTGTGGCCCTTGTTTTATGTAGTGTTTTCTTTAAATTCCTTGGATTGTCTGATTTTCAAATTGTAAATGGAGGACGTATGTAGCCTATTTAAACTGTTACTCCCGGCTAACTTGCTAGATCTCACAAAATCGCATTTCACGCCACAGCCTAAAATGATTCATAGTGACATGTATTTCATTTTTGTTTTTTTAGGTTTGTGATCAATAAATTTAAAAAGCTTATATTACACTTATTTTTGATTTATTTTATAAATCAACCGGGAGTTGTGTTTTGTTTCATTCACATGTTTAACACGTACGCCCTGCATATTTTAGTTCTTCTCTCAAACAGAAAACACTTTTTCCACCTTGTGATGTCACGTGGCAATCTCTATTGAACTCAAGATAAAAGGTGACTGTTAACTTGAAAACTACCATTCCATGACATCACAAGGTGGAACAGAGCATTTCGAGCTTTGGAGATGTAGAAAGAGTAATAATAAAGTGTTACTCAAACTCAACTTGAGGTATTTTTCATGTTTTTAAATTGATTTATTTATATTTTATATATTCTTTTAGATTATTTTGTTATTTATGCGCTGAGTCTTCTATACTCAAAATGAAGACAAACCAAAAAGTAAAACTAGCACACACACAACATTACTGTAGTGCCCCCATTCCTGTCATCCGTTCATCCCTCTCTATCAGCTTTTGGCTTAAACAAGTATAGATAACAGACAATACAAAGTGTTGCCAAATCTGAGCCAGCGTGACCCGCTTCTATAAAGCACACATCTGTATTCTCCTGTATCATGGCTCAAATCCCTTTAAGAGTAGAACAGCTGCTGTGCTATTTTTAAATGCAGCAGGTGGAAGGGCATCAGGGCTTTTAATGATTACCTCCATCGATCGAGCAGCGTCACAGGAAAATCATGTCTGTCAGGTTGTGGTTCATTGCGCATTGAGGTGTTTGCATTTTGGGTACAGTGATATAACACAGATACATATCTCTCTGCCCTAATTTCCAAGGAAGTATTGTGTTTACTGTTGGAAATGAGCCATGCTAGTTCTGTAGCAAGGTCACTGGGGTTTAGCAGGGCACATTTAACACTCCCACTGGTTTGCAATCAATATGAAGTGGATGGTTTCATGAGAATTTATTTCATCATTCAGCGTAGCATTTGTATTAATCACAATGCAAAAACATCGGCTTTACTCTTGCGCAGTAAATTGTGATTGTTTCAAAACTTTCCCTGACGATGTAAAGGGTGTATAGACCAGTTGGTGGTGAGTGACTTAACCCTTGACAAACACAGTTGACACGGCTCATAGTAAGTAGTTTATGATTGTTATTCAAAGGCAGAGTAATAAAAGCACAACACCCAGTTTCACATATCAAAGAATCTGTGTGCGTGTGTGTGCTTCTATTTGCGTGTATGTGTGTGTCTGTCTATGTGTGTCTGTGTGTCTGTGTGTGGGTGTGTGCGTGCATGCATGTGTGTGTGCGTGTGTGCTGCAACTCTAAAAGTATTTGCTTTGATAACATTTTTCAGGACAGGTCAGCATCAGATCAAAGGAGTATGCATATCCGTCCAGTAATTTTTTGCAGTTCTCAAAGACTAAAACCAGTGACTCTACAGATAACATACTGATGGTTTCCTTAGCAAATACTACTACTACTAGTACTACTGCTAATACACTGATAATAATAATAATAGATATTAATATTATTTTTTCCATATCTGACAGTCAGTGTATGAAAAAAAATCCTCAAATGTCACTGATAAAAGATATTGACCTTCCCTTAAAATAACCACAAAAATAATACACAATGATGTCAGACCTGATAAAAAAAAAAAAATAATAAAAAAATCTAAATTATAATCTAGTTTGTGCAGGAAATCATGGTACTTCAAAAATGGCAGTCTTTGCGATTTGCTAATTACGTTCATTCAAATTGTGATTTTTATTTGATTGTGATTAATCGCACTGCTCTTCCTCTTAGCAAAAGTGGACATGAATGAAATAAAAAAAAACAAAAACAAACATTTAAATCATATTTATTTTTTGCCATATTGTCCCTTCCTCTCCCCAAAATCATGACAGCTGTATTTTAAATCCTGTAGCTGACATTGTCCTGTCACTCTCTCCCTCCTCTGGGACCCTCCTCTGGGACCCTCCTCTGGGACCCTCCTCTGGGACCCTCCTCTGGGACCCTCCTCTGGGACACTGCTGCTGCTGGTGCTGCTGCCTGTGGCCCTCTGTCCTGGTGCTGGTGTGGGCAGGCTCTTTGTCAGCTCATGTGGAGGAAACAGAGGGACGTCTCACACTCAAAACAATGGAGAGGGTACAGCGCAGAGAGAGAGGGGAGGGAGTGGTGGAGGAGAGAGGGAGAGAGCTAGAGGAAAAAGAGAGAGGCAAGAGAAAAGAAGTAAAGAGGAGAGAGAGAGAGGGGGTAGATGAGAGAGTAGCGAGAGGGGAGATAGGGGAGGGAAGAGAGAGATAGACAAAAGAAAGAGAGGTGAGAGCGGGGTAGAGAGGAGAAAGGAGAGAGATTTGACTGAGGGAAGATGGGAGAGAGAAAGGGAGAGAGAGACAAGAGAGGGAGGGGGTAGAGTGATAAAGGAGAGAGAAAAGGGAGAGAAAGGAGAGAGAGAGGGAGGAGGGAGAAAGAAAGGAGAGGGGGAGAGAGCCCGGGCACAAAGGATGACTTCTGCTTTTGTGGCACATACAGAACATGCAGGGACATGGCAGATGCATTATAATGTAGCGGTGTATATGGGGCGCAAAATTCAATCAAAATCACAATTTATTTAATACAATCATCTTTTCTTTTCTTTTACAATCAAGCTGTAAAAAGGTTGTCTTCCAAACAATAGTATAGACATTTCTGTACTTTTGTGTTTAATTTAGAGGCACGTTTTAGCCATAATGTGATCAGAATGTTCTCATTTTGTCAATATCACCCAAAACTAAATCAATCGGACTCTTTACCCTCGTCTTCTCTGCTGTGGACTCACATGAGACAACTGCACATAGTGAAGGCTGTGGCTGCCCTCATTTGTTAAATAACATTACACTGTTTTGAGAATCCCTTATCTTACACTTACACTTGGACAAAGATTTAAGGACACAAATTAGAAGCATGTAAAAAGTCAAGGTCTTGGAGCCACAAAAACACAGACTACACAAAAATAATTGCACGTTTAGCCTCGCTGATTAGAGTCATGGCCAGACGTGATTCTCACTTTTATTTACTCAGTTACATTTGCTTTTTTAACTTTATTTTACGTTTAGAACTTTTTGATAAAATTGTACACCATACTTTAACTCCTACTTGAGTAATATTTAGTTTGAAGTAACATTACTCTTATTTGAGTGAAGGTTTTAATTACTCACTGTGAGACACTGTATAAATGACAAAAGGTTTATGTTGACAATATTAAATGAGTAGAATTTTTTTGTACCCACTGCTTTTTTCAGATATGATTTTTCTTTTTTTTAATTTTTGGTCTATCCTTTGAAAGTACCATATTTTAAGTGCATTTTGTTGTTCTTTCCTTCCAGTTGCATTAACTTTTTGTGTCCTTGGCAAGACACTTGACACACATGTATATACAAATTCAACCATATGTGACCATTAACTTCAAATTCTGAATGGGATATCACATTCTAACAGTCTTAGCATTACTCTTACTTCTGTAGTCGTTTCCTCGTAGTCCTTTCTCACACCACTACTTTGTACTTTTACTTGAGTACTTTTACTTTGAAGTTACGAAACACTTTTTGGCACCTCTACGCACCTCAAGGCTGTTCTCTTCTCTGCAGAACTCTCAAAATAATACCAGCTTTATTTAGCTGAGCTCAGCCTTCCCTTTTTAGTTTTTCTTTCCACTGACCCCATTGAGACAGTAATATGTATTTGGGGATGTTTTTGGAGGCAGTAGCAGAGGTTTTGGCCTGCATAGAAAGACACTATTCTTTTGCATGGAGAAAAACAGGGATCCAACACAGCTTTGGAGAGGAAGGAAGTTGGACTGGGGCAGAATCTGGGGCAGACAGAGATCAAGGGGTAGATAGGAAAAAAAAAAGTTTTCCCAGATGTTTGAGAGCAGACAGGGTAGTGGTTGGTATTACACAGAACAGAAGCATGTTGTCATAATTGGAGAGTGAAAAAGCTGAGGTAAGCAGTTTTGTGGCAGTTGGAGGATCCAGGTTAACTTGCCATAATGAAGCTGCAAGGACGTATTTGTGACTTTAGCCAGTCAGTAATTAGAAAGAGCACTGTAAGGGTTGGTTCAATGTTGTTTTCATATAACGTAATACAGAAGGAGGATGCATGTTTTTCAGTGCAATATACACAAACAAAATGTGTATTTGTTTGACTAAAAATGACATACTGTGGGTTTAAGTAGATATTTAATGTGTCATTCTATGTTATACATTTATTTTCAAAACTATATATGTTTATCCATTATCTGCATTTTGTAAGCGGAGGTGTTATATTTGCTCAAGATGTTGTATACTTATGGTCTAGATGGGAAAGTCCAAAACTACATGCCATGAGTCTTAACTATGTGTTTACATACTTTGGGACTGGACTATGTCTGATCTGATGAATATCTTGGCATCAGTTTACTTCTGTAATTCTGAGGGAACCAGCAAGAACAATATTCCCAAAATTAACAATTGTGTATTGAGTTATTTTTTACAACTGGCTTTGTGCAGTTGCATTTATGTGAACATCCCAGTATTTTGTGCTTGTGTGTCCCCAGGTTTGAGAAGGGCAGGATCTACTCATACATTGGAGAGGTGGTTGTGTCTGTTAACCCTTATCGTGCCATGAACATCTATGGTCGCGACACCATAGAGCAGTACAAAGGCCGTGAGCTGTACGAGCGGCCGCCACACCTGTTTGCCATCGCTGATGCTGCGTACAAAGCCATGAAGAGGAGGAGCAAAGACACTTGTATTGTCATCTCAGGTAACAGGGAAGCCCCCTGCCTTTAGCCCACTGCTACTGTTTCACTGTGTGGCAAAATGTGCCCCTCGTGTTCAGAGGCTGTAATGTTGACATATAAATGATGTAATCCTGAGGCGGACGAGGCCTCTGGGAAAACATACATCCACTTCCACTTGAAAATACCCATTTGCTGAAAGCATGTGGCTGCAAGCTGCCTGTAGATAAAAGTGAATGTAGCGCCACTCAGTGGTCAAAGAGGGAACTGACACCAATGGTTCTACAACTACACAGCTTTTCAGTTTAATTTGAATTATGTGATTGACCTAGTTTTTGCTTTTATTGCAGGGGAAAGTGGAGCAGGAAAAACAGAGGCCAGCAAGTACATAATGCAATACATCGCTGCTATCACTAATCCTAATCAAAGGGCTGAAGTTGAAAGGTACGCTGCGTCTGACTGTGTTGTGTGGTTGGAGTAAAGATTTGTAGGTCCAACAGTTAAAAAAAGGGAGTTCAGTGACTGAATTTAGTCAATATTTAAGCCAATGTGATAACATTATACTGCACTCAAAGTCAATATCACAAGATATTACATCACCTTTATTTAGCCTGCAGCCTAAAATACATTATATTTATGTTATGGGTAGAAACACTAAACCTAAGCCATATCAATTATATTACATTTTGTATATATTTTTTCACAGGGTAAAAAATATGCTGCTTAAATCCAATTGTGTCTTGGAGGCCTTTGGAAACGCCAAGACCAACCGTAACGACAACTCCAGCCGCTTTGGGAAATATATGGACATCAATTTTGATTTCAAGGGTGATCCGATCGGAGGCCACATCAACAACTACCTGCTGGAGAAGGTACAGTTTTAGTACTGAAGAAAAAGATGATACTGTAAACATTAATTTTGCCCCTACAAGATGTTTGTATTTTATTTTTTTACAGTCCAGAGTCATTTTCCAACAAGAAGGAGAGCGGAGCTTCCATTCTTTTTATCAGGTAATATTTACAATTATCACAATTTAGCCCCTATGAAATACACTTAGTGTATAATAATATTACTGCACCGAATAATAAATGTGAACAAAACACATGAACAAAAACTTAAGTCATAATGAACAAATTGTTTATTAAGAATTATTCTAGTCTTAATAACTACTTAAATAATATCCCAACTCATTACCCTAACCTCTCAAGTAGTTACTAAGCCTGATTTTTCTCCAAATATTGTGTCAACTGAACATGTCATGATGTTATTTCTATTCAGTGCTTGACTTTCAAACTAATATAAATTTATATGTTAGTTACTTAAAGGTGCTCCAGAGTCCTTACTTCGCTCTCTTCACATCCAGAAAGACCCAAAAGCTTACAACTATGTCAAAGTTGGAGGCCAATTAAAGGTATTTATTAACTTTCTTATACTACAATAGTTTCGTTTTGCTTATTTATTCAGTGGGATGGAGACCGTGCCCTAAACTAAGGCTGAACAAGGTCTGAAGTACTTTTAAATCATGACCAACCCAAGAAAAGACTAAAAGATTGATAGATTTGTGGGCATTTTGCATACCACATTTTGAGAAACACTATAGGGCTATGCTGTATTTGATTGCACATGTGTTTTTGAGGCTGACAGAACATAAACTATAGTCTGGATACGTTGCTTACAGACAGTACGGCGCACAGATGTTGTCTCCCCACAAACTCACACAGAGAAGACATTTTTGGAGACACATATTTGTTTTGAAGTTGAAGTATTGTGTCAAGCGTTGGAAAACAGTCATTATACCTGTGATTACCAGCGTGTGTGCAGGGTTAGGAGGAGCCACAGGGATATCATTTAAACATGCTGTGCCTCGTGCTGCTGTTTTTGCATCCACATAATGGGCCTGGAAACCACTTGACAATAACAAACATCTGACATCATCCAGAACACTAAACCCAAAGAGCTGAGTAAGCGGTTTGCCCAAAACTGCATCAGCAAATCTGACTTTATAGCGTCATGGTGTAGTGTTGTGGCTCATTATTTTGAGTAGCTATTAAATATTGTGCAGATGTATTGTAATCAGAGGTGGTCACTGAAAGCATTTTAATTAAGTTTTGATAGTAATTTTTAATATTCACATGATTTATGGTAGATAGAAAAAAGTAGAAGTTGCAGTAGCAGTAGGTGCGATAGTACCAGTTTTGGTATATAATGAACCGAACTGGTTTAAATGTTCTCAATTCTCAAAGGTCCACGTAACTCTTCTGGAGGAGAGTTTGCCCCCCTGGTTGTCTCCATGGAGATAATATTTCTTATTCTGGAATGGTCCACAGTATGACATTAAATTTTTTTTTGCATTTACTCAGAAGTGGAACTGTCACCTACTTGTCTCTGTGCTGATGGACAATGCAATACTGTGGTAAATTCCAAGCAAAGCAATAACATCTCCATGGAGACAAACAGGTGGCGGGCCCTCCACCAGAAAACTTACACAGTGCAGCTTTAAAGAATGTAAAGGGCTATTACTTTAGTAATAACATTGTGTCTTTAGTAATTCTGTACATTATGTAATGGCAATTATACATATAATATACATAATGGTACTTCTGTTAGAACAATAATAAATATTTAGTATTTCTGTTATTTTTCTACAGTTTTGGCCAGTGAGATTCTAGACACATTTATTGCAATTACTGAGTCAGTAAAGCCCACTCTCATTTCTTATTGGCAGTGTTATCTGTTCTTTTCTAAACCCATTTCTGTTTGTGTCTTCTGCAGTCGGGCATTAACGATAACGCAGACTTCAAAGCTGTGGCTGATGCCATGAAAGTAATCGGCTTCACAGGGGACGAGGTCCAGACGGTGTACAAGATCCTGGCCACCATCCTGCATCTGGTACAGCTCAATAATACAGCATCCAAAACATGTGTCCCACGTCAGCTCTGTGTCCCAGTGTAGAGACTATATGTGGAATACTTATAGCAGCATAAAAGATACTTTTACATTCACTCATCATTATATTTAAGAGTATACTAAAAGCCTAGTTTTCTCTAATTTGATCATTTTGGTGAAATTCATCATTTTTATAATTAAATGAAGCTTTAAACTCTCAGAAAAATGTGTTCCTTATGAGTAAATTGTTCCTGTAATTTGGATGGAATTTTCAACGGCGCTAGTTCATTATTTTTATACATTTTATATACTCCTTTTTCCCACGAACTGCCAATTAACTGATTTAAAACTATGATAAATATTTACAACAGGGACTATCCCATCAAAGAATAATTTGGGTGACGGTAGCTCAGTGTTTGTCCACTGATCCGAAGGTTGGCGGTTCAAATCCCGCTCTCGACATAAACATCATTGGTTGAGCGGTCAGATCCACTCACCCAAAGGTTGGCAATGTGATTGTTATATACTGTTATTTTAACTGCCTTGTTTGTTCACAGGGTAACCTTACCTTTGGCGTGGATGGGGATGTGACCCTAATAGAAAACTCAAAGCTAGTGTCTATACTCAAAGATCTACTCTCCACCAAAGAGGAGAATGTGGAAAAGGCGTTACTGTATCGCACAGTCGCCACCGGACGAGATGTCATCGAAAAACAACACACTGTACAAGAGGCCAGCTACGGACGGGACGCTCTGGCCAAGGTTTGTTTATTTTTAACTAAAAGACAAAAAAAAAAGAAAAACAGTTGTGGGGGCTTCATAATTTGCTAGAGGATATTTGAACACCCATTAGTCACGATGCTATGAGTCTGAGCAGAGGGTGGATATGGTGGAAATGAAATATGAGTGGGCAGGATTAATGCTTGGGGTCAAAAACAATCTGACTCACTGCTATTTGTGAAGTTTAACCTTAAACACAGAACAGTGCAAGGTTTTAGGTAGATGTCAAAATACTTACTAAAACGTTAATTATATTTTTGAGATGAACAAACCCCAAATGGTTGTTTAAATATGAATTGTATTAAAATCTATGAGTTTAAAATGAAGTATTCTTTCATTAATTATGTTTATTCCACGTTGAAATACGGCTGTGGAGGAGGAATCAATTGGAGGAGCCGAATCGTGATACATTTTTTGCCATATCCCCCACTCTGACTGTATCTAACACACGCTTTTTTTAAGGAAGACAGAAGTTAAGCATTTTTAAATATAAGATTGTAGGTCCAAGACATATTAATAACAAGACATTGGGACTTTGGGAATCCTGGCTGGAATAAGGAATACAACATATAATCCCTATAAAAGGATTAAGATACTTTATTTGTAATTCCAGGCCATGTACGAGCGCATGTTTTGTTGGATTGTGGGTCGGATCAACGACATCATCGAGGTAAAAAACTATGACGCCAATGTTCACGGGAAGAACACTGTGATCGGAGTACTGGACATTTACGGATTTGAAATTTTCCAAAACAACAGGTCAGCACAAATTAACCCCTTAAGTCATCTAAATGTTTTACATAGACCTTACTTTAATTCTAATTTACGTGTGTTTACCTTTATTTCAGTTTTGAACAGTTCTGTATAAACTACTGCAATGAGAAGCTGCAGCAGTTGTTCATTCAGTTAGTGCTGAAGCAGGAGCAGGAGGAGTATCAGAGAGAGGGAATCCCATGGAAACACGTAAATAAATCCCAACTCTAATATTAGCCTATTGACATGAGTATGTTAATGTGTATATGTGGTTTCTTTTTACTCTAAACCCCGTTCCACTGATGTTTTTATGGCCATTTTAGTGCTTTAGTAGAGCTGGAAATAAAACTGAATATATATATTTTTCTCTTGTTATCTTGTAGTTTTATATTTATCCATCTATTTTTTTTTTTTTTTTTGTGTGTAATAATATGTGTAATCGCTCAGTCCTCCAGTTCTGATATGTAAGACCTTTTTATCTCCTCATATCTGCTAATATATTTGAAATTAGCATACTTATAACGTGAGGACGTATTTGGGTCTTTTGACCTGTCGAGCGTACTGTGTATTATAAATGTGGTGACGTCTTTTATCTTTTTGACAGATTGATTACTTCAATAACCAGATCATTGTGGACCTGGTGGAGCAGCAGCACAAAGGGATCTTCTCCATCCTGGACGAGGCCTGTATGAATGTGGGCAAAGTCACTGATGAGGTTTTCCTTCAAGGACTCAATGGAAAACTGGCCAAGCACGCTCACTATACCAGCCGCAAGGTGGGATCACATTCATAATTATATACTTTTAGATTGTTTTTTCAAAATAAGATATCTGCAATATTCCAATTTTTTAAAAAAAAAAAAAAAAAAAAAAAAAAACTGTAGCTAAAAATAACGACTTCTCATTTAATTTATTGCAAATCTATAGTTATTAGGAAAAAATGAAGAGTTCAATAGCAAAAAAAACGGATATGTGTAGTGGATTTTATCAAGAAGGGATGGAATAATCTTTTGATAGCAGTAAAATGCTATTTGCTTTTGAAAATATTTCTATACCAAGAGTAAACTGCAAGCCTACAATGACATTTTCAAAAGATACTTATCTGTTTTTGCAAATTAACTCTTCAAATACTGCGTTATGGTTTAGGATGGTGTTATTTCACCATTTGAACACTAGAGGGCGGATTGTAGCAATGTTGAGACTGAGTAGACTGAGTACCAGCTTTTTAAATTCAATAATGAGGAAATCTCACAGACTAATGCATGCTAATGGGCCAGACTAGCCAGACTAACATAAGCCAATTTGTTCACAAGTAGCCATGTCATTTGGTCTATTTTTGTAAGCTTGTTATGAAACACAGATTAGCTCCTTTCAAAAATAATTATATATTTTATTTACATCAGGTACAGCTTTTATTAGACTATAATTTTGATACATCACTAGTTTGATTATCTTGTCTGTAGTTTTCTTTGTGGGCACTAGGGGGCATCAGCAGTCAAAGCAACAGTGCCTGATTCTGACTTGACACTTTGCTGAAGTGATGTCACTGGCAGCCAATGGGAGCCTATGGGGCTGCTGCTGCGGTGTGTTGGGAGAGGTGCTGGAGAAATATATTTGGCACTTAAAGAGTCAGGTGGAGGGGTACTTACAGATTTATGAGGCAAAATGAAAACTGGGTGGACAGGAGAACGGAAACTAGTGATGCTGCTAAAATGAATGTGGCGACTGGCTAGTGCTCAACAGTGTATGTCCTTGGGCGAAAGGGATAAAAATACACCTAGCAACAGGCTGCAGATGGAGACGCTTTCAAAAAGTTGCCTCCGTTTGTGTCACATCATAAGGATGGGCAATATTTATATACTGTACAATAATCAGATGATGTTTATGCTGTTACGTTGTGCCATAAGTGTTTTGGTATTGCAATATAATGTAAATTCAATTTAAAATGAACCACAAAAGTTCAGAAATACTACTTCAAACCATTTTATGATTTTTGTGATTTCTTGTTTTTTCCTTTAGCAGCTTTTTGATAATCTTACTTTAGAGTGATTTTCCATTTCTTCATCTTACCTTGTCGACAATATAGCACCCATCTCTAATACATTTTAATGCACAAAACTGTGATTAGAACAATACAACTGTGGGAAGCATTCTATGGTTCTGTGGGATATATTGATTGGTGAATCTTAGTATCCCTCCCTGCTGCTGCTGCGCTCATCTCTGACCCACACATCTGCTGTTTCCTGTATCCAGCTTTTGAACAGATCAATGCTAATGTTGATCACTGTGTCTTTGCTTTCAGTGCCCACAGATGCCTGCCAACATTAGACAGTGATTTCAGGTTACAAATGTGCTTTAAAACAATCATGTCATCTAATCTTTAAAAATTTTAAATCCAGATCAGAATTATTTGGATTCCCAAAGCCAACTCTCCTGATCCATGGATAGCTGATAACTTTTTTCTGGAATGGATCAAAATGATCCTCATCCTCTCAGATAGTGATGTACACACCCATCCCACCCACAGGACCAACAAACGGAAACAGGAAGTCATGTGGAGAATTTCAACAAAAGTTGTAAAATCTTCCCTAAGTAAAGGTAGTATTATATTTGCAAATATGCATGATGGATGTAATGCTGCCTAATACCTTCAGAGCCGGGCGGAGTGGGATGGGACTTAAATGACACAAGACAAATTAACACCATTGACTGTATAAGAGAAGAAGATTGGGTTCATGAAAACAAGAGGACATTTATCATATTAAATCAATTCCTCTTTTGTTCACATATTTCCTTTTTATTTGACATTTTTAACTTTATATCTACATTTTGTTTTCAGTAACAGTATAATTTTGCTGTCTAATCTAATTCAACATATATGGATTGCAAATATTAGTTATTTATATCTTTATTTGAAGGGACAATGCTCATAAAAACAGATATTCTGCACCAGATTATAACTAAATATCTAGTTTCTATCTCCTCATCTTCCTGACTCCTAACCATATTCAGCTGTACAGTACCGCCCTGCACTGTTTTAGCGTAGGCACAGATTTCTCTATTCCTTGGGTCTGATTGTTACAGACGCTTCCTGGTTCTCTGCAAATATTCAACAGGCACATTCTTTAAACCAGTGTGATCCAGAAGAGGTGCTCTACTCCGCATGCAAATTTGAGCTTTGTAAACTTCAGAAAACTCGAGCCTTTACAAGTCGGAGGTGTGCACGTATATAGTGACTTCAGTGTGAGTCTGTCATGTTGATATTAAACACATCCGGAAATAGAAGTGGTAAAGATGTGAGGTGGAGATTTGAAGTCTCAAAAGAAAATGAGGAAATGAGAAATGCATATAGGTTAATATAACGGTTAGAGGGAATATTCAAACTAGGCCAGTGTTACTGAATATGGAGCAGTACATTTTTCCCATTACACATGAACTATGATTATGATTATTAATTACTCTATAATACCAGATTACAGCCCCTCGCCATCGCTGTAATTGATTCTGAAGCTTACAATGCCATTCCTTTAATAAAGACATAGTGGCCCCTTTTGATAGAATGTAAATTACAGATTACGTTACTTCTATTTTTTCCCCCTTTTATTGTAGTATTATCATTTGAAGGTGTTCATTGTTTAGTGTTTTTGTTTCAGCCACAAATCTTAAGCAAGAAGCAATATAAGGTTTTCAAATACCGATAATGAAAGCAGATTTTGTATACAATTGTCCAAATTGATACCCGGATAGTAATTCATACAGTCCCATAAGTAGGGCAAACAACATGGTAATAAAAGGTAATAAATTGGTTGAAAATCATATTCCATTTATTAAATATATAGTTTATTGCATTGTCATTATGGTATTGAGATCAGTATGAAGTATCAAGCCTTATCTATAGTATCAAAATATTACTACACTACTATATTCTATTCAATTTAATTCAATTTATTTTTTAAAGCCCAAATCACAACAGCAGTCGCCTCTTAGGGCTGAACATGAGAATTAATTCAACCAACAGAAAGTTAGAAAATCAACAATGAAACAGACATTGGTCAATAACAGACAAGCAAATTAATCAACAGAAAACAGTGGTGTCAAACGCTGCACAGAGGTCCATCTGAATCAGGACTGAGACCTGTCCATTGTCAGCAGCGAATAACAAGACATTTGTGACTTTAAGTAGTGCAGTTTCTGTGCTGTGGTGAGCTCTGAATCCTGATTGAAAAATTTCAAATACATTATTAGCCTGTAGGTGGTGACAAAGCTGTTTAACTACAACTTTTCCAAGGATTTTTGAGACAAAGGGAAGATTAGAGATGGGTCTATAGTTGGCTAAAAGATCAGATTCAAGATTAGGTTTTTTTCTGAAGCAGTTTAATCACTGCACATTTGAAGGACTGGGGGACATAGTCGTTTTCTAATGAGGTATTTATTATATTATGGATAGGATCTATAATTAGAGGGAAGATTCCTTTGAGGAGTCTGGTTTGAATAGGGTCTAACATACAAGTTGAGGACATAAAGGCTGAAGTTACCTCTGCTTGGCTGACAGCAGTAAACCAGTCCAGTATCACTGATGGATTTATGTGCAACACTAGTTTTACAGCCTGGGTTTGTTCAGTACTAACTGTAGGAGTAATTGTGTTTAATTTATCTCTAATGGTTGTGATTTTGTTGTTAAAAACTTAGTTATTGAGGCTAAGAGTATCAGGAGCTGAGGGTACAACTGCATTGTGGCAGTTTGTCAGCCTGGCTTCAGTGCAGAACAGAAAGCTGCTGTTGTTTTTGTTTACTTCTATTAAATTTGAATAATACCTGGTTTGGGCCTCCCGCAGGGCCTTCTTATAAGTCAATAGGCAGTCAATAGGCATGCCTTTGGGGATTGCTCAGTGTGGGAGTGGCGTCATGGCCTCTGTAATGTTCGGACCTTTTGTTTGAGTGAGTGAGTTCTTCATTGTACCATTGTACCTAACAGCCTCCTGTTGTAAGGGAGCTACAATATCTAGAGTGGTTTTCAGGTAGTGCAAACATCTGTCAACAAACTGATCACTTATACTTGGACTAAAGCTATTGTCAGCAGGGTCACATGACATTTTTCTAGTTTTATTCTGTGGAGCAGGATAATCTTTAAGAATATACTGAAAGGTAAGGAAAGAATATGGTCAGATAATATGGGACGACATTTAGGACACTGATCTCTACACCATATGTTAAAACAAGATCCAGGGTGTGCTTGTGTCTGTGGGTTGGTTTATTCACATTCTGGGTAAAACCGATACCATCTAGTAGGGCACTGAAGCCGTTACTAATTGTCAGCATGTAAAATCTCCAATTATTACAATCCTTTCTCAAGCTAAGACTAGACTTGATATGAAGTCAGAGAACTCCGTCCAAAACTCTGACAAGGGACCAGGAGCTTGGTAAATTATTATGAATAAAACTGCTTTTTGATTTCTCCCATTTGGACAGAAGGCTTTCAAATTATGCATACACAGTTACACTACACTATTCAGTTAGTGCCATGCATAGATGTAAAGTATGACTACCACTAGAGGCACTATGGAGGTGGAGAGGGGGATAACAGTATTCATTTTGCCGTGAATGGCTTTTCATTACTTCACAAGAACGCAGTGTTTGGTTCTGCACAAACTGTAGTAATGGCCATCATAATTGTCATTATTACAGTGGAAGTAGGAGTAATAGTTATAGCAGTAATCGCAGTAGTAATAGTAATACTGGTATTGTATCAGCAGAGGTTGTGGTACATGAAGTAGTATGATAATGATTATGTCAAAAATGTTATTAGCAATAAGCTTTAAACTTCATTAACTTCACTACATTTGAGAGCAGGTATCTGTACTTTCTGCTCCACTATATTTTGAACAGGACTGAAAAATAACTTTCAAATTATTGTTTGAGACCTGCAGAAAAGACTGAGGGTTTATTTTTAATACATAATAAGAGCAAACAAAACAATTAGAAAAAAAACAACTATTGATTGAATTGTTTCTGCTGAAGAAAATTCAGCACAAATCTTTATCCAAAACACTACTTTTAAAGCCTTAAGATATAAAATAAATACTTTTACTTTGTACTCTTAAAGTACATTTTTAAACAGGTACTTTTACTTAAATAGATTAAATATATATATATATATATATATTGGGCAAATCTTAAAACATAACTTTTTTAATTTAATTTTACAGTCTCAGTTCTGTACACATAAACTATGTTATTTCTAATAGTCCTTGTACCTGACGTTTCTACTGTAAACAACATTAAGTAATTGAAATGCGTTGTTTGAGCTGAGAGACAAACAGGAAGGCTCTGACTCAGTTTTATTCACACTGTAACATGAGATGTGCGATGCGTTCATGGCTTCACCGTCGTTATAGTGCTGCTGCTTCTGTCGGCCTGATACCTTCACAGTCCACACACTGACGCACACGAGGTTTCAGGCTGTCCATTGAGAAAATATAGATGCTATTTTGGTTCAAACTAGAGTGTTGTTGTCAGAAGTATGGTGTGGGGTAGTCCACATCATTGCAGATGCTTATTATTTTATGCTCCTAAACTTTGCCAGGATCTTTTTCAGCTCCAAAAGTTTTTACAGTGTTTTTAGAGCTGCACGAAATTGAAATTTGAGTTGCAATTATCAAATCACAAAGGCTGCAGTTATTTCGATAATGAAATCTGCAAAGAACAAAATATGTTGTTCGTTGAGGCCCTAAACAACCTTTTTCAATAAAATACATGTTCTGAAATGTATGAGATTCTTGTAGTAGTCAATACATAGTCTGTTTTTGACTTTCAACCAGAATTAGTCCTGGTTTAGTCCTGGTTTTGTCCTGGTTTAGTCCAGGTTTAGTCCTGGTTTAGTCCTAGGTTTAGTCCTGGTTTAGTTCTGGTTTAGTCCAGGTTTAGTCCAAGTTTAGTCCTAGATTTAGTCCAGATTTAGTCCAGGTTTAGTCCTAGATTTAGTCCTGGTTTAGTCCTAGATTTAGTCCAGGTTTAGTCCAAATTTAGTCCAGATTTAGTCCAGGTTTAGTCCTAGATTTAGTCCTGGTTTAGTCCTAGATTTAGTCCTGGTTTAGTCCTAGATTTAGTCCAGGTTTTGTCCAGGTTTTGTCCAGGTTTTGTCCAGGTTTAGTCCAGTCCACTGTAGCTCTTGTCTGAGACCTCATATTTTTAGACTTTTGGTTTAGCCCTGTTACTTGAAGTGGAAACTTTGAGGGTGACTGTCATGGAGCCTGTGATGAAAAAATTCTGTTTACAGGCCTCCAGACTCTTCATCCTTGTAATGAATTAATCAGAAACCTTTGATGCGCAGGCGCCAAATGCTTGTTTACTGAAATGTCCCACCTAAAGGGGAACACTTCATCTGGTGCCGCAAACTCATTTATGCTCCAGACTTGATGCAGAAAAATCTCATTTCAGTCTGTCAGCTTATCACATACACAATTACCTTAAGGTGTGAAACTATATGTAAAAAATGAACTAAAGGAAAAGTTCTGAGTAGGGCTGTCATATTAATTACCGTTCAATATATGCCAGATGAACAATATTTGCACCATTTCTTCACACTGGTGGTAGTAAGTAGTAGTATGTAGAATATGGCCTGCCAAAATATGTTTAAAGGTCCTATATTGCACTAACTTGATTAATGTGAGCTCTTAGTCATGTTGGAATGCTGTTACCTTCTCAAAAACATGCCCAGAGTTGTTTTGTTTCATTCACACCTTTTTTTTCTGTTTTCTATTTGAGAGAAGGACCCAGAAACAGGGACATGTTTTAGGGATATGATTTTTTTTTAAGAGGGTTTCTTTTTTCCACCATGAGGATTTATGAGGATAGTCAAAATGTGTTCCTCCAAACTCTGTACTCTGCTCCTAACAGCCTGCTTTTATTGTCACGTTTGGCTGTAGATCTGCTGATGAGAGGATCAAAGGAGAGGCAGGGAGAAAGAGAGAGAGGGATTATTGGAGAAAAATGAGAGGAAAAAATTGAAAGTGAAAAGGACACACACAGCAGCCAAGGTCATGTAAAAAACAGCTAATTGGCAATTAACTTGTTTGTTTGATTAAAAATGAAACAGTACTTTGGTGTAATGAACGAGCACATCATGTTGGATGAGATTTTGAAATGAAATATAATAAATAAACTGCTATCCAATTTCATGGTAGTGCTACTTTTTTTGTAAATGTGTGCCATATGCAGGTAGGAGGAAACATTGCACAAAGGCCAATTCAGTTTAATTTCAATTCAAATTTATTTATATAGCACATTTAACACAACTTCAACTGACCAAAGTGCTTCACATAAAAGTCAACAAAAACAAATACACATATAACATGATACATAGGAAAAGTACAATAAAACACCAAGATATCCCGTCTAGCTAATATTAAATGCCAGGGAGAAGAGGTGGGTTTTCAGTCTTAGTTTTAAACTGTGCTACAGACTGGAACAGCGCCCTCTGCTTGTCAGATCCTGTCAGAGTCTGGGCGCTGCCACAGAAAAGGCTCTGTCACCTCTGGTCTTTGGTCAAGAGAAGATTTATGGATGCTGCGACTTCTAGAGGACACATAAGAGAATGCATAGAATATGGTTAGATTGGGATTTGAATACTGATCATTGTAGTATATTTAAGTAACCTGGGAGACTATTTGAGGAATTGTGGGCTTGTGGGTGACCAAACTCGCATATTTTGAGACTGCCCCAATATTTCTGGATTGATGTTACAGACGCTTTACAAAATATATTAACAGTTACTCTCCCCTTGGACCCACTGACCTTTTTGCTTGATATATTTCCTGATGTTTTTTCAGCTGCATCTTCTCCTGATGACTGCAAGAAAAATTATCACTGTTTGCTGTTTATACAAATGATCTGTTAACAGCTCAACTGCAGCTAAAAGTGACAATTTTTGAAAGAAGGTGGGATCCAACTATTGACTTTCTCACTTGACTTTTATTTTATTTTATTTTATCTTGGGGAAAAAAGTGGAATTATGTAAAACTGTGTGAATTTTACTTTTGTTTCTTGCTGCTTAGATAAGAAACCAACCAATTTGATTCTTGCTATAGGCGTATTATTTCCGTTTAGTGTGTGAAAATAAGTCTCCTCTCCATTTTGCTGAGCTAGAAACTGTTAGCATGAGGTTACTTTGATGTTCCACAGGCCTTTTAAGCGGTACTTAAGTATACGCTGACGCTATCGTTTCTGTAGCAACACAAGTCACGCTAGCTCCAAGAGTGCTCTCCGAACGAACTTGTCTTTATCATTACAGTTTCCAGCCTTCTTCCAGTCACGTTTTTAGTTGTGTTATCTGCAGCTGACTACGCTCGGCAGGTACACAGGTGGAGCTAAGATAAGCGGGGACACTACATGCATTAGCCCGCGTCAAGGCTAGAACATGTGTGATTTCATGCAGGGAGAGTCCATGTGAGAGTGACGGTGATGGAGGTGACACAGAGGAGGAAGAGGAGGAAGAGGAGGGAGAGGAGGGAGAGGAGGGAGAAGGTCAATCAGAGAAGGTCAGAAGAAGACGAAGAGCTAGAGAGGCATAACACGTGTTTCAATAAAACAAAAATATACTTTTTCCTTTGGTTTAACAGGAAAATAACATGTAAAGACAAGCAAGGACATAGTATGTATAGGCTACATTGAGTTTATGTTGATATCGGGATAAAGGAAAGTAAATAAACAAGTTATAACTGCTTTGAGAGTGGAGGCACTCAAGGAGCGCACATATAATTACTTTTCTTTCATTGTTAAAGAATCTTAAGAAGCTGAACTTGTACAGTGGTTATTCCAGTTCAGGGATAATCGCTAATTTCCAGAGTACAACAAACATGATTTCTTTTTGGTTTTGAATTATATTTACAGCTGTGTTTAGTTTTTTCTCTTTTGCTTTTTTTCTTTTGTGACAAAAACACATTCAATTATGTCAGCGGGACAAGTTTTGGAGTGAAGACGTTTGAACTACACTAAGTGTGAACTGTACCTGAGTCATATTTTGCATAATCATTCAGGCCCCTACTGGCTTCTCTCACATCTATTAGCATACTGGCTATCACTATTGTTCGGAAAGACAATCCATCTTTGAACAGGAACGGGGGGCTTAGATATTATTTATGTCCAACTCCATCCTCAGACCTAAATCAAAACAAGAAAAACAATAGTGATAGCCAGTGTGCTAATAGGTGTGAGAGTCATATTTTGCATAATCACTCAGGCCCATGAACAATTATGCAAAATATGACTCAAGCACAGTTCACACTGAAGAAGGAAAAAGGTCTTCACTCTAAAACTTTTGTCCACTTGTCCAGAATTTAATATCTCTTTAATTATGGATCATAACTGCACAACTGAAGGATTACAAAATATATATATATTTATATAAAAAATATATTTTGACAGTATAGCGTGAATGGGAGGTGATGAGTGGGAGAGACATTCAGCAAATCGTGAAAACCAGAATGCAAACCCACATTACTGAGGCTGGCACAGAGTCCTGCATATGTCTTGTTATTTCTCCCTTTAGCTATATAATGATATAATGTAGGCGACATGTGTGCTGTTTTAATAAGAAATGTAACATTTTGCCTCCATAAAATAAATTACCAACAAAAAATAGTATTGAAATGAGAAGGATATAATGTAATCTTTCACTTCTGATAGAGTGATAATTCATGATTTTAATTTATCTGAAAACTGGCCTTATTACTCTATGGCTTTCACTTCAGACCCTGTCTCTTTGGTGCAGTCAAGTGTCTAATTCTGTACCAGCTGCCAGTGTGCACAAACTCCAAATACATGTTGTCATCTGTGGCACTGATCCACTCCCCTGGTCCCACTGTGGATTTGGGACAGTTTCGGGGGAAGGGCTTTTTGGGACTCTTGGCTGAAATCCGGGTGGATCTCCACTTAGTCCAAGAGCGGGGGGCACAGGTGGTGAGAGGGATGTAGCAGAAGGGCCAGACTGAAAATGGACCAATAATTCGATTTGATGAAATGGATGCTTGTTTGCCGGCTGGAGACAGGATATGAGCCTCTAACTTTTGTAACTTTCATTGTATTGTCTCAGAATCACAGTTATGACGAGGGTGAAAATGATGTGTGGACTTCGCGGTGATTTCACAATAACAATGACATGTTAGCACAGTGTGTACCTGCGGGTAAAACAACACCATCCTGCTTTTTTCAACAACGCTCTCCCTCCCTCCCTCCCGCATTCCCTTTCTCTCTCCCCCATTCCAGTCTCTCGTTTACTCTCTCCTTCTAGTTCTCTCTCTCTTCTGCTTCCCCTTTCTCTCTCCCCCATTCTAATGGCTCATTCTCTCTCTCTATTTCTAGCTCTCTCTCTCTTCTGCTAGGCTAACTCTCCCTCTCTCCTCCTAGCTTTCTCTCCCTCTTCTGTTATGGCTACCTCTCACTCTCTCTCTCTCTCCTGCTAGGCTAGCTCTCCCTCTCTCCTTCTAGCTCTCTCCCTCTCTCCTTCTAGCTCTCCCTCTCTTTCCTCTCTCCTTCTAGCTCTCTCTCCTGCTAGCTCTCCCTCTTTCCTTCTAGCTCTCTCTCTCTCTCCCCCCCGCTTTCCCTTTTCTCTCCCCCATTCCAGTCTCTCTCTCACACACACACTCTCTCTTTCTCTCCCTCTCATCCCTTCTCTCCTTCTTGATCTCCCACCCACTCTTTCTCTCATTTTCTCTTTCCTATTTTCTCTATTTCGCTCTCTTTCTCTTTCTGTCACACTCTTATTTCTCTCCCTCCCTCTCTCTCTTCCTCTAACAGTTCCTCCATCTCTTTGTACCTATCTCTCTCCCTCTGTCTCTCTCTCTCTTGTTCTCTAACCCCTTCTCTATTTCTCCCTCCTAAGTTCTTTCTCCAACCCTGTTTCTCTCTTACTGTCCTTCCCTCTTTCCTTCCTTCTTCCAGTTTGTCTCCCTCCCATCCCTCCCTCCAGCCTTCTCTCTTGCTCTCCTCCCCTCTCTGTCTCTCCCTCCTCCCTCTTTATCACCCCTCCTTCCTTCTCCCTCTTCCTCTCCCTCCCTCGTCCTGTCTGCCGCCATCGCACCACCTCTCACAGCTTCTGTGCCTCCTGTTATCACTCCCTCTCACAGAAAAAACATTTTATGGAGACGACCTGTTAACCTCTCGATCTGCTGTCATCACATTGTAAGACGGGCTTTTAAAGGTGCACTGTGTAACTTTTCAGGCCAAGTCTTACCTTCTACCTGCTTGTTTCCATGGAGTTGTCATTACTTCGCCTAAAATGTTCCACAGTGTGCCATTAAACTTTTCTATCTCAGGTTGTTATTGCTGGATTTAACTTGTGATTTGACCCCCCCTTTTTATATATATATATATTTTTTTGCAGATTAATTCACTTTGTAGTAAATATACAGACATTAAGAAAGAAATTAAAACTACAATTTTAGTTTTTCAAATTGTCCACTCCCCCATGTTGCCAGCAGAGTGCATCAGACAACTAATCCAAATGTTCATAGGAAGTGGAAAGAAGAACACTCTCCATCCATATCCATTCATACTTGCATTATTTACATTTTTAAAAAGGAAATTCCACTGTTTTGGTCAATGTCCGACGCGAGGAGCCAATTCATTGTGATGATGGGAGCTCTTGTTTGAACAATTTAATAAACCCTTGGACTGGAGCCTGTGTTTGGATTTAAGCCTGAATCCGACTTGGACTCCGCTCCTATTGATCCGAACACTGCCAAACGTCATAAATTCATCTCTGAGCAAAACACATTTTTTTGGAGCGCAAACCTTATTTTTTTCTATTTAATTACCAACATCCTCCAGTTTTATCTATAGTAATTACCAACCTGTATTTGCGGGGCTGTCATTCCACCTCATATTTACATAGAAATAAGCAGAAAGTTGGCGTAATCTCCTAATCTGTGTAATCTTGGCCCGTATCTGCGCTTGTGTTTTGGAGTGTAACTGATGTAGATGGATGAGGGCTCTGTGGCTTCCTGCAGCTTCAGTCTGTCCGTATAATACTGCATCTGTGTGTCTGTCTGCTCCTCGTTGTTTGTTTCAGTGTGGATTAGTGTTTACTTTTAAAATATTTGAGGTGGTTTGGGCCTTTTTTTTTCTTCTCCCAGACCGGCTGAGATTGTCAAAGGATTTAATTTCCTACACTAGGCTCAAAATAGTCTTTTTATTAAAGGAATTTGTCTTTTTAATAGCGTTTCCTTCCCCTTTGTTCGGAGCAGATTAATACTGGCAATAAAACTCAAAAATGTTCTTTAATGTGTTTTGGGGAGCTTTTTGGCCCTAGTAATTTTTTTCTATTTTATTATTTGGACAGGAGTCAAGGTCCAACGCTGTTTAAAATGTCTCAAATGTTTGCCAGTGCAATATGGGAAATTACTGGCCTCCAAGATCAACCTCAGATTAAACTCACTAATCTCTAAACCTCAAGTGACCGCAACTAAACTAATTCTACTCACTAAGCAGAAGAAGAAGAAGCCGTATAATACAAAATATGAGATAAACTAGGACTAGACCAGGTCTAGCCCAGGCCAAAGAACTAAAATGAACCACATGTTTTGGCCTGGTATACCCCCTATCCTCTAATAGGGACGGTCCCATGTGGAATTTTGAGCCAACACGACAATATTGAAGACTTTTCTTTCAAATCTGGTCGACAACCAACATTTTCTGATACCTGGGACTGTCATAACACATTTTGAAGTGCGATATATTGCTGAAGTAAGTGTTAATATTGAAACCAGACCCTAATGTAGAATTATCCACAAAAAGTATTCTAAATGTACAAAATTGTAATAGTTAATAGTTAATTTGTGTCTCTAAATTGTCGTAGAAGCTTAAATCTCATCGTATTACCTAAAAATAACCAAAAAATACCCACGATAAATACTGACCCCCCAAAAATGATTGTTCCATCTGTTATGTATTGAACAAGGAGTCGCTATAGTACATAAACGACAAAAGCCACTGACACTTTTAAATCTCCAATAGCCCCTATAATTATTAAGTTATACACACCAAATTCTAGCAGTAGATAAACTGAACCTTCTGAGATTTTTGGCAATATATACGGTTATAATTGTTCACTTACATTTGAACTTATCACTACTAAAACTAGAGGAAGCAAAAGCATTTCCGGGCTTATTTGATCCTCAATATTACATTTTAAGTCGTTTATTGTCTGAAGTTTATTCACAAATATCTTTTCTTTAAGATCGCCCCACAGGAAGAAATCAGGACTAGTCAGGTCTGTGGAGATCACATACTGCCCCCTGTCTTTGAAAATGACTTATTATTCCTTTAATGGCATTGACTCTTGGGGCATCTCTGGTATTAAAATGTCGACTGTAACACCACTGGGTTTCTGAATTTGACCCATGTGACTCAAAGTACCACTGTACAATGAGGGTTCATTCCTCAGTGCTATATTTGCTCATATTAATGTCGGAAGAGTAGTTCTAAATGCTCTGAAAAATTGAAAGAAAAATATTTAGAAACAAAAGAGTTATGAGTTTTTTTCAACTGTCACTGACTTTTGGGCCATTTTGTACCTACTGATACCGATACTAAGATTTTAAAGTTGATAGTAAGGCCCACAAATTTCTGTAAAGTTATATTAACGTTCACAGATCACAGAGAAACTTTTTTTTTTTTTTTTAAAGATAATGACAAAAATGTATTTATCTGGATGATGGTGTAAACATACAGCCATATTTGTATCCTAACTGCCCTTCTGTTTCCATATTTACTCAGTCCTCAGTTCAAAATCACAAATCTGGTGCATTGATTACAAACTGGACTGGACGCTGGTGAAATTTTTGATATTTGGCAAAAACTGACGCTACAATATAGATATTTGCATCAATATATATTGCCCATGCCTACCCCAAAGGTCCCGTTAGCACAGGTTTAGCACCAGTGTTTATGTTCTCTTCTAAAACGAGCCTGGCTGTTGTTGTGAATGGAGACGTGTTTACAAAGGAGGTGACTCACTGCCTCTTCACTGTGCCACAAATGAATGAGAGGAATATACTCCTTACTACTTACAGCCTCACAAAATAGCACCAAGTCTTTTCTTTCTTCTTTTTCTATCTTTTCTTATAAATCCTAACCACTTTTGGCTTCCCCCTTTGTCTTTCTCTGCATTATATTTTAATCCACGTCCCAGGTGTAAACAGTGCTCCTTCTTCTGCTTGTTATCGACAGCTTTAATCTCAGACAGTGCATCCAGCCTGCTGTTCTTTTATGCTAATGACTCCATCAGTATGTGCTGCTCTGGCGTTATGGCAGTATGGAAGGAACCTGAATACATAAGGTGCCTGAAGAGCTTCCACTCCCCAATAGAAATTCAGAAATCCATGGGATTTTGCCTAGTCTTTGGAAATGCAGTGTGCTCTGTTGCTTAAAGGGCCTGTATTACGCTATTTTTGAATCTGTTATGTTGTTTCCTCATCAAAAACATACCTGGAGTTGTGTTTTGTTTCATTCACACATGTTTAAAACACAAACCCTGCATATTTAGGCTGAGTTCTTCTCTCCAACACAAAACACTCTGTTCACCTTGTGATGTAATACAGGAAGTGCTCCACTGTTTTTTTGGGTTTTTTTTAAATTACCTGCACCTTCACTAGAATCATTTGGATAATTTCAGAACTGGAATTGCAGATCTCTATGGAACTAACAGTAAAAGGCTGTTAATTTGCACATTACCACGACATGACATCACAAGGTGGAGCAGAGCAGTTTGAGCTTTAGACAGACTATTAATAAATAAATTACTCAAACTTGTGCAAATGAAACAAAACACAACTCCAAGTATGTTTTTTGAAGGGGTAACAGCATTATTACATGGCTTAAAGCTCACAAGAATAAATTTTATATAGTATAGGACCTTTAAAGCCACACTACGTAACTTTTTCTGGTAGAGACTTATTGGTTGCGTTTGTTTGGTTACAATTTTTTATAGCTGAAAAAAATACATTAAAAAACATGCAAGGTCGCCTCTCCACAGACCTCTAACTTGGGGCGTCACATGATTGTTTCCATGGAGATAGGAAAGTTCAATGCCAAACTGAAACATTCCAGACAAAGCAGAAACAACCATATAGCGGACCATCAACCAGAGAAGTACCTTTTTAAAACTTACTAAAACCCAAATTCACAGTAAAAGGCTTCAGAAATGTTGACATTTATATCAAATAATGTTGCGTTGTTTTTGTATTTGTTCTGCACAAATATTACCTGTAGTTGTAGCATATTGTAATTGCCTCGTTTATGTTTTATAGTTTTAGTTTAACTGAAAACATCCAAATCTAATATAGCTGGAGCCAAAGGGCCTCATTAGCAGCTCTGTCACAGCTCTTCTGTGTGATCTAAAACACTATACAGTGGGGCTCATTATCACACTCGCACTTTTAAGGATCTTCTACAGCCCCTTGAATTATTATTATTAGCTGTATTTTACCTTTTACCTTTTTCCTTTAAGACTTTAACTTACTGCTAGACTAGTAATCTGGTAGTAGTAGTAGTATATACAGTGGTGGGATGTAACAAAGTAAAAGCAGTAAAGTACAATACTGTTTTGGGTATCTGTTCTTTACTTTTTACTTACTTAACCACATTTGAGACCAGGTATTTGTACTTTCTACTCCACTACATTTTTGAACAGGTATTCAACATTTTTTTAACAGTATTTTTTATGATTGTTGGCCCTGTTGAAAAGGCTGAAAATACTTTAAGTAAACAAAAATTTTACTTAAGTAGATTTTTTCATGTGATACTACCTGTCTAAAGAAATACTGTCAAATATTTGAGTAGAGTTGTATTAGTTGAATGTTGGTTGTATTAACTCGGTGTACTCTGTGCTTTTTTTCCACAGCTGGCCCCAACTGACAAGACTCTGGAGTTTGACAGAGATTTCCGCATCAGACATTATGCTGGGGATGTCGTGTAAGTAACCCCAAAATATGAATTCACAAAATACTTTTACCAGCATAGTACAATTCTTCATATTTCTATCATGTATTTTTTTAGAATTTTATTTTGGCCCAATATGTTACACTGGAAGTAAGAGTCAAAATGTTTTTATAGACATTGTTAAAAGTAAAATTTATTTGAGTTTTGGGGTAATTGTATTTATTAGTAGATTTCTTAACCTGAAATGACTACTAATAGTATTTTTCATGTGTACTTTGGCAGCGGTATTTGTTCTAAAGAACATTATTATCCACCACTAGTTTAAGGCATATTGAAATAAACAAGGGTGTGTATTTTAAAGCAGACCTATTATGCAAAATTGACTTTTCAGTAATTTTACCCATGTTATAGTTGTTTCCCCTTCTCATTTACCCTCCCGAAGTTGTTTTTGAAGTGATTCATGTTTGTTTCAGCAGTGTTTAATCACTTTCAAGACGACGTATTACCGATAAATCCTGTTTTCACCGTCACCAGCATACGCCCTCTGCTCTGTGCTTACCTCGTTCTTCAATTTTATTATCTTAATCGATGATAGACAGGGTTTGGCAGTCACATCGGGTCCCAATGGCCACCGCAGCTTTCTAACGCGGAAGTCAGTGAACCTGTTTCTTTTATTAAGTCTTTTTAGATCAATATTGCGATTTAAAATGTACAAATTATAACGTAATGATCCACGGGTGTCAGAGATTATAACTATATACAGTAGGACACAAGCACAATAAGTCTTCTTTAAGGAATAGTGAAATAAACAAGGGTGTGTGTTTTATTTATTTCGGTGTGCATGTGAACACAGCCACAGATTTCATGTCAAAATTTCCTTTCGTTGCACCCATAGATTTTAATTGCACATGTTACCAAATATACCTAGACCACTCGCCCCTTGCACCTCTGGGGTACTTGACATGCTAAGCTAAGCCTCTAAACAGTGCTTTTAGGGCACATGTTGATCCCACTTGCGCAGGCTAAGTGTCCTGCTCTACGGGGACACTGATGGAGGGACAGGGGCTAAACCGGGGGTGTTGATAGATCCCTCAGCCACTTAAACCAAGCAGGAGACTAAGAGCCCTTTTTACCTCAGCAGGGGTTATAATAGCCTGGTTATTAAGACGACTTAGTGTGGCCCAGGTCGTTAGGTTTTAGTCCGACTTATTGGCAAGGAATTATTTTAGTTCTGTTATGTTTTAGGATTTATAACACAAAAAAAAAGAAAAAATAAGGGGAATAAAAATTTGTGTTTTGGATGTTTGCAAGATCACTGTTTAATGTTCAGAAATACTGGGTCTATACGATACGATTTAAACGCCGTAAAAATGTTGAATTAATATATTCTATAACTCATTACACATGCTAACTAAGTACTCAAGTGTTTTAGTTTTTTATTACAATAGTGTACATTTAGAATAGATCATTTTTGTGGTATAAATCTGCTCTTGGGTCATTGTCAGTGGCATAAATTAGTTTTAATATTGTTTATTTTGAAGTTCGATGTATTACTGAAGTAAATACAGATGATATTTTATCGTGACAGGCCTTGTAACGTGGAGTATAAGAAGTTGTTCTACTTTGCATTAAAGATGTCTAGGATATTTGGTTAATCAGTTGTGATTATTCAGGTCCCAAAAATAAAAAACAACTAAAAAGTGATAATTAATAATCCCAAAATTTGTTTTAATTTAACCTCCACAATCTCGAAATGTGAGATACTTTTTGATCTGTCACATAACCTTTCTTTATCATTCAGGAAATATGACTTCTTAAAGCTAGTCACGCACCTGAGGGATGAACATAATTGACAGCTGTAATAAAAGAACATGTGGGTTTCACTGTTGTTTGGTCGTAGTGTTGATAATTGTGAATACTCAAAAAATTGGTCTATTTTCACAATAAACAATACAATTTTAGATTATTGTGACTACTATGCATCTCTCTACTAATCATCATAGGGCAAAGATAACATATTCATTTATAAGATCCAATAAAATAAGAAATAAAAACCATATGCTGTGAACATGAGCTCCATTAGGACATTTTTATTAGAGCCATTATCCTCAACTAAATAATCCATGTTTGGACAAGATGTCTTCAGCCGCGCCACATAAAATCAATGCTTTGAATAGACTTTTGTTTTGAATGTCCTTCTAGTTCGTACAAGGTAAAACATTAATGCACGCTTGCATAACTGAATTACAGAATGTGATTATAAAATTTAGCTTTCAGAGAAGAGGATCTGGCCATTATTATGTGCAAATTCAGCTGTGTTAATGTGCCCTCTTCTCCTTTTTTCCTAGGTACTCGGTGGTTGGGTTTATTGATAAGAACAAAGACACTCTGTTCCAGGACTTCAAGAGGCTCCTCTATAACAGGTAAACCCCCTCAACCCCCTACTCTGTCCCCCCTCAACTCCACCACCCCTGCCCCCATCGCCCACCACCCGCATCACACGCTCCTTCAGTATTTCACACATACTTTGATTACATTACCTGCTTGAATGACACAAGCCAGTACACCTAATCTCCTCTCTGTGGGCTCTTAACCCCCTTCACCACTTACCCATTTTTTTCTATTACCCACAGTGAATATAAATGTGGGGCTTTTGCAGTAGGAGGGAAAATGGTATGATGAATGTCTAGGCCTATAGTACATACGATAATGGTTTTGTCATGAATAAAGGTTACATGTACCTTGGTCATGGAATGGAATAATCAAGGTAATGTCTTGAACAGTTTGACCATTTACCAGTTAATAATATGGAAACAACATACCGGTATTTTTATATAGCATTTTTCCACCTTCAAAGCACTCAAAGCACTTTGCATCAAGGAACATGGTAAAAGCCAAAGTCTGACCAATCAACCATTGATGTTTATGTCAAGAGCAGGATTCGAACTGCCAACCTTTGGAACAAACACTCTACCTACTGAGCTACTGTCACCCATTACCACGAAAAATTGAAGCATTTTTCTTAGAGAATTTAATGGGTTAAGATTATGAGTAATTATATTCTAATTACCATTATTACATTTTATTAAATGCTTTGTTGCTATTTCCTAACATAATGGTAACTCTGTGCTGTGAACTATTACCAGGATGTTATTCTAAATCAATTTGTTCTGCAGCTACTGCCTTTAACTCACTTCTCCGTGCCATCTCTAATGTCCATGGGATTCAGAGTGATGAGAATCTAGGAGTGTTGCCACAGCGGTGAACAATTTAAAGAGTATATTATATCTTTTGAATGGGGAAATGTCCTCAAAATGCTGCATGTAACAATAAGCTGAAACCCATAAATAGTTGTTTTGGCTCTTTTTCCTGGTTAATATTGGTTCAGATTTTGAAACGGGTGGTATTAGACAGATCTGAAACAGTATCCTAAAATGTAATCTACTTAAAATCCCTATAGAACACAATAAATCAAATGTTAAATGTATAATCTGTTACTATTCTTATGCACAGTTCCAACCCAGTGCTTAAAGGGATGTGGCCGGAGGGTAAGCTTCGGATCACGGAGGTCACCAAACGACCTCTCACCGCGGCGACGCTCTTCAAAAACTCCATGATCTCACTGGTGGAGAACCTGGCGTGCAAGGTGAGGGGGCATGTCTCTTAGCAACCGCAACAATTGCACACTGTATTGAGCCAGGATTAGTCTTATCCACTGATTAAATTCACCGTCATTTGTTGAAATTAAAGTAAAAGGGGCCAAAGGGTGCATTACATATACTGTATAATCAAAATGACATGTGGTATTATAAAATTACACTGAGACACTAGTGACCTTTTTAATAACGGCTGGTTGCAGAAACAAGTAAAAAAAAAAATCTATATCTTCACAGCGTTCAGTTTTATGAGCCTTTTTTCATTTTTGTCCTCACTAATTTACAGTAAATGCATGTGAAAAAAATAATTTGCATAATGTAGTGATGGAAGAAGTACTCAGTTTTGTTACTTAACTAAAAGTACAGATACTGGAGCAAAAAATACTCAAGTAAAAGTAAAAATATCACATGAAAAAATGTACTTAACCAAAAGTATTAAAGTACCTGTTTAAAAATGTACTTAAGGAGTAAAAAGTAAAAGTATTTGGTTCAGATTTTCAGGTCTTATCAAGCTTCAAATGTAGTGATTTTGATACAGATTTTGTTCAGTAGAAACAATCGAATCAATAGTTTTTCCTACCTGTTTTTATTTGGATATTTTTATTTGCTCAAACTGCAAATATGTTAAAAAAAAAAAACTCTCAGACTTTTCAGCAGATCTCAGACAATAATAAAAAAAAATACTTTACAGTCCAGTTCAAAAATGTAATGGAGTAGAAAGTACAGATACCTGCTCTGAGGTGTAGTGAAGTAAAAGTAAAAAGTATCCACTTGAAAATGTACTTAAGTAAAAATTTTAGGTGTTGCTGTACTTTACTTAAGTATAGTACTTTACTACTTTTACTTCATTATGTTTCGCCACTGGCACAATGAAATATTATATTACTTAAATTTAAACCGTTTACTGGAAAGTTAGTAACCTTTTAGAACAAATACTTATACTTTGACTTTGATTGACCTGCTGAATGATTTTTATAGAGCCAACTTCGAAAACTCATACGTGAAATAAAGTCCTTCTAATTAAGGACTAGCATGAATTACACTTCACTATATTGTGTTAGCAAAGATTATACCTTTTAATAAACATAACCTGCCATCAGCTGCACAGTGATCCCTATACTTTTATTTCTGTATGTAATAATTATTCAGTAATGTCTCCCCCTGATCCAGGAGCCCTATTACGTCCGCTGCATTAAGCCTAACGATGTGAAGTCGCCCCTGCTGTTCGAGATGCAGCGCTGTCAGCACCAGGTGGAGTACCTGGGTCTGCTGGAGAACGTCCGTGTGCGCAGGGCGGGCTTCGCGTACCGCCAGACCTACCCCCGCTTCCTACAAAGGTACACGACCAGCAGGGGGCAACGGAGAAAATCATCTGTACAAATAATGTTGCATCTGAGGCTCAGTGTTTAGAGCAGTCACCCACAAACATAAAGGTTTTTACAGACATACAGCAAGAGATCATGGGAAATATCATGTGACAAAATAAACCTACAGCTCTGGCTCAGTGGTTAGTGCAGTTGCCCACAAACGTGAAGGTGAAGGCTTCTGAAAATCTGTATAATTCTTAGTATTTAATATTATTTGATCACAAAAAAAAAAAAAAAAAAAAATAGATTCTCAAAGTTATTGCTTAAAAACCCCAGGGGGAAAAACTTTGGACATGCCTCTGCTTGATCCTGCTCTAGCCATACTATTATTGTGCCTTTTTTTGTGTATGTAAATGTGATGTGTGAGTGAGTTGGAGCAGATTTACAGTCACACTTCAGTCAACCTCAGGGCAGCTGTGGCTACCAAAGACATTTACAGCCAGTGAGGAAAAGTGACATATAAACAAACGCCTTTTCATATGTTACTACTATACATTTGTTATTACAGAAACAGAAAAGCTGCAATTGTGCTTAAAAAATAACTATAGAATGTGTTAAGTTGAAATGGTCTCTTGTAAACATAAACCTAGTTATTTTTTATGTTTACGTCTGTATTTTAAAATGTCCTGAATGAAAGATCTTGGCTGAGTATTAGCTGGTCTGTCCTAACTGCAGAGAGCACATTTCTCTTACATAATTCTAATCAGTTGCTTTTTAATCTGGTCCTGGAGCTAATCAAACAGATCCATAGACACAGCCCCAAATGTAACTCAGCACTTTGATGTTTTAAATGGAAAATGTGCGACGCTTCACAAGGCCTGGGGATGAGCAGCAATAATTGTAAGTTTCTAATGGGGACCCCTCAACCTAAAAAAAACCCATGTGATTAAGCAGCAGCGTCCGTATAATATGTCATAGTGTTGCCATGCCAACACAACTGTTACACAAAGGAGTCGCTCCGTACCTGATACTGATTTTTTAATAGAATATGGCTTTAAATTCATCTGGCATTTATTCCTTTACATGTTTTTTTTCCAGCCTTGAAAAACATTGCATCTTCCTGTACCTAACCTGTAACTTGCGTGTTTCCTTGGAGATAGGTTTAAATTTAACGCCATACCGCGTGACATTCACCATGGAAAGAAGCAGGCGGCATTCAATTCAAATTCAGTCATTCAAAAAAAATTCAGATTTATTCAAAAGTTACATAATGCATTTTTGTTTTACTATGTGGCCTTAGTTCTGAGTGAGTTTTATTATCAAATACTACACGGGTAATGTTTTTTTTTTCCCACTCTACATGGCACATTGAACCACATAAACAAACTCTTTAAAAACGGTTCAGCCGATCCCGTTTTCCCCAGATGTCCGTAACACCCACTGACCTCAGCAAGTCACACGCTGTACCAACACAGAGGATTAAGTAATGAGTTTTTGCATAACCTCTCATCTTGTGCCAATCCCCCTCGCTGGTGTCTTTGGACTTACATCACACGCGCAGTACTAGGTCAGTGTGAAGTGACAAGTAATTATATCCTGTCTCTTTTCTCCGGGATAATGTTTTCTTTCAAATGGTGTCAGTTCGGTTTGAGAACAACCGTTGTAAGTCGCTCATTCACAAAGTCTCACAAATTAAATCTTTGCACAAAAAGTGTCCATTTTGTCCCTATAGAGCAGGGGTGTCCAAATTGTCATGATAATTACTATATCAACTTGTCATTCAATATATGAAAGTTGGAACAATATATTTTGGGCTTCAGTGTTTATCGTGAGTACTTTTCTTTACAAAAGTGGAGAGAATTTGGGTATTTTTGTTGTGATACAAAAAGTTTTGAGCTGTGGAGGGGTGAATAAGTCTCTTTTAAGGCTAATTATTGGTACATTCTTCTGTTTATTTGTTGCAGATCATGTCTTTTAATGAAACACTGGGATTATCTTGTATTATTTAAATCTTAATTAGTTTCATAAAGTAGTTTCAATATTATCGTTTATCACAATATTTCTCTGTAGCAGTATATTGTGCTTCAAAATGTGTTTTGTGACGGGCCTAGTCCAAACGATGACTAATGCAACTCTCAGAGCAGTTTCTGTTTGCCCTCAGGCTGACGGCTAATTTGGCCTAAATGGCTAAAAGTAAATACTTTTTACTGCAAATTCTCGAAGATTTCTGTCATCATAACTTAAATAATTAACATTTTGATTTGATATAAACTTAACATAAATGTTCCGAGCCTTATTAAAGATGTAGTAGCTCAGTCAAACCTAAGTCAAATGAAACATTTTAATAAATCTCTTGAAGGTTCTTCTTTCCCTTAGTGAAAAATGTTTGGACACCCCTACTATAGAGGATATACATTAGTGTATTTAAAGTGGAAATAGGACAACCTAGAACACATATTATAAATGCACAATCTTCCTGCATTTTAAATGATGTTGTAATGCAATATTTATAAACCTATCTGTGTACTTGGATATGGAGATGTGGAATTCAAATGATGTTTAAAGTTAATCAAATGTAAAAAATTTTTATGAAAATTGTTCTATGCACAACATTTTTCATAATGTAAAAGTTGGCGGTTTCCAGAGCTAAAATCATCTGCAGACCAGATCCCCCTTGAAAAAGATATCTCAATCTCAACTGTGTTCTCCTGGTTAAATACAGGTTAAACTAAAACATACCTTAACCTTTAGCACACACTGCATAAATACCTTTGGACCTTACCCATATACTGTGTATTAGTGTGATTTTCTTCTCTTATGTCTTGGTCATTTGTTTTTTTTCTTTGCTATGCATCATTTCATGATATGTTTTATCTGTTTTAGATACAAGATGATCTCAAAGTTCACTTGGCCCAATCACGATTTGGGATCAGACAAAGCAGCGGTGAAGAGTCTGCTGAAGTCCTGTGGGTTTGAGCACGACGTCGCCTATGGCAACACCAAAGTCTTCATCCGGACCCCCCGCACCCTGTTCAACCTGGAGGAGCAGAGGGCCGAGATGGTCAAGAGGATCGTCCTGTTTCTGCAGAAGGTGAGGCCAGCGGTTTTCATTCATAATCTTATTCATATTTGTCATCTGTCTGTCCATTGGTTTCAGAATTATGAATTATTTGGATCATTGCCATAGAGATTAACACATTAAAAGAATATATTATATCTTTTGAAATAGAAAAAGTACTCAAAATGTTTTGTATAACAGGAAGTTGAAACCCATGAATAAACCAAGAGAAGAAGAGTCTTATGGTTAAAGAGTTCAGGTCCCAGGTCCCAGGTTCTAGGTTCTAGGTTCAATTCCCAATGCCGAGGCGCCTTTCTGTTTGGAGTTTTGCATGTTCCATAGGATTTATCAAATTACTCCAGTTTCCATTACCTCTAAAACATATACAATCTTTCTCCATGGCTCATTAAGGCTAATTAGATGTAGTTTTTATAAGTGTTATCAATTAATCCCCCAACTCCCCTGATGACAAGATTCCAACTCTCAGTGGAATAGTCCTGGTTAATTAATAAAGAAATTAAATATTTAACAGAAAAAAATAGCAAACTGGCACATTCTTGGAAATTATGCATAGTTGAGGTGCCTAGATTTTGGAAACTAAGAGTCTTTGGTGGCGCTGGATGAAGTACTCAATTTTGTTACCTAAGTAAAAGTACAGATTCAAATGTACTCAAGCAAAATATGAAAAGTATGAAAAGTACTTTTTACTTTTCAGTCCAGTTCATGTGTCAAATGTTGTGTAGAAAGTGCAGATACCTTCTCTTAAATGTAGTGACGTAAAAGTATCCACTGTAAAATTGACTTACAGATGCCTAAAAATTCTACTTAACTACAGTACTTTACTACTTGTACTCTGTTACCTTCTACCACTGGTCTTTGGTCAGTAGAGAAAACCAAAATACTATAGGAGAGCTTGGAGAGGCCTAATTCTGCTAACCTGCATCACACCTGTTTTGAAAAGTAATATCTTAATACGCAGAATGGACATAAATGTAATGGTTAAGCTCATAAATCTATCATTCATAATGGTATCACTCCCAGTGCTGTGTTTCCAATGGTGATTGCCATTGAGGCGACTATTAAGTGATTAGCCGCCTACAACACAGTCATAAAAGATGTGATTTATCTTCTCTGAATCATGTCCACATTTAAATTCAGCCTCTTCATTCTGCATTTCAATAACCTCCGAGCCTTGGGTCCACTTATACAAGCTCTGAGTATTTCTGGACCACATTACATCTTGTCTGAATACCATTTCTGCTGCAGTTCTTTCTGAAGGACTCTTGCTTCTTTCTTAAACTTACTGAACCTGTGCCCACACAGTATATATTAAATAAAATACACACTGACATGTTCACACATTCTTCTCAAGGGCTCACTAAAGTTATTTTTATCCCAGATTCGTTATCAAAACACAAACTTCTGTATTTTATAACCTAGCTTTTTGAAATCACAAAAATGTTGATAACTGCATATTTTAGGACTGTGGCGTCATTTATTTAAAAACATTATTTAAATAGTTTAAATGCCCACTTGTACGTTTTGGTGAGGTTGACCAGCTATGGTAATTGCTTTTGATCGTAATTGAAATTATGATTATTTGAATCAATTATTTATTATTATTAACTAATTTGAATAGAAAATGTAGAATATCATTGTCATGTTTTAGGCATGGGATAGGACCTCATGCCACAAGATCTCACAAGACCAAATTTATACACGAGAAAATGAGAAAAATGATCTCATGAGATTTTTTTCCCTGATATGTTTGCATTTGGATTGGACAATGAAGGGTTAAATGCTGGTGAGTGATTTTTAGAAGCTGTAGTTCCAAAAACCAGAGCTACAGTGACAGAAAAAGGACTGAATAAAATATATTTAAAAATGCAAAGGCCAAAACTGTGAACTGAACAACGCCAGTTATTTATTATAATGTACATCAAAATCTCAGTTTGTGTCGATCTCGTGGACCTCATCTCGCCTGTCGTTTTGTCTCGTGGGAATCCTGTCTTGTCTCACTCAAGCTCCCATGTCACTTTATACAAAACTGAATACATTTTTTTTTTATCACTTCATTTTGTATAATTGATAGGTGCGAATGTAATCCCAATTAAACTTTGATTAACTGCACAGCCCTACCATTTCAGCATTTTTGCAGTACTTTTGTGTCACTTTTTCCCCCCTTCAGTATTCATATGTATGACAGCTGGACTATTGTCAGTCAGTGGTGCTTAAGTGCTTGTTTTCCTGTTTTGACGTCAGCTCGGGGGGAGATTTTCTGAGATGTGATTATTGTGACGACCTGACACGTGTCAGATCAGCACCGGGGGAAAAGTCTCAGTGATAGATGGCATGTTTGGTCCAATTAAACGCTCTTTGCAAGTCTCCTGGAGGTTTCAGACGGGCAGGAGGCTATATATCAGTCTGTCAGCTATGATGTGTGTCGTGTATATGTAAAATGTAAGCCCCATATATTTGTCAACATTTAAAGGCGGGGAGTCTTGATGCGAATTAAATAGGTTTGGTTGCTGTCAGATCGTAGGCAGAAGTCACTATTGCTGGTTTCAGATGGTTTTCAGATTATGTCACGTTCTATAGGCCATGGGGGGACGGCTAAAATGAATATTATTAAAATGTATTTCTTTGTTGTCATACAAAACATTAATGGGTAGGCCTTTCACGAAAATTACTTTATTGACTTATTGTTCCATATATGATAGATGGAACAATCATTTTCGGGGTCTATATTTATTGTGTGTACATTTTCTTAGTATTAGTGGGGAATTTCTTGTTAGTTTTCTCTTCTACGATAAGATTTGAACTGTAGAGGGTTGAATTATCACCCACTAAAGTGACGCATTCTGCTGTTTATTTATTGCAGTTTTTAACCATATTATACATTTAGAATAATTTTGGGGGATAATCCTGCTTTATCATGTCAGTGCCATAGATTAGTTTCAATATTATCGTTTGTCGTCTATATGTTCTTCAGCAATATATCGTATTTAAAAATGTGTTAATGTGACAGGCCTATTAATGAGTCTAGTTACTAACTGAAATCATCAGGTTAAACCATTGTGAATTTACCTTTTTGAAATTTAATCATAATGTACAATGTAATTCTCTCTCTTCTCTCAGATTGGGAAAATTGACCAATCCACACATTCAAGAATCTGAAAACGACCAATTTCATATGGATGAGTGGAAATATCTCACAATATTGGACCTTTTATACAGTGATAAGGTCCTGGTACACATATACACACACTAGCAAAAGACAATAATTATGGCTTGAACAGAAAGGGTTGCAGTGGACCATGCTAAGGTCCATTGTTGCCATTGGAGACGAGACCAAAATATCTGCTCTGTTTTCATCTTTTTTCTTGTCTTCAGTTTGAGAAATTCCTCCACACCACGTAGCTTTCATGTTGGGTTCTCACTGAGCTAGGAAAGGTATCCAGCCAAATTAACTCCTGCGTTTATTGATCGTATGACCTCTGTATTGACTGAAGTGACCCTTGGTAAGCCCCTCCTACACACATCCCAGACTTGTGTTCGTCTGCCCCTCTCGAGTCTTATCCCTGTATCTCCCTGTGCGTCTCGCCTTTGATGGTAATAAAAGGGAAACCCAGAGGAAATAGCTTCTTTTCACCGAAACAAACATCACAGCATGGCAGAGTTATATAAAATTTAATTTATATATGTTTTTACTAAAGGAAAATATTGATTAATTTGCACAGATATCGACCTTGAGTTTTTCCTTGAAGATATTAAGAATGTTAGCTCTGGTATTAAAGAAAAGCTCATTTTAACTGCAAAGACAAGGTTCATGGTTTATTTAGACCAACAGATAAATTCACTCACATACGTCTGCATCAACCACCATCTTATTTCTGTCTTATAAACTTTATTTAATAAAAATTGATATTGCCATGATGTTCTCTTCTTGGTACAGTTCAGACTTCTGTAAAAATGTTCTGAAATACATGTAATTGTTATAATTCAGTTTTGTCTTAAGAATGCTCTTGGGTGTGTTTTTAAAAAGTACAATGTGAATCTAATTTTGATTGACTCTTGTGAGTTTTAAGTCATGTTATAATGTTGTTACCTCATTAAAAACATACCTTGAGTTGTGTTTTGTTTCATTCACACATGTTTGAGTACCTCTTTATTAGTACTCTGTCTACATCTGCAAAGCTCAAAATGCTCTGTTCCACCTTGTGATGTCATGTATTGGTAGTTTTAATAGAACTGCTTTTACCTTTTGTTTTGTAGAGATTGGCAATTCCAGGTTTGAAATTATCCAAATGATTCTAGTGAAGGTGTATGGAGTTAAAAACACAGTGGAGCACTTCCTGTATTACCATATGACATCACAAGGTGGAACAGAGTGTTTTCTGTTTGAGAGAAGAACTCAGGACGCAGGATTTGTGTGTTAAACATGTGAATGAAACAAAACCCCAATAGGTGTGTTCGTGTTGAGGAAATAACATTATAACATTAGAAAATAGCATAATTTGGACCTTTTAAATAAATTGCAAATCTTAAAATAATTGTGAGGCAAAAATCAGAGTTATATACTTGTTCAGTCCTTGTGGGCCTTGAAAACTGCATACGCCTATAGCAGGGTTTTATCTTGCTGTAGAGAGCACTTTTATGTGAGTCAGTCACATTAGTGATATATTTTGTTTACGTGTTTGCTCGCTCATTAAAGCAGCAGCGTGTTCTTTGGTCTCTAACTCGCTCACATAAACAGCTCAAACTGAAGCAGGCCTGTCGTCACAGACAATCCCCTTATCAGCCTTTGGCACGCCTGAGACCCTGACTACAGTACAGAGACAAGGAGGAGTCAGGGAACAACATATACGCATCCTATACACAGGCCTGATTTCCTTCATTGTACTGGGGCTGTCAAAAATATCAAAAAATCAGATACTAATTATTACTCTGCTTTATTGACAGAGACTAGACTTTGGAGGAAGAAATTGGCCTGTATTTGTATTAAATAGCACTGATTAAAAGTAATAATCCATTGAACAATCCTGACCCTATATTTGTTGTGTATCTATTGAGTTTTATGTTACAAATGTCTTGAAGTTCGAGTTATTTTTGTCTGGTCTATCTCTGTTCACTCAAAAAACTATCTTGCATGTATTTTACATAATGTCTTATTTTTTGAGCTCCCCAACAAACTCAACTCAAAAATCAGTGTTAATGGCAAAAAATTGACGTAGTTTTAAACTGCTACACAATTACAATGTTATCCTATGAACTGCAGTTTAATCAGAGGTGTATCAGACAGCACACACACAGCTGTTTATGACGTGTATTGAACCAAGCTTTCAATCGAATCCAAGCTATAGAGATGTGATTTAATCATCTGTCTAATAAACTGGCTACTGTCTGTTGTGACTCACCAATATTCAAACGTCATTATTGACCTGCCCGTTAGAATATGCGTCATTGATTACATCAGCAGGAACATTCAGATAGTGATCAAAAACTGTCCTATATTACACAAAATTGACTCTTCAGAGCTTTTGAGTCATATTGTTACCTCATCAAAATCATACCTGGACTTGTTTTGGTTCATTCACACATCTCTTGAGTAATCCTTTATCATGCATCTGTCTACATCTCCAAAGCTCAAAATACTCTGTTCCACCTTGTGATGTCATGAAGCAGTAGTTTTCAAGTTAACAGCTACATTTTACCTTTAATTCAGCAGAGATTGGCAATTCCAGGACTGAAATTATCCCAAATGATTCTAGTGAAGGTGTATGGAGTTTGAAAACACAACGGAGCACTTCCTGTATTGCTGCATGACATCACAAGGTGGAACAGAGTGTTTTCTGTTTGAGACCTCCACCTAAATATGCAGGATTTGTGACCTAAACATGTGTGAATGAAAAACAAAACACAACTCCAGGTCTGTTTTTGATGAGGAAACCGCATTATACCATAGATCAGAGAATAGTTGTAATATGGGCCCTTTAAGTGTATGATGTCACATGATTTTTTTGTTATAATTTCTTGAGTTCAAACTGTTTAGGCTAGTGGTCTTATCGGAATAAGTATAACAATATGAATGACGTTTAGTACTGTCTATTACACAATGCACTATTATGTACAGTATCTGACCTAGTTTCTTTTTACTCTTTTTAAAGCAGTGGTTATTATCTGACTTGCGTTCGGTTTATTTTTTTTTAGTTGCCAGGCTACAGTTCAACATAATTAATTGTAATCTCCTGACCTTTCTTTCATAGACACCCTAAGTAGCTTTAATTTCCATGTCAAGTTGAATACAATTACCTCTTTGCGTCAATGCAGTGTTTTCACCTCTATGGGGTAAATGTATTTTGTTTTGTAACCAATGTCTCTGAGTAGTTATTCTCTTAAGAGGGAAGGCGAGGGACAGGAGAGAGAATGGCTCTATCTTTTCCATTTAATCTTTGCCCCTCTTCAACATGTTATGGTTCGTGTAAATCACAAAAGCCTCTCCAATGCTTTTCTACCAAGGATGTTTTTCGTTCATTTGTTTCAAATGCTCCCATTACAGAAATTACAGAAAATAGGTGTCCATTTTCTAAGAGCTTTATGAAATGGCCAAATAAAAGATGGTAAATCTTGGTAAGAGCTCATCATGATCACACCCTAAGACTTATACAAATTCTTTTAACAACTTCTGTTTAAGGTAATATGGGCCAATTCACCTGGAAGCTTGAGGGCCAAGAAAAATTGGTCTGAAAAATCCCCCAGGCCACAGTTTGGGCATGCCTACAATAGGTGGATGAGCCCTCTTCGCACATTCATGCTTGAGCCCTAATAAAACAATGATAAAACATGATTAACAAGGAGATATGCAAAATCGAGTATAAAATATTAATAAATAAACAGAAACTTGTAATCTTCCAAACAAGGATATAAAGTGATATTCTGCCCTTTTCTGGTTCTTCCATTGGTTTTTCAGTTTTTATTGTCCATTCACCATATATATATATATATATATAGAGAGAGAGAGAGAGAGATATTAATTTTACTCAGTATTGCACACCCCTATTCATGCCTTTCACCTTCCTGATTGTACATGATTAGTGAGTACTTTTGCCCATTCAAACAATATATTATTTTGTTTTGAATTGTTAATTGCTATAGCAACAGTGTTCGCAAAAATGGATGGCAAAAAAAAAAAAAATGGAAGGACCCAAAATGGTATAAATACTAGTGTTATAAATTAAACATGGCACGGCCCCACCTCAACCTCTGTGTAAAATGAATATTTCATAAATTGGGCGCAGCCATCCAGATCACAGTAGCTGTCTGAGGCTGTCAGAGCAGAGACAGTGATGGGAACACGGAGCACCCCCTGTGTATTCCAGCCACAGTCTTAATTGGTTTGCAAAGCTTTACATAGTCTGCAGCTCTGGTTTATCAGGCCAGTACTCTTCGTCATTTTGACTAGTCAGCTTTCGGTGTAAACCACAGGGGGGCTTGTCTGGGCAAACGCTAAATACTATTATCTATAGAGGAGACTTTTTATTTTGTCCTGTTCCCTGTTGGTTTTCTATGCCTGCTGGGGGGTAATGCTTGTTACCAAAAGGTGTTGAAAAATTCTAGAGATGCTACGTTGGACATAACTGCAACAGCTCATCTTAATCATATACATGTAGGCCTGTCACAATAATGACTATATCTACTTCACCAATATGTGAAAGCTGGAACAATATATTTTGGGGCTCAATATTTATTTAGATTTGAGCTGTAGAGGGTCAAATAAATAACTTCTATGCCTTATAATTGGTTCATTCTGCCATTAATTTGATAATGTTTCATGCTTAGCAGCCCTAATCTCAGATCTATTCTTATCTAATCTTATAATCTGCTATGTTTGTTTGTTTGTTTGTTTATTATTTAATGAAGGGACAATGCATATTAAGAACAGAGGCATGGGGAATGAATCCCACACCTGTAAATATTCAGGATTATAGCCAGTGCTAATTTTCATCCTTTGTCCCTTGCTAGAAAAAAAAAATAAAAAACAGCCACACCACAGCTTATAAAAACAATAAGTACAAAATACAAACCCTCTTTCATATCTTAAAACTCATCCATAGACCACTGCCCTCAGATCACCAGATCTCTCACAAACTTACAGTACATACATTCACAATACAGTCCACTCGTACACCACATCTACCTATAATCACAACCTACACCTTAATAAGCTAAACATTATACATTCATGAGAAACTACATTTGCAATTCTATATACAGTACATGTACAATAATGTTTTTAAATGTATTTAAAAATCGGTTTACTGGGATTATCCTGCTTTGTGCAGTAGTTTCAGTATTATCATTTATCACAGTATTTCTGTATTAATATATTGTGCTTCAAAATAAAATAAAAACGTGTTACTGTGACAGGTCTATATACATGGTTGTGTTTTGGGGGACTCATAAGTGTTTAAGTATCCTACATTCCCCAGCATTTGATGCTTGATTGCTCAAGAATTGTCTGATTTCACCTGCCCCTTATCCTTGCCTATACTTCTGTACTTTAAACTCTTGGTTATACACATACGGTTCAGAAATGTAGCTTTGCCATTTTTCCAAAAATGTAATGCCAGCATGAACAGGCATGACCGCTGGCAGAGAATCAGTTGTAGAGTTCTAAACAGGAAATAAGTAGAAAATAGTATAGCGAGTCTTCTGTAAGATCATTTCTTTGAGTATTTTCTCCAATAGACAGTAGCTCTGCTGTTAGTGTGTGTTTGTCCACTGATCTGAAGGTTGGTGTTTTGAATCGTGCTCTTGACATCATTGGTTGATCTGTCAGATCCAGTGACCCACAGGTTGGTGGTGTGATACTAGCTCCCACACATGAATGCTGTCATTGTGTCCTTTCACACTTAACACTAACCTACATGGCCCCCAGCGTCTGCATACACTGTTGTATGAATGTGTGTGTGAGTGGGTGAATGGTTCCATGATGTAAAGAGCTTTGATTGCCTGTAACAGGGGTCAGCGACCAGCGGCTCTTTCATTCTTTTACTGCGGCTCCGCGTGGCTTGGGAAAATAAAGTATTTCATTGAAGTGTATTTTATTTGTTTTAGTTATTTTTTTAATTATAGTTCTAAATTGGAAGATTATTGTGATCTTGAAGTATCAAAATTCAATTATATTTTATTTATTTTTTTTACATTAAAAATAAGCGTCACACTTGCTGAACAAAGTTAAAAACAAACACCGCTCACACTTCACAGACGGCAGCTTACAGTCCTGCGTAAAGATGAAAGTCACTTCTTACAGCCTCGATTTGCAGACACTGTGCGCAGAGTTTTAGGAGCAAAAGTCCCATTAACCAGGAAAAATAAATATTTCTCTGTAACACTTCATGGATTTCATAAGCAACACACCATAGTTGGTTATACAAAGCGTAAAGGTAAAAAATATATATACAGTGTTTTTTTCATTTTAGATTTCATAAAGTATTTACAGCTCACAGTGTTTTCTTTTCCATGGAAACGGGGTTCAAATGGCTCTTTCGGTGTTAAAGGTTGCCGACCCTTGGCCTAGAAGGTGGAAAAGTGCTATATATAAAAAAAATGTAACCAAGGTTAAAAGACTAGGAGGATCCAACCTGTGCCTAAACCAAGACAAATCTGGAACTAGAACTAATAATAATAATAATAATAATAATACATTTTATTTATATAGCGCTATTCTAAATACTCACAGATGTAATATGCTCTAAAATTAAACTTTAACTAGATATCTGAAAACTGAACTTTTTGTTACTAGGCTGTTAAACTAAATAAAACATGAAAACAATTATAGAAGCTTGACGGTATTTTTTCAGATTGTGTGGCCATGTTATCGTAAAATAACAGCCCATTTTATCAAAATTCAAAACTGTTCAAGTCTACCATAAAAGACCTTACCATTACCCATAATACCCAGACCCCAATTTGTGAGTCACAACAAAGTGAGGCCACTCTGTTCAAAAGTCTGGTTTTCTGCACCTAAATGCCCAGAACTGATCCAGTCTCCCTCAGCAGAAAGAGGAGCCGTAAGCCTCTGATCCCTCTGAACCTGCCATGCATTTAAGTTATCATCCAAAGCTATTACCCTTAAAGAAAATGGATGACTAGGAACGGACGATCAAAGGAGAGGGAGAGAAATCTTGTACCTCGGCAAGAGCTGTCTGTACCTCCCGTACAAAGTACTCACTGAATGTATGAACTCAGCTAATGTGGAGGCTTATGTTGAAATGAATATGGAATGTACCTTTTACCCATTGACTATAGTACTTTGTGACAAAATGGGATGATCATAAACAAGGAAAAAGAGTCTTGTGAATCTCTATATAACACTTTTGCTGAGTGGACTGGCTGTTTGAGGGCGTATCCTTGGGTTTCAGAATGATGTAGAAATAAGACCGTTGCCATGGTAGCACAACATTATATCTTTTGAATGGGGAAAAGCCTTAAAATATATTAGGAAGCTGAAACCCATGAATACTGTACCTCAAACAGCAAAATATATTGTAGTCCTCCTCATTCCATTGTCCTATATTTGACTATTCACCAACATCTACCAATGAAGAGATGTCATCATTTGAATGTAACCTTATAGTTAACCATTAAGTGAAGGATAATCCAATTACTGAGAAGTCAAAGATGTCATTGAACCAACATAGAGAAAGTCGCCTTGGGAAGGGCATCCGGCGTAAACCATATGCCAAATTAATATGAGAATCTTTGCAAACGAGCTCAACCATAGAATTCAAATACTTCACTGACCTATAGCTTGTCTTTATTGCACTATTGGTTGATTTGTATTTGATTGTCCTTCCAACATGAGTAATGCCTGTCTTGCTGACCCATAGCAATAACGCTCCCACCTCTTTCTCTTTCTCTAGCTCTCATTCTCTCTTTCTCTTTCTCTTTCTATCTAATTGATGGATGGACCAGCCAATGCCATTGACTTTAATCTCCAATACTGTCCCTTTTCATAAGCCTGCTTTGTTCAAGATGAGTTTGAAGGCATTTGCTGCACGTCAGTGGAGAACCTTAGCCTGCAGGTAAAGATGAAACTTGACATAAAACTGTAAGGACCAAGGATGAAGCAGATCAATGAAAAAACGGTGGTATTAGCGCTGATTGCACCAGTGTGAGGGTCTATTAAGCGCTTTATTGATTTATGATAATGACTACTGGGCAGTGCGGAGGTTTTAGGACATCCTGTGGTCAGGCATCACCAAATTGCTTTACACATTTTGAGTGGGCCTCCCCCTGTTTCCGAAAACCCCCATACCAGGACATAGTAGACAGATCAGCAGCAGATTGCAGTCAAGTGTGACAATGGCGTACATCTGTCTCCTCTATGGTGGGATTTTGACAATGCTCTTTTCTCCTGAGGTGACAAGGTGAAAGGAGGTTTTGTGCTTTTGGGTCGTTTGAGCGATTTCACAATGGCATTTCAGGAGCAGCTCTCCCTTTGAAATGAGATGTGTTCATTATGGGTTGGGCTGCTCTAAATGTTCCCTCTGTCAGATGATGCTTTCCAACTGTAGGGAATAGGCACCATGTGTTTTGTTGCCAAGAAATGCCTTGAATACCATGTTTTCTCTATGAAGATAATTTAACATTTATTAATATGGAACATTTCTTCCAAAGTGCTAACATCTCCATAGAGACAAGCAGGTGATGTACCCTTCACCAGAAACCTGTGTAGTCGCAGCACAATGCAATTTTGCTTTCTTTGTCTAATTTTGAATCATCATGTCATCATGTTTTAGAAGTGAACTACAAGAGGAATTTGTCCAAAAATGCAAATATTGAGTCTAGAAAATATTTACTGTTCATTTTTGTTGTATTGAATAGTATGTCTATATAGTGAAGTGACTTGCCTAAAACAGTGCCAAAGCTATGGATGCACCTATCCAGCATTTTCTGTTCCGATACCGATGTCTGACGATAACCGATATTAACCGATGCTAGGGCAGAGACTGAAAATATAATGTATTTCCTTTAAACACAGAGTATACAAAAAATTATGCAAATGTGTTTTGTAACTGTTATTTATCATTTAAAGTAACTACAAAATACCTTTAAAATACAGTAAATCATCTTATTACACCAGTTCATAGACCAAAATGGGATAACTTTAAAGCCTATATCCGATCCGCCAAATTTTTCGATATCGACGCCGGTACCTGATACCAGTATCATGTTGGTGGACCCCTAGTCGAACCATATAATAGTTTTGTATGTAAATTATATAGTGATAGGGCACAAGAATGCATTGAGTACAGCATTTTAAAGCTCCACTTAATCTCAAACCAACACAGTAAAACACATCATATCATCTTGTGAATTTCCTGAAAGATTTCACCAGCAGAGAAGCTCATCTCTCCCACTCCTCTATGATTTGTGAACGCTCGTTACTAACCACCCCTCTTCAATTGAAACCTGGCAACCAATCAGGCACCCTAGCAATGAAAGATCCCCAATCTGGCTTTGATGATGTCATAAATCTTGGCCCCGGGGCTTGGCGAGGGCAGTCTCCATGATGCCCCAGTCTCTAAAAGGGTGATCAGATGGCTTTATTGGCCAACAGTGGCGTCCGGGACGATCGTCAAAGCGCCTGTTATTCACCTGATTTATCCTTCCTCCCCCGCGTGTCATCTTCATCACATCATCAACGTCACTATACAGTCTGTGGGCTCTCCTATTGGATTGTGGGAAATGTGTTGATGTGTTACCCTCGGGTGTTGTGAGGACCGAATGACTGTATGGCTTTTGTACATTAAGAGGTTGCACAGTGCTGGAAAAACATGAAAAGACCTGCTTTAATATTTACTACAACTGTAAGGATAGGTGATAATTCACTTCTCTTAGAAATACTGAGGCTTACTTCTTCATAAAAATAAATAAGAAAAAATACTTGAATACATTTGTCCTGGTTTGGTCCTGGTTTAGTTGTGTGTTATGTCTCATTCTAGTCTCAGTGTTGATGAGACATGTGCAAGTGTGAACGCATTTATCAAAACCTACACCTAAAGATACAAATTTTCCAGTTGTGGGGCTGTCACCTGGAAAAGTTATTGCTTTGCCTGAAATATTCCACAGTATGGTATTAAACGTCTAGCCTTTCAAATTCCAACTGTTTCTATCACTCAACCAAACCTTGTTAAACATGCATTCTTACAGTGAGTGGGATTGCTTCTCCACAGATCTGACCTGTAACTTGGCCTGATGGTGTCTCCTGCTGTTTTCACGGAGATTGATGAATTTAATGCCATACTGTGGAACATGCCAAGCAAAGGACGAACATCTCTTTCATTGAATAAAAATGACATTGTGCATCTGTAACAGGAAGAGATGGTTCAAAATGACTAATGAAAACATACATTACTATAATTTTGAAAACTGGCAGAGTCTTGCTTTATAGATTTTGTTTTGACTGACGGTAAAAACAATACTGCACGCCTCCTTTCACGATTCCTGTTGTTTCCACCTGTCACAGACTTTAATGAGGCTCCGTGGACAGGCTAGACGCTTTATTTTGGCTGTTAAGTCGTTGTCTGTTGGTTTATAGCCTCTCCCTCGCTCCCTTTGTTTCCTGAGCCCACTGTAGCGTTTTACCGGTGTTTAGAGTCTAATTAATGATTTGTAGCATAGATAAACACAGTTGTTAATTTGGCAGCGATGCGTGCCGTGTGGATTATGGGCTTTCACTCAAACCCTCTTGTGTTTTGTTTTGTCTGATAAATAGTTAGGGCTAAAAATATTTTCAGATGAAGCACTCGGAACAGACCTCAACCAAGGCATCAGCTGGCAATGAACATGGATAGTGCCCAGTCTTAAATCATGCTATTTCACTTTTCCACCTCGTCTCCGTGGAGATGTTATTGCTTGGCTTTGAATGTTGCTCACTATCTTTTAGGTATATTGTATTGTGCCCCGAATAATCACATTTATTGGCAAGGCAAGTGTATTTGTATAGCACAATTCATACACAAAGTAATTCGAAGTGCTTTACAGAATAAGAAAAACATTAAAATCACAATCAAAACATAAATAATCACAAATAATCATCATAAAATTAACATTAAAAGAGAAGAGTGCAGAATAAAAACCTTTCTGTACATACTGCATCTTTAAAAAGAGACATAGTGAGAATATGTTGTCATGGGAACAAAATTTCAAGTCTCTCAGATTTATTGATTAACCAGATACACACCAGATACCAGATACAGTACACAGCTTTCAGTCATTTTACAAATAGTCTTGTATCTACAAAGACACCCAGAGAAATACCATAGATGGGATTAAAAGCAGTGTAATCTATGGTTTATATCCCACTTGTAGGTCCATTAAGCCTATCCAAGTAAACAACTGTATTTTTACTATTAACATTTGACAACCAAAACACCAGCAGTGCTCCAGAGGCCTGCGTTCACTCTCCCGCTGTTGTAGGGGCGAACATGTGGAGGGCCAACTCACGGGTCGATTAGTGATGAATGTGCATCCAGTCCCATTCTCATCCATTATGCATCAGAGACAATGCTGTTTAAGGAACACTATAAGGTCATGTTGCAGACGGATTACTGTAACATCTGTCTATAGAGATAATTACTAATAACTTGTTTTGAGCACAAAAATTTAATATTGAGTTATATTATAAGACTTCAAAATAAAGGTACAAAGTGATATTTCTGCAGTTTTGTATGTAGTTTTACAGTGTTTTTACTTTTGATTGAAACTTTAACCTACAAATTTTTGTCAGTATTGCCTACTCCTATTACTGATGTGATGATCCACACTTTTACACACAGATTTTTTAAAGGACCCCCTTGAAAAAGATAGTAAACTGGGGTATTTCTATTTCACTTAACTTTTTATCTCTTTTTATTGTGGGATGACAGATCAGTCGATACAAACACTGAAGGTTGGGGTTGATCAAGGCCTGTGTGGTTGTTATGACTCACTGGTCCTCTCTTTATTGATCTCCGCTTAAGACACCACCCTTTTTTCCACATCAGCGGTCACGTCTTTCTCCGCCCTCTGAGCATGATCATTCAATTAGTGAGATTCTGCAATGAGCTTCCTTTGAGCATTTTTACTTTAGCTAAGAGTTACAAATCAGCCACGACCACTTACAAATATATATATTTTGTTTTTAAGATGACATGGTGTATTTGAGTAACAGATCTTTTAGTAGGTGAGATGATATTCAGAAAGCGGACTGTTTGCTTAAAGATGTGATGACAGGGTGTGAAGATGTCCAATTATAATTATTTAAAGGCTTGGGACAGGACAAGATGTTGTGTTACAGGATTTGTCATCCCTGTGGGTAGTAAGATTTTCCAACAACAACATAGGTTATGTACATGCAACTAATGTATACAGCCACCAATGATAGTAACACCATCATCCATCTGACAGAAATGCACTGTTTTTTGAAAAGAATATGTTAAATAAAGCTGATGTTTGATATTATTGAGTCAATATTAAAATATTGCAATACCACCTCACCCCCAGTGTTTGTGTACACTGGTGTATGAATGTGTGTGTGAATGGGTGAGTGGTTTCTTCAAGGTAGAAAAGCGCTATATAAAAATGTGACCATTGACCATATCGTAAAATTTCCCAATATCACTCGCCCCCCAGTATGTGTGTATGCATTTATTCCTTCTATTTAGTACCTCTTTAGATAAACTAAAGCAACGTGCCGCTTCCTTACTGGAGAAGTGTATGGATCATTATTGTCTTCTCAGTCTATTAGAAGATCTGGTCTCATCATCATCTGAGATCACTGCAAATATGCAAATTACACAAATCCCTCTTTTTGCCACGGGCCACCTCCATATTCCACATCGTTAAATATTCATGAGCTACTGATTACTATACTTTACAACTGTCTGATAACCAATATAGCATGTTGTATTGTCTCATTTGATTTGGTTTTCAACTAAATTCATCTATCAGTTGTATTACCAGTAAAATTGCTGTGTAAAAATATAGGTAGAAACTGTGGCCTAGTACCATATGTTGAGTTTAATGTGGGTGAATGATGAATCTCCCTGGGGTGCCACTAAAATCTATTATTCATGTTGTAGAATGCCTGATAGACTTTCATCCTATTTTCAGCTACCCCATTTGTTGAGGGGTGTCCTTAATCCAGGGGTGGCCAGAAATGATTAGAACAGCCAAAACTGAGACTCAAAGATTGTAAAATTTGGTATTATAATCTGTACACAAGCGTGATTGAGTGAATGTATTTTATTTTTAGGATGAAATGTATGTAATTGTTTGTTCATTTATGAAGTATTATTTTGTTAATTTACAAAAACTGCCATTTTAAAAAGTCATCAGAGGCTTGAAGTTTACTCTTTCTATAGTTTTTTTCATAATCCATCTGCACTAACTTCATTCAAAATCCCCATCCCTTCTTGATAATATCCACTAGACCTTATTTCCATTGATAATATCTGTAGAAGAATGGAAAGAAAAAGAAAAAATTCAAAACTGAGATAGCAGTTTGGTTATTCTGTGGTTTTGCCCCAAGCTGTAGCTGTCAAAACAAAAGTGGTTGGACACTGACAAAAAAAAATATCTGGCCTATTTTTTTTCTATTATTTTTATTTGCAAAAGTGAATGATATTGTTAAACTAGTGGGAATGATCACTCTAGTCCAACCAGCAGATAAACAGTCTCTTCCACATTGAAAGTTTGGGAGCACTCTGAGTCATTGTCTTCAGGCGATTTTGCTCGAGAAAAATGTGCCAAAAGGTTTCTGCAGCGCCCTGTAGAGTCTTCTCAGCTATTGCACTTTTGGTCACCGTGACGCTTGCGTTTTCTAGATCCTGGGAAATGGCATCTAGGGTACGGTGCATGTTTTCGATCACTGCTTTGAGCACTGCTTCGCCAAAGTTGTCAGCCATTTTGTCAACACCAAAAATAACTTTCACTGCCTCTGTGAAGGATTTCCTCACTATTTCTCTCAGTTCAAAAAAAGCAATCAGATTAGAATATTTGTCCATCAAACTACCAACATTGCTCTGAATGTACCTGGCCACATCGACTGAGTTTTGAGACTTGATTTGAGATGTTTTATCCAACCAATCTTCCACTCTCTCCAAGATTCTCTGGGCCATAGCCTCAAAAATCACCTTAAACACTGACAAGCAAAGATCAGCGAGGAGTTTTTGAACATGAAGACTGAAGAATCCATTCTCCAGCTGCATTAATTCTTTTTCACTTAGACTACCCAAAAACTCTTGAAAGACAGATATGACTTTGTCGCACTGCAGCGTGGTTTGAGATAATGGAGTTTTTTTATTAACCCTGTGACCTGCAGCCTCTTGATTTTCGCCTTGAGGATTGGTCAAAAGTTGGACCAGTTCTATTGTGACGTCTACTGGTGATTGGGCATTGTCCTCTTCCTCCTCACACTGGGTTGTGGTCATGGTGGCAACTTCTCTCGTAGCTTCTTGCACCAGTCCTTTCATGTTCGGTTCTGCACCCGGGATGTGTAACTCTGACTTCCACTTGAATACCTCATTGGTAATAGGCTCCCCTGAAATCAGAGGCTCCCTGTCATCCACAGACTGTCCAAAGGCATTGTTCCAGAAGGCGTTTATAGCTGTGGTCCCATTTTTGTTTTTAATCCATAGTGGTTTGCTGTTTGGTTCAACCTGTGCCTCCTCCATTTTATGCTCAGTGCTTCTGGTGTGCTGGTTTGGCAAGAGGGATCAATCACACACTGTAAGAGAAAAATATGCATAATATACATTGGGAGATATACATTTAAAATAATTTGCTTTCCTTTCATATTCAGGCCCTGTAATTTGCAGTAGCCTACACAATGGTTATGATGTAATACAGTTTGTTTCTGAATAAAAGTAGGGAGCAGCTAAAATCAGCACGACTGTCACAATGACGCAAACAGCAACTTTACAAAAGGGCTCAACTTATCAGTGAAACATTAATGCTAACAGCCTTTCTTAACTACTCTGTTTTGTTTGCATTTTGTCTAATATAAAGTTCCCCTTCCTCACACGCACCCAGTACCGTGAACACATTACCCCTGTCCTCCAGAACCTCTACTTGCTCCCCATCCCTCAGCGCCTTCACATCAAAGTCCTTCTCTCAGACCTGCTGCAGCCCCACACTGCATCCCACTCCCTCCACTCCTCTGACGCCAACCCCCTGTCCCGCCCCTGCAGGACCAAGCACTGAACCATAAGGAAACAGCGCCTCCTCCATAGCCGCCCCCACCCTCTGGAACTCCTTACCTCAGCAACTCCATGACTGCACTGACCTCTCCACCTTCAACAAAAAATCCAGATCCATCTAGTTAGAAAAGCTTTTTTTTCTCTATATGATTTACTGTTTTTATCTTCCCTGTATCATTTGTTTATTGCTCTATTGACTGTTTTTTAATATTTCTTCTGTTGTCTGTATTTGAGAGTCCTGAAAAGCACTATATAATAAAATGTAGTACAAATAAAAGCATTGACCGGTCATACAGTACTTGGTGAGCTGATTTGTGCAGTTAAACTAGTCCTTCTCACATCAAATTAAAGTCACAAGCTAGCTAGCATTAGCCAGCTGTTGTCCAAATAGTCACACTCACCTTCTTTGTTGAATCAAACTCGTAAAAAGCACCTTGAATGATTTTTTGGATTAGACTCCTGAAAATGTGTTATTTAAATTAATTTTGTTCTTCAGTTTTCAGACATTGTAAACACGTTGTTTGCTAATGTGTGCATTGTGTCACCGTGGTAACCAGCATGTGTAACTGCTTAGCTACAGTGCTTGTAGAGCTAATTTTTAGACAATTCAACATTTATAACCATTCTTTTCCCCTTTCTTCCAGGTATGGAGGGGAACTCTGGCCAGAATGAGGTATCGCCGTATGAGAGCAGCCCTGATAATCCTGCGAGCCTACAGACGCTACAAAGTCAAGTCCTACATAAAGGAAGTGAACCGGCGCTTCAGAAATGTCAAAAATATGAAAGACTATGGGAGACACGTGAAGTGGCCCACACCCCCAAAAGTACTGCGCAAGTTTGAGGAAGCCCTGCGGAGCATCTACAACAGGTAAAAGACATGTGTTAGACTGGGAAATGGCTATTAATGTGTAAAAGTAAAGATTAGAATAGGCAAAAGGGAATAAATATGTACTTAAATGGCTTTACAAGTCAATGTATGCAGTGGCTCATGGCTAATTACATAGATTACTTTTCTTTATTTGACATAAGGTACAAAATAATATGTAAGTGTAAAACATGTAAGATGCCATTATAATTTGTTAATTGCTATGGCAACGGTGTATCATTCTGAAACCCATGTTTTTTCATAGGTTTAATTCGGTAAAAATGTTAATAAATACTAATAATTGTATAATAATAATAATAATAATACATTTTATTTGTTAGGCGCCTTTCAAGGCTCTCAAGGTCGCCGTACATACATACATACACAATACAAATTGAACAATATACAAATTGAACAATATACAAATTGAACAATATTATATTATTTTATTATATTATTTGAGAGACACAACCATATTTAAACAGTTGAAAAAAATACTTGAAATTAGTTTATACTTGTATATAACAGCAAGCATGTGTTTATTTGTTACTGTACGGAGAACCAACCACAGAGCAGACTAATCTACGCCTGGAGGGCTGTGTTACACCAGATGTGTCCATTTGGAGAACCTTACACATGTTTCCTCGTGCCTAGGGCGAAACACAAACCATTGATTTCTCCCTCCTCCATCAAAGCCTCATCACCTTCTTTTATCCTCACGTTTGTTTTCTATCTGATTCTTCACACAGTTTGAAAATAGTTGTTTTTTCACAATGCTGTTAGCTGTCAGGATCGGCCTAACCCGCTCAACGCACAGCTGGGGTCTTTGCTTTTAAGTATGAACTAAAGCTATTGTGATGGTAACATGGAAAGCGGATTTTTCTTTTTTTGTGTGTGTGTGACTACAGGTGGTGGGCTTGGACGCTGATCAAAAGCCTTTCACCAGAGGAGGCACTGCAGGTGAGGGCTAAAGTAGCAGCATTTGAAGTACTCAAGGGCAACAGGACTGACTTGGGACTACAGCGGCCCTGGGAGGGAAACTACCTGGTGAGTGAGTGGGATTAGAGCTCTAGCACTGAATATAAAGTGTTAATGCTAGGAATGGAGGATTTTTAACTTTTTTTTTTTTCTTGTATTTGTTGTAAAAATAAATGGCACATACTGGTCTTGCCACAGTAATTACTAAATTGACTTGTCATTTAATATTTGAGGGATGAAACAATCATTTTTGGGGATAAATATTTATCGTGGACACTTTTTCTTTGTACTAGTGGAGAACTTTTAGTCTTTTTTCTGTGCTATGATAAGATTTCAGCTGTAGAGAGTTGAATAAATAACTTCTATGACTCATTAAGTGTTAAATTTGTTTATAGCAGCTCATGTTCATAAACAATACTGTACATATAGAATAGTTTTTTGGGGTAAATGGCATAATGGCAGTGAATATTATCGTTCATCATCTATATTTTCTTCATCAATATATCGTACTTCAAACCTCAAAACCGTCCTACTCATCCCAAATATGTATTTTTCCAACGCATCTCTAGTCTGGGTTTTGAGTGATAAAATATTTTACAACTAGATGCGGTCAGAGTTCAGCAGTCTGATTTATATTATTTTACAATGTAATCTATGGGAGAAAACAGTCATATTTTCTTCACAAGCAAAGCCAGCTATATTTGTGCAAATGAGTTAACTATCTTTTTTAATCCAAGCATAATGTCACACAATGTCACCTGTCTGTTCATTCAGGTCCATTGATTAAATAGATTCAAGGTCACCGTATAACTGCAACTACACGTTTCCTTAAATGGCTTAAGAAAAAGCTATGTTTTTGCTTCATTTATGTGCTTAATGCCCTTCAAAATACATCTCTATATTAACCATGTTTTGCTTTTGATTGACAGAAGCGAGACAGTCCTGATACAGCTTCATCTTTCACATTGGTCTCCAGCGAACTGCAACGAAGAGACAAGTTTATGAGAGTTTTGTTCTCCTGTAACGTTCGAAAGGTAGGCGGCTGTCGAGCACACGGCCCACGCACACATTTTTTTTTTCTTTCAACACAAACAAATAAAAACAAACTGCCGATCGTTGCACTGTCTCCCTAAACTACGGCTATTTATTTTTCAGATCAACCGTTTTAATAAAGCAGAGGACCGCACTGTGCTCATTACTGACCGCCATGTGTACAAGATGGACCCCCTGAAGCAGTACAAGCCTATGAAGAGCATTCCCCTCTACAACGTGAGAAACTCATTGTTTTATATTAAGATATAGACTGTATTTATCATGTTTTTTACATGAGCACACATCAGATACTGGCACAGGAGACTGTAAATAATATACTACAGTATAGTACAAATATTAAACCTGTTTGTTGGCAACACTTGCAATGTTTCAGTTGAACGATCTTCAAAACATCAACTTTGAGGTTTGTCTGGATTTCACAATCTTCTGAAATAATGATAATAATGATAATAATGATAGTAGTAGTAAGGCCAACATTCTAAATAAGTTACAATAATGTAATGAAATGTAAAATTGTCATAAAACTAATTAAACAAGCTTTGCCAATAATATTTGTCATAACCAAACCAGTTTTAAAAGTGGAAAAAAAGTGTTCAAAACGTTTAATTTCTGATTACATTTTGGCAACCATTGTAACAAGTTACCCTCAAACGAAGGTTTCTTCATTTTTCAAAGCCATTGCCATAGTCCAAATAGAAAGATCAAATGGACTTTGGTACAAACCACAGGGTTACAAAAGTCCAAGTCTGAGACTGCTGTATCCCGTGATTCACAAAAGTTACTATGAAACAGCTATTAAAAAATAGAATTAATATTTAGCTGATTTAGTGTGTACAACATATTCACCTGGATTAATTTGTATACAGTTTCTGCTAATGATTTATTGAGACAGATGTAGATAAGAAGAATTTCTGACAACACGTTTCTCTGTTCACCGCAACAATTAGAAAATCAATTACAATTCATCAGAACAATGCACTTGCTGATATGCTGTCTGGGAGTGTCTGGTGCTTTCCCTCACAGGAGCAGGAGGAAGTGTCTGGTGAGAGAGAGGCTCCCTGTAGGTTTTTATGATTACACTGCTGTTTCTGCCAGTCTGACCAGAAAAGTGTTAAACCAAATCCAAGTGCAGACAAATCTCAACCTGCTCATAAGGACGGCCAAATTCTTCGTGTGGAAAAATATAGTGGAAAAATGTGGCTAGAAGTTTCAATCGATTCCTAAAAACTTGTAACTTTTGTCTGGTATTAGCTTGCTCATTTGTTTCTTGTAGTTATTGTTTTATGGATTTTTTGCTGGATGCTCTTCCTTCCACTGCAACCAGACACAAACATTTGTAACTTCTTATTAAAAAGTAAGATTACATTCATTGATTTAATTTTTTTTAGCCCATATCACAGCAGCCACCTCCCATGAGAAAATTATTGATTTGACCAATAAACTGACATCATTTAATACAAAAAATGCCCCTGCACATTCGGACTGAGTGACGCTGCAGCAGAATTATAGGCAGCACAACAGACAAAATATATTTCTTTGCTTTTTATTGCTTCGTTTTGGTCTGTGGAGCTGCTGTTTTCACCCCACAAGAATTATTTCCTCAACACACTGACTCCAAAACACATTATTTAAGGAGAGAAAGGTTCAGTTCAACTTTGTCTGATCCCAAAGTCTGTATCAGTGATGAATGTGAATGTAGCTGTTGTTTAGCTGTTAGTTTTCTACTACTGTCGCCTTGATTGATTTCATTACTCACCATTGACACTCATATAACTTTGCTCATATAACTTTGCCACTCACTAAAAAATTGTGATGTCATCTGCATAAGCTCTAGAGGAAACACTTACAAAATCAAACTATAAAACACAACCAGATTGACCAACGAATATTTTATAAAAGTTCTATTTCACCATCGTTTCCCTTACATCTCCTATCGTTACTCAACTCGGCATTTCATTACTTTACACAGGGGGAAAGTCGTCTCCTTTCCGCTGTCCTGGGATCCTGCATCAACATGTCAATATGCTAAATCCTGCCTGCCCCGCTGCTATTGGCTGTCTGTAATTTATGTTCTTCCTGTGATAGGTTCATTAGCGGCAACACGCACACTGCACATGAGGCTGTTTCCATGGAGAGTAGAGCTCTAGAGCACGTCCACTCAAGTTTATGTGTTCAGGGCTACCGTCTGATAGTACACCTAACCAATATGGAGGGCTGTAGTCAAGTAAAGTAATTCTTGCCCTGCCAATCGATTAGTCGACTAAAAGTAGGGCGTGGCAAAAGCTCTCAAAATATTACAAATCTCTATGTATCTGACCCATAAACTGTATATATAAATGGACATAGCTAAAATAGGAATCGATTATGAGCGCACTTCCGGCTCCATCGACTTTGGCTCGAATTCATTTTACTTTGAAACATTGTCGTCCCTCTCTCTGTAACTGCTGCAGTGAGCCTTGTCATTGTGGTCATAAAATGTTCATACTAAGCCGTTCTACATGATCTTGGTGTTTTTATTTTGCTATTATAGATAACAAGGTATGAACCAAGATATAGACATGAATAACAAATGTATCAGGGGGCTTCTTTCCCTGAGGCGACTTCCGCTAGTGTTAGCAACAGGTTTGATTGACAGCGTTGCTAAGCGCCCGTTCCGTGCTAAACCAGCGGTGCAGGTGGGATTGGCTCACTGACTTCTTAACCAGTTGCTCCATATAAATCCTTATAATCTAAATAAAATAATTACTAACTACAAATTTTGGTTGACTAAGACACTGACCATTAATTGACTAAATTACCAATATGTAATATCGACATTGTCTTATTGACTTCCAAGTTATTTGAAAACAAGATTTGATTTTCCTTCGCTCGTTTGTGTCCTCAGAAAGTCCATTTCAATATCATGTTTTGGTCCATTCAAACTGCACTGATGTAGACTTTTTAATCTTAATGCTGTATTGAACTTTTTATTGTTTGTAAATAATATGGCTGCCATGCTTAACGATGCATTGTGTAACTTTTCTGGTGGCAGGTACGCTGCTTCTTGTTTTCACAGAGATTTTATTATTTTGCCTGTAATATTCTACAGTAAAGTGTTGCATAGACCTGACCTGTGACTTGGCTGCGTGTGAGCTGCCTGATTGTCCCCATGGAGATGTATACATTCTTGTGCTATACTGTGGAACATTCTAGCCAAAGCAACATCTCCATGGAAACAAGTAGTAGGCAGAGTCTCCACCAGAAAGTTATGCAGTACACCTAATGTTGCACAATAATATATACATAAGTACTTTCTATATTTGCAGTGCCCTTATTTTATTGACGAGACTAAAGCAGACTTAAAAATAAGTGATGTATGTAACGCTGGAAAGTTGACTGCATGATTCCATGGATACAGAAAACCATACTTTGGAACATTCTCCATGGAAATAGATAGGTTTTATGTCATACTGTTGAGTATTGTAGCCAACAACATTGTAGGAACAACACTTCCATGGAGACAAGTCAATTAAAAGTCTGGTTTGTGGAGATGCAAGCCCTCTTAGAGTAGGGAAGCATGTTTTTTTGCACAATAAAAACACACATAATGAATAACATGCTTTTATTTTTGTCTGTTACTCAGCAAAAAGTTGCATACTGTGACTTTAAACAGAATACACATCAAGATGTTGATTGAGCAATATTTTCCTGACCCCATTTCACAGTCTCCCCAGGCATAAATAAAACTTGTTTACTTCAAAATGATGATTGACTCTTCAGGTGAGCACAGCTGCAAGGGGCACATTCAGGTGTAACACATTAATCAGGCTCAAATCCAACATGGCCGCCTCCTGCCTGGACCAGAGCAGTGGGCAGCGAGACCGCTATGACAGGGCATCCCGACGTCTAATCTGATAAATATGTGACAGGAGGGAAATGGAAAACCCCATACCCAGAGTTGTATTTGTGGTACATGTGTAATAGACTAGACGGACTGCAGTGCAAAGATGGATTAGGTGATTGTTATTTAAGGATGGCTCTTTCAAACTGAGTTGATAGATGGGGCTCGCTGTTATCCACGGGCAGCCACAGCAGAAGGTAACAGGGTGTAGGAGGACAAGGGTAAGGTAGTATATGGTTGCATAGGAAAATGTTTATATAGTCGTTATTAGGGGTATGCAAAAATATCGAAATATTGATGTGTCATATTGTTTCATTTAATGATACATTATCTATATCATGGGATGATCGATATATTGTCAAGTGTATTTTTTTTTGTATATTTTACCAAATTATTAGGTCACAGCGCTACAATTGTGTGGCTTGTTTAGAGGAAAGAAACATTTATGCACAGCATTTGACATTTGATTCACTGTTTTGATCATTAAAATAGGTTTATTTCATATTAACTTTGGTTTAACAAAGACTTTTAGTATCACAGTTGTGATTTAGTAGGTATGTTGTGACCCTTTAGAGCCATTAAACATGTCCCTGTTACATGTAAATGTGGAGCTCATATAAGATGTGGATGAGTAATACTGGCCAATGTGTTTTTCTAGTTGGTAAAATATGCAAAACAAAATTCACTTTGTTCTGTTTATTCACCTCCAATAAATGGAAGATAAATAAAAAAAATATTATTTATTGATTTGAAGTACTCAAAGATTCATCTATGTCTCTACCAGTGAATGAGCTATTTCAGAGTGATGAAATTTGGCACCGTTGTCATAGTAATTACCAACCCAAATCACTATTCTATCATTTGAATGCTGAAATGTCCTCAAATTATCACTTACAAACAGGAAGTTTAAAACCTGTAACAACCTTTGAGACTAGAGAGAATTGTGGGTAAGACAGACGATTTTGAAGGTGAAAACTACCCCAATTGAGTTGTAGGCCTGGAGCCATGGCACCGTGACACAGCTAAATCGATCGGAGAAGGTCAAGCAGAGGGGAAAGCTGTTAGCTCATTGTTGATTAGCGCTGATAGGCTAACACTGCATCATCCCACGCCTATCCCAGGCTGTTTATTTACTGCTTCCCCTGCATCCAACCATTGAGGGCATGGGGAAACTGATAAATGGTTAGTGCTTATAGGAGGAGCCCACCACAACCGCCTCACGTGGGATTTATTTGCCAATTAATGCTTCCACTGCAAAACGCACATCATCACTAGATTTTACGAGTATGTTGTCATGACGACTCTATGAAGCAAAAACGCTGCATATTTGAACAGACTTCCTTTCTTCTGTTATTCTTACTTATTTTTATAACATAGCATACAACAAATAATCTGCCTCCCAAGAATGCTGTGATTTCTACTGTGATTTGAAGGGCTGCCAGGTTAATTACAATCAATACAAAATTCATAGGTACCTCTAAGTCTTATTATAAAAATGGCTACTCCTGTATTTTAGGTCTCTTCAAACATGTTCTGAAATGCTGTCGTTTGTTTACGTTCCTCTGGGTCTAATTCTACTCTTTTACATTGAAGAGACATGAATAATTATAATATGTTTTGTTATTTGTAAATTTAATATTTCCCTCACATCATTTCTAGCTATTCTTTGCCGTGCTGTGTGCTCTCTCAGTTTTAACAAATACAATGTACAATCTCTCCATTTCATGTATTTTCCCTTCCATCCTGTTAATTCCTGCCTCCTCACCCTCCCTCCACCCTCGTATTCCCATCTCTTCCCGTTGTTGTTGTCATGGTGACTTCCCGGGAGACTGCGTTGTCATGGATACGGACCGGCGGGGCGGATCAGCTGATGTCTGGTGTCGTTTAGACATGTGCGCAGACCAGTCATCTTCACAGAATCTGAGACCCCTCTGGCTCGTTTTCCATCATTCTCAGCTTTAAGAGAATGGACTTTTTTTTCCTTTGGCCTGGAAGAACAAAGACTTCCTGTTTTGTTCTCTTAATACTGAAATATTCTTACTCAAAATGGCACATTTTACAAGACTTTTTTCAAATGCACAAAACAAATAGCCTAGTCGTCAGTAGTCAAATAGTCAGATAATTGTTAACTGGTTTATACCTCCAGACCATGTCATGGATTACATACAAATAACAGAAGAAATATATCATTTTTAGTATTTTTGATGAAAAGTATGTTCCACTAGGATGTTCTCAACTTCTCTTTTGGATACAAACATGGGAAAATCTTATATTCACCAGCCTTCTAGCGATCTAAACAACTAACCAATTATAGTAAAAGAAAAATTCAAATCTGTGATCTGGACAAAAAGCTGCTGAAACGTCTTAGAATTTTTCTTTTACTATGGATCATACCTGGATGGTTGAGGGATTACACGGACAACTACGGTAAATGATTAAGAAAAATAATCCCAACAACACAACCCACGTGGTGTTAGACAGAAAATAATAATTAAAATAATGCAAGTTACACATTCATTATTACAGCATATAAAATGAACATAATTTCCACATAACATTAGCCATAGATTGAATATATTTAGAGCTGAATGTCATGTGAACATCTGTGTTCTCATGACGACTCTCAGTGATATGAAAACAAAAGCATTGTTCATAGGCTCTAAAACAGTGTATTAATGTATTCACTTAAAAGCTACCTTAACTATGAGCTTTGAGCCAAATTAATTAAAATCTTGTTTTATAAGTCAATTGGAGAAGTGTTTTAATAGAGGATTCTAATATTTTGGTCCATATTTATTTGCAACTATGTATTGTGTTCAGGTTAGGGTCGTCTTAACAACCAATTTCTCCTCAGTTGATCTGGTCTGTTACAGTCAAAAAAAAAAAAAAAGACAACAGATGTTTGAGTAGATAAATAGCTCCAGCAAATTTCATACTCCGGGTACAAACTGATTTGGCGAAACAAGATCAAATTTGTCTGAGAAAGTATCATTATCCCACTCATTATAAAACTGCCTGTCGTTCCATTCTATTAAGCCCCTAATATGAATGTAAATGTACTCAGCTCCATGTAATTAACTGTGTGCGGATTGCGAGACACGGGAGAGGATTTGGGGTTTAATTCATGCTGATTATGGAGTGTTTTGGACCAGAGTTGCAGACATCTTGTTACTAAATAAGCTAGCTGGCTGTGTAGCCTGAGGTGCTAAACTGTCTCAAGTTAATGGAAAAAGAGAAGAAGTGTGTCTAGGCATTGCTCTCCACTTGGGGATATTAAAACACCTGACATCCTGCCCCCTGGCTGTTCGTCGCGGTGTTGCTGCAGTGGACTCAGGTGGATTAGAAATTAATGGGGAGAAAGCGTCGGATCTAGAGCTGTTAAGTGAATAAAGCTGGGATTATGGCGTCCTGCTTGTGTTCATAGAAATGTTATTGCTTTGCATGTAACAGTATTTCCTATAGGTTTATACAACAAGACTATGGTGGCACAGGCAACCCTTAGTGAATCATGTTATTGAAAAAAAAAAAAGACTGATTAATGATTATATAAAGTTATGTAAATATTTATGATAATACAACAAGTATAGACTGTGGGGGGAAGCATATTCTCTATTAATGGGAAACACTGCCATCTGTCTCCGTTGAGACAGGTATGTAACGTACATGGTTATCAATGGATTCTTTTGAGGGGAAAAAAAAAAAACTGCTGTAGTTGATAATGCAAGATGGGCAAAGCAGAGAAGTTACATAGTTCATCATCTTTAACTTTTAAAAACATCTATTAACTGCTGTGCTTGATTCCCTTTATAGCTTGAGTCATGGTCTGGGGGCTTGGACTCAAAGACATTGGATAAGTCCTTGGGAGGTTCTTCTCTGCATCATTACGCACTGTTTAAGTCTTGAGTGTGAGAAATCCCAGATGCCAATAGCCATCAGATACTGGCCTGGAGAGGGGCTTTCATGAAGGGTCTTTTGACTTGAAAGCTTTTATAGGGCTCCCATGGGTACTTCAAATCTGTGTGTTTCCAGATCTGAAAAGTGCTAGTTTGAGGAGTAAATGCTTATCTCATACAACCACCTATAATTTTGATAATAGTGTTACAACATGTTTATTCTGGTTGATGGAGTTTACTAAAGAAAACTGCATGTTTTGACATATTTTTTGTAGATCACATTAGATAAACATGAACTTGTGTCTTTATACATATTGCTGGCTCACTATATTCCATTGACTAATAATATTTAATATAGATGGTGGGCAAAAGTTTATATATATATATATATATATATATATATATATATATATATATATATATATATATTATTATTTTTTTTTTCAATGCAGATTTTGTAATATAGCAGGTTATAGGGTCTAGTCACAGATAGAAATGATCTGTTCCGCATTTTGGTATATTAGAGAGATATTTGATATATTAGAGAGATATTTGATATATTAGAGAGATATTTGATATATTAGAGAGATATTTCTTAGAGGTAATTCATGAGGAAGTATGTCTCTTGACCCCCAGCTTTCAAACAAGACTGTTGAAGGCACATTCAAGCACATTTTTGTGGAATTCCTAAAAAAAACCCTGAAATTTGTAATCAACATGTTGAAAATATATCAAGTTATTAATTTCTATCATTATAGATAAAACTGCGTATGGTTTTAATTAAGGACATACTTTATAGACCAGTGGATTTCTATTTAAGACCAAGGTTGGATCAAGGTCGTTGCTGCTATAGTTACATAACAGTGTATCTCTTCTTTAGAAATAACACAGTACATGTACAAAACATCTATAACACTCCATGCTTTGACATTTAAGTGTGTTTTTCCTTACTTTAATTTTATTTAATTACATATTGTTCTGGGGCTCGCACTTGCACCTGTTTGTTTTAGCTGTACCGGTTGATCTAATTTCATCTCCCTGTCTTTGGCTGTTGCCCAGGTGACCGGAGTGAGCGTGTCCCCGGGGAAAGACCAGCTGGTGGTCTTTCACACTAAGGACAGCAGAGACCTGGTGGTGTGTCTGCAGGGCCTGGTCCCACCCAACGAGAGCCGCATTGGAGAGCTGATCGGGACCCTCCTCAGCCACTTTAAGAGGTGAGGATCAGCAAGGCAGGAATCTGATTTAAACTTGCTTTTACATGATAAACAAGAGTTATTTTTGAGATCTGATACTTTTATCAGCGGTTTGTATATATTGTTCATAATAATCTGAAAAGTATATGCTCACAGTTTGATGAGATCTTCTGTTATTGTTCTTGCTAATCTGTTTGAATATAGGACTTTCTATTGAGCTTATTTACAGTTGTAGGATTTTGCATATGGCTGCCGGTCTCTTACCTGACCAGCAAGATCCACACACTTTGACAAAACTTTACTAATATAAGTGGGTCTGGAACCATATCCTGTCTCCCCGATTCCAGAAGACGTGATTGACAGGTGGATTTACCAATTAGAGCCCGTGCTCTGTTGCCATAAAAACAAACATGGCAGTTTAGTAGTAAAATCAGTCAAAGCACAATATTCTTATTGATCTCAGGTAATGCGTTGGTGCGTTGTTGACTTGTTGATGAACAAGAACATTTTACACCAATCTTACTATATTACCCACATTTGGAAATTTGTCCTCTGCATTTGACCCAGCCTTTAATGCCGCTGGGACTTGTCAGGAGCAGTGCAACGCTCTGTGACCCATCTCCAAATCTTGAGCCAGGCTTTGTCAGTAGGCCTGTCACGATAATCGATATTATCATTCAATATATGTCAGATGGGACAATAGTTTTTGGGGTCAGTATTTATTTAGTGGTGCAGTGTTCTACTTTTCTGTATTACAATTAGATTTGAGCTGTAGAATGTTGAGTAAATAACTTTTGTGACTTATTATAAACACAAACTAACCACTGGGGTGTTTTATTCTGCTATTTATTTATTGCAGCTGATGTTTTTAGAATTTAGACCTTTTGTAGATCATTCTTTTTTAAGGCTTTTGAGTCAGTTGCACTAATTAGTTTCAATATTTTTGTTTATCGTCTATATTGTCTTCAAGACTACTTCAGCTGGACAATTTCTTTTGGAGTAGTTCATATTTGAGTCGATATCTTTGTTCAAAAACAATATATACTGACAACATGGGATTACACGGCCGAAGAATCATGGCAGGGGAGATTCACAGTTAATAAAATCATAAGTACTGAACTTAACGCACTTCGAAATGCCAATGTAAAGCTAGACTCCGTAACCTTTTCTGTGATGACTCCTCTGAATGTGCATAAAATCATTTCTAAAACTGTGTGTAATGGGGCAGTACTGATCCAGCTGGCCGTATTGACTCTAGTGAGGATTATTATAGGGTAAATAGAGTTCACAGTTACAGCGTCTGCCCTCAACCGAACTCGCATGATTATTCAAAAGCTCAAGAGCCCTCAACAAATCAGTGTGTCGCCATGGAGATGTATATCTTACTGGTAAGGTATACAAGGATTAAGTATAGGATTATATATGACGCAGGCCCCATTAAGCTTTTCTGTGCTTATAGTAATGTCAGTTTCAGTTCAGGCAAGGTAAGTTGTCAGTATATTTGTCCATTATCTTGTCTCTATGGGAAACATTATTGAAAAAACCAAACAAAGGAACTATATTTTCTATCAAGTTTGTTTGTGGTCAGAGGTCTTATGGGTTGAGATCTTGTGTAGTTGCATTCAAAAGTGGAAATGAGAGATTCTGTCAAGGTTGTATTCTCATTATATCCTGAATTCACGTATTTCTTAGAATTTAATCTACTACAGACCAAAAGGTCAGACTTGAAGCAAGTAAAGCTGCACTATGTAACTTTTCTGGTAGACGACTCGCTGCTTGCTGTTTTTATGAAGTATTATTAATTGTATTATTAATTTATTAATTAATTGTATTGTTATTAATTATGTTGTTTATCATCCCTTCTCAAAAGCTTGCTTCTAAAATATGCATCCTTACTTTGAGCAGGCTTGCCTCTCCACAGATCTGACCTGTAACTTGTCATCTAGGGGTCACCGGTTTGTCTCTATGGAGATAAAAGTTTAATGCCTTACTGCTGAACATTCGTCGCAAAACACTTATATTTCTATAGAGATAATCACTTGGTATACATCCCTCCATAGTTATGCAGATGACTTTTTAAAGGTCAGATATTACACAAAATCTACTCTTGTGAGATTTAAGACATGTTATTATGCTGTTATCTTCTCAGAAACATACCTGGAGTTGTGTTTTGTTTCATCCACACATGTTGGAGTAATCCTGCATTATTAGTCTGTCTACATCTCCAAAGCTCAAAATGCCCTGTTCCACTTTGTGATGTCATGAAGTGGCAGTTTTCGCGTTAACAAGTTTTACCTTTAGATCAATAGATTTGCAATTCCAGAGCTGAAATCATCCAAATGATTCTAGTGAAGGTGTGTGGAGTTTAAAATCACAGTGGAGCACTTCCAGTATTACCACATGACATCACAAGTTGGAACAGAGTGTTTTTTGTTTGGGAAGTGAACTCAGCTTAAATATGCAGGGTTTTAAAGGTGTGTTAAACATGTGTGAATAAAACAAAACACAACTCCAGGTCTGTTTGTGATCAGAAAACAACATTACAACATAGAACAGAAAATAGCGAGGGCCCTTTAACTAGTAGTTGATTACTTGAAGTGCCCATATAAAGTAATGCAAGTTTTTCAAAAGCAAAGACAAAAAATGTTATTTGGTGATAAAAAGAAACACAGCTGTCAGAAAACCACAGATATCATATTATCGGAACTTGTGAAATAAGTGCCACTAATTAGTATAATGGCTGACCTTTGGAGTCACTCTGATAATCTTCCCCTAATGTGGCTCATTGTTCTGCTGCAGCATGTTTGGAGATTTGATGGACAAATGTTTTCTCTAATTATTGAATGAACTGCCTGACACTCCAGTGATTGTTCATGTATGCCCCCCCTCCTCCCTCTATAATTATACGGGGAGAGGGGGGGGGCGTGACACCAGTGGCTGCATCTGCTTATCTCCGCTCATGTAAAAGCATGTCCACGAGGGGCTGGTTGAATGGGAATGTGCGCGTGTTCTCTTCATAATTGTGCCATTGTGAGATACCCTCTGTTGTGTCAGTAATGGACCAAGAAATAGGTTTTTGGCTATAGGTCCGATTTCGTATTCATAGGGTTTTTGAAAAAGATTCTTAACATTTGTGAGTGGAAGTGTTAATGGACAACATAACAAAGGTATAGACAAAGTAAATAGAATAAAAAAGGAAATAAATTGTCTGTTATGCAGCAAATAAAGAATTATGAAGGAAATTACTGAAGTAAAAGTAGGTATAACTGTCTCTAATTGACATCATAGTTACAGCCAACAGTATTTACTTTTATGAGAAGAAAGAGGCCAGGAGTGCTCACTGGATCTGAGAGAAAGGGAGAGATCTGAGGCACGTCTGCTCTTAGCCGTAGACTTTATATAAATGGATATGAAATTCCTAATATGGAACTCGGCTCCAAATTCGCCCCTATAACCTCTAGCCTCGGTCAGCTTCATTTGAACGGAGCTGAACGCTATGGGAGACATCACACTCATTTAGTCCACTTCTTTATTAAGTCTGTGGTCTTAGTTTAGATTTTATTACAAAAATGACAATGCTTCAGGGCAAATACAGCACAGGTGAACAGGCAGCTCTTTAAATGGGTAGTAAGTCATGTCCTTAGTACATGCAATGTCAAAAATAACAACAAAAAAAATAACAACAAATCACCGGTAATTGTAATGAAACTATGAATAACAATGGATGTAAGTCGCATTAGTAAAAGCAGTGGCTCACATACAATGCAAACGTATTAAACCTTTATTTACAAGCAGTTGGGTGCCGTATTAGAGGAATTGCAAAAAAGGAGAAAAATCAATCTCATTAACTCCCTGATGGCATGTGGCATTTAAAGTGTGTCCAATATGTTCTGCATTTGAAAAGAAGTCCACTCCTTGCATCCTGAGGTATAGTTTCAACGAGCGTTGCTTTTAGTGTTTTGAGGCTGGTGTGGCCTTTGTCTTTGTCGTGTTTTGCCAGGGGATTAGTCTGTGTTTTGTGTTTTAATGGCGTACTTAATGGTGTAATTTTATGTCAGGCTAAAACAAAAACTACCCGACACAGAATAGAAAACTGTGCTGAAATGAACTAAACAACAAATGTATGAATTTTGAGGTGGGCAATACTGCAAATTGTTGTTTTAAAAATATGCAAAATTAGATTATCAGTTTGTATGGTCTACACTGGGAAAACTACAAAAAGAGCTGATTTAGATTTTCACCCACCCTTAACCCCAAGTGATTTTACAGTAAGAAAATACCATAATTGAGGTAATTATCATTTCCTCCTTCTCTGGCATGACCATGTATGGAGTTGGGGGGTTGCATGTCCTCATCTTACTGCTCATGTGAAGGTGTTTCTATAGAGTGCCTGTCTGAATAGGAGTGTGCACGTGCTCTATTATTGCAGAGCTGTGATGGTATCTGCTCTATTGTTAATCCCTGCGTCTTTGTACATATAGCGCCCCCTCTAGGCCTCCTGTAATGACCCTCCGTGTGCGAGGCTTGCCATCTCATCCATCACCCGCTAACACTGACAGGACAAAAGGACACCCCACTTTCTGCTCTTGAGCTGTGCTGTTCTCACCAAAAACAAATCCCAGAATATTGTATGTAGGCTTCCTGGGGATGAAAAGGGCAATGCATACTTTTGTCCATCCCAAACTGGCAACATTGCACTTTTCTATTGTTCAAAGTGCCATTGCTTTAGTTTGAATTGTACTATTGTCTCATTAAGTAATATGACGTAGTGTTATCGCAGTTTACTCACTTTTGTCTCATTTCAGAGGAAAATCTATCCCTCGTGGGCCTTATTTTGAACCTTTATTTCACATTGTTAGCATTGTAGCCTTATTTTATTTTAATTTTTTTTTTATAATGATTTGGAAAAAGAAATTTGATTTGTTTAGTACATTTATTTAGATTTTTTTTATTTTTATATTTTTTTTATAAGACAGAATAAACTTGAATCAAAAATGCATTATTGCCAAACCTATTGCATGTTTAGAATTTGGACAACACCCTATACCTGGAAACCCTAATTAACCTAGGTGTGCAGTGGACCCATTATCTGTCCCCCTGCAGTGATACCCTTTTGTTTGTGTTCAGGCTTTTACGTGGCCTGTCTCACCATCTCTGCAGCCCCTTAGAGACTCCCCCATAACCTCCATCTCTCCTTGAACTCTCCAAACAGCTCTCCAAAAAGCACTAAGAAAAGCATGCTTATCCATGGGGGTTTCAGAAACATGAAACATTTGGACCGTTGCCATAGCAATTAATAATTTATAACAAAATATTCGATCTTTTGAATTAGAATCAGTCCTCTGAAAACTAAATATAAACCCGCAAATAGCCACAACAAAGAGTGACACTGCTGCCAGCACTAAACCCCATCCCCGTCAAATCGATAAGACCCATGACTATTTTGAATCTTCTTGGCACTAATCTGTACTTTGCTGAACGCTAAAAGTTGCAACATTTTAAACAGTTCAACCCTTAAGGTGCAAACTCTTCAGTTCATAAATGCATTGCAGTAAACAGCATGAGTCAAGAAGATGGCTCTCTTATGACCCACAAATCACTGCAGAGTTCAGCTTCATTGTTATCATAAAACTGAGAATTAGACGGACGATCTGCCGTTCTTCCTCGTGCATGTGTTTTCTGCGAGCTATTTGTGACTCCATCTCATCACCCTGTAGCATTTTTGTTTGAGAGAACTGACATATACATACACTCCTAAATAGGGCTGCCTTTTTTCCCCACCCATTGTGCTCTGAGTGAGTGGCAGGTGGGTTTGACCAATCACAGAGAAGTTTTAAACTTTCAGAAGAAGACCTTTATTACACAAATTGGACTCTTGTGAGCTCTAACAACTCCAGGGCTTAAATCATCCAAATGATTCCAGTGAAGGTTTTCTGTTTGAGTGAAGATTTGTGTGTTAAACATGTGTGAGTGAAACAAAAACAACTCCAGGTCTGTTTTTGACATTTTAACATAGATCAAAAAATGGCATAATATGAGCCCTTTAAAGCACCACTGCATAACTTTTAAGCTCGCAAATTATTTCTACTCTTATTTGGCCTGGAGGATAGCAACCTTCCTGTCTCCATGGAGATGTTGTTTCTTTAGCTGTGATATTCCACAGTGCAGCATAAAACTTTTCTCCATCTCCATAGGGAATGTTCCGAAGCTGCATACACAGTGTTGCTCTAAGGCATAAAACCTACACATATTCACATATTACACTATTTTCTTATCGTTGTTCTAATGTTCTCAAAACTAAAGGTAAAAGGAAGGTGTTAACATGAAAACTACCACTACATGACATCATCTATCATCTATCTATCATCATTTGGAGATGATAGACAAGTAATAAAGAGTTACTCAAACATGTGTGAGTGAAACAAAACACAACTCCAGGTCTGTTTTTGAGGTGGTTATAACTTTATAACATGGTTTAAAGCTCACAAAAGTAAATTTGTGTGTAACATAGGACATGTTTCTGATGTTTCTATAAATTAGCTGCCAAATCTTGTATTCATATATGAGTTATCATGATAAATTGCTTTGATCATGAGTCAGTGAGTCCATGGCATAAACCTAAAACGGATTAGACTGGCTTCCTTTTGCATGGTATTTCTGTCTGCTATTTTTGACTCTGTCCCATTGTACCGTCTATACCCCTCGAGGCTCTCCTCTCTCTCTTCTTGTCTCTCTTCTCTCTCTCACGCTCTCCTCCCTCTGCTCCTCTGCTTCATTTCTGGAGGAGATGAAATATTTAGAGCCATGCTGCTGCCGCTGCTGGTGCTGGTAGGCCTATATTTAGATGATCCGCAGCCCGCTCCCCCTTTTGTCTGGCGTTGTTGACATCTGTCCCACGCAGTCTCCAGCAGCTTCCTCCAGTCTCACTTTATGGAGTCTTAAGTCTCACCGTTTTTCTGACACCACAGGCAGTTATTTGTCTTTCAACTATGATTAGTGTTATTATTACAAACAAAAGCCTTCAAAGTACCTGGAAGTGTCTCTGTCCAAGTGTTTCCCGTGTGTTTGTTCTTTCAAATATTACAAAATTCACTTTGTTCCATTTCAAAAAGGTGTGTAGGTGTCATATAAAATGTATATGTGTGGCATTATTGATACATGTTTGCTGGCCATATTTTTATACAATTTTACTTTTGTTGAACTTTTATTTACATAACTTGTTGGTCCTATATTACACAAAATGGATTCCCATAGCTTCAGACATGTTATGATGTTGTTTCCTCATCAAAAACATACCTGGAGTTGTGTTTTGTTTCATTCACATTTGTTTAAGTAACCCTTTATTATTAGTCTGTCTACATCTCCAAAGCTCAAAATGCATTAAAGATCAGAAAATAGTGTAATATTTCAAAATTGTTTACCTTGGTTTTGATGGCATCCTCTTTCAACTAGTATATTTATAATAGAGACATTTTAAATCAAGAGCGAAATATGTTTCTTAAGACATGAAGTATGATTAAAGGTGCACTATGCAATCTGAGAGTGTGAAAATTGCTTGTCTTTATGGATGTTATATGTTTTGCTTGAAATGTTACACAGTATGGCATAAAACTTGCTCATCTCTGTGGTAACAAGCAGGTGATGCCACCAGGCCAAATATATATATATTTAAAATAACACATGAGACCAGGTAGTAGACACTTGGGCTGAACGATTTGGGGAAAAAATATCTAATAGTGACTTTATTTTTTTCAGGCAAGCATTGACATTTCGATTAGATATGCAATTTATGTTTTAGTATTAGGAATCTGTTAAACACAGATCTAAACTACAGGGTTTGCAGTTTTACGCAGAATAAAACTTGATAATTATGGTACTTCAAAAAGTGCAGCCTTTATGATTCAAAATGCCGTTTCAATTCAAATGCAATTATCTCGTAGCCCCAGTATACCCACCACCAGAAAAGTTCCATAGTGCAGCTTTAACTAGACCTTCATTTTATAATATTAGGTCAAGGAATGCCCTGTGCTATCTTAATGTTAAATTCATCTGATCCTGCAGTCTTGTTTTCACCTCCTCTCCTCCCACTCATTTTAACACATCCCATTTACCCCACAGTTATGCCTCCTCGCTCCTCCTCTGCCCCTTATGCAGTGTCAATGTCAAGCGAGTTAAGTGTTGAAGAAGAAGGAGGAGGAGAGGAGAAGAGAGAAAGAGGGAATCTAACAGCATCCAAATCTAGATCGATGTAAGGTTATGTGCTGTGCTGCTGACTCACACAGTGGGGTGGGGGTGCGGGGATAGCAGGAAGTGTTAGCACAAGGGGGAGGGAGGGAGAGAGAGACAAAGACTGGTGGAGGTTAGAGAAGAGAAAAGTATGAATGGATTTGTCTGGAGACGGCTACAGAGAAGATGAGTTGTCACGGCGACCGATTAGTGACGCTACAAAGAGGCAGATGTCCGGTTTTCAACTGTGAGGAAAGCGAATGTGTTTTTTATGGGTGTTTTAGCTTCATTAAAAACAGCTTAAAATAATCAATGTGTTTTCATGGTTTTGACTTGCTGCAGATCGATTGGGCAGTCAGTAGGGAGCTATTAGACAACAACATTATAAAAAGCACATTTTCACCATGAGGGTGTTTGGTAATGTGGAAATATGGGTTACACTGTTTTGGTAACTCCAACCTCAGAGGAGGATTACATTTCACCGTAGAGTGCATGACAGCCGAGTGTAGGACAGCCATGCGTGTTTGTGTAACAGTGATGTTGTACAAATGCATTTAAAGTTATGATTTAAAGGGCCCATATTACGCTATTTTCTGATCTATGTTATAATCGTCATCACTCAAACCCTGTTTTTAAACTCTTTCTTTACTAAACAACATGTAAAATGTAGCTGTTTACTTGAAAACTACCTCTACATGACATCACAAGGTGGAATAGAGCATTTTGAGCTTTGGAGATATAGACAGACTAATAGTAAAAGGTTACTCAAACATGTGTGAATGAAACAAAACACGGTTCCAGGTATGTTTTTGAGGAGGTACCAACATTATAACATGGCTTAAAACTCATAAGAGTCAATTTTGCGTAATATACAACCTGTAATGAACTACTGGGGAAAATATTTTTTAATTTTTAGCAATAAATCTTAAACATGTTCTGCTGGAGGGTTTGCTACCTACCCATAGAAAATGCTTTGTCTAGAATGTTCCACCTCATGCCACTAAACCTATCTAGCTCCATGCAAGACAAGCAGGTGATACCACAGGCCAAGTTGCAGGTCTGATCTGTGGAACGGTGGAACGGTGCCCCTCTCACAGTGAGAATGCATATATTTTTTAGCAATAGAAACTGTAGTAATTGCATAAATACAAGGTAAAGAAGTTTAATGCCCTACTGTGGGTTATTCCAGGAAAAGCAATATGGTAAATCGTCACATTTTTATACTTTTCAACCTTAAGGCACTCCAAGCACTTTATATCAAGGAACCACTCACCCATCCACACACATTCATACACCAGTGTACACAGACACTGGGGGCGAGGTGGGTTAAGTGTCTTGCCCAAGGACCCAAAGACAGCATTCATCTGTGGGAGCTTAAATCACACCGCCAGCCTGTGAGTCAGTCGACCTGACCGCTCTGCCATTGATGACTATGGCGAGATTGGGATTTGAACCGCCAACCTTCGGATCATACCTTGTGCAACCCTCCTTCCTTCCCTCCCTGGCTCAACTGTACATTGGCTTATGACCTATTGTAGCTCTCGACATTCCTTTGCAAGTATTTTGACTAATGAAAAGCTTCCACACATAATCAATTCCTTAAAATTATGACTTAATTTTGTGTCTATTGATTAAGCTTTAAAAACCATCCAGCTGTACCTCCGACACACATGACGTGAGGCTAATTAAGTCCCGCCATTCATGGAAACACTCGATCAATCCTTTTCATTATTCTCTATGGACACTTACAGCAGCAGCCATAGCACGTAGCAATGGTTGCGCTGGGGCTGTTGCAGTGGTCAGAGGAGCCAAGCTGTTGCCGTAGAAACAATCCGGTATTTTCTAAGAATCCGATTCCAGCTGATTACACAACAGCGGGGGCCGACACAGTGACAGGAAAACACCGGATATTATGTGACTGGGGGATTTACTACAGTAGGTCGGAAGTGGCAACCTTGTCTTGAGGTCATGGCAAGATGCATTAACGGATGGACCCAAAACAATATGACCACTGCGCGACCATTTATAGGCCATGGGTGAATTTATATCACAACAAAGAAAGCAATTGCGCTAACAATATAATTCACAATGTAACTGACGCTAGGCTAGAAAGGTTACATATCCGTGTCTTTTAAAGCTATTATAGGTGTCAGCTTTACTCTCTTTTAAGTCGCTGTCAGTTCTCACCACGCTCCATTGTTTTTTTTATACATTTAGGACTATAAAAATATCACCCCTTACTATTTATTTTCCAGCTTTGTTTTAGACTATACGGAGGGAAGATAGTTCGTTTATCAGGGGCATAAACTCCTCACAGTGGTCAAGTATCAAAAGTGGTCCCATATAAACATTGTTCAAAGAGTCTCTTGTTGAAATGGCCAAGTTCTCCTGTTTAACCAAAATTTCAACTCGCTACGTGATATTATGTGAAAATTGTAATCCGTGTGTGCTTTGAATGTGAATCATTGCTCTCTTGATCATTACCTTGCATTATATGGGGAGTATCTGAGGCAGTATTTAATGTGCAGTTTTACAGCCCTTAGGTACCCAAATGAATAATTCAGCACTTGGTTATTTTTGCAGGAGATGGCGGCGGAGAAGGTGTGAAACAGGGAAAGTGTGTGCGATGCAGTCGAAGCAGCCGATAAACGCTAATTAAAATAAAAACAACACATTAAGTTAGAAAGTCGGTGCGGAAAATAAATAAAACTCTGGAAATTCGTTAAATGTGGACTGCGTAACCATTCTGGCGGAGAGTACGTCCCCTGCTGTCGTCATGGAGATGTTTATGTTTTGGGATGTTACACAATATGGGATTAAAAGTAAATCCATCCAGCATTTATTTAATTACTGGCGATTTGATTTATGGCTTAACAATTCCTGAAAAAGACATGCATTCTTACAGTAAGCAGGGTCACCTCTCCATAGATTGGACCTGTAACTTGATTTGCAAGCGCCTCCTGCCAGGTTACAAGCTTTACAGTGTATGCAAAGTCAAGGCCTAGTTTTTAATCTGGATGCTCTACCTTATGCAACCCTCCTTCAGTCCTGGCTCAACTGTACACTAGCTACTACAATACCTCGGACACACATTAGACGGGATGTTCTTCAGGAGTTTAATGCTGTTCTGTGAAACATTCCCAGGTAAGCCGTAACCTTAAGGCAAGCTGGTAGTAAACCCTCTACCAGAAACTTTGCAGTGTACATTCAAAGCTAAACTCCATAAGGTATTATTTACATTAAAGTGCTTAGGTTTACTGGCATTATTTATAACATTGAAATAGATAGTTGTCTGGATTTACTTAATAAGCTTTTCCATTAGTTTTATGAAAGAAATGTTATTCCCTTGCATTTAGCCTACAGACTAATTCACCTTTTTTTTCTATCAAATATTCCCCAGCACTTAACACACATAGATAGCAAACACCATTTATTTTCCCAATGCATTGTGTGAATATGGTCTGTTGAAATGTATTTTTTTTTCCACGCTACATTCATTACTGGAAGTGGTTTTAAGTAGGACGGCTGGTGATAAGACAAATGCATAACACAATAGAATAGATGAAAAGTGCTGCTGCTTTTGTCTTGTTGGTCAAGGTCACGCGTTCTGCTGAATCAAATGCTTGAGCTGATGATGGAGGTGGGCTTCTCCTCCCTCTCCACCCCACGTGTCATCCCCCTGTTGTGTACCCACACCCCTCCCTCTTCTCTCGCTCACTCTCGCTCTCTCCTTGTCTTTCTCTCTCTCATCTACCCATCTCTCTATCTCTAATTCTCCATCTCTACTTCCCTCTCCCTCTAGACTACCCCATCTCCTCCTTCTTTTTACCCAATGCTCTCTCTCTCTTTCCCTTTCCCTACCCTACTCTTCCCCTTCTCTCTTCCCCATTGTATTTTTCTTCCCTTCACTCTATCTACCCCCTCACTTCCTCTCTCCTTGTCCATCTCTCATCCCTCTTTCTAGTCCCTCCCCCTCTCTCTCTCCCCTTCTTTCTACCCCTTCTCTTCCTCCCATTATTTCTCTCCTTTATTCTAATTTATCATCTCCTCACTCTCACTCTCTCCTTCTCTCATCCCTCCCTTCTTCCCCCTCTCTTCTTCTTCTCTCTCCCTCCACATCTCCTCATCTCTCCATCCCATCCTCTACCTACCTACCCTCTCTTTCTCTCGACCCCCTCCCTCCCTCTCTATACGCGACCCTCTCACTCGCCCTTTTCTCGCTGGATGCAGTTTCCATAGCAACCATCGTCTCCACGCTTGTCTGATGCGATCCATTAATAACACGGTCGTCTCGAGATTATAACGGCACATTTCCTCTAAGACCGCAGACAGAGACACAGCAAATATTCAGTTAAAAGCCCATAAAATAGATATATGCTCTGAGAATTCACTAGTGATTTTGTTTATAATATGGCATTAAACCTCCCCGTGTACTATATAAAGTCATGCATGAAATACTGACGCTAGATCTGATATCATGGGAAATACTAATGTGTGTTTTTAAATAGAACTGTTGAGTGGAGTTAATATAGCTTTTCAGTGGCATTCATTATTATAGACTCTTTTTCTCATAGCAACAACCTTGTCCTACATTACACTGACACAAGTATTTAGGGAAGAATCACACACTAGGGCTGTGTCAGAATGGCCACACTAGTCCCTATTTAGGGCACTATTTAGGGGTCACGCTATTATTAGTGGTGTCCGAATGATCAGCAGGTGAGAAAATACTGCACTCAAAATTTTCCACAGTGCACCTTGAAAAGTAGTGGGCATCGTTGGTCATTAAACCGGTCAATACAGACCACAGTGCATTGCAAGAGTTGGAAAATCAACAGCACGGCGGAGGGACAGGTCTTTAGCTGGACACAATACAACTGAATGAAAGTAGAAGCGCTGGTTTATCGCACTATTGATTACAGATTAAATAAACCGTTGGTGTGTAAAGTTGCTAGAGGTTGCGGCTTACTTTAGCTTAGCCTGTTAATAGAGAGATTATTTCCATATCTCATATTTAAAAAAAAGAATAATCCTATCTGTGTACGTGAGATGAGATTCAGCTTGACAAAAACTTGTTCGGTTATAAGTCCATACATACTTGTGTGCCAGCCGAATCTGATCATTATTTATTATCGACATCCGGTTTTATCGGAGTTTAGCCTTTAGACTTTTTTTCACCCAGACCCAGAGTCAAGTGACCCGATTGTAGTGAGCTGCATGTCTGAATCGCTCTGTGAATGAGTGCACTATAGAGTCCACTAACGAGTGTAGGGCTAAGGAGTGAGTGAGGGGTCAGGGGCTAGGGTGGACATTTGGACACAGCCTACTACTTACTAATCCATATAATCAGTGGGCTTTTTTGAAAACATACTACTGCATACGCAACAACAGACAGATCAAATTGCTACTATTTTTCTTTGTATTTTCCAATCCAAGGACACCTACAAAAAAGGAAAAACTTACACTATGCTATAAAAAGTAGTTGTAGTATTACTTTTAGAATAGATTTCAGCAAATATTACTTCTGTGTTTTTAGATATTAGATTTATTATTTACAGGTTTGTTTATTGAACAACTTAGAACTTAACAAATGCTTATTATAGTGTATATTTAAAGGTGCACTGTATAACTTTCCTGGTGGAGGTTTCACTATCTGCTTGCCTCAAAGAGATGTTATTGGTTTACCTGGAATGTTCCATAGTATTGCTTTAAATTGATCTCATCTTTCATTTATTCAATTTCAGGTGTTTTATTGCTTTCTTTCTCTGTGTATGATGGCCTCTCCACAGATTTTTGTTGCAACTTACCCTGATGACTTCACTTGCTTGTCACCATGGAGTTAGATGATTTTTATGCCATACAGTGGAACATTCCAAGCCAAGCAACAATAGGACAGGCCGATACTGATACTGATGGTGTATGGTGAATTATGACTCCCCAAAGGCTACAGTTATAAGATGCAAGCGAATCTTAATACCTGCACACGTCTCCTTGCAGTAATGGTAAATATTGACATGTACATATCAGCAGACAGACCCCGACACACTCATGGTTGTATATGGGGCAGTAGTGAGTCCTGTGTTTCTTTGGCGTCGAGTAACAGCCCACGGGGGGATGGGGCCGGCGCGTGGCCACTGTCCAGCTCCAACTGTTTGTTTGTGTAGGGGGCAGACTGTTTATGTGTCGCAGTGCTCACTTCAAGCATAATGGTGTGAATATACTGAATGAGAGGCATGTGTAAAGCTATCTGACCTACTTTTCCATACTGCGGCCCTATCCTTCTCTCTCTCCCACATGCAGCTTAAATACAGAGCAGTGCTGGTATGGAGCTATGGAGCAGAGCCAGTGACAATGATGATAAGTCACTGTTACTCATCTGAAAAGACATGGAGGAGATGAGTGCGATGGTGCGAAAATCAGACAAACAATTATGAGTAATTTATTATGCATGTTTGAATATTTTAAAGCTGCACTACGTAACTCTTTGGTGTTTGTCTCTTTGGAGCTGTTACTGCCTTGCCTGGAACACTCCATTGTATTGTATTAAACATATTTATATTGCAGTCACTCTATCGCTGGTATTTGTGTTATTGCTCAAAAATACATTGGTAAACATGCATTCTTACTATGAGCAGTGATATTAAAGAGGGGGTGTTTTATTTCTGCTAACGCATAACTTATTTAGATCACCATGTTAGCTTTTCATGTTTTGAAAACTCCCTTTGCTCACCGTGCTTACTAACTACCCCTTCGGTGCTATCACAACACAATTAGTGTGCATCCCACTGTTGAAGCTGTACCAGTACAAATGGTAGGAAAAAAATGATTTTGCATAATGCCCCCTCTTTAAAGCAGACCTATTCTGCCAAATCAACTTTTCAGAACTTTTAACCATGTTGCAACTGTTTACCCTCACCATTTACTCACCCAAAGTTGCTTTTAGAGTGATTCGAGCAAGTTTGAGCAATCTTAAATTGCTTATTTTCAAGACGCCATATGGGTGATCAACCCAAGTTTTCAGTGCCACCGGCATACGGCCAATGCTCTCTACTTAACTTTGTTCTTCCATTTTATTCTCTTAAACAGTGATACGCGCAGGATTCGGTAGTGTTGGGTAGTAATTTTGATACAAATGAAAAAAAATCCACTAATTGCTACTGCCACCTGCAGCTATCCATATGAGGGGCTACATGACTCTTTGCTGTGATAATGTTTACAATGATCATCTCCAATTGGGCACTGCAGTTTTCCAACGTGTTTCTTTTCGTCAAGTTGTTTTGGATGAAAACTGTGATTTAAAATGTGGAAATTATAACATAATGATCCACTGGCATGTAGATTATAACTATATAGCCAACACAAGCACAATATGTCTTCTTTAAATGTAAAGCAATAACTTATTGTCCCTTTAAGATTTTCAGAAATTAATGCAGTAAATATTGAGCTTTTGGTGATGGTGGTTGTTGGACAGTTTTGGACAAATAAAGCAAAGAAGGCTCATCATTAACATATAAAGTGAACAGTTATATTATGCACACATTACATAGCATTCTGTGTAGTCATTGCTTGTCCCGGTTTTGCTTTAATACATGCAAATCTAGTGATGCAGTACAAAGTCAATAGTCATTTCTGACCAGACACTGCAGGCTCTTCAGCTGTATTCTCATAGTGGGAGATCAAAGCAGTTCTGGATTATGAATGAAATGTAATCTTAGCATTTGGGAGAATAATTTCCTCAGTAATTAAAACTCCAAATCCACCATGACTTCTTTGCTTCCCTCTTTCTGGGGTGCTCCCGATCTCAAACAAATCTGAACTTTAACTCACCAATCCATCTCGAGTGAGTCTATAGGCAATTCAGCTCATCATTGCATAATTAGTTTGTGCAAAAATAAATCAGCTGCTAATTACAAACAGGCTGTGAGCTCAATGAATGAAATCTTGATTGCAAATTTGTCCTGAACTGTCATCTAAACACACACTAACAAATATTTTTTAGGCCTGTCAATCTAAGCCCATTCATTCATTATACACCGTTTGTACTATGCAAATCAACCACCTAAACTGAAACAATAAACAATTGTGGTCAAAATGAATGTAAATCAAAAGTGTGTTAATATTTCTTAAAACATAGGTCAAAAATTGTTTTGCAGACACTTCACCCACTGATCCTCACAGCATGCATTTATGTAAATGTGACACGTGTGAGGAACTACTCTCACATTTTTTTTTGTTTTTATTTTTTAAAACATACTTCAAACTCGATTATTAGCGATGTTTCGTTGGCTGGATGCCATGGATTTCCAGAAAAATAGTACACTTTTGGCTGTAAGTACATGGATGAACGCCACAGATTAACTTCATAACTTCAGCTTTACAGTGAGTAATAAAGTAATCACTGTTATTTTTGCTATGTTCCCTGTTTGCTCCTTACACCTCTGTGTTCGTCGCTGTCTGACCCTGGTGTTGACCCTGGTGTTGTTTTATTGGCTGGTGCAGTGGCAGTGTTGTTTTGTTGTTAGGATATGACAGAGCAGATCAGAGTCACACTAACACCACACACGTGAGGAGTGCAGTGGATTAAAACTCACTCACAACAATCCAAAGTCAGGTCATGGCTCCCTGAAGTTGGACAAATAATTGTGCAGTGTGTGGCAAGCTTTAAATATAGAATACCACCTCTGTGCAATAGATGTCTATCCACCTACAGTGTTTCGCATCTCCCTCGGTATCCGCTATCCAGACTAAATGAATATATGTTGTAAAAATTGTGATGAAAATAAGCAACTGGCGAAAAAAACTGATGGAGATTTTTCTGCCTAATTACTGCAGTGCAATCAACCAGGTGGTGTGGTACAAGCCATGATTACACTTCATTTTGTGTGTCATGCAGGTTCAACTGTTTACTCACCTCCTGCTAAATAACCATTGTATAACTCCATTGCACAAATCATGCAATAATAATGTTTTATAATTAGCAGATATAGATAATGATCATATAAAGCTATTACTCAATACAAGAGGTCATATTTTTCCAAAAAATGACTTCACCATGGCAACATCATGTGATATTTATTGTTTTGGCGGTCTGTTGAGCTGTTTGTCTTTGGTCCATGAATCCGCTCCATCTGCCAGCTTCCGTCTGCCGGATTATACAGGTGCATCTGGCATAAATTAGTGCATGCTCCGAGTACGCCGTGTCCTCTGCATACTTACAGGGAACTGGGGGCTGTTGAATTTCACGTGCTTTTAGTTGATTTTAAATAGAAAAAATAATTACAAGTACCGTGGTAGGAGTGTCAACCTTTTTAGGCAACAATGTGGCTTTGGACCACTCTGCTCTAGTCTTAACGCCGCATAGATTGGTGGAGAGGGTAGTGCAAGGAAGGAAGGGCACCTGGCTAAATATTTGTCAAATCACAAAGCAGATCGCAGCTAGCATACTGCCGTTTAGCGATAACGTCAGTAGCTTTGTTTACACGCACACCAAAATCTGATTATCATCTGATTTCTGGACCTTTAGTGTTTTTTAAATGTGCAAACTGCTAGATGTGATGTGAGTAATGAGCGGGACCAGGATCAGATAGAAATGAGATTGTTTGGCTGTTTACATCTTATTTTAAGGTTCAAAAATCTGATAATAATCTGATTTTGAGTGTGTATGTAACCGCAGCCACTGTAAGAGACAAATCATATGTAAGTAATAATGTGTTAATCTTATAATCATTTAGAGACGCACAAAATCTGTCTTTATTCACTCCCCATTCTGTGGTGGTAAGCTGCTTTTGTGGTCACAGCTGCCCTTGGGTAGAGTGGTGGAGGTGTGGCTGCCATTCTGCGCCAACAGCCTCTCTGAGCACCATCATTCACTCACTCAACACATTTGTATATAGGCAGAGTTGGTGAAGTGCCTTTCTCAGGGCTTAGGGGTGAAGAATTGATTAACTAAACTTGAAACTTTAACTTATGAAATAAAAGTACTTGATATATTTGCTATACTGTCTCCACTGAGATGTTATTGCTTTACCTAAAATGTTCCACAACTTATCTATCTTGCATTTATTCAGTTACAAGTGTTTTTACTTGTAAAATCACATTGGATCTTCTCCGTCACCTGCTTGCCAAAGTGGGGGTGGGTGTGTTTCCAGTCAAAGCAACACCATCCCATGGAGATGAGTGCATTGGCCTCTACCAGAAACTGCACCTCTAATTCACAGGCCTATCTGACTTGGCACATATAGATATTTCTAGCATTCAAGCCAAGCAATTAGCACACATTTTGAATTCCCACAATGCCTTGCTCTCCTATGCAGTGTCGTTGCCCTTATTGCTCTAGTCTCATGTCACACTTGATGAAAAGCAGTGGATAATTGGTGCGCAGCTGAGAGAAGGATCTTATATGGTTTACAGTCTATTCACCGTCTGTGCTGCGTTCACTGACCTCTGAATTTAACCCTCAATAATCCCCCACCTCCACAACTATAGCACCAGCTCTGTCAAAGCCTGCCCTGCAACAACCCCAAATCACCTCCACCTGTCAGCCAATCATAATTACTCTGTGAACTTGCCTACCTCATTTTTATTTAAATGTTAATGCTACAATTTTCTTTGACAGATCAGCATTTGATGTTCCTTTGTGGCCAGGTTAGAATCTGGTGGTAATGTTTTGTTCATTCATTTTATTCATATTTTTGACATCCTTATATTTCATCAAAAGGTTATACCCATATTATTTATCCTATTGTAAATGGCAGCACGTCCCTTAGGTAATGTGAATTATTAATAATGTATATGTAGTAGTGTCCATCTCATACATTTTGTGATCCCATACAAATATGGTACTTCTTCTTTGACCAATTTTTACTCAAGCCTTATATATTTAATCTTTAATCTCTTTGTATAATTTTTAGTTTGAATCACTGCATTGTTATATTAGCAGTCCTTTTGATCAATGAAAAGCTTCACAGGAACAAAATGTACTTTTGTGAGACTAAAAATGCTTCAGTTTTTTATATGCCTTTACAAATCATTTAGGGCAAGGATGTTTTACTTTTGAAATACCTTTTGTGATGAAACTCTATTGACAAATTTTAGGTTACACACCTCCAGTTTATAAGTGGGTTGTAGGATGATGAAAAATTGTTGCCATAGCGATAACAATTATAAACAGGATTCTGTATGCCCTTTGAATGTGGAAAAACACCTCAATATAGCATATATCTATAACGTCTCATTTTTATGCCAAACAACTTCCACTTTGCATATTAATTTTTGACAATATATTTTATCATAATCAGGTTAATGTTAGGGTTAGGGTTAAGTTTTGAAACAGTTCATTTAGTTTAAGGTTAGAGCATATAACTGGAAGCTGAAACCCGTGAATAGGTGCCATTTTGAGTGCATTTCAACGTTTCAGAAGATAGCCTATAGTGTTTTGTCTTTATAATTACTATGGCAGCAGTGCTCACTTTTTCAGACACCCATGGATAAAAGGTAGGTTCTTTTTAATTCGTTGATTTAGTTGAAAAGCTTATAATATTTTTTTCTTAAACAAGCCCAATGTTTTCTCTCTCTCATCTCTCCAGTATAATTATAAGAGATTCGACTGATACATTGATTACCTCCATTGAGCAGCATGAAGCCGAGTTCTCCCACTATTAACGACCGGCTAATTACCACAGCAGTTCTTTCTGTTTTGCCTCTGTGGGTGCAATTGCATTGATTTATATGTTGTGTTTAAGGCTCCCATCTGAAGCCTCCAACAACTGGTGAGTAAGATTTACCTCACCACATCCAGAGAATGACTTCACCCCTTCAAGTAACATTGGCCTGGTTAACACGCTGCAGCGCCCCCTATGGTGAGCCTATTATGGCGCGATAGCCTGCACCATCTGTGGAGCACATCTATCCCCCAGAGAAGGCGGGCTCGTTCAGGATATTTCCGCTTCACTTTGGTCTCCTGCTGCTCTTTTGAATAGACAGGTTTGGCCTTTTGTTTAACAGGGCTCTTATAGATGTGGTTTTTAACTGGACCGACGAGCAGCAGCCACTGATAGCAGCTATTCACATAATGTCCTCTGGGAACATAGTGCCACACACTGAACCCATCTCCTTTTGTTATGTTCTATCGAAAAATCAGCTGACTTCATCTCTCTCCAAGAGGAATCACCAGCCCCAGGATCAGACCAAACTGACCGAAGGTGCGTTCAAGTTTCAAAGCAGTGCAAACATAATATGCTTCCATTATGCTGGGTGCCTGAGGGTGAAATGAGGGCGCAAACATTTTTAACTGAGTTTGCAATGCACCCTTTTACCTTTTCGCTGTAGACCCCTTGCTTGGAAATCACCATCCGTAAAGCGTCTTTCATTTCCACTAAAGCAGCCACAATATTTTTATTAACTAATTAATCCAGAGTGCCCTGATCTTCATTAAAGCATTGGCTCTATATCACAGAAAAAGAAATCTGAAACCTTCAACTGGATTCAAAACCAGTACAAAAGTTTAAAATGATAAAATATTTAACAAGCACTTAGAGTCTTATAATTCACCCTAAATGACAGGTTTTTATACTGGTGATAAAATGTATAATTAATGTATTTTTACCATAGACCGAGTGAGTGAGTGTGACGTCACTTCAGCGTTCAGCTCCATTCACACAAAGCTCATCGAGGTTAGCAGTTATAGGGGCAAATTTTGAGCCGAGTTTCGACTGCAAGTATTATAACAACATTTTAAGACCAAAATGACGAGGTTCACTGCAGCATTTACACACAGAGGGGTGACTTTCTCAATGTAAAGTGAATTGGAGCCAAAGTCAGTGGACCTGGAAGCGCGCCCATGCTCACTTCCTGTTTGGAACGTGTCAGGTAGCAGGTTAGCTATGTCTATTCATATATACAGTCTGTGATTTTTACTGTATGACTTATATGACTTTTGATAAGATTCATAAATATAAACAGACTTTAAAATAATCCCAGTTCCATTTAATGCACACACGTACACCTAGACCTCATATTTCTACAACATACTGAGTGTAGACCACCACATGTCGATTAAAAAACTCATTAACCATATGCAATAATTGTAACGCAATTGAATTAACATTTTGTTTACTTGCACAGCTCTAATAAAACTTCAATGAGTACCAAAATACACTCTGTGTTTATATTCCCCAGCAGCTTGTGTAATTGAAAACATTCCTTATCTTTGTCTGTATTTTAGTGCAGCATTGGCTCAGTGTTGATCTAATGGGATTTTAGTGAAAGGTCAAGGTGGCTCTAACCTCCCTGTGTCCTGCTCATGAGAGAATTCATCACATCTGTTACTCTACAAAGACTGTGGGCTGAAATCAATATTGGCTTACAAATCTACAGTCCTTATTTTTTTAGGGGTTAATATTTATGGTGTGTGTGTGTGTGTGTGTGTGTTTATTTTTATTTTATTATTATTTATTTATTTATGTTTGTGTTTTTTTGTGTGTGTTTTTGGGGGGTTTTTGTATTCCTGGCAAAAAAAAAAATTTATCATTTTTTGGCTATATAAGATTTAAGCCATAAAAGGTTGAATTAATAATGCCTATGACTCATTACACATCCAAACTGTCATTTTTATTTTTCATACAATATTGTACATTTAGAACAGTTTTGCCATTTCAATCTGCTCTTGGGTTATAGTGTCAGTGGCATAAATTTGTTTGAATATTATTGTTTAACGTCTATATTCACTTATTTACTACACTCATCCCCGTTCCAAGTATATAAAATGCATTGTCAGCTTCACTCCATTCAGTTTTTAAGATTTATACCCAAAATCTTATCCTGCCCCAAATAAAACCAGGATATAAACGCATTAAATATTTACTTTTTTCACTGGAGGGTTGCAAAAAGCCGTTTTATTTGTGCGTCTGGAGGAGGCCTGGGGGTCTTTGATAGTCAGCGTGTCTGATTCCCACTGCAGCATCACACATCCAGCTTACTGTGCAAAAACACCCCCAACTGTGGTTAGCTTTAGCTTGCTAACAAGAAGTGTTGACGCATTATTAACACATGTGACATATTGTGAAATATCAAGAACAGCTTTTGTTTTGAAGATGTACAAAATTTGAATATTGAGTGTGTCGTCTAGGTTACCATGTGATATTTCTGGTCACTTTTTGAGCAATACTTCAACAAGAGATTGACCGATATGGGTTTTGTTTTTGGAGTGATTCCTACATGTTTGAGCAATTTTTAATCACTTATTTTCAAGACAACATATGGCCAATCAATCCCCGTTTTCACTGGAACCGACATACGCCCCCAGTTCATTCTCCAATTTTACACGTGGGTTAAAAAAAAAATAGAAAACTGTGGTGCCTAATGGGAAATGATGTCGCCATAAACGTCATCACAACATTTTTTAAGACAGAAGGCAGTGGACTTTCTTTTATTAAGTAATTTTAGATGAATATTGCAATTTAAAGTTGCAAATTATAACATGATGATCCATTGGTGTTACAGATTACAGCTGTATAGCAGAAACACAAGCACAATAAGTCTTCATTAACTGTACATTTCTGGTGGATATCAATAATGTAGTTTATGTAAATATATAGAGATAGTCATTTTCGTCTCCCCTGTATGACAGTAGTCAAGTGGAAAGTACATGTGATAGAAGTGACATTTTGATCTGAGGTCATTGAAACATTTGAAAGTAGGACATGTTTTTTTCCCTGCCTCTGCCCACTCCAGAGCTCTTGACTTTTCTCATGTTTTGTGCTATTATCTTCATCTTCTCCAAAAATCTGGGACACTTGTAATCATACATGTTTTGCACACTACGCTCTTTGTCCAAACATGGCATGAGGCACAATAAGGAATAGAGTGTCCTCCTTTCACCAAGACGTTTTTTTGTCCTCGTGACATTTTGTAAAATAAAAAAATAATGTGTCCAACCAAATTGTATATTTGTCTGCATAGTGTAGGCAAAGCAACTTTCTTATTACAAGTACCTGCAACCTGCTTACATTGCATAAAATGTCCCACAGTATGGCATTAAAATTGTTTTTGACTTTCCTTGTATTAATTGATGCCAATTAACAATGATAATTCGTCACTAGCTGCTTCCCGTCATCTTCCCAATTATTATTATATAGCCTATGTGTAGTACTTCCTCTTAACATTTCTTTTCCAGACATTGAAAAAACATCCCAGATTGTTATAGCATAGTATATATCGAGACAAGCAGATACAAGCACGGCAAGGCAAGTTTATTTGTACAGCACAATTGGCACACAAAGTAATTCAAAGTGCTTTACAGAACAAGAAAGACATTAAAATCACAATACGAACAAAAATTTACATTAAAATAGAGGAGTGCAGAATAAAAACCTTTCAGTCATATGCACAGCTAAGCAGAACCATTTTGACCCTGGATTTAAACATTGTCAAAGTAGAGGCCTGTCTCACATCTTCAGGAAGATTGTTCCAGGTTTTAGCTGCAGAAAACTGATTCCCCATGTTTAGAATAAAGCCAGGACTAAACCAGGACTATCAGGAGGACAGTCTCTGAAGTCCTCAGAGTGTGAGATGGTTCATGTGGCACTAATATGTCAGAGATGTACTTTGGTGCTGGTCCATGGAGAGACTTGTTCACACAGAGCTGCTTTAAAGTCTATTCTCTGAGCCACAGGAGCCAGAGACCTGAGCACAGGAGAGGCCAGTGATCAGGCCGTTACAGTAGTCTAACCTACTCAGGACAAATGCATGGATAAGTCTCTCTAAGTCTGGTTTAGACAGTATACCTTTGTTGTTTGCAATGCATTTTGAGTTTTGTTTTTTTTCATATATCTGTTTCATTAATAATGACACAATGACAAAGCTCTGTCTCACTGCCCTGGAGTTACTGTAATCCATTCATATTTATAACTATAGTAAGCCACTTTGTTTATTCATGTGCATTTCTCTATTATTTATAATGCACAGTTGCAGCAGTAACCTCAACCCCACAGCACTGGCCTAGTACTAGTCAGTTTTATACTACACACACTTAAACCTCTCAGGAACCAAGTACATACACTATTTTAAACTAGGGCACATGTATACTCTATTGGGACTTTTAACATGATTTTAGCCACTTTTGTCGCATGGAGCTGTACTTACTGGGGTGACAGTAGCTCGGTTGGTAGAGTGTTTGTCCACTGATCCGAAGGTTGGCGGTGCGATTCTAGCTCACACAGATGAATGCTGTCGTTGTGTCCTTGGGCAAGACACTTAACCCACCTCGCCCCCCGTGTCTGCGTACTGGTGTATGAATGTGTGTGAATGGGTGAGTGGTTCCCTGTTGTAAAGCGCTTTGAGCACCTTGAAGGTGGAAAAGCGCTATAGAAAAATGTGACCATTTACTTGTCCTCTGTATTTTGTAAACCATCTGGGACTATCCGCCTCCTTATAGCTCATCCTTTACATTATTTTTAGTCTTGTGCAGGTGGTGGTCTGACGCTCTCTGCATCATCTTCCTCAGTGTGAAAGCAGCACGTGAGATCTGTGTTTGTTCCATGTGACATAAATGAGGCGAGAAAGAGACTGGAATTCTGCTAAATGTAAAGCTTTGATTTTCAGTGAAAGGTTTAGCATTTTAATATACAGTTTACCTAAGTATGGTTTTAAATAGCATCGCATAATGCCCCTAAGCTGCTGTGTATCTGTTCACATGGGACTGAGTGTGATATAAGGCCGTGGTTTATTTAGAATTGGGAAGGAAAAGGCGTCAATGTCCCTTTCACAGTAAAATCGGAACTGGAGCGTAGCAGTGTTAAAATGACTAAAATTCAGAATATAAATCTTAATTTAAGTATATCTGTGTAATCCACCAGTTTTCCAGGTGTGATCCATAGTAAAAGAAAATTTCATCAAGCAAACAGAAACTATATGCAAACAGTTGTGTGAGATTCAGTGTAATTAGCGTTAGCTCCTCACTTCAGATAGATATAAGGCAGTGTCCACTAGAGACCGTAACTGAGGAAGTGGCTTGGATGAGCAGCGAAACATCTTCACTCTAAAACCTTTTGTCCAGTTGACAGAAAGCAATTTTTCTTTTACTTAATTTAAGTAGTTTTCACTAGGTAAAGATCATTGACTTATAGGGAACAGATTATAACTTTTTATGTATTTATTTATTTATTTTTTAAGATAATTTGCGCTTTTTCTCTTCAAGTAAATAACTTTATTCCTTAATGCATTGCTGTTTGTGCTATTAAAGATGACAGATGTTAGGAGTCGTATTCTACAGCTATGGGCCTTTGGTAGTAGAGTACAGGTTTGCTTGAGCGGCACACACATCATTCGGAGGCAGTATTTACCCATGATTACACTTTTTGATTATGAAAGATGGTACAAGACTAAGTAGAACCTACAGGAACATTGAGAAAACATAATGCAGATGAAAATAATCTTTTACCTTTTAATAAACTCGCACCTCACATACAACTTAAATGCCCTATATTACACAAAATTAACTCTTGTGAGCTTTAAGCCACATTATAATGTTGTTACCTCATCAAAAGGTAGCGACATGGAGCTGTGTTTTGTTTCATTCACACATGTTTGAGTAACACTTTATTATTAGTCTGTCTACATCTCCACAGGTCAAAATGCTGTGTTCCACCTTGTGATGTCATGAAGCAGTAGTTTTCAACCTTTCAACAGCTGCATTTTACCTTTAGTTTCAGTAGAGATTGGCAATTCCAGGGCTGAAATTATCCAAAGGAATGTAGTGAAGTTTATGGAGTTTAAAAACACAAGATGGAACAGAGTGTTTTCTGCTTGAGAGAAGAGCTCAGCCTAAATATGCAGGATTTTCAAGATAAAAACTTCTAACACAAATTGTTGGATATGAATAAATTTTAACATTGGAAATATGATTTTGTATTATTTAATTTATATGGCTGTTCATGGTAATAGGAGTTATGCAGATGTTTTGATATTGAAAGCAGATATAGTGTTTGCATTGAATGAAGACTTCAAATCCTGCTCAAAATATTATATAATTGCATTGTTTTGCTCTCACTGTCTCCTGTTAAACCAACATGATCTTGTGAATAATTTAAACCAAAACGGCTGCATCAGAGTCCCTGATCCGCCTGTTTAGACATCTCCTTTAAGCGGTTGCCATGTTACCGAGCCACCGTTGACGCTCAGAAAGAGAATATGGAAGTAATCGCAATTAAAAATATTGACTTGTGGTTTCCTGTTTGCATTCATGATTTATATCCCTGCTGATCTTATGACAGTCATTTCACCTATTTGCATTCACCATACCGCTGTGTTGTGCATAATCCTGCTATTTTTGTGTGTACAGCGAGAATAATGACCCTGGCGATCCATCAAACGGGGCCCGACCCGTCCTCACTACCTCCTCCGTGTCTCTTGATCGCAGTGGGGGCCCGCTCGGATGGACTGAAATATTGATAGGAGGAGATGATGGAGTAAATAAGGAATGGCAGGAGTGAAGATCAGTGTTAAGAGTGAGGTGGGCTAGCGGGACAGTGAGGGGTCCTGTTGCCATGGTAAACTAAGAAATGTACTTTGTAGTGTCGTCTTCTCTAGGCCAATCGATATTTTTTCTAGCAGTTTTCATTCATTTTGTTCTGTTGTAAGGGAGCGCAGTACAAAGTCTTGCCTTCATCTTGTAAGACTTAAAATAAAATGTCAGCAGGGTGATAGTAGCTTGTCCTCTGATGCGAAGGTTGGAGTTTCATATCCCACCCTCAACATAAGTCGCTACTGATCCAAAGGTTGGTGGTGCAATTCCAGCTCCCATAGATGAATGCTGTCGTTGTGTCCTTGGGCAAGACGCTTAACCCACCTCAACCTTAGTGTCTGCGTACACTGGTGTATGAATGTGTGTGTGAATGGGTGAGTGGTTCCTTGATCTAAAGAGCTTTGAGTGACTTTAACCCTTTCATGCATAGTGGTCACTACAGTGGACAGCTATTCAATTGTTGTTTTCTCCTATATAAGTGAGTCTGAATATCACAGTTGCACATCAGTCACTACAGTGGACGCTTATGTGTCACACAATACACTGCCACCCACTGGTGAACTTTGGCAAGAGTAAAAAAAAAATCTCTAAAACAAGATGGCCGACAGAAGAGCACATGTGCCTCGCAGGGGAGCAATTTCTGTCAATTCCTTCTATTGTAGGAGACCCTTGCAGATAAAAAAAATATGAGGACATCAAGCAACAACTAAGGAACAATATAATTGTTAAAATATCCAAGTTTTGATTTTGTGATTTGAGGAAATTGTGATTAATCATGTGTCCACTCAATTGGACATCATGCATCGCTAGCTATATTTAGACTACAATTCATAGTATTGCTGTCACTGTTATTTTTCTTTTTCTTTTTTAAAATTCACCATTTGCAGTAATGTTTTGGATGAAAATCTATTTAATTTATATTATAGCAATAATTTGTGGATATTAGTTCTAGCATGAGAGTAATTATCTTTGTCCTTGTGTTTATGTAGAGGTCAGGTGCAGATCATGCTACCAAAACCTACAGGATAGTCCAGCAAATGCCATCTGACTCAAGTGAAGATGATGTTAGTGGCAGTGATGATGAATGGCTACCAGAGAAAAGAGAATTGGCAAATGGCAGCAGTAGTGAGAGTGAAGTTGAGGATGTGGAAGGAGCAGAGGATGCTGAGGAGGTTCAGGCTGAGGAAGAAGCTGAGGGTGCTCAGGATGTCCTACCTGACAGACCTCAAGAACACAAAAAAGCAGACATGTCTAAAAAAACCCCAAAGATAATGAGTTTGAGGAAGACTTGCCTCCTTTTTAGGAGAGTGGAAGGTGAATATTGAAGGAACAAAACCAATAGATTTCTTCATGCATCTATTTCCTGAGGAGCTGATAGATGAGTGCTCAGATCAAACCTCTATGCATTGCAAAAAGGCAAAGAAAATCTGGCCATTACAAATGGTCAAATGAAGCAGTTTCTAGGGATCATTTTGGTCATGTCATACCTCAGATACCCAAGATCAAGAATGTACTGGTCATCAGAGGAAGGGTTGCGTCTTGATTGCAAATGCCATGCCACTGAATCGATTTGAGCAGATTCTGAGATACATTCACTTTGTTGATAACTTCTCAGAGGAGCAGGGAAATAGTGATAAGCTATTCAAAATCAGGCCAGTGTTGGATATACTAAAAAGAACTTTCCGTTTAGCTGTGGATCCCAAAGAATTCTGTTAACCAATTGATGAACAGATCATTCCATTCAAGGGACTTTTATCTCTGAAGCAGTGCATCCCAAAGAAACCCAAACCCTGGGGTGTGAAAGTGTGGGTTAGAGCAGGGAGCTCTGGATATATGTACAGGTTTGAAGTGTGTCAGGCTTTGGCTGGGCGTGGTGTGGTCAGTGGGTTGGGAATGGCGGCAGATGTTGTCATGCACCTTTGTGATGACATACAGCAAAAGAATCACAAGGTGTTTTTTGACAATTTCTTTTGCGCCATTCCACTTATTCAGGCTCAAATATATAAACACAATGTTAGGGAGCATACAACTACATGTTTTATAGTGTTTTCAGTTGTTTTTTTTTTTATATTTGTTTTCTCAAACACATATTTCATTCATTGTTCAAATGCGCGTTGTCCACCCTAGTGGACACATCACCAACTCCTTGAAGAATGCATGTTTGAAAAAAAATAAGATGAATATTTCTTTTGCATGCCTAAAGAGTAATAAAAACACTTTGGAAAAAAATCCTGAAGTAGCCTATCATAATTCATGCATGAAAGGGTTAAGGTGGAAAAGCACTATATAAAAATGTGACACTTTGCCATTTTAGTTGAAGTTGAACTGGGTGATTAATATGGTTAAATGTTTATATCCCAACTTTCATAGAGCCTGAATCACTATTTTGATTAAAGTACTAATTTGTAATATTTTAATTGATGCAAAGCCATATACATCTTCTGAGAGTTAACAGTGATTGGTTATTTCTTGTCACTAACTCAGAGTAAGAAGTTGACAAATTGGAAGAATATTTGGAGAAAATCTGAAATGTCCAAATTTGGAGATGTAAATTTAATATGTCAAGATTAAATTGTTATTTCCATATTGCACACTCCTAGTTAAAAGTTATATGTTTTTGAATTAACAAGTTATAGTTTGTTCTTTTGTGAAACATCACATTGTGAAAACATCACATATCAGACAAGCTTGAGTATCTTCAGTCTAGACAGATCGCATGATTAGTGGGCACAGTACCACAGTTTGAGAATCACTACACTACGTCTTTTCAACACTGCATCCCAAATCATTCCAATGCATCCCAGTTAAAGGTCCTATGTACCTCCTCAAACACGAACCTTTATTATGTCAAAATGCTCTGTTCCACCTTGTGATGTCATGAAGCTACATTTTACCTTTAGTTCAATAGAGATCGACAATTTCGCGTTGACATCATCCAAATGATTCTAGTGAAGGTGTGGAGTTTAAAACGCAGTGGAGTACTTCCTGTATTACCACATGACATCATAAGGTGGAACAGGGTGTTTTCTATTTGAGAGAAGAACTCAGTTTAAATATTCAGGGTTTGTGTGTTAAATGTGTGAAAGAAACAAAACATTACTCCAGGTTTGTGATGAGGAAACAACATTATAACATATATCAGAAATAGTGTAATGTGGGCCCTTTAAATGGAAAACGTCAATTCAAGGTAGTAATGACTTGTGTGCCGGTCCATTGATAATATCTGACAGATTTTTGTCTAGATTTGTGCATACAAGTTTATATTGTAGTTTAAACAAGTGATTTAAAATCTGATTGCGTCTTGTCATATTGAGATTCCATTAATTCACTACATCTTATCAGTATGTGAACAGGATCGTCAGGCCTGATACTTGAGTCTCACTGGGAATGTATAAAGAGGTTTAAATCATCATGACCCACATAAAGTCCATATTAGGCACATTATTATGCAAATAGCTCGTACTTATGCTACTCAGCTCTCTGTGTTTTTGCCAGAGTCAGATTTCATTTTGCAAAACCAGGCATCATCAGGGTTTTTGCCTCTGTTGTGTAAATTGCATGAACTCTTGAAATCATCATTAGAAGTGAAGATGTGCCTTTGATGATGCGTTCAGGGACTTTGGCTTTAGTAGGATTTGCAGACTAGAGCAGAGTTAGCCGCCTCCCACCTGCAGCACTCAGACTTTGGAACAAGGCCAGGTGCGCTTCTTAACCATGAGTCAGAATTTAAACCTGCTCCTCCACCCAAAATAGCTCTCCTCTCTCCACAACTTCAAGAGAAAGTTACGCAGTGGAGACGATGTGAACTTTACATTGCTCTGTCTAATTTAGGTGAATATTTCATCAAAGCCTTTGCACAGGAGTTCCCCAGTCAACTGTCCTTTAAAGTACTAGCATAAGTGACTTGAAATCATAATATTATATATATAAATATATATATAAATATCTAAATATAAATATATATAAATAAATAAATATATATATAAAATCTAACCACATTTACTTTACAAGCTTAGATCTGCAGTAGTCAGTGGTGAAAGGTAATGAAGTAAAAGTAATAAAGTACTTCACTGTACTGTATTTAAGTTGAATTTTTAGATATTTGTACATTTTACAGTGGATAGTTTTTACTTTTACTTCACTACATTTGAGAGCAGGTATCTGCACTTTCTACTCCTCTACATTTTTTAACTGGACTGAAAAGTAAAAAGTACTTTCATATGATTTTAGGGGTTATTTACCATGTTCGTGGAAACATCCTGACAATCTTCAGTTTTTAGCAAATAAAAATAAATACACAAAATTTGTAAGAAAAATTCAGAAATTGATTCATATTGCTACTGTTGACCAAAATACTTGCTTAAATCCAACTTAAAGAAAAGTATTTTTCATTTAATACTTTCACTTGTATCAAGTATTTTACTTACTATTTTTACCTCTGCATCTGCACTTTCACCAGTACTTAAGTAACAAAACTGAGCAATTCATATACCACTGGCAACCATTTTGTGTTGCTAAAACTAGAATATTTGTTCATGTACTATTGTTTCATATTTTCATATAAACTGCGCCCATGCCCTCCCTCTCTCCTTCTCTTATAATAGGCTATAAGCGTTGGTTCTCCTGGGACCAGCTAAGCCTGCAGTCACATGGCTTGAAGGGCAGAGAGTGAAAAAGTGATCAGGGGCACACAGTGAGCGAGCGAGAGGGAGAGAATTGATTTTCCAGTCAGAGAAGCCATGCCATGAGGAGCCCAGTGCAGCCCAGGGCACACGGCGAGACGCTCATGGTGGAAAAGGCCAAAGTCTGACCTCAAAAAACAACAAGCCACTGTGATTTTCTATTCTGGGATTCAGTCAAGTGGTTGAAGATTTATTATGGGGGGTAATGTGTTAGAGTAGAACAAGTTTGAGTATTGGGTCGCACAAGATGGTTTTCATTTCTAAAATGTGATGATGTGATACTTCCAGATGGGGGATAAGAGCCATTTCTCCCTATTATTAATTTCTAGACTCTAAAAGTTACTGTATTATAAAAAATAGCTGCACTTTAACCATAGACCATGGAGGTGCTTAGCAATGCTGTCAATCAAACCTGTTGCTAATGCTAGTGGGATCGACCTCAAGGAAAGAAGGTATATAATTTGTTTGTTATTAATGTTCATATCTTGATTTATGGACACAATAGCAAAATAAAAAACGCAGGATCATGTAGAGCGGGTTTGCTGTTATTCCTCACTTACCTTATGCATTCCGAGCATCCTAATTATTCACCACAATGAGTATGTAAGTGTGTTTCACAACTTTCAGAGGCCAGAGCATCACAGTAATGCGAATCATGCACTTCCTGATGTAGATGCACAGTTCCTTAGTTGGAAGATTATCTTATCTTATTATGTATACATATTACAAACAAACTAGCAAACAAAAAATATAATGTTATATTTTGTTGCCTGACACACCTACCTAATACCTAATACCTAAAGAACGTGTAGGCGTTTTCACACAAGGCAAGTTGCAGACAACAGTTATATAGTGCAGTTATATAGTCTGTTACATGGTTTTTACCTTCATGTTCTTCAGTTTTCCTCTGTGTACTCTAAAAAGCTGCAGTGCTGCACCCTCTGGCAGTTTGAGCGAGAAGAGGAAGTACTAGACCCGGAGACGCAAACTGAGAAGACAAACCAAAACAGTTGCCCTGGCTGGCGGCCATGACAGTCGGGGGAGGCGAGTTCACGAGGGTTTCCATGGTAACGCGCACCAGAGCCTCAGCCCAGCGTGAGCCCTGCCACAGTCTGCAGAGGAGGAGAGTGGGCAGACCGAGCCAGCGCTTCACTGTTGTTTATGACTTATTATTATCGTTGCGCAACAAAAGCGGTCGCCTCACGAGTCATCCAGGTTTAGATGTCTTCAATCACAAATATTAATTGATGGGAAACCGTAATTGTGCCAATAAGAAAGTGTGTCACTAAACAAAAATATTTATAATTTAATGTTTATTTTGAATTAAACTGTATATTCTGTGTTTGTCTACAGCAATTTTCAAAGTACAGTTATTTTTTATTATTAAAGACAGGGTATTTTACTTCTCTGGGGTATTAACTGCTAACACATAACATATTTAGATCACACTTTACATGTTATTTTATAGTGAAAGGTCGCTCAATGATCATCTTTTATTGTTTTGAAAATCCTATATTTCCGAAAATAACGTATTAAGATCACTAAAATTCTCAAACATGCATGGATGACGTCTAAGGGAACGATATAACATGGTAGAAACCTAAAAAAAAATTGATTTTGCCTAATATCGCCTCTTTAAGAAAGGAAACAAAAATGAAAACGTGTTGTCTAGCCATTTATAGTTTAAGTAGTAACAGCAGTAGAGACGCTGCCCAGACCTCATAGATCTTTCTGTAGCGTTGTTATATAACCCAGTTTGCTTGATGACTCATCCCATATTTTGATGCAATGTATATACAAAAAAAAACAAAACACTTTCAATCAAGAAAAGGGCAGAAAATGTGTTTACCATTGCTCTCCAGGAATTGTACCAATGAGAACTAAATGGCTCCTTAAACATAAATACATACATTTTCCATTCCATTTATAGCCTTATAATACAGTTTTTTTCCCCTGGTGTTCATCTTATTTTAATCCACTTTCTAACCTGGTTTAGTCTTATCTTCAGTGTTGCCAAATACACTTCTTTATAGCAACGTTGGATTTCTGTTTTTGGAAAGTCGCTTGCAGATTTTGAGTCAGTTGTGTTATTTGTGCTTGCTGAGCTGGATTTTTCAGCTGTTTCGTATTGGTGTACTCGGTAACGACTTTTGCAGTCTACAATGATCGACTTGTTGCTTCTTTTTGGGCTTATTTTGGATTTGTTTGTTTTGTTTTTCAAAGACCTGTTCACTTGGTGGTCTCTGAAAATTTGGCAACCTTGTCTTAATATTGGTAAAACTGTAATTTGAACCTGTTTGGTTTTAATCCTGGTTGAACCTTTATTTAGACCTGGTTTTATTCTAGTTTTCCGTTTGGTCCAGTTTTAGTCCTGGTTTAGTCCTGCTTCCCTATACTGCCAATAGTCATCAGCAGTATTTGTGCCAGTGAAAAAGTGTGCCACTGAAACACACTATGAATTACCATTCATCATAACTACTCCACATATATGAATATTTACTTGTATTATTTTTATTGTTCAGTCTGGACCTTCAAATCTATCCCCTACTGATTCCTTTTTAACTGCTCTTTTTCTGTCTCTCTTTCTCTCTATCCAAGCTTTTTTTTTCCCCTTTTCTGTGTCATTGCCGTCATCGATTCTGTTTAAGAGCTAACTAGCCAAAGAGCCCATTCTCCCTTAAGCGGTCTAACTGCATGTGACAGGCACTGCAGAGCGACCCACAGCTCAGCAGACATATGGATCTCTGCTCCAATGGCACTATTTATACATCTACAGAGCTGTGAAAAAGTCCCGTTTAAAAGACATGTGGGCACAAAGAACTGTCTATCATTGTTTAGAAATATACCATGTCGGAAAATGAAGAAAATATAAACCTGGTGCACGACAAGAGAGGTGACCACTGCCAAGGCAAAGACCAAATCTGAATAGTCTAGTTCAGGGTTAAATGCTTACTCCAATGAGTCACAAAATGATTTTTCGTATAAGTGAATGTAGCTTGTTAACTTGAATAGTCCTGGATCTTAACAATTCCCTCAAACCAAAATGGAGTATTTTCTATTGAAAAACTGTAACACTGGTTTGTGCTTATTTACTTTCCTGTATGATTGTCTACAGGTCGCTGGATTCATTTGCATATTTTCTCCCCTTAAGCTATGATTCTTATGTATTAAAATAACCTCATTTAAAATTAATGTGCTCATAGTGACCTGTCTATATGCAAGAAAATATGCGAAAAACATCATTGCAGTATGTTTATTTATTTATTATTTATTTTACATTTTTTCAAATAATGCAACTTTGTTCCGACACTGTACTGACAGAAGCTCGGTAGAATGTTTGTCCAGTGATCCGAAGGTTGGCAGTTCGAATCCCGCTCTTGACGTAAACATTGTTTGAGCGGTCTGATCCACTGAACCACAGATTGGCTGTGCGATTCCAGCTCCCACAGATGAATGCTGCTGTTGTGTTCTTGGGCAAAACACTTAACCCATCTCGCCCTCAGTGTCTGCGTACACTGGTGTATGAATGTATTTGTGAATGGGTGGGTGGTTCCTTGACGTAAAGTGCTTTTAAGTGCCTTGAAGGTGGAAAAGCGCTATATAAAAATGTGACCATAAGCACAGAACATGTTAGTTTTAGCTTTCAACAATGGTCTAATTTGTTTTTCCTGTCAAAACTTACCTAGAGTATGTTCAAATTTCTTTAACTGAGCAACTAATCAATTTCAGTTATAGCAGCTATTGTTATCTGCCTTATGTAACGCCACAACTTGCACCTTTTTAAGTTATAACAATACTTGGGCACTTAGCTTTTAAATATATGCTTGGATAAGGTAAATACTGGACTTGGTACATAGATAATCTCTCAATCTTTTTAGTCAAGACAGCTGGTGACAATTTTATGACCCTGAACCACTGGTTGAGAAGCCCTGCTCTATCTACTCACCACTTGTACATTTGTCTGTCTTGTTTGAGTGAATCTGTATCACGTCTTGCTAACGACTATAAAAGACGTAATGCTGTGTGAGAGCGGTGTTGAGTCTTTGTAGAAGATATGATTTATGTCTCCAATCACTGTTTGATCCTGTATCCTTGTGTCTTCATTCAGGTCCTCGCTGCCCGTGTATGGGGATGAAATGGAGCATTAATATGATTTATCGTCTTAGTAACAGCTTTGGTATTCTAGCACCTTTCCAGTACTGACTCACTTTGGTAATGGCTATGCATATTTTAACACACAAATTAAACCATAAGTGAATGCCTTATGAAGACCGTGTGCACTAGGACCTGTATGTTAAATAGAACAGCCCAAGCGGAAATGGTTTCTTCATCTGAACATATGAATCATACAGTTCAGGGCTTCTCAATGTTTGGTGCAAGTACAAAATGAAGTATGAAGAGGTATGGTGTCGTACAGTAGTGTTTTGCGGTTAATCTTTATTGTCTTTATTGTTCCTATTCTGTTTGTAGTTAGTTAGTATACTACTTGGTTCTGGTTTAGTCCAATTTTAGTCCAGTTGGTGCTGGTTTAGTCAGGTTTACTTCAGCTGATTTGTTTTAGATTGACTTTTTCAGTTTAGACTTGCTATAGAGTGGGTTCATACAGTTGTGGTTTAGCTATGTTCCTGTCCATGTTTTCATTGAGTCTCAGTCCTCTTCTTGCATTCAGTGCCTTGGACTTGGTTTAGTCCTGGTTCAAGGCTGGTTTAGTTCAGTACAGTCCTGGTTTAGCCCCGGTTTAATCTTGGTTTAATCTTAGTTAAATCCTGAGTCAGTCCTGAGTCAGTTCTGGTTTTGTCTTGGTTAAGTCTGCTTGAGTCTGGTTGATTCTTTGCCATGTCACTACGAACAAAGTTGGTCTACAGAACAACATAAAAATGACAAATATAATCTATCTAAGTCCCGGTTTAGTCACGGTTTAGTCCACTTGCAGTCCCCATTACATTTAAGTCAATTTGATCCCATTTTTTATCTGATTTTAGTTCTTATTGTGGATAGATCCCTTTTTACCTGGCAAGATGATACTTTGAACTCAAAGTTCACACTGGTATTCTGGTAAAGCCTTTTCAAATCTTTTCTTTTTTCTTTTTTGCAGTGAGAAGAGGAAGCTACAGGTCAACGTGGCCAGTCCCATTCAGTGCAGCATGAATGGCCGAAAGTGTACCATCATCGTCGAACCCAAAATCAACCAATCACAGCCCGACTTCATCAAGAGCCGCTCTGGGTACATACTGTCTGTACCAGGGAACTAGCACGACACCCTAAACACTCGAAAACAACAGCAGATTTCAAACTAGGTCATGTGCTATAATAATTATTCTCTTATGATTCATGTACATATGAGAGGTCGCTGACAGTGTGACGATGGCAGCGCTTTGAGCAAACTGTACTAATGAAGTCCTTTAATACAAGCCAAATCTAATGTGTTTCTACGCAACGATCAAGCTATTTAAAACCTGTATGCACTACAAGATCTATCAAAGTTAGTCTGTTGTGTGTCAATTTCATCAATCATTGTAACTTTAGTAGGTGGGTTTATTATCTTGCAATTAAATGTGTTATAGTTAAATCTGTTATATGAAGCAAGAAAACTGGGCATGCATCAGGATTAATTCATGATTCACACACAAAAAATGATGTTAAAGGTGTATTATGTAACTTTTTGCAAAATAGATGCCATACTGTGGAACACTGAGACCATTTTTCATTTAACTATTTTATATTGATCCAAAGCAAAATTTGATGTTCTACTTTATATGTTTCTTCCAGTTTCTTGCAAGTTTTTGAATGGAAAAAGATGAAATAATGTTTATTTCAATGCTTTTTTTTTGTATGTTAAGGGCCAAATATTAATGCATTCCCAAAACTGAACCAAAGAAGAAGCTTGTTTGAACAATTGACCAGTAATTGACCAGTAACGTTAGACAGGTGGTCATAATGTTATGCTTGATCTGTGAATGCATTAGTGAAAGATTAAATAACATTATATAGAATCAATAGTGCATAATGAAAAAATAAATCTATGTTATCTATGTAAAAGTAACTAAAGGAGGTAAGGGAGCAAACCTGAAATCCTCCAGAAAGAACCAGTTTCAAAAAGGGCACATTGTAATTGACTTAATACCTGTACGGTAAATAAAGGAAAGAATATAGTCTTATGTGTTTACTCTCACATATGGAGATTTGAATGAGATTGTTGTTTTTGTTCCTTATTGTAACATTGCAGTCTGTGATGTGTTGAGCATATCCCTGACACTGCATTGTTGTATTAATTTAATTTCTGCATAACTATATTTACTGCTACTTTGAAAATCTATACTAATTATATATGTAGTAAAGCATATACAAGGACTATGTGTATGATAAGCACTTATACTCCTCTGAGGGATATACACTACCAGTCAAACGTTTGGACACACATTCAATTTAGGTTTTTTTTGGGTTTTTTTACTACTTTCTACATTTTATTTACAGACAGGAGACAACAAATGTATGAAGTAAGGTATATTGAATTATGTAGCATTTGATATCTTGATCCATAGTAAAAGAACTGGACATTTCACTGCTCATTCAAGCCACTTATTCAGTTCTGGTCAGATTATTGGTTTCAGTTTCAGTTTCAGTGTAGTTAGCTTCTCCCTTCAGATAGATATAAAGCGGTGTCCACTAGTAATCTGACCAGAACTGAAGAAGAGGCTTGGATGAGCAGCAAAACGTCTTCACTCCTACAACTTTTTGTCCAGTTGACAGATTTGAATTTTTCTATTACGTTTGATATCTTCTATATTATAAAAATAAAGAAAAAAAAAACATGAAATGAGAAGGTGTGTCCAAACTTTTGACTGGTAGTGAACCTGAACTGCTATGTATATTCAGTGCATATGTTTATATTTGATCATTATGACGTCATAGTGTTTGGGGCCACTCAGTATAATCAGTTATTGTTTTTCTGTTTCTGTTAATTGAACTGCCTAATGACATCTCCAAATCGCTGGAAAAGCCTGCGATTTCACTAATACCCTCCATTAAAAACAACAGGGTTTGAGAAGGTTTTTTAATAAGTTTGACAAATTGAGTCTAATATGAAGTTTGTTTATAATAAAGGCTCAGAAAGTTTCAGTCAATATTAGTCACGTGAGCGCTCCAGGTCTCCCGTCTCACTTTATATTCGATCTAGTTTCGTGTTCGTCAGATGTTCATTACAATCTGTTGTTTTGCAATATTTTTGATGACGTTTATGAGATGGTGTTTCATACTTTAATCTGCCACAAATAATAGGGATGTGACTGTGTGTTCCCTTTTTTCAGTTTGTTCAATATAGTTTTCATTTTCAACTCCTCAATTACGTTCTTTCACCTGACTATGAACCCATATCAACGCAAAATGAACCCCACCCTCCCTAAACGTGCAATATATATTTACTTTTTACTTTTGTTTTATATAAAGATTTGATCCCGAATGGATTGAATCACTGTATGTTTAAAAGCAAACATACTTTACTAATTTACAATGGACACTTCCTTATTTGCTTGTGCATAATTAACGTCAAAAACAAAACATTTTAGAGTTTCGAATGACCCATTTACCTCTCCAAATCTTCTCAAACACTTCCAATACTGTCCACTCCCTCCAAATCCCAGATATTAGTCTTTGAACATCTCGACAGAAAGTACTAGCCCACGGGTACGAATCCACTCTCCCTAGGTGTTTGTCCCAGTTGCTATTTCTCCCCTACATTGAGGCTAACGTGCTAACCGCATTTGCATCCCTAATTATCTCCAGTATGTCATTTATCTTAATTAGTATATTCACTGTCCACTCTATACCTCACAGCTAAACAACCTTCTATAGTTATAATAGAGGGATTTGAATGGGGGCGAATGTTCTTGCTTAGGCCGGTGTATCCTTCTATCCTCGGGCTTATTTTAGTCCCATAGGCCTCCTCTCCTCTCTCCACCACCATCATTAGACTAGACTACAGATCACGTCTCACTTCAGTGCCCCTTACAGCGCTTTAGTTCAGGAAACCAGGGTTGTGGGTGAACAAAGGAACTCTCTTTCTCTCTTTATTTGCCCTTAATCCTTCACAGCTACACTAGCAGGCTAATGTAAGGATGCACTTTTTCATACACTCGGAAAAAGCACGGAATAACTCAAATCATTTTATATTTGACATTCTTCAAAGTAGCCATCTTTTGACTTTCCAGAGATAAGTCCAAGGGTTTGCAGCGCTGTCAACAAAGCAAAGGGTGGCTACTTTGAGGAATTTTAATAACATAAGAGCAGATTTAAGCCACAATAACTATTCTTCATGAGCTGCAATAGATAAACAGATGATGAAACACTTTAGTACTTAGTTTGCGTCTGTAATGAGTCATTCATTGAACTTTTTATGGCTTAAATCTTATCGTATAACCAAAAATTTCCCAGTAGTGCAAAGTAAATGTGCATACATGACCCCAAATATATTGAACGATAAGTCAATGTAGTGATTATTGTGACAGACTTGCAAAGAAATTGAAATAAGAGTCCAAACTTTCAACTGGTAATGTATACTGGCGTTTTGTTTGGTTTTATGCCAAGTAAAACCCTCTGGAGTTGATTTGCTGAAAAGGAAGCAAAAACAAATGCAGGAACAGACTAACAAATAGCGTTTTAAGACCCAGACTAAAAATAGGATAAATGTGCTAAATAGACAACTTAATTTCCATAATATCGATTGGTCAGGGGAACTCTCAACCCACTAAAAGGCTTTTCCTAATTACTCCACTATAGTAAACTGTGCCATTGTATTCTCCCATTTAAGTAAATATATTGTTTTTCGATTTGCTTTCACCATGTTCAACTGTCACAACCAGCCAAAGCATCTTTTTATCATGTTGATTTATACAAATATTTCTCAGTTAAAATGCTGATTCAGTAAGTGCCTAATTTCAAGTTAAATGGTGTATTTCTGTTCATGTTGTCTTGTATGTCAGTGTCGCATACCACAGTTTATATAAAGAAAAATTGGCATTTTGTTTTGTGCAGTTGATATCCATTATGTTTCAGTAATCTTTTCATTAATAAATCTATTTGAGCAAGAAACTGTGCTGGTCTGTTTCCATATCAACCAAACGCAAGTGTGAAATCTTACATCTTCCAGACGTGCGTGACATTAAAAGGACCATATTATGCTATTTTCTGATCTGTTGTGTTTCCTCAAACGTGTGAATGAAACAAAACACTAGTAATGTGACATCGGTGAAGGAGGCGGCTCTTTTGAACGGGTGGAGCTGGATCTCATTTTTAAAAGAAACAAATCTTTATCTTTGTAATTGCAATGCATTTTTATCCTGATTAACATCGAATCAACACAAGAATGAACACAGAAGTAGAGCAGGCAACATGAGTAAGAGCTTTGTGCACAGAAAAAACAAGTCTGTCATAACAGTTTTGTATTTATTATTATTATTGTAAAAACTTTTTTTAGATTATGCATCATTTGAATGGGTGAGCACTCTCCCACTCTCAGTTTGAACCATTTTAAACAAGAGTCTTGGCCATTTGGGATTAGTTTGTTGATAAAATGAGTTCTCACATTAGCTTCTGTAATATACTGTAAATAAATCGTTAAAGGGCTAGTCTTTTGAACAGCTCTTTGAAATTAATGGATCCAAAAGATTCGGATCCCATAAAAGAGCTAAAAGTCGCATCACTACAAAACACAACTCCAGGTACATTTTAACATGGCTAAAAGTCAAGAGTCAATTTTGAGAGATATAGGACCTTTTAAAGGGCATGTATTTCATTTTATTCATTATTGTCAAGATAAATGCTCTTAAAATATAATATAATCTAATAACATATCATAACATATAATTTTCTTGGGTAATAAATACAGAAGCTATTGAGGGGGTCACCTTTTTCGTCCAATCAGGTACATTGTTACTAAGAGGATAACAACTGACTGGTGCTTTTTTTCAAGAGCAACAAAAAAAATCCATTGATTTAGCATTATAATGATTTATATGGACAAGAGCAAGAAGGAGAAAGCATAAAGTGAGTTAGTTGAAGTTTTTGGAGAGGCTGGGCAGTTTAATCTGTTATAGTTATTAAAAAAAAGAAAGAAAAAAAAGAAGATGTTTACTGGTCACATTTAGCGCTATTGCACCTTCAAAGCACTACATCAAGGAACCACTCACCTATTCACAGACACTGAGGTGGGTCAAGTGTCTTGCCTAAGGACACAATGACAGCATTCATCTGCAGGAGCCAGAATCTCTCTACCAATGATGTTTATGTCAAGAGCAGGATTCGAATCGCCAACCTGCAGATCAGTGGAGAAAGACTTTGACCAACTGAGCTACTTTAGTACTTCTTCTTAAGAGATATCACAAAAGTGTGAGAGTTGTGGCTCGTTCTATACCATACCACCTTTACTCCCCCTTAAACACATGTCTGTATTTAACCAAGAATTCCCTTCGTTCACTACTGCAGTAGTTTTTTGCAGCTTTGCTAATTGTAGTTCATTATCCCACTCTTTAGCAGCTGTCTGGACATGGCCCCACAGTTGGCTTGACTTCTCGTCTCTCTCTGCGTCATTGCTGTCACCTCTGATCCGCTGGCGCTGTGTGGGGGCATTCGCTGGAGTGAGGGGGGATTCTCATTTGGTGTGAGAGGGTCTGACTAATGCACAAACACCATCAGGCTGTGGCATTGAATCCAAACTGTTCGCACTCCTATAGCAGCTCTGCAATAAAACCCCAGGTACTCCATGGACGAGGGTAGTGCCTGAGCTTGATTTTATAATAATAATAATAATAATAATAATAATAATAATAATAATAATAATAATAATAATAATAATAATTATTATTATTATTATTATTATTATTATTATTATTATTATTATTATTATTATTATTATTATTATTATTATTATTATTATTATTATTAATTTCAGTTTGGGTTGCAACTAATATTTACTTTACTAATTGATCTTGCAGTCATATTTTAGACTGATTAATTGTTTTGATTGCAAATGCATGTGAATATATTTTTATCAAATTAGAGATGAAGCTAAAGTGGTGCCATTTGAGGCCATCCAGACCCTTCAGAATCAGAATCAGAAGACTTTTATTGCCATAGTCTGTGAACACAGTTCACAAACTAGGAACTTGATACGGTGAAAAAGTGCAACATAAACACACTGAATAAATACAAATACAAATAAGAGCATGCACAAAGTTAAAAAGATATGCTTAAAAAAATCAAATGAAATACTTAAAGGGAAAAAATATGTACAATAGCAGCATCAGAACAACAGTGCAAAGTGGCTTATTAAAGTGACCGGTGTTATAAAGTGTCCAGTTTAGTGCCGATATTATAGAGTGTTCATGAGACAAACAGCAGAGGGGAAGAAACTGTTCTTATGGCGAGAGGTTCTGGTCCCAATGGACCGTAGCCTCCTGCCAGAGGGAAGTGGCTCAAATAGTCCATGTCCAGGGTGAGAGGTGTCAGCTGCTATACGGCCTGCTCGCCCCCGAGTCCTGGAGACGTACAGGTCCTGTATAGATGGAAGGCTGCAGCCAATCACCTTCTCAGCAGAGCGCACAATGCGCTGCAGTCTCTGTCTGTCCCTGGCAGTGGCCCCAGCGAACCACACAGTGATGGAGGAGGTGAGGATGGACTCAATGATGGCCGTGTAAAACTGCACCATCATCTGGACTGGCAGCTTGCGTTTCCTCAGCTGCCGCAGGTGGAACATCCTCTGCTGGGCTTTCTTGATGAGGGAGCTGATGGTCGGCTCCCACTTGAGATCCTGGGTGATGCAGGTGCCCAGGAAGCGGAAAGAGTCCACAGTGGTGATGGGGGAGTCCGTCAGGGTGAGGGGAGGCAGGGGGGCTGTGACTTTCCTGAAGTCCACGATCATCTCCACCGTCTTCTGGGCGTTGAGCTCCAGGTTGTTGCTGCTGCACCAGGACACCAGCCGGTCCACCTCCCTCCTGTAGGCAGACTCATCGCTGTCCGAGATGAGTCCGATGAGGGTGGTGTCATCCGCAAACTTAACCAGTTTGACGGAGTCGTGGCTGGAGGTGCAGCAGTTGGTGTACAGGGAGAAGAGCAGGGGAGAAAGTACACAGCCCTGTGGAGATCCTGTGCTGATAGTCCGAGTGTCCGAGACATTCTTCCCCAGCCGCACGCGCTGTCTCCTGTCTGTCAGGAAGTCAGTGATCCACCTGCAGGTGGAGTCAGGCACGTTGAGCTGAGCGAGCTTGTCCTGGAGCAGAGCAGGGAGGATGGTGTTGAATGCAGAGCTGAAGTCCACAAACAGGATCCTGGCGTAGGTTCCCGGGGAGTCCAGATGCTGGAGGATGAAGTGAGTCTATTTGGAGATAAAAAATATTAGTTTAACCAAAAACATAAATTTGACACATTTCCAGTGTCATTTTGATTTAACTTTGTGTGAGCCATACAGGTTTCTCGCTGTTCAGACTGTGTATAGACCAGATAACGATTAATCATTTAATAAATTAGATGACGATTATTTCAATAATCAATTAGTTGTGATTAACATATTTTTTGTTTTTTTGTTTGTGTCATTTTAATTAATTACAAAGTGTGAGACTGTGGCGTTCCTTCACGTGCGAGTAGTATATTGTCCTTAGTGGTGTAGTAGTTAAAGCTCCTATATTAGGCAAAATTGACTCTCGTGAACTTTATGTCATGTTAGAACGCTGTTACCTCATCAAAAACATATCTGGACTTGTGTTTTGTTTAATTTACACATCTCCAAAGCTCAAAATGCTTTGTTCCAACTTGTGATGTCATGAAGTGGTAGTTTTCAAGTGAGTAGAGTAAGTAGAGATTCTGAAATGATCTAACTAGGGCACTTCCTGTATTACAACATGATATCACAAGGTGGAACAGAATGTTTTCAGTTTGAGAGACAAACTCCACCTAAATTTACAGAGTTTTTGTGTGTTAAACACGTGTGAATGAGACAAAACACAATTTTGGGTCTGTTTGTGATGAGGAAACAACATTATAACATAGATCCAAAAATAGTGTAATATGGGCTCTTTAGGAAATAATTAGCCTGTGACGCTGTCATGAGGCATGTATCTCTGCTCCTGTTCTGCCTCCCTGTGTGCTCTCCCCCCTTCCTCACCTGACCGAGCCTGGAGCTGGGCGGAACTCTCGGCTCCTCCCGCACGCACCTGTGTCCCATCAGGGTAATCATCACCACCTGCCGTAGATAAGAGGAGCGGGGAGAAGACACTCGGTGCCAGATCGTCTGCGTGTCAACGTGAATGCTCCAGCTTAGTTTTTGAAATTTTGTTACCTGTCTGCCTGTTACTCATTGGATTTTTGCCACCTTCCAGATTCCTGCTCTCGCTCGTTCCTGCTCCTGCCTCTGCACTCCAGCTCCGGTACAGTCCACCCCTCTGCCTTGCCTCCTGTCCCGTCTTGGTCTCCGGCTTGCTTCTCGTCTCCTGCCCTGTCTCCCGCTCTCTGGATTACTCCTGCTGGGTCTTCCCTGGCCCTGTCTCTGGTCCCGTCATGCTCCGGCCCTGGCTGTCTCCATGCCTGCTCTGGACATCCCTGCTTGGCTTGTCCTGATCCTGTCCTCATTCTGGTCCTGGTTTCCCGTCCCTGCTCTGCGCTACTCCCGCCTGGTCTGCCTCCCGCTCCCTGCTCCCCATGTGTGTTAAATGAACTATTAAAGACTGAATTTCACCATTTTGTAAATAAACACTGTAAATCTGCCCCGAGTCTGCACGTCTTTGGTCCTCTCAACCCCACCCGTTACGACAGACACATAAGCATCTTGTAATGTTTGACTTGTTTAGTTTTTCAGTCTTTTAATCACCAAGAAGGTCTGCACTGCACCTGACCTGAACAAATAAAACATTGTGAAACAGAATTAAAAGCTTGTAGTTAAATAAAGACACCATCTCACCTTGAACGATCAGTGCATTTTATTTTCATCACAGTACAAAAATAAATCAAATAAGCCCAAACAAACTGAAAAACAGGTTTAAGTAACAGCAAGAGCTTTTTTTGTCTTTTTCCAAAAACCTATTGAACAGCATCTACCCCCTGTCCCTCCTCCTCTCCTCTGATGTCCGTAAGGAAAAAAACTTCACATTTCATTCATAAAAGTTCGACGCATCCGCTCCCTCACTCACTCACGCCTCCCGTCTCTTATTCTACAAAGTACGCAACAAGATACAGAAAGAAAATGACATCTTTTAACTATTACTTCAATCTTTTATCATATTTATAGTTGAAAGTATTGAAACAACCATTGAGTGATGTCAGTAGAAAATAAAGATGGCACGTTTCAGTGAAGTTGATCTTTAAAACCCATATCCCTGCTTCGGTCTGAGCCCTTCCAAACTACGCTTCCTTTGCCTTCGATTATAACCAAGCATGCACTGCCATTTTGAATACAAATATATAGTACTGTGTGAAAGTTCAGTAACAGTTTTATGGGTCAATGTGTAAACCCTTTTTGTGAGCACTGAGTCTTTGCAGTTGCGAGATAAGGACTAGTGCCTTAGCAGATGTCTATGCTCTCTTTAAGTAACATTTTGAAACCCATGTATTGACCTATGACCCATTTCAAACAAATATAATGCACAGTACTGTATTGTTGTGTCGTTAAGTAGTATTTATAGAGTTATTTTTGTTCAGGTGTAACTAGCTAAAAACTCAATTGGGATACTACCAACGTGCACACAGTAAATTTGATTGTAATACTGATCCTATGAGAAGCTGCAGTCTCCAAGCCACAGAAAACTGTTCTCTCTTATAATACCTGAATGCGCTTTACTGTAAAATAAATAAATAAATAAAAAAACATGAATAGTTTCCAGCTTTCAAACTTAACTGTGCTTTACCCTTGATATGGGAGACGGCAGGTTGCCATAGTTTCTCATGTAGGCCAATGTCGCAGGGAAAACTCTGGGATATTTTAAGATCAAGTCCGCGGTGTATGCCTTTGGTGTGGTCCGATTTTGGATTTTTTTGGGCTATAGTTCTTTATTACAACCTTCATCGTCATTCCCACCAAACGTTGGCACACTTAGCATCTTTATCCATCAGTCTCTTACTTTCTCCACTTAAATGAATGTGCCCAAACCATAAATACATAATGGTAATAATATAAGGTGTCCATTTTCTTATTACTAGATGAAAATCCCTTCTCAAACCTGATATGGCACTGTTTTAACATTTCCTATCTTGAATTCACAAAAAATCATTCCAAAATGTTCAAAAATCGCAACATAAAGTTATCCCCTGGTAAACCAAATGGTCTATTGTAGCAAGCAAATCTAAATAAACCTATGTCACTTTTGTTCACGGCATTCTCTAAAAACGCAACTCAAGTAAAAAGACGCAGAATTTTGGTAAAACTGCATGGCACACGTGCAAAAAACATCTTTACATCTTTAAATAAATAAAAAATGAAAGAAGAGCAATAAATAAGCAATCTCCGTAAGCTCAAATTCGGCCTTTTGGGAGAGTGAAACATCCACTTTTTCTAGATGAAAATAAGGTCTTTCTAGACAGTATGCCATATAATGCATACTGTAAGATCCTCCAGTGGTCAGTATTGTCCAGCAATGTTTTTGATTATCCATTTTGGCCACTATTCTGTCCATAGCTACAAACAAAGCCACGAAAAACAGCAGACCCCTCAGTTGGTCATCCACTTCGGGCCAGATATGCCAAAATGTCTCCAAGTTGGATCCATGGATTGAAAGAGTAGAAGAAGAAAGAGGTGGTAGTCTGTCTCAAAGCGGGGATTGGATCATCGCGTAGTGGTCAATCAGGCAATGGCCCTCACCCTCCTGCAGGGGGCAGCACAACAGTCACATGATCACTGGTCTGGTCCAAGCAGCTCAGTCCACATTCATAGCTGTAGATGTTTTTTTGTTTTGTTTTGTTTTTTTTGTCTTTTCTAGTCACTAATATAGATAAATATGTGTGTACTAAGAAAAGGATGTACCCAAGTCTGGCATTTTTGACTTTTATTCTCTGAATGGTTGTATCAAATTGGAAATCCTTTACAGTATTTCTCAGTCTGTAATCATCAAAACCAATTGTGGCAGCTATTAAATATATTTTAAACATTTATATGAATTTTGCAGCTAAAATGTCAAACCTAATTGTAGCTACTTAAAATACAGACCACTTTGAAATTTACATAGGCCTGATTTTATATGGCCTTTATAAAAATGTCTATATAAGCAGCCCTTTGAGGACTTTTTCCCATTCAAAAGATATAATATTTCTGCTTTAAATTGTGAATGACTACGGTAAACGCCCTGCTATATCATCATTCTGAAATCTGTGGATATGCAACGTGAGCTGACAAGCCACCATCGCTCTCTTCTTCAACAACAGGCATAAAAGCATTAAAAATACCCACAAGCAATGACCAGTCAAAATGCCAGACTAGCGTACCCCCACCCACCTACCCCCCCTCCCTGTAGACCACCCCAGGCATCCCCTCACCGGTCCAGCCCGATGAGCAGACGGCTTCTCTCCTCTTCCTTCTGGCTCTCATTCTTCAGATCTGCAAACACCTGGGTGAAGTAGTGCGGATCCGAGTTGATTTGGAGCATCTTGGCGCTCATCAGGTTTATTATGGACAGGCAGCGGTCCCAGAATGTCTCCTTGGATGACTCCACCAGGAAGGGCTTAAGCGGGTAGGATATCTCGTTGCCCATGTAGGAGTACGACAGGTAGAGGCAGGTGAGGAGCACGGCTTGGAGCTCGTGTTCGGTGGCCACTTCCGAAGATACGACGTCGCGGCACAGCATGTAGACAAAGACGACGTTGGCTGGGGTGATGAAGCCTTGGTCCTGCCAGCCTTGGAGCAGTAACGAGCGGTCCACACTGCGCAGCCAGAGCACAGGGTCAGTGGGAGAGAGGTGTTTGAGGCGATAGCAACGCCGACATAGGAACTCCCCCAAGCAACGCAGGAGCTCACTGGTGGAGGCTTGGACAATGACTCTTTTGGGGGTCCCTGGGGCGACGTTGGAGTTGGTGAGTGGCGCCTTCTTCACTGATGATACTATATTGTTGGAGTTTTTGTTGAGTGACGGAGTGCTCTGATCCTGGGCGAAGGTGGACAGGTTAGCACACGACTGGGACTTCTTCAGGTTCTCGTTGTTGAGGTGCGTCACATTGTTTTGGTAGGTGCCGTTGGGTTGGACCTTCTTGGAGCCTTTCTTTTTGGCCGACACTGCCACAATGCGTTTCCATGGCAGCACGTTAATGAGCGAATGGCGTTTCAGGTTCTTGTCTTTGGCATTCTTGCTGTTCTGGACGGCCGTGTAGTGACCGACTGTGGCGGGCCCATCCTCGAACAGAGCTGCCTTACGGTAGCTGGGGGACAGAGAGAGCACGGTTCCCATGGTAACTCAGCGGAGGGGGAGGCGTCCAGGGATTTGGAGAAACAAGGAGAACCTGGGGGTGGTAGAACCTCGTCCCGGGTTACAGACTTCCACAGATCATCTAAAGGAGTTCAAATGATGTCCAGGTGTGTCTGCAAACACAGTACAGCACACAAGGTAAGTCCCATAAATAGCACCTTAAAGAATACACATACAGAATTACAGCTCAATATTTTGTCATATATTCTTGTTCCTAAAAATCTTCTGTACATTTTTATCATGGTTTTGTAGAGCTTGGTAATTTCTTATCCATTAGTGGTCAAAAATATAAACCTCATATGCCAGAACTATCCGGAGCTTTCACAGATAAAATGTGGGCTCTGAAACTGCATTTTTCAATATAGCGTTTTCTTTTAAACTTGATGTGTAACTTTATTTGTATTCATGTGTCTCATATAGACTGGAAATATGAATGTTGCACTGTTTTATTAGACCCTTATACATTTTACATAGATGCTACCACATTTTTAGCCCTCTGAGGGTTTTTGGTAACCATCCTTCACATCTTTTTATATAGTGCTTTTCCACCTTCAAGGCATTCAAAGCACTTTACATCAACGAACCATTCACCCATTCACATCAGTGTAGGCAGACACTGGAGGGGAGGTGGATTAAGTGTCTTGCCCAGGGACACTACGACAGCATTCATATATGTGAACTCCTCCAACCTCCAACCTCCAACGTATGGGTCAGTGGACCACTCAACCAATGATGTTTATGTCGAGAGTAGGATTTGAACCACCAACGTTTAGATCAGTGGTCAAACACTCTACCAACTGAGCTAGAAATCTATCTGTATTTTTTTTTTTTACCAAGTGGAAATAAATTAAACTAAACTAAACATAACACATTTTTATCATTCTAAGAGGACAAAGGACCTATATCTAAGTGCACATACATCACATATAGTCTCCTTTACTGTCTGCAGTGCCCTCATTAAAGTGTGCAAAAGTGCTCCATCTGACAGACCCTCAGGCTTATTACCAATATTGATTTGACTCAGTAAGCGGTGGAATGGATCAGCATATAACTTAACCTAATGAATTCAGACTGTATAGACCCACAATACTGTATGCACAAAGCAGGAAACCACCTCACTGTGCCATCTTACTGTAGGCCTATTTGCATAGATTACTCGTGCACAGTTCTATTATTCACTCACGCAGCCAAACAGATATGGAATTGTATGTTAAAACCATAGTTAAATGTATTTATAGAAAACGACATCACCATTACATCCCTGCATTTAAATCTCTCCTACAGTGAATCCATATATATTTCATAAGAAAATCCATATTTCATAGCAATGGCCGCCGAGCTTGAGTGAGCCAAGCGCCACCCCCTTCACTAAAATGGAAGCTCGTACCGTAAACAACGATCCAGTAGGTACAGGTGAAGGTCGAGCTGCTCCTTTTACTGTATTCTATAGTCAAGAAAACGCTAAAGCCACAGGACTGATCTTATTTCACAAAAACGTGCATATTTGTTCTTGTATTTTGAATGCGTGTATTTTCAGCGCTGCAGTGTCTACGCGCAGTTCCATCTATCGACTTTACCCTATTTATGTAGAAAGAACACTGCAAAATCCTGTTCCATGAAATCAGTTATGCTCTTAAGTGTATAAAATTGTAATCTTTGTGTTATTTTCACAATATTAGGCAGTGTGTTGTTGAATATGAGGCTGTGTACATCGGGAGCTCTCCAAGGTGCCGAAACCGAGATGCGCGTCGAAGCAGCCTGAGCGCGCGAGGCGGTGCCTTTGGCTCGGCTAAAAACGCCTTCCCATTAAACAGCATTTAATGTTGATGCAGACCTCAATGTGTAAACGCTGACCATAGTAACATAATAACTGTCTACTGCATCAACCACGGTGGGTAACAAGGCTTCACAAATAGTCAAATTTAGTCGAATCTTCTGAATCTGAATATCCATTGACTATCATTCTCAAAAGACTAAAAAAATGCTATGGAAGCAATAGACCCATAGAGATAGAGTATGGGTTATAGACTAGGCTACTGTACTCACCAGATGCTGTTGCTCGCGGTGAAAAGGAGGGTTATTGCGATGTTCCTTTCCTCTCGCACTGAAACCTCTTTCCCGTAAAAAAAGGATCAGTTCCGAGGAAACTCAAACCATCCCGCTGGTGGATGGGCCAATGGTAAATAATCCGAGTCAAGGAGCGCCGCGCCTGTGATGGTGCACAGTGATGGTGCACAGTGATGATGCACAGTGATGGTGCACAGTGCAGCGCACAGCAGCGGAATGGATGCTGAGATGAAGCTGTGGTCCAGGTCCTCTGCCTGAGATGCGGATGCTGAGCGGACCGCTGCTGTGCGCGCGTGAGGCAGAGACACGAGCTCAAGCACAGACAGTGGAAGAGCGCCCCTCCGTGTTCTGTTTATGCCCAGTCCTCTCATAAGCACGGATATATTGGTTTATAGACGCATAAGCACAGGCAGGAAGTGGGTTGAACCCGGTGAACCCTGAACTATAGACTACTTGTGCTGTAGGCGTGTTTTTGTTTTTAGATACGGGGGAAATGTCCCTTTGGGCCCAAAACATAAACATATTAAACTATAATAATTACAAAAAAGGATGAAGACCTCTCGATTTAAACCCCCCATGCATATAGGCTAATAGAAATGACTGAATCTGGATAAAAATTTGTTTAGGCTAATTGCAGAGCCCTAGGCCTATTTGTAATGGTTGCCTTATAATAATAATAATAATAATAATAATAATAATAATAATAATAATAATAATAATAATAATAATAATAATAATAATAATAATAATAATAACAATAACAATAACAATAACAATAACAATAATAATAACCTAATAATGCCATAATCGCCTACAGGGTGTGCATCATATTCTCTTTTTATCATAAAGACTCCATGTGACCAATAAGACATTAAGCAGCCTTCCAGTCCAATATAAAATGTACTCAGCGTTTACAGTCAGTCTTACAAATGATCAAGTGTGTCATAACGAGAACCACAGCTGGGGCATCCACTTTTATATGGCACGTTTCTACCCTGATTGTATGGTTCCTACAAATCACTGTCCACGACGACTACATTTCCCAGCAGCCTCTATTTCCCAACATGCCAACGGCGCGCTGACGTCACAGCGCTAGATAACGTAATCGGCGTATGTAGTTTTCATTCAGGCAGCATTTGAATAAGCAAGATGGCGGCTGCAGCGGTGGTTGAATTTCAGAGAGCACAGTCTCTCATTAGCACGGATCGCAACGCCTCTATCGATATTCTCCACTCCATCGGCAAGTGTGATTTTCTGGTTTAGTATTTGACATGATGTTACAGGTCTAGGGTTATTGTAGTGTTTTGTTTTTGAGCGACGGGATAGCTGCTAGCTTGAGCGGTACCGGTGAGTGCCGTGCTGACTCACTGTACAGCGGAGATGCATTTGTAACCGCTAGTTAGCTATTCGGCTAACTTTAGGCCTGTGTGGTATATAAGTCAACAAATTACATACTTGTGTTTAGGAATAGAGATGGTATTAGTTATTCTTCATGACGTTTAGTTTCCTCACAATGCCAGCTCTGGCTCAGTTAAAGGCCGTTAGCATGGCAGGGCTAACGCTAGCCTGTTGTCAGCAGCGCCTTACTGTGACCAACTCGTAATATATTGTCAACATAATAAATAGCTTTCTGTCATTGGGAAAAAATAACACGACAAAGTTAATAAATTGAACGTCTAATTACGTAATGGTTCAGTTGTTTTTGTCGATAGCACGAGAAACTCTGTCCTCAAATTGCCTTGTCACACTAGCCCCCAGTAGCTGTCAGTTACCTCATTTGTCAGACAGTGTTTATATCCGTAACATCTCAACTAATGTCATGATCTGTTATTTGTCTCTTTGGATCTAATAAGTGTTTTAACGTAAGATGTTGTCCACCATTGTCAAACTGCTATTTGTTTGTATTAATGTGAGTGTATGTTTTGCCATCAACCTCCGATCTGGCTATTTGTGAATAATGTCTAACCCAAATGTCATCTGTCCCACTTCAAAGCTTAGTTACTGGAAAACAGAAAAGTTATATACACTAACTATGTAGACTGCGAAGTTAGATTGAATGTTTGATGTAAATGTGTTATGTTTATCACCTTCAAATGTATGGCTAAAAAGTTGGGATCATGATAGAAACACTTTATATTTTGTTTGTTAATTGAAGTCCCCAATGTACTCCTAATGTAAAGGTTTATTTTTATTATTTTAATTTATTTGATTAAATGTTTTGTGCAACAGTGAGAAGAGATGTCCAAGAGAACGATGAGGAGGCTGTCAGGGTTAAAGAACAGAGCATCCTGGAGCTGGGGACACTCCTGGCCAAGACGGGTCAAGCTGCAGGTGACCATTTAAATTTTCTTTGAAATGATAAAACAAGTGTTATTGTTGTTAGTGTTATGGATTTTTAAAAATAAACCTTGTCTTCTTCATTGTAGAACTGGGAGGCCTTTTGAAGTTCGTCAGGCCTTTCTTGATCTCTATCAGCAAGGCAAAGGCAGCCCGACTGGTACGCTCCCTGCTCGACCTCTTTTTGGACATGGAGGCAGCTACGGGGCAGGAGGTAGAGCTGTGTCTGGAGTGCATCGAATGGGCCAAGGCTGAGAAAAGAACCTTCCTCCGACAAGCTTTGGAGGTGAGTTAATTTTGTTTACAGATGACTCATCTTCCCAATTTTGATGGATGATAAGTAGCATAAAACACAAACCTGGCCTGAAAAACCTGTTTGCAGTTTTCTGGCTCATTTAGCGAGGCTGGTATTACATTATGCTAAGCTGTCATGACAAAGTGGCATTTTCTGTATAAAGTTAATGACTCCTTGTTTTGCAAGGTAGTGGTTTTTATGGTATTTTGTTTAATAATTTATTTTAATGCTTAAGAGCGTAAGCTTATTCAAGCGGTACAGCCTAGTTTCACTCACTGAATTTATTTTCCCTCCAGGCCCGTCTGATCTCGCTCTATTTTGACACCAAAAGGTATCAAGAGGCACTGGCACTGGGTAAGTTTGATTATTATCTATTATAAGGCCCTTGATATAAGTAATGAGTGTTCACATGTGTGACTATACTTTCCATGCTCTGTGGCTCAGGCTCTCAGTTGCTGCAGGAGTTGAAAAAGATGGATGACAAAGCTCTGCTCGTGGAGGTTCAGCTGTTGGAGAGTAAGACATACCACGCTCTCAGTAACCTCCCCAAGGCACGGGCCGCCCTCACCTCCGCTAGGACCACCGCCAATGCAATCTACTGTCCACCAAAGCTCCAGGCAGCTCTTGACATGCAGTCAGGTCAGCCCACTGTGCAACCCTAATGGCCGATTTAGTGACATTCTTTACGTCAGATGTTAACAGTAGTTGTCTCTGATACAGGGATCATCCATGCAGCTGAGGAGAAGGATTGGAAAACTGCCTACTCCTACTTCTTTGAAGCCTTTGAGGGCTATGACTCCATTGACAGTCCCAGAGCCATCACATCACTCAAATACATGCTCCTCTGCAAAATTGTCCTTAACTCGTAAGTTACTGATAAAAGTATTATCTTCCTAAAGAGCAAGGAACATAACATAATGAGTTGCTCATGTGGATCAAAATCAGATATTCATTAGAACTCTAAAAGCAAAATGAAGCAACAGCAAAAGATAAGTTGAAGCCATGTTAAAACTGCCTCATCCATTTGGTGATTCATCAAGTTTCTGGAACTGCTGTCGTAACCAATTCCAAGTTGTGTTGTGAGCTCAGCTTTGAATGAAAGGAGGAGCCTTGGTCTTTCAGGGAGTTTTTGGTCTTGAAGCCTTGCAGTTGTATGTAGCTAGGTTAACAATTCAGACCCTTTGTGCCTTTCCCATCATATCAAGAACAATCATAAACTTGACTTGAAACTTATGGTCTCATGATGTGCTCTTTCCTCATTTAGAAATTTATAATCTGGTTTTGATCAACCTGGGCAAAAAGAAAAGGATTATCTTGATATTAAGATTTTATTCATGTATTATAATGGTTGGGCACTTTAAAACACATCAGTACAGACACTGTAAATAATGTGGTGTTTTTTGTTTTGTAGACCAGAGGAGGTACAAGCCTTGATCAGTGGAAAACTTGCACTGCGATATGCAGGTCGCCAGGTAAATATAGGCGATAAAGTACTTCAAGTTCATTAAGTCACTTTTGTTATAATCCATTTTAAAAATACCATTTTCTTGTTTATATTGTAGACAGATGCACTGAAATGTGTTGCCCAGGCCAGTAAGAACAGATCATTAGCAGACTTTGAAAAGGTGAGAACGTTAACTGGTAAAATTATTTGTTTTTAGACATTCTGTACTCATACTATCAAATTTGAACTTTTCAACTTGTTTAAATTTTCCCAGGCCCTAACAGAGTACAAAGCTGAACTGCGGGACGACCCGATCATCAACACTCACCTGGCCAAGCTGTACGACAACCTGCTGGAGCAGAACCTTATTCGAGTCATTGAACCATTTTCCAGAGTACAGGTACTCACAACTGATGCTCATTCAAATATAACTTTTTATTGCATTTATTTAGTATGTCTAATTTTTTTTTTGGTCATATACAGATAGAACACATATCTGGTTTAATCAAATTGTCAAAGGTGAGTAAAATAAATGTATATTTTTAAAATAAATTACTTTTGTTTTTATTTTTTTAATTCCTGTGTTTTCCATTTTTGTCTTTATAGGGAGATGTAGAGAGGAAACTATCACAGATGATCCTGGACGAAAAGTTTCATGGTATGTACAGTTTTAATAAGCACTAAGTTGTAAAATCAAAACACTATGTTTAACTTTAATATTTAATATTGCAGGGATCCTTGATCAGGGTGAAGGTGTATTGATCATATTTGAAGAACCTCCAGTCGACAAAACATACGAGGCAGCCTTGGAAACAATTCAGAACATGAGCAAAGTCGTGGACTCGCTTTACAACAAAGCCAAGAAGTTAACATAGGTAAAAATAGCCTAGTTGTGCATATGACTTTTTGAACTCACTGCTACTCCCTGTATTTTCGTACTTAAAAAAGACCTATTGTGCTTGTGCCTGCTCTATAGCTATAAACTATGACACCCGTGAACCATTATGTTATAATTTGTACATTTTAAATCAATATTTATCTAAGGCGACTTAATAAAAAACAAGTCGGCTTACTTCTGTGTTAGAAAACTATGGTTCCCAGTGGGAGCTGATGTTGGTGTAAACATCACAAAGAGTGGGCACCTCCTAAGCTGTATGTCACACTTTTCATTCATACCAAAATGAATATGCAATGCTGCTGAATCCTGCGTATCACTGATTAAGAAAAAAAATTGTATGCCAGTGTATTAAGAAAAACATGAAAAGCTGTCCTGTGTACTATATAGCATGTCTGATACTTATGTTTGTATTTTCCCCACAGAGCAGATGACCATGTCCCGTGTGATGGAGGAACTGTGTGTGTTTGACCAGCGTGTAACATTTTATGAAGGGGACAAGGGAGAGCCACAACGTCCCATGAACTGCAACAAACAGGATTCCCCCATCAAACTCATCCCGTCTATGGACTATTTCATCACCCGTTTTATTCCTTTTTTGGTTTTGATAAGTCTTCAGGATTCTGTAACACTCAGCGGCCAGCTCAGGCCATCAGGGAATATTGTACAACTACAATAAAAATATTCAAAGGTTTAAAGAATACATATATCTTTCTCATAAGGTCGCTCTTCACTACAACTTTGACAGCCTCAGACTCTGCTACTGTTGTAAGGAGGAACAGGGCTTTTCACTTGTCAATATCTTTCAGAAGCACACTGCTCCGTTTTTGGAAAGTCGGGATACTTCTTTGGGATGTTGAAATCTTGTCTGAAGAGCTCCCTCTAGCTCCGTTTCATTTCCATATCAATGCCAACAGTAAAGACCCCACTGTATTTCAGATATGTATTAAACACTTCTGTTTCGGATTTTGTGTTTTTTTTTGTTTTGTTTTTTGTTAATAAATTTTAAATGAAATCTGAATGGTTGCCACATGTCCTGCCCCCCCGCTTGTGTAAATTTATAAGAAACGATGCCATGTCACCACTAGTGCCAGTTTTGGGCACTAGTCTTGCCTCTTGGTTAAATGTTGCACAAAAGAGAAAAGGTGAGGCTGGTGAGCCTCTGAGCTTTTGTGGAATATTCCCAAGTGTGCAGTTCATTGTTAGTTCCTAGCACTAGTGTGGTATGCTAGTAACCAAACCGTTTGTATGGTTTTGATTTGGTTTTATTTTATTTTGGTTTTGTTTCTCTTCTAAAGGCATTTTCAAAATAAATATTTTGTATTTTAATGACTATGGTCCTCCATGTTCTTCAGTAGCCACTGTACTTCAGAATCTCTAATATTATAGAATATTTTCAACATGGTACAAGGAATACATTATCAGTTCTACTTTTCAGTACTGTCAGTGACTTTGTTTGAATGTGTCAACGAACATTTATAACATTTCCATGGAAACAAGCTAGTGGCACCTTCCACCAGAAAAGTTACATCATGCACGTTTAACTTGCAGTATCGTGTTGAGAGACTAGTAATGAGAAGAATGCGCTTGTTTATAACCACATTTTTGACATTATTTTCAGATAGTGTTTTAATTGCATTGCATTAAAATGGTAAACAATATAAATCAGCAAACCTTAAGATCTGTGTTTTTTCCCATTTCAAGTAAAAGCCAAAAGTAAAATCTGTCAACTGGACAAAAAGTTGTATGAGTGAAGAAGTTTCGCTGCTCATCCAAGCTGCTTCCTCAGTTCTAGTGAATAAACAAAAAATTCCAACGTCAGCCTTTAAGACCCAAAAAGTGTGAAAGGCACGAGACGTGTACGTAATGACGTGTTCACAGGAGGTCCCGCCCACTTCCAGCTTTCCTCATTTCCAGCTCCTGTCAGCGGATCGTACATGGTGAAGTGAACTTGAGCGAAAGCAGATAAAAGCGAAAGGATGGCCGCTAGGGTAAGGGAAAACTACTACAAACTTACTCTGCGACATTTTTAGATTATCCTATTGTACAAGTGCTCCTGTTTGGGCAGAGAAAAGGGCAGTTGTGGCAGTTCGTTGTAGCCAGCACAACAGTAGCCTGTGTGGCAGATTCAGTTGTCATTCAAAACGTCGTAATCAGCCCCGGAAGAAGAAAAGGGCATCCCATGACCGGCTGCTAGCATAAAAAAAACAACAAATCTCCTCTTTTATTGACATTTTATAAGATATTTACTTGAAAAAGCATGTGTTTGCATAAGTGATAGCTCCTGTTTTCACATTTCACATAATGACACAATGCAACCCCATGTTTTTGCAAGCTAAGCTAAAGCCAATGAAAGCAAAATGAAGGAAGTTTACAGCACAGCACTGCCAACGTCATCTTCTTTTTGCAATATAAACAAACTCCATTGAAATGAGCTATGCAAAATAATCAGCAGGGTAACCTTCACTGAGCTGCATACATTATAAACACACAGACAACTTAGTGCAAACAAAGTAATACATTATAAAGTGATATTAAAGTGATGAGTAGATGTGAGTGTCTAGTCTGCCTTTTTTCTAAACAAGTATACATGGATTTCACTTTTTTTTTTAATTCAATTTAATTAATTTATTTATTTTTACAATACTGTTCTACATTGCTAGCACTGACCCATAACCCCACAATGTTAATAGTAATAAGTAGGTATAGTCCTTTATTTATCATTTATATTTAGGGCTGGGAATCATACGGTCCCTCAGAATTTCATATGATACACAATGGTGACAGTATTAGTTGGTGGTCTGATCCTGCTCTCAATGTGAACATCCTTGGTTGAATGGTCAGATCCACTCACCCAGATGTTGGTGGTGAGATTACAGCTTCCACAGATGAATGCTGTTGTGTCCTTGGTTCTGTGTACACTGGTGTATGAATGTGTGTGTGAATGGGTGAGTGGTTTCTTGATATAAAGTGCTTTGAAAGCCTTGAAGGTGGAAAAGTGCAATACAAAACTGACACTTGACTAATTTTTTTTTTTTTTTTTTTTTTTTTTTTTTACAGCAAAGTAAGTTTATGTTGATCTTCTACCTGCACAAATGTAATATGAAATGCACTGACTTTAACCATCAAAACTGTGAATATGTCAAATGTATTACATAAACCAGTTTCTTTCCACTAAAAATGCAAGAAAATTGTAGTGCTGTCATAAAATAATTGATGAAAAAATACCAAAAAAATACCCATGGCAGTATATTGATAGAGCAAACCACAGTAACCATAATGTATCACCAAATTAGCATCCTTATATAGATATTTCAGTATTTTTGCACACCTGCAGTAATTTGCATTAAAAATATACAACACAATGGCAAGTCAGTTGTGTCTAGCGACGAGTATTGTATAAAATGCTTTAGTAAGCATTCAGCAGGGTCCTGGAGAAACTCATTATGAAGCGGTCCTAAAGGTACAGACCAGAGACTTCACACATAATGACGTCTCCATAGGAAAAATAATGAGAGATAGATCATGTCTGTTCAGTTCAATTACTTCATTTCCCGAGGGGCAATTAAAAGGCACAGAGAGTAGCAGAGTTCATAGTGTACTGTACATAAATCAATCACATACCATCCATCCATACCATAGAATATACTGTGTGTATACTGCATGTATGTAACCTAAAGTGAGTTGTTTATTCATTAAATAATTGATTCTTCAACGAAAGTAGCTCAGTTGAGTGTTTGTCCACTGATGCAAAGGTTTAGAGGTTCAAATCCTGCTCTTAACATAAACATCATTGGTGGTGTCAGCCGCTGTGTCCTTGGGCAAGACACTTAACCTTGTCTGCGTACACTGGTGTATGAATGTGTGTGTGAATGGGTGAGTGGTTTCTTGATGTAAAGCTTTTTGAGTGCCTTGAATTTGGAAAAGCGCTATATAAAATGTATCCATGATCATTTACCATTTTTAAATCTGAGTTAATCTAGTTGTTGGTAGTTATTCTCCACTGAACATGTAATCCACAACTTTAATGTTCTGGCTGCTTTTTGCATTATTTTAAATCATGTACATTTTCTTCTTTGTTCATTTACAGATTATGCAAGTGGCTAAATGCCCGACTGATGAACTTTCACTGACAAACTGTGCGGTCATCAATGAAAAGGAGCAGTTAGACCAGTGAGTGTCACAATAATAAAATATAAAGAAGGAACAAATACATTCTTGAGACGTTGACATTTATTTTAAAGGTGCACTATGTCACTTTTCCAGTGGGCGGTCTGCCACCGAGTTGATATCTTAGTGAGATCTTATTGCTTTGTCTGGAAAGTTCCACAGTGACATTTTTCTGTTTCCATCGAAACTAACTTACAGGTCAAATCTGTGGATAGGCAAGCCTCCTCATAGCATGAATGCATGTTTTTAAATGTGTGTTTTAAGCAATAAAACACCTGTAATTGAATAAATGCAAGACCGATAATTTTAATATGACCTGTGGTGCACTCTTGTCAAAGCAATGACATCTCCATACAAACTAGAACATAGCGCCCTCTTCCAGAGAAGTTGCATAGTGCTCCTTGTAGGTGAACAATTGATTTAAACGTCTCAAAATCCAAGATTGTGCATTAACTTGTATTCTTGTTTCAGACATGTGAATGTTCGTAATGGTGCCTGCAGTTTTGTGTTCAGCTTGAGGAAACATCCGGGTGTGCCTCCTGGGTCTATTGGCTTCAGTTTGCCTCAGGTCTGGTTTTAATCATATACAACAGTTATATTGCACTAAATGAATATTTATTTCACTTTACTAAACTTTCCCCTCACTGCCTTAACATTTGTGCTGTACTGTTGTTTTCTACTGATCTTAACTCTGGGCTTTTCGCTTGGACTGTGTGTCTCTCTGCTTTTCCTCTCACTTTACTGTCTCTGGCTTCTCTTCCTTCGTCTCCACAACAGAATCCAGGTACTACTGCAACCTCAGCAGACTGCTCTTTTTCACATCCATTTAAAATGAGCAGCAAAGTAGACTATCCAGCAGTTGCTATGGGCAGTGGTGGAACAAAGTAAAAGTACTAGAGTACTGTAGTATAAATTTTAGGTATCTGTACTTTATTAAAGTACATTTCACAGTGGATAGTTTTTCTTTTACTTCACTACATTTGAGAGATATCTATACTTTCTACTCCACTACATTTCTCAACAGAACTGAAAAGTAAAGACCTGCGCAAAAGGGTGTGGGGTTTATTTTTAACATGTTTGTAGTTTGATCAAACAAAAATATACAAATGAAAACAGCAAGAAAAACATACAGTTCAATTGTCTCTGTTGAACTTCTTTTGAAGCTTTACTAGATCTCAAAACCTGCAAGAAATACTTTTACTTTTTACTCTTTAAGTTTTAAATACGTACTCTAATAGTTTTACTTAATGTAAAAGTATCACATGAACAAAATTTACTTGAGTATTGTTTTGCCTCTGCTGTCTGTACTTTACTTAAGTAACACAGATGAGTACTTTTTCCACCATCGGCTATGAAACTGTAAACTTCATTCACTAAATATCATTGTGTCATTTTAAATTTCTCACATCCTTTGAACTATTCAGTATTCAGCACAATTTGACCCAAACAAGCTGTGGTCATTTCACACTTAGATTTAGACAAACCTAATACTGTATTGTTACTTTAACTATTCTTAAAAAACGAGAGAAACTGGAAAATTGATTAAAAAACTGAATATGTCATTACTGCTGCTATGGGGCGCGTTTGTGTGAAAAAAGATCATATGCAAACTGCACTGTTGCATTCTCTCTTAGGTTCATGTATAGTTTTAGCCTCTAGACTTTTTTGTCAACTCGTTTCATTTTTCAAACTTTGACTAATTTGAAGCTTTTTGCTACAGATATTTGATTGTTGTTGATCATTTCCCTTGATTTTGATTTTATATTTGAATAGTAAAGCAGAATTATGACACTGTTGTGTGTTTGTTGACAGAGAAAATGGGCAGGACTCTCAATTGGACAAGAGGTAGAAGGTAAGATACAGTATATACATGTGATGGTGTAGTACATGGTTAGAAATACAGTTGAGGTCAAGGGTGTTTTGAGTTATTATTACAAAAAAAATATTGTTGAAATTTTTAGCACGTATTTATAGGTTTCTTCCTGTTTATAGGCACCATTTTGAGTACTTTTGACCAGAAAGATGCAAAAGACATAGTATTTTGAATTGTTATTTTCTATGGCAACACTGATAATGTTCACTCTGAAACCCGTGGATAGTAAAAAGGGGGACAAATAGCACAAAAAGACTTAAAAAAACTAGATTAAAAAAAACAAAAAAACAAAATATACAATAGTCTACAGTTGTCATGTTGATAAAGTAGCACCCTAATGTTACCAGTAGGTGGCAGCATTGCACATCTGCCTGCGACGTTTACCCAGCATCCAAAACAGGACTTACTTTTTGATTGACACTTGGTAGTAGACTCCGTCAGGCCACATGCCCACACTACCGAAACTATTGTAAAAATCCAAAATAAAGAATCATATTGTGAAGATCTTAAATGCCTTCTACTGAATACAATGTGGTACAATCAACTAAGCATTACCTGAAGATAAAAGTAACCATGGGAACACCCTGTCGGCTCTTGTTTTAAACATACTGGACAACATTACATTGCATTAGTTATTTAAAGGGAGTTCCTCTCATGGCTTTGGTTGATAAGATCTGTGATAATGCTTATTAAATGTTTGTTCTTAAAAATGTCATATCTTTTTCAAATTTTATATTGAATCCACTGACACCAATAATTAATGTAATTTACTGTTTTGTTACTCAAGTGAATTATCCAATTAAAAAAGAGTGACTTTGCCAGATGTTACGACTAAAACATTTGCAATTCAAAAGATCTCTCTATAGTATATGTCCCAAGTATACATAAGTTTCAGAATGATAATCGCGATGGCAACTGTACTCATTTCTTAACAGTTTAAATGTTGCATATAACCGAAAGCTAATTCTCCAAGGTTCAGTTGTGATTGTATATAGTCATTTTTATACAGTGCATTTTACAGCCGTTCACTATACATACGTTGTTTCTATTTCTTTCTAGTGTCAAACTACCGGTTTGACAAGTCCAAACAGTGTATCAGCTCAATGACAATGGAAATCGACTTCCTACAAAAGAAGAACGTTGACAGTAATCCCTACGACACTGACAAAATGAACGCTGAATTTGTACAACATTTCAACAACCAGGCCTTCAGCGTTGGCCAGCAGGTATCAGTCCTGTTATTTTAAATTCAGATATGTATTACGTTTTTCATATTAAATAAACAAGAAACAAAACACATTTATTAAACATAATTAAATTAACATAAAGACACATGGACATATAGACAGTTAGACCGTTGCAGGCAAATACAAGCAAAAACCATCCCATGGCCCAAAGCACCGTCCTTCATTCTCTCCTTTTCAGTCTAAGAGGATTTGGTTCTTTTTCTCCCTTTGTTCTTATCAAATCTATTTATTTATCTCTTAGCTTGACACAGGTTTGTTATCAGTCCATTCATGATCAATTAGATTTAGTCTCATTACATTATTGTTCAAATGTGATCTGTTTTTGCTTTCTATAACTGTATGTTTGCTGTTTTTTGCAGTTGGTGTTTAATTATTGTGACAAGCTGTTTAACCTAAATATTAAAGATATGGAGGCTATGGACCCTAGCATCCTCAAAGGCAAAAAAGGTTCGGGAGACAAGCAGAAGGTATGAATTTCTAATAGGGCTTGGCAAAACATCGATTACTCGAATATGAAGTTCATATCAATTTGTTTGGAAGAAAATCAATTTTTATTTTCCCCCACATGGAAATTACTGAAAATGCAAGAAAGATAAATGGGGACAGCACTGACAAAACTCTATCAGTGAGGTCAAATTAAATGTTGGGGGGGGGGGGGGGGGGGGGGGATATATTTAATTCAAGGTTTTCCCAATGGCCACTGGGTTAAATATGATCATCAAATACAATCTTTTGACTATTTTCTGTAGGTGCAGAACATTTTTAGTGGAGAGGGGGAAAAAAATAAAATCTAATTCAAATTACTCAAGAAAAAGTATCACATGAAAGAACTGACTTACGTAAAAGTATTTAAGTATCCGTTTAAAAATGTACTTCAATAAATTTACACTTGAATAAAGTACTTTTACTTTTTACTCTTGAAGTGTTAAATATAGTGATATTGATTCAAAAATGATACATATTTTGGTAAACAGTAGCAATACAAACCAATTTCCTCTGAATTTTGTGTATTTATTTTTATTTGCTCAAAGCTGAAGCTTGAACTCAAAAACTTTGGTCAAGATGTTACCACGAACATGGTAAAAATGAACCCTCAAATCATAGTGAAGTAAAAGTATCCACTGTAAAATGTACTTAAGTAGAATTTTTAGGAATTTTTACTTTACTTAAGTACAGTACTTTACTACCTTCCACCACTGCTTATAATACATTTTGGATTAGCAAGTATTTTGGCATTCATTGGGAATGTGTATTGTCAGTGATGTTTTTCTTTATTTTTAGATCGACATTGGTTTGTTGATTGGAAACAGCCAGGTGATATTTGAGAAGTCAGAAACCTCTTCAGTAACACTAACTGGTGAGTATGTTGCTAATTTGCTAATCGTTGCTAGCTTAATTGTTCATCAGTTTGTTGGCAATAATAATTGTTGTTGGCAAGTAGCTGGAGCCTTTATGAGCTCGTGTAATGAACTGGCTACTCATTAGGTTCCCATGGAGATTGAATTTGAGACTTTATTATTGTCTTAAAGTGCATGTTTCTCCATTGAAATCATCAAACTAAAGAGTCAACATTGCCACAAGTATTAATAGTCATTGTAAACCGTTGGAAACGAAAAACAATGTGAGGTTTACTTACTGTAGTACTTCACAAATACCACAAGAGGGGGCGCTTTCTTTTTATTTTGTACTTGGACTAATCCAACCAACACTGAATTTTTACATTATTGTAGAAGCAATAAGGTTGTTAAAACCACATCAGTTTAACTTACTTAAAATGTATTTATTTATTCATTCAGTCAATCAATTTATCTATCACTGTTTGAGTTTTCAGGTAGATCAAGAACACGCGAGTCTCGACAGTCTATCATCAGCCCAGACTGGAACTTTGAGGAGATGGGAATCGGGGGTCTGGACAAAGAATTTTCAGATATATTTCGTCGAGCATTTGCCTCCCGTGTGTTTCCCCCGGAAATCGTAGAACAAATGGGTGAGTTTTGCCTTCCTCAGTATGGCATTAAAATATATTTATCTTGCATTTATTCAATTACAATTACCGGTACATTTTTTTGCTACATTTTAGTGCTCCACTGTGTTTTTAAACTCCATACACCGTCGCTAGAATCATTTGGATAATTTCAGCTCTGGAATTGGAAATCTCTACTGAACTAAAGATAAAAGATAGTTGTTAAAAACTTTAAACTACTTCTGCCATGACATCACACGGTGGAACAGAGCAGAGTGTTACACAAACACGTGTGAATGAAACAAAACACAACTCCTCCCTCCCTTGACTTATAACATGGCAATTTTGTTTTGTTTGTTTAGTATGGGACATTTAAAGTTACTTCCACTTTTGATAGACACTGGTTACTGTAGTTTAGGAACACCTCACAAGGACTAGCCCTGTACATTTTAATATTGTCCATGGTTCACCTGGTGCTAAACAGTTTAACATCATTACATCATAATCCATATAAAATCAAAAGTTGTATAATGTTGTGTGTTCAGAATAGAGCTGCACAGTATGCTGCATGGAACTTAAAGTTGTCATGTTAGTTGGCACAATTATTAAATTACATTAGCTGCAGTTATTTAGATATTGGAATGTCTTCTGCGATGAGCAAAAAAATCCTGTCTTTTTTATCAATGTAAATCTTCTTGTGCCTGTAGTTTAGACCTCTACAAACATTTTGAAATGCAGTCTTGTCTCAAATGTTAATGCTCCCAGAGTTTTTTTTATCAAAATCGTCCAGTTCTAGTTCAGAATCACAAACCCCTTTAAAGAGGCTAATGTGTAAATTTGTAACAGGAGAGGAAGAATGCTGTAAATCACTAATAACTCGAGCTTTCAAATTAAGTCTCACTTAAATAACCCAAAATATAAACTACAGTACTTACCATTGTGGCTAATTTCAGTGAGAAATGTCTTAGCCTGAATCAGCAAACTTTGGTTCAATAACGCCCTTGTTGGTTTGGCTCAGAGCGATCCCTGTACACACATATTAATTACAATGTGTCAACTGTCAGATTATTTTGAAGAGGGCAGTGACAAACAATAATAAAGGTCTAGTAATCTCATTGAGTCAGACTTCTTTGGAATTTTTAATCTGCGCAATCCATTTCTTGTAAAAACCTGTCGAGTAGAGCAGAGCAATTTCTGGAATATATTTAATTAATTTTTTTTCTATCTGACACGTATTGCAGTTAGTTATTAGATTTGGGCTTTATTTAAAAAAGGAAAAAAAGATTTATTTCATATGCATTTTTAACATTGTAAACAAGACTGACATATGAACAGCTAAACTAAAACAAGAATCATATGCATTTCAGAACATTTTTGTGTAGGCCTAAATTATCATTATACAACTCCATGAAGATCTTTTCATGTAGGGGACATTAAAGATCCTACATTACACAAAATGGATTCTTGTGAGCTTTGTGCCATGTTATACTGTTGTTACCTCATCAAAAATGTATCCGGAGTTGTGTTTTGTTTCATTCACACATTTTTGAGTCATCCTGCATTATTAGTCTCTCTACATCTGCAAAGCTCAAAATGCTCTGTTCCACCTCGTGATGTCATGAAGCGGTAGTTTCCAATTTAAAAGTTAGACAGCTTTTACCTTTTGTTCAGTAGAGATTTGCAAGTCCAGGGCTGAAATTATCCAAATGATTCTAGTGAAGGTGCATAGAGTTTAAAAACACAGTGGAGCACTTCCTGTTTTTTCACATGACATCACAAGGTTGAGTGTTTTTTGTTTGAGAGAAGAGAAAAATATGCAGAGTTTGTGTGTTAAACATGTGCAAATGAAATGGAACAAAGCTCCAAGTCTATTTGTGATGAGGAAACAACATTATAACACAGATGAGAAAATAGCGTAATATAGGCCCTTTTAAACAATAGTAATTTATCCATTGAGTCATTTCAAATGAGTGATAACTATTTGAGCTATCCGAGCTCTGAACAAACTCGTCATTTAAAGCTAGCTGCAGCTTGAGGCCTGTAGCGGTGTCCAGCAGGGTGAAAGGTGATCTTTGACCTTTGTTTATATATAGAGAGCAGCCTGTGGCCCTGACCAGCTGCCCACTGTAATGAGATATGTGATTGTGCATCAAGCTAAAGGGAAAGTTACATACAACTGGCTTCAACATTTACAACATTAATTTTTTAATTAAAACTGCCCCCAAAATGTAGTAACTTCTCTTCATCTCTGTGTTGAAAATATCATGTCATCTTTATTTGACTGATTGAAATAGTTATAGTGATTAGAGGCTTTTGTATTTGTAGATTATGTTCAGAATCTTGATGGGGGCAACAATATTATTGGTTGGTTGGAGGTTTGAATCCTGCTCTGATATAAACATCATCGGTTTAGCGATCAGATCCACTGACCCACAGGTTGCCGATATGATTCCAGCTCGCAAAAATTAATACTGCCGTTATGTCTTTGGGCAAGACACTTAACCCCCCTCGCCCCGTACACCGGCGTATGAATGTGTGTGTGAGTGGATGAGTGGTTTCTTGATGTAAAGCACTTTGACTGCCTTGAAGGTGAAGAAGCGCTATATAAAAATGTGTTCTGAAAGATTTCTGATAGATTTACTTTTTTATTTTGTATTCAGAATCTATGTAAAATACCTTTTAGTACCTTTTTTTTTTTTTTTTTATTAAACTGTTTTATCACATTATTGGCCTAGAATAGATGAATAGATCATATTATTTTTTTGAAGAACTTTTGTACCTCTTCTGGAAAACTAAATTCCATTTTCCTAACTTGGACTTCTTTACCTGTTTTCTTTTCCCACACACACCTGTCGGCTGGACACTTCTCCTTCGTCACGCCCAAATGGCAGTTCAGATGGTTATCTGTCTCCTCTCAATTAGTTTAGCTAAATGTCATTAAACAGGTGCAAAAGGCCAGTGACAAGACTGACTGTAAACTGAGGAACTTCAGGGAGCACTACAGGCGAATTGCCATAGTGGAGTTCAGCTTAATTGTCCTGAAGGGGGACAAAAGTGTGTGTTTATGTTTTTGAAGATTTAATTACAACATCAACCGAGGTCATGTTTTAAATAATTTGCACCTCAAGGTTTTTGAAGCAAATAGCATGAAGGTTTTCCTGGTTTGCAAATAAATAATACATAACAGCGCATTCTTATAATCACAGACACTAACACAGGAATAAAAAGCTCTGTGTACAGCCGCAAGCTAGCTAGCTCATTGTGTCTCTAACAAACAAATTGAAAAACATAAAATAAAAATAAAAATAATACATTCAAGTACATTCAAATAAAGATGACCCAATTATTTTTATATGTCGAATAATTCAGTTTGTTGTGTTATTTTAATATTTATTATTCCTCAAAATTGTCCTCCGGTGAAGTATTTATTTTATTTTGTGTGGTTTTTAATACGTTGTCAGTGATGTTGCCAGGCGCTATTGTGCACAGAGGCTGAAAGTTAATCTCTTTGCCATGTAAAAAAACTACAAAATTATGCACAATAAATACATTATTTTGTGTTTTTAAATTTATTTTTTCGATTCGATTTATTGAAAATTGACTTTGCAGGAGACAATATTACATGCTAATCCTGAATTGTGCCAATCACAAAATCAGAAACAGAAACATTCCCATAAAAGCTAACATTATCAGCAGAAATAACAATATAATAAAAGTAAACGGTTTAAGAATAATACAATATTTAATTTCATTGAAAAGTTCTGCATGTGTTTATAACGTCGGATAATAAAAAACTATATCGTTTGTATCCAGGTGGCAAACATGTAAAGGGCATCCTGCTGTATGGACCCCCTGGCTGTGGTAAAACTCTGATGGCGCGGCAGATCGGCAAAATGCTAAAAGCTCGAGAGCCCAAGATTGTCAACGGCCCCGAAATCCTCAACAAGTACGTGGGCGAGTCCGAGGCCAACATTCGCAAACTGTTCGCAGATGCAGAAGACGAGCAGAAAAGAGTGAGTAAACAGATGTTATCAATAATCCTCAATAACTATAATTTAGGGATCAGTTTTATAATAGATGTTTTGTGCTAGATTAGAGTCAAATGTTGTATAGATCAATGCAGGTAAAATATTTCAATTTAAGTAATAGTAATCAGGGCTTTTCAGATTCTACCAGATGGAAGGGCAAGAGAAAATTTGTGTAAAACTGTCAAAACTCTCAAAATTCTCAAAACCTTGCCAGATTTCCTTTAGTCAGGTGATCGCCCCCAGTGGTGGCTGAAGTACTCAGTTTTGCTACTTACGTAAAAGTACAGATACGGGAGCAAAAAAAATATCACATGAAAAAAATCTATTTTCTAAAGTCTACTAAAAGTAATGAAGTACCCCTTTAAAAATGTACTTAAAGGGTAAAAAGTATTTTGCGCAGATTTTGAGGTCTTATAAAACGTCAAATATAAAGGTTTGTGCTGAAATTTAATTGATCGCTTTTCCTAGCTGTTTTTATTAATATACTTTTGTTTGCTCAAACTACAAGTGTGTTCAAAATAAACCTTCAGCCTTTTCAGCAGGTCCAAGACAATGATAAAAAAATACTTTTATTTTTCAGTCCAGTTCAAAAATGTAGTGGAGTAGAAAGTAAGATACCTGCGCTCAAATATAGTAAAGTAAAAGTATTCACTTTAAAATATACTTAAGTAAAGTACAGATAAATAAAATTTATACTCAAGTACAGTACTTTACTACTTTTACTTTGTTACGTTCCACCACTGGTCACCCCAAACTAAATGTGTAAGCTATGGCCAGTATAGTCTATACAATGTATTTTGCCAAATAGACCCAATACACAATTATTCATAGATTTCTGTTTATTAGTGCATTTTGAGAACTTTTTACAATTGACAAAGATGAACTGTTCAACTGTTGTTTTGAATGACAACTGTACAAATTTTTCATCACTCTGATATAGGGATAAAAAGGATAGACAATAATAATAATAATCACCAACAAAGATAATGGCCTTGTATCACCAGAATGTGCAGAAAAAACTCCTTTTCCATGACGATCTCTTCTAGATCAGTGTTGTTTCCACTTATTAAGTACAATACTGTACAGCTGTTTAGATATGGAACCTGTTCATAATATTAAAATTATAATTATTCATATCCAGAACATTTTCAGCTGTCAGTAACTTTCATTATTATCGTGATATAATTGTTAATTGCAATTATTTTGCCCATGATAATCCTCACACCAAATCAATATCCTAATATGCCTACTCTGATACTGATGGATATAATTAGACTGTATAATCTTACTGGAAAATCCTATTTGAATCACATGACCAATTCTTAAAAAACTAATTCCTCTGACTGAGAGATCTACCCTTTAACCAGACAGAACTGTAATAACTAAAACGTGTGTGAATGAGTGGGATTGCAGAGGGGCAGTTTTCACATTGACTCCAAGCAGGACTTTTAGTGGGGTCTCACTCTTCACCACCTAATGAGGGTCTGTCTGTGCCCTGACCCCCCTGTGAACGCTGCACTCGGCTCCACACCTGCTTTAAATGCTACGTCTCAGACTCCAGGGCAGACTGACAGGGCAGGAGATGGACCGATACCCCCACCCACACCCTCCACTCCTCTATTTTTCACTTCATATGTTGTATAGATTTGCACTGATAAATCTATCCATGAGTTGCAAAATGATAATAAACAGGACCCATAGCAATGAACAATTCAAAACAAAATATTACGTCTTTTAAATGGGGAAAAGTCCTCAACATGCTGCATATAACAGGAAGCCAAAACTCATGATATAAACTTTAGTTTAGGGACCACATATTAATGACTAAGTAGTAGTAATAAGCAGGCATAGTGATATTATGGAATATGTCGAATTCTAAGCTTCATAAATGCTTTGTTTTGTTGCAGCAACAGCTAAAAAAACAGAGGGAACAACTACATAGACAATGATCTTTTGTTCCATTTCAGTGGAGACAGTATGAAGAAATAACTGTTATAAAGAACTTTTCTATCTTAATTCTTTGGGATATGGCAGTAATACAGCACCAAAAGCTTATCAAGGCTTTTTAAAAGGAAAAAGTAGCATTTCTTCACTACTGTTAGCATCTCCACAATATTGCAATAAAGATTTGCATTTCGTTACATCCATAATAATTATTATTACAAGCTTTATAAACATTACTCAAGGTGCACTATGTAGCGAGGAGGATACCCCACCTGCTTGTCTCCATGAAGATGTCAATGCATTTATGTGATCCCTAAATTAAAGTGTTACCAAAATGTAATTTAAATATCAAATCGTGTCTGTGTCCAACAGCTTGGTGCTAACAGCGGTCTCCATATTATAATATTTGATGAGATAGATGCCATCTGTAAGCAGCGAGGCAGCATGGCGGGCAGCACAGGGGTCCACGACACTGTGGTCAACCAGCTGCTGTCCAAGATTGATGGAGTGGAACAGCTCAATAATATCCTTGTCATAGGTATGATCAGCATACATGTCTCTGCACAATATTTGCACTACACTTTACTATATCTGTCATACACATAAAGTCAAATCTCTGACAATCTGCAGTCCTCACTATCTATACATCTGTTTCTCACAGGAATGACCAACAGGCCTGACCTTATAGATGAGGCCCTGCTCCGTCCCGGGAGGCTGGAGGTGAAGATGGAGATAGGTGAGCACGAAAGAATGTTCCAAACTATTGATCCAGTGTTCAGACCACTCATTACCTATAGCTGCAAAGTTTTATAAGTCATATGCCTGGTCTCACGCAGGATTACCTGATGAGAATGGCCGTGTTCAGATCCTTAACATCCACACTGCAAAGATGCGGCAGCACAAACTGTTGGGAGCTGATGTGGACATTCAGGAGTTGGCCATAGAAACCAAAAACTTCAGTGGTGCAGAGTTAGAGGGTTTGGTGAGAGCTGCTCAGTCCACTGCCATGAACAAGCACATCAAGGTAAGAGCGAAAGCCAAATGTGGACCACTTACCCCACAAACGTCCTGTTTCCTCCTTTTTGACAGCGTACACACAGTCCCTTTAAACCTGCATATTTATGTACGTATTTGGTGCCTGTCATTGTTAGGAAGGTAACGTGATTTAATTTGTCACGTGGTGCCTGTATCAGTATTTGATATGAAGTAAACTCCAAACTATTGTAGATATTACTGTGTTGTTGTGGGCCACACACCTGGTGGGCACTGGCTCCTGTGCCAGGGAGAAGAGCCACCCAGGTGCCCGGAGAACAGAGGGGCGTGTATGCCCCTTGTAAGGTGTTTTATCAGGTGTGTGGGTCCAGGTCCACACAGCTCTAGAGGGCACACAGATAAGGTGAAGCTCTCTTGTGTTAAGTGCTGTGCCCTGTGCACTGTTATTGGAGGGTGATGATATGTGATGGACAGGGTCTGACTCAAGGCTGAATGTGGTGACGTTGTTCCTGTTTGACCTTTCTGCTCTGAGGGACCACATTGTCCTCAGACACATTTAAAACTACACCACATGATGGAATGACCCGCGGTCACTGAGTTCACTCACTAATGAAAGTAACTTGTGATTGATCGACCTGACTTTGTTTGTTTGTTAGGCCAGCAGCACAGTGGAGGTGGACACAGACACTGCAGAGAAACTACAGGTCTCCAGAATGGACTTTATGGGCTCACTAAACAATGATATCAAACCTGTAAGTAACACTGAAGCACTGATCTCATACATGTGAAATACACTCGCAATTTAACACAACAAACTATAAGATAATGTGTATCCAAGCACTCTGGCAATCAAATATGCATACTTAAACCTTCAGGCATTTGGTACCAACCAAGAGGACTATGCGAGCTACATCATGAATGGGATTGTTGTGTGGGGAGACCTTGTGTCTGCGGTCTTAAAGAAGGGCAAGCTTCTGGTGAAGCAGACACAAAACAACCAGCGCACTCCTCTGGTCTCTGTGCTGCTGGAAGGTAACACACAAACTTTAGGACACACATGCAGGAGGCTTACTGTTCTGCTGGTCAAACAAATTATTAAAAAGATTTTCTTAATTATTTTGTTTATATGTATATTTTTACAGGCTCACCTAACAGTGGTAAAACCGCCCTGGCAGCTAAAATATCAGAAGAGTCAGAGTTCCCCTTTATAAAGATCTGTGCTCCAGACAAGATGATTGGACACTCTGAGATTGCAAAATGCCAGGCCATCAAAAAGGTAAAAGTTCTCCCCCCAAAATAAGAGTAATATTTTCAGTCAAATCAAAATGAAAAGATGTTTTCTATGTTCTCCATGTTCTAGATCTTTGACGATGCCTACAAATCCCAGCTGAGCTGTGTAGTTGTGGATGATATTGAACGTTTGCTGGGTAAATAATCCATTTTCACTGCACTTGTCATTTTCAATTTTGATTTCATTGATTGAAGTTCATATTGTTGTTCTTTAGACTACGTACCCATTGGCCCCCGTTTTTCAAACTTGGTGCTTCAAGCATTACTGGTCCTACTGAAGAAACCCCCACCAAAGGTACACAAACTATTTGTACCCTTCTCATTGTAATTTTGCTAGTCCTTTGGTTGCAAAAAAGAGGGCATCCGATCTTATGGGTGCCAATGCGACGTGTTTTTGGCTTTTGGCTGCTACTGGCATGTGTGAACAACTGTGCAAGTGTATGGTTATTAGCAAGTGTTTTGGTCCAGGCCTGTTTTGCTCCAGTGAATGGTGGAGCTTGAGTCCCATTTCTCATAGTTTCTTTGGTTGTAGTTTGTGTGTGTGTCCAAAAGGGTGCCTTTAACCTACTTCTGTTGTTAATAGGATGTGAATGAGAGTATAGCCCACTATATGGCTGCATGTGCATGAGAAGTGGCGCAGGGCCGGCGGCTGAATGCCTGGCTGCAGCGCTCCTCTGGGGGTGTAAAGCTCCAGGCCCAGCGGGGTGCCTGGGCTGGGGGAGGCCAGGGGAGACTCCAGGGGGGAGGCGGGGGGAGTCCAGGCGAAAGGCAGGGGGAGTCCAGGGGGGAGGCAGGGGGAGTCCAGGGGGGAGTCCAGAGGGGAGGCAGGGGGAGTCCAGGGGGGAGACTGAGGGGGGCACCAGGAGAAAGGACTCTGTGAGAGAGCCTGGACCTGGCAGCCTGTGTGGCACCTCATCTGCATGCAGCATCACAACCCCCACGCCATGGGAGGGCAGCAGCCACCATAATCCCCCTGTCCTCTGCTCCTCCGTCTTCTGCTGCTTAAGTCCTGTTCAGATCCATCTTAGTCCAGCTACAAAGCTCCAGCTATTCTTCAACACTCCATTTAGTCACTGCTCTCCCTCCTCTCTAGAGTTTCAAATACTTGTGAAGTTGTTTCCACCAATTTTTGTATAATTATTACATCATCATCATTACCTCCACTAAATGCCACCTTTGTGCTTGTTTTAGTGCGTGCCATATATTATAAGTTCTAAAAATGAATAAGTTATAGCAGCATGTATTGTTTATGATCACATTGCTTGTGCGGAATCAATCTTCAAAACTGTTTGTATTGTTTCAGGGTCGTAAGCTGCTGATAATCGGGACTACAAGTTGTAAAGATGTACTTCAGGAAATGGGAATGTTGGATGTGTTCAGTACAACCATCCACATTCCCAACATCTCCAGAGGGGAGGAGCTCGTCAAGGCACTAGAGGTAGTCTTATATAGTATTTACAGTGTGTACTGCTGAGTAAAAAGACTGTGTGGGTAAATAGTGCAGAGTTGTTTACTGTACATCCAACATTGTGTATTAGAACTGCATGACGTAAGTAAAATATTGAATTCCAATTTTTCTGTCAAGCATTGTGATTGTCTAATTAGTTTTAGTAATGGGATTTTGTTCAAAGTTCACATTTTAAACGCATCCAAGAGTAGTGACAAAAAAAAAAGAAATATGATATAATAACAAATAAAAAATCACATTTCAGAACTTATTTGTACAGTTGTAAACTACAGGGTTAACAAAGACATAATATTTAGTTGTTTGTGGAGGAAATTATGCTTAAAAAAAAACTGCAACCTTTGAGATTTGCTAATTGCGCCCATTCAAATTGCAATTTTGATTCATTTGTTCATCTTTTAGGTCCACTGTGTATTGATCTCTTGGTTTTATTTTCCCCTCAGGAGCTTGGCAGTTTCAGTGTCCAAGAGTGTGCCAGCATAGCAAAAGCATTAAAGGGTAAACCTCTGTCGATTGGAATAAAAAATTTGCTCATGCTCACAGAAATGGCTGCACAGGTATGATAACAAAATTATGATTTTAAAAAAAAAAAAAATTTTGCCACCACAACTATGATTTAGAAATTAAAGAGGCACTATGTAATTTTCGGTTCCAGAGTATGCCACCTGCTTGTCTCCATGGAAATGTTATTGCATTGCCTGAATTGTTCCACTCGTTTATTTAATTACAGGTGTTTTTATTGCTTTAACACTGCCTGGGAAAACGTGCGTTCTTACTGTGTGCGGGCTGAGACCTTACAGATCTTACAGATCTTACCTGTAACTTGGATTGTTGGTGCCACCTGCTTGTCTCCATGGTGATGGATAAATCTAATGCCATACTGTGGAACATTCCAGACAATCAAAAATATCGCTTCGGAGAAAAGCAGATAGCGTGTCTTCCCACAGAAAAGTTACATAGACCACCTTTTAAATATTTTTATATATAATTCTCAATACTTCATAATTCCTAGCACTTGATAAATTGTTTTCAACCTGAGCTAGAAGCCTTTAATCAGACATAATCTATTTGCAAAAACACATTTCATGCATTTTTCCAGAGTTCAGTGTCCTTACGTTATAAATGCAACGAGTAAACATCCATCTTCCCCGGAGCAGACACATGATCAGGTTAAAACAATACAGGGCCTCGCAACTGTGGAAACAAAAATAAGACAAAGACCCCAGGATCACTGCAGATTCTTGGCTCCTCATATGTTATTCTGTATGTGTATAAATAGGTGGTGTTAAGCCATCTAGTTTCCCCTTGTTTGAAAGCACTGGGAATTTAAGTCATTATTTTATCTGCTGAGTTGTAAATCTGATACTAATTCATGTTCCAGTTGCATTTCTTTAAAAATTTTCCCTGTGCGTGTGTATTCTCATTTGGTGTTGGGTTTAAAGCTGCGTAAAACATTGTAGAAAAACAATGAGAGTAACTTTGCACTTTTTTTTCTACTTTAAGTACCAACATATTTAAATGATTTCAAATGAATTAAATGTAGCGTATGCAGCCTGAGCCAGAGCCTTAACCTGTATAATATGTATGAACATGTCTACCTCATATCTGAGCAAACAAATAGGTGTTTAACTCAAAGGTGCACCAAGTAACTTTTCTGGTGGGGGTGTCCGTCACCTGCTTGTCTCCATAGAAACAACATCACTTTATGTGGAATGAAATGTAAACATGTCCCTCTTAAATTTACTCAGTTATTGGTGTTTTTATTGCTAGGAATATACCTTGAATCCCCCTTACAGTGAATGAGCTCGCCTCTCCACAGATCTGAATAGACCTGTCACCATAACGAACTTTGAAGTGGCATATATAGAAGATATATACGATAAACGCTAATATTGAAACTCTTTACGCCACTGACACAAAAACCCAAGAGCAGATTTAAACCACAAAAAACTATTCTAAATCTACAGTATTGTTAAAAACTCATGAGCTGTAATAAATAAACAGCAGAATGAAGCACTTTTGTTCTTAGTTTGCATCTGTAATGAGCATAGCAGTTATTAATTCAATCTTTACAGCATAAATATTATCATATAGCCAAAAAATAACCACACATTTCCAAGTCGTGCAAAGAAAAAGCACACACGATAAATATTGACCCCAAAAATATATAGTTTCATCTTTTATACGCTGAACAATAAGTCAATTGGTAATTATCATGACTAGGCCTAGATCTGAACAGTAACTTGGGAGTCATATATTGCTCCGCACACCCCGACCCTTCCACCAAAATACACGCCTTTCCTTTGAGTTTCCAGCATGCATGACTGAGCTCACGATGTGTCTGACAGCAGAGCGGTGGCTGCAGGCGGTGTACTCTGCTCTATAAGTTATTACACTGGTTGCCATTAATTTGACTTCCTCTGCCCCTCCTTAAAACCATGTCCTTTAAACTCGTACGCACACTCCTAGACATGCAGTTTCAGAACCATACTTATTTCATGTTTGTTGTGACATGAAATCCGATCTGTAACGAGCCGCCTATTACACTTTGGTTTGCCTTTTCTTTCAGATGGATCCTGAGTACAGAGTCACTAAGTTTTTAAGTCTACTAGATGAAGAACGAAGGTGAGAACTTTTGGATGCAAGCGCCTTTTCAAATGCAGTCTTTATAATTTTATAGCATGGCAAAACTACTAACTATTTTTGACGCTGTACCAAAAATAATGATTAATACACATGTTCTGTTCATTTTTTGCAGAGTTGGCTCAAATATGTTTTAGACGAAGGGGAGCCACGCCATGAAAAATATTAATTATTTTAATGGTAAGACTGTTGGCCGTTATTAGAAATGTCCTGTGGCAAGTTAAATAGTTTTGAGGGATTGCAAATTATGTTAGAATATATAAAATACTCATTCATATTTAATTGTTTTAAGCGTCAAAGTCACGCAACAGCATTTATTATATTGTAATTTAAACAAGATTAGAACACAAACGTAGCAGCATCTGTGAAGTTTTTACTGTCGTCACTCTTGCTTTTCTTTCATGTTTGTTTGTATTGTCAAGTATTTTCTACTAATACAAAATATGCATTGTTACTTCAAATCTTTGAAATACCACAGCAGCAAATAATGCAGGCTTAAGTGCGATAAAAAATGGATTATCTCTGTTTGTTCAATGTGGATTATAAAGTCAAATACAGCTGTGTCGTTTAACAAATGAATTCCCGAAATACTGTTTTTGATTCTCTAATTCTTAATGCTATATAGGTCCAACGAGTTACAGTGAACCTTTCTGCTGGATGTTTTTTTCCATTGCATGCTTTGAGTCCTATGGTATATAGTTAATGCGCTGACTAAAAATAGGCCAAGTAGACAGGTGCTCTCTTGTGGCTGCATGTCTTGTTCTGTCTCTCCTCACTTTGATTTGTCTGCTTTCACTTATAGTATCTGAGGGTCCAAAAGAAGCTGAGGAAGATGGGGAAAAAAAACAAGGTGGCAATGGTCTCATGTCCAGTTCTGTTTCCAGGCAGCCTCCACTCTATGAAGATCTTAGGATAATGTCCATTTGAAAAAAAAAAATGTTTTGAATTGATTAATGAATTATGGGTAAATATATATTTTTTCTTTTTTATATATATCTAAAACAATAAATTGCTTATTTTAGTCATGTTTTATATTCTCTTTTTGTTTTTGTCCATGTATAGTTTTTGTCAAGGGCGGGGCTAAAATCTGTATTGCTACTTTTACTGTCATTGTTAACTCTCTTATGTCTGGATTGGATTCATCATTCATGCTATAGGTGACATTTTGAGGACTTTTTCCTATTCAAAAGATATAATATTTAGTTTTAAATTGTCAGTCGCTATGGCAACACTCCTACATTTTTATCAGTCTGAAACCCATGGATGGATAAATATTTTCTGGCAAAGAATAGTTTGTTTTTACATGAAATAGCTTCTCACTATGGTAATTAATCAGGCATTTAACATGTTTATTTCTAATCCTCAAATATTCTGATCAAAATGGTGTGCAGTTTCCAAAAAGACAAGGAGACAGTTTCTTCTTCAAATATATAATCTTAGTTCAGTCATACAGATATATACATTGTATAATAAATAATATTTATAAAAACATAACATTTACGATTATAAAATAAAAAGGGAATTATTCACTTTAAAACATTTGTACAAAACTTTGGATATAGCAAAGGTTTAGGAGTTTGTGGAACATAAACTGAACACAGGAAAGCCAGGTAGAAAATTAAACAGCGCTAAGCTATGTGTCAAAGAAAGAACAGTCTAAGCTAGCAACATGTATTTGTATTGTTAAACGTAATGATCCGAGGATGGGGCTGTTGGGGCATGTTGTGTGGGAAAACCATTTTATTACTGCAATGGACCAACCTGCTTTAATCTATCCATCAGTCCATACATTTTCTTCAGTTCCCAACCAGGACTCAATATGAAGCTTACTACTGATTTATCCACATAAATAACTTAAATGTGCACTATGTAACTTTTGTGGGTGGAGGCCCAGCACCTGTTGCCTCCATATAAGTTTTAATGTTTTACCTGGAATGTTCGGCAGTATGGCATTAAACGTATGTATCTGTTTTTACTGTTAAAAAAAAAACAAGCATCTGTAGTTTGAGCAAGGTTGCCTAGATAGAAGCGTTTAATGCCATGCTGTGGAACATTCCAGGCAAAGCAATAACATCAAGACAAGCTGGTAGTGGAGCCTCCCCCAGAAAAGTTACATAGTACAACTTTAAACGCCACTCAATCTCTAAAACAAGCATTGGTCTTTTCATTCAGGCTTAACACACTATCGCTTTCCACTGTGGTTTTGTAACAATTTTGTATCTCATTAAAACACTAGAGGAAGACAGATGGGCTGGCATTTGTACCTCCGCACAACATATTACTGACCAAATTGTAACTTATTGCTTCTCCAGTATCTCCCAAGTAAAAAGAGAGTTGTTTTGGGGTTTGGTAACAGCAGTACAAGTTCATAAATCAGTCATTAAAGACCTCAAATGTCCCACTGAGAAGAAATCTGCAGCGGAGCAAAGATGTAAACAATTATCAGAACGCACTCTGCCTTATGGCGACCACATGCCGTCACAAGTCCCCCAAGTAGAATACCATTATTTATAGTCTCAGTACAGAGCCAAACTTTTTTATGGGGTGTGAAAAATATGATTAATAATTTACTGTTTTTGTGTTTTCTAGAAAAGGGTCAACAACGGATCAGGGAGTTTTATTGGGTCACCAGCTGCTTGTCTCCATGGCGATGTTACTGCTTGGCCTGTATTGATCGTTCCTCTTTATGGCGTTAAACTCTGTTCGGGATGTATTGTGTGTTTAAAGCCATGCTGTGGAACATTCAAGGCAAAGACATGCGTGGAGATAAGCAGGTGGCAGACCCTCGATTCTAGAAGTTATACATATTATACTACACCTTTTACGATGCATGAAAAACTGTGCCAAGTTTGAGAAGTGATGTGGTGGTGGTCTCCGTATAACAGTATTTTTATTCAATGTTGGCACAGTACTGTAAGGTCCTATATTACACAAAATGGATCCTTGTGAGCTTTAAACCAGGTTATAATGTTGTTTCCTCATCAAAAACATACCTGGAGTTGTGTTTTGTTTCATTCACACATGTTTGAGTAATCATTTATTATTAGTCTGTCTCCATCTCCAAAGTAGTAGTAGTAGTTTTCAAGTTAACAGCTTCCTTTTACCTTTTGTTCAGTAGAGTTGGGCAATTGTGTTTTCTAATCTATGAATGACACAAAACACAACTCCAGGTCTGTTTGTGATGAGGAAACAACATAACACAGATCAGAAAATAGTGTAATATGGGACCAGAAGTAATGTAATTGTCACTACAGTTGGTTTGAGTAAAAATGTCAAACTTCAGCAAGGCAGGTAGAAAAATTACCTGGCTACATGAAAAGTAATGGATGTAGAACGCTGATATCGAACTACCTGGACGTACGTGTAACTGGATAGTGCATACAAATTGATGTTTAGTGGAATGAGCGTGCTTGTTCACACACATGCCCCCTCCTGCAAAAGTCCCAGCCCACAGCTAATATTTCAGAAATGCAGAGCTATAAAATCAGGCGGGAGCATATCTTCAGGCATCCACTGTAGACTGGTGCAGAAGAGAACAACACAAGGTAAAACTTAAGAATCAGTAGTTACACAGACAGCTGGCTACTGTCTATTGAAGTTCAGTAGTTACAAAGTGGAATCTTCCTTGGGTAGGCTATAGTGTGGATTTCATAACAAACGAGCCAACATGTCCAGAGAAATGAGGTGTTAGTTAAAACATGCTTTTTTATACAAAAGCAGAGAGTCTGAAAGTTTTACTGCATTCATCTCACAGGTAAAAAGTGTTGAGTACGTGCCACAAACAATGGCTGGAGGGGAGGAAATAAATTAAGACAAAAGGGGAGAATGGGGTCCTGATGCTGCACGTGACAGTGTCTGGGAGGGGGGTAATGAAGCTGCTTCCTGTAAGAGGGGTGTTGGTCAGATCATGGAGGGTCTTGTAATCTAGTCTGAGTGAAATTACGTGCTGGGCAACATTTCTAGTGCAGGGTTTGTACAAAAATGTTCATCAACAATGTGCCAAAACCCTTTAGGGTGAGTGCCGTGTCGATGCTGTGTTTTTTTTTGGGGGGGGGAAGCAGGGGGAAGTGGAGAGGGGTTAAGTTTTGATGGGCAGCACAGAGAGTCCAACAGTCTGGCAAACCAGGCTTACTTGCACGTGTGTACGTCGTATACGCGCACGCACTCCTGGCAGCTGACGTAGCAGCACCAGTGGAAGATGCAGTGACACTTCTCTTTGCGCTTCTCAGTCCTGGTGTTGTGTCCCCGGCCACAGCAGAGCAGATCACAGCCCTCTATCCCGTGCGAGGACACATTACACACGCGGTCCCTGGTCCCGAACGAGCCCGTCTCCGTGTTGGGCTCGCAGAAGTTGGGTGACCCCTCGTAGTACACAAGGTCACGCTCTGTGGGGTGTTTGAAAAAGGCGTATTTGACTCGCAGCGTCTCTACCCAGCCCCGAGACTCCCTGTGCTTCTCCACGATCATCTCAGAGGCGCTGTCGTACTTGTCCTTCAGGTAGTCCCCCAGAGTGCGGAAGTCCGGCTGCGCCCACCAGCAGGTCTTCACCTCACAGCTCCCGGACAGGCCGTGGCACTTACAGCGGAGGTGCATGTGGTCCAGGATGGTCTGAAAGGTAAATAAACTGCAGTCAGTGAAAGGATATAACCCACTGAGTCACAGATCTATAATAAGATCTCATTATTATAGGCCTACTTCCATGCAATTACTTTATTATGGGCTAATCAAGGCCAGCTGCCCACATGTGCTTGAGTTGGTTAATAAACAAAAAGTCTTCTGTAGGCCTACTTGGTTTTTTTTTTTTTTTATTGTTATTATTATTTCTAAGTTAACACTTGATTCTTGAGCAAATGCGTTTTAAAAGGTTTGTAATCAAGAAAAGATTTTTGGTTGACTGTAGCTGATCCGCTGATGCAAGGAAGGAAAGCCAAGCCTCTCCGAAACCAAGATCTATTGGAATTTTTTGGTCGGAGAAACCTTCAGGAAATTCAGTAACACAGACTAACAAGACCACTAAACACCAGCGGCCCGGGCCAAGAACAACTGTCTGCCACCAGCTCTAACTCAGGCAATGCAGCTGTGAGCCTGAGGTACAAGCTGATGTGAGGTACAGACTGATGTGAGGTACAGACTGATGTGAGGTACAGGCTGATGTGAGGTACAGGCTGATGTGAGGTACAGATCGATGTGAGGTACAGGCTGATGTGAGGTACAGGCTGATGTGAGGTACAGGCTGATGTGAGGTACAGGCTGATGTGAGGTACAGATCGATGTGAGGTACAGGCTGATGTGAGGTACAGACTGATGTGAGGTACAGACTGATGTGAGGTACAGGCCGATGTGAGGTACAGATTGATGTGAGGTACAGACTGATGTGAGGTACAGACTGATGTGAGGTACAGACTGATGTGAGGTACAGACTGATGTGAGGTACAGATTGATGTGAGGTACAGACTGATGTGAGGTACAGACTGATGTGAGGTACAGACTGATGTGAGGTACAGACTGATGTGAGGTACAGATTGATGTGAGGTACAGGCTGATGTGAGGTACAGGCTGATGTGAGGTACAGGCCGATGTGAGGTACAGATTGATGTGAGGTACAGACTGATGTGAGGTACAGACTGATGTGAGGTACAGACTGATGTGAGGTACAGACTGATGTGAGGTACAGATTGATGTGAGGTACAGACTGATGTGAGGTACAGACTGATGTGAGGTACAGACTGATGTGAGGTACAGATTGATGTGAGGTACAGACTGATGTGAGGTACAGGCTGATGTGAGGTACTGGCTCTGCGCTGTGGTGAATTCCCTCTGAAGTCACACATTACCATAAGTGTGCTTACCCCTGGGCACCTTTTGTCTTTTGATTTTGTTGTGCTTAAATTCACTAACTATATTTAACCACAGAAACCCCCAGCCACAGGAGGAAGGCTTTTGTGGCTCCGTGTTAGAGATGGGAAGAGTGACATCACACTTTATGAACAGTAATCTTGTCATGCCAACATCAGCCTTCTCCCATAATGCCCTGGGGCAGCTGGAGCATGAAAGGCCCAGGTGGGAGCTGTGGTGTGACACAACTCTGCTCCTGTGGTCCTGCTCCTGTGTGTCAGATCAAAGGCAGTCTACTCCTGGGCCCTGCTCATGGCCCCCTGCTATCGCACCGGGGCCTGTTTCTCCCAATGGTGTCAGCACCTACTGATGCTTTAAATTGCCACTCACTTCCTGATGTTCCCCTCTCTCCTGTGGCTCTTTGTGAGTGGCAGGGAGTTTTTGGTGGATGTGAAGCATAAAAATAAAGGTGTGGGGCCACAGTGAGACAGTGAGAGCAGCTCATAGGCAATTAAGTAGTCATTCAAATTCAAGTGCACATTTTTCTTGGGAACTAGGTAATGTGTGGACAAGTCAAGTGTGTGTTGTAGGAATGTCAAGATTGTTCAGGTCACAATTGTAAATACAAATGATACAAATAATAATAATGATGATGATTATTAGAGGCTAATGATCGATTCGCTGGATTAGCTAATGAATCTTTGTCTGCTAACAGGTTATTAGAGTGAATACGCACAAATGTCCTGGTTCAAGTTGTGAAATAATCTTTCTTTTCCTTGCAGTTTGAGATGTATTCCAGATGTATGTTGTCCTTCTTTCAAACGCTTTGACACCTTATAAGTCTATACAGTCCCATAGTTTAACCATATTTACAGCTAGTCAAATGCAGATATTTACCGATCGTCCTGCTTCATTATTGTGCCTGTTCATAGCCGATCGAGCGTCCGGCCGGTTCTCCCTGGCATCTGCAAACTCCCTGGACACCAGCACTCCAAACTCGGCATCCTCACTGCAGCCGCCCCATTTCCAGCCCTCGCCCGGAGGTCCTTTGTGATGGGAGTCACAGCCGCACATGGTGGACGTGCCCTCAGCACAGGATCGCGTCACAGCGAATGCAACACCGGCAGAAGCGATGGCGTGGACAAACGCCGACTCTCTTGTGGCTGAGGAAATGTAAGAAGACAAAAAGAAGGAGAGGTATGTCAAAGCTGTGTTCAACATAGAGCAAAGATGACTGCTGCCAACTTCCAGACAAAAGTAGCGATAGGGACCCCTCCAGGCTAGAACCTTTTAACGCAGCAGTTCATCTTTGAAAAGTGCATGTCTCCTCTGGTATTTGCCCCATTAGTATGGCCTGCACCTATAGGAGAAACTGATACTAAGGTATACTTTACAAATGTGTGATTCAGATGACCCATATAAGATATTGAGTGGTGCAGAGCTCATGAAAGGGCCCCACAGTGGTGTGTGCAGTGACATCAGCTCTTTGTGGTGGTGTCAGTAGTCCTGTGCTCAGTGGGATCTCTCTGACCTCCTGTCATCCCTGAGGTGTGCTGCTTTGCATCTGGATAGTGTTTCAGGAATGTCACCAAGACCCGCCCACTGTCCCGCTCCCACCCGAGGGTCTGCGCTGAAACCCAGCCGCGTGTCGGCAAGTTTCTTTCTGAGGACCAGGGATGGAGATATACGCCTCTTTGAAGGCAACAGCTTATTATGTAACCAGACACCATTGTTTCACAATAACAGCACACTTAAGTCTTATCCGCCATTACTCTCTACTGCTCTTAAAAGTACACACACATGTTTAAGAAGCAAAACTACTGTAAAAATGTTTGCCCTTTTAAAGGAATTGTTTAAATATATGGAAAACACATTTCCCCAAACTTTAATTTTTGTGCATTCGCAAACACATAGATCAGACCGCAATATGGCAAAATAGCCAAAGATCATTTGGTAATTTAGAAAAGCAAATGGTTTTCACTTTTCAAACCGCAGACAAACAAGCGATAATATTTTGCCTGTAGCTATAGAAGGTTTTGTACTCACAGGATGTCTGCATGCTAAGTTGTTTTCAACTCTTTAGCTCAGAAGTGTCAGCCAGATGTTACATTATTGCAACAAAGGGGAGTGTGAGTCTGTACTGAGAAGGGAAAAGGTTAAATGATTTATATATATGGCTTAAACTGTTATGTCAACTGTCAGATGTGATTTTTGAAAGACATCATTTTATAATTCTGCACAACAAATGAAAAAGAAGTGGAGACAGGTAGGGAAATCTGAATGACCAAAGGTAAATAACTAATATTTAAGTTGAGTTCTCTCTGAGAGTGGACATCCTGGGTCCCCCTGATAAATCTGGCCAGGCTCTCCACAACAGGCTCCTATGAGCTCTGGGCCCCTGGAGCTCTGGACGATAGCCAAGGCTAGCGCTGCTCCTGCTACCTGCTGGGCCCATCAATCCCCCTTTGTTTCCCTTGTGTCACACTGTATTATCCGCACAAAGGGCCCAGCGACTCGCGCCCCCACAGCCCCTCTCTGCCCGGAGCTGGCATTCCCTAAACTCCCTAACCCCCTCTCCACCAACACCCAGAGCCCAGTCCCATGCACCAGCACCCACGTCAGGGTCCCACCGCAGGAGCTGCACAGCCAAGGTGGCTCTGCCTGGCCTGTGTCACTGCGGCTGCTAACCAGACGCACCATTCATCATTCCTCCTGATTCTCCTCCAGTCTGGTCCTCCTTCATCCCCATCCCAAAATGACACCACGGCTGCTCCTGGAGCCGCCGCGATCCCCTTTCAGCCTGTTTTCATGACAGAGTCAAAAGGGCGTGTGAATGGGGCATCCGTGGGAGCTGGCTGTGTGAGGCGCGCACTGGTCTTCATGCACAGTAGGGGTTGAGCGGAGCCCCCAGCCCTTTTCTGTTGGCTGTAATCTCATTTGGTTTCCCCTCTCCCTTTTATTTGACTCAGGAGTTTGGACTGCTCATGCTGCCCATTTTTTCCATCCCCTCTGACACACAGTATTTTTTCCCAATCAGCTGCCCCACTCAGAACACACAAACATCGATCTTTATAATTAGCAAATGGAAGTCACTTAGCATGACACATGGCTTCTGTTTAGGTGGTGCTCTCTCTGTTGTATTGTCACGTTGTGTTAGTGTGGCACATCCCTTGCAGAATTGGTATTCTGCATGCAACAGTCTGATGGATGCCTCCAGTATATCAGCTGTACTTGTCAGGTTTTGCTGATAGATTTATGGCACTGGCTTGCTTTCATGTTGCAGTGTGTAAACACGGTTGGGAAAACGAAAGAGCAGAAGTCACAGAGTCAAAGACAAATGGGACACTGAAGGTAAAGATGGATTGAAGAGGAATAATATGCCAGAGCCTGTTTTGGGCTCATTCCTCACTGCAGCCGCCAAAGGTGTATATTATTGTAATTGCCCCAGTTAGTCGTTTGTCAGCAGAAGCAAGAGAACAAGCAGTGCTGAGCCCTCAGGTGGAAAGGGCTGTTAGCTGTACACTTTACATTGTGCACAGTGCAGCCTGTGAATCTGATATTTACTTTGTATTACCTTTATCTAGTACTGGACCAAAGATAGCCAGGTTGTCCTTGATGGTGGTGCAGTTCCACCTGCGACCTCTGAACTGGTGCTGGCATTCCTGGATCCCCAGTTTGACCCCTTCTGCGACACTGGGCATGATCTCTATGTAGTTGCGGCAGAAGCGTAACTGTTTGGGCACCAGGCCAGGGATTGAGCCGCACAGGATGGGTTGTGAGCCCAGAGACGAGTACTGCTGTCCAAGAGCGAGGGACCTGTTACACAGAAAGCAGAGCAGCACTGGGGTCAGTCTGTGGTTACAACAAAATAACAATGACATGACATGGATCAGAAAACTGCTTTGTCATCTCAGAGCCCAGTGATTCTTCAAACTTGTACTTGTTTAGTCCCATTCAGGGCACTGGGACTGGTGACATTTCAAAGAGTGATTTCTTTTTCCTGCTCATCTAACATAGTTGTTGGTTTACGATTTGGGAAAAGCCCTGTATATCACTTTAATTATATATAAACACATAGTGGTTTTCTTCTGGAGCTGTTATAAAGATTTGACAGTTGTTGCAGCTGTGAGTACTGATAATGGACAATGCAGCATTATACAGTAATAGCACATGTGATGCTACCTGGCTTTACCAGAAGGCAGAGTCTAAGCAGAGATTATTCAGCTCAGTGAGACAGGCAGGATCAGCACCTCTGCCAGAAACCATTATAGTTTCATTCAGGTAATTAATTTTAATTCCCCCAATGAAGAGCAAAAATATGTTTGCTATACCCGTGTTTTAACAGGTTTTTGTGATGGCAAGCTCAAACAAAACCGTACTTCTGGAAGGAGCCTCTGCATTTGCAGATCCAGTCTACATCTGCTGCCTGAATACTGCCTGTGTCTAAAAGCTAAAAGTTTTTGTCCTGTACTGATGATACATTTTGTGACATGTGGAAGTTCTAATACTGGTTGAGGAGACTCTTACTCTGCCAGGGACCAATCTGGAGCTACTAACTACGAGAACATCACGGGAAAACAGTTGACGTTGATTAGATCAGAGCACCACTAAAGATGACCTCAAGACCCCCGCAGGGCGCAACCCAATCACAGCAGCCACTGCCTCTGACAGATGATTGCAGTGCAAAGCCCTACCCCAAGACAAAAATCAAGCCATTGAAGTCATGTTGGAAAAATCCCCCCTCAGATAGGTTCACAGTTTGTACCTCTCTGCTTTCTCCATGTGGTAACCACCAAGTCCCTGCCCCCTCCTGCCTTCAACCCTCTCTTCTTCCATGCATTGTTTTTTTTTGTTTTTTTTATCCCAGGTGAGCATTGTGAAGACAAGCTTTCAGGTAGAGATTACACACTTGGACAATGACGTAAAGGTTTGTAGTATGAGAAAGTCAGAAGAGCAAGTTTTACATTTCAATCCAATGACCAAGTTTGTCAGTAATTGCACTTATAACATTTTATATTCTCTTCTGACATCCATAAAATACTGCCCCAATAAATTGTAGCCATGTTTACTGTTTAATGTTGTCTTGTCAGTGATTTAGTAGTTAGTTATTTGACAGCGAGCATCAATCTTGATCTCATCATGTCATGTGTTAATTCAAGTCACATTAGCTCATCTGCCAAGGCCAATTCCCCAACATCACTGAGTTCAAACGTTGCTGACTTCATTCTGTCTGCTGACGGAGTGACTAAGGACTTAATTACACTGTCTGTCTGCTTGGTTACTGCCCATTCATTTCTCAGTCACGATATGGACACCAATAGCTCATGTGCTTCCGACTCAGCGGATGTAAGTGACAGATTTCTTGCAACATCACTATAGAAGCAATGTCTCTTACATAAATAATGTGGCCTGCATAAACTTTTAATGTACAGGAACAGATTGGGCCACCCTTTGCATGTAGGTTCTATCGAGGACAGCCTTCCTGCCTCACTGAAATACCAGCTTAAGTATTGACTTAAGGATTTCTTGTGGGATCAGTTTGCTAACCGCATGAGACGTTGTGGTGGCCATAGTATGTTCAGACTAGAGACTGTGGATCTCTCAGCCGTTTGTTTGGTGTGCACAGGATGTGCCTCACTTAGTGCACATGTAAAGATGACAAAAAAAGGCTTGTTCTTTTAATGAGGTACTAATGTGAGTCTTAACCCGACTTTGTTATGAAGCGTATCAGGCAATATCTGCACGCATCTAAACCACTTGGTGCTGTGCCGATCCTGCCTCATTTGCCTCTGTTCTGGGAACCCACCAGCGGCGTGTCTGAACCCAGAGCAGCAGCAGACTCAGAGACCTCCACAGAGGCAGTGCCGGGGGAATCCGCTGCAGGGGATGAGATGAGCAGCGCCACAAACTGCAGGGTTTGGCAGGTGCATGTTTAGGCATGTCTGTGTGGGGCCCCTATTGGCCCTCGGGCTTACAGCATGGTTGTGTAGTTTTCTCTTTACCTAAACCATGCCATGTGTGAAAGTTAGGCCGCTGCAAAACACCAAAATTAAGCAGAAGAAACACATTCTTCTGCACAGTAGATGTGTGACATGTTTGCAGTTAGTGAGACAGTAATGAGTGATACACCACAACATCAGACGCAAACATCATCCCTCAGGTGTTCATATACATGCATGTGTGTACGTGAGCCTCATCCCGTCAGAAACGGGCTGCTGCTGTTGTGAAGTCTATTGCATGGGTCAGTGTGTAGCATATGGCCTCTCTGTGAGACAGCTCCTTGTGTCCACAGGCACAGAACATACCAGGTGACCCTCTGAATCTGTGGAGCAGAATGTAACCTTTGCCCTCACTGCTTTGAGCCTAATAGCTTGTAGAAACAGTGTGAAGGCCATGTCCAGGGTCCACACACAGCTAAAACATGCACCCTTGTTCCCCATTTGCATCAATCAAATCAGTCAGAAATAAGATGATACACAGGCCTACTTAAAGAAGGGACATTACACTTCTGTGGGTTATTAATTGCTAACATAACATTTTTAGATCGCCATGTTACATTTATTGTTTTGAAAATGTTATATTCACTGACAACAATGTATTAAAAATGTTTAATAAGTTTCAGTTTTGTTACCCTCTGTTCTCTGAACTCCAGTCGTCATGCATCACACTGATGAAACTACTGCATATCACATCAGTTTGTGACTTTGCATTGTATTGCTTTTCTATATTTCTGGAAAATTTCTGTGACAGAATCATACTGCGAATAGGGCCGGGACAGATCACAAAATGACTCAAATATGCATGAATGACATATGATACCTCTTCAAAACATGTTTATGATGAGGGAATAATGTTATAATAGCTCCAAAAAGTTGATTTTGCATAATACCCCCCATTTAACAGCCAAAAATCTACTATCTATTAAAATTATTTAACTGTTCTTTAGGGTGATTAATAAACTTAAAGAAGACATTCTATGCTTTTTTTCTTATACTTAGTAAAAAACATACATATTATTATACTTATTGTTCCTGCAAATAGATCTAAAACATTTGGATTTTTTAACCCTACAAGTATCACTACAGAGTCTGGATTTTCTGAATAATTGTTAGTACAGAGGAAGTGGGTGGAGATATGGGGCAGGTGAAAACAAATTTGCAATGAAGAGCTCAAGCTTCAGGTACAGGAGATGTCAGGATTACTCCAACATGCACAAATCAATCTAAATTCTATTTTGAGTAAACTAATGTTGAGGGAATAATATATAGTTGTGTAATATAAATCCTTCTCCACCTCAGCAACAGCAAGTCTCACATTATAGGAAACTTCTAAAATGTTTAAAGTTTATATGCTGTGTTAGCTTATGTGCCTTAGGTGATCAGTTCCAAGTGTGCATTCCCTCTGCTATTTTCAGTATTTTTCTGTAACAATCCATAAGAACATTGTTCAATTTAAACTGCAATGCACCTCTAATTTACCTCTATATGTTGACGCCTCAACCCATATTTTGCTTTGCCTGAGGGGAGCCCAGGTGTAAATCACATAGGAGGCAGAGACATATACAGGAAGTATTTCCATCAAAATCCAATCTAGACATCCCACAAGAGTGTCCACGGAGACATGGAGAAAGTGGGACAGCAAAAGTTGCCAGCTTCGCCCGCGGATGGGACTTTTAAGGAGGGAGGAATGCTAAACTCCTGTCTGCGTTTTGTTGTCTTCAACTTTTCTCTGGCACGCTTTTGATTTGTAGTCCAACAGCTTCTGGCTGATCAGATAAAAAATGACAGGACCAGTGAAAAATGTTCCAACCTGTTCTTTCTTTCTGCTCTTTCTCGTTTGTAACCCCCTCCACACCTCTTTGGAGACTGCAGCAGTGCGTGCCAAGTTGGGACGGTAAGTTCTGCAGTCAGATATAGGAAGATGCACAGTGGGAACTGAACATTGTGTAAACTTGTGAACCTGCCTGTCACTGAGTGCTTTGCCTTGAGTTGTGTTGTAGTCAGACAGAAAGTCTGTCTTCAGACCCAGCACACTCTGCTGCTGCTGCAGCTTGTCTAAATGACTTTAAAGAATGAAACGCTGCATATTTTCCTGCCACTGCTTATTAGGCGCTGCATGTTGCCTCAGCTTCCATATTGTGTCATCTCTACAGAAATATATTTCACATGTAACTGTATGTAATAACATAAGTATAGAATCTCCTATGCAAGAAAGTAACCCCAAAACATGCTTTTAACATAATTACATTTAGCACTTGGGTGTGAAGCTACAATTTTGCATGTACATCTAGTTGACAGCCACAGACATTTCTCTTCCAAGCAGGTAATAACTCTAATCTCTGTTATAAAATCCCATCTTAGAAAAACAAATGTTATGCATAGTTTAGCCTCGCCCTTTTAACTTAATAATGATGTTAATGTTGGCAGGTAACTCTAGAGGTTTTTGTACTTTCCTTGTTACTGGCCCTTGTTTTAAAACTTTATGTATTATCATTTTGCGACTGGTGGTTGACCCACATTTAGCCTGTGTAAATGACCTCACGTGTCAGAGAAACCTGCTGCTAAAAACTAACCTCTGTAACAAGATGCGCTAATGAAGAGCTAAAATGTTGTGTTTTTGTTTCCCCACGTGTCCTAAGGACCTCTTTGCTGCTGGTCGTTTTTGGTTTTCTCTTTGAGGAACTGTTCTGGCCTGTGTTTTAGTGCCGCTAATAGCCGTGCGCTGGGAGACGTTGTCATTTCCTACAAGAGTGCATTGGATGTCCTTTGATGGTAGAAGAAGATTAGCACTCAACTTCACTGCTTTGAAATACCATTCTGCTTTGAACAACTCACTGAGCGTGGTTTTAAAACATGTGTCACAGTGCAAACTTGTTCATAATGGAATGTTTGTTGGATTCACTTTTGGTTTGCTGAATTAAAGTGGCTGTATATGATTTTTTTTTTTTTTTCATGTAATAAAGTAAAATATGTTTGCCCCAGGAAGTAATGCTGGTGCACTGTTAGCACACTAGCTGATGTTGGCATGATTGTGACAGGAAAACACACTCTGTCTCTGAAAATTGTGAAAAGTGCTCATAAACCCATTGCAGTAATTACAATGCTGTTAGGAATCTGTCAGGAAAATGAGGAATATGTTCAGATCGTTAGTTTAAATTTCAGACTGTAAAAATAAGGTGCAGCGTCTTTAACTTTTGCTTCGTACTGCATCTCAATATCACCCATTTTCAATTGTGGTAAACCTCCAGAGTGTAAAAGATAATGTCATTATTGGAAAAAACTAAAAACTGTGTAGAATTTGATGGCGTTATAATTTCAGATGGACTGCAGAAGCCTATGTAACTCTATGGAAGAGTCAAGTTTTTTGAAATAAACCTCCAAACTTATGATCTATGAATGTTGAACTTCATGAACGTTTTTTTTAGGGATTGGCTCCACAAAGTTGCCATAGTATTCTTTTCAACTGACAGCAATCATGTCTTTGTGGTTTAATAATGGCACAAGTTTTGGAGCCGTTATGAAAAAAAAAATGATTTCACTTTTGCGTATTTATGTTGATGGAGAAGACATTGAACTTTGACAGTTTTAGTTTCATGTGGATAAGTAATTACAGAGATATTAACCCTAAACCGAGACATCCAATCTGCAATATGAGAAGAAAAGACAAGACAAATTCCATCATAGCTTTTTGAACTATCCTCCAGCTCTTTTTGAAATTATATGCATCCAAAAATCCTGCCACGTGAACACCACCTATTTGGCTAAGGGTTTACTTAACATCTTAATATGAGAGATTTTCAGCGACTTTCTTTTAGGGGTTAGGTCTAAATTGCCTTTGACCCTGGCTCCATAGATGTGTTCCTCCATTCATATACCCAGCATTTCTTAAGAATGGCATTCCTCTGGACTTTTTTACCTTTTGCCCACTGCAGAGAAGAATGAACGAACATCCTTGATCTTTTTCACACAGAGCGGCTGCACATGAGGGGTTTTCTCATGCTAAGAATCATTTAGGTGATCCCTTTGCCAATAGCGGCCTGCGTTTGGGGTTGAATATTGGATTGGAGCTGTGGAGGGAGGGGTGTCACTGTGAGATAATGACATTCCTGAGACCCAGAGATCGACTTAAAACCCATTTTAAGCTGCCCCGTGTTTAATTGGTAATATCTGTCCTGGGCAGATTTGGTGCTTTCTTTTATGGGAGTTTGATGGGACACTTAGTGAATAGTGACACAGCTAACTCATGAGCTGCACTAACTAAATAACAGAATTAAACACATAAGTAGTGAGTTAGTATGTGTGAGTCATAGAAGCTACAGTTCAAATGAAAGTTTACTACAAAAGAATAACAAAAACATCCCCACTTGCGCAAAGAAAAAAGCACCCATGAGCAATATTAAATCCCTAAAATTATTGTTCCAACTACCATTTTATTGCGTAATTATGTTGATGGGCCTATTAAATCATACAGTTTGTTGTCTATGAGTTGAATTACTGCTAGTACGACACTTCTACTACTACTAGTTAACACTACTACTACTGCAATTAAACTTTGACTTATTGTTCATGTTATGTGATCTTTTACATTGAAATAACATTTGTAATTGCTTGAGCTTACACATTTTAAGTAGATGAATTTAAAATACAAACATTTGCTTAGAGAGAAGCTTTTAAAAGGCAGCATTTCATTTTTTCACTATTTGCATGATTGTATACAGTAGTTACTTTAACGTGTACATTAAAACAAATCTATATTTGAATAGAACTGCCATAATTGATTTGATTGAAACATTATATAGTGCAGGTTGACAAGTCCATAGCCTCACATCTCTATATCAAGACAGCAGGGACCAGAGTGTTTGCATGTCTTCACAATCTCCATCAAAGTCTGTTCACTTGTAATCTAAGTGTCTAAGTGGCTTCTTTTCTAGAACATTAGCGATGACTTATCTGAAACACATTTTCACCACTACTGTTTCTCCGCATTCTCGCATTTAAACAGGCAATATAGTTTATTGTCTGACTTTTTGACTCACACCTCATTAGCTGCTCTGCCTTTCTACTACACTTCATCTGGGTCTATGCATATGTGCATATCAGGCGAGTTATTTATGCTCTGTTTTGTTTTCAACACCCTGTCTTGTAACTGTGAGGCTGCCAGGCATGAAGCAGTCAAAACCTCTTTTCCCTCCAACCCATCCCACCTTGGCTGGAGAATTTATGGCCGAGTCATCGCCCCTGAGAAAATAAGCTGAGCGAGAGGAGCCTGCCCTGACTGAAACTCGGCACCCTTCTCCCTTAACACAGCTCTGACTTCTGTTTCTATGGACACTGACGGAGCCGTTTGATACCCGCTCCTCTGCTGCTTCTTCGCCACCCGCAGCTACGGGTTGGCGTTTCATCTCCCCAGCCTCCGAGGAACTCCTAACACTCCAGAATGCGTTACCCAAATCAAAGCTAGCGCGCATTGTTTAAGTCAGAACATTATACCAGTGTCATGTTAGCCGCTTGAACTGAACAGCTGCAGGTAATTCTCAGGGACCGAATCTCACTTTCTTTGTGATTGCGTCTGATGCGTCTTGCTGTAGCCAGGGGTGTAAAGTCTTTGCCATTAACACTTGAGCCCTGTGGCCTGGCTGTTTGGCAGATGCTGCTCTGTAAACGAAACCAGAAGATGCTGGCGGTTTGGACCGCACCACAGTGGGACCGCATGCTATTGGGCTACCAAAAGTGCAGTAGCGCTGACAAGTATTGTGTTTGGAGCCAGAAGAGCTTTGTCACACACCCACACAAATATCTACTAAATAAGAGCTTTATGTTTCAAAAACATAAGCAGGAGATATGTGGTCAGCTGGACGTAGTGGGATCTGTAATGAATTAAACCGCTAACTGTCACTTTCTTTTGCCAAAAACAAAGACTAAACACTAGCGGCACCCAAACATTGTCGCTTAACCAATTCAAAGAGGGGGTTGTGTTGTGCTACCGCTAAGCAAAGCATTGGGGAAAATATTAATATACAAGCATTTAATATTATATGTTTTGGTAATATTTTTTGTTACAAAATTCTTTAAATGTCACACATTCAACTGTATGAAGTGATTCAGAATAAAATGAGCAATTTATATTTATACCAATGTGTAAGGCCCAGCGGCCTCAGTGTACACGCCGGAGCAGGCAAAACAAAAGCAGCACTTCAGGCAGTGCTGATAACTGGATCTATTTCAAAACATAATTTTAATCTCAATACATTTTGTAGGTGTAGGTTTGTGTGAACAAAATCTGTTGTCATAATGTTTAGGTGATGTGCTGTAATCAAAGTCCAACCTAACCTGTTTGTTAACGTTTGTCAAGTTTGGCAGGATTCTTGACACTTTTTAATTCTTTAAAGTGATTTGCTGCTACAATAGCATTACACTTGCATGAAGTTTTCCTAAGATAAACTTTGTATCCCAAAATATTGTAATATGATAAATGGACCTGCATGTGGAGTGAGGGAAAGAACGGCCAGCCTTTTCCGTTACACCAGTATTTGAGGTTAAGATTCTTTGGACCGGGTCGGAGAACATTTTTCCACGCGGTACTGAAAATGCTCACTCTGCCCTCTCAGAAATGATCTTTTGACCAAAAAGTGTTTTGTGGCTGTAGTTTGTGATGCTGGATGTCAGGAATTGTACTCACCACCAGATGGGATAGCCTCCAAGCACCCGTGAGCAGGACAACCACACACACATCAAATATCCAATCAGGTTCAAATCCATGAGGCAAGCCTTCGTACCAGTGTGTCAAAGCTGATGGATCAATTCATAGAACTTCCAGAAGGTCAGTCAAGTCAAAAACAGTTTCCAGGAAGCTTGATTGTTGAATGTTGGGAAAAATTCAAATATTATTGACAGAAATGTCCTGTGTCGCCTCTTCTCGGGCCAGAAAAGTGTGTGTGCCTCCTTAGTAGTTAACAGAATAAATGCACACGCTCCTACCCGTCCTCTCCTTCCCTCCCTCTCTGTGAGGTTCTTCCCTAAGGTAGATATCTTTTTCTCTCTCTCTCCCTACTTTTTTCTCCCTCAGGATGCCTCATCCACAGGCCCAATATTAAAGGAGGGGAGAGGGGGGTGAGCGACAGGGCGGGCTGCTGGTGGGCTGTGAGGTTTGGAGATGTCAGCTGGCAAGCCAATCACAGAAGATGGCCTTAGGTTATGAAAAAAATTATTATTCGTTCCCATCTGTCAATCAAGCGCCACCCCCTGGTAACGTGAAAGAGAGCGTTACCAAAGAGAGTTGAGAGAGAAAAAGGTGAGTCAACTTTATCCACAATCAGTAACAGTTAAACCCTTTTTTATTACAGGATTTAGTGGGCAGCTCTAGCTAATTGATCTGGATATTATTGGCGCATTAGCATCTATAAACATCTAACTTCTTATTTAAAGAGATATATATACAGTGAATTTTCCAAATACTTGTCCGCCCAACCCAACAGGATAGCACATAAAAGAGGACACAATAAAGCCATAAAGCGTGGTGGTGGCTGGGCCAGGCATGCAGGGCTTGTGTGCTGCAGCAGCCCAAAGGCGACACATTTTACATCAATACTATTGTCATTCTGATGGGCTGTGGGAGAGCAGCCGCGGGACAGGGGGAGGAGGACAGGGAGAGTGAGTGAAGGAGGGTGGGACACTTGTGATGGACTTGGAATTAGCCTGAAGTAACAAGACTTTTGATTCACCTAAAAGGAAACTGATCAGGCTGAATGCAAACAAGATACCTGTCCCAGATCAAACACTATGCGTTTCTTGTGGAGATAGTGATCTTGTTTAGAGTCTTGTCTCAAAGGATTATCAGCTGATCCTAACAGAAAAATAAAAGCTACACAATGTTACGCTAAGGTCAACACAGATATTTGTCAAAAACAGGTGCAGTATGTTTTTCTTTTAATTTTTAAGTAGTGTCAGCTTGTGCCCCATTTATAAATGGTCTTGAAGTTAGGCTGTTTAACAATCTCTATGAATATTTTTCTGACATTTTTCTGACGTGCTAAGTGTAACAAGTTAAATCTCTGGGACAGTGAGCTGCCTCGTACTGCCTGATGGCCAAGGCAACTAATGAGTAAAATGTGAGCATTATAAATGTAGTGGAATCATACATGATGTATTGTTTACATATTCAGACGTTGTGGTGGTGGCTGCATTCTGGAGGGATTGTTGGCTCCTCCAGAACTTAGTGTGCGGCTGTTATCAATAACAAAAATACTATTTCTTGAAACTAGTTTGAAATTCACACATGATTTTATTGTATTGAAGTCCATAGTTTAACTGTTAGTTGGCTCAGAATGACCCAGTACATCTTAACTTTAGTACCTGAACAGCACATCTGCCGCCCCCTTCTGTTGTCCTTCCCTTAGTGTCTCCACAGAAGAGCCCAGTGAGGGAGTGGGCTGGGAGGTCTCTCCACAGGGGCTCCTCAGAGCAGAGAGAGCGCCCACCGCAGGGACCAGCCTGGTGACCAGAGTCTGTAGGTCAACAGTGGGCGGTCCTCTCTCTTCAGCCTCTGTGTTTTATTCCGACTGAACAAAGGAGATGAGGAATCAGGCTGTGCCTGAGCACTGCTCAACCTACCAGGCTTTTGTCCAGAGGGGTTCATGAGTCTCTAAACATGACAATAATTTATAGGCATCTTGAAGTCTGCTCTCTAGCCAACTATAGTGGTGGTGGGGAGGCTTGGACATTTATTCTAATAAAAATGACTTTTCATTGCCTTGAGGGAATATGTGGTATGCCATTGCAGTGCTGACAATGAGGCAGGTCTGTTTCCAATTGACAACATTGTCGTATGTAACAACAATGCCAGAAATGTGCCGAGCTCAGCGCTGCGATTTGGATGACACTTGCTCTCCAGGAGCTATTGACAGCTAGCCTGGATGTGGGGGAATGTGACCGTGGTCTAATTTATGAGTGCAGGCGAAAGAATCAGTCTGTGGTTTGCATCTGAACAACATTGAAACCACGTTTTCCCGAGGTTGAAGCCACAAGTGCAGTGGGAACTGTCTGAGGAGGCAACAGTGATTAAGGACAGGAACAGTGCAGTCTGATGTGAGCTGTGACACAAATGCCTGTGGTGTTGTGTGCTTCTTGTGCAGAGAGGACTGTGTCTGCATCAGGAGGTGCAGAGGAGACACACACAGCGCTCCCCTACCGGGCTGGTTTCTACGGTGACCTGAGAAAGGCCGTAACAAGGTCCGGCTCTTTCTCAGGCCTAATCAGTGCATTACCACAAAGAAGGACATGTGTTCGGCCCCCCACCTCCCGATCCTCCGCACTCAATCCGAGCAGCATGGCTGGACACAGGCAGCCAATAAAACCAGGATTAGGAGGCTATCTACACACACTGAGCTGTGGCAAAAAAAAGTTTTTGAACACGCCCAATCCCGCCTTGTTCCCTTTACAAACGTCCTTTCAGCATTGTCTCCAGATTCCCATTCTTAGCCTTCTTGCACTTTATTTTGCTTGCTTCCATGTTCATATCCTTCCTTTACCCCAACCTCTCAGAATCCCTGCTCATAATCCTTAAACACAATAGATCATCCAGAAATTACTAATTTTGCAGAGGCTGTTCCCAAAAGCACTTGGCCATTTCCCATTTATACGTGTAATCCTGAGCTTTTCACAGGAATGGCAAAGAAACGTGGGCAGTCATAATGACAAAGCTGCTCCATGTGTTTCATTCAGAGAATACCTGGCCGTCTGCACTTCCAATGATGCTTCATTCCATCTGAAGATGGAATTTGTCCACATTTGATTTATGACCTGTGAAACATCTGCACAGCAAATTAAAACCATTCTATTGTAATAAAGATAATCTGCAGTCTGCACAGGAAGTGCACTGTGTTTACCTCCAGTATCAGTCTGGATTCTGCAAAGGTTTTCTGTGTATTTAAGATAACTTTAGTGATGCAAAACAGTTCTGTTTAGCTGTGCATATGACTGAAAGGTTTTTATTCTGCACTTTTAATGTTAATTTTATGATTATTATTTATGTTTTGATTTGCTTATATGGTGATTTTAATGTCTTTCTTTTTCTGTAAAGCACTTTGAATTGCTTTTATTGTGTAAGAATTGTGTTATACAAATAAACTTGCTTTGCTTTGCTTATAGAATGTGACATATTCAAATGGTTGAATATACATGTGAGTTTGTTGTAAAAGTGAAGTCTCTGTGTGTGAGCTGCAGACCACAGGGACGAGTGAAGCTCAGGCAGCTCTGAGCCGGACACTGGGGCGGTCTAATTAAAGGGCACTTAAGCCCCACAGTCTGCACTGGGACAGGTTGAAGTTGGTTGGGTCCCTGTCGAGAGGGACGGGATTCATTGCACTCGTAAACAAGGGGCTTCAGGACACAGGGACACAAGGAGGGTAAGTACCACAGACTTTGTTCACACAAGATGAAGAGTCAACAGCTTCCCCATCATTCACCCCTCCTCAGCAGTCCCCCCTAATAAGCACCTTCTTCAGAGGAGCCACCAACACAATGCCATCCCACTCCCCTCTTCTCGCTCTCAATCACTGTTGGGACAATGAGGGAACCCCCTTCACCCCACTGCCCCTCCCCGACCCCCAAACAGACACTTCTTTTATTGAAATTCTTTGGTGTTCTAATCCTCAGCTTCCTCCAGGGCCAATAATGGACTCCCCGCGGCAGCCTTTTCCAGTGAGGAGATCATCGCGAGCGGCCTGGGTCACAAGTCCACATCCCCTGTAGGATGAATCGGGCCTATATGCGCCTTCTTTGGCCCATTCATAAATTCTTCCCCAAATCTGAGTTACTGACCTATGATCACTTTACTCTGCTAACATGGCCTGTGGGACATTTATGTGGCAGTTTCAATTCAACAAATTTGTCAATATTCATTTTGACAATATTACATTTTTATGCCTTTTTAGTGGAAAAAAATAAAAACATATATCAAAAGTACATTTTAAAATTGGAATTTGAAATTATATTATTGAATTCTTCTTGCAGAGACTGTACATCGTCTGTCAAGGTGTTTAACAGAAGCAGACTACAATATGAGAACAGTGACATCTGCTGGTCATAGCGATGTAAAGTCTTTCAAGCTATAGGTGGAGGTCCTAAATTAATTCTTCTCTGCTAGTCTACATCAGATCTGACAATTTTAAGTTTAACTGTCAGACTGCAGAAATGTTGACTTGGTATGTGGTTAATATTGCATGAAACAAAAACTGGCACAAAGCTGAATGTAGTCAGTGAATATAAAGTAAAATTGAATTAGTTTTTTACATATATCGTAATAGTTTCAGAATGTGGTCAACTACAAAAACATGATGATTGTTGTTAGATGAAAGGACTTTGAGGTGTGTGGAGCCAATCCCTAACGAATAATAATGAATCTCATCTTTTTTTCTTTTTTTTTTTTGGATATCAAGTTTAGATATTTCATGTAAAAATAATGAATCTCCCAAAGAGTTATTTAGGCCACTCCTCCCTGTCTGAAAATATGAATGCAACCTCTAATAAAAGTTGTATCTAAAGCTACAATATTGGTGAATGTAATGACTGGGAGCTAAAGTAGTTAAGCAACAGTTAGTAGCAATACTGATTTGATCGATAGCTTGAATTTTGTTTACACATCTCAATGCCATCTGGGAAAAACAGGTGGAGCTTTGAAAGTGGATTCAGGTGAGCACACGTTGACATTGCAGACTGTATCCACGTTTCTGTCCTGAGGTACCGTTTATCAAAGTCATGTTTCACCATTGTTCAGGAGCCAGCAGCAGTGATCTCATAACACTGTCATCCATGGTTTAAACTTACACCACTCATATGTGGGCTCATGTCTGTAGGCCACATATGAGACAGTTCAGTCTAGCTCGACCTGTTTGATGCCACCCTTTGAAATCTTTGTCTTGGATCATATTCATACACAGGTGATCCTCAGGCGCTGGGTTATACAGTTGACTACATTTGCATAAGAGCTCATCTTTGACATAAGGGCATGATGACAGAGACTGAAGTCATTCTTTGTTGTTCAACGTGATACCAGTTCAGATCTGTGCATTCTGTTATAGTGCCCTTGGGGAATACACTTCACTCACTGTGCCAGCGTATGAATGTGGTGTGCGAGTGTGTGACTAGTGGTGGTTGGAGAGGGCGTTGGAGCATTTGTCAGTCTCAGGGCAGCTGTGCCTCCTGTTGAAGTTTAAAAGCATCCACTGTGGAGAGTGAATGAGTAATGTAACATGCAAGATAGTCTTCTGATACCTTTTACTTGCGGAATTTTGAAAGACACATATTTGTATTATTTTTCTATCATCTATGCATGGGAATTATTATATTTTAAGATTTTGTTCACTAATAGTAACACTCCCACACTCGGTCTGTCTTGCAAAAAATCAAATCAAATCAAATCAAATCAAACTTTATTTATAGAGCACTTTTCATACAAAAAAAGTAACACAAAGTGCTTTACAAAGCCTTAAAATCAGTCCCACCCATCAAACCCACCCAACCACCCGACAGCCAAACAACCCAACCCCAACACATCAATAAACATAACCAAACAACCCCCCACCCCAACACACACTCCCACCCCCCACCCCAACACATGTTAAAATACCTTGGTTTCATTTAAAATATGTTTAATGCAATAAAAAATATTAATAAAATAAAAATAAAATCAATAATAATAATAATAATAATAATAATAATAATAATAATAATAATAATAATAATAATAATAATAATAATAATAATAATAATAAATAAATAAATACATTTTTAAAAAGGCAGATTGTGGGTCTTTCTGTTTTTGATTAGACATTAGACAAGCCCTCTCCAACGCACCTGGCTTCAAAAACTAACTATATCGCCTATAATGATCATTTTAAGATGAGAATGTGTACTAGTTAAAATTGAGTTTGCTAAGAACAATTATACAGCTCTAAAACTTTGCATGTTGCCAATCAAGAAAATTATATAGTTTTTAAAGCCATATTACTAAGATCAAGTTGTTTTTGAACCAATACCCACTCTTTTTATTCTTTAAGTGGCCTCTTTCTGTACAGCCCTGTGTCTTTACGTGAGGAGGGGGCGTAGCAGCGTGCGTTTAACGCATCGAAACCTAATTGGCCAGCGCTTGTCACGTGACCGGAAACCGTCCGATCGCGGCCAATCCCGACGTGCAAGGGTAAAAAAACAGCAGAAAAATGGGGCCGTGAATCGGTGACGTTACATCATGAGCAGTGCTGTGTTGTCACCAGCTGGAGCGATTACAACACGAAGCTAAACGTGGATGGATCTCTAAAAAACGCAGTGAATTCGCAGCGGGCATGGCATAAGCATCAGCACCCGATTCACGTCGCTAGCATGATGAGATATAAGGTTACGCTGCAGCCACGTTTGATTGGTGATCAGAAGAAGCTATCAGGTTGACTATAGGCATCGATAAGAAGCCCAAAAACTGATAAGTGCCAATAGAGGTTGGAGTTGAAGCTGATCTCCACACAGTAAGTCCTTTTCTCTGTCTGCTAATGCATAACTAGCTAAATTACCATCACTAAGCCCTGTGTTCTACTTCTTTGTCGCTTGTTAGCATACCACTTGTAGAGCTAAATGGTATTGTTGCCTATTTTAAGCCCCGGACAATTTGGACTGACCCAGTTGTTTACTTGTGTCAGTCAGTGTTGACATGTCCGATAAGATAGCTCTGCTCCATTTATAGTCTTGCTCAAAGGCAAAGGTTAGCTAGCTAGGTTATTAAAATGTGAATGCAGTTGCTATGTGTTTGTTTTTGCCATGGAAACACCAAATTAAGTAAAAAATAACGTCATTGAAGAGGAGGCATGCTTGTACAAGATAGACTCATATTTTAGGTAACTTGATATAAGGCAATTTCCTTTTTATTTTATGTCTTGTCAGTGTTGCTAACTGCTAAATGTGATCAATCTAATATAGTGTACAGTAATTAACAGATAACTGGATAAACTACTGATAACAGTTTTATTACAGCAATGATGATAGAAAAAAAATGCTCTTCTTTGTAAGTATCATGCAGTTATTTTAAAACTCAAAATGATAATATTTTCCTTAGTATTAGCATGTGGTTTTATTACATTTAAGATTGATCCAAACCATTCTAAACCCATAGAGGACAGGTCTAATGTTCTAGTAAAGTTATGTGATTTTTCTGTGCCAATACTTGTCCAAATGGCTCTAGTTTTGATTATATGTTAAGACAATAATTTTGCTATTAGCTGTTACTAGATTGTTGTATTAAATAGCATGTTTGTTTTGTTTTTTTTTTCTTTTGACAGCAGCTGCCAACATGAATGTGGGCACAGCGCACAGTGAAGTGAACCCTAACACTAGGGTCATGAACAGTCGGGGCATCTGGCTCTCCTACATCCTGGGCATCGGCCTCCTGCATGTAATTCTGCTTAGCATTCCCTTCGCCTCCGTCCCTGTTGTCTGGACGCTTACAAACCTCATCCACAATCTGGTCAGTGCTTCAAGTCTGTGTTCAACTAAAGGATATATGGGCCCGTTTAGGAAAACAGACTATACCAGCAATAATCATGCAATACAAACTGTGAAATGTCCAGAAAAACTTTAACATTGTTGTCTGTTACAGTGCATGTACCTCCTGCTTCACACGGTCAAAGGGACTCCGTTTGAGACTCCAGACCAGGGCAAGGCCAGGCTCCTCACACACTGGGAGCAGATGGACTATGGTGTGCAGTTCACGGCTTCAAGAAAGTTCCTCACTATCACACCTATTGTCTTGTAAGTTTGCCTTCAAACTATCTATAACCTTTGTTCATATACTGTTCTGTTGACACCTCAGCTACTGTCTTCACATTAAGTACAATTGCCTGCAGTATACAGTAATTAAAATCACACAACTGTAGAACTATAGTTTAAACTCATGAAAGCAAGCAATTTATGAACAAGCACCCAAAATATAGCTACAGTGTGATCACATATAGTCTCTGAAGGATGTGAATGAGTTCATTCACCTGTAATTAGTGTGCACATTAGTCAATCTCTCAGATTGTTCAGGAGCTCAGAACTGGGTGCAGCCCCATGCTGTTTCATGCCCTTTTCTGTCCTTATTAGTGCTATTTACAGGAAGCACTGTTGTTCCCTGGGGTTCAGCTGCCTACTCAGGCTGAACATTGTGGTAATAGCACTTTTGCAGGTGTACATTTTTGTTCACACTAGTTTCAGGGTCATATGTAATGTACTGTATGTTCGGGCACTAGAGTTAGAAGACAGAAACACATGTGGTAGGAAGTTCTGAGCTTTTAATACATGCCCCTGTATGCAAGTACAGAACAGGATGTGCACAACATAACCCTGTGTCCTTTTATATTTAAACTGTCTTTTACATAGACACAGTGTAGTTTAGGCTTTCTCTGCTCCCGTATCTCAGTAGAACCACTGGATATCAGTGCTCAGAGATGGAGAGCAGCCAGTTGGCTGTAATAAAGGAGAGGCATGTCCTAACTTAGTTAGGGGACCTGGTTAATTCACTCTCCCTGCTTCATTCATTACTTATTTCATGTTGTAACTCTGTAACCTATCATGTCAACATGGACAGTTTGTGAGGCAACCTAATATTCACCAGTAAACATGGCTGCAGAATATATCTTCATTCTTTTGCTTCTGTCAATATTTGAGGTTACAAAATATAGTTCTTTCACAGAAAATGATAACACAAAATGCTGACAGTTCAAAGAATAAAGTGCACCTAAATCAAATGAAAAGCACATAACTGCCCCTTTCGACTTCTAGTCAACAATTAACCTCCTGTTTTGTTTTTCCATTGTGTTTTTAGATACATCCTCACCAGCTTCTACACCAAATACGACCAGGCCCATTTTGTGGTCAACACCGTGTCTTTGCTCACCGTTCTCATCCCCAAACTGCCTCAGCTGCACGGAGTGAGGATCTTTGGGATCAACAAGTACTGAACGGACGGCCCTCTGCGGCGCCCCCATGTGGGCTGCAGTGAACAGAGTCTAAGGCGGCTCTTTAAAGGTCCGGGTGCGGCGGCTGTGGACTAAATGAAGCCTTAGGGGGATACTGCCATGGTACTGGAGCCTGGGAAGCAGACACATTACAGTTACAGGAGGCACAAAGGGAGCGTGTTCTGTTGTTATTGTGTGTAGCTCAGCTTTTGGTCGAATTGTAGACACTTGAAAAAGGGAGTGTTTGCAAATGTTTCTGTAGAAATAGACTGGCATCCAGGGACAAGACACTCTTGCTGCACAAAAATCACGTGCCATTTTTCATTCGTTGGCACACACAGATGACAATGGAAGCTATTTTGTACGTAATGATACACTGCTGTATTTGTTCAGCTTTACTTTTACATGAATCCCTCTCTTTTACACAGGTTTTGTAGACTTTAGGGGGAAGGTAACAATAGAAATAGTGAGGAGACTGAACTGCTGAGAAGCAAGACACAAGAAACCACACGGATTTATATTTAGCCGTCAGGCTTCCTCAGCATCGGGACGCCAAGTCACTCTTTTTTTAACTGACCATGCCCATATTTGGAGCTCTCTCGTCCTAGATTTCAAATATTATAAAGCCTGTCTGGTAAACTGAGTCCTGTAGACTTAGGAGAGGTGTTCCTGTTCAGTCTTGAAGCATATTGACTATAAGGGTGTCAAAAGTATCAAAGACCAGATACTAATCAATATTAAAATTTGTATTGAATCTTCATAATAATAATTTCAACAAGAATCGATTAAAAAAAAAACAACAACTACCAAACAGAGTACAAAGTTTGACCTTTCCTGTTTTAGAATAATTATAATAATATTATAATTATCTGACCACGATAATGCAAAGAAAGTACTATTATTTTGTTTTGAAAATTAAAGTCTGTAGTCTAAAAAAATCAAACTATATGAGGCTTGAAATTGTATTATTCTGACAACACTAATAATGACACTACCTTTCTGAATACGTAAAGATGCACAAGTAAGCACTCAGGACATTGCAACAAATGGTACAGAGACTGTTCAGTTTTTGAGTAGTGTTATTCAGGGCCTATAGAACAGAAACATGTTGACAATTGCCAATCATGATGTATATTAATTTGCATATAAACATGTACAGTGTTCAGATAGCTTTGAATGCATTTCCCTTACTTAAAGGGCCAATATTACACTATTTTCTGATCTATGTTATAATGTTTCCTCATCACAACCAGACCTGGGGTTGTGTTTTGTTTCATTCACACATGTTTAACACACAAATCCTGCATATTTAGGCTGAGTTCTTCTCTCAAACAGAAAACATTCATTTTGTGATGTCATGTGGTGATACAGGAAGTGCTCTACTGTGTTTTTAAACTCCATACATCTTCACTAGAATCATTTGGATAATTTCAGCCCTGGAATTGCTAATCTCTATTGAATAAACGATTTAAAAAAAAGTAGCTGTTATTTTAAAAAACTACCAATACGTGACATCACAAGGTGGATCAGAGCATTATGAGATTTGGAGATGTATAGAGACTAATAATGAAGTATCACTCAAACATGTGTGAATGAAATAAAACGCAACTCCAGGTCTGTTTTTGATGAGGTACCACCATTATAACATGGCTTAAAGCTCACAAGAGTCAATTTTGTGTAATATGGGACCTTTAAACCTTTTACTTTTAATTGTAATCCTGACAAATGATTTACCAAGAGTAAAGACAGTGCATTCATTTCTTCCTGTGTGCTAAAACGTGCAAAATTAAGTTGTTTACATCCGAATCTCTTTTGGTTCAAATCCATAGACATAAGTTTTACATAATGTATGTTTAAATAATGCATGCCTCTTTTTCTCATAGTGACTTACTCCAACGTTTTATGTATGTCCGTGCATCATGTGACATTTTTAGAAAGATTTCAATCCTATTAGAAGTAATGTTATACTAAGGATCATGTGAATGTAATAGTAATTGTATGGATTCAAATACTTGTTTGACATTTGGGTAGTTTTGTCAAGTTAAGTTGCAGTATGTTTGCTTTTTGTTTACTTTTAATAACAAGTATCATGTCCACAACCATTGATCAGCTGTTCAGATCGTTCAGTTTAGGCATTGTAGCACTTTAGTTCATATTTTAGCATTTCAAGTTTTAAAAAGCTACAGATTTATTTGAAAAGCATACATTTACTTTTAAAATTGTTGGATTTTTTTGCTCCATATTTTGACCCCATCTTCATCACTACCATAAGGGCTTAATTATGGACATTCACTCTGTAGCACAAACTGACCATGTATTTGAATTTCTGAAAGAATCTCATGTAATGTGGTATAATGTGAAATCGTGCTCATGGTTGTTGACTGGTGTTTTGTGAAGGAAACGTGTGATCTAGTGTCAAAATGCTTGATCTCAAATACAGTATTTTTCAACTATAATCTCATTTGTTTGTTTCTAAATATGTCTTGAGTTATGTAGCAAAGAGGCCAAAGGTTAAGTTGTAATTAGATTAATAGATATAAATGGAGCAAATGGATTAGCGGTAAATCCTTTTTCTAGAAGCTGGCTGAAAACCGCAAGACCAGTTTGTAGGACAATTACATATTATGATATAAAACACATGAGACTTGTATTTTAATTTATATGTCCACAGATCTGACCTGTAACTAGGCCTGTTAGTGCCACCTGCTCGTCTCCAGCGTTCCAGCCAAAGCAGTATTATAATATATACAGTAATCATTTTGTTCACTTTTAAGTCAGAACCAATTTCACTCACGATAATTTTGTTTTTTTGTGTTTATTAAATCATCAACCTAAATACTGCCTTTTTTCCTTGGCCCACTTTAAGTCGCTTTATACAATCTATGATCCAAACCAAAGCCCCTGTCAAAACCCATTAGCTTTTGTTCATTGTTTGGCTGTAAATCAGGAACTGAACATTGCTGTGGATAATATTGAACTATATGAAATCTTTGCCCTAGAAAACCCATCTAAGCGTGATATATTGATGCTTAGGACAATACGCATTCAAAATAAGCTGCAAAAGCAATGTGCATCTATTTACTGCTGTGATTGTGATTCACTGTCCCATTAGCTTCACTGTGCCTTCCTCCAATGACTACATGAGTGGACACGTTGCACTAGCAGCATACACATAATATGTGAATTTATGGTCCAGTTAATGTTTTGCATTGCCCTGTGACCATACGCGTTTATGTGTGTGTACCGGTCCATGATATGAGCATTGCAAAATCAGTTCACTGGACACATTCTTAACTATTTTTAGGTTGAGGACAGATGGTTATTGTGCAGTTTTCCAGCAGATGGCAGCAAGTTGTTGATGTTCTCCTTTCTGATTTTTTCTTTTTTTCTTTTCTTTTTTTTTTTTTTAGAGCTGTGAGGTAACATTATGTTTCTGTTTTGATGTTTAAACTTGGCTTACACTCACTAGTTTTACTACATTGCAAAATACATACGATTTTGGCCAAGCGAAGGAATTTTGGGTTTGGCTGTTTTGTATCCAGTTTCCATATGTTTTCATGTTGATGCCTTTCTATACATTTACATATATTTGTATACAATAATCAGGGTGTTAGATGGATTTTTCACAGCTGCAAAGTGTAAAAACAAGTCTTCAGGATGTGAATCTGTTTAGACTGAAGTTGGATCTCATTTGTGTTGCATTTGATGGAGGCTTTGTCTGTGTGGAGCCACAGCGCTGGGTACATTTAACAAAAAAATTACATTACTAGAATAATCCTATATAACCCAATAATTAGATCTGACTTTTGGTGCGTGTTTACATGCACTAAAGAAATGTGATTATCAAAAACACTTGGGGTTGGTGATGCGTGCCAGTTGTGTGTTTTTTTTTAACTGTTGTGTATGTCTCTCGGCTGGCGTGGAGGAGCTGGAGGAAGTGCCTGGGGTGGGGGAAGTCCGGGAGTCCCTGGTCAAACGGCTGCCCCACGACGCGGAAGAAAATGGATGGATTAACTGTTGTATTTTAAAGATGGAGTACAATAATATTTTAAAATAACTTTCAAATCACACTTTTTTCCATTTGTCTTTTCCGCATTTTTTTATTTTCTTATGTCACTGCAAAAATCTGATAACTCCAGAAATCAGATAACGATGACGTGCATGTTTATGTGACATAGAAACAAGTGAGATTTTGAATTTGAATGGAAAACTGTAAAGACTGCAATTATTTAAGTAACATAATACACTCTGCAAACGAACAAAGCATCTACGGTAGTCTTATTATAAACCCTGCAGCTTAAACAAACACGTTCTGAATACACTGGATTCTTTTAATAGTTTCGCTCATGTTTCTGTCGTCTCGCACGTATACAATGCTCCTGGACATGTTTGAAACGTGCACTGAAATGAACTATTCAAATCTAATTGTAACTATGTAAAGGTACTTCTCTGAGTAGTTTTCAGACACCATATACATTCACTCCTACTTGAGTAATATTTAGTTTGAAGTAGCAGTAATCTTTGGTTCTGTTTTGGTTATTCTTCCCACTTAGAACTAAACGAGTGACAAAAGATTTACGTTGACAAGATTAAACGATTCTCACATTTGTGCTTCTTACACCTTACCTTCAGATATGATTTAGTTTTTCTCCTTTTTTGTGTTCTATCTTTTGAAAATGCCGTATTTTGTGCATTATTTCATGTTTCGGCCTTCTGGTTTCATCAACTTTGGTAAATAGTCGTGTATTTATATGGTGCTTTTCCACATTCAAGGCACTCAAAGCACTTTGCATCAAGGAACCACTCACCCATTCACACACATATTCATACACCAAAGTACACAGGGCCGGCTCTAGCTTTCAGGGGGCCCTAAGCTGAATTTGTCTCTGGGGCCCCGGTAGTGGATACCTCCTGGCTCAGGTGTTGGTGATTCACATTTGACATATTATGCTCTCATCACTTTGACCAGTTGTATTTGTGTTTATATGACCCACATCAGACTGAAAACATCCAGAATGTCACAACTATCATAGTCACAAGAAGAGAACACAAACATATAAGAGGGGTCAAGATTTTTTTAAATTCTAGACGTTTTTTTACTTAGTTTGTAGTGGATTTTAATGTGTTCCAGTTGGCGACAGTGGCTTCTATTTACATTATAAAGTGTCCTTGCACCGGTGTAAACACAGTTACCCTCACCTCTGCCCAGCTCAAAAACAAATGTAGCAGCAACAGACATTTTGCTACTATAGATATAAAACAAATGTAATCGTTTGAGAGGGATATTTAGGCTGCTGTAAACACACAAGCCCTGTTTCCAATAAAACTTAATATATCCTATTATTTTCAGTATTGCTGCTTATTCTGCTTGTAGACTGGGCCGGCCCTGAGTGTACGCAGACACTAGAGGCGAGTGGGTTGTGTGTTGCCCAAAGACACAACAACAGCATTCATCCGTGGGAGCTGGAAGTGCACCACCAACCTGTGAGTCAGTGGATCTGACCGATTCAAACTGCCAACCTTCAGATCAGTGGATAAACACTCAACCAACTGCACTATTGTCACCCCAGATTATTGTCATTAATGAGATCTTACGTCCAGATAGTTACTCTCACAATCACTCTTACGTGCGTAGTATTACTGTTCATTTCTTAGACCACTACTTTGTACTTTCACTTGAGTCATACTGTTCTGAAGTAAAATGACTGTTACTTGCTTCCAGTGTTTGTCTACTGTTCTCACTCCTCCCAAAGCACAAACCCGGCCAATGCTTTTAGCCTTATCTCTGTATCTTCCCCCACTACAATCTGCTCTCTGTGTAACAACAAAGTCACATGTCCTGCACAACATTTAATATGAATGGCAACTGTGTCAGAAAGAGCCAGCGTTGCCATCAGACCCTGGCAACGAGGAAAACACGCTGCGATGAAGATCTGAAAAATGTACGCCACATGCGGTGAGGGCTCCCACTGCGATCGCTCTGGTTTCTCTGGATGTGACAGCATTCCAGATGAGATAAAAACAAAACACAGATACATTGTCACCGATTCCCGCTGCAGCTGCCTTGACAACAGTTTGACCTAATAATTACCGGTTTTATGCCTGATGCACTGTTTGAAGGAAAAGGTGGGGAATGTTACAGTATATACAGAGGTTGACTATAAATAGAGCCATACAAAAAGATAGATCCATTAATTATGAGCTCTGGAAACCCGCGGGGCCTTTGAACTAAGTGCAATAGGCGAGCTTATGTGAGAAGACTCCAAGTACACTTCATCCACTGTCTAAGAACAGGGCGACGCAGTTTATCGCAAAAGTAATCGCAATATTGGCTGATGCGATAATCGATTCTACATCATTCTACATTCTGCTCGGATCCAAAACCGTCTAGAACGGGACAATAAAGGGTGAAAATCCTCTGTCCTAACTTCCCTGACCACACCCCCGACCCCGACCACACCTGTTTATAATTAGTCTCATGTGTTTCTCAAATATAGAACACGTCTCCTCTCAAAATTCCTCGTAACATATCTTTTTCTCAGTCTTTTATGTTAAGCAACCGTGTTTGTTTTTGACACATATGGACCACGCGTCGCTCTGATTGGTTAATCCACCTGTCAATCAAACCCTCCAAAATCTGCGGGGAAATGGGACACGGCTTCAGATCCGCTCATCTTTGCAAAGTTTTGTCGAAGTGTTGAAGAAATATCAATTCTCCAGCTGACATAAATATACAGTTTTTATAGAAATGTTAAAAACACAGACTTCTTAAAGGCGCAGTTCCACTTTTTTACTGTCTTAAAAACATAGAAACGAGAAGAAGAACTAGTGAATTTTAAGTGGTTTGCAGTGATCCATGTTTCTCACTTACCTATCGCAAATTTCAAAGGGATTTTCACAACCACTAGCATGCTAATCGCACACTTCCAGATTAACAGACGATGAAACGATTTATAAATTGACGCAGACAGTACACAGCGGACTTATTTTGACCTAAAGAGTTGGTTATGCAATATGTGCGTACCCTCACCCCACCGACCTTAAGCCCGGTCAAAAACGTGATCGTCCAGTCAGCTCAGTTTTTTCCCGTGACGCATGTGAAACGAAGTCGCTCATTGGTCGCCTATGATTCACAAATAAACTCAAATTTCTCTCACCTCAGATTAACAGTGTAGTGTAGTACTTTGCCTATCGATTCTGCAGAAATATGTCATGTTTTTCAGTGCCTTGTGATATTTCTTTTCTTTTCTTTTGTCCGATACAAACCGTGCGTGTCCCTGATTGATTAATCCACCTGTCAATCACATTCAATTGAAAACAGTCGTATAAGTATTGAAGAAGTGTGTACTCTGGATCCCGGGGCATTCGTACATCCCCTTTAAACCCTAAATTAGCCTTGTTTATCTTTGGTTTTGTTTATTTATTTATTTATTGGCACAGTCTAGCAATGAAGTAAGACATTTTAGTTTCAATATAACTGAAATTACTGTGTCAAAAATCATTTAAAACACAATAACAGTGATAATGTTGTACTTAAACATAGGACACGTCATGTTGTCTTATACAAATCTGTTGGTCATTCAGTTTCTCGGGGAAACGCAAGTGGACAGAAGTCATTTAAACGTGCCACTCTGAAATAGAAGCACAGATTACAGTGGTTATAGAAAACATGAATAAAAATGTCTACTTACTGCAGGCATGAAGGCTGTGTGAGGGCACTTGAAGGAAATGCCATGTAGATGAGTCGCTCTTCCACTCGCCGACTTCATGTTTATCAATGCGGCTTCGGCTAAAGACGTGCTTTATCATTGTCTATATCTACTCTGAAACTAATTAAACAAGTACAGCGAACGTTCATTATTTAGATCGTGTAAATAAATTCTTGTTTGTTCAGAAGATGTCACAAATTAGATTACTCCTTTGAGCGTGCGGGGACGAACTGAGAAGTTTGCATTAAATACACTCAGTTAACATAAACTTGGATGACTGGGTATAAAGTAAACACAAAAGATACTGTAGATAGTACTTTTTTGGTAAAGCTGCACAATGTAGCTTTTTTGTGAAGGGTCTGCTACCTGCTTGCCTCTGCAGAATGTTGGAATATTCCACTTTATGGCATTAACGAGGCCCCAGGTCGGATGTGTGGAAGGTGTGGAAGTGTAAAAGAAGTGTAAAAAGCCGTGTCAAACTCAAGGCCCAGGGGCCAAATGCGGCGCGCCACATCGTTTTATGTGGCCCGCGATAAGGTAAATTAAAACTTATGACTGTCTTAAAATCTCAGGTTATCAGGAGATACGCAGTTACAGTCATTTTTTTTATGTTTAATGTTTGTAGTCAAGGAATAAGTTACGTTTATTTTACATTACATTCAGTTACATTTATACGGTTTTGCAGTTACATTTGGCCCATTTTGCTAATGTGGCCCTCGGTGAAATTGACTTTGACACCCCTGCCGTACTGCAACCCAATCTCCATGGAGACAACGGAAAAGTTCCACAGCGCTCCTTTGCGTCGGTACAAAAGCCTCAACTTGTGATATCAGCAGAGTTAAAGGAACACTTTCTTAGACTCTTAACAATTGGCCTTGACATTGAAAACCACTTAACGCTTTTACATAGGAGAGGGTTAGCGTTACCTTCAAATGATGAACGACTCTTGAGAATGAGCGGCGTGCCCGGGGCGGGACTATAAGCCAACCGCTAAAGCCTTGTACAGACCTATACATATTCATAAACTGCTCCTCTTTTACACTGCTAACACATTCCTTCTGTCCAACTACAAAATTTACGATTGTTCTGTGACATCCCAATTTGAAACTCACTATAGGTGAAAATGTCTGAGCACTCGTGTAGAACAGCGTAAATGAAAAATGCATTGAGAAACTGCAGTCATAAATAAAACGCATTACAGCTTAAGAGACAAGGATAATTAGCTTTCACTTGGATGTGATTTAGCCGTGCACTGTTGGGTATTAGGCCATGACTAAATCAGAGCCCTCTTAATTAATTACCCAGGGCTTACTACGCAATACGGGCTGCATTTATTTCCCCTTTACTTTCTCCCTTGAAGGACAGCCCTATAGTTTGTGCTCAGGCGACGTCAAATATCATAACATACCCACAGAGCTGGAGGACATATTTTTTTACTGTTTTTTGATGTGTTATAATGTATTTTCCTCATCGCAAACAGACCTGGAGTTGTGTTTTGTTTCATTTACATGTTTAACACACAAAACCCTGCATATTTAGGCTTCTTTAGGTTCTTCTCTCAAACTGAAAATGCTCTATTCCACCTTGTGATGTCATCATGTGGTGATACAGGAAGTGCTCCAATGTGTTTTTAAACTCCACACACCTTCACTAGAATCATTTGGATCATTTCAGACCTGCAATTGCCAATCTCCACTGAATTAAAGGTAAAAGAAAGTTGATAATTTGAAAACTGCCACTTCATGACATCACAAGGTGCAACAGAGCATTTTAATCTTTGAAGATATAGACAGACTAATAATAAAGGGTTACGCAAACATGTGTGAATGAAACAAAACACAACTCCGGGTATGTTTTTGATGAGCTAACAACATTATAACATGGTTTAAATCTCACAAGAGTCCATTTCAAATATAGGACCTTTAACTGTGAAAATGTAGATGTTTGTTTTCCCGATGTCATTGTTAATTTCTCTGTATTTATTGGATTTATTCACACTAAACAAAATTATCATTATTATTAACTACCCATTACCTATATATTGTGTTTAAAAAGTGGAGCAACACAAGTAAGACTAAGATTAATATGGCAAATTTCCAATCTACCCGCAAAATGATAAGGTTTTACTTCTAGTTTGGACTGCAAGAATTCATTATTTCAACGACTGAAATGAGATTAGATTGCATGTGATTCTTGTATTAGTTTAGCAGTTCATATTTTAGTCTTCTCTCAAATATTTTTACTCCTGGACGTGTTTAAAATGTGAACTTTGAATCCAAAACTAACCTCAAATCTAAACACAAAAAAATGCAATTACAAATTTTTCCCATATCACTCATAGTTCTTTCCAAAACAATAAATCTCCCATAGTTTTCTCCAGACACACACCCTCCATTTGAAACAGTGTTATCAGACTCTAGGATGTCACAGTCCACTTCATCTGTGTGTTTGTTATCACAGCTTCACTGGAACAGGAAGAGGAGCAGAGGTGAGGCCACAGGGACGAGCACGGGGGACGAGCACGGGGACGAGCACGGGGACGAGCACGGGGACGAGCACGGGGACGAGCACGGGGACGAGTACGGGGGACGAGCACGGGGACGAGCACGAGGGACGAGCACGGGGACGAGCACGGGGACGAGCACGGAGGACGAGCACGAGGGACGAGCACGAGGGACAAGCACGGGGACGAGCACGGGGACGAGCACGGGGCCTCATAGCAGAGAAGGTGTGTGTGTGAGTGTGTGTGTGTACTCTGTGTGTGTGTGAGGGGGTGTGTGTGGGGGTGTGTGTGTGTGTGTGTGTGTGTGTGTGTACTCGGTGTGTGTGTGAGTGTGTGTGTACATATGTGTAAATGTGTGTGTAAATACTGTGAGTAAATGTCTGTGTGTGTGTAAGCATTGTGTGAAAATTTGTGTGTGCGCATGTGTGTAAATGTGTGAATGAATGTGTACTGTGTGTAAGTGTGTGTGTGAACTGTGTGTAAACATGTGTGTGTACTGTGTGTAGGGGTGTGCGTGTGTGTGTACTGTGTGTAAACGTATGTGTGTACTGTGTGTAAATGTGTGTGTACTGTGTGCAAACGTGTGTGTGTGTGTGTGTACTGTGTGTAAACGTATGTGTGTAATGTGTGTAAATGTGTGTGTACTGTGTGTAGGGGTGTGTGTGTGTGTGTACTTTGTGTAAACGTATGTGTGTACTGTGTGTAAATGTGTGTGTACTGTGTGTAAACGTGTGTATGTGTGTACTGTGTGTAAACGTGTGTGTGTGTGTAGTGTGTGTAAACGTGTGTGTGTAGTGTGGTAAACGTGCATGTACAGTGTGTGTGTAGTGTGTGTAAACGTATGTGTGTGTACTGTGTGTAAACGTGTGTGTAAACGTGTGTGTGTGTGTAGTGTGTGTAAACGTGTGTGTGTGTGTAGTGTGGTAAACGTGCGTGTACAGTGTGTGTGTAGTGTGGTAAACGTGCGTGTACAGTGTGTGTGTAGTGTGTGTATCTGTGTAAACTCCGTGTCAGTCATGCTCCTCCGCGCTCCCTCCTCACCATCATCTCATGTCATTAGTTCCTTCTGGAGGACGCTGTAATTTAATCTGTGTGTGGATAATCGTGTTAGTTTGCTGACACTTTGAGTCCACTCTCGCTCCAAAGCCGGTGTTCAGGACATGTGCATGCACAGACAGGTTTTAGCAGGACTTATGGTGTTATACGTGTTGGGTTGACATGAGCATGTAGCATTATCAAAAGTTTCGCTCTTTCAAGTTGTACAGTTTGGAGCTGAACATTACCTCACACTTTGAAGCCTCCTGTGTCGCGGTTCTGGAAATAAATGCATAATTCATTTTTTCCATAAACTTTTCAAAAAATTTTAATATTAAAGGTTTAAAGGCAGGTGTTTTGTTTCATTCATGCATGTTTGTGTAACATTTTACTATTAGTCTGTCTACATCTTCAAAGCTCAAAATGCTCTGTTCCACCTTGTGATGTCATGAAGTGGTAGTTTTCAAATTAACATCCACCTTTGACCTTTAGTTCAGTAGAGATCATCAATTCCAGAGCTGAAATGATCTAAATGATTCTAGTGAAGATGTGTGGAGTTTAAAAACACAATGGAGCACTCTTCCTGTTTTACCACATGATGACATCACAAGGTGGAACAGAGTGTTTTCAGTTTGAGAGAAAAACTCAACCTTGTTTTGACTGTTGAAAAATGCTGTGACTTTTTTTTAAACCCTATACCCGAAGTTTTTATTACCACAAGTATAAAAAACAGACATCTGAAGCTTCAAATACAGGACAATGCAGCGTTACACAAACATGCACGAATCAATCAAAATTCAATACACAGTACGATAATGAAGGGGGAACACGAAATGTGTAAAAGCTCATAAAACTCGACTTCAAATTATATGCCCTCTTTAATGACACAGTGCAGGGGGGACCCGGGGCGCACATATGTTTTATTTACGCTGTGTTAAAGTTTGGAAGTCGATGTTGTGGAAAATTTTGGCTGCTTAAGAGCGAAGTTGTGTGAGTGTCCTGACGGTGCACGGCTCTTCATCAGGACAAAGCAAATGGTTCCAACAAAAGCTCCCAGGACGTTACATTATAGTGATGACATCAGTTTAGGGCAGTTTAAGTCTTAAGGTAATTAGACAGGGCTGCGCTACAGAGAACAGCGGACTTAAGTGATCTGAACCAACTACTTTACAATTAACCTTGACTAAAATGTTGTGTAGAATCTGATTGTGCTGCGTTTTACTTTGTGTAGGGCTCAGCAATTAATGTAATTTTAAACGAACTGAAATTAGTGTATTTAAAATTATAGTAGGTAAATTATACGCTTGAGTTCTGCTGTTAGATTTTTTGTGAATTGGCATTGATTAGGGGTTTTATGTTCATGCTAAAATTGAAAAAAGCTGTCTAATAAAAAAAAAGAAGATTGGAAAATTGAATGGCAAATCAAACAGAGGAAAAAAAGTGTAATTTTTTAATTTCTTTTTTTTTCATATCACCCAGTCCAAGTCCTCCCCTTGCGTTGGGCATTCAAAAATAAATAAATAAATAAATATTTGGCTATTATCCTAAAATCCTAAAATTGAAAAAACCTATCCATTCAATAAATAAATTGAATGGAAAATCAAATGAGAAAAAAAGTTGTTGTTTTTTTGTCATTTTTTTTGTCATTTGTCAGTGTTCGTACTAAAATTGAAAAAAGCTGTCTATTAAAAAATGTTTTTTTAACAGCTTTTAGACAGCTATTAGAGAACTTTTTTCAATTTTAGTACGAACATAAAACTGACAAATGACAACAAAAAAAAAGACAAAAAAAAAAAGAAAATTGAAAATTGAATGGCAAATCAAACAGGGGAAACAAAAGTCAATTTTATTTATTTATTTTTTCATATCACCCAGTCCAAGTCCTCACCTTGTGTTGGGCATCCAGTAAAAAAAATAAATAAATAAATTATTTGGCTATTATGCTAAAGTGCTAAGTCATATCCTTGTGTTTTGTTTCATTTATACAACACTCATTTATAATCCTACATTTTCCTTCTGTCAATGGCACGTCCCATTTCCGGTAAACACGAGCTCCTTCCTGTCTTTAAAACCCACACACCTTCACCAGACTTATTGTATCATATCCAATCTCCACCGCGCACTTCCGCTATTTTTTTTTCCCCTACTTTCAAAAAATTGCTTTCCTTTTTAATGCACTGGGAGCGACGCCATCATAACCATGCCAGCTATTACACAAAGCCTGAATAATGCAATAACGGTGGACCTGTCACTACATCCCGCTGAGTTGGATAAAAAAACGAGGGCTTAATCTATGAGTGATTGTCTTTGCACATACGAACTTTTACTGTGATGCTTTAATGTGATCAATTTTTCAACATTTGGCCGATACCGGAGCGTCTGACAGTTGGCTTTGATCACCGCGCTCCCCTGATCTCCGCTGTGTACACGGCCGCACTATATTTCACTATTTAATCACCACACTCCTGATGAGGCTGAGTGAATGCGCCGAGAACAGACAGCCCAGAGCACAGACCCGAATGTAAATCACACAACTTCAATTATTCGTAAAAGTGCGCTATAGATTTATTCAGTTATTAGATGTGATTTTAATCTTTTTATATTTAGTGATTAATGTTCGACGCTCCACTGGTAAAGGACGCCTCTCCAATGAGTCATTATATTCCATTTGAATAATTTATACGGCGGCGGGCTTTATAAGAGAAGAAGCCAGACTGTTTAGGCATTTATCATAGAGTGTGGTGTCTTATGGTATATTCAGGCTAGCAGCTACTACGCCCATGGGCACGACAGCTTTGCAACTTAATTAACCAGGATGCGTTCACTTAGAGTTGTTGTGCTTTAAAAAATGTTACAAATGGCCTCGAGCCGGCGAGAATTTCACAAGATGAACTTTTTCGTTTTCATTCTCATTTCAGAAGGTCATTTTTCGCACAGTCCGGGATTTTCAAGCGACAAAAGTACATGGTCTTAAAAATAAGCACTAGTCAAAAAAGTGGGATTTTCGGGCACACAGAGAAAGACAAAATTGTTTATTTCCACCTGATTTCTTTATGATTTCTTCATTTTGTAAATATACTGTAGTGTTCTCCCATTGAGTCCGCTGTCTAAGAAACACTCCTTTGTCTAAACTCTCCCACAGCAGCAGAACCGGCCTCCTCAGTCTCTCCGTCTCCTCCGATCAAATTCCTTTATTCAAATCTATTTCACTCCATTGCCTGATCTTTTAAATGTACATTTCTACACAACAGAGACGTGTTCATTTTTGTTCCAATGATAAAGTTAAAGGAATCGTTGAAAGTCTGTTCATTGTTGTCAAAAGTACAAGAAGTTTGCTGAGGTTTGTCAAGGTTTTCCGACTAAAAAGGACTAAAAGCAATGCAAGCTTTTGTTACAGCACTGGCACATGAGCGCAAATGCATTTATTTTTTGTGTTAAAGAAGATCTATTGTGCTTGTGTCGGCTCTATAGTTACAATCTATGACACCCGTGGATTATTATGTTGTAATTTGCACATTTTAAATCGCGATATTCATCTAAAACGACTCAATAAGCATCTTCACAACAAAGAACCATGGAGATGTCAAACCCTCCGATGGATAACTGCAGATCACACTAGCGAGTTTTTACAAATGTGTAGAAAAATGACTATGCAACGTTGCCGAATCCTACGCAGATAAAACAGAAGAACAAAGTAAGTACAGAGCAGTGAAGGTGAAAAAGGTGATTGATAGGTAATATGGCGTCTTGAAAATAACCGATTAAAGATTGCTCAAACATGCACGAATCACCACAAAAACAACTCTGAAAGGGTAAACGAGAAGGGCAAAGAACAATAACATGATTAAAAACTCTGAAAAATCTATTTTGCATAGTACGTCTGCTTTAAAATGTATCACTGTTAAGATGACAAACCGTAGAGCTAAAGTTTGAAATATCGAGCATGCGTTTTTATCTTTCTCCTGTATGTGACCAACAAGCCAACTACCATTGTTTTGCTCGACTGTTAAAAGTGTAAATACTGATGCATCTACATTGACGGTTAGAGCAGTAGCTTGTCTCCATGGAGATGTTATTGCCATCCCTGGGCGTGTGGCATTAACCTGATTTATGTATAGCATTTATTTTATTACAAGTGTGTTTACTGCTCAAAAATACCTCAGCACACAGATCTGTCCTGTATCCTAGCCTGGCCGTGTCTCAATGAAGATAGACACATTTAATACCAACATTTTATAAGCAAAGCAATAACATCTCCATGGAGTCAAGCAGGTGGCCTCCCCCAATCAGAAAAGTCACACAATGCATCTTTAAAGGTCCTATATTACGCAAAATTGACTCTTATGAACACTGAGCCATGTTATAATGTCTTTACCTCATCAAAAACATACCTAGAGTCGTGTTTTGTTTCATTCACACATGTTTGAGTAACCCTTGATTATTAGTCTGTCTACATCTCCAAGGCTCAAAACGCTCTGTTCCACCTTGTGATGTCATGAAGTGGTAGTTTTCAGATTAACAGCTACTTTTTACCTTTTGTTGAGTAGAGATTGGCAATTTCAGGTCTGAAATGATCCAAATGATTCTAGTGAAGGTGTATGGAGTTTAAAAACACAGCAGAGCACTTCCTGTATCACCTCATGACATCACAAGGTGGAACAGAGTGTTTTCAGTTAGCTTGCAATATAGATTTTTTTTTTTTTTTTTAACAGCAACTACAACTCTGGCTAAATAAAACTCCCTGTATGCTACATTTTATACACCAGTTTTAGGGGGTATTTTACAACTAAAATGTACTCAAATCAGCATTCCTGTATCCAGTGAACAGAGCTACCACTCAGCTGGCCCTTTAAAGTCATTCTAACTGCCGCTGTTGCCTTCTGTCTGTGTGTCGTAAATACAGTCCCTTGCCAAAAGTCTAATTATTCTGCCGGAGGACAGACTTATGGAAGAACTAATTGTGTTTGCTCCATGCTCTCTGCTTCAGATGCCCTAGAGACCCTCTCCTCCCTCATCAGCACATGGCCCCGGTGGCAAGCCTCCAAAAGAGCGATGTACCTGAGAGGAGATTAACCAGGTGAGGAAGAACATGACACAAAACCCATGTATTTGCTCAAAGAGGATCCGTAAGTTTAGCATTTTTCCCCCCTCAGTTTTCAATTATCGAGACTTGCTTGTGGGCTTATGTATCTGGGTTGATGGAAGAAAAGTGGAGCAATTTGTAATACTTGTTTCAAAAATACTGAATGTGATGAGTACTGGTGTGGGGATTATTTCAGGTAAAGCAAACAATGAATTGGATGTTTACTCTTTCTTAGTATAGTGTTAAAATCAACATGAACAAAACAAATATGGATGTCTTTAAGCTGTAATATCTGATGCTTTACTCTTGTGGCCCATTACCAATATTTGCTGATATCAATAGTTTAAAATACATGGGTAGACCTACGAATTGAAGTAATGTTGTAGTTTGTAGTAAACTGGCTACGTGCACAACAGTGACCTGCAGCCCATGTATCTACAATAAGAACTGGATAAGACTTTCCCCCTCTGTCCCGGGGTTGGATCGACTGGTGGACACTCCATAGGTACTCCCTAGGTGGCCTGTATTGAGGAAGGAATGTGGAAGAGAAAATTATTTTTGGGACCATGCACCAATGAGCAGAGGTTTTTGAAAACAATGCAACTCCATCTTGGGTTCATTTTTCAGATTCTTTTTTTTTAAATGATAGTTTTGAACAGGTAAAGAAAAAGAAGAAGAATTAAAAGTGACATAAATACACAAAGTAACACCATACATAAGTCGACAGACATATAATAAAATAAATTAATAAAATAAAAAAATAAAACATTAATTAATAAAAATAAAGGAGGGAGCGGGCGGGGTTCAGGTAACATATTCTATACTTGCACTTGCGTTTGTCAAAGTTAAGTGAAACATGTCCACTTTCCCTCTAAGTTCAAATTAAAAAAATTTCTAGTTGGACATTTTTCATTATATCATACAATAGATTAATGTAAATTGGAGGTATTTTTTGTTTCCAGTTCAATAAGATAAGTCTTCTAACCAATAATGTTACAAATTTGACAAATGATTTTTGTTATTTCTGAAGATACTTTCCAGATTTTAATACTCTTCGCTGTGGCAACTTGTCAAGATTCCAGTCTGTCCTGCTCTGGGTGGAGATTTGGGCTCCTCCCACACACACCTGCACCTAATCAGTCATCAAGATGCACCTGTGGAGGACAAAAGGAGCCAGGACCTGACACTCAGCAGCAGATCATCCATATATCTACAGTGGTACTACTCTGTCTGTTTCAGCTGCATGTTTTTGCATTTTGTTACTCATTCTAAGTTGGATATTTTTGCTCCTCGTCAGAACCCACTCTCTGGACCCGCTCAGCTCCTCTGTCTCCGACCCAGCTCTCCACGACCGGTACGAACCTCACCTCTTCCAACCCTGCTCACCTCTTCTCAGACCCCGTTACTCACGCTCCACTCCTGGACCACGGCAAACAACCCTGCTCTCAACTCCCTGATCTCCTTCACTTGCACATTTAAAAACTGGATAAACCTTTCCCGCTTTGGTCCCCCTGTCAGTCGTTACAACACAACCTCACTGTTAGCGTCACTACTTCCTGTCCAATTTTATCTCCATGAGGTTTTGGCGGAGTCACGCTAAAATGTATACATTTTTAAAGATAAGGCAGTATTTTGTTTTCCAAGCACAAATAAACTTCTCTTTTGATATAATATAACTTGTTGTTCTTTTTATAATGATTGTGTTGCTGCAGCTTTAGCTATATTGCTCTTCTTTAATTAACAGAAAACAATACGAACCCTTTTAAACTGAGAAACTTTGATACTGATTTACAACATCATCATCACTGATATCACCCATCCACAGTAAAACACACTAGTCCAAATGCAAGAACTAGAATAAGAATGTATTATTGATTATCTCAGTTAATGAAAGTACTGACCTAATAACTTTGTATAGTTTTAAATCTATAATATTTGCTTTGAAAGGAGGAGAATATATGGAACATCTCAAGTGATTTGTCTCCATCAGAACTCAGCCTTGTAATACCTTCCTTTATTGAAAGCTGAAATAACGTAAGCTGAAAAAGTAATAATAAACTTATCCAGGTTAATTTAAATGAGTTTGTATTCCATTACTTCTATCACTGTCTTCTTCCAGCTCAGTGAAGAGAAATATGGCACACCTAAGTTAACTGTAACAAAAGAACATTAATTGCTCTTGGGTGGTTTGTTAGTTTAAATTAGTAATTACAGTTACTCCAGATGGACTAAAGCTTTAGCACTTAGCCTTACAAATTATTTTCTTTAACTTATTATGTTCTGCTACCGACATCTGATTTATGTACCTCATTAGAAGTTAATTAGAATTTTCTTCTCAGTAAGTAGAGCCCTTATAATACGCAGAATAATACTGTTGTTGCTTTTGAAAAACTTTATTTACAGTATACATTTGACACTCCTTTGAATTCCTGATTACACTTTATAATAACTACACCTTATTTAGCCTTAATAAAGCATGGAGACTTGATTCATAATGAACAAATAGTTTATTAAGAATGGTTTTGTCTTAGTAAGTACTTAATTAAGATTAGTTAGTATAAATTAAAGTTGGACTATGTAACTTTTCTGGTGGAGGGTTCGCAATGGAGATGTTATTGCTTGTGTCCCGTAGTAAACTTTTCAATCTCCATGGATACAAAACCACCAGATCTATAGAGAATACTGACCCTGCTCACAGTAAGAATCCATATTTTTGAAGTTATTTTTAGCAATACAAAAACCTGTAATTGAATAAATTAATATACTATACCAGAAATGATTAATAAACTATTTGTTCATTATGAATTAAAGTCACAGAATGTAACTTCTTAGCCAAAAAATTGACTAAAATAAAAGCATTTAGTGGAAAGAGTCTATTAGTGGTTTAGGACTGTGCAGGAGAAGTTCAAATTTTTACCTATGACGCAACAATCTGAGCAAAAATGCAGACAGCATTTTTGAGTGCTCAGAGGTGACAACTTTGGATTAATTGGTTAAATGAAGGGAAATAAAAAATCCAGGTACATTTTTGACGAGGAAACAGCAATATCACATGGTTAAAAACTCAAACAAGTCCATTTGCATAGTACGTGCCCTTTAAGTCTTCACTCATGCTCTATTGAGGCTAATTTGCTGTAGTTATTATAAAGCGTTTCCAAATTCCCTTATGTTTATTCTAATAGCACTCTCTCTCATTGACTGACCTCTATGCCGCCTTTCCTTGCAGAAGTTCACCTCTTTACTTTATGGATCATCAGAGTCACATATTTCAATAATGCATAGGCCGATCGCATGTAAATGATGAGTGATGTAAGTCGCCCTTGCCTGGGTGATCCTATGAATTATGTAGACTGCGGCAAGATCCCAGGGCACCGGACTCTTCCCCTCTCTCCCTCCCCCCTCCCTTCTTTAATGTCCACTCTTTTCTTTTCTTTCAAACGTAAATATATGTTCCATCACGTCGCTCTTCCTCCTCCGAGACTCCCTTTGCAGCCGGCTTAGATTTTCTATTTACTTTTTACTGCTTTGTCGTCTCATCCTACTTTCATTAAGCGCTCCAATCCCTCCCCTTTGACCAATCCCTTTTTGGGGGAAATTATTCACAGTTATTTCCTTCCTGTCTGAACTTGAGCGCTGCCCGTGGATTTCAGAATGAGGAGACTGTTGCCATTGCGATTAACAATTTAAAAGAAAACATTGCGTCTTCTGAATGGGGGAAAAAAGTCCTCAAAATGTTGCATGTAACGGGAAACTGAAACCAAGAGCTACCCAGGTCATACATAGTGGAAGTTGGTCTCTGCATTGTTAAGCTACTGTATACACGTCCATAATGGAGTCCGGTAATGGTTTCCTGCTTGGGTCGATCCCTGTCCGTCTTGGCACTTTTATGTGTTTGCAAAAGTATGAACAAAGAGGTCAAAAAGGTGGTATATTTCTACTATATAGCTCCTCCTGGGCTTTTCATTGCAGATATACTGAAGGCCCAAGAGGATCGTACACATAGCGTTCCTTGTTATGGACTTTTATTCAAATGGAATGAGTTCAGGTGACCCTTTGTATTCTCCACGGACAGTCGCAGTATCACTATATCACAGAGCTTTTTTAACAGGCAAATGAACGACTGATTTATTCATAGCTGCTTTAAATTCACTGCGCAGAGTTATAGGCGGAGGTACAATAAGGTTTCTAATTTGACATCTGCATAGAGACGTGATTAATGTAAGGATTTGTTCAAGCTACATATCATCCTGTCACCATGGAGATTTAGAAAAAAAGACAACGAAGTCTTCCGATGATGATGGATGAAAATAAATACTGGGAATCAGGAGAAGGGAAATGTATGCGACTGGATTGTAGGTAATAGGGGTTGAAGCTGTTAGCGCTTTCTGAAATCTGTCTCGCAAATAATAGTGTATGCATCGTCTGAAATATCACTTTATGTTGGTTTAGTTAGTTTTAATATTTTACAGCGGTTTCTTGTTTTGTGTCAGAGTTAATGATATAAACACCTCTAAATGACGGTATGGTACATCTAAACAAGACATATTGTGCTTGTGTGTGCTATTTAGTTATAATCTATGACACCCATGGATCATTACGTTATAATTTTGACGTTTTAAATCACAATGCAGGTCTAAAAACAACTTAAAAGAAGAAACAAGTCCGCTAATTTCTGCGTTAGAAAAAAGCTGTGCCCAATCAGAGCCGACATCGCCATTAACGTAATCACAAACCGAAATGGGAGTTCATCAGAGCAATGACGTCTTGAAGACAGGAGTATAAGGACTACTCAAACATGTATGAATCACGCTAAATACAACTTTGAGATGGTAAATGAGTGTAAACGACTATAACTACGGCTAAAAGTTCTAAAAAGTAGATTTTGCATAAAAGGTCCGCTTTAAAAAAAGACAAATATTCAGGTCAACTGCATTTTTGAAACTCTCTCTCTTCTCTTTTTTGAATTTGATTGTACGTGGATAAAAAAAAAACTACTGCATTATATTTTGTGTTTAAAGTACTCATCTAATACTAGTCTATTTTGTTTAAGAATCTAAGGACTTATTATATATATATATATATATATATATATATATATATATATATATATATATATACATATACACGATTACTGAAATGTGCACAAATGAATATAAAACAAAATACTACTCAAAATACACTAACTGTTGCTTTTCATTGAAGACTTTATAATTAGAAATACTTTAATACTGTAAACATTAACTGACTCTAAGATTCCAGGAATTCTGTATTTGTTATGGCTGATTGGGGTGGTCTTATCTCAGCCCCTTTGAATACAGCACCATGATAACATCAGCTGGCAATCTCAGCACTACTTTGATTAGTGTGTAGTTTACACAGCCAAGCCAAATAGTACGGTGAAACACAAGAATGATTCAAAATGACACTACTTGAAGCTTAGCCATTGGTAATGCATTGAATGATTGCATGTTTATTATTGCCCCTGTGGAGGTGTTGATTGATATAGCATCTGATTACTTATTCCAAAGATTATTGTTTCAAAATGTGTTAAATCTTTTGCCAACATTTGCATTTGGAAAGTGCAGCTCAGCATAATCCAGACTATGCATATTAACTTACATAAAAAACATAAATCAGGCAATGTAGTCCAGTTGTTTATCTTAAAAGCGTGCAATGGTGCTTAGACAAAGACCTTCTAAATGCAATGTAACTTTTCTGGTTGTCTTGTTAGGAAAAATAACTGTGCTTAGCTATTCTGCATAACCATTGCTGTAGTTTATTAATGTATTGCTATAGATCATTATTGTACCAGTGCTCATGAGAAGACAAGGACTTGATTAGAGCTGTGTGATGCAGATATATGTTCAGGACATGTACAACATATTCTACATCTATCTATAAATATAATCAAATAACTAAGCAGGGAAATGACTTATCAATAGGCATGTACTGACTCATGACTTGTCACCCTGGTTAAACCAACAAAATATGTGTCAGCAATCGGAGCAAGAGACAACAAGGATGCTCATCACAGCCTGATAAGACTGTGCAACGTGCCAAGAGGCCTGCCTGGCCTGTGCACCAACGAAGAGGCGCTAAGTCTAAACCTCCCACTATAGTATGCATATAAAAACTCATTGTATAGGCGTAAACATTCAGCCTCTGCCTGGAAATGTCAGTTGCACAGACTCCGTGTATAAGTATTGCTCTTTACTGGCTGATTGAGTAAAATACTTTTCAAGGTTATTCTTTGTCTTAGCAGAAACTAATGAACACAAGAGGAAAAGGCTAAATTCCTCAACAATTTGGTGACCCCATCATGATTTTTGATGGACCATTGGCATCGGGCCGCAGTGTGGCCTGGGACTAGGCTTTGCCACCGGAGCCCCTGGTTCTCTCTGAGGTTGGACCCTTCTCCACACTCACCAGGCCTAAAATAAAAAGGTAAGCAGAGACCGCAAACATCTGCACATTAGACATTGAAAAGGAACTGTATGTAGCCTGGACACTTAATGTTTGAAAAGTGGTACTACTACAATATAACAGAACCAAAGAGGCTCATTCTGTATCTTTATCTAGATTGGATAACCACAATACCTAATATTATATTATTATATATTATATTATTATGTTATATTATTATAACATATATTATTATAACATAAATATATGGGACATTACATCCATTGTAATCAGTAAAAGCCATATTTAAGTTGAATGTTCACCTTGTATCGAAGGATGAATCAAGAATATACTTATGAAGTTCAAAATCACCACCCTGTGTACAGTTCTTTTTTCCCTTTTTTCCTTTACCAAATTTATGTGAGTAGGAGAAGGTAAAGTCAAGGAGTAAAAGTTATGGGACAAATTTAGAGTAATATTTGTGCACGTTCCAGATACATCTAGAGAAAAAAAAAATACACTTAGTATTAAAGGTGTTGTTTAGTGTGTTTGGTACACATCGCCTGTGAGATTACACCAGTGTTTTAAATCATTCCAGAGTGGGTGTTACGCACCCTGTATGAAAGAAGCTATTGTGACCTTGGCCAAAATGTAACATTATGTCTGAGTTTTCTGTGATGACAAGAAATTACACTGTTTTGTGGGAAGCAGAACATTTTGTAAGCAGTGTACTATATTTGTATATTGTTCACAATTCCCCCTTTTGATCACATACACATGTGATCACTAAAAGAAAGGCGCCAGTCGGTACCTTTCAACAAAAATAAAATAAAAAACCACCCTGAAAATCATAAGTCTTAGCTAAAACATATAGATACATAAAAATTAATCAATATCAAATGGATAATTTCAGAAAATGTTAGTAGAGCATCAAACCATAAAATATTGTATAAAATATGTGACTCTCAGATTAATAAAATGTGTATGACACAAATAAACAAAGAGCAGCTACTGAAGGAAACACCAAGAACAAAATTAAATTTAAACTGAGTCAGTTTCAAAGTCAGAGTCATCTGGTATTGTTGTCTGTTATTTAGCTATAGCAGTAGTGATAAGTCGTTTAATAAAATTATGAAGGCAGGGGTCAACACAACATTCAATTATAATAAGTAGTGCAATGATGATCATGATAGTGGTGAAAACAGAGACAATGGTTCCTGTCCAGGGAACAAAAATTCAGTAGAACCAGGCTGTCCAAGAATTGTTGGGGATCCCTGAATTTTCAGATAATTCATACACTAATGATTTGAGTTCAAGCAGAGCTTTTGTGACACTTCCATCTGGGGCACTCAGTACCAAACAGAGCATACACCACCTTCTGTGGCTAATAACATATCTAAAGCTATACGGTTCTGCCAGGCCATCACAGATGTGGGACCCAGTTGTTAAGTTATTCCTTCTAGAGCTTCAACGGTGAAGTTCAAAAATCTTTGTTGATTATAATTTAAGTAATTTATCCAAGTTACCTTTTTTATTAGATGTGACCCATGAAAACAAGATAGAGGCTAAACCTGCCAAAATCTCATCCTGGGCCTTATATTCATCTGGGACACAACAGGGTGTGTTTACAGCATTAAGATAAATGTCTTTATTGAATGAGCCTAAGGGTTTGTCTTTGGATGGGAATAACACAGAACTTTTCTGGATTTGGTGTAGTTTAATAGCATACAGATTATCAGGTAGTTTAAAGTCGTCAATAGTGGGAAATGCGTCAGCAGGTATAAGAGTAAAAGAGATAATAAGCATTACCCGGGTGCATTTTCCAGTCCAGATCTTGGGTAGCATAGCATGTAAGCGTAGGTCTGCACAGAGCCACCAGATATCTGCTCTTGCCAGGGACTGATGAAATAAGTCAGCATAAGGTTCAGACATTAATGTTTTGTTACAATGCAAGTCAGTAAAGTCACCAAATTGTTTGTCAGGATTTGTATGGCTCCTGCTCGCAAAGCAGGTGTATTTTGTGTGTCCAACAGCTCAGTTCAGAGGCACATCTTCAGAGGTGACAGCTGGAAATACTTTGTCTAAATGATAACAGTTATCAGTGCTATCAAAAACTCTGTGTGTAAACAATCTGAGCATACATATCATGTCTGTATCATTGTTATAAGGGGCAGGTGCAGTAGTCAATTGTGTCCTAGCCAAGGCACATGTAAAGCAATTCTCGTTAGTCATAGTTTTAGTAGTATATTGAACCCATTTTAACCATAAGTTTGCTCCAATGTCTGCACCTGTCTCTAGAGAGATTACTTGGGACATAGATAGTTCTTCAAAATACTTAACAATGCTGGCGTTTCGTGATGGTGGGCGTGAATGTACATATAATGAAAACTTTGTTGTAAGTTCTCCCACTGACTTAAGTGGGCATAGGATAAATGTACTATTATCAGATGGAGCAGGTGATTTCAGTGTTAAAATGACTGCATTACATTGTGGATATGGCTTGACTGGCTTGTATTTATGGGTCCAGTCAGTAGTTGAGGCAATTGTAATCAAATATCCAGGTTTCATGTCTAATACAATAGAAATTTTTCTATTTGAGAGTTCACAAGGGTCAGTCGTGCAGGTCAGAAAGTCACATACGTCAAATTGTGCCGTACAGTCCTGTCCTTCTAACCAATTAATAGTGAATTTTTTTTCCTGTAGATTTTAAACCTGTTTCTCTTGGTGCCCTTTTCAGTGCTCTCCATTTCATACCTGTATTGTTGCGATCCTCTCCAGCCGGAGGGTGCATATCATTTGTTATATTTGTCGCGTTCTTGTTGGCTGTCCGAGGTCCTCTTTCATCTCACTATTATATAGATACCACCAAGCTAAAACAAGAAAAATAGAAACGATTAAGAAAAAATAAAGAAGTTCAGGTAAGGTACATGGAAAATGAGGGTATGGTCTATACTCCCCCTTTTTCTCTCTCTTCCTCCTCCCCCGGAGCCCCAGGGTTGGGTGTGCATGGTCCCTCCCCATCTGGTTCTGGAGCTGCTGTGTTGATGTCAACCTTAGCAAGGCTGCGTTGAGTGGGGTCCACTGGACACTTGATGCAATGGGATAGATGGTACCAGAACTTAGAATCACCGGACCTGTGCTGGACCTGCACAGATCTCCCATCATTAAATAAACAGACGCACAAAAACTAAAACATCTTTGGACGATCATTTCATCCCCAATCTCCTTCATAAAAACATTTAGCTCTAAATGCTCACCTGGCTGTCATCGCTGAAAGTGCTCGGAACCAGAGATTGGAGTGTTCAAACGAACGCTTCGCGTTGAATGGTTGAAGTGTCACAACAACAAAATAAGACGAAAAAATCATCTTTCGCTCCATAAATGTACAAAGCACTTCCCTCTGCACGATCGGCACAAACGTAGCAGTCTGGATTTGCGCTAAAACAGGCTCCGGTACGTTTGTCTGCGCCGCCAAGTTTGTTTTGGTTCGTTTTGGCGCTGGCTCTTTGTGATTGTTCAGGACCTGTCACATGCAAATAAGTCACAAGAATTTGTCTTGTGCATCTTTTGATGTGGCTTAAACTAAGAAATATTTAGTGTAATATCATATTTTTATAATCATGTAATGACTATTATTTAATTAAGATACATTTTACTTCTTAAATAAAGTTAAAAAAAATGAAAACTGCAGTGTATTGTGGGCTATTTGCAGCACTCCGAGGCAACCCTGGATCTACAGGTGCATCCTGGGTAAATGAGCCAAATCCAGGAGGACATGAGGAACATCATACTTGTGATTTGGAAAAGGCCTCTTATGGTGTTATGTGACTCGCTTGCTTGCGGGGCTTAGAGAATAGACAACACAAACGGTGCACAGAAATCGAGAGTGCAGTAATTATAAGTGGTGAAAATGTGACAGAGGGAGCATGTGTCATGGACAGCCCAAATGTAAGTTTATTCTTTTTTTGCAGAATTTGTAATTTTAGAATCTGTACAGTCCTCATGCAGGAGGAGCATGGAGATCTGGGTGGCAGTCGAAGGTGGGGGTCTTGATGACCGGATCTCCTGACATGGAGACTGGCTCTGGGGACATGGAATGTCACCTCGATGGGGGGGAAGGAGCCTGAGCTTGTGTGGGAGGTTGAGCGTTACCGGCTAGATATAGTCGGCCTCACCTCCACGCACAGCTTGGGCTCTGGAACCCAACTCCTTGAGAGGGGCTGGACTCTCTTATTGCTTTCTTGGAGTTCCTGGGAGGAGTACTAGACAGTGCACTTACCGGGGACTCTGTTGTTCTCCCTGATCTCAACCCAAGCGGTGTTCTGTTATTGGACTTCTGTGCTAGTCATTTTGTCCCTAATGAACATCATGTTCGAGCACAAAGATGTCCATCAGTGCACGTGGCACACATCCTAAGTCACCTGGTGGTGAGTTGGATCTGCTGGCGGAGGAGGAAGCCGGACAGACCTGGCAGGCCCAAGCGTATCATGAGGGTCTGCTGGGAATGTCTCGTGGAGCCCTCTGTCAGAGGGGTCTTCAACTCACACCTCCAGCAGAGCTTCTCCCTGATCCCAATCGATGCGGCTACTCATAGCTGTGGTCGTAAGGTCTGTGGTGCTTGTCCAGTGAACCCGGTGGTGGACACTGGAAGTAAGGGATGCCGTCAGGCTGAAGGAGGAGTCCTATCAAGCCTTGTTGGCTCATGGGACTCCTGAGGCAGCTGATGACTACCGAAAAAGGCTGCTGTGGCTCATGCGGTCACGGAGGAAACAACTCAAGGTTGGGAGAAGTTTGGGGAGGCCATGGAGGAGGACTATCGGACAGCCTCAAAGAGATTCTGGCAAACCGTCCGGCGCCTCAGGAGGTTGGTGAAGCACACTGTTTACAGGTGAAGAGCTGCTAACCTCGACTGGGATATTGTCAGGCGGTCAAAGGAATACTTTTAGGATTTCCTCCCACTGTCAAGTCTTCCGAGGAGGGAGCAGAGACTGGAGACCCAGAGGTGGACTTGTCCATCACCCTGGCTGAAGTCACCGAGGTGGTTGGCAAGCGCAAGGCTCCAGGGGTGGATGAGATCCATCCCGAGTACCTCAAGTCTCTGGATGTTGTGGGGCTTTCTTGACTGACACGTCTCTACAACATCATGTGGCGGTCGGAGACAGTACCTCTGGACTGGCAGACCAGGGTGGTGGTCATGATACTATCTCAAAATTAAATGATGGTTTCACGAAATTATGTGAAATTATCATGAAATTGTGTGATATGTAAAACAAGGAACTACAGTAGAGGATCTATCCACTGTGCGTCTGTGTGGTGAGACATGACTCTGAGGCTATGCTACTCATGTTTACATGACTCAGTGTCAAAATGAGGCCGATTTCGTGTCCTTTGTCCCCTGAAGCTCATCCTCCCGGGCCACGTGAAGGATAGTTCTGCAGTAATAAATGAAGACTTTTACTAAACAAATGCCAAGTTTGGACGTATCTTAAGACATGAGATAAACACCCTGACAGGCTCTAATCACTGTGTGTAAAAACAGCACGTATGAAGTGACCATGAAAAACACATGTGACAAAGTCTAAATGTGACTGTGACAAACGCTACATGGTGTAAAGCTAAAGATTTCTAGTCAGCGCCCGAGGGTTATAGACGATTTAAATGTCCATGTCTCACAGACGTCTGCCATGTTGGATTAATCATGTGACAAATGTGATATGTCATGTAATCCTATGGAGACATCGAATGCTGCCACATTTTCATTAATTAAACTTTTTTTAAAAACACAACCTAAAATCTGGGCAAAAAGGAATACAAAGAGCGTGTGACAGGGCACCACAGGATGAACTGTTTACACTCTACATACTCATGATCTGAGCTGGGTACATGGGTGCACTCAAGATTTTCATTTGGGTGCACCAGAACCTACCACTTATTTGTAAACTGCTTCAACAATAAGGGCTTAAATAAATAACTTGGTTAGTTACTTTTACCCGGATATACAATTCATACTTTAATACACACACATATTAAAGAAAAAGCTGACACGTATTTTCAATAGAAAATTCTTTATTAAATAAAAGTAGAAAAATGTAAAAAAATATATATATATATATATATATATTTTAAAAATATTGGCTTTTTCCCATTAAGTAATATTAAAACAATAATTGATGATGATTGAATATTACAAAATATTAGCACTGGACACTGGACCAGCTCTATACTCTCCATCGAGTCCTCGAGGGCTCATGGGAGTATGCCCAACCAGTCCACATGTGTTTTGTGGATCTGGAGAAGGCATTCGACCGTGTCCCTCGTGGTGTCCTTTGGGGGGGTTCTCTGGGAGTATGGGGTCCGGGGCTCTTTGCTAAGGGCTGTCCGGTCACCGTATGACCGGAGCAGGAGCTGTGTTCGCATTGCCGGCAGTAAGTCAGACCTGTTCCTGGTGCATGTTGGACTCCGCCAGGGCTGCCCTTTGTCATCGGTTCTGTTCATTATATTTATGGACAGAATTTCTAGGCGCAGCCAGGGGCCGGAGGGGGTCTGGTTTGGGAACCACAGGATTTCATCTCTGCTGTTTGCAGATGATGTTGTCCTGATGCTTCTTCGAGCCAGGACCTGCAGCAAGCACTGGGGCGGTTTGCAGCCGAGTGTGAAGCGGCTGGGATGAGAATCAGCTCCTCCAAATCCGAGGCCATGGTTCTCGACTGGAAAAAGGTGGTTTGCTCTCTCCGGGTGGGTGGTGAGTCTCTGCCCCAAGTGGAGGGCTTAAAGTATCTCGGGGTCTTGTTCACGAGTGAGGGAAGGATGGAGCGTGAGATTGACAGGCGGATCGGTGCAGCGTCTGCAGTGATGCGGTCGCTGTACCGGTCCGTTGTGGTGAAGAAGGAGCTAAGCCCAAAGGCAAAGCTCTCGATTAACGGTCAATCTACGTTCCTACCCTCACCTATGGTCATGAGCTCTGGATAATGACCGAAAGGACAAGGTCGCGGATACAAGCGGCCGAAATGGGTTTCCTCCGCACGGTGGCCGGGCGCACCCTTAGGGATAGGGTGGGGAGCTCGGTCACACGGGAGGAGCTCGGAGTAGAGCCGCTGCTCCTACACGTCGAGAGGAACCAGTTGAGGTGGCTCGGGCATCTGCTTAGGATGCCTCCCTAGGGAGGTGTTCTGGGCATGTCCCACCGGGAGGAGGTCCCGGGGAAGACCCAGGACACACTGGAGGGACTATGTCTCTCGGCTGGCCTGGGAACGCCTTGGGGTCCCACCGGAGGAGCTGGAGGACGTGTCCGGGGTGAAGGAGGTCTGGGAGTCCCTGCTTAGACTGCTGCCCCCGCGACCCCGGCCCCGGATAAGCGAAAGAAAATGGATGGATGGATGGATGCTTATTGTGGTGACAGCATAAAAAGCTGTCTAAATGTCTACACAGAATGGACCTGGTTGCTGTTGGCCTGGTTGCTGTGGGCTTTGTTTGCTGTTGGCCTAGTTGGACAGGACCTGGTTTTTGGGGGCCAGGCTGGACAGGATCTGGTTGATGGGGGCCAGGTCGGACAGGACCTGGTTGCTGTTGGCCTGGTTGCTGTTGGCCTGGTTGCTGTTGGCCCGGTTGCTTTTGGCCCGGTTGCTCTTGGCCCGGTTGCTCTTGGCCTGGTTGCTGTGGGCCTGATTGTTGTGAGCCTGGGTGTTGGGGGCCAGGTTGGACAGGACCTGGGTGTTGGGGGCCAGGTTGTACAGGACCTGGTTGTTGGGGGCCAGGTTGTACAGGACCTGGTTGCTGTGGGCCTGGTTGTTGTGAGCCTGGATGTTGGGGGCCAGGTTGTACAGGACCTGGTTGTTGGGGGCCAGGTTGTACAGGACCTGGTTGCTGTGGGCCTGGTTGTTGTGAGACTGGTTGTTGGGGGCCAGGTTGTACAGGACCTGGTTGCTGTGGGCCTGGTTGTTGTGAGCCTGGGTGTTGGGGGCCAGGTTGTACAGGACTTGGTTGCTGTGGGCCTGGTTGTTGTGAGCCTGGGTGTTGGGGGCCAGGTTGTACAGGACCTGGTTGCTGTGGGCCTGGTTGTTGTGAGCCTGGATGTTGGGGGCCAGGTTGTATAGGACCTGGTTGTTGGGGGCCAGGTTGTACAGGACCTGGTTGCTGGGGGCCTGGGTGATCACTGGGTGAGTGATATTGGTCGACATCACAGACTGAGGAGGCGCAGCTGGAGGAGCAGCTCCCTGTGGGTCTGTGAGGACTAGACGGCCCGTGTTGTTTCTCTTTGGGGCCTTTTTACCCTGAAATGACATAAAGGTTTTAGTAAAAATACATTTTAATCACTGAAATGATCCAGATGAGTGTGTGTGAGACGTGTGTGAGACGTGTGTGAGACGTGTGTGAGGCGTGTGTGAGACGTGTGTGAGACGTGTGTGAGGCGTGTGTGAGGCGTGTGTGAGGCGTGTGTGAGACGTGTGTGAGACGTGTGTGAGACGTGTGTTGCACTTACAATGTTGTCCATTGGAGACCATCCGGGATACTTGGCCTCATGAGCTATTCTTTCTTTTCGAGCTCTTTCGAAATATGGCGCCTGCTCCTCATCAGACAGCATCTTCCACTGCAACAAAACACATGTTACAACAGGGATTCTACCTTCTGCTCGTCATCATTTGTGAGCCGTATCTTGAATGCTCCTGTTTGTTTGGCGTGTTCTACTTACCCTCTGTCCCAGCACCATGTTTACTTTGGCGCAGTTGGTGATGCCGAGCTCCTGCACCACGATGGGCCTCTGCTCCGCCCTGTACAACATGAATGCGTTCGGAGGCTTCTTGATATATGGTCTGCTCTCCGTGTCAGCATCCTGCGTCCTCCTGCTACAAACAAAAGACTCTGTTAGTGGGATCTACAGGGCAATGGAAATATTGACCTTTGCAAAAACTTCTCAAGAGAACAAAGTTGTAAGGTGCATGTTCTTTCATGGGACTAAAGATCGTATGTATATTTCTACAGAGATGGTCCTGTTCTTTACCTTGTCATAGCAGAGGTACCAGAGGAGGACGGTCCTGCACGTGGCTCTTGTCCTTGGCTGCAGATAAGAATAGAAAGACATTCATTAGTACAGGCTGCAATGGGACAAAAGTAGTGTGGAAACAAGTGTCTTTAGTACTTACAGTGTCCCCGAGGGCGTCTGTGTGTGGAGGCCAGGGCTATTGTTTGGCTGAAAAAACAAACAAACAATTAGATCACTTTCATTGAGATATGACAAAAGACAATTCATTGTATTTATTTATTTTTATAGATAAATATGAACGGAAAAGTGCAGTGTATCGTTGGATTATGAATGTTAACTTACCGTAGACCTTGGCGTGTCCGAAGGGTCAGTTGTCTGATTGTCAGACAGTCTCCTCCTCTTCGGACTGGAGCACTCAGAGGTCGTTTGTGCCCCAGGTTCGATTGTCTCTGAGCTGTTCTCCAAATCATCTAGAGCGTCAAATAGAACGTTCTCTTCAAAAGACTCAGGACACAAATCAGCCATCGTCTCAATGTCAATGGTGCTGAGGATGTCCATGAAGTCCAACTCGCTCTGGAGTACATCATCCTGAGGTGGTGGGGGTGTGGTAGGTCCCACAGGTGCAGCAGGAGGAGGGGGAGGCACAGAGAAGAGCCCCCGGACGAATTCAGGGTCTGCAAACTCGTCTAGGCCCTCCCAGCCGCTCAGGACATCTTCTGGATAGATGTTCCAGTTCTCCATAGCTGAGATGTATAAAAACTGTAAAAACAAATCGGATTATTTATTGACTGCTCCTTTTCCCAATCTAACTCCATAAAAACTTCATACTCTCGTCTCCACAAGCTCCAAACAATCATCTTACATTAATTTTACATAATATGATCCATGTTTATGTTCCAAAATGTGTTAGAATATACTGTTCATAGTTGTAAATTAAATTAAAAATATTACCAGAAACAGTTAAACAGGACTTAAACTGAACTCTGCAGAAACAGGCTTTTGCGTTTTGTGTTTTGTGAGGGTTTTGTGTGAGTGTAAACCAGTGCTTCAAACACGTACTCACCAGTTGAACTCAGAGAAATGAGTCGATTTAAACGTTTGTCTGCTTAAATCTGTTTGTTTGCGAAAAGTCGAGGAGAGAAATGCAATGTGGCTCACTGTACGATGACCAAGTCAATAATGACAAATGTGCGGGAAAGTTCTCACCTACTACAATTCTGTGGCATCACATCGATGACATCACAGCACACCGATGCCATCGTGCCATCGCCATGGAGACGGAATTCCACGCTGATTCCGTGTTTCTGTTCTAATGTGCTGATAAATCCAAACCCTGAAAACCTTCACATACAACAAATATATTTCAGAATAAATCACAATGTCAAATCACAGAGTTTAGTGCTTCATTCTTTGATTCTGCAGAAGTCTTTCCTTGTAAACAACCATATTTGTTGTTATTGTTGGACCATAAGTGTCTCTGATTGGCTCATCCACCTGTCAACCACACCCATCTGAAGTCAGGCAGGTTCACATCTTTGTAAAGTATTGAAGAAGTGTGTGTCCTGGATTCAAGGCAATAATAACTCAACAGTCCTGGCTTCAGGATGAATTGTTGTATTAAAATATGTGTATTTGACTGGTCATTCGTAAGAGTAAAGGCTCCAGTTCCGTATCTTATTTCGCTAATAATATGCTCTCTGCAGACTAAATGTCTAAATACTTTAAATGCTTTTGAAAGTTGCACTAAACAGTGTTATTTATGATTAACCCAGATACATAATCTAACAATGAGCTCGTTTGAGGGGTAAAAAACAAAAGTCAAATTTATTTATACAGCACTTTTCACAGATAAAAATAAAAATGCTTTACAGAACAAAATAATAATTTGAGGCAATGTGACATGTGTCCTACATGAAAAAATAATTAACAATTATAAAAAGTAATTAACAATAATATTACCAATGCACAAATGAACATAACTCGCTGCTGCTTTTGTCAAACACAGCCCCAACAGGAAACACTGACTGGACTCATAGGTTTTAACACCTTGTTTTATGTGACATTTTCACCATTCAAAAGACAAAATATTTAGTTTCATACTGTTAATTCATAAGGCAACAGGCCTAATATTGCACCGTTTAAAAACTCATGGCACTGCTCACGTTTGTGCAACACCACTGACCTCTGATGTGAACAGAACACACACCTAATTACACAAAAAGGATCATTTAGCATAGTTCAACTAACTTAAATTAAGCTGATTAATCTTAAAAGATCAATTTTTAGATTTTTTTTTACTTGTACTTGTACTCAATGAGATTTTTTCATTTGTTTCAAAATATTCCATTGCGATCCATCTTATTTAGATATTACAACTTACTATAAGCACATTTTATATTAAATCAAGCCACACTGTTGAGGTTATGCACACATGCTGGAGGTTTTAAATGTTTTGAAACTTGAAACTAATGTAGTTGTTTTAAGGTATTTTATCATCAAGTCATTTAACCTGTGAACATCTCAAAAAGATCACAACAACCCTATAATTTCTTATACTATTAGCATTAATGCCAAGGGACTTTTTTTTTTGCCTGAGTGGTTGTTCATCTGTAAATACAAAGTAGTCAACAGACCAATAGATGTCTACACTCTATGCACCTGGATTAATCAAATATTTATACAAACACACTTAAAAAGTAGATACAAATAGCTTAAGTCTCTTTATTGCAGACCTCTTTAAACATTTTCATACAATAATACATCGGTGAGATTATATTTTCCTGGAGCGTACATCTTGGTCTTGAACATCAGAGTGGTATGAGGTAAAATCACACAGTTTCACAATAAAGAGAAATTTTTAAAAAAAATATCAGCATCTGCCCTGAAAACTGGTCACATTTGTTATCACTTGAGGATAAAGTGTGAACAATGATGGGGCTTGTGCCTTAGATCTACAGGGGAATAAGAGAAACTTTGTTTACCTGAATTTATAGAGTCCAATTGAATATCTCCAGACAAAATAAGGTGCTTCAACACATTTAAGCTCATAGAGCACGACACCCTCAAGCATGACGTGCATTATCTCCTGTAAGGTTTGCTGTATGAGATGAGAAGCAGAAAAATGTACAAGTTTGCTCCTTCTACTAAGTCCATTAGTAATCATGAGGACACTTTTATGAAAATCTGTCCTGGCCTTCTCCTAACTTCAAATACCCTTGAACTTTTTGCATGCCCTTATTTGTATTTGTATTTATTCAGTGTGTTTTTATGTTGCACTTTATCACCGCAGTAAGTTCCTAGTTTGTGAACTGTGTTCACAGACGATGGCAATAAAAGTCTTCCGATTCTGATTCTGAACCACCACGTTTAAGACTTAACCACTTAACCACCACTTGTTATAAGACTACCTCTTCTGGAACAACAACTGGATCAAAAAGTTCTCTGATAGTTTGTTCTTGCATGCCGGCTGTGGACAAGGTGACAAAAGGATCTAGGAAGTCGTCAAATGCTTCAAGTGCCTCAGTCCAGAGATGCTCAATGTTGTACAAAGGCTCATGTTGTTCAAAAACAGACCTCACCCTCTGCCACAAGTTTTCCAGAAGAGTGAACTGAAACTTTGAACTTTAGTAACAATGTTGTCCAGGTTTGCCTGTATTAAGATACAAAAAGACATTTGTAAGTCAGCACAAATTTCAAAGTTTCACAATAAAACAAACAGACAGGTAGAGGTTTTACCTGAGAGATGCCACATCTTTCACAGACACAAAACAGTAAACCACCAGCACGTCCAGTTAAAGCCTGTAAAAACAAGAGCTGCAAGATTAGCTTGTGCTAATGGTCAAGTATCCAGCACCCCTCCCCCAGTTAACCTAAAAAGAGTAAATCTACAACTAAATGTATAATAAAAGATAGTACAACATGACAGTTTTCTTGCATTTAATAGTAATGATAAAGACATTAGTGTTTAGTGGCTGTGCTTAAAGCACCTGGTACACCCAGTACAGACTGTTTTTTGCATTTATAAATTATGAATTATTAAATTATGAATGGATTTCTCCTACATATGTTTTTTTTTGATGATTCCTTGTGGTGTCATCTCTGGTGCTGTTTCAGGCATTACTGGTATTTTGTCTGGTGTTTCTGTGTCAGTTTCTCCATTTGTAGTTGAGGATCTTCGGGCAGCCATTACTCTTCCATTGTAGTTGGCAGCTTGTTTTGCAGCTGTGTCTACAGCATGATTTCCTTGAGAAATTAAGTCATTTCCTTTAGTGTGAGCTTTGCATTTCATTATGGCCTCTCTTCTTGGTAGTTGTAGTTCCTCAATGATTTGTTTTATCATAGTCTCATGTTTGATTGGAACCATTTCTAATACAGCCAGAAATCGAGATGGTTACCGTTTTAAATGCATAGGTTGAATCGTTGCAGATGTTAACTGAGCGATTTTTTGAGATAGTTGTGGGGCTCTTAGCATAACTGTCAATTCAGCTACTTGAGCAGATCCATGTGGAATCTGTTGTGCCTCCAGGACCTGATGTTGTCCTTGTGTGTCCTGCACACAATCACAGCATATGATGAAATGGTGGAACCACCTGTGGCTCTGTGTGAGCATCCATCACAAAACAGTGTAAGTTTGGCTTCAGGTAGAGGTGTAGTTGGTCTCCTCGCACATACATTTCAGTCTTCACCTTCTCCTCACATACATGTGGCGTTCCTTCTGTTTCCATATTTGAGGCCATGTTGATGTTTCCTTCTTCATAGGTAATGTGTGACTGTTTCAGTGTCTGAGCAATGCTGCTAGTTCTTTGAGCTGCGGTTATGAACAATCTTGAGTTCAAGTAAGCCAGAATTCCATGGTTTGTGTGAACCACTAGAGGGTGATTCTGCCCAGTGTGGGCTGTCTTGCCAATAGTTATAGTCAGGGCCGCCAAATATCTTGCACATCTAAGTTGAGCTTGATCATGGCTGTCTAGTTTGCACGAGTAATGTTTTAAAACTCTTCTCTCTCCCGATAGTTTCTGGTATAGCACAGACATAGAGCACATGCAGAGCAAATAGCTTATTTTGTCTTTGTGAATGCTTCTTCAGCGTCTGTGTTCCATTCCAGTTCTGCTGTTGGATTGTGCATTCCAAATGGCTTGATCAAGTAATGAAGTGGAGCTGTCAGCTGGGTGTAGCCGGGTACATATTCTCTTGAATAGTTGCAGAGTCCCAAAAAACTGAGCATCTGTCGAACTGTAGTTGGTTTTGGTGTTGTCAGGATTGCGTCTTTATTGCTGTCTGTCACCCCTTGGGCTCCATTTGATATTTCTTGTCCCAGGAAGTGAACTGTTCTTCTTGCAGTTTGAATCTTTTGCCACTTTACCTCGTATCCTTTGGTGGACAGATGAGTCAGGAGCTTGACAGTGGCTTGTAGCACATCTTGAGATGTTGGACCAGCTATGAGGATGTCATCCACATACTGGATTAGAGTGCATTTTGAGCTCAGAGTGAGATCGGTCAAGTCTTTTGTCAAGAAATTATTGAAATATCCTGGAGAATGTTTCCATCCTTGTGGCATCTGAGCATAGGTGTACTGTTTCCCATTGAAGGTAAATGCAAAGCATTTTTGTGATTCTGGAGCAATGTTGATGGTGAAAAAGGCATTTGCCAGGTCTATAACTGTATAGAACTGATGTTGAGGCAACAGATTGTTGAGAGCAATGTATGGATCTGGGACGGGGTGTGATTCTCCTGCTGTGACTTCATTTATGGGTCTGAAATCTTGCACCATGCGCCAATTCACGAGGTCAGATTTTTTCATGGGGAACAGTGGCGTGTTATATTCAGAGTGTGTTTCATGAATTACTCCAGCCATCAGGAGTCCATCAATTATCTCTTCTATGCCTGCCATTTGTTCTAATTTCAGTGGATACTGAGGCCGGTTAATAAGACGATCTGTAGTTAACTCAACACGAGTTTAGTCTGTCCTGCGTCATTTGGGTGTGTCATCCAGATGTGATTTGGAACTTGATTTAAATATTTTTCTGAGTCAGGGTGATTTTCATGAGTTCTGTGTCTTGTTTGCTTGGATGTTCTTGTTATGTCTCCCATGTCTTGAGGTAGAATGATTTTGAAAATGTGGTTGTTGTCATTGTAAAAGACCTCCGGTTGCACTGTTGGTTCATAGTGTAACATGGCTGCCAGTTTTGTCATTGGTCCCAGTGATTTCTGGGTGTGATTCTTTGAGATTGCCAGGGACACATATGGAGCAGTTTCTTCACCCGCTCTGTAGTAGGGTTTCAGTTCTTCAGGTACAGTGACAGCCAGGGCCATTCCTTGTGGTCCTAGGTACAGACATGGATATGTTATGTGGAATGTTTGTCCATGACTCCGTCCCAGGCTTCATCATATGTGTCATCTACCAGATCAGGCTCACCAGCAGAACAAAGAGCTCCCCATTTAGGATAAGGCATTCCCTGAGTCTTGAACTTGTGTGCTTTCTAGGGCAGACCTGTATTATGCCATTTGATATGTGTTCGGTAATCTAACATAGTCATGACCAAGCGCAGGCATAGAGCATAGACGAGAAGTATGTGCATAAGCATATCAGTCACTCATACTGACATACATGGTTCCATGTCTTTACTAATACGGGTTCTTTTTTTGGGCACATTTCACTTACAGTGTAGATGCATGAAATTGTTGAAAATTCTGGCATGGGTCTACTTGGCTGCACCACAAGTTCAGTTGGCAGACTGGATTGATGTTCTCTGCCTTTATTGTGTTAATTGTACTGACTTTTGTTGGATGTTGATATATTCCATGTGTATGCAGACTCATGGAGAACCTAATAGAGAGAGCTGTAGGACATCCTGCTTGTATGGTGCCCCTGGTCCCACTAAATGCTTTGGGATCAGCGCTAGAGTACTCTGACAAGAAAGGTGAGTTAGGTTGTGGTAAGAGTCTTGTGTTTGTGCAGGCCAAAGGAGGACAACTATTCTGATTCTAACTCAGAGGAGGAAGACGAGCCCTTCATCAGTTCCAAGGACAGGGGATGGCCAGGAAAGTTTGGCAGGGTTTAGTGAAATGTAGAGGGCAACTGCTGTAGTGGTGGATAAAAGGTTTTGATGCTGTGGTCTTCACTGGGTCAGATCTGTGGAGAGGTGATGAAGCTCAAAGTAAGAGCGCTTGTTTTTCAAGGTAGTGTTTAGCAAATAAAACAATGTGTAAATATAAGACAGACCAGTTTAATGCATTCCAGGCAAAGAAATAACATACAGCAGACAGACCCACCCCCACAAGAAAGTTACACATTGAACTTTTGAACTGTTACTTTTTCATTTGTCGCCAATGGCATCCCATAACCTTACCCTCCCTAAAACAATTATTGAACTCTATAGGCTAGCCACAACTTAACTGAATCCCCACCCGTATTAAATATATCCAATGTCCTGAATACTAATTGAAACCTGGCTGATGGCAAGGCAAAAAGCATTTCATTGCGACTGTATGACCATAAGTGCGATAGTTGTTCATGAGAGCAGCACTCATCAGGATCCCCTATGGGAGGGTGGGCAGGCGGGACAGAGCCTATAGCGGTCTGTATGACATTGATCTGAAAGGCTTTGAACGGGGAGGAAGAAGGGGAGGGGTGAGTGGAGCGGGCGAGGGGAGGGGGGGGCTAGCCTGGGTCAACCATTAGCCTTGACTGCACTGAGACATGAGACGATTAGCTGACAATGAGAAGAAGAGTGTCCCATCCCTCCGAGTGGCATTCGTCATATGGACAGCGCGCAGTGGTGATCCCATTAGGGAAGGACCGGCCCTCAGTCATATTTCCAGGATCGGACGAGCCATGGAAATCAATGAGACAGACGGCTGGAGGGTGAGGATGAGGAGGAGACACTGGCAAAGATGAAGAATAGACTCAAAAATAAAAGAGAAATAGAAGTTACTTAAGTGAAGGTAACAAATGTACTTGTCTGCTACTGTGGAAGACTATTACTAGTAATTGTTCAACTTCAACTATCAATGTAGCTGCTTCTATTGAAAAATCTTGGCTATTACTGAAGCTACAACTACCATTATAACATTCAAATCCTACTCTCGACATAAACATCACTGGTTGAGTGGCCAGATTCACTGATCCACAGGTTGGCGGTGCGATTCCAGCTCCCACAGATGAATGTTGTCATTGTGTCCTTGGGAAAGACACTTAACCCACCTCGCCCCTAGTGTCTGCGTACACTGGTGTATGAATGTGTGTGTGAATGTGTGAGTGTTTCCTTGATGTAAAGCGCTTTGAAGGTGGAACAGCACTATACACAAATGTGACCACTTACCATTACAACTGCTACTTCTACAATTTATACTAGTTCTGCTGCTAATCCTGGTCCAACTTAAGAGCTACTACAACAATAACGGCTTGAGGAGGAGACACTGGTGAAAATGAAGGATAGTCTCAGAAATAAAAGAGAAGTAGTACTCAAGTAACAAATGTACTTGTCTGCCACGGTGATTCTTGTGACCTCTAGTAATTGTACAACTCCAACTACCAATTTAGATCCTTCTATGGAATTCTTTTGGCTCTTACTCAAACTAGGAAAATGAGTCCTCTGCGTTTGACATATCCTTCAATACTGCTGGGGAAAGATGCCAGGAATAATGGACCTGCAGCACATCTCCAGAGATTGAGCCAAATCTTGGTCAGAACTGCCTGAGCTACCTCAGGATTTTACCTCTATTGTACAGGGAGTGCCCAAGGGAAACCTATTAAGACATGAGAGGAATACATTAAAACTCTGCACAGACAGGCCCAGAACCCAGAACCCTCTTGTTATGAGGCGAAAGTGCTCAGCCAGCTTAATACTGGTCCAACTTAAATGCTACTACAACTTGTCAAGCTTAAAATATTATTACGAGTAGAACAAAACACAGCAGAAGGCCAAAATTCATTGATTGTAAGCTTCTTCTGTTGCCATAGTTGCCCTGGGGCTGACTGACAGGGACCTGGCTGTAAATCTGAGCAAATAACTCTCAGAAAAACAACCAATCATTAACATGCTACATTTATACGTGGGAAATATGAAGTTTCTTGCCCATGGACTCAACAATAGCACTACTACTAAGAACTACTTCTACTTATAATGTTCTAAAATCTATAGTAGAATGTTTTATGGCATGTTTTGTAAATATATCTTTAAAAATCCATACTAAAAGACGTAGTTGCTGTGTAAGCCCTTTGCACATGGCTGGCGTGAGTCTCATATCTCCCTGTGTGTCCTAATGTGCAGGCAGCCTTGGCTCAGCTCAGCACCCGTGGGGGCTTAGGCTGGGGAGGGAGGGGCTTCTCTCTTTATCCCCGCGATGATGAGTCACTTCCACACAGGGTTATTATTGATCGGCTTCGGGGGCATTTTATCTCTCGGCTCCTTAAGTGCACTGTCGGTCTCTGCCTGTGCCGCTTATTTGCATGAAAACGATGATATTTGAGGGTCGGCATGCCACTCCTCCTGTCAAGCCCTTATCAAGATGTCAAAGCTGGAAAAAGAGCCATGTGAATAATGAGATCAGAGGTTTTAGTATCTGTCAAAGTCGCAGGTATAACATTTATTCTTTTTCAATTTGTTTTGAATCTGTTTGTGATAACATTTTTCCCCGACCGCTCTGAGAAAGCAAATGTATTTCAAGAAGCAGAGCATGAGTGATAGATTTTTTTTAGCAGGAATTATGTGTCAGTGTGTGTACAACAATGAAATGTCTGCTGCCTATTAAAATTCCACATGAATGGGTCTACAAGCAGTGCCACTATCACAATCTGTTCACTTTCAGGTCCTCAGAGGGTAGCCATTTGTTTAGAGAAGCAAATCAGTATCACAGAATGGAGGACACTACAAATTTAGGGTATGTTCACAATTACACATAAACCACATCAAAAGTGGAACAAAACTGGGATTCATTTAGGAACTAATCCTGCACTAAACCAGGTCTACCATTCTGATTAAACTGGGCTCAAACCAGAACCCAACAGGGACATTTGCTTTATTTATGCTGACAAAGAAGACAATGAACCTTGTGACACTTTTTGTTTCATGTGGACAGGCCCTGTAATTACTGAGATATTAACCATAAACAAAATGAACAAATCTGCAATCTGACAGTTAAACAGCAAATTCCATCAGTGAATTCTGACCTGTTTCCAGCTCAGTTTAAAGCAATGATTTCCAGACTGTTGTGTTATAAATTAAACCCAATCTGTCCCAGGATTCCCCAGGTAGACCTGTTTTATCTCATGATAAATTTGGCAGTAGCGTGTAAATGTGTAGTTCTGTGTGGCACACTATACTATCTGGACACGTGTGCGTTTATGCTTCACTTCCTGCTCATCTGGGCCTCAACTGTGGCTTAATGTCTCCCAGGATTTGGGGATAACGTATATACATCCACACACACGCACAGCATTTGTGTATGGTAAACTGTACTGTGTTTCACTGTGTGGATAATAGGGCTGCCTCGATTAATAGACTAATGAAAATAATTGTAGTTGTATTAAAAACATATATATCTTTATCTGGACTATAACACAAAATATGTTTTATAACAAAAACAGTGACATTTCAAATCAAAATGTCAAAAAAAATTAATAAAACCAAAATCAGATTTTCATCAATAATACACTTTATATGTATTCTCTATTTCAAAGCCCAGAGTCACCACATTTGAACATTTTATTTGATTGGTGTTTTCAAAAAATTTTAAAGTCTCAACGTACAATAGAAATAATCGTTTAACTAGTAGAATGATCAAAAAAAGTAATTGCTGACTATACTAATAATGGCTAGTTACGGCTCTGTTTGGCCAAATGCCTTAATATCACACAAAAAGTGGATGGACTGTAAAATTGGCTATTAACTCACCAAATAATCAGCAACATAAAACACTGTAAAATACTTTAATAACTGGACATGAATTTCATATAATGTTCATTTCTTTAATTGCACTTCACCAGCTCAAACGGGACGCAGGTCTTCAGCCCTAATACCAGTTGTTGTCCTTGTAGTCTTCTGAATACCTCAGGTTTTTGTTCTTGGGTTTGGTGGAAACAGATGTCACGTTCTTCACTTTGGTTCTGGCCTTTGTCCCTTGCAGACACACATCCTCATAATCACAGAAATGGTCATACTCATCAGATGGGTCATTGTAACATCTACCTTCTATCTATAACATCTACCTTCTTATTTTTGTTCTTTTTCTTTTTCTTTCTGGTGGTGTTTATAGCTGTGACAGGAACAGCTGAAGCCTGGATCTCCACTTCTTCACATTGCAATACCTGAGCCACATTGATAGGTGTAGCTTGTGGCTCTGATAGCCTCACCGGATCTTCATCCCTCTTCACTGTATCTTCGTCCTCAGGTGGATTAAGTGTTGTAGTTTCCAGTAACATCTCCCAACTGTCCTGAATCTCATTTCCCTCTATTGCTGGCATCTTCTGATGGTCACAGTTGACATTTTCGGGATTGGGAGGTTTAGGAGGTTGTGTACCCGAAGATACCTGCATCTTCGGGTTGGATGATATCAGGGTGGTGCCAGAATCTCCGCCCAGCTCCAGGCAAGACACAGAAGGGAATGGGGAAAACAGCACAGAACACATAAAAAACCCAAATCCTGACACATACAGAACAAATCAAAATGCTTCTCATGGTTAGCAGCCCTGGTGACTGTTGCTAGGATACAAGTATTTGAGATTAGCCTTGTTACTTTGAACTTTGTTGTAAATTCCATTCTTTTAAAACATGTACAACAACATCTTTTTAGAAAATAATAACTTTTTTTTCCCTCCACTCACTAGTTTTCTTTTTTTGTATCATTAGGTGTCCCTGCGGTGGAAATTACAATGGAAGCTCTCTAATAACTACAAATCAGGATGCGGCAAATATGTCAAAACATCTGCCTCCCTGGGCTGTAAAGGAGACGGAGCAAGAATGTACAAATAAGTTTTCAGGTCATCTATGTGAGCTGCACATTTGAACGAGCACTGCCAATTGATCACAATATTCCTCATTGCAATTACAGACTCTATGATTAGTAATGTATTGGAGTAAAAGCAACTGCATGAATTCAGTAACAACAATAGCAGTCTGATTCTCACGATTTAATTTGAAATACACCACAAATCTTTTACTACTTTATGATGAAGAGTCTGACACGTTCTGGTCCTGTGGAGATGTTATGTCTTTCCCTGGAGTGTTTCATATATCTACTATTCATTTCATTACAAGTATTGTTATTGTTAAGACAAGCAGATTATAGTCGACCCACTACTAGAAAACTTACATATATACGGTAGGTTGTCCATGAGCGCATACTAGTCCATGTGGTCGAATACTTGTTTTGATACACATTTTTCAATATTGACATATGCTTAAATGAGTATCTAGTTTTGGTTCTAGTTTTAGTATCTGATTTTGACACTCTTAACAACCCAAATTTGAATTAAGTTTATATCATGTGTCTGTCGGCGTATATGCGTTTTAAGCATTTGTGAGGCATGTCAAAAATAACATATTGCAGCTTTAAAGTATGTGTGCAAATGGGAGGAGTGAAGGTTTTTCAAAAAAAGCCAGTAAAACACGTTTCTGCAAGCAACAAGGACTATGTGCTCAGTGTTCACGCAGTTCCCAATGCGACTGGTCAGGAGTACCACTATTCATGTGTACACTCGCATTTCTGCTAACGTTTTTTATATTTTTAGATCACTTTGGAGTCAAGAACATCAAAGTGGACAGTTACGGGGATGGATGAAATACACAATAACCCAATGAGCCCCAGAAGTCTAGAGAGGAGCGGCCACATCACCTTCATAGATGAAAATGTTCTATATGTTTGGGGAGGCTACCAGGTAAAGTAATTTGGAAATATAAGCCTATACAAGGATTATGTATAGTTTCGGGTGAGTTATCTTGACTGTTTTGCCTTCAAGGGAATTCCTAAACAATAATTATAGGACATGTACGTACCACTGCACCAGGTCCTCTGAGCCAAATATGAGAAAAACAGGTTTACTGAGTATGTACATTCTTGCTTGGAATACTTCAAAATAATTAAATCTAGATATACAGTATATAGAGTACAGCTGCAGGATTAATCGGTATTGAATTGAAATCGCCATTGGAATAGATACATTTAGGAAATCGATAACACTACAGTTTTTAAGTACCATAATTTCCTTTATAAACAACAAATTTCTTATTCTACATAGAAGCCACTAACCCTGTAATGTTCTGAAATATATATGATTTTTATATTAGTTTTTCAGTTCATATTTCAGGCTTCTTGTAAATTCTCATGGACATGAGCAAAATTCTATTATTAAAACACAAATTGCAAATATTGTCAGAAAATTGCAATTACCGGTAGATACCTTTCCCAAAATGTCCAGCCTTAATATACAATTAGTAATAATGCAAAACTGCAAAGTATCTTTGAAATTCAAAAGTACAACTTTTGGGTATATGTACTTTCCTTAAATACATTTACAGTCGACACTTTGTGATTTTATTTCACCCCATTTGAGAGCAAATATCTATCGTTTCTGCTCTGCTACATTTATAAATTGGACTCAAAAGTAAAAGTATTTTTTCGTATGGTTTGAGACCTGCTGAAATGGTGTTATTTCTTACAGGGAGAAGATGGAGAAGACGTGGTGTTGCCTGGTGATGAGATATGGCTGTTAGATTTGTACAGTGGGACATGGTAAAGTTCAATATCTTAGCCCTATTTCAATTTTTTGCCCAAGATATTATTGATTCTTATGTGTGTTTATATTATGAATAAGAACTTTATATTGGGAGAATGAATATTACTATATTTTGTGTTAGGCAGCAGAGGGAGCTGACTGGGGACGTTCCTTCTGATCTGACTGGGTTCTGTGGATCCTTTCTGAATGGGACACTGTATATTTTTGCAGGATGTGACAGCAGTGGTTACACAAACCATGTGAGTGTCGTATTTGATCCCAAGTAAAGGCACGGTTCAAATTAATAGAAGGCAAAGCTCTTTGTGTAAATGTGCAGCCCTCTGTCACCTCTGCAGATGTTTACTGTGGACCTTAGGAGCGAGTGTTATGTGTGGATAAGAATCACAAACACGTCTGGAAAGACCCCCTCTCCTCGAAAGAATCACTCGAGCTGGGTGCATCAGGACAGGTCTGTGGGACAATGACCACTGAACAATGAAGATAAAAAACAAGTTTGTGCCAAAAGCAAAAAAAGGCTTGATTTTGAGATGGTCAGACACCTTCTCATGTTAGTTAAGTGTGCACTATGTAACTTCTTCTGGTGAAGGGTCCACCATGTTGTTTCCATGGAAATGTTATTACTTTGCCTGGACTGTTTCTGCTTGGCAGCAAACTTGTATAATTCTATAAAGACCTGTAACTTGATCTGGTGGCACCAGATCAAGTTACAGGTCAGATCTGTGCAGAAGAAGCCATATTTGCGGTCAGATGTTACTGTTGGACATGTGGATTCCAACAGTAACATCTCCATGGAGATAAGCCATGATGAAAACCCCACCAGTCAGCGATTGGTCAGAACTGAACTGTACAGGGGGCAAAGTGAGCTAGGACCAACCATAAGGGTGGAAATATAGCGCCAGTGTCACCACCAAATATTCTCTGTAGCCATTGGATAAAATACTGTCAGAATTGAAAAGTGAAAAATGCTTGTATTTGTTAGAATAATATACTTTGGTGGCTATGGATGCAAGACAATGAGGGAAGTACAAAATGGAGATTCATCAAACTTCACTGTCGAGGATATGTCCTGGGTAACTCGGGTAAATCTGTTTGTTATGAATGAGCTGGAATTTGATGCACTGTAGTAACTATCTGGTCTTGTTTACAGACGACAATCGAGGGTACACTGTACAGGTGCTGGGGCTGGAACAATGAAGTTTATATTTTTGACACTCTAACCCCAACATGGATCTTGCCACAAACAAAAGTAAGTAACACTTTACCAAATGTGTTATATTTAAAATATGTGATCATTTACTATTATTTGTCTTGTACTTGTCCAGGGCTTGGCTCCTGTCCCCAGGAGCTGCCACGCTGCTGCCATTTTAGAAAACAAAGGCTATATCTCTGGTGGTGTGGTGAGTTTTGCCTAACCTAATCTGTATACACACTCATATGTTTTACCTTAATGTTTATCAGTTACACATGGTGACCACAAGGGCTGCACTGTTATGGTAAAATGACAAAATCGCACTAAACAAAACCCTCTTACTATTGTTAAAACCCATTTCGAACTATGTTTTTTTTTTTTTTTGTTGGTTTTTTTTTTTGTCAGACCCTGGTGATGGTATTGTTTTGCCTGGAATGTTCCACAGTATGTTAAAATTTTCTATTTACATGGAGACAAGCAAAAGGCTGCAAATATGCTACATTAAGAAGCAAGCTCACTCACAGCAGCAATCCATGTTTTTCAAGGTATTTTTAGTATTATGATGTTAATGTCTTTCTTATTCAGTAGAGCACTTTGAATTACTTTGTGTCCAAACTGTGTTATACAAATAGACTTGCCTTTCCTTGCCAATACAAATGCCTGCAACTGAAGGGAGGACGCACAAGTTTAATGACACACTGTGAGACATTCCGGGTAAAGCAGTAACCTCTGTTGCATACTGTACATACTGTACATACTTAGGCAGACATTTTGTGTGGGCTCTAGAGGAAGGATCTGAAGATGCTACAACTGGCTCTGTGCTAGTTCCCATCAGAGGAACAACCAGCGCGACCATTTTTGGGGTAATGTCTGTGTGATCAATCAGTCATCCAGGAATGATCCATAGCAAAAGAAAAATATAAAATCTGTCAACTGGACAAAAACCTGCAAGAGTGAAGATGTTTCGCTGCTCATCCAAGTCCTGAGCAGCAAAACATCTTAACTCCTACAACTTTTTGTCCAGTTGTCAGATTTTATTATTATATTTTTTACTAATATCTATGAGGTTTCATCACGTCGTGCTAAAATCAATAAAAAAAAACGACATCTTTGTGCGTCAGTGCTAATGCTAACTTCTATTAAAGCGTTAAATGTAACATAAAAACAAAATTAAATGTTCTAAGGACGGATTCTTTTCAAGTGTAGATTATTTCAGTCAGTGGCATTTTTAAAATATTTATTAGACTTCGAAATTAGCATTAGCATTAGCCCCGCGCAAAACGTACCTTTGTAAACACAGTAGAGTCCTCTGGTGACATTTTCCTTGCATTTGTGAAGCGTTTATTATGTTGTTAGTGACATCCACCTGCAGCTCCCTGTCCACCGCCTGATCTGTCACGATTTATAGATTTTAGCACAACTCGGCAAAAAACTCATAGACATACATACAGCGGAAATGGTCGCGCTGGCTGTCCCTCTGATTGGAACCAGTCGGCTACTATTGTTCACGGAGCCAATTCTTCAACAATGGATTTTCCTAATTTTATTTTTTTTTTTTTTTCTAGCAAACTGCTCAGTTACAGCTTTATTGCTTAGACCTGCTGACATGGACATGGACTTGTTTGTGCGTTTTTCCTTTTCACACAACAAAATATCAGTTACAAATGAGTTGACGGTAATCTTTATTTCTCTCTAATCTTTATGTTCAGGGTGAATTCAGGGTGTTCAGTGCCAATGGGTCGCACTATGCACTCTATGATCGCTACACTGGACGGGACGTTGTTTGTTTATGGAGGTTCTGGGACATACACATCCGTTCTTAGTTAGTTTCAGCCTCATTTTATTCTTCTTGTTTAGACACATTGATTTAAGAGTTGGTATAAGGACCTTGCCTCTGTTGCAGATGATGCCTGGCAGTATAATTTACACACAAAAGAATGGACCCAAATGGATCACCAACATAAAGACAAACCCAGGTACTGTTATATCAGGAAGTGTCAACAAAACCATTTGTTGTTTGTTCATCCATGGGGAAAACAGAGAAAGAGAAGGTAAAGGTGCAGTATTTAGGATTTCTTTTTAAACATTGCACCTGTTTTATCCTCAGGGTGAGCCATACCTCGTGTCTCGGGAATGACAGTGACATTATTGTGTTTGGAGGATGTAGAAGCTCGATTCTCAAGACGGACCCAGTAAGTTTAAGTTTCCTCTGTACACTAAAAAACAGTCTTCAAAGGCAGCCATTTAGAAAAGCAAATATTTTTCACTACTAAACTGTGTATATAGTGTTTTAATATCGTTGTCTACTCTTCCTAGTCCCTTTTTGGCAATTTAGTGCAACTAGATAAAACGTATAAAAATGAATGTGTGCTGCATTCAGTGGGCACCGCAATTTCAAGTACTACATGACATCATGCAGGACTGCCCAGATTAAAGCTGGGTGTTTCTGATTACAAACACCTAGCTGCAGGGGCGGAGTTTGAAATGTTGACTTGTTAGACCAGTCACAGGCACTGTCCAGTTCAGCAGCTCTATTTGAAATATGATTGTGGGTGGGGCTTAGGTGTTCCATTTTAAAATGGAATCAGACCGGAATTTTAAAAAATGTATTTCATTATTTTATTTATTATTCACTAATAATAATTTTTTGCTATACAATTGTGTCACCAGATGGACATTTTCAGCTCTCCATGGCATCAGCACTGCAGTGATGTGGTCGTCTTTCAGACCCAGCCGCACCCTCTCTCCAGGTATGATGCAATGCACTCTGGTACTTCCTGGTTCAGGTCACATGACACAGCCTGTACCACCACTTTATTAAAGATGGATTTACACATGATTGAGCTTTCAGCCAATGAGTCATTTCAACTCTTCACTTGGTGCTACTCTAACATGCAGAACAGGCAACGGTGGGAAGGAACGAAGTAGTAATGTACTGTTCTTATATGGAATTTTTAAGTATGTGTACTTTGCTTAAGTACATTTTAATGTGGATACTTTTTACTTTTACTTCACTACATTTGAGAGGAAGCATATGTACTTTTTGAAGGGTTATTTTTACCCTGTTCGTGGTAACATCCTGACTAAAGATTTTAACTTCAAAATTCATTAGAAAAATTGCAAACGTTGACCAAAATATATATAATTTTTAAATCAATATCACTACATTTAACTCTTAACAACACTTGGGTGAAATACTTTTTACTCTTAAAGTACATTTTTAAAAAAGGTACTTAAATACTTTTACTTAAGTAGATTTTTTCATGTGATATTTTTACTTTTACTTGAGTAACTTTTTACCTCTACATCTGTATTTTTACTTAACAAAACTGAGTACTATAGGTCTGCTGTGGGAGTTGCCAAACTTTTCAGGTCAGAACTCTCAAAATAATCATGAACCTGACATTCACCCCCACTGTCAAATGAAATTGATTGCAGTAATAATTTCAAGTGATACAACATCAGGTTTAATGTTGTTTATATCAGTAGATAATTAATGAAGCCTTTCAATACTCCTGGGGTCACTTTACAAATTAAAAAATCTTGTAGAACACAAGTCTGCGGTCTACAAAATTGAAACTATGCAACAGATTTTTGAGTGTACGTCTGTCCTTTTTCTCCTTTAGGTTATGTGAAGACTGTATAAAAAGAAACTATGCAGTGTTTGAGAAGCATCTGAACTGTTTGCCTTCAAAAATACAAAACAAACTAGAAAAAATATGTGCATTTTTCTCAGAGCAAACATTAAAACTTCTTCTTTCAAATGAATAATGTTAAAAGCTAAATTGTATAACCAACTGTCAGTTTTGTGGATGAAGTTCTGTTCATTGTTATAAATGTTTTGCAAAACTTTGTGTATAACTTAATGGCCATTTTCTCTATTGTTAACATGGTTTTACTAATACTAATGAATGCATAAATGAAGGTGTTGTATTGTTGTATATGTAAGTAAACATTGCATTATTATTATTAATCTCTGTAGCAAGTCTAATTTAGTTCTTGCTTTAGGCACAATTTTGCTTTTCACTATATAAAAATGTGCACAAAGTTTAGATTAATAAATATCTACCATTAGGGCTTCTCAATACTCCTTATGCAACCTTTATTCCATTGTAGACATTGAACTTTATTACTATTACCATCTCTCTTGTCACATTTTTCATCTGAACTGCTTAAAAGCCACTGTCCCTGATTTATAACATCTCAAAAACATGAAAAATAGAACTTGTTTACAGTATTTCAAATGGTTTGCAGTGGTCCAAAGTTAGTCTTCACTTACCTTATGCATTCTGAGCATCCTAATTAATCACTTTTCACAACTCAGACCAGTGCGGAGTTTTGCCGTAATGATACAGCTAACCACGACTAGCATGTACGGACAATAAACGCTTTATAATTAGACGCAGACAGTACACAGTGACCTTATTGTGACTTCAAGAGCGGCTAATATGATACATCAGTACTGGGGGAAGGATATTTTCCTCAAATACATTGCCTTTAAAGCCATAGCGATGACAGGTACATGGAAGGATTTTGGCGGCGTACCCCTGAACTCTTCTCTGTCCCCGTCCCTTCTTATGAACATGTTTTTAAGCTTGACCTTGTGGATTCACTGCTCATGTGTGTAGTTTATACGGGCAGAAGCAGCAGGCTCTTTAGGAGAAGTGAAAGCGTGACAAGCAGAGAACATGCCCGCGCCATTACAGCCACATGAATATGATACAAACTGTCCCAATAAATAAGTAATGCCACAGTCCCTTACAGCTGCAGTGTGAGGAGTGTGACTGTGCCTCGTAAAAAAACCATCTGACCGACCTTCGTGTGCGGAGTTTAGCTGAGTCTAGAAAACACACTCATCTATGTACGGCCCTTTTACAAGTGCGATAGGACTACACTATTTGCGTGTGGTTTAGTGCTTTTGGGGATGTCAGAATGTCATTATTTTAAAGATGTGCTATGTCGCTTTTCTTCTGGACGGTCTGCCACGTGCTGGTCTGTTTGTTGCTTTTTATTTGCATAGAATGTTCCGTAATACTGTGTTAGACGTAGCTTAACTTCCGCTATGAAGACAAGCAGGTGGATACAGCTAAATGCAAGTTTGATCTGTGGAAAGGAGAGCCCACTTGCAAAGAACTTATCCTTTTAAAGAAATATATATACGAAAATTTCCCTTCTTACCTGCAGTATACGAGGCCTTATTTTTCATCCACTCCTCTGCAGTTTGTCGTTGATACTATTCATGTTAGTAGATGCGTTTGGCTCCACAAGACAAGTTAACTTTTTTCTGTGATTTTGTACATGCAATCAGGGCTTTCTCTCTAGCTTACAGGGGGCCCTAAGCTGAATTTGTCTCTGGGGCCCCGGTAGCGGATACCTCCTGGCTCAGGTGTTGGTGATTCACATTTGACACATGATGACTCTGCTCTCATCAACTTTATCAACTGTATTTGTGTTTATATGACCCACATCAGACTGAAAACATCCAGAATGTCACAACTATCATAGTCACAAGAAGAGAACACAAACATATAAGAGGCGTCAGGATTTTTGAAATTCTAAAAAGTCTAAAGTTTCTGGTGGATTTTAATGTGTTCCAGTTGGCGACAGTGGCTTATATTTACATTATAAAGTGTCCTTGCACCGGTGTAAACACAGTTACCCTCACCTCTGCCCAGCTCAAAAAACAAATGTAGCAGCAACAGACATTTTGCTACTATAGATATAAAACAAATGTAATCGTTTGAGAGGGATATTTAGGCTGCTGTAAACACACAAGCCCTGTTTCCAATAAAACTTGATATATTATTTTATTTTCAATATAAATGTATGGGTTTTTGGGGGCCCTCTGCTGGCCTCGGGGCCCTAAACAGCTGTTCAGTATGCTTATAGACTGGGCCAATACCTACCTGCACCTCTGGACCCCCTACCCTGATACTTACCACATTTACTTCCCTACGAGCCTCGAGAAGAAACAGCTGAACTATAGACCAGTTGGGTGCTGGTCCTAATTAAAACTATGACAAACCCCTTCTTAATAAACTATTTGTTGATTATGAATTAAGTCTTTGTTCACGCTTTACTAAGGCTGTAAATTGTCCAGTTATTATAAAATGTTAGCCAGGTAGCCTAAGTTTAATGAAATACCGTGAAACATTCCAGGCAAAGCAATAACACAAAACCATTTCAACTTGTAGAACATAATTATGAACTTACGAATGCACAAGTCGGCTGTCTGCAAAACTGAAATTATGCGACAAGTTTTAAAGCGTACAACTCCCCGCTTTGTCCGTTAAGTTATGTGAAGACTTTATAAGAAACTATGCAGTGTTTGAGAAGCATTTGAACTGTTTGCCTTCAAAAAAACAAAACAAACTAGAAAAAATCTGTGCATTTTTCTCAGAGCAAACATCTAAACTTATTATGAGACAAGCAAGTGGCAGAACTCCCACCAGAAAAGTTACACGGTGCACCTTTTAGACAATGTGCTTTTGTTCTTAAGTAGTACTTGGCGTGAACCGGAGAACTACTTTACAAACATGCACATGGAACACTTGAGAGCGTTATGAATACGCTGGTAATTGGCCTGGTACGAAACACGCTCACATTTGGGACAATCATAATCAAGATGTCGCTGTCTGCCAATCAATTAATCGTGTTATTACTAATTAGCGTTGGCTTGTTTGTTTAGCGGCTGTGTTCAAAGTGGCGTGGCTGCTTACTGTAATCGTGCTGTTTACATTAGCATTAGCATTAGCATTGAGTGGCGCGTACGGTGATTTCGCGCATATACTTAGCCTAATGAAAATTTATACTCCATATCGAGAAGCGCACATTATCATGACCGTAATTTCAACACGGGCATGCATAGACTAAACAACCTAGAGCTATTACATTAATCACCAATGAATTTTTAAGTATGTATATAATGTTCTTTTTTAATATATTTTTATAGTCTGGGAGGTATGGCTGTGTCGAGTACAGCTTGTATTAGTTTAGCTGGGATTGCCTTCCACAGGAAATTAATTTGCGGCGAGAAGGATGCGCTGCCAAGATAACCAGCGCCAATGACAAAATAATTGAACTGTTCTTTACATAATGTTATTGAGCTATTAGGTACAGTAAACACAGTATAACAAAAACATTTATGTACAGATAGAGACTTCAGCATGGGAGGATGTAATGCAAAAAGAATGAGTGCGGGTTTCCATCGGGGCTAGGAGGCAGAGAAAGTTTTCCAGTTGTATCTTATGGATTTGGGGTAGTGCTTTGATGGGGCTTGCATTTTTTAAAACCTCCTCAATCAAGGCCGCTTCTGGTTTTTATCCCTTGCTGTATAAAATATTACACAACTGGAGTTAGCGTAGCAGTAAGAAGTTTTAAGAAGTTGTGCTGGTGGATGGTGGATGTTTTTTTGAGTGCTTGTGTGCCGTATGGGTGACATAGACTGGAGCCTGCTAAAGACGAAGTGTCGTATTTCTCATTCCCTTTCTGCCACTGTCCCGATGTGTCTTTTAAGTCGGCCTCTGCGCTTTGATTTTAGCTTCAAGAAATCTATGGCAGTGCTGCGTACTTCGTAATCTGCCCTGGTGAGATAGTGTCACTGCTCCCTAGCTCATCGTCATCTGCACTTTAATCCCGGCTGCCTCCTCTTCAGCTGTCACTGTCTCGTATTGGGAAATGTACCAGCGTTCGCGCGTTACTCCGGACATCTGACTATGCAGCTTTGATCAGGTTTTTATCAGGTGTTTTGTCCTCCGCTCACCTTTTTTCATTTACTCCTCAGGCATAGACAGTTATCAATCTTTTACTGATTGTTACACTGCGACTGATAGAAAGACATTCTTCAAACTGCTATAGGGAGCCGGTGTGAAAACTTATGCGGTGGTACAAAGACAGCATTACTAGCACCTCACAGCTCTAGTGGTGAGGTCTCTGGTTCGATTCCCAGGCCAATTTTTCTTGTTGTTCCTGTGTCTGGAACATAGACTGTATATATAAATGGACATGGCTAACTTTCCAGAAAGGTAGCGATCATGGGCCCGCTTCCAGCTCTATCAACTCTGGCTCCAATTCACTTTACATTAGAAAACTGTGGGCCCTTTCTCTGTAACTGCTGCTGTCAGACTCATCATTTTGCTCTTAAAAAGTTTGTATTAACCCGCTCTATGTGATCCTGGTATATTTATTTCACTATTGTGTCTGTAAATCAAGATATGAAGATTAATAAGAGAGGACGAGGATGCTCCCACTTCTTTATACAGTTTTTGGTCTGGGTGGGTGGTGTCCAGGCAACACAAAAACATGCACACTGCCTATAAACAGACTAAGCCGCTGCTTAGGGCCCCGAGGCCACCAGAGGGCCCCCAAGAGCCCATACATTTGTATTGAAAATAATGACTGAAAAGTTTTTTCTGAAAAATAAATGACACTCTGGTGTTTATACTAGTCTAAATATCCCTCTTGAATGATTAGATGTGTTTTATTTCCAGTAACTAGATATGTGCTGCCTACATTTTTTGAATCGGGCAGTGGTGTGGACAGCTACACCGGTGTGAAGGACCCCTCCCCTCAGGTGTGCTCTAGGGGGACTGAGGGAGCAGAGGGACATTTGAATGCGTGTTTTACAAACTAAAAGACTAAAAGTTAGTGAAGTTCAGTTTATTTACAGTACCGGACAATGTAACAATGTATGAAGAGCCCAGAGGAAGATTGTTTTGAGGAAAGAGGGACTTTTCAGAGAATACTCAAAATATATCACCATTTTACATCAGTGGATCTGCAGATAAAACAGTGAAGCTGGACCTGTATAATTCTGCAGACAGGACACACCTCAGAGCGACAGAGAGGACACACCTCAGAGCGACAGAGGACAGCGAGGACACACCTCAGAGGGATAGAGGACAACAGGTGAGTCCGTTTATTACACTGGATGTTTTTGTTTGTTGCTTGTCCTTTTATGGCAAGTTATTTAGATAAACACCTGGTTTATTTCCCACTTCCTTTTTGCCGACTGTGCACCGCGCTAAGTGCTAACGAGCTAAGTGCTAACGAGCTAAGTGCTAACGAGCTAAGTGCTAACGAGCTAAGTGCTAACGAGCTAAGTGCTAACGAGCTAAGTGCTAACGAGCTAAGTGCTAACGAGCTAAGTGCTAACGAGCTAAGTGCTAACGAGCTAAGTGCTAACGAGCTAAGTGCTAACGCGCCACTGTTAGCATAACAGTGAGTGTTGTGTTACTTTTACCAAGGCCACACTTTGACCAATACAGACATGCTGTACGTCTTTTAAAAGCTCTAACCCGCCCTGTTCAGTTGCTAAGTGTTTTTGTCAATTACAATAAGTTACAGCGCATGTACAAGCAAATAATCACCAGCTACTTAGCAACATTAGCATGCTACTACTGTAAACAGGGCACTGGGCTGATGTCCTCTGTGAAGTATAAAAACTTGTTAGAGTCATAAATATTTGTATATTTCCTGTGACAGTCACATATGGTTACAGCTGTGCTTAATGTGCAAAACAGTGAATGTGCAGCTTTATATCCAGAGCTGCTCTGTGGAGAGATGAGCTGTGAGTCAAACAAGAGGCAGCAGTATCGGCAGTCCATTGACGAGTACTGGCACCTGATCCTGGTATCAGTACCTGTGCATCTCTACTCATTAATATGCGCATTTAGGCAAAATCTCACATCCAAAGCCTGACAATAAACATAAAACATAATGTGATCCTAAAATCCTCTTATTTAATGTTCAGTTCAAATGATCTGATGATAATAATGTGATATTATGTCCAGGCTGTTTCTCTTATACCACTCTTAACTTGTGTCACTACTTTGTATTTCTTGAGTGATATGATTTTGAAATAAGTGTACCTTTGCTTAAGTACATCGTTTGTCTACTCTGTCCAGTTCTGCATTTTATGACATGAAGAATTGATATATATAAGCTCATTTTGGTTAACTAGAACACATTAAAATGCACCAGAAACCAAGAAAAAATGGCAGACCACCCTTCCATACATGTTTTTAAACTGTTATACTCGTGGTTATTGCTGTTGTGAGCCTCTAGATTTTGCAATCTTTTTTATCAGAGGTTGTGAAGTGGTGAGGGCCCCGAGGGCAAATTCAGTTTAGGGCCCCCTAAAGGCTAGAGCCGGCCCTGCATGCATAGTAATCTCCATCTTGATAATCCTGACCCAGATCAGAACAAGAACAGCAAAAGTTTTTAGAAGATTAAAAAACAGCATCTAACCAGCTGGCTTTAAAGATGCATTTGGAACTTTTCTGGTTGTTCTCCAAGGAGATTTTACTGCTGTTGTTTGGAATGTTCCTCTGTACGGCATTGAACTGTTCTATCTTGCATTTATTCCTTGACTTGTATTTTTATTGCTAAAAATACCTTGAACATGCATTCTTGCTGTGAGCAGGGTCGCCTAACCTCTCTACAGTTTGACCTGTAACTTGGCCTGGGAACATCAACAGCTTGTACCCATGGAGAAAGAAAAGTTTAATCCTGCACTGTACAAAATTCCAGCCAAAGCAATTACGTCTCCATGGCTAGGAGTTACTGGAGCGAATTTGGAGCTGTGTTCCGTATTTGGAATTCTGACCACGAGTATCATAGCAACAAAAGAGCCATTCTGGAGCAAAAGTGCTAAAGGTAGTCTCCTTCCCTTAGCGTAGCAATGCTGTCAATCAAACCTGTTGCTAACTCTAGTGGAAGCGACCTCGGGGAAAGAAGGCAGCTGATTTGGCTTTTATTAATGTTCATATCTTGATTCATGGACACAATAAAAAAATAAAAAAAACAGAATCATGTAGAGCAGGTCAATATGAAATTTTTTTAGACCAAAATGACGAGCCTGAAAGCAGCAGCAACTGAGAGAGGGTGACAGTGTTCTGATGTACACTGAACTGGAGCCAGAGTCGATGGAGCCGGAAGTGCACCCTGCTCACTTCCTATTTGGAACGCAACACTTAATTAACTATGTCTATTTATATATAGTCTTTGGCGGTCTTCCAGAAAAGTTAGATAATGCTTTACTTTATACTTTAACAAGGGTTTGTAAGAAATCAATAAGCAAACTTCCCGGGGCAAACATGCAGTTCTATTAAAGTCTTGCTGATAAATAGTGATAATTACCTTCATTAGTGTGTATACCAACTGGAGTGTGTATTTTTGTGCATGTAAAGTAGGCAATATTTGCTTATAACCTTGCCTGCGAAGGTTGCTTTGTTGAAACACTTGGACCACCCTGACTTTAGTGCAGTGTGAGGTTAAGGCCAAGTTCTACCCAACAGGAGCCAATTTAGACCAGACCCTTAACAAGACTTGGGCTCTTTCCCTTGTAGTTTTTCTAACTTAGTGCATTAGTGCAATTGATTAAGCTGCAAGGTGCTATAGGCTCGAGTGTGCACCTCCATTGCTCTTATAGTTTGCTAATTGATGCTGCTACCGTGTTTGCTCTACCAGCTTGAGTTAAAATAAATAGGATTGATTTAGTGTTCAGGACTAAAAGCTGTAGCTGTGCAGCTTGGCGCCTGCTTACTAATGAGGAACTGACCAGACAAGAGACACGCTCACGGGATTATCGATGTGTTTTAGATGAAGCTACTTGCAAATGTGAGAGTAACATGTGATAATGTATGGCATGCTTGAAAGTTCATTAGGTTATCGAGCCAAAGCCAGAAGCTAAAGAAGAGGAGATGATGGAGCGGAGCCCATGGGGTCTTCACTCAATAGTGCAGTGGGGTGGTGATCGTTAATGATTGCTCTATTGATCTGCTGTTTGCCTGGTGCCACCGTGTGTATTCATTTAATTAGAGGTGACATGTCAATATTAGAGTCATGTGTAAGGACACAAGGATCTGACAAGTCCATTCTTTTGAACAGTTTCTTAGCGCGTTGGAAGCGGACAGGGGTGGAATGTAGCAAAGTAAAATTAGTAAAGTACTTAAGTCGAAATTTTAGGTATCTCTACTTAAGTGCATTTTAAACTGGGTACTTTTTACTTTTACTCTTTACATTTGAGAGCAAGTATGTTTACTTCCTACTCCACTATATTTTTTAACTGGACTGAAAAGTAAAAATATTTTTCATTAACCTGCTGAATAGGCTGAGGGGTTTATAATTTGAGCAAACAAAAATACACAAATACACACAAAAAAAAAGATCAATTCCATTGTTTGCCTGTACTTTTACTTAACAAAATTGATTACTTCTTCCACTACTGGAACCGGATCAAAATTTTAAAAACAACCAAATATTTTTCTTTTTAATTTGTATGCATTTTATACTGATTAATGCTGAACCACCACAAGAAAAAAAACAGGTTTGGGATCATAATATCAGTTAGTTTAAAAATTATTAATATTGTAATGCAACGTTTTATTTAGATGATGCGTAATTTGAATGAGTAAACACTTTTCCACTCTCAGTTTGAACCATTTTAAACACATTTGAGTCTTGGCCGTTTCCCTCTGTGATTAGTTTGGAGATAAAAATGAGTTCTGTCATATAAATAAATAAATAAAAGAGCCACTCTTTTGAACAGTTCTTTCAAGGAACGGATCCAAAAGATTTGGATGTTTAGTAGTTTTATTCAATGTGAGATCTGTCCTTCCTCTTGGACTCTGTGTGATCGGAGGTGCCTGTTCACACATTGTTTCCACATCAAAAACATACCTGGACTTGTGTTTAATTTTATGACGCTTCAGTATCTTGGTACGTACAGTTGAAGCCAGAAGTTTGCTTACGCTTGAGACTTTGAAAAAAGTAATGAAAATTTGTCTTAAAAAGCCATCTCTCATTATTGTGGCATTTAACAAATAGAAATGATTTTGTCAATTGACCTTATTAACCTAAAAACAGAAAAAGTTTGGTTTCATGTCCGACGGATGTGTCTTTTTATATAGTGTATGTAGACTTCTGGTTTAAACTCTATCAGCCTGTTGTAATCTTTGTGTTTTTAAAGTCCATTCAATGTCAGAAAAAAAATAAATTATAGAATTTAAATGTGCAAAAGAATGAAATATGAAATGAAATAATGAAAATGATGCGTTAATATAAAGCAAGGTAAATGCTGCATCCTCCACCCCTGCCCCAACTTTTATTCAATGTTTGAGTGCTCATGCAGTAGTTTTGAAAAATTTTAAAACCTGTTTGTCCTTCGCTTCACAGCTGTTTTTTTCTTGAATACAGACCAACTGGGAACACCGCATATATGCTGCAGTTTGAATGTCCAAACCAAGCTCTCAACACTTAAACCCATATGAAACATCCTACTTCTCAAATCCCACACTATACCCTATACATTTCTGCTTCTTATAATGGATCAACTTATAATAAATAAATTCAGGGGGACTCCAATTCTTCAGTTTTTACAATACCCTGTTTGTTTGATCCAATCAGAGGTGAGTGTTCCAAATGGGTACTTTAATCAGTATTTGATTGTCTTATTGTTGCAGGACAAAAGGCTGCATTTCGCTTCAGTTAACAAAATAAGATGTAGTGCTTCAAAATCCAACCAAACCGCTCCTTTAAGAGAATTTTGAAGAAGCAAACATTAATATGATCGAACGGACTTTCTCGGTGCAATCAAGCTTAAAGTAAAATGCTACTTTAAAAGATCACGTTGCAACAGGAAAGATGGAGGGCTCACGAAATGACCAATTACTACAATTAACACTAATCTCAGAATCAATATTGGCTTTAATGGGAGAGTGTATCCAGCCAAAGCATATATATTTCTGTTGCTGACTTCCAGATCTTGCTCTTTGATGATGGTGGTCAGATTTTTATAATTTTTTCCACCTTCAAGGCCCTCAAAGTGCTTTACATCAAGGAACCACTCACAGAGCTACTATTTGTAGAAAGCACTGCCTGCATATATTCTCTCCAATGGGCCTCATGTTTATATATAATAGAGTTGTATTAGTTCATTATAGTCACTGAATTATGTTGAAATATCATTGATGCCGTTACCGTCTTCCTGATACTTTCCTCATTGTCTATTTCTGAGATAGAATCATAGGTGAGGAGACATATAGTTCCTCATATGGGGCAATATAAATGTAGATTTTGTAAAGTAATAACACATCAATTTGAATAGAATAAGAGAGCCGGTGCTGTACAGTTTTCTCATATTGGTTTTGGGGTCGGTTAGATTGGAGCTAAAATGTTGCATGTAATGAAATATTTAAAATCTGAATATTTTAAAGTTAATTTGCCTAGTTATTTTAGCCACTGTAACAGAAACAGAGCCTGCATGCCAAGTATCATTTTTAAGCACGAAATGCAGAATCTGATGGATGTGGTGTGGTTATTCTCACACAGAATAGTATATGAGTTTTAATGAACGGACAAAAAAACTAAAAGATAAAGGGATTTTTTTCTTTGTAAGCTTGTAGACTGAAGTTGAGGAACAGACTTGCACACAAGTATGTTTTATGTTATTATGCAGAATTGGCTTGACTAAATGGGAATGGGAAACTATCATGTTATAGTTGTTTACCCTCTCGAAATTTCCAAGTATTTAGCGTGATTTATGCATGTTTGAGTCATCTTTATTCTCCTGTATTCAAACTCACAGGTCACTGGTCCAGTCTTTGGTGATACGTGTGGGATTTGGCAGTGTTGCCTAATCTTTTTGATGAGTGAAAAAACCCCTGCTATTCGCTAGCGTGATGAGCAGCTATCCATCGGAGGTGCCAACAACTTTGCGGCTCTTTGTTGTGATGATGTTTATGGCGACGTCAGCTCCCACTGGACACCGCAGTTTTCAAACACAGGTATCAAACATTAGAACTATGAAACAGACACAAGCACAATATATCTTCTTTAACTGTTTAAGGACTGAGCACATTATAGACCAGTATAGCACGCCTAGACTTTTATTCTTTTTTTAGCCATAAAAATGACGTTAAAGGAAGCATCAGAATGTACTGCATTTTTTCACACAACTACCTCTATTTTACATATCCATCCGTATTTTTTTTTGACGCATTGGATAAGTGACTAGGAAAATCCCCGCGGGACCTGCGCTCTCATTCGTCATCTTTGAAGGACAACATAAGCAGATTACCATAATGACAGTAACATATTTAAAGAGCACCATGCCTCTGCTTTGAGATGCCGTTTGAATTTGCATGAGAGCACAATTGGTTGCGGAGTTACGGTAATGGAAAGTCTGCAACCGCGCTCTATCGGCAACGATTGCATCCGCCTCTATAGGGTTAATATGAGCTTAGATTCACACATTGTAGACTTATTGGCATATATAGTTCAACGGCTATTTTGGCAGCTCACATAGATTAGCATAGCATTAGCATTAGCATGACTGCTAATATCAATGACACAATAGCGTCTGGCTAAATGGTAAACGGTCACATTTTTACATAGAGCTTTTCCACCTTCAAGACACTCAAAGCACTTTACATCAAGGAAGCTCTCACCCATTCACACACACATTCATACACCAACATATGGAGACACTGGGGGTGAGGCAGGTTAAGTGTCTTGCCCAAGGACACAACGTCAGCATTCATCCGTGGAAGCCGAAATCGCACCTCCAACCAATGATTTTTATTTATTTATGTATTTTTTCTTCAGGGACAGCCCAATCAGAGCACTCAGACTCTCCTTTTCATAGGCTCCCTGGTAAAATACAGAAAAAACATGGCCCCCGATGACCTCATTCCAGGGATTAATCAGTACTCATCGATTCGAACCACCAACCTTCAGATCAGCGGAAAAACACTCTACCAACTGAGATACTGTCGCTTATAAGCATTAAGTATGTAGGCTAACTGTGGAATTCTTTACAAATCTCTGGCTGAAGCTGTACTTCTATGGTTTTGAGATGTGATGAAAAGAGGAGGCAAAGCAGAACATTAGAGAGCTTTTCTTTCTGATGAGAATGGATCAGTTTAGAAGTGCGTCATCGGGAGAAATGCTCTTATGAGATGTTTTGGAGATACAACAAAGGGGGACAGATGGGTTTGGTTTGGGCATATGGTGGGGAGATAGTGCATGGTTAAGATTTATGGACGTAGAGAGACAGGAAATGAACTTCTGTGGTAAGTGGTGGCACATGAAAAGCAGCCAAATAGGAAAAATGTTGCGAACCTATTGTTATAGGTTCGCAACACACACACATATATATATATATATATATATATATATATATATATATATATATATATATATATATTTGTTATAGTCGTTCATATTCCACCATCAGAACCGTTCCATGACATTTAGAGACAGTGCAAGTTGACACATTTTTGTTTTACAAGAGCTTCTGAAAACAACCTCTGATTGGCCGTCTTCTTCCTCTTTTACTGTACGCCTGGTCAGGTTAAGATTATGCATTGGCTGAAATAGTTAAAGGGCCCATATTACACTATTTTCTGATCTGTGGTATAATGTTGTTTCCTCATCAAAAACAGACCTGGAGTTACATTTAGTTTCATCCACAAATGTTTAACACAAACCTTACATATTTAGGCTAAGTTCTTCTGTCAAACAGAAAACACTCTGTTCCACCTTGTGATGTCATGTGGTCATACAGGAAGTGCTCCTCTGTGTTTTTAAACTCTATACACCTTCATTAGAATAATTTGGATGATTTCAGGCCTGGAATTGCCAAACTCTGCAGAACTAAGTTAAAAGGTTGCTGTTAACCTGAAAACTTCATGACATCACTAGGTGGAACAGAGAATTTTGAGCTTTGGAGATGTAAACAGACTAATAATAAAGGGTTACTCAAACAAAACACAACTCCAGGCATAGTTTTGAGGAGGTAACAGCAATTTAACATGGCTTAAATCTCACAAGAGTCCATTTTGTGTGATATAGAACCTTTAAAAGTAGTGAAACAGGCTAAAGTACACATTATTGTCCAGGTATGGAAATTTGTCCTCTGCATTTGACCCATCCTTCAATGCCACTGGGGAAACAGACTGTTGCATGGATGTATTTGATAGAAGCAATAGGACAACTCCCAATTTTTGCCCGCTAAGGTACCCCAGCTCAAAACAGCCCCGTGAACAGCACCGTAAAAATCTTCACTATTTGACCCCATCGATTCCCCTCCCTTGTGCATGACTGGAACAAGGGTAGTGGTCCAATTAACCGTGTAGTCCAGCTTGTATTCGCAATTAACTGTGAGTGTACTGCATGTTCTCTTATCAATGACATTTGCCACAATTAAACCTCAAAGTCCCGCCCAATCTAAACTGTAATCTGATTGTGTGTGATTACATTAAATATAGTGGACAGGTAGGGACCTCTCAAGTTATATTGGCCTGCCAGGAAGGATGCGGTCAATGATATGGGGGTTAATTGAGTGCATGTAAACCTTGTTATCTCAACGGGCCTCTTCTGCCTCTCCACTGACACTACCACCCACCTATCAAACTTATAGGGCAAATATAGATGCAGAAGTCAACGTTACATTCATCTAATTATGTCCATGCATCACCTCCCTCGCCCCACAAACAGTTGACCTTCTTGTCCTCGCAGCGCTAATTCCTCGCACATGCTCAGTTTCGCCTGGCTCCTCCCACCGGAAAAATACAGCTCTTGACAGTGTTGACATTTCGTGTCTTTGGACCGATTTGGTATTCCAATTCGGTCCCCTGTCCTCGAAAGACATTGAATAAATAAACAATAAAACACGTTGATGAGATGTACGGTAGTTCACCAGATGCATTAAGGTAAAGGACAAATGCGTTGTTAATAAGATAAATGGGATGTGAGTGATGTAATACTGTTTTTACAAATTAGAATAATGGATATATGAGCTTAGGGCAGTGAGTTGTAAGAACAAGAAAAAACACGGTTACTTCCTTAGCATTAGCATAGCACTACAGTTGTTAAAAAAAGAAAAAAATACCCAGGTACTAACTGATATTGAAACTAGATACTCATTTGAACAGTTCGAATGGTCTCGTTTTGCATTAGAAGGAGCAACGTGAGAACATGTGGAAAAATCTATTACTCAAGTTTGAAGTTGCAGTATCCTGACAACACCAACTAGCACTACGCTATTTTTGGGAAGCGGAGAAATGAGTGATGGTGACCTTACGAAGCAGGCTTGTCGATTGGTCAGTTTCTCCAGGAGTGGGAGGAGTTTGAGGGGGAGGGGTTTGCTTGGCTCTCATAGAAGTTCAATGCCACAGAATACATAGGTACAAGTGCAGAGAGGTTGTATTATTACCGTATTTTCCGCACTATAAGGCGCACCTAAAAGCCTTTAATTTTCTCAAAAACCCACAGGGTGCCTTATAATCCGATGCGCCTTATATATGGATCAATATTGGTCAATTATGACACCCGTAGTCAGGAGGCGTCGCCGAAGTAATAGTGGTAATAACCCTTTAAGGACTGAGCACACTATGGGCCAGTATAGCTCACCTAGACCTATACTTTTATTCTGTTTTAGCCATAAAAATTATGTTAAATGAAGTATCAGAATTTACTGCATTTTTTCACACATTCCCTTTAGCGCAGCTCCATCTCGTGGATGCATAACACAACCCCAGCTACTAGAGTAGTTTATATTCTATGCGCCTTATAATGCAGTGCGCCCTATATATGAAATTTGTTTTAAAATAGGCCATTCATTGAAGGTGCACCTTATATTCCGATGCGCCTTATAGTGCGGAAAATACGGTATAAGCAGAAGGGTCGTAGTTCAGTTCTATTCCAACGTTTTTATGCTGTAGTTGTGCCATTTGACAAGCCACTTCCCCTACCTTAGTAATATGAATTTAGTGAGTGACTGGTGGTGTCAGAGAGGCATTTTTGTCAATCAGACCCGGGGTTGTTGCTACCTTATGACTTTCAAATTTGTAAATCACAATATTTATCCAAGCCATAACCGTTATTACGAGTTACAGCTACAGTTACAGTTGCCTGGGATCCAAAATACATACTTTTTCAGTACTTTACACAGAGTCTGGACACCGGTGAGTCTCCTAAAGTTAGATGGGCACGATCAAAACAAATATGGCTGCTTATGAGGAAAAAGAATGGAAAGAAAAAATGTCAAATGGGACTGAAAACCATCAGAGCATCCTTCAGAATCAATGACCAATGAGCTCCCTGGTTTCACATGCATTACTGGGAAAGAAAACTAATCTCATTGGATGATCATATTTGGTTCTAGCTTGCGATGTGATGGAGGGCATAGGGACCAGACTGATCCATCTGTATAAAAAAGTACAGAGGGATAGTTTAGGTTTGCCAGGCAACAGTTACAGTATACTCCCAATGAGCCTGCTTTAATATGCAAATAATTACCTTTGCCAACAGTTTGTAAAGTGATCCATGATTTGGGATTGAGATTATTTCCATCTTTTGAAGTGAACATATCAAGTCTATATTGGAGAGACAGGCCAATCTGTTCAAAGCGTGTTTTCAGAGCATGAGTCACCTGTCTATAAGTGGTACGAATCTGATCCACACACAGCTCATGAGAACCAATATCTCTGAGGCATTGATACACTTTTCATCAATGGGACCAGGCACCACTTTCTCGAGTTAAATGGCTTTTTGTGTCAGACCCATATGGTGAGTTTTTTCTCCTGTTTTTTGTTCAATATCTTCTCTGCAAAAATGAACTCAATCTAAACAGTTTGGATTATTCATTTGCTGAGGGCAGTTGATATTGCATTTACAAACATGTGTTAATAATTTATTGCATGACTCATGTATGTTTGGTATGAAAAATGCACATGGGTGTACATCCATGCATACATTTATGTTGCAAAAAAGACAAAGCCATTTGGAAATAGAAGCAGCTACGGAATCAAATTGACATTAACAATGAAAGTTGAGCTATGGAGGAAATGCCACCTGCTTGTCGCCATGAAGATGTGGCTGCTTCACCTCAAATGTTCTACAGTATGGCATTGAATGTATTTATCTCCATGGAGACAAGCAAATGACAACATCAGGCCAAGTTGCAAGCCAGATCTATGGAGAGCTGGTACCACTTACAGTAAGAATGCATTTTTTTAAAAATACCTGGAATTGGACAAAACATAGATCAGTTCAACGCCATAATTTGGGTAATTCCAGTCAAAACGATAACATCTCTATGGAGACAAACAGGTGGTAAAGTTACATATTGTACCTTTGATTTGATGTTGTTTGATGGTGTCATGTTTACTATGCCTGTCATGATAATTACTATATTGACTTATTGTTCAGTATTTGAAAGCCGGAACAATATTTTTGGGGGTCAGTATTTATTGTGTGTACATTTTCTTTGCACTACTGGGTTATTTGTGGTTATTTTTGGTTATATGGTAAGATTTAAGCTGTAAAAGGTTGAATTAATAACTTCTATGACTTGAGTAATAAGTAAACTAAACTGTTTCATTCTGCTGTTTATTTATTGCATCTCATGAGTTTTTAACAATAGTGTGTGTTGTGTCAACAATTGTGTTATTGTGTCAGTGGCATAAATTAGTTTCAGTATTATAATTTATCATCTATATTTACTTTTATCGATCTTCAAAATGTGTTATTGTGACAGGCCTAATGTTTTGCCTTTTAAAAAGCATCTGATGGATCAAAAGAGCCTCTGAACACTCACATATCTGAAATATATTTGTTTAATCACATCTGTTATGTAGATCATTATACTGTATGTCTTGCATGCATTTAGGGAGTTTACGTAAGTTTGTACTGTACGTTTGGCTCTTGGGGGAACATAATCTCAGTGACAGTTGAAATTACATTGGCAGACTGTTTGAAAACATGTCTGAAGTCTTAATAATTCATTACACATAACATGTAGTCTGTACATTTTGATATGAAAAATGTATATGGAGTGTACCTTCCATTAAGTCTATGTGAAAACAAGACAGGATTTGAAAATGGTAAGATGCAACGTGCCGTTTGCATTTAAAGGGCTTAAGTCAAGCTTTAAGTCATGTTATAATGTTGTTACCTAAAAAAACCTTGATTTGTTTGATTCACACATGTTTGAGCATCCCTTTATTATTAGTCTGTCTGCATCTCCAGAGCTTAAAATGCTCTGTTCCACCTTGTGATGTCATGCAGTGATATGTTTGAAATCATTTAAATGACTAATGAACGGTGTATGGAGTTTAAAAACACAGTGGCGCACTTCCTGTTTTACCACATGACATCACAAGGTGGAACAGAGCGTTTTCTGTTTGAAAGAAGAACTCAGCCTAAATATGCAGGCTTTGTGTGTTAAACATGTGAATGAAACAAAACAACTCCACGAATGCTTGTGATGAGGAAACAGCATTAGAACAGATCAGAAAATAGAGTAAAATGGACACTTTAAGTCCTTGCATTGTCACCTTGCCTGATGATCTAATCCCTTTCTGTACACATACTTATTACTTGTTTAAACATGTTTGCCAGATACAGTAAATGTTATGTGTTCTAATGCTTATCTTAAGTATATATTTGAGGCAATTACACATTCATACACAAATCAATCATCTTCTTGAACCTGTTGCTGATATCTGAATTGAAATATTACCCATAAAAAAACAACCCATGGTGCTGACAACACAACCATCTTGGCTGAGGTAATAAATACTTTGGCGGGCGCCTGGTTGGCCACTTGGTTGGGCACGTACATCGGAGCAACCAGAGTTCAAAATATGGATCTGTGACACCATATCTTTCATTCATCACTTCCTCCCTGTTGTCGCTATTCAATTCAAGGGCAAATCTAAACATAGACAGTTTTGGGAGCGCATTGGTTTGTGGGCAGACGTTGGTAGAGTAGTCAAAAATAGTACTGAAGTAAGATACTGCTTAGTATTACAAGTACAAGTTGTGGTCCAGGAATGACTCAAGTAAGAGTAACTGTAAGAGTAACTGTCTGGGTGTAGCAAACTTAAATAGAAGGCAAAACATTAAAGCGGCCATATTACGCTGTTTTCTGAAATGTTATAATGTTGTTTCCTCATCACAGACAGACCTGTAGTTGTGTTTTGTTTCATTCACACATGTTCAACTTTTAAAACCCTGTATATTTAGGCTGAGTCCTTCTCTCAAAACAGAAACACTCTGTTCCACCTTGTGATGTCATACAGTAATACAGGAAGTGCTCAACTGTGTTTTTCAACTCCATACACCTTCACTAAAATCATTTGGATAATTTCAGCCCTGGAATTTCCAATCTCTAATGAACTAAAGGTAAAAGGAGCTGTTAACTTGAAAACTGACACTTCATGACATCACAAGGTGGAACAGAGCATTTTGAGCTTTGGAGATGTAGACAAATGAAGATGTGTGAATGAAACAAAACACAACTCCAGGTATGTTTTTCATGAGGTTAGGGCTCATAAGAGTCAGTTTTGCGTAATATAGGACCTAAATAATGCACAAAATCTAACCGGAAAAAGGATATAACCTAAATTTCAATATAGTATAGTAGCCAATACTTTTACTCAAGTAAGAGTACTGTTATACTATCAAATATATTACTTACTCAAGTGTAATTTTACTAGAAAAAAATACTTCCCACATGTTAATGAGTGACATCGATGTATCTGAGTTTCAGAAATTAACACGTTGCCAATTAACAATTCAAAACTAAATATATCTTTTGAAGGGTGAAAAGCCCTCAGAATGTGGCCAGTTAGCAGGAATCTGGCACCCACCATCACTTTTGAGCTCTGGATTTCCTCTGTTCACACCAGATTGCTGACTTGTTTTGCAGTAAACACTTTAATAGAGCCTTCAGTCGCCTTTTCACTTTTGACATTTACCATCTGGAGAAGTGTACACACCAGCCTCGTACTGTACCTCTGTGTAAACCGACGCCGAGCGAGATAGGCTAAAAATACCGCGTCCGTTTGATCCACGTCTGATCTGGGAGTATGTTTTATTAATAGACTCGGCTGTATACGTTTTGCGCTCCCTCCACTCATTACTGACTGATGAGAGCTGGAACATCCCTCTGGGCTGTGGGGTGGCACTAATGGCTGCTGTCTGCTGAGAGAGTGGGGGAGACGGAGGAAAGAGGGAGGGAGGGATGAAGGGAGGGAGGGAGGGAGAGAGAGAGGGTGGGGGAGAAAGAGAGAGTAAGTAAAGGGGGTAGGGAGGTGGTAGAGAGGCAAAGAGGCAGACTGGAAAGGGTTAGGGGGAGTGAGATGGAGAGATGTGTGGGTTGAGGGTTGAAAGCGAGGGAGGGAGCGAGAGAGCGGGGGAGGAAAGATAGACCAGAAAGGGATAGAAGGAGTCGGTTGAGAGAGAGAGCAGGGGAGGAAAGATCGAGAGACAGATTGGAAAAGGAGTGGCACAGAGAGATGTGTGGGTTGACAGGGTTGGGGAGGAAAGAGAGAAAGAGAGAGAGGCTGAGGGGGAAGAGATAGAGAGGCAGACCGGGAAGGGATAGAGAGAGAGAGAGAATGGGGAAGGAAAGAGAAAGAGAGGGAAAGTGAGAGATGAGGAGAAAAGGAGGGAGGGAAGGAGAGAAAGAGATGGAGAGAGGGGCAAGAGGTAGAGAGCGAGGAGGGAGAGGGAGAGATAGAGAGGCAGGAGGGAGAGGGGTAGAGAGGGAAAGACACAGGAACAGGGAGAGAGAGAGATAGGGCAAGCGAGATGGAAATAGTGAAAGAGGGGGAGAGAGGGAGCGAGAAGAGGAGGAGTGTGCGAGCTAATGCTAACCACTCACTCATTCAACCACAGCTAATTGACCCCAGCAGCAGCTCCCCGTGTTTGCTGCAGTTGTAGAGCTGCTAACACAAAATGTATAAATCATTATGTCTACTTTAGGATAAGCATCTTGAATGTTCCAGCAGAGCGCACAGTAGCTCGCTCGGTTGGTGTATTCTGGGGCACTCCTCACGGAAACACATACAAGCTATTTACAAACTTCCAAATGATGAAAGTTGCGCTCGTAATGGATAGACACTGTTAGCACTCTCGTATCACAAGACGAACGTTGTGGGTTATGTGTTCTCGGAGTGCTCCACTTTCGCCCATCATCGCAACTCATCGTAGGGTATTCATGGGTCTCAGCTTCCTGTTTGTAGGCGACATTTTGAGGACTTTTCACTAAGCGACGATGTTTTGTTTTGAATAGTTAAAGGGCCCGTATTACTCTATTTTCTGATCGATGTTATAATGTTGTTTCCTCAGCATTATAACACCGTTTAAAGCTCACAAGAGTCAATTTTGTATAATTTAGGACCTTTAATTGAACCCATGGAGACTTTGTTTAAAGTGAGACAGAGCAACAAAATGAAATGTAGAAATCATTAATATGTTCTCTTCCTATAAAATAAATGTTATTAAATACATAAAAAACACAATACTTTACCTTTACCAAATCACACTTTGGAACGTGGGTCAGAATTGAAATTGACATCCTCACTTTGCCTTGAAAGTCCCACACTTTGCCATTAAAAGTAAACGTAGCACTCTTTCCCATTATGGCTTTTGCTATTGGTCAAAAATACTTTGAAAAACATGTGTGTACGTTTGTTTGTGGAACATTCTACGTGATTATTTTTGTACAAATACTAGCAAAACAAGACATAACAACATAACAAGACTTAACCTACGCTTAAGTAGTTTCCAAGCCCAAAGCATATTTTCTGCATCAAACAAAAATACTGGATGCGAAACACAAAAGTACTCAGTGCCGAGGTCAAATATATACATGAGGTTTAGATATCACTTATTGCTGCTATTACATAATTATTTTGAAAGCTGAAAAATAGGCCGTTCTCCATGTTCGGCTTCTCCCAGCTACCATTTACTATCTTATTTATTCAGCCCACATAAGCCACTGATACCAAATAGACCCCGCTCCCATAGTGCATTGCAGCGCCCGGCTATACGTTTTCCTGCCTTTGTTGACACATCGAATAAATGACGCCAATTTCCATGTAATAATTTCCTGCTATTTACTGTTTTGTGGCTCTATGTGCCCAGGCAAACTGCATAGAGTTACTGCTGTGTCCGATTGTGCCACGTAATGGGGGAATTAGGCAGCGTACTCAGATGTTGTTAGCGCTCCGAAGGAAAACAGTGTTATGACTTATAGATCCATTTTCCCATTACACGAAAGAATATGAAGAGGAGTCTTTTGTGTTTGTGTTGGGTTTAAACCAAAGAAAACAGGGGGAGGTTGAGAGGGTCAGGCGTATCGTGTATTCATCTGAAATCCAGGGACTGTTCCGCGCTAAGATCTGATGTAATGTTTAACTGTTTTGTGGTGAACTTCATATTGTTACAGTAGAAACACTAAATTCACTTTTTTATGTAACTAACCTGCATACATGTTGGTTTAATAACATTGCGCACTGTTTCTAGTCTCTTTTTATGGGCAGTTCTGCTTTGAGTGTGTGGCCATTGCAATTTAAAGTACTACATGACATCCCTCATGACTTCCCTGATTGTTGCAGGGGTGGAGTTTGAAGTGTGGATACGTTTTGGACCAATCACACTGTTCCTCATATGTCCCGGTCCCACCCCCCTTCCTCTCGCCTCACTCTCTTCTTCGGTCCTCCAGGTACTTTCCAGTTTAGCAGTTCTATTTACAATGCGGTTGTGGGTGGTGTTTAGGTCTTTAGTCCCACTTTAATTAAATAAAAGCCTAACTTTTTTTTCCCTCATTTATAATTGAGACCATACATGCCCCTGTCTCATTCTATAACGCCACGATACACACATTCCTTCCACCTAATGCCCTTACAATTCCAGGTCATTTTGGAGAAGTTGCCTTAGTTCCGACCTCTCCATATTAAAATGATCACCATTATTGAACTCTCAGTACTAAATACACAAGTTTGGGGTCTTTGAAAAGGTAACACTCAATAGTTTTACCCACAGGTGTCAGAATCACTGTAAGTATGTCTGCTAAGTATTTATACACTTTGGAACACACATAAAAGATTTTTGTCATCCTCGCCTAAATTTTTTTGTTAAAATGACGGTGTAGAAAGCTGCAGTATTTCGCTAGGGACAAAAATACACTAAATCTCAACTGAAAACATTGTTGACCACTCACATTTCAAATTTGAGGACAATAGCTGTAATAATGAGATTTTTACACTCATTTTATTATTAGTAAATCGAGGCATTTTATGGAGGGACTTTTGATGTATCTAAATTTATCCAAACCTCTCCAAACCTATACAAATGGAGACATTTGGAGAACGTTTGGAAAAAATGCAATAATGTTTGAATGCTTCAACCCACAGACATCAATAAGAGCTCTACTGAAAGTGTACACATAGAGGAATCTTTATCTGCACAAGTAACTGCTCTATTACTATGGACAGTTATATAGCATATTAAAACACAATATAAAATGTATATTTGTTTATAAAATATAGTCAAAACATATATATTTATTTTGACCCATATATAGTGGTATGGGTCAAAATAAATATATATTTACAAACTCCACACACTGCAAACAGTAAACAAACACACACTTGAAACTGTAAACAAACACACACTTGAAACTGTAAACAAACACACACTTGAAACTGTAAACAAACACACACTTCAAACTGTAAACAAACACACACTTGAAACTGTAAACAAACACACACTTCAAACTGTAAACAAACACACACTGCAAACTGGAAACACTTTGTACATGATTATGGCTTCTCCGTGCTTCTTTCTTCCTGCTGTGTTCTGATGCTCCTGCCTCTGCCAGCTTCAACACAAGAGTTTCTCTAAAGGCCTTTTGGTGCATAGAGATTTTACCCTTTGATCGACAGTGTCCTTTAGAGAGAGTTAAGGCCTTCACAAAGTCAATGTCCACAAAATGGGGGAAAAATGTCTTGTACCATTTCTTTGTTTTGTGCAAAACCTGGTAATAGCTGATGAGTGCATCTGATAGGTCAACGTCACCCATGTTCCTAAGGAAAAACACAAACACATTAGTAACAAGAAAGCACAAAATATATCCATAATCATCTCACAAAAACAGTAAACAATCCGCAATAATGCAGGATTTACGCATTGGAGTAGAGCTGCGTCTCTACACTGTACTCTAGCTGTGTACAGTAAAGCATGTCAAACTATACATCGTCTTGTTCAGCTGCTCGCAGGCTTTACGTACGAAAGGCTCTGGATTCACTCACTGTCTTTACGCACTTGCCATGCTCTGTCTGTTTAGAGAAAACCATGGCATGTGATCATCGTGTTCCGCTGCTCATTGGCTGTAAGGGGAAGATGTCACTAAATGTGTGTAATGTAACTGGTTGATTCTATAAGGGGGAGAGTGGGGCGTAAACTTTCAGTCATCTGTAGCACTGATTTTCTGTCTGGGGCTCCAGTAACCCACAACCCTCACCTTATTGGCCAACATTGGTGGCAATCACAAGCTAACAAGTTTGTTTAGCACTGAGAAACAAAGTTGGCACTGTCAGATGTTTATTATGCCTGAAATTGACAAAACACATGCAAAAAAGTGATGGAGCATATTTCACGTTTGGAATACTTCCCTACTGCAGATTGGACATGGAGGATCTAACTTCTTTTGTGGACATAATTTCTTGACTGGATTATATTCTCTGGACCTGTACGGAACAAATGAGACCAACTTTGTGGGAATATGTTGATTTTTGACAGAACCAGAGCTGTCAAAGCTAAGTGAAGTCCAAATCCACTTTTTTTTCTGTAAAAAAGTCTTTCTTGTCAGCACTGTGGTGATTGGAGGTGAAAATGGTTTGAATATTAGGAAAGAGGAGAGTCGTAGCTTTCATTTGATGTGTAGATTGTTTGTGTGGGTGATACAGAAATATATGTACATTGCTGTAAATTTGAAAAGTAAAGGCGTCGGCCCGGGGGCAGGCCGTCGGAACGAAGCTCTATGGACTTTTGAACACTTTTTGATGAATATCTTGTATACCATTTGTGAAGTCTACCTTAAAGTGTATGAGGTTAAGCCCGTCACACACCACAGAATTCTTAACGATTTTTAAATGTGCGACAAAAAACGCAAACCCCAGACACAAAGAGAATCAGATAAGATCCTTACTGTGTGAACTACTATTACTACTGCTACTACTGCTGCTACTGTTACTAGTACTACTGCTACTACTGCTACTGCTACTAATGCTACTAATGCTACTAATGCTACTACTACCACTACCACTACTACTCCTTTTAAAGAACGCTAAATAAATGTTTTGTGGACTGGGTGTCATTATTTGCTTAAAACATTCTCATGGATAATATGAACAGGAATGCTGCAGTTTAACTTTACAACCTTACGACAGGTGAGTAATTATGTCATCATCTTTAAATTATTTTTTGCTATGTCCTGTATTTCCTTGTATCTTACGCCTCTGTGTCCATCACTCTGCCCCTGGTGCTCTGTTTTATTGGCTGTTGCCGTGGTGATGTTTTGTGGTTAGGACGTGACAGAGCAGCTCAGAGACGTGCTGAGACCACACACAGGAGCAGTGCAGCGGATTCAAAATCATATATGAAGATCTGAAGACGGGTCATGCCTCCCTGAAGTCAGGCCCTAAGTCCCATAGTAATCATCATTATATTTAAGATTTTAATAAGGTTTTTCTAGTTTTATTTTTTTGAGTATGATTAGTGTAATAAAACTAACAACAACTTTATCTCATTGCATGTAAAAATACAATCCTTATGGTAAATTGTTGTTGGATTTTGGATAGAATTCTCTGTGTTGATGGCATAGAAGTATTCTGCTTTAAAACCGACAGCTACTTCCTGTATTTTTCTTCGCCACAAACTGCCACTTGAGGTAAAACTATGATAAATATTTACCACAGGTACTACAGGTCTCACCAAACCAAGTCATAATTACAACAAAACAAGAAAACCTGGCACATTAAAACCTGGAATGAAACAGGTGTATAAAGTAGAAATACCATCTGCTTCCTGATCTTGCTGCTACTTCAATCTAATACCTCACTGTGATCCTATAGTTATCACAGTGACATGCCAAGAGAGCCACGTCTTGAAGTCACTTTTTTCACTTTATATTTGCACATAACCTTTTGTAAAATGACTGGCTGCCTATAGAACATAAGCAAACATTATTAAAACCTATATGAGGGCTACAGTGGTGGAAGAAATACTCAATTGTGTTGCTGAAGTAAAAGTACAGATACAGAGCAAAAAATAGTCAAGTGAAAGTTAAAGTAGCACATGAAAAACCTACCTGTTAAATAAATTTATTACTTAAGGCTTCAATTGTAGTGATTTTGATAGAGATTTGTGCCGTTTTGTTCAACAGAAACAACTGAATTCATCATTTTTTCTAGTGTTTTTTTTTTTATGTTCTTTTTTGCTCAAACTATGAACATGGTAAAAATACACCCCTCAGATTTTTCAGCAGGTCTCAAATTATAATGACAAATACTTTTACTTTTTAGTCCCGTAGTGGAGTAGACAGTACAGATCTCTCTCAGTACCGATCTGCTCTCACTTAAGTCAAGTACAGATACCAAAAATGTGTACTTAAATATAGCACTTCACTACTTTTACTTCGTTACATTGCACGACTGGAGGGTTGTGTCTTTTAATTAGCCCTGCATTAGAACTTGGCTTGCCAATAGCGTTGTGTGCATCCCGGTGGTAAAGAAAACCTCAGAGTGCACTGGCGGTATTCGAGTGGCTTATAGGCTTTGGACTTCCTGTCAAGTCAGCACCAGAAAGTGAGCAAGAGCAAGCGCTTCGGTCCGCTTATAACTCCCCCGCGAGCTCATCAAATATTAATTACAAATCAACAATATCGTCAAGCCGGGGACCAAACCATGTGCAAATTACGTGGGCGATTACGACTCCCAGCCAAGTCAGTGTTAGACGTGAAATAAGGAGGAATACATCTTTTATGAGACTATTCAAAATGATATGTTTCAAGGATGTGAACAGTCATAGGTAGAGAGGTAAATCTTTCAACTTCTTTAGGTGAATTCATGAATTTCAGATAAGGAGGGGATTTATCACCGTCCTTGTAGAGAAAACGTCCAGACCTATGTCAAAAGTGGTATAGCGCACTTCGGCTGTCCACCCACTCGCTCGGAAATTCAGAGTCTAAAAGGTCACGGGGATGATTGTGCAGAATACAGACACCGAACAAGTCAATATGAAGAAAGAGGAGAAAAATGGCCCCACCCCAATGTTTGTCCTTCATTGTGCAGCTAGTTAACACATAAAACATATATTAGAGTTTGTATAGCAGGCTCAGGAGACGAGACATTAATATTAGATGTCTACAAGTGATTACTTAAAGGCTTTGCATATAGACATAAATATATAAATCAGTGGGAGTGGAGCTGAGAGATGGAAATGGTGAAGTTGCACTGTGGTAAATTGTTATATAGCTCTTCTCCACCGTCTAGGCACTCAACGCGCTTTACATCAAGAAACCACTCACCCAGTCAGACAGACACTGGGGGCAAGGGGGGTTAAGTGCCCAGGGACACAACAACAGCATTCATCTGTGGAAGCTGGAATCGCATCACCAACCTGTGGATCAGTGGATCTGACCAGTATACTAATGTTGATGTCGGGAGCAGGATTCAAACCGGCAACCTTCAGATCAGCAGACAAACATTTTACAAACTGAGCTACCATCGCCCCTGGTTTAATGTCACAGTCAAGTTTTTTCCCCACAAATTTAACAAAATAACAATGTACAGAAATGTACATTTTTATTGACTTGACTGCTCGTAAGAAAAGTGGAGCAGCATTAGTGAAACAGGAATAGTTAACATAAAAATAAAGCTTAAAACTAGCAAGAAGATTGATGCCGTATTCAAAACAATATCCCAAAAACGTCTATTGAAATAGTTGAATCAGTAATATTATTTTAAATGTGCATTTTCATTTTGAATTTGCATCTCTGGATCGCTTTCAAAGGGGGTTGCATGTATGCCTGTGTCAGTTACCACGGCAACACAGTGCATACATGAGCAAACACAGCCGGCTAAGTTTTTTTTAATGTTCTGAAAACAAATACAGAATGGATTTAAGCAACACATTTTCCAGAGCCTGCGATCAATATGAGTGCTCGTGTTCCCATTTTGGTGATTTTGTGCAAAAAAAAAAGATGAGTGTAAAAAACTGTTGGCTAATACTCGCTAGCTTGTGACTGTTATGTTATTTTAGAAGAACCTGTATAACAGCACAAATCAGAATCGGCTCAACTGTTGTGATTCCTGCTAAGTCAATTCTTTACGGTCAAACTTGAGTAACAGAGCTTCAGACAGAGCAGTGCCTCCAGTTACTTGATATTGATGACATCAGCTGTAAAGTACCAATATTGACTATCGCATGAGGGAGCCTGTGATTGATTCCCAGCCCTAGTTTGCAATCAGCATATTACTTTTTTTTTCTTTCTTTACCTTTGTGGAGTGTTTTACCCAAGGACAGAACGACCGCATGCATTTCAGTTTTGAAGATTTGAACTCTTGACTTTCCGGTGAGTGGGCAAACACTACCTACACCACTGCTGCCCCAGAAGTAGCCTGATTACTTACTAATATAACTCATTCAATAGGACATTATGTACAATTGCTTGCCGTGCGCCTCCTCTATCCTCTCTGTCTTTTCCTAATAATTACAACTGTGGTGACTCAGGCTGGGATTCTATGCTTTAATCAAAGACTGGCCGCGCTCCAGGGGGCTGAGGGCTAGAGCGTACGGGCTTTTTCAAATGTCCGCAGTGCAGAGCCAAGCCGTGGAGGCAAAATACAATACAGAGATGTGTCTATTTACGCCATGTACCAGAGAACATACTGACACACTTTCACTTTGGCAACCTCCTGGAGAACTGGCATGGATGCTCTTATGCAGAAGGTTAGGGTTACATAGAGAGAAGCAGGCTGCACATAAAGGAAGCATTGTTTGGGTTAAATATGTGCATTTAAAACCCTAAATGCTCATGCTAACCCGCGCGAACGCAACGCAAGGGCTTTTTATGTGATTTTCAGAGCAGGGCAAAAGGTAAATGGTAAATTTGTGGTAATATTTTTCTGCTGTGGGGGTTATAGAGTGTGACGGTTCTCAAACTGTGGTACACGAGTTATATTTTGGCAGTAATAATCATAGTAATTCATCAGTGCAATATAGTTTTTGGACACTTGCCATGTATTTGTTGTTGTTTTGTAGTTTTGTTTGTTCTTGGTGATAATTTTCGCTTTAAACCCAATATAATCCCAGATTCCCAAATTAAATATTGATTAGAAATGGTTAAGTCGTACTGTTTTTTTTTAGTTTGGTCCCAACTCAGATCTTGTTCAGTCAAGTACACCAATAAATAAAGCTTCACTATGTAACTTTTCTGATGCCAAGGTCAACCGCCTGCTTATATAGCAGTTGTTGCCGATAATGTTCCATAGCATAACACTAAATGCGTCTTATCTCCATGGAGACAACCACCAGGCTACGTTACAGGTCAGATTTGTGGAGAGGCGAGCCCACTTACAGTATAAAGGCATATTTTTCCAAGTAATATTTTTAGCAATGAAGATGTCTATAATTGAATAAATGTGTGGTAGAGAATTTAAATGCTATATAGTGGAACATTCCAGGCAAAACACTACACTGGAACTCTTCATGAAGGCACATGAAAAGTTCCATGGTGAACTTTTAACTTCTAATTCACTTTCAAGCAAATTTACATCACCACAAGAGGGATTCAGCCTAGCGCCAAGCCGTACGTACCCCACAGTTTGAGAAACCCAATGAGTAGATGTATTTTCCAGGGCCGTATGGTACACTGGTTGGCTCGCAAATGGAGGATTCCAAATGTTGGGGCCAAAAGCAGTTTATTCTTCTGGCCTGGTCTCAAGACATGCTACAGAGACACAGGTTAATTGGACTCTTGGAAATAGCCTGTAGGTCGGACTTGTATAGAAATCACTTTGCTGCCAGTTTTTTCAAACACAGAGAGCACATCCAGAGAAGACCGAGCTGAAGGTGAGGAGAGACAGAGGAGCAGTAAGAGAAACAGACCCAATCGACACGGCAGGAAACAGTGGAATAATCATGTCAGCCCTTCAAAATTACACAGGAAACTAAAAGAATGCATTGATTATGTGGATAGGGCAAGTTGTGATTTAAATGTAAAACAAAACTGTCGACCAAAGAGTGCAGAACTCGGGGCAGATTTACGGTGTTTATTTACAGTTAGTGCAATAAGACAAGAGTTCATCAAATCAGCAGGAAGTGGGGTGCGAGCCGGGGTCCAGGAGTACGTTGCAGAAAGCCAGAACCGGAACAGAGAGTGGCCAGGAGGAGGACAGGTCCAGGGACGGAGCCAGAGAGAGCTGAGCAGGGGTAGTCCGAGGAGCGGGAGACGAGGAGCAAGCCGGAGCCCAAGATGAGACAAGGAGGTGAAGACACGGGGTTGACTGGTCCTTCTTCTGACTCAGCACTCCAGCTCCAGTACAGAGACCAGGAGCAGGGACGAGCGAGAGAGCAGGAATGTTGACACACGGACGATCTGGCACCGAGTCTCTGGTCCGAGACGGTCCCGGGAGCAGGGGGAAGACAAACAGACGATCTAGCCCCGAATGTCTTGAGCTGGTCCATCTTATACCCAGCAGCAGGTGGAGGTAATTGCGCTGATGGGCTGCAGGTGCGCACGGGAGGAGCCAGGGGCTCCGCCCAGCTCCAGGCTCAGACAGGTGGGGGAGGGGAAAGCACACAGGGAGACAACACATGAGGCAGATAATGCGTGCATCATGACAAAAACAGACTGAGTGATGTACCAAGTGTGCATTTTTTAAGCTTTTTAAATTATTTTTGGACACCTTAGCATTGGTATTACATGTGTTATCTCTTAAAATCATATATGGGATTTAATAATATAGGGGTGGAACTTAAGTTTTCTTCTTCCCACTCCTTTTTGAGCTTAAATACGAACAAATTTGTGAAATGTGCTTTAAGTGTACCTGTTAGATAGATAAATAAATAGATGAATAAATGGAAAAATAAATAAATAAATGGAAAAATAAATAGATAAATAAATGACAAAAAAAGAAAAAATATCTTGCAAAAGTATGGAAAATTGAATCTTTTGCACAAAAATCTACTAAACTAAAATCAAATGTTGCACAAAATGTTGCAGCAGGTTGCTACCACCAAACCAAGTTACAGGTCTGTGGTCAAAGTAAGAATTCGTGCTAGCCTGATCTCGTCAAAAGCTAAGTAAGACTGGGCCTGGTTAGTACTTGAATGGGAGATCACTGGGAATACCAGGTGCCACAGTGAGGCGCTAGTGGCAAAAACTGTAGTTGTGTCCTTAGGCAGAACACTTCACCTACATTGGCCAGTATGGAAAGTGGTATGTGTGTGTGTGTGTGTGGGTGTGTGTGGGTGTGTGTGGGGGTGTGTGGGGGTGTGTGTGTATGTGTATGTTGGTGGTGGTCGTTGGAGGGGCCGATGGGACAGATTGGCGGCTACAATAGTATCTTACCACCTTCTAGGGAAGGTAATCTTTATGCTGATTTTTACCACAATGCTGTGTCAAAGTTCCTCCGATGCCCATGTCTCATATTTAGATAAACACTTTTGCTCTGTGTGTGTGTCTTATCTACACCAGCCCCTCAGCTCCTTCTTATGAGGCTTGTGTTTGATAAGAGGCTGCCAGTCACACCCATGACTGTGCCCTAGCTGCGACCACATTAATCACTCAAAATATACTGTCCTTCTTCTCCAGGCAAAGGTCTTGGTTTTAGTTTTGTTGTGTTGTTTATCTGTAGAACTTGTTTTTCATTCAATGTTGGCTAATGTATGTTCACTGTGGTTGTAATAATAATGACCTTAATGCACGCCAACAACATAAAAATAAATTGCATAGATTTTATTTTTATTTCACTGTTCTATAAGAGGAATTCATCAGCACATGTTTTGGAGGTCAGGGAAACTGAAGCGCCACGCAAATCTACACAGACATTTGGAGAACATGAAAACCCCGTCCACTTCAGGAATTGAACCTTTGACCTGCTTGATGTGTGGCGGAGGTACTAACACGGCTCAATCCATATATTGTGTTTTTTTCTTTACTTAAACTATTTGATAGCATACTATGTTTGTAATGTAATCTGTTTTAAAAGGTGCCCTATTTTTCTGGTGGAGTCTATGTTTGTTTCTCCATGGAGATGTTTATTGGTTTGTCTGGAATGTTGCAGAGTGTAGCATTAAAGGGCCCATATTATGCTGTTATCTGATCTATGTAATAATGTCGTTTCCTCATCTAAAACATACCTGGAGTTGGGTTTTGTTTCATTCACACATGTTTAACACACAAACCCTGATTATTTAGACAGAGTTCAAACTGAAAACACTCTGTTCCACCTTGTGATGTCATGCGGTAACACAGGAAGTGCTTCACTGTTTTTAAACTCCATACACCTTCATTAGAATTATTTGGATAATTTCAGCACTAGAATTGCTAATATCGACTGAACTGAAAAGGTAGCTATTAACTTGAACCACTTCATGACATCACAAGGTGGAACAGAGCATTTTGAGCTTTGGAGATGTAGTCAGACTAATAATAAAGGGTGACTCAAACACGTGTGAATCAAACAAAACACAACTCCAGATGTTTTTCATGAGGTAACTGCATTACATGGCTTAATGTTCACAAGAGTCAAGTTTGCGTAATATGGGACCTTTAAACAGATAGAGATATCTTGCATGTGTTTTTATTTCTATTGTGTGAGCCTCTCTGAGGTGAACTTTAACATTGCCTGGTGGTCACTCTCTTGTCTTTTTGGAGTTAGATAATTATAAATAAAGCAAATGCAAAAATATCTCCATAGAGAAAAGTAGGTGGCAAGCCCTCCACTGGAATAGTTACACAGTGCACTTTTAGGATACTTGGAGGCAGCTGGATGAATGTAGTGACACCTGAATCATTGACACCACGCTGCTCCTTCACTTATAGTATAGTATTTATAGTATATATTTTTTTATTTAAAATGTGACAGTACATAATAATAATAAACATAATCCCACATTTTAGCCATAAAGTCTCATTTCTATCTGTAGTCCCATGGCAGGTTGATGTTAAGACTATAGATTTTATAAATGGACATAGCTAACCTGCTAGCCACTGTGTTCCAAACAAGACTCCATGGACGGTTTTGATTCACTTTCTGTTGTGAAACTGTCGCCCCTCTCTCTGTAATTGCAGCTGTCTGGCCCATCATTTTGGTCTTAAAAAGTTTGTATTAACCCGCTCTACATGAACCTGGTGTTTTTATTTCACTATTTTGTCCATAAATCAAGATACCTTCGACAGCCTTGCTCCGGATTGGCTCTTTGGTTGCTATGATACTCGCAGTCGGAATTCCAAATATAAAACTCGGCTCCAAATTTGCCCCTGTAACTTCTATCACACACTCCTTTAGTCCAGTTCTTTATTCAGTCTATGGTTACGACGGAGAAGCCAAAACGAAGCAGGACGGGTGATTACTCACCCGTCCTCTTCCTCGGTGTCACCAAACTTTGAGTATTACCAATTCATGATGCCAGCTGTGTTTCCTCATCACACATTCGCACAAGTAAATATTAACACTCAAAAGTCCCACATTGTATCCATTCTATGTAAATTCTAGCACACTCACAAATAAATACATAATAAAAACCACAGCTAGCACAGCAGAGTACTATTACTACATTTGGCACGTCTTCCGCTACTAGTTTGTTTTTGCCCCCAAGTGTTCATTACACAGTATATTTGATAATAATAAATCAAATCTCCGTTGGAATTGCTGAGAGCTAAACAAGGGAACACTTCCCAACAACAAAGACATTTGGTTTGGCAGCGGCGTGCATGAGAAATCAGAGCTCGCACACTCCCTGCTCGCATACCTCCGCACACGTACCCTCCTCGTGTATGCTGTGTCCTGTTTTTCAGCCTGCAATAAGAGACATCTGGGTTAGAAGTATAGCTAACCTCAGGGAGAGAGAGATGCAAGGCCCACATTTGTTTTGGCTTTGGGTCATAAAACAGCTGCATATGACACAAGCGCCCACAAGGAGGTGAGCTGATAGGGATGGGTAGGAAAAAAGAAAAAAAAAATCACCTTAGTCCATTTGTTGTGTCAGTTTTTGTTTTGCCAAAGGTCAAAATGCTCTGTTGCACCTTGTGATGTCATGTAGAGGTAGTTTTCAAGTTAACATCTACCTTTTACCTTTAGTTTAGCAGAGATTGGCAATTTCAGGGCTGAAATCATCGAAATGTTACTTGGTCTAATGGTGGATAGATTTAATGCCATACTGTGAAACATTGCGGACAAACTAATAAAATATCCATGGAGACGAGCAGGTGGCAGCTCCTCAGTTACATTGTGCTTCTTCAGCTCGATAAACCAGGTCAAAGTTCAGTTGATCGCTTCGTTTACTTGTTTATATTGTTCTGGCTAAAGCGTCCCTATGTAAAACAAACACTGACATTTTTTGCCAATTTACATAATGTTTTGGATGTTTTTTTGAGAGTAAAATCCAAACCCAAAATCCACATATTTAACCGGATCATTTAATTAAGTTACTGGACTCCGAAATGACGACAATATCATTCATAATAGTGAGATCTTATTACATCTGCGGAAGAAGGCTGATTGGAGTTTACGAGGTTTGATACATTACATTATGCTATGCTAATGGGTGGACGTTATGCCAAAAATACTATTATCACGATTATCTTACTGCCAGATCATGATTTCAACTTTATCACGATTCATGTAAACTTAGTCTTTTTATATTATACTACAACTCACACAGACTCACTATGACCGAGGCTGACCAACTGGAGATGTGGGTGGCAAAAAGTCTTTATTGAGGTTAAATCATTTGTCATTAATTATCATTTTTATTAGCGATTATAACAGATTAGCATATTACTATTCGATTTTAGCTGGAATCACACCACCAACCTTCAGATCAGTGGACAAACGCTCTACAAACTGAGCTACCGCCGCCACCACTGCTTGCACTCACTGGCTGTAGGTGAAATGAAGCTGCAAACAACACAACAAAATTATACCCAAAATGCTTTGTTCTTGAGTACTTCAGAAAATACGAGTAATGCTTTTCGATATTACTTTGAACCCCAGACTTACTTTACATATTTTCCTCCCCTCTGATGACAGGCACCATGGGAGTTTCAGACCTCGGCACAGGTGCAATGTTCAAAGATGAGCCAAATCCAGAGAATCGGGTGTAGCCTCTGATTTTCTCTATTCAAGTCCTGATTCGAGCCGCTTTCCCGGTGAGAGCTCCTACATGTGGTTATTATTTAGGGCTATCATTTTAGACCAGTCATTTGGCAGGTGACGCATGCACTTGGCAGAATCAAAATGTCTGAAAAGAAAGAGAAGAAAAATGAACAAGTTTCAGCCTCTGCAGACACAGAACATGTTATTTCGTTGTATTTATTTGATATTTTTGCAAGCAAAGGCTACATATTATTTTTGAACCACATACATAATTCAATTAATGTGAAATCTAAAATGTAATAATTATAAGTCAGAGAAGCAGTGAAATTCTACACATTTGCAAACTTCATGTATATATGTGTAATAGGTTTTTTTTTTTTTATCGTGATAAAGTGGGTAGACATTTTATTTAATGGTCTTTATATCACCAGTATATGCACAAAAAGCTATTTAGCCATGATACGTCTTCCAAATGGTAAACGGTCACATTTTTATATAGCTTTTTCCATCCTTCAAAGCACTTTACAGCAAGAAACCACTCATCATTCACACACACATTTATACACCAGTGTACGCAGATCCGACTAGATCGTTTGGCCATGATAATCGTGACACCAAATTTCAATGTTGTTTCATACCTAATGTGTAATCTCTCAGTCGAAAAATCTCATTCATTCAACTGGACAGAATGTGTTTTGATCCAAGCCTCTTCTTCAGTTCTGATCAGATTCCTGCTGGACACTGCCTTATATCCATCTGAAGGGAGGAGGGAGGTCTTTTTATTTTTTTATTATTTTTCATTATCAGAGAAATAGATGTTTATAGGAGCAAAAATGTCATAAATCAATAGCTTTAGCCCTATGCATTGATCTGACATTTCTTTCAAAAATCATCATTTGCAAATGGTGAGTTTTAGTCTTCCTCCTCTAGTAGTGCACAGTTTCACCCAGGAAGCCTCTTGTTTTGGACATTTACTGAAGAGCAGAGTGTAAAACTGTAACATACAAAAAGATATATGCATACTACAGTCATGTTTTTATATTCCTTTGAACAAAGATTATGCAGAGCAACATGGGGCTTATTATATATAATATATGCACAAGCTTAGCTTAAAGGTAGCTACAACTAATGAAAATGTGTAAAACTGTTGATTAGCATGATGCTAATGTAAATGGAAAATCCCATAGACATGATTAGCGTCTTATATTTTAGTGCAAATTTCCAGTGTAAATCAACTTAGAGTGCCTCAAATGAGTTTGTAGAGCAAGTGCACATCTTATAACATTACAAATTTTACAGACAGATATTTGCATGAGGCCAAATGAGTTTACAGGGCTTAAACACTGTGGAAAGCTGCTGAACTATTGAAAAGTCTGCAACAATATGGCAGCTACAGTAGCTCTGAGTAGACAAAACAGATTAACTCAAGACAGAAATATCTTTCTCCACTGGGGGCAGAACTAATTCAATGGAAAAAAACGTTTGAAACTAAGAATAACATGTGGTTGCAATACCTACAAGAGATCGACCGATTGTTTAGAATCCAGAGCAAGTGATGGCCAATATGTAGGGCCAATTTTGATTATTTTCCCCAAAGTATGTCATTTAAATTCACAAAAAACTCACCCACAGCCCCTTTTTTTTTAACCACAAACCTTTAATAGAGCTGTGGAGCCACATTTGTGCAGTTATCTCTTCATATTAAAGTTTTAAAATAAAGCTTTGTGTGTGCTCTTTAGGAAGCTGGTCGGCCAAAACAAATCTTCAGTAGAGGCCGATATTTTAAGGCCAATTTGCTAAACAGGGCAAATATCGGCCTGATATATCATCCAACCAATATATCGGTCTATCTCTAATAGCTACCTGCAACTAAGAACCTTAGATTAGTTTCAGAATATAGTCATAACACAATCTCAGTATTTTTTTATTCACCAAAGTCGAGCATAAAATGGTATTAAGAAATCTCCAAAAATGTTCCCCACTCTGCCACTGTCCAGTCCATTCAGTCTCTATATAAAAGTCTTATATTGTATTTGAGATTGGTAATTCTGTGACACATTCAGTAGCTTCTTTTCCCATCAGTCCTGCTCCACTCTCTTATTCCCTAAGAGCATTAATATGTGTAATTACTCAGTTTTCCCCTTTCACCACAACTCGCACTCCTATTTATACTGCTGAATGACAGTAATTATTGATGAACAAGAGGAAGGGTCAAACTGCTTTTCTTATCGTTGAACTAGATGCACACAAGAATGCCCACTTTGGAAAAAAAAAACACACACACACAAAAACATAATGCAGTAAGACGCAAAAAAAAAAAAATGAGAAGAGGCATTATGTAGCGTATTTAACTTTGCTTTTTACACTCGCTACTGTTCTGTTAAACACATAGACCGTATAAAGAAGTGGACTAAAGGACTGTGACGACACCCATAGCGTCAAATGAAGCTAATGAAGCTAGCGGTTACGGGGCGAATTTGGAGCCAGGATCCATATTAGGAATTCCCACCTCGAGTGTCATAGCAACCAAAGAGCCAATCTGGAGCGAAGCTGTGGAAGGTAGCGTCCTGTCCTGCCCGCACCACTGGTTTAGCAGAGGACAGGCGCTTAGCAACACTGTCAATCAAAGCTCTTGCTAACACTAGTGGGAGAAACCTCGGGGAAAGAAGTTACGGACACAATAGTAAAATAAAACACCAGGATCATGTAGAGCAGATGAATACGAACATTTTAAGACCAAAATGATGATTCTGACAGCAGCAGTTACAGAGAGAGGGCCCACAGTTTTCCAATGTAAAGTCAATTGTAGCCAAAGTCGATGGAGCCGGAAGCATAGCTCGTGATCACTTCCTATTTAGAACGCGGCGGCTAGCAGGTTAGCCATGTCCATTTATATACACAGTCTATGAGTAAAACCACAAACAGGTGTTAGTTGGTCGCCAGTTTCCAAAACCTAAAAATATAGGTTTTAAATAACTTCACAATGCTGCTAAAAAAAATCATAATCTGCAATGGTTCTTGGGCTCTACAGCTTGTGTTACTTATACATAGATCACATATGGCCACAAACAGGGTGTCTAAATTTAAAACCTGGCTCCTCTTTGTTGTGTCCTAAATGTGCAATGCAAAAAGGCACGCTCACACACTGTTTTTGGTCATGCCCTAAAATGCAGAGATACTAGGATGCTCGAAAAATTCTCAAAAAATTGGAGCTTGATCCTCTTTCTCTTCTCTTAAACATAAATTGTGTAATATTTAAGCCTTTCGTGCCAGTGTCTCCTAAGGCCTCTACCATGTCTCGCTGGAGAAAGCTAATATTGGAGCACATTTTACTTGACTTTTTGACATGTCTATTTACGCTAACGCTAAGAATATGGAAACTCTGTGTGGACTGTTCTGAGGGAAATGTGTCCTCCATTTTGTCCCCAGCTTTTGTCTGTCCTTATAAAGTATTTTTTGTATATTCATTCTTTTTTATAATCATTTTTTCATTCATTTTTCTATGTCTGTTTTTTATACAGCGATGGTACTTTGCCGATATTGCCGTGTACATCTTTTAATATTGTAGTATTGGTGAGCAAGTGTGTTTGTTTGTTTGTTTTAAGAGAAAATTGTGTACATATGGGTAAAAAAAATCATTACAGTGGTCCTGCTATGAATACTTTATACAAATACTAATACTTGAATGACTATTTGTACAGTGTCTTTGAGTGTCCAGAAAACACTATATAAGTTTGATGTAGTATGCACCAAGAAGTGTTACTAATTAGCTGAAAACAAAAACATTACAGAAAAAAAGACTGAATTTCCTGAGACTAAACCAGGTCTAAATATCTAAACACGACCCGACTACCTTTAATACGCTACATATTCCCAACACAAATCCACATATCGCGTACTTCCCCCTCTGAAACCTTTAACAGTCCATCCATTCTATCATACAACTGCATTTTCAAAGTAGAATGAGTCCTTTTGTGGTAGTGGTACTTCAGTCACGGCAGTAATACACAAAGCCATTCTACAGTCACCTCCTTCACATTATCCAGCATAAAGAATCTGAGGCTGGGGTCTTCACAACAACTGACAACTACGACCCCCATGCACCACTTAAAGCAATTTTTCAAAAGCAGCCTTCAGGTGATTATAGTGTGTTTTGTTTGTGTCAGAGTGTAGACGTTCACAGTTCAGTTCTGGCTTTAAATCGTAATAATGGCTCTGTACTTGATTTTTTTTACCGTCTTAAAAGATATAGCTCCTTTCAAACGCTTTACGGTGGTCTCAAGTTATTCCTCACTAACCGTAGGCTTTCGACTATCCTAATTATTCACCATGATGAGTTTATAAGCACTTTTCATGATTTTCAGAGACCAGAGTTTTGAAGGTTTGGGTTTCACAGTAAAGCTAACAACGACTAGCAGGCTAACACGCACTTCCAGATTATCGGACAATAAAACGGCTCATAATTAGATTCAGACAGACCTTAATAGCTGAATTTCGCTCAAATACATGGAGAAAAAAAATCAGGTACAGAGCCTTTTAGCATGTACCTCCTATTTTAGCTCAAAAATACCCTGAAAAAACAGTACATGATTCATTGTAATTGAAATAATAAGTACTGTATATCAACAAAGCAGTACTAAATGCTATCCAGCCAGGCATAACATTATATTGAGATAACTGTCTATAGATTGCTATTTTTAACTGTTTACTGCAACATTTTCATTAGAGTTAGGCATCGTGTTGTCACATCTCATACAGTTTTCAGTTAGTTTAATCTGGTATGGCATTGGTAGAACACTATTGTGATAAATGTATTTGGCTTGTTCTATGTTTTTGTTTACCTTTTTATAGCTCTATTCAAATGCTAGCTTTAGAAATGTGCGTTTTGTCATAAAGTCAGAGACAGTGTATTTAAAATATTACACGAATTTGACTGCTGCGAGCGTTGAGCCGTGTTATAATGCTGTCACCTCATCAAAAACATACCTGGAGTTGTGTTTTGTTTCATTTTCACATGTTTGAGTAACTCTTTATTATTAGTCTGTCTATATCTTGAAGGCTATGCTAAGTAATAAAGCTTCTTAGTTGCATCACATATACATATATCAAAATATTGAATGCATATTAGTTTGAATAAAGCTTAGATGCATTATATAATTCATATATCATATCAAAACATAATAATTCATATATCCTTTGAATATTGCCATGTAAGCACCATTTTTATACTGAATGCATATATCCTTTGAATGCTGTATCCTTTTGAAAGTTGTCTAACAAGCACTATTTTATACTAAAGTTTGAGCACTGGTTTGATACTATAACACTGAAACTATTCATTAATGTTGTATCCTTTTGAAAATAATCTAACGAGCACTATATTCTAACACTGAAACTATTCACTCATTATAACAGCCTCTCTTTAAAGGCAACATTGTGTGATATGAATTATGGGAAACTGTTGGGGTTGTGTAGAAACTCCTTTACAGAGATGTGGCTGCTGGAGTAGACTCAAGCCCGAAAAACAGACCGGTGCAGCCCGGAGAGGTGAACGAGGCCGGAAGGAGGAACCAAGGCGTCAACCTGCTCAACATAATATTTGCATATTCATGTTGCATGTTACATTTTTGTCTTTGGGGCCAGGGAAAGGCAGACAGACCGCTTGCTGCACATTCGAGGGATAGATAATTTGACCCCGGATGCTGTATTAGATTGTAACTGTCAGGGGAATAAACTTTTGAGATTTGAATTGACCGAATCCAGTCGTCATTTTGATAGAACACGCCTAACAATCTCCAAAGCTCAAAATGCACTGTTCCACCTTGTGACGTCATGAAGCGGTAGTTTTCAGGTTAACGGCTACATTTTAACTTTTATTCAGTTGAGCTTGGAAATTACAAGACTGAAATTATCCAAATGATTTTAGTGAAGGTGTATGGAGTTTAAAAACACAGTGGAGCACTTCCTGTATTACTTCATGACATCATGAGGTGGAACAGAGTGTTTTCTGTTTGAGAGAAGAACACAGCCTAAATATGCAGGGTTTTTTGTGCGTTAAACATGTGTGAATGAAACAAAACACAACTCCAGGTCTGCTTGTGATAAGGAAACAACTTTATAACAGAGATCAGAAAATAACATAATATGGTCCATTTAATATATTTGGGATTGATCACATCTTTGTAAATGTATAAATATAGATAAGTTTGCATATAGCATCCTAATTATCCACTGCAACAAGCTTATAAGTGCTTTTTATAACTCTCAGAAACCAGAGTGGTAATGCTAACAACAACTAGCAGGATAACAGTGCACTTCCTGGTGGATCATGGACGTCACACACAATGTTATCCTCTACTTTTTCACGAGTCTGAGCAAACACACAAACTCCCTGAGTGGTCCCATGGACCACTGTGAGCGACATCAGACAGTGAACAAACACACACACACACACACTTCAAAATGTAAACAAACACACACTGGAAACTAAGAACACACTGGACATGATTGTACAGTGTGACAGTCATTCTGTGACAGTGGCTCAGTGGTTAGAGGTTGGAGGATCGAGTCCCGCTCGGACCAACTGTCATTGTGTCCTTAGTTCTGTCATTGTGTCCTTAGGCAAGACTCTTTGCCCAAGTGGTGTGTGCGTGATGATACACATTTGACCCACAATTAAGTCAATAGCAGAATAAACCACGCTTACTGATCAGGAACAGCATCCGGTCCATCAAATCATAAGGTCCTCTGCTCCTGAGTCCACCATGAGATCTTCACTCGGTTCCACGAACCGCTCCGGGTCCGAGATGCCTCTAGTTTAACTTGTACAAACATCCACAGTGTCCTCGGTCGTGTACTTCCTTTGTTTTGTCGTCATGTTTAAAATGCAAAACTGCTGCAAAACAGTTCATGACATTACGCAATTACGGCAAAGATTTTACATGCGGATCTTTGCCCTAGGGTGGGCCGTCGGAACATTAAGGGGTTAAACACTTAGCATCATTAGCGAGTTTTCACTCCACATCGGCCACATCGGCTAAACCTCTGCTAGCGGCGCATGAGGAGCCTGTCAATGACGTGGATAAGCTGCGCAAATACGTATGTGAATCACATAATTGTCTGGAGCAGCTCGTCCCCGGTCACACTCACTGACTCACATTGAAAAATAGCGCAGAATTAATTGTTGTGTGTTTACTTTATTTTCAACTCCGGTTCGATTTTTTTGTGCGCAGCACAGATTTTCTGTGCGCGGAGACCGTGTCAGCAGTGCGCAATTGTGCACGCGCGCAGCTTGGAGGGGACAGCGGTCACGCAGCACTTTCACTTTGACAAAGATTGAGCCTTTAATACCTTAAATATTGCACTTTTTTATCTTCTATAATATTGTTTTCTCATCACAAACAAACCTGGAGTTGTATTTTTCTCATTCACACATGTAATCACACAAACCCTGCATATTTAGGCTGTTCCACCTTGTGATGTCATGTGGTAAGAGCTCTATACACTCCAAACTCCATGCACCTTTACTAGAATTATTTGGATGATTTTAAATCTGGAATTACCAATCTCTACTGAACTAAGGGTAAAAGGATACAGTTAATTTGAAAACTACCACTAAATGACATCACAAGATGGAACAGAGCATTTTGAGCTTTGGAGATGTAGACAGACTAATAATAAAGGATTACTCAAACGTGTGAATGAAACAAAGCACAACTCAAGGTATGTTTTTGAGAAGGTAATGAAATTGTAACAAAAGCTCACAAGAGTCCATTTTGTGTAATGTAGGACCTTTAAATCAAAGTTGTGAGACGTTTTCAATACTTTGACGTTGGTCGGATTGAGACGGCTGTGCTCTAATAACAGCTCCCCAGTTTGTCCGTAATACATAAACATGAGACTCAGTATCAGCTGAGGGACACATGGGGTAAAAACAGAGGGGTTTTTTTCAGATGATTTTTCACAGCAGCTGAGAACACAGAAACAGGCAGTCTCTTTGGAGGACATCTACTACTATACCCTCTCTCTTTTTCTTGTTTTCTCTTTCTCTCTCTCGCTTTCACTCTTTCTCTTTGACCATGAATATCGAGTGGGAGTTATGAGCTGCGTGCTGGGGTATATCCTCTCTACCTGCCGCGACAATCTCCACAGCGCCAATGTGGGACAGCTTTGATCCTGTAGGCAGCCATCTTTTTTTTTTTGAGCTTGCTGACGTGAATTCTATAAAGCTGTTTAGATCTGCTGCACACAAAATTACTTTGCCGACATAAAGGACATATATTATGCATGTCTTTTTTGAGCTTTTAGCCATGCGATATTGTTGTCCTCTCATTAAAAACATTGCATATTGCTTTATTCACAGTTGTTTCAGTAATCCTTTAAGCCAAAGTCGTCTTCTCTGAGCACTCAAAAATGCCCTGGATTGTTAAAAATCTGGATTGGTAGAAATCCGTCCTTCTCCAGTGCAGTTTTTTAAGTTAAACCATCACTGCTAAATTGTGTTCATAACAAATTCATGGCTACATTAGCATAGCATTCATGAGGGATATGTGTTTCATTTGTTACTTGTCATGGTTCATTTTCATTGTTGACAGCAGAGGAAGCTTTAACGCCTAAATACCTAATTGGAAATGGAGATGTAGTTTTAAGAATGTGTTTTCCAAATTTAGACATTATTTTAAAAAGTGAGTCGTGCTGTCAGTATAAAGCTAACAACAGCTAGCATGCTAATCACGTAACTGACCTCACCTCAGACAATAAGACACATTATTTTGACTTCAAGAGCTGCTTATACTATACATCTGTACTGGGGAATGAAAATTTTACTTAAGTACATGGAAATAAAGCAGATACATGCCCTTATAAGATAATATACAATACAATAGTAGCTTACCATCACCAAGTGTGGAAATGAATGAATAATGACTATAGTGTAGCGCTTTGAGAGGCGTTGAAAAGCGCATTATAAGTGTAAGTCATTATTATTATTATTATAATTAATATTGCCGTGACATCTTCTTCAGGACAGTATCTCAGGTGTGTGAGAGTAAAAAGGCCCCCTCGTCCCAGTTTACAGTCCAGTGAAGAAGTCAGACTGTAGATGGCGCTGTCATCCTGCCTCCACCGGTAGAAAGACAGCTCCAAAACCTGTTTAAATCACAGCAACATAACGTGACCACTCCGCTAGTGAGCAGCTGAAACCGTCAGGTACGACCACAAACTAAACCTTGGTCTGGAAAAAAAATCTATTAAAATAAATTAACGGAAGACCAGATGAACCTCACTGGACAAAAGCAACATCTAGTTTGCCCTTGTAATATTGTAAAGACTGAATGGGAGTCCCTACATAATGCTTTTGAAGGCGGAGAAAGTGGGTCTTGAAGTGCATTGTTATCATGTAGCTATATATAAAAGGTCTGGACTTATAAAACATGTAGGCTGTAGCATTCACCTGCTCCAAGGTCAACAACAAAAATGGAATAGTTTTTAATATTCAGCACACTTGTTCTGAACAAAACCCAAGGCCGACCTCGCTTTTCAAATTATTTTCAGAGTTCAGTAACAAAGGAATCATTAGTCAAAAAACTTTTACACACAAAAAATAATAATACTAAAGTAAAATATGTCCCCTTTTTTGTTTTTCTATTAAAGGGTTCATATTTTTTGGGGTTTTTTTTTTCTGATCTATGTTATAATGTTGTTTCCTCATCACAAACAGACCTGGAGTTGTGTTTTGTTTCATTCACACATGTTTAACGCACAAACTCTGCATATTTACGCTGCGTTTTTCTTACACAGAAAACACTCGATTCCACTTTGTGATGTCATGTGGTAATACAGGAAGTGCTCCACTGTGTTTTAAAACTCCAAACACCTTTACCAGAACCAGCCCTGGAATTGCCCTTCTCTACTGAATTAAAGGTAAAAGGTAGCTGTTAATTTGCTAACTACCAACTTAATGACATCACAAGGTGGAACGGAGCATTTTGAGCTTTGGGGATGTAGACAGACTTATGATAAAGCGTTACTGAAACATGTGTAAATGAAACAAAACACATCTCCAGATATGTTTTTGAAGAGGTAGCAACATTCCTTTAGTACTAAATTTTCACAATATTCATTTTACACCTTGCTGGGATATACTAAAAACCCACCCACTCTTTTTAACACATTTTGTCTCCCACATAACACAGACACTTGGATTAAAGTATAGTGAATTAGTCCATTTGAGAGCTTCAGTACAATTGTTGGCACGGTAAATTTCTCATAAAAAAAAAAAAATTATGAATGTAGTGCTTCAAAACCGTGCCAGGAGATTTTGTGAATTTGGCTCTGACGCATTGAAGATAGAACGATTCAGGAGAGCTGCCCTGTTTCTCCTATTCTGACAGATATATGCACACACATTATACGCTATAATTACATGTTATCAACCACCCTCTCTGCGTGTTGGCTCCGCTATTCTGTGCTATTTTTGCGAGTGAGACCTGGCGCCCCTCTTGGCACGATGTGAAAAGCCATTGGCAAAGGGTAGTCTGGGAGATGTATACATTGTAGCGGAGCGTTACATTAGTATGCAATGGAAACAAAACACAAGGACGTGCTGGAGGTACTCAAGAGCGGATGAGGACCCTTCACTGTATCATGGAATGGGACTTTAAGTGTCTCCATGGGGCCACAATGCCTATTTAAAGTGCATTTAAAATCATGACAACAACATGTGAGTGCTGCATTCAACGTGGATATAGAAATGTGGAAACGGTAAAGACCATTGAACAGCGACGGAGAGCGATGTAATACTCGTTTAGAAATTTGTATGGAAGCTCATTTGTTTCATCAGATTTGGGATTTTAAATGCTGAAAATTAATACATACATTTCAAATTCAGTTGCCAGGCCTGTTCTATTCAAAAGGACTCAATATGAAATGATTAAAATGCTTTGATAAAAAGATTAAATATGGTGCGTTTTTTAAAATAATGACTACACTTTATAAAAAAATATTCAGGGTCTTAATTCTGATTTCTAACCCCTTACCATAGACTGTATATATAAATAAAACATAGCTAAACTGCTAGCCGTCTCATTCCAAATAGAAAGTGATCCTGGGCGGGCTTCCGACCCCATCGACTTTGGCTCCAATTCACTTTAATTTGAAAAACTGTGGCCCCTCTCTCTGTAACTCCTGCAGTGAATCTCGTCATTTTGGTCTTAAAATGTTCGTATTAACCCGTTCTACATGATTCTATTTTTTTGTTTCACTACTTTGTCCCTAACTCAAGATATGAACATTAATAACAGACAAATCAGCCGCCTTCTTTCCTGCGAGGTTGCTTCAGCTAGCATTTGCAGCAGGTTTGATTGACAGCGTTGCTATGTGGAAGGGGCTTTACCTTCAACAACTTTGCTCCAGATTGGCTCTTTGGTTGCTATGATACTCGCGGTCAGATTTCCAAATATAGAAATTGCTCCAAATTCTCCGCTATAACTGCTAGCCTCGATGAGCTTCTTTTGACTGGGCGTCACACTCCCTTAATCCACTTATTTATACGTCTATGCACCTTACTAAGCCTTTATCATTCTTAATAACCAATTTACTGATTATGAATTAAGTCTTTGTTTGCTTTGTTAAGGCTATTTAAAGTGTAGTTATTATAAAGTGGTATTACACTTTGTAGACTTTATTGTCACCATGGGAACATGTTCTCTTTACATTTGACCCATCCTTCAACCAGTGGCTTGCAGTTACACATTTGACGCCACCAGCCCAAGTTACAAGTCAGATCTGTGAACCTACTCACAGAATGTGGTTTGTCAAGGTATTTATGATCAATAAAAACACCTGTAATGAAGTAAAACAAATGCTTGATTGATAGGTTTAATGCTATACTGTGGGACGTTCCAGGCAATGCAAAAATAGGGAAACAAGCAGGTGGCGTGCCCTCTATAAGAAAAGTTACGGAGGGCACTTTTAATAGCAACCCTCTTCTTTTATACTTTGGATTTTAGCACTAATAGGATACTTACTACTTCCCATTTACTCCCTACTCCCACCATATTACTGCATTACCATATTGTCTATATTTTAACCATGGACACATTGCTTCGTATTGTACCACTTCCATTTATTACACCTACTTAAACTGACTACTTCAATTTCAACATTCACTGCACTGTCGGCTCTATTGCACCTTTGATTCACCCAATGTAACCAATATAACAACAGCCAACAAAGGTATCGGAGGCATGTTAGCAAGCCCCGCCCGAGAGATCCATTTACCACACAAACAATGGATCAATTTTAATCTGGGTTTTATTTGGTCCTACTTTATTTAGCAGACACACAAGAAGGCACAGTTGTTTGATGCGTCGCTATGGTTACGAGTGTATTGCAAGCTCCTATTGACAAATGCTCTGCTGTACGACAAAGCAGAGCCTGTGGATAGTGTCATTACAGTGGGATGGAGATGTGAAGCTAGGGGCATTAAGGGCCAGAGTTGTTTTTTTTTTCTTTTTTTTCTTTCATTTTTCTCTCATTTTTGGTTTTGTTCAGCTGTGCCTCTCAGATATCACGGCTAAACCTGGTGGGGTTGTATATTATGCTCAAAAGAATAGGAATAAAAGGATTGCTATTGTGTTACTTCAATAGACTCCCATCACATCTGGAGATCAATGGTTTGAGTTCATTGTGTATTCTCAAACGGTATCTATCAAAGGTATAATAACATATTGGTACACTGCAAGCATATAGAGCGACCATAGACTGTATATATAAATGGACATAGCTAACCTGCTAGCCGCAACAATCATGGGCACGCATCCGGCTTCATCAACTCTGGCTCCAATTCACTTTACATTGAAAAATTGTTGCCCCTCTCTCTGTAATTGCTGCAGTGAGCCCGTCATATTGGTCTTAAAATGTTCATATTAACCTGCTCTAAATGATCCTGGTATTTTGATTTCGCTGTTGTGTCTGTAAATCAAGATATGAACATTAAAAACAAATCAGGTGCCTTCTTTCTTAGAGGTTGCCCCCGCTATAGCGTTAGCAACAGGTTTGCGTGACAGCGTTGCTAAGTGCCCGCACCGCCTATAACCACTAACCTCGATGAGCTTCACAGTCCATGAGACACAGTACTAAAATGTGTGAATGCATTTGTACAAGGAGCCAGTATGGTACAGCACAATACTGATGGTTTGAAATAAGAAATATTTGGTTGGGTAAAAAAAAAAAAAAAAGTTTATTTAATATTTTGCAGAGGCAGAAATCCCAGAAGGGTCTCTGACAATATATTTTACATACAATTTGCATTTAAAAAATCAGTAATACTTCCATAACGTAAAAATGAAGAAATGGTTTGTGTATATTTTAGAGGAATCGTGGAATTTTGGGCCAAACAAAGAGAAAACAAAGGCTTATTTGAAGACTTTTTCTCAAGTAAAAGTAAAATATTGTGAGAAAGGGCTGTTTTAAACATACAGGTTATTTATATAACAGGACAACTGGAGTATTTACTTTCTTAGCATATTTTAATTTAAATTTTGGTGTGCAAATAATAATGATGTTGTACTGTTAATATTTGATGCTCTTAAATATCTTAAAATGTGACTAAACACTTAAACTCCACCCACAACCACATTGCAAATACAGCTGGTAACTTGAGTAGTACCTGGAGGACTAAACAAACGAGTGAGGGGGAGGAGGGGCAGGGTTTGGAGGTATAACAACAGTGTGATTAGTATAACAGGTATCCACACTTCAAACAAGTCACATGGGGGAAACTGGGAGTAGAGCCACTGCTCCTCCACCTTGAGAGGAGCCAGCTGTGGTGGCTCGGGCCTCCTGGACGCCTCCCTGGGGAGAAGACCCCGAGGAAGACCCAGGACACACTGGAGGAATTCTGTCTCTCAGCTGGCCTGGGAATGCCTTGGGGTCCCCCCAGAGAAACTGGAGGAAGTGTGGGTGGGGGAAGTCTGGGAGTCCCCTCTTAGACTGCTGCCCCAGTGACCCGGCCCGGATAAGCAAAAGAAGATGGATTGACGGATATACATTCTTGTTATATGTATGACTTATATAGCCTAGTTACTATTAGTATGCACAGTATGATAATGATGCAACACTGAATTTTATAGCAGATGCCATACACTGAAGTAGCACAGGTGAAATCTTGGCACTGTCAAAGGTGTGATCTACTGGATGATTGCGAATGTGGCTAAATATAGGCTACACTTGGAAGTTCATTTGCAAAAAAGTCAGTCAGTTCACAAAAACTATTTTTAGTGAAAGAAAATATTTAAACCATCCCATCTCGAATAAATCCACTTGAATGTTAAAGATATTTTGAATATTCAGTGGTAAATTCTAAAATACAGGTCAATCCCAGTTCAATATGAAATCTGTATCTTGTTTAGTCTTGCTGTAACCTCAAAATTACTCCATAGTAACTACACCAGCAAACCACAAAGTAATGTTAAATATTTTGTTTATGTAACTATTGTGTTTTATAGCATGCGGTTCATTTCTTTACCATAAACATTCCATATTGCATTATAGTAAGTTGGCCTTCAGTGTCATTAGAGGACAGCAGTGTTTTGGAACTGGGCTGGAGTGGTTCTGCTTATTCTCAAATCTGAGCCAGTATTATCCATACATACACATGTGGATTGAATATCATAGCTTGGTTTGTATAAGGAACAGTGTGCATTATAAAAATATGTAGGAACATGAAATTCTAGATTGCATTGCTTTTGATCTGATCGCCAAGGCACTCACCAACCTACGAAGAATTCTCCCTTAAGTCCATAGCCTTAACGTCGTAACATTACTCTAAAATCCTTACATTTCTGTCTGCGTCTATCTTACGCAGCCTTTTCTTCTCTTCTTATTTTCTTTACCGTGTATTTCCCTAGATGCTTTAGTGTTTGTTGAAGTGCTAACAACAACACGTGACCTTGAAAACACACGGAGACAACACGGCGGCGCCACATGTAAATCATATGTGTCTGTGCAATCTATAAAAAAAGGAGAGTTATAGAAGCAGGGCTCAGTGCAAAGGCGAGGTGAAGTACAAGGAAATATTACAGGGGAGGAGAAAATCTGTATGCTGGTAGAGGTCAAATTCAACATTTCTGTGCTATGGAGCATGAGCGTAAAGAAGACCTATTGTGTTATAATTTATGACACCCCTGGATCATTATGTTATAATTTGCACATTTCAAATCACAATATTCATCTGAAACAACAGCATGATAAAGGAAACACATTAGAAAACCGCGACGCCCAATGGGAGCTGACGTCGCTGTCATCACACCAAAGACTCATGCAGCTGTCGGCCCCTCCTATGTATCGCTGCAGATCAGATTTTTTTTTCATTTGCGCCAAAATGACTACGTGATGCTGTCGAATCCTGCGCGTATCATGGATTATGAAAATTAAATTGGAGAATGAAGTAAGTACAGAGCAGTTGTTGTGCAGCTGTGGCGGTGAAAACGAGGATTGATCGGCAATATGTCGTCTTGAACGTAAGTGATTAAAGATTGCTCAAACATGCACGAATCACTCCAAATACAACATCAGATGAGTAAATGGCTGTTTCTCATTCAACATAGAACCTCCAGTAAATGTTATGTATCATTATCATTACTTTTCGGGTGGACCATCTGTTTGTCTCCATGGAGATGTTATTGCTTTAATTGCTATAACTACTATGAAAAACATGTTCTGAGTGTGGTTGTCCCTCCACAGATATAACTGGTAACTTGGCCTTGTGACGCCACCTGCTTGTCTCCAGGTCTAGGCTAAGCAATGACATCTCCATCGAGACAAGCAGAAAATCAGAAAAGTTACATAATGCATCTTTATCAAAGACTGCATAAGCATCAGACAACAGTATAATGCATATAATACAACTTGTGCTACTACTGCTACTGCTATAGGAGCTGTAACTATTATAAAATACAAATGGCTAATTCTACTACAACAGTACTTCCACAGAACTCTATTGTACAATATTTGATTATTAATTGTATACAGCATCATGTAGTTTTATTCAAATTATCTTCTTGTAAATTTTCTTAACAATGGTCCTGCTGGTTGGTTTGAGTAAACGTTGTTACTTGAGAAGTGGTTTCTCACTCTCAGTCCTTCTCAGATGAATAAATGTTTGAGCTCCTCTGTGTATTTGGATAAGTCTCACTCACAAAGATTCATGTGATCAGCGGCATCACTCAGCCTGTGGTCCGACCGCACTCAGCCCTTCCAGTATAAACACGTACAATAGGACAGATATAAACAGGGACAGTAGGAACGTGGAGATTGTGAAGCCTTGAAGAAATGTAGATAATTAAAGGTGCCACTGGTCCAGGTGACACAGACCAGTTGGAAAAATTGTAGAACACCTGTATTTCTATTTATCAATCCACAAAAAACTAAAACCTGTTGAACAACTGGGACTTTACATTAACATATATCCATCCGTCCATCTTCTTCCACTTATCTGGTGTTGGGTTGTGGGGGCAGCAGTCTAAGCAGGGACTCCCAGACTTCCCTCACACCAGACACTTCCTCCCGCTCCTCCAATGGGACCCCAAGACCTTCCCAAGCCAGCTGACAAACATAGTCCCTTATGAGTCTTCCTTGGGGCATACTCCCTTTTCATTTGTACAGTCCACAAATGTGATAGTGGGTGTAACTGTGTCAACTACCACCCCAGTTAACCTTATGGATGGGGTATGGGGCATGAAGGGCAGTTATGGTGTGAATGAAACTATGATGTCAAGATTAAAGCAAATAATTCCATACACAGTTTCAATTCTTGTAACAGGAACAGTCATCAAACGTATTTCGTCTTATTACGTTCTATTTGTCCATTCAAGTCACTGTTACACTGTTGAAAAGAATATAAACAACAGATTTGATTTAAACTAAGGTTATCAAAAGTATCGAATATCAGATGCTAATCCATACTAAAACTAATATCGAAACCAGATACTCATTTGCACAGGTAATGGTGCTAAAGTAGTACATTCACAAGACAGAAATGATAATTGTGGAATAGCTTTAGGATGATCTTGAGCTTTATCAGAATCAGTACACGCCCATGGACCACTATGGACTTAGCAACGCTGTCAATCAAACCTGTTCCTAACGCTAGCGGGAGCCACCTCGAGGAAAGAAGCCAGAAGCACCATCTATATATAAAATCGAGTTTGAAATTTTAGTATCATGACAATGCTAATTTAAACTGCAGATAATGGTGAACAGCTGAAGCTTAAACCTATCTTATGTTAATACTATTTCATTCAATACTTTGCCACTGCTACTTCTGTATTCGGTTTGCTAATCTTGTATGGTGAGCGTAATGGAAGTACTTTTCTTATCAATCTACAGTTTTATTTCTGTTAAATTGGTCCCAAATGTTGGTATTTACATTTATAGAAAAGTTTTGATATCATTGCTACAAACAACGAACAGAAGAATTGCTATTTCCACACACACATCTACACTTGAGCCGCTCCGCATGCGGTTAATCACATCCCAGAAAGTGTCAAAACTGCCTCTTTTATGTACTCTTCACGGTGACGCCTTCCTGTGCCGACAAGTCCTTAAGCAGCCCAAAAATGTGGTAATTAGGTAAAATAATGAAATGATCGTGAAAATAACGCCGCCGTAACGTGGGGCCCGCTTAATCCGAGTTGACATTTATCCTAATTGCAGTGACATATCAATCCGCGGTAAAGAGCAGGCTGCAGAAGTTAGACCATATCAACCACTCATTATAGGTGAAGTCCTTTATGGGGGGATGGTGGAGCCAGTTGGTTAATTGCAGCCAAATGGCATCTGGACTTGTGTCGGTGTTTCAATTCTAATTATTGTAAGTTGTCCTCATTGGGCCATTTAAAATTTTTCATCTCATTTTTGCATTTTTTTTTATAGAACATAACTTTTTGGAATAATTAAATTCATCCATGTATCCATCCATTTTCTTTCGCTTATCCGGGGCCAGGTCACGGGAGCAGTGGTCTGAGCAGAGAAACCCAGACTTCAATCACCCCAGACACCTCTTCCTCCAGCTCCTCAAGGTGTTCCCAGGCCAGCTGAGAGACATAGTACATAGCCCTCCAGTGGCGGTCCCTTCATAGGTCTCCCTGTCTTCAGCTGCTCAAATAACAAAAAATAGTCAAAAAAAAAAAAAAAGAATTGTGAGGGAGTTGTTAACGACGCCCTCACTTATCAGTTGTATACCTTCATGTTTGTAATGTATGATTGTAATATTTCCATCCATCCATTTTCTTCTGCTTATCCGAAACCTGGTCGCAGGGGCAGCAGTCTAAGCAGGGACTACCAGACGTCCCTCACCCCAGACACCTCCTCCAGCTCCTCCGGTGGGACCCCAAGGCGTTCCCAGGCCAGCCGAGAGACATAGTCCCTCCAGCATGTCCCGGGGCCTCCTCCCGGTGGGACATGCCTGGAACACCTCCCTAGAGAGGCGTCCAGGAGGCATCCTGAACAGATGCCTGAGCCACCTCAACTGGTTCCTCCCGACGTGTAGGAGCAGCGGCTCTACTCCAAGCTCCTCCAGTGTGACTGAGCTCCTCACCCTATCCCTAAGGGAGCGCCCAGCCACCCTGCAGAGGAAACCCATTTTGGCCGCTTGTATCCACGATCTTGTCCTTTCGGTCATTACCATAAGTGAGGGTAGGAACGTAGATTGACCAGTAAATCGAGAGCTTTTGCCAGCTCCTTCTTTACCACAACGGACGTTGCGGACGTTGCACCGATCCACCTGTCAATCTCACGCTCCATCCTTCCCTCACTTGTGAACAAGACCTCGAGATACTTGAACTCCTCCACTTGAGGCAGACACTCACCACCCACCCGGAGAGGGCAAACCACCTTTTTCCGGTCGAGAACCATGGCTTCGGATTTGGAGGAGCTGATTTTCATCCCAGCCACTTCACACTCATCTGCAAACCGCCCCAGTGCCTACTGTAGGTCCTGGCTCGAAGAAGCCATCAGGACAACATCATCCACAAACAGCAGAGACGAGATCCTGTGGTTCCCAAACCAGGCCCCCTCCGGCCCCTGGCTGCATCTAGAAATTCTGTCCATAAATATAATGAACAGAACCGGTGACAAAGGGCAGCCCTGGCGGAGTCCAACATGCACCAGGAACAGGTCTGACTCACTGCCGGCAATGCTCCTGTTCTGGTCATACAGGGACCGGACAGCCCTTAGCAAACCCCCATACTCCCAGAGCACCCTCCAAAGGACTACTACTACGAGGGACACGGTAAATATTTCATCTAATCCAATTTAATCCATTATTACAACAACAGCAGTTACATCTTTCTTTTACCCATTATTAGGTTGTCATGTTGGTTCCCCTGTTTCACGCCTTTTTTCTTCCCTTTGAGGTGATTGGTGGAGGCGTTCATTTTGTCAGGTGAACACATTGCCCTGATTTGGACTTTGGATTTGGAGGGGACGTTTAACTGGGATTTTTTTTTTTTCTTTTAAGAAAATAACCATACATGAAATTATATTAAAAAGAACTGCTAATGCTAAAATAACACTGTGCAATATGAAGCTCTGAATATACATATTTGTACGTAGTGTAATGGTAAATTGTGTAGTCATTTTCCTACAGCTAAATGTATCTGTGTCTGGGGCTTAGTGGTTTAGGCCGTACTATATAATGTTTTTTTTGCGAGGCTGTGGTTGCTTGCCTATTGTCTGACCAGGGGAGATGCTGCCTGTCAGATCTGCGATGGTGGGGTCCATTAAAAGGTGAAAAGCTCACGAGTTTCTTTTGTTTGTTTGGCCCCTCAGATGCTACGGCTTTCCTGAGCTGCTGCCAGGCCAGATAAAACCATAATCTTACACAAATATACAGATAAAATGATACATAGGCGGAGAACAACAGAACAAAAAACACCTAGATATGCTGTTTAGCTAGAATTAAATGCCAGGGAGAAGAGGTAGGTCTTGCACTTACTTTTTACCCTTATACTGATGTAACAACTTTCATATTGAGAAACTTTTTGTTTTCTGTTAACATTTTTATATGTTGATTCATGACTTGAGTTAAGATTTTCACTATAAAACACTTTACTTTCACTTGAGTTGAATACTATGTGGCAGTATATTTATACTTAAAGGTCCATTATGTAACATTTCTGGGATCCGTCATCTGTTAGTATCTGTGAAAATGTTATCGCTTAGCCTGGATTGCTCCACAGTAGGGCATTAAACTTATTCGTGTTGCTTTTATTAAATTACAGATGCGTTTATAGCTCAAACATGCATTCTTATGGTCAACTCTCCACAGATCTGACCTGTAACTTGGCCTTGTGGCAACACCTGCTTGTCTCCATGAAGATAAATGCATACTGTGGAACACTCCAGGCAAAACAGTAATAGGGAGACGAGCAGGCAGCAGACCCCCCAGCAGAAAAATTACATAGTACATCTTTAAAGGGCCCATATTACACTAGTTTCTGATCTATGTTATGATGTTGTTTCCTCATCACAAACAGAGTTGTGTTTTGTTTCATTCGCACATGTTTAACACACAAACCCTGCATATTTAGGTTGAGCCCTTCTCTCAATACAGAAAACACTCTGTTCCACCTTGTGATGTCATGTGGTAATACAGAAAGTGCTCCATTATTTTACGTTTTAAACTCCATACACCTTCACTAGAATCATTTGGATTTCAGCCCTGGAATTGCCAATCTCTCCTGAACCAAATGTAAAATGTAGCTGTTAACTTGGAAACTACAGCTTCATGACATCACAAGGTGGAACGGAGCATTTTGAGCTTTGGAGATGTTACAGACCAATAATAAAGAGTTACTCAAGCATGTGTGAATGAAACAAAACATAACTCTGGGTATGTTTTTGAGAAGGTAACAGTGTCATAACATGGCTTAAATCTCACAAGAGTCCATTTTACATAATATCGGACCTTTAAGCTGTATTCATCGCCATCTTTGCTCTTATAATCACTTATATTTTTGCAGGGGTTTCCTCCAACCATAAAGGGAAGTGCCACTGTCGACGCCGCGCTGTTCGTAATGAGATTGGAGGGCCATCAGGGTGACGTGGGAATCCAGTCAGAGATAGAGCAGCCTTCTCATGAGCACCAGTGAGTACGCATGAATTAATTTAGGGAAATGACTCAAAGCATGTAGTACAACGACAGAAGGAGGCATGTTTCGGGGATTACTTCCTGACCTATATTATAAAACAGGATTACTGGGTTAAACAGTGCACTCTGGCCTATAAGCATGTGAAGTCCAACATATGTCTCCATGTTACAGGCATGACACTATAGCAACATTTGAAGTGCCATATATTACAGAAAATATCACACTAAACGATGATAATGCCACTTTATGGAATTTATTGAAACCTCAACAACTCAAATATTACAAAAATATAGCACACATTTATGCACTTGTACAAAAAGTAGGCTTCTGTTTAAAAAAAAATCCTAGTATTTACAACTGTCAGAAGCAAGAGAAGAGTTTATGCCGATACAGTAAAGCTAACAATAACTAGCATACTAACAGCACACTTCCTGGTTGCGGATGATAAAAGGCTTTATAATTAAACACAGCTCACAGGAATAACTGGATGCGGCTAGCACACGGTGGTCTCATTTTGATCCTGTTTTTATAATAATATATCTGTATTGGGACAAAAACATGGATTTTGCCCCTTGAAGCCCTATCATTAGTAAGTCCTGACATTCTGTATTTCCCTTTGGACGTTCTTACAAAAATAAAACATACTTATTATTTAGGGATGTGAGATTTTGAGTGAACTGTGAGTGCTATGCCAAAGAAAAAGAACATAGCTGGATACCATTGTGGTCTTAATCTACAAAACATCAGGCATTAACTCAGACCAGCTCTTCACCTCCACAAACATAAATAAACTCATAAATATTATATAGCACAAAGCGGTGTAGCTCAAATGGTAAACAGGGGTTGTAAAGTTCCTCGACACTTCCAGACACACAAACGTTCCCTCTATAAAATGTGTTTAGTGCATACTTTGAATAATGTCGCCAGTTACATCTATTTTTCCATGTTTTATGTTGGGTCGACATCAAGCAGACTACTCTGAATTAAAGCCGCCATAATAAAGCAAGGATACAGAGGTATAATGGTGAAACACGGTATTGACTGCTCAAAGCATTCACTATATCCAAAAGTAAAGGTGCACTGTGTAAATTTTCTGATGGTGACATTTGTTTGTTTCCATGGAGATAGATAGGTTTAATACCATACTTCTACTTGTATTGAGCAACTTTTATAAGATTATACTTCTGGGGTTGATCTAATTATTACGCTATTACTCACCTAGACTATTTTAGCTAAAAAAAACATGTATGCCTCCACTAAAATATAAAATGCTATGCTAATATGTGAATTAAAAATGCAATATCCCTGATAGCGATATTAGCGTCGATATATATCACCCATTCCTAATTTACTGAATCACAAATGTTCTAAGTCTCTTTAGCTTTCACCAGGGGCGTATTGTGTAACATAGGATCATTCTTCAAACAGAATACAGATGGTTTTATCGTTTCTTATGTAAAGCAAGATGAATTGTGAAGCGAATTGTTCAACATGACCCTTCGTTATATCAATATATTACAGCCCTATCAAAAAGAGGTCCATTTCCCAAAGCGCTCTCGGAAAATCCATTCGTCTTCTTCAGTTTTTTTTAGGCGGCTAACCCTCCAAATCCTTCCAGTTCACTCTCCACAGTCTCCAGCCAAGTTCCTCTATCTCTCCTTCGACTTTTAAAGAGTCCCCTCACCTCTGAAGTCAAAGTTAGTTTAGCTAGCACTTAATACCACTTTACCAGCTACCCTTTAACACAGTGCAACTACATGGAGCAAAGAGCTACATGCTAACTTCAATCAACAAAGAACTTCATCACGCGCTGCATTGGCCAGCGCTGCCATTAAAGGCACAGATGGACTGATCCATTATTCAGAGCGCTGCCTCTCCGGTATCACCCACTGACAGCCATTTGTTAGATTAACTCTCACTTGTTTGCATTTGGACAAAAGAATACACGCCAAACCACATATGGGCTAATTGGAAATTCACTACAAATTGGCCTATAGAAAACTGTATAGAGGATCAGGTTAGCTTCCATATTCACGATAGCATCAGGAGGTTTTTGCTAACATGCTGACCCTGCTTTTTAACAAATCCGGCACTGCCTCTTTCCCTTTTAAATAACCGCTTACCTCTGAAGTCAAAATTAGTTTAGCTAGCATTTGAGCAACAAATATAGGCTATATGGAAGAGGATTGGTTTAGCATATTCAAGATAGCATCAGGAGGTTTTTGCTAACATGCTAACCCTGCTTTTTAACAAATCCGGCAGTGCCACTTTCCCGTTTACATTGCCCCCACCTCTGAAATCAACGTTAGGTTAGCTAGCATTTGGGCAACAAAAATTGCCTGTATGGAGGAGGATTGGTTTAGAATATTTAAGATAGGATCAGGGTTTTTTTTTTTGCTAACAGGCTAACCCTGCTTTTATCAAATTCGGCAGTGCCACTTTCCTTTTTAAATAGAACCCATCACCTCTGAAGTCAGCGTTAGGTTAGCTAGCATTTGGACAACAAAATGGCCTGTATGGAAGAGTACTGGTTTAGCATATTTAAGATAGCATCAGGAGTTTTTTTGCTAAAATGCTAACCCTGCTTTTTAACAAATGCGGCAGTGCCACTTTCCTTTATAATTAGCCCCTCAACTCTAAAGTTAACGTTAGTTTAGCTAGAATTTGGGCAACAAAAATAGCCTGTATGGAAGAGGATTGTTTTAGTATATTTAAGATAGCATCAGGAGGTTTTTGGCTAACATGGTAACCTTGCTTTTTAACAAATTTGACAGTACCACTTTTCCTTTTAAATATCCCCTCACCTCTGAAGCCAACATTAGTTTAGCTAGCATTTGGGCAACAAAAATAGCCTGTATGAAAGAGGATTGGTTGAGCATATTTAAGATAGCATCAGGAGGTTTTCGCTAACATGTTAACCCTGCTTTTAACAAATCCAGCAGTGCCATTTCCCTTTTTTATGTTTGAATTTGTTTACTGGGGTGGTAGGATTTAGAACTGGAACAAATTTGTTTAGCTCGTGCGGTTGCTTGGCTTCAAAGTGGAAGGGCTGCGTGGATCGGTTCATCAGTCTGTCCGAAAACAATGCCAGGCCAAATGTCAACAAATTGAAATCCAAATTTTAATGTGAAATGCAGAAGCTGGTTGTGTACTATTAAAGTCTAGAAATTTTACAACTAGATGTTTGGTTGATTTACTTTATGAGATGCAAAAACTGGAAGCTCTTAAGATAAGGATCATTTGTGTAGTGACGGTAAGTACCTGAGCGTACAAACTCAAGCGTCCATTTGAAATCCTTTGTCAAATCTACATGCAAATCAGTCTGCACTCTAAAATTTTCAAGAAAGGTTTTACAAATTTCTCTTACAAGGTAGCCTAATTGTCATGTTATTCTTTTTTTTATTTATTTATTTAGGCTTTACAATTCATATTACTTAAGAATCCCTATTTCTTTTTTCATTTTTTGATGTATTTATTTGAGCAAAACATTTTCTTCTCAAGTTCTATCACTTCTGCTCCATTTACCATTATTACTGAGACGACCTTTAACCTACAATAAAAGTTTGAATCACTGTTTTGACTTGATTGCTCTCACTGTACTTGTTTATTATTGGCCCTTTTCACAGTGCCGCCTTGTTCCGATTCTCTTACTCACTCACTCACTTCCATTCATTGTGTATTGGAAATGAGCCGTGTCGTGCTAAAATAAATCATCATTTAAAAAGCAGGCAGCAGACAGCAAGTTACGGATAGATAACCTTTGCTACAATGGAGAAAGCTTCTGTGTTTAGAACAGTAGGTATTTGTGTCTTGAAGCTAATGCTAACTAAAATGAAGTTAGTGATTTTAAAATAGTGCTACAACCTGAATGATTTTGCACAGAAAAACAGTTGACTTGTCGTTAGATGTATTTTGTTTTGTTTTCTTTGAGATTTAGATTAGGCTAGCATTAGCATTAGCTTCGAGACACAAACACCTACTGTTACAAACACACAACTGCTTACATCGTTGTAAAGGTCTTAACATGCCGTCTGTGATCACCCATCGGTAACTTGGTGTCCTCTGTCTGATGTTTAAATATTGATTTATTTTAGCAAGACTCTGTTAAATCCTCATAAAGAATGAATGGTGCAGAAAGAGCAGCTTCACACTTTTTGAGACAACCGGAAGTAGCTGGGTGGCTCTGTGAAAAGAGCCTATTGGCAGCTAGTAGATATATCTACTGTACTTAATTACTGTATTTTCCGGATTATAAGTTTCTTTTTTTTTTCATAGTTAGGACGGGGGTGCAACTCAGATGTGGAATATAAGTTGCATCTGAGTATATCATTTCAAATCTTCGTTATTGTCACACTGACAAATGGGCGAGAGCACTGTAGGCTTATGTACCAGTATCTACTCCTGTACCATTGAAAATTAAAAATTTCAACATTACAGTAATTTAAGAGACGTCTGAGAAAGGTTGAACTTTTGTCCATGCCCCCTAAAAGAAACTCTGTTGAATCTGATGACAGCCACACAGAAGAGGAAGCGGAAAGTGGAATTTCCTCCAGAGTTGTTCAGAAGTGACACAGAGGATGAAGAATTCAATGGATTTAGTGATTTGCTGTGAGATCGAGTGTAAACTTGTTAGCTTGTTTTTTATTCTTTAGTTATCTGATTAACTGTTAATATCTTACGTTAACATACCAGACACGCATTCAGTTCTGTCTATGCTTCATGCAGCTGAATAAATATAAATGTGTTAGCATGCTGTACTGATATTCAGCCTGTTGTTCTCTATTTTATTATTATAACTTGCCTTTAAAGATAAAATGTCTGTTCTTGGTCTCGGATTTTGTAAAATAAATTTCCCCCAAAAATGCGACTTATAGTTCAGTGCAACTTATATATGCTTTTTTCTTAGTACTTATATAATTATGATCTTTTATGTTTTGTTTATACAATATACTATATAAAGTAGATTTTGTTTCAGCTAGCCATGTTATCATAATTACAATATTGATTGATCATTCAATACTTGATAAAAGGAACAATATTTTTTCGATTAGTTTCAGTATTATCGTTTATCGTCTATATTAGCGTATACATCTGCGAGACAACTGAAATATGAACTGATAAACTAATACAAGAATCCCATGTACTTCAGAACATACTTGTAAAGGTCTAAACCTCAGGTATAACAAGATGTACCTATAAAAAACCAACTCAAATTGTGAATCTTGCAGCTAAAATCTCTAATCTAATCTAATTTTACCATAATCCTGGTCTACAGTCCCAGTCTCTCCCCTGTCCTTATCCCTCCTGCAGCGAGCCCACTTGTTTCTGTGGACCAGTGGGATTTAGAGCCTGATGGACAAAACTTGGACTGTGATATGAATTGCTGAACTCTGTCTCACCGCTCCGCTCCACTGCATCCCCCTGATTTTAATGTATCTAAGCAGAGGGACAATGTACAGAGAGACCAGACCGCAACAAGCCATCCGTGTGAAATCTGAGGATGCTTCACTTAAGGGAGGGACCAAACATACATTAATAAAACTGGCTGTCTTGTGGCGACTGTTAAAAGTATTGTGGATTGCGGTCCAGTGGCAGTAAAAATATTGTCCATGAAAGTGAATTTTCCTTCAAAAACATAAAGGCAAACTAGTAAGGAGCTCTGTGAAGTGTGTTTACAAGTGCTGCTAGCCAATCGGAGCGCTTCTTTTTGTCTGCACTTTTTATTTACTTTTCTTTTGTAGGACCAGCAGAGCCATGGAAATTATAATTGGAGTGGCCAGAGGCTAATCAGAGTAGCTAATACAGTTTGTAAAATGCACTAAATCGCTTGTCTCCATGGAGATATTATTTCTTTGTCTGGATGTTCCACTGTATGTCGTTGGTGAAAAGGTCACATTTTTATATAGCGGTTTTCCACCTTCAAAGCACTCAAAGCACTTTATATCAAGGAACCACTCACCCATTCACACACACATTCATACACCAGTGTACGCAGACACTGGGGGCGAAATGGGTTAAGTGTCTTACCCAAGGTTCATCTGTGGAAGCTGGAATTGCACCGCCAACTTGTGGGTCAGTGGGCAAACGCTCCAACTGACTTACTGTCATTACTGGCATTTTAATTGTTCAAAAATACCTTAATGAACCGTACATTCTTACTGTGAGCGGACTCGACTTTCCACAGATCTTACCCATAACCTGGTGTGGTGGCGGCATCTGCTAGTGTCCATGGAGATAGGTAAGTTTAATGCTGTTCTGTGGAGCATTCTTGGCAAAGCATTAACGTCTCCAATCCATAACGACACAGACTCAACATACTCTGTACCCGAAAATATACCACGTTACGCATACCAAGTTACACAAGTCATCTTTAAATCGTAGTTATTTTTCTCATGCAGCGCTCTCCATATGAGACCAGCGGGGTGCTAATCTCTGCCTATAGTTTGCTAACACCAACCCAAAACAAACACAGGATCATTGTGAAGCGATTTGCAGAGGGAGAGAAACGGCGCCGCTTCGTCTGTTAACTGAATGAATTCAATTGGAAGCAACATGGCGGATTGAGATGTAATGACCCTGTACTTAACAACCGCGCACACACCTTCTCTTTCATTGTACTGTAGGTCTGATGCGGAATTGCTAAGTCCTAAAATCAAAGTCCATATGGGATCATGTCGCAGATGCAGAGGATGTTCCGGTCTGTGGTGAGGAAGAGATCTATGGACTTCCTGTAATCGCAGTGCCCATTATCCATCTGTCCATCCACACCACTCATCCAGATTCCTCCCCAGTCCAAACAGGCCATTAATCTTGCTCCATGTATCTCCTATAGGCACTTTCACACATGGTGTACTCAGATCAGCCAAGTTGCATGTGTATTCTGAAGCCAGGGATGCGTTCTGTCTAATTTATCACCACAGGATTGCAGATTATTATTCAAAAAAATCGAATTAAGGTGTTTTATGTATAGCTGCTGCCTCTTTGTTACTTAGAATTTAGCGCAATTCTATCCTATTTTTGGCTCAATCTGTTAAAAAAAAACATTCTTCTTCTTGCCAAGGAATTAGCAGACTGATTAGGAATAGATTTGATATCAGATGCCCTTCCGACTCAATCCTCTAAGTAGCTTTGGTTCCTTTGTTGCTGGGTTAACGTCAAACCCATTATCCAAATGGAGCTTTGGTAAAATGGTATATGCTCACATTTTTATATCACGCTTTTCCACCTTCAAGGCACTCAAAGGACTTTACAGCAGGGAACTATTCACCCATTCACACATATATTCATACACTAGAGTACACAGACGCTGAGGGTGAGGGGGGTTAAGTGTCTTGCCCAAGGACACAAACACAGTACAAACCAAAACTTAAAACTGAGACTAATCCTGGAACTAAACCTGGACCGGACCAGGACATAACCAGGACTAGAACAGGTTCAAACCAAATCTATATCAGGACTAAACGTGGCTTAAACCAGAACAAGTATGACTGCATCAACTGTTATCTTTATATGCTAACTATATATACACATTACAATATTTATTACACTCTGTGCACAATAGTGCCCGGCAACCTCACTGTTAGCGCCACTACTTCCTGTCCAATTTTATCTGAGATTTTTGCAAAGTCGCACTAAAATGGATAAATATAAAACGAATACATCACCGGGGGGCACTTCTGTGTTTAGAAAGAGGGATGTTTGTGTTTCAATGCTAATGCTAATGCTAATTTTGAAATATAATAAATATTAAAACAACAACAAACTGAAGTATTGTGCATATACTAATAGCGGTGTAGCCTTTATTTGCATTAATTTGAATTTTAATAGGTTGTTTATTTTATGTTTCCTGATTTTAATAAAAGCGACTGTTAGCTTTGAGGCACTGTGAGCTAGCTAGCTATACAGAGCCTACAGAAATGATTTCACTGCCTTTACCGCTCTTGTCCTTACGGTCAAAGCTTTGATACAGTTCCTCTTTGCAGGAGTTCATTGAAGTGATATTACAATTTAAACATACATTGATCAAACTTTCTCTTAATGTGTTTGAACTGGACTCCTGCTGTGAAAGGTAGTCCCGTCTCCGAGTGTCTTAACGCGCCGCGCTCCAACTTGCAACGATTGTGCTATCTGCCGAGCTGTGGGGGATCTGGTAATTGGTTACACTTGGTAATAGCTCCATGCCACGGACTTGAAGGATAGACTCTTCAAATCAAAGTATTTTAAAACAGAGTCGGTCCAAAATGACGGCAGTATCTTGTAAACAAATCCGCATTAATTAGTTAGTCACATTAAGGGATTTATTAGGGGTACTAATGAGCGGTTTAGCATATTTTCAAACCTCATTAACCAGTCGCAAAATTGCATATGCATAGAGTAAAGTGAGTCGTAGGAATCACTGTTACAGGCTGCTTTTGTGTCAGTGGGTAACACGAAATTAGATAAGGGGTTGGCGCTGGATTAGCCCCTATAAAACATTTACAGTGTAATGTCTATGTACTTATACTAGTGTTATTTTCATGGTAATGCAGTTGAAGTCTACGTTTGAAGTACTGCGTGTGTTCTGCATATGGGGGTTTGACTTACTTCTACTTCTACTTCCAGACCAGGTATAGTGTATGTTGTCATTGTATTCATGCAAGAGGTGCATTCATCACACTTGAGACTAAACTGGGATTAAACCTGTACTAGACCAGGACTAAACCAGAACTAGAAAAGGACTAAACCAAGACTACACTGGACTCAAATCAAATCAGGACGAGATTAACTCACCCTCATCACCAACGCCAACATCAATCACAGTAAAAGGTAAACGGTCACATTTTTGTATCCTCCTAGAACCTGGCGTTCACGTAGGTAGACAACACATTTTGGGATATTTAGGCCACAATACATTTTTTTTCTCTACAAGGTCCTGGTGTCCACATATGAGGTCATTAAAAGGACACTTAAAGGACAGAAGAGTATAACACATTATAGTTTAGAGTCAAGATGGACTTTGTTAAAGACAGGTGTCTGCTCCTGTCAGCAGCACTTCAAATGAGACACATTGTAGAGGCACAATTGTTGTTTCTCATTTTGTTTTGACATTCAGGAAAAAATGTTGCTGTGTTCAGGTACTTAATAAATAGTTTTTCAAATGTGATTTTATTTTGTTCTATCAAAATCATTAAAAAGTAGAATGAATGTCCTCATATATGGACATAATTTTTCTCATAATGTAATTTTTACACTCATCACGTCCAATCCGCCCAAATAAAAAAGACAAATGAATAAAGCATGTGCCATGAAAGAGCTCAGGTCTCAGGAGGATATAGCACTTTTCCATATTGAAGGCTCTCAAAGAACACGCACACATTCACAACCCAAATTTAAGCAGACACTGGGGGTAAGGTGGACTAAGTGTCTTGCCCAAGGACACAACTGCAACATTCATTTGTGGGAGCTGAAATCGCACCGTCGACCTGTGGGTCAGTGGATATGTGGACTATTTAACCAATGACGTTTAAGACTAAAGCTGGGTTCAAACCTTCAGATCCTGTCGCCCATGCTGTCCTTGCAGAATGAAAGTATGGATAAGGAAGGGCATCTGGCATAAAAATCCATCAAAATTCCATCCAGATAACAGCGTATTGGGGGAAAAAAAACAAGCATGCGTCTATAGTACATCAGCAGCTCATTTATTATCATGTTTACAGCACACCGTGAGTTAATAACATTACCGTTCTGACATCGTATAAAACTGATTGCACATCCTCTTGAAACAACATTCTAGCCCTTTTATCTAACTGACACTGGCATTTTCAGTAAACTCTGTTGCTTCTTTCCCCCCTCTTCCGTCGCAGCTCCACCATTGAAAACTATCCAACGCTAAATGTCACACATGCTGCGCCCGACTCGAAAAGTGCCACTCAAACAGTTGGTGATCCCCCCCCCTCCTGCATATTTGTAAGAGAAATTAGACAGGCAAAATTTCTCTTTCTCGCTTCCCGTGATCAGTCATCTGCCCAAAATTTCGTGGCGAAGTCTTTGAAATCCCATTCAGCTCACCTGTAGTAAATGTATTCCCTTGATTTGTAACACCCCAATTTAAGTTTCATTGGTGAAAAGATGGAATAAATAGAAATAAATCATCTTTTTATACCCGGGGAGAATAGTTGGCACCGTTGACGTCAAGATTCACTATCTATTATTGTCAAAGTGTCGCGCAATGGAGGCAATTATGGTAATTTTGAAAAAGACTGTAAATAGTATTTTGGGCTTCCGTTGCTCTTCAAAAAGAAACGGCTTTGATGGTTTCTCAGTCAATTCTGTTTTGATACTAATTTGCTGTCCTTCAGAGTCCGTGGAAGATTGATTCAACTCATTTTGATTTTTTACCCTGAAACGTATATTTATTCATTGGATATTTAAAGGTCTATTGTGTAATTTTTAGCACGGAGAGTCCCCTGCCACCTGCTTTTGTCTCCTTGTCACTACATTGCCTGGGATGTTCTGCGGTATGGTAGTAAGTCGTGTCTATCTCCGTGGAGACGAGCAGGTGGGCGAGTTACTGTGGATCTGTGGAGAGGCGAGCTCACGATTAGATTATAAACGACTATTGCCGGGGTTCAGAAGATATAACATCATTCTATAGGCCAGTAATGTGATTTCTGTTGTGCTACAGTGAGTTCTTGGGTCTAGTCATTAATAGAAATGATCAGGTTCAACGTTTGTGATTTTACCTTTTGGATATTTCATGGCAAAGTACAATGTGATCATCCTAGAATCTGAAAACCACCGATTAGATTATGCAAAATCCTGTACTTGAATACATGCAACATTGATAAGTTTAATGCCAATCCTTGCAAAACAATAATACCTTGAAGACAAGCTGGTGGCTCTATGAATCATTACTTTTCTTATAAATTTGCATAAAGCAGCAGTCAGTGTAATCTACATTTATACATGCAACCATTCCTTCATCCCAGAACATTCCCAGCAATTTAAACCTGTTGATACAAGTTTACGTTCAATAGAATGACTGGTAACATTTTAATAACTGTCTATTTTAAACCACAAAAGTAGAGCAACAAATGTCAAATGTAATAGTTGTAGTTATTATGCAATTATTTAAGGTACATAATTCCCTCAAATGTTCCCATGTTCTATTCAGCTACTTTCACATGTTAAAGCAGATATATTGTGCTTGTGTCTGCTCTATAGTTATAATGATCCATGGCTGTCATAGATTATGTTATAATTTGAACTTTTTAAATCACAATATTCATCTAAAACGACTTGATAAAAGAAACAAATCCACTGACTTGCTCGTTAGAAAACCAAGTGGTGTGTAGCTGTTGGTGCCCCCTATGGATAGCTGCAGATCAAACTAGTGAGCAGCAGATTTTTTTTTCCCATTTGTATCAAAATAGCTACGTGATGCGGCCGAATCCTACCCGTATTAAGAAAAGACAGCTGGAGAACAAAGTGAGTACAAAGTGGCAGTGGGCGTATGCCGGTGACGGTGAAAACAGAGATTCAGTGGCAATCTGGCGTCTTGAAAGTAAGTGATCAAAGATTGCTCAAACATGCACAAATTACTCCAATAACAACATGGTTAAAAGCTCTGAAAAGTCGATTTTGCATAATAGGTCCACTTTAAGGCTTCTGGATTTGTTTTAAGTGAACATAAAACTTCTCTTAAAAACATGAATCGCAAATCTATTTCCAACCAAAATTCACTTAAATACTATTTAAAATTCTCCAAATTGTCAGTTTATTCCATTGTTTACACTTTCCTCTTGTGCGACACATGAAAAGAGCAAAACTCAAGTTACTATTTGTTTTGTTCTCATAAGATAAATGAAGATAAATATTTGCAGGGAACTCTCAAAGGCTCGTTACATGTCAACCAGCAGCCGCTTTGCGCAGACTAATCCTGTGCATTAGCTGGGCAAACAAATAGGTCAAAGGTCAGCTGAGGTTAGGAAGCCGCAGAGGGTTATGTGTGAGGCTGGGGTGAGAGAGCAGCAACCCCGGCTGAAAGAGAGGCATGCTCATTTTCATTTTAAAGCAAAGTGCTACTGGTCTGCGGAAGTGGCAGAATGTGACCCCATTGACTTGTACAGGTGTAGCTGAAATCTGGGGCATTTTTTCCATTAATAAATCAGATGTTTTAGACGGTAGTGCTTTGGTCTATGCAAGTTCAGCTTCATTTACAGTTTTTACTGTGGAAAATACATTAACTACAAAGGGTTATATTTTGGACTATAGGTCTTATGATAACTTCTAATTGTTCTTTACGATTACAGTGTCAAATGTCTTATGTTTGATAAGAATCATGCTTTATTGTAATAGCTTTAAGCGTGTCCAGTTGGCCCGTGACCCGCTTAAAGCTCATAGATGTAAGGTCGGTCTCACCCACCACCAGGACCTTTACAGGGAAAGGAAAAACAGATTAATAAGAAAACTCACTGTAATTTGTTTATTTGCATTTATTTTTATTTTTAATTATGATTATGATGATTATGATTATATTTTATTTATTTTTCTTTTGGATTCTTTTCAATATGTCAATATTTTCAATATGTTCAATTAGTATGCATGTAACGTTATTCTCATTATGTCCCCATTTTGCATCATCCTAAAAAAAAAACAAAAAAAAAAAACAAACCCAAAAAATCCAACAGATTAATAAGAAAACTCACTGTAATGTTGTTTACATTATTTTTTAATTAATTTATTATTATTATTATTGTTATTATTATACTTGTTGTATTTTTATTATAATTTTATTTATTTTTCTTTTCTTTTTTTGATACGTTTTTGATAAAAGATTGTGTCCCCATTTTGCATCATCCTAAAAAAAAACGAAAAAAAAAACCCAAACCCAACAGATTAATAAGAAAATGTAATTGGTTTATTTACATGTATTTTTAATCTATTTATTATTATTATAGTTGTTGTATTTTTATTATAATTTTATTTATTTTTCTTTTCTTTTTTTGATAATTTTTTGATAAAAGAAAAAAAAAAGCTGAAATATATTTGTATGCATGTAACGTTATTCTCATTATGTCCCCATTTTGCATCATCCTGAAAAAAAAACAAAACAAAAAAAAAAACCAAACAAACAAAAAAAAAAACACACCATGCTTTGCCTATTCCTCCCATCTCCAAACATTTGTAAGCTGGCCCGGTCATAAATGCACTCCAGGCATTGGCACCTTCCCCTACAACAAACACTATTACTACTACTACCACTACTACAGTACGCACGGCGCTGTTGCCTGACGCCATCCAAAAAGAGAGGCTGTCTGCTCCAATGTCACTGACAAAAGGAGGGAGGCGTGAGCGCATGGAGCAAACGGCATGTTCCCGAGCGCCGATGGAGTCAATAAATAAGCAAAGGCGAGAAGAGGATCCCGCCGACATGTGCCCAACCTAAGTATCCGTGCGTGCTTTGCAGTGGTGGTCCTGTAGAGAGCGGTATAGTTTTTAACACGAGCCTCCCTCAGCCCTTACTGTACATATGCGGAGGGAGGAGCGAGCGTGTAGTATTTTTTTTGCCTGATTCCCCCTGTCGTTGCAGCACATCCAAATGCTACCGAAGACAGGGGCAAAAAGGGGGACAAACTATCGCTTTTAAGAGGTTTCTCGGACGCGTAGGGCTGCGGTTGGCACGTTTGGACACGGAGGTAATCTGACGGTACGAGGCGCAGCGGCGGCTTCCTTGGCGGTATAGGAGGGATCGGACGCGCTTGCCTTGCTCGCCTGGTGTGGACCTATAGCCAGCTACACTTGTGCACAACCCCGAGAGGAGAGGAGAGGAGGGGAGGGAAGAGTCGTGCTAACTTTCTCCCTGCTTTCCGCCTCATATCTCCGCTGTGATATCCCACACGGCCAGACTGGGTCCAGACCGCTAACCTACGGTGAGTGATTGGGTTTATTTTGACGGGCCAGCGTGCGTGCACTAGTTTTTTGGCTTGTGCTAGCCTTTCTGTGTAGCTTGCGCGCTGTTGGTTTGACAGATCAGATCAAGGAGACTCACAAGCAAGCGTACACACTCAGTGAACATGCACGGGGGAGGCTGCCTTTCTAATCTTAGTCGTTTTGCCACTATTGTTGACGCATCCCGCTGCTTGGTGATCACTGTCAATTACGCAGCGATAATAGGAGTCGCTAGCCGTGCTTTGCTGGTCCTGCGTCCAGGCCCCGAACTTGGATTTATGCCTGCTGCACCGTGGCGCGCTCCCTGGGTAGTCCGATCACGCATGCTCACGCGCACGCCGATCACACAGACACAGGATAAAATAAACGGATCGATAGTTATCAGCAGAAGCGATAGACTCTGATAACGTGCAGGCTACGAGGACGCACACGAGTACGGCGCTGCTGTAGCTGTAATTTACCCTCCAACGTGGTTCATTTAAAGTGCATTGGCCAGAAACTTTTATTCATGGTCTAATCTAGTGAAGGACATATTTGTATCACTGGGTGCACACGCGCAAGGAATATGCATGGGTTGTTATGTGACTTGCATTGTGAATCATTGCGCGGATTACAATGGGTATAGTGTAATTACTCCTTCGTTTATATCAGCCTCCCCATGGTACAATGCGCGTCGTTGACTGACAATTGTATCTATCCCACTACACACAAGTCCCAAGCACCCTTAGCTGCAACGTGGGAAAGTCCTAGTGTAGCTTAGATATTCCCTGTTAGGTCCATTTGTTGTCTATTACGCATGGGCAGGTAGAAACTGACAGGCTGAAAGAAAGCTACTAGGTTTCACTGGCGTTTTAAGGTGTTCATTTAATGCAGTGGACTGTAAGTGTAGTCCTGGCCACGAGTCAAAGGGAGCATTAGTTAAGCAGTCGTCTCAGCAGGATTGTAGTGTACAAAAAGAAAGCAAAAACAGTTGAGTGAATGGTACCCCTCTACCCTGACAAGAGGAGCGGACAATATATTATTATGCCCCACGTGAAAATCCCATAGAGGACAAAGCAGGGCAAGATGACTGCTTCAGATTACAGCATATTACGGTAACACGGACTTGAATGCACTAGCAGCTGCCTATGTGTAAACGCGGCTGTCGCCTCTTTGCTTTAGTGCAATAATTAAATCACTCAGTAGAATCATTCATAGCTCAAAGGCTTGCGGGGTCCTGATGCACAGTCACTTTCATTTCACAGTTTGCGTCTTGCACTGCACTGATAGCACATGACAGTTCCAAGAGCAGTTTGGCGCAATGTTCTGAAGGCATGGAAGCATTTATTTAGCAGATTTTGGCTTTATAGTGTAAATATAAACAGTTGGGCGTAAGTTGTAAGTACAGTTAACTGCACATTTCCTGTTTTGAGGAAATGCTAAGTAATGGGTCAATTTAATGATTCGTTTTGGTTGAGATCCAGATAGTTGTTTTGCTGTTCAATTTTCTGACAACATACCATCTTATAGGTCCTACATTACACAAAATTGACTTGCGTGAGCTTTTAGTCATGCTAGAATGTTGTTACCTCATCAAAAACATACTTGGAGTTGTTTTTAGGTTCATTCACACATGTTTGAGTAATCCTGGTCTCCAAAGCTCAAATGCTCTGTTCCAAATTGTGATGTCATGTGGTGGTAGATTTCAAGTTAACAGTTATCTTTTACCTTTAGCTCAGTGGAGATTGGCAATTTCAGGGCGGAAATCATCCAAATGATTCTAGTGAAGGTGCATGGAGTTTAAAAACCTAGTGGAGCACTTCCTGTATTACCACATGACATTATTGAGGTTGAAGTGTTTGTGCAGGGTTTGAGGATTAAACATGTGCGAATGAAACTAAACACAACTCTGGGTATGTTTTTGATGAGGAAACAACTTTGTAACATACTTTCAAATAAAAAAGTGTAATATGGGCCCTTTAAGATCTGGTCTAATGATTGGACCTGCGCTCACTAAAATCTATAACTTTATAATCACCTAATCAGTTTTGGTACGTTTATTATCATATCATAGTAGGATATTGTACCTTGGGGGTGATTATGGAGAGAGCAGCTGGCTTTGAACTTGCAGATCTTTGTGAAAAAAGAAAGGAGATATTGTAACTCTGCCTATTGACTTGTATTTAGATTGCATTGCTGTGTGCTTAATGTGAAATAAACACATCTTCGTTGAACAGTACTTATGGGTACTATGGTAAAACGTTTAATATAGGAACCAAGAGGGAAGTCTATAGTATCAGGCCAGACTGACTACATGTAAGTCATATCAGCTAGCCTGGCACTGGATACCCATTATTCATTAATGATTAGCTACCAGTTTAAATCTCAATGTTCTCTCCGCCGAGTTGATTATTAGCCAAATGCACAATCTAGCTATAACTAAATGCATCGAGTTGTGCGCCGGTCTATTTTGAAAGCTGCATGTTTTAGGACTTGGGTACACTTTGTATCCTTTACCCAGCCAGCACAGAAAGGAATAGAAACAAGTACAGAGAATGTTTCGAGAAGGGCAGAATGTTTTATTTTAGATTTGATTTTAGACGTTCGTTTTAATAAAAGGATTGTGTTCAAAGTTCACATTTTAAACACGTGCAGCGGACTTGACAAAAACACCGAAATAGGCGTAGAAACTGACAAACTAATACAAGAATAACATGCATTTCAGAACATGCCTGTGCAGATCTAAACTACAGGGTTAGCAGGGTTTTATGCAGAAAAACACAGGATATTTTATTGTTGTGGAGAAAACAATGTTCAAAGATTTTGCAAGTCGGAATTGTGATTTTGATCGCGATTAACCTTGCGAGCTCTACTTACCAACTAGCTTAAGTGATGTAGCAGAATTTTAATGCCGGTTCGCCCTATAGCCCCATGTGATCTGTTGGCTAGGCTGCGCGCTAGCTGGTATTGCATGTATTCTGCATGGGGCTCCTTTAGGGGAGGGAGCAGAGGTGACCTTCCACACTCTGTCCCAGTAGAGTGCACCCCTATGGGCCCCTCTTTTTGTGACCCTGGTTCTGTCTGTCTCCATTCTTCCTTTGCCTCCCGTGAACCCCCCCCCCCTCCTCCCCTCGCGCACTCGCTCCCTCCCTCCTCCCCTTCTCTTCCCCCCTCCGCCCCTCCGCTCTATCTGCCCCTCCTATTCCCTATAGTGAAGTCTGCGCTGAATGCACAGACACATAGACTTACATAACCTCGGCGTTTGCAGCTGATGTCCTGGCCTATGTCTTGTGCGAATAATAATGTCATAACTGTCTACAGAAAGCCAAAGGTTATACTGGGTAGGCTATACTGTGTCAAGTGCCCTCTTTCTTATCTGTATTTATTCACTATTCACTCACTACTTTGTCCTCGCTCACAGTGATTTTTTAGGAAGATAAATTGCAGATGAGGTAGTCCCCTTTTGGTTTTCCAGTAGATTCCTTCCAGTTGAGTAGCATGTTTTTGCCCATACGTTGAACCAAATATGTCAAGCTCAAAGTATAAATTTAAAAATTCTTGGCTGTTCAAGTTGTGGTATTTTTGAAAGACGTAAGAATAGCGGTCCAACAGAAACATAGCTAATACATGCAGTATGTTCTATTTAAACATGTTGTGTCGATCTCCAGATTTGTTATGAAATTAAATACAAAATACATCTAAAAGTACACTTATTTTTACTTCTACTTCAAAGTAAGATTTTATTTTTTGAAAAACTGACTTTGAGTTTCTTGTCTTTTCTACTTACAGATACACTTTGTAACAGTTTTTAGCACATGTAATTAAAAAAATGCATGTTAGCTAGACGTACAGTTAATGCCATACTGTGAATCGTTACTGGAAAAGCAACAAGATCTCCATGGAAACAAAAAGATAGCGGACAGCAGCAAAGTTACATAGTGCATCTTTTAAAAAAAAAAAAAAGTTTTTCATTGCAATATGTTTTTTTTTGTTTTTTTTTGTATTTATCTTTATTTATACAGGAAACCCAGTGAAAGCTCTTAGATGCTCTTTTTCCCTTTTCAAAATACAATACAAATTAAAAAAAACAAAGTCCATATAGAACATTAAAACAGGTGCAGGTGTGTGTATAAAATTGTGTTACTAGAATTTTGAATTTAATTAAAATCTTCTTAAAAAAAACTTTCTTCTTTTAGTAAATTACTGCAGTCACTTTCGACATCTATTGTATTTTCACTTTTTACATGACAATTATTCTTTGAAATTAACTAAAGTATTTGTTTTGTTTCCCTCCCGCCTGTCGTTTTTGTTTGTTTATTTTAACATAAAGTTTTCCTCTGACCTCAGTTGACTGCTGACCGTCACATATAGCGCCTCACGGTGCTTTGTTTTCACTGCTGCCTTAATTAGATTAGGAGCCCGTATGCTATAGACTCACATAGGCTGGGTCATTGTGGGCTCTGTGCTGTCAGCTCTCCCAACGCACGCAGCCATCCACGAAATATCATCTGATCATCACGGGTTAGTGCTCTGATACATTTGTGCCAGTTAGGCCTGTCACGATAACTATACAGCCATTTTTGGGGGGTTAATTCAGCATGGGTATGTTTTTTTTTTTTGTACTAACTCGTAGCTTTTTGTTCTTTTCTTTTGTACTACACTAAGATTTGAGTTGTAGAGGGTGAATACATAACTTCTATCACTTGTTATAGATACAAACCATCTAATTAAATGTCTTATTCTGCTGTTTATTTATTGCAGTTTGCGTTTTTTTCAACTATATTATACAATTAAAACGTTTTTTGGGATCAATGGCATAAATTCATGTCACTATTATCGTTTATTGTTTATATTTTCATCTATTATATATATAACTTCAAAATTTGTTATCGGAACAAGCCTAGTCACAATAACTATATAGCTATACAATCATTTTTGGGTGTTAATTCATCATGTGTATGTTTTCTTTGTACTAGCTGGGAGCTTTTTGTTCTTTTCTTTTGTACTACAGTAAGATTTGAGTTGTAGAGGGTGAATAAATAACTTCTATTGTTATAGATACAAACTAATTAATTAAGTGTCTCATTTTGCTGTTTATTTATTGCAGTTTGCATTTTTTCAACCAGTTTTCTATTTAGAACAGTTTTTGGGGGATAATTCTACTGAAGGATTATTGTGTCTGGCATAAATTCATGTCAGTATTATCGTTTATTGTCTATATTTTCATCTATAATATATATAACTTCCAAATTTATTATCGAGACAGGCCTAGTCACAATAACTATACAGCTACACAATCATTTTGGGAGGTTACTTCATCGTGGTTATGTCTTTTTTACTAGTGGGAGCTTTTTGTTGTAATAAGATAATAAGATTTGATCTGTTAAAATTTGAATACACGACTCGTATGACTCATTACAGAAATAACTGAAGTGCACTTAGATATAGATAACATCATTTTGTTTGTAATTTACTTCCTGGTTGGACATGGCACACAGATATGACGTAACCTAAACAGAAGAAATTCCATAGCAGTTACCTAGCGACCTAGTAAACAAGGGTCAGAACATGTCCAGATTACACAATAGTTACGATTAGACTAATAAAAATGGACAATAACTTTTGAAAAATGTATGTTTAATATGACAGATAAATGTGTTCCTTGCGCGTTAAGTGTTTGGGGGATTTTGATTATAACTGTTTATCGTGTATATTTTCTCCAGCAGTATAAAGTTTGTTATTGTGACAGGCCTAGCGGCAGTTGCGTGGCATTTGTTTACTGACTTAGTGTATTCAGATACGTCACCACAAAACAAAGGACGCATTTATCATAAGGGGGCAGCAGAAATGTACAGACTTGATTTCAGCTTGTCCCATTTATGCGAGTACAGTGGGCCCCTTTATATGCTACATGCACATCAGGAATCAGATATAATGAGGCTGATGCTGTTTTGGGCAACCTACAGGGGTCGTGACCTCTTTACCAAAATATGTGGAACGGCAGGTGGGAGGAGTTCATTCTCACAAGCTGGACGCGATGAGGAGTTAGTGGAAAAAAAGAAGAAATAGGAGGTTATATAAGTGCAGTCGTAATGAGAAGTGAGGAATTATGTGAAAGTTACAGTTCATGACATCTATAGAGCAGATGTTAAGTAAATACTGCTTAGTCTAAAGTGTCACATGGTAATATCAGCGTTTCCCATTAATAAAAGAGACTACGGTGGCCCTCATAGTCTAAAACTCTCTCCCATAGTCTAAAAAGAACATGGACGAAACATTGACATAGCAAAATCTCACTTTGTTGCTCCTTTGTTGTGCCTGTCACGATGATTTCTATAATGACAATATCGAAGTTGGAACAATATTTTTGGATCTCAATAGTTCTTATGCGTACAGTTTCTTTGCAAAAGTGGTGAGATTTTTGTTATTTTAGTTGTAACACAATCAAATTTGAGCTGTAGAGGGTTGAATAAGTGACTTCTATGGCTAATGCTATCGTTTAACATTTTACATCTTTGAGCGATATCGATCTTCAAAGTGTGTTGTCGTGACAGGCCTACCTTGTATTGTCATTCACATAAAAAAACAAAAAAAAACAGCTTAAATATGAAATACAAACAATAAGAATGTGCACTACCATAGTCTGAACGAAATCTATGGGTTTATTTTTATCAATTTTAAACATAATTTTTAGCATTTCCATAGTGGTTTTATTAACATTTGTGTGTATTTAGTGCTTTCTAAAATATGACTTTAATATAGTTCAGATACGTACATACATGAATAATACACGCAATGGAAGTAATTTAACCAAGAAATGCAGTTAAACTTGATACTACCCTTTATATAAACAACACAGTATTTCAAAGTTGTTGTATCTTTAATCAAAAAAGCCAAACCCACTGACCAACAATAACAACAACAGTAATCCACCATCCAAACAGCCTAGCCCTTGTATCCTCTCTGATACAAAGGAAATGCGAGTCTTCCTGTCGTAATATCTGGCACGCTGGCTTGTGATTGTAGTAACATGTGTACCAGTGGGAATTGAACCCGCGCTCGCGACAAGAATAAGGCTAACCTTTCCACGTGACATCTTTGTCCGTTGCGCTCCGTCCGGGGGCCTGTGAAGTGGTTCTCCTGATAAGCATGCTGTTGTGCTAACATGACAAGAGATTATCTGTGTGCACTGTGCGAGCTAGACACACGGCACACTACCCAGGGTCGTGTGTCAAGAAGATACAAGACCCTAACCCCCTCCCCCCGCTGCGCGCTTGTGCTAGGGCAGGTTAAATGTGGACGGAGCCTTGTTTTTAATGTTTTATATGGACTTATGTACTTTAGTTCTTTGCTTGTATTGGATTTTGAACAGGGCACCCATGAAAAAGAGTCTTATTTGCTCACATTAGGTTATATAAAGGAAGAAAAAAAAAAGTGGGATCATATTTAAAACTCTTTTGCTAACGCTAATAGTGTTGTAGCATTAATGTGAGAAGTAATGATGCAGCCTTATTCACCATTATTGATACATAGATAAAATAAAAAATACATTTGCTTATATTCATACAGTTTAACAGGTGTTGAGTTCCTATTTGTGGATTTCAGGCAAACGATTCCTTCCCGATTTGAAAGATTATGTAAGAACCTTTCCCCATTCAAAACATACAATATTCTGATTAGAATTGCACCGCCTTTTTTGCTGCTTTGCCATAATCACCATTATTTTGCATCTGTTCTGATAGATACCACTTACCGCTGTCGACTGGTAACACCCCAGATAAGATGGAGATTTGCGATTCCCTCGACTTATTATGAGGAGACACTGACTATTAAACATGTCTATTTTCTGTTTTATTCACCTGGCAGTTGTCATAATGTTATAGTTCTACTTGTCCATGCGTTTCTTAAGTTCTCGTTCTAGTTTAGGTCTAGTGTCACGATACAAAAATTACCAGTTTATACCACTGGGTGTCCATAATGTATCTTTACAATAAACCAAATATTATAAAGGCAGTTGATAAGATATCTTAATGAGACTTGTTCTATTGTACTCGCTGTTTTACCTCATTTAATACACCTCTATATGAGCATCATTAGTCGCACAAAGCACATCAAGACAATACTCGAGTTTTTGCCATGTTCACTGCAGCAGAGCCTCATCAATGGATACGATCGCATCTGTACCTTTGGCATTAGTTCATTAATGTCCCGTATCTTTGTTCCACACACGATATCTTTAACACAGCCCCATAGAAAGAAATGCAGAAGTGTGATATCTAAACCATGATACACATTGTGGCTTTTCTTGATGAGGAGACATTTCTTTGGGGTTCATTCAAAAGGATGCGTCTTTAATCAATCAAATACAAAAATACAAAATTAAAAGATTAAAAACAAACAAATAGAACAAATCTAATTAATATAGCTTATCAATTGTCTTTGTAATTAAGTTTTAACATTATGGACACCCTGTAGAATATGTTTTAGACAATAGAAACATAGAATACTTATAATAGTTCTATTTAGTATTTTATTGATACTTTTTCAAATGAGTATCCAGTTTTGCTACTAGTTTTAGCATTGTTTAGTAATTGGGTATGGATATTTTACAACCCTGCTTCGGGCTAGTGCTTTCCAAATCACCAGGGACAATAATCACTTATAAAATGTCCTTTATTGGCCGGTGAGAGCGGTGAGGCCTGCTCTTCTCCTTTATTAACACCAGAGGCAGCGCTTGGCTCGGCCCAGGGACCACTGGGGCTACTCACAACTGGCTTTTCATCAACGGGAATACTTTGGCACCATCTCCGCTTCAGGGGAGGTTTATTTTTGCCAAAGCACTTTACGCAGAGGAATAGATCCCGTTTTTTACTGGCAAGCCGACTAGACTTTCGGTTTCTGTCTTGCAATGGAGACCGAATTAATTCACTAGCATGTTTGCAGATATGTAAAACTAGATACTACCTCGATGCTAATAATGCAGTTCATTTTTAGCCGTGTCGTGAATGCGTTGTTGTTTTTCAAAATGGGGATTCCTGCTGGATTGGAGATAACTGTCAGTAGCAGCTTCCGCATCCGTGCCTCTTGGGTATAAAAAAGCATTTCATTATCAGCATGTTCCCTTGTGAATAATGTGTGATTATGCTCCCAGATTTTAAATGGAACGTTATTTGCAATGATACCTGTTGATAATTTTAAGCAGATTTAGCGAGGTGTAACATACAGAAATACAGCCAAAAACAAAAGGGAGAGAAATGAAATGAAAGAAATGCTCTATCTCGCAATGGTAACTTCTATAACTTTGTGTTATACAGCCACAGAACTGATATACATATAAAAATACATTCATTAGTCATAGTGTAAGCATGCTTATAAAAATAAGTGTTAAGTCAGGGCTGTCCAAACTACGGCCCAAGGGCTAAATGTGGCCCTCAGACCAATTTTTGTTGGCCTTCATGCCTCCTCCTAAACTGGCCCAATTGATCTGGAAGTATTTTTAGTACAAAATGAAGCAATTCTACTTCTATAACCTGAATAACATCACATTGCATTGTGACACAAACCTAAAAATAATCTTCCAAGTCTTATTACAGGTACAATGTTTGTCAAACCTGTGTTAAATGCACCAGATGACTCCCTGTGTCGACACTGGTCTGTGGCCCCCCGCTTCAAATATGTTTCAGTATGCAGCTCTCAGTGAAAAAAGTTTGAACACCCCTGATTTAAGTCTTTGAAGCACTCTATTTAAAGCTGAGGTACCTGATTTTCAACTAACGGTGAAAGGAGGAAGTGGTTAGGTTATTTAAATCCGTCTAACTAGTTCCTATAGTTCTCACAAACCCTTTGGCACATCGCTATATAAGCATGAATGCTGCTTTAGAAGAGCTTTTTCAGAGAGCAGTGAAGCAAGGTCGACCACTCTGGGACAGCCAATCAGCTCTCACCCCAAAGCTTCATATAGTGACTCACATGGCTCTTTTGTAAACTGTGTAGTGGTCTGATTTTGCCACAAACGTTTCATCGTTTCATTTTACAATACACTTTCACCTTTTTTTATGAGAAAAACGCTGTGTACTTTAGTTATAACAACACGCCTCACCTCACCGACCCTTTGCACAGTACTACATGTTCAGTGTACATTTAATACTTAGAACATTATAAACGATTGGAATGTACCTATAGAGGCTAACGCTTATCTTCCATATAGGTCTAACTTGGAAAATTTCCATCCCTTAACGTTTTATCTGTCGGGGTAATGAATAACTCGCAGCAAAGAGATGCTTATAAAAGCCTACAATTACATTTTTGGCATCGACCCAAGCGTGGCCATGGCTCTTCAACACGCAGAGTATATAGGTCATCATTTTATTACAGTATCAAACGGCTATGAGGGGACGATGTCATTTGCCTAGTTTAAAATCCAATTGTAGCTGGTTTATAGGCTATTTTGTTAACCGCTGATGTAAATAAAGACTTTTGGTTGGTGTCACTTTACATGTTGGACAAAGCAGGGTTACTTCGATGCCTGGAAAGAAAACTGGAAGTAGCAGAATAAAGTTTGTTGCAATGTATTTCATAATCTGTCTCGCTCTAGCAAATTTGGTTGGACCTGTCTCAACGGCTGATGGTTTGGCAAGCTTCATTACTACAACTCCACCTCAGATTTTTATTCAGTTTAAGGCCACAGCTTTTGCCAGACATTGACTTGTAGTAGTTTTGCTATGAAAAGTAAACGCCACGCTGAACAAGTCCAGATAGTGTCTTGGCTGTAACCGGGCCGGCTCAGAATAGAAACACATGCTTTCTAATCAAGACCATTGCTCTTTAATCTTGAATGAGCTCAAGGAACTCGGTCCAAGCCTAGAGGTAGAGTCCTGGGTAGAATCCTTGAAAAGAGGATATTAACAAAGATAGGTGAATTAATATCAACAAAGAAGAAAAGCAGAGACAGAAGCAGCATAGACCACGGTTAAGGCACTGGTCTGATCTCGCAGTGGGGAAAAAATACTAGTGCACGGACCAAACTTTAAGATGTCTGTTGTATGTGTGGTATTAAACGTATCTATCGCCATGGAGACAAGCAGTTACAGGTCAAATGTGTGGAGAAGCGACCCTGCTCACACTGAAATACATTTTTATTCATAGTATTTTATTAGTTTATTAGTTTTTTTGTAATAAAATGTAATGGAAAAGTGCACTAAGGTTAGAAGCTATACTGTGGAACATTCCAGGTAAAGCATTAACATTTCCATGGAGATAAGCCACGTGGCAGACCCGAATCGGGAAAGTTAGATAGTGCACCTTATGGCTGATTGGACAGTTGGTCGTGTTGGCGTGGGAACCATAAGGAACAACGTAAATAGACAAAAGTTGAGTTGTTCTTTTAGTGAAGTTGTCACGATTTGATTTAGGGACCAAAAGCAGAACATAGAAGCACAGTGATTTATTTACAGCCAATAAAGGGCTGGTGGGCGAGCCAGGATCTGAGCACGGGAAAAACACTAAAATCACAAAAAAATAAAAAATAAATTATCGAAGAACTACTAACTAAACAAAGTGGCAAAGAGTAGCTATGGAGCTGCTCTTCTTCTACTGAGGTGGGGTGTAGATGGAAGCCAGGTGTGCAGTGAGTAGCCACGCCCACACAGGAGGACAACTGGAAAAACACAACTTAGACCAGAGCAAATTATGTCAGCAATTCAATTATGTGCAAGTCAAAATAATAATCCGAAAAACCGTTAACATAATCTTTTTAAAACTCTAATGCAATGCGATGTAATGCAACTCCCTCCAACCTTTCCCCCACTACTGTAAGTCCTTATTCACAAGTGTCCCTCAAAAGGCACTAAAACGCCTAGTGTTATTCTTTCAAGGCCCATTGAAGTTTTTAGTATGTCCAGTAAACGCTTCGTGCTTGTTTTAGCTGCCACCGCTCTATTAATTTACAGCCGCCTGCCTCCTCAGCTGCAGATGGTCTACACTTGGGTCACATGACGGGTTTGTACAGTGGCTCTGTGTGCGTATGTCTTCTTGGGTTAAAGCTCACTGGAGTTTTCTTTCTGTATTCTTTGTAGGTGAACTGTCTCCCGGGATTAATTCTAGCCAGGGAAAAAAGTATAAAAGGTTGGAATAATTTATAACGCCCCGAGCCAGTTTCCTCTTTTCCAATTGGTCTTCGAGTTGAGGTACGCTAAGTGGATTTTCAGAAATAAGTTGCAGCTGACTTCTATAGGTGGAGGTGGGTTTAGATTAAAATGTATGCGCTTAAGTAGAATAGCAGCCATACTGTCGCTTCAGTCATGATATCACTAAAGGTACACATTAGGCCGGCACAATTTTGGGAAAAAAATGCGCGATGTAATTTGTGATTTATGTTTAAAAAGTAGGATTATGTTCAGGGAGAGAAGACGTATTTATCGTATGTGCATTTTCTTTGCCATCGTGGTAAGATTTTTGTTATTTTTTTGTTGTAATGGGATGAGATTTGAGCTGTAGAGAGTGGAATAAGTCATTTCTTTGGATAAATATTGCTTCATTCTGTTGTAGCTCAGGCGTTTTAATGAGACTGTGTATTTAAAAATGGTTTACTGGGATTATAATGCATTTTTGTTATTATGTCAGTGGCATAAAGTACTTTCAGTATTATCGTTTATCACAGTATAATCTCTCAGTATATCTCTCTAGATTTTACAGTAAAGACAGGATATTTAGTTCTTTACAGAGGCCGTTCTACTATCTACTACTACTATCTACATGTATCTGTCATCTTTTCAGAACGGTGTAATTGTTTTAACTGAAGCTTTATGGACCATATTTAGCAAATATTTAAATTATATTATATTTTAATTTTATATTATATTATGTTATATTATATTTAAATTTTGCTATAGATTTTATTAATTGTAAATGTGTGTTTTAACCGTGTACTCAGGCCTCCCTTGGAAATTAGATGCAATCTCAGTGGGACTTCCAGATAAAATTAATTAAATAAATAAAAATGAATAAATAAAAAATAAAAGTAAATAAATACAATAATTACACAATATATAAATAAAATAAATAGAATAAGTAAATAAATAAATAAAATAATCTAAATAATTACACTAACACACATTGGGATTTCATTTGGATTATGATACACATATACATTTTGCAACCCTCTAGTACAGGTCCTCAAAAAATACAAGGTAAATATGAAGTTCTCAGGAAAACTATAGACATACTGTAATGTCTGACTCATTTTAGTAGCCAATTATACTATAGTAGTATAATGTATCCATAACTTTTTAAAATTACAGTGCAAGACCATACATGAATAATTTGTACATAAACATCCTCAAGGGGAATTTCTCGCATACAGTAGCACAACATAGTAAAAAGCAATTATATGAAATTATAAATAATAAAAGTAGTACTATTAGAAAAACACAGGTCAAAAGTATTGTCATAAAAGTACTTGTTGGAGTACAGATTAGCTCTTGTAAATAACATAGTAATTGTCCCCTCCTGTGTTCCTGGCGTATGTAGAGTGTGTGAACATGTACAGTCCGTTGAGTGTGGAGGAAGTCCTGTATACGGTCCTATAGAGAGACATGAAAGCGCTGTGGTTTGTGAGGTTACCGTGGCGAGGGGGGGCAGGATGCACACATGACTCTACCTGCCTATAGTCAAGGCTATTCTGATATTTTCTTGAGTGATCTGCATCTCCATATATCTCCCGTACGCACTGGCATGAATGACCACAAGGCAGAGAACTTAATGTGTATGCTCCTCAGTGGGTTTGGGGTCTTAAAGCTGCACCGTGTAACTTTTCATACATACCTTTCTATATATGACAGCTGGAATGATATATCTTTAGGTTTGATATTTATCATATGTACATTTTCTTTGCAATAATGGAGAGAATTTTGTTATTTTAGTTGTAAAATAATCAGATTTGAGCTGGAGAAGGTAGCTCGGCCTAGAATGTACCACAGTATGGCATTAAACAAATCTAGCTCCATGAAGGCAAGCACGTAACGCCATCGGGCTATGTTAAAGGTCAGATCTGTGGAAAGGTGACCCCTTCATGGAGACAAGTAAGGGGCGTACCCTCCGTCAGTATCTGATGAATATCCTCTTCTAACCTCCTTTTGGACCAATGTCACTTTGCACCATAGGACATTTTGTGTTTTGTTTTTCTGAATATTTGAGCAGTAGCTGGTTGAATAATTAACTTCTATGACACATTAAAGATACTAAAACTAGCTACTCAACTTCTTAATTGTGCTAAATATTACTACTATTTATTGCTAGCTACATTTTTTCGATATGGTTCACTTAACAAAATGGTTGACTGCTATAATCCTGCTTGAGCATTATTGTGTTATTTTTCTGTAGCAGTATGTTGTACTTCAAAATTAGTTACAGGTTTACACAAGTTGCGCTAGCTAGTTACTATTTACTTCAGATTTGACATTTGACAAAAGTAATTTGGCACAAATACACAAAAAATCAAGAACACCTAATAGGTCTGTGTTTATTTTTAATTAAAGGGCACATATTACACTATTTTCTTATCTTTGTTATAATGTTGTTTCCTCATCACAAACAGACGATGGAGTTGTGTTTTGTTTCATTCACACATGTTTAACACACAAACCCTGCATATTTAGACTGCGTTCTTCTCTCAAACTGAAAACACTCTGTTCCACCTTGTGATGTCATATGGTAAAACAGGAAGTGCTCTAAACTTTATACACCTTCACTAGAATCATTTGTATAATTCCAGATCTGGAGTTGCCAATCTCTGCTGAACAAAAGGTAAAATGCAGCTGTTAACTTGAAAACTACCAATTCATGACATCACAAGGTGGAACAGAGCATTGACACCAGAGTCAATTTAGCATAATATAAGACCTTTAACAGGTTAGAGACACATGACTAACCCAGTTTTTAATAGCACATAGATTTTGAAGAATTTGCGTAATGTAATTCAAGTAGATTCAGTTTTACAAAGCAGTTATTATCTTTTGTATCATCCTTTTGTATCAACCAAAAACACGCGTCTCCTCATGCCAAGTTTATAAGTAACTCAACTTGCCAGTCCTGTACAGTAAGTTTTGGAAAATCCTATACGCTTTATAAATAGATGACACACTCAGAGGTGACAAGTGCTCTTCTACTTACTTACACAATCCCACATTAAAGAAGCAGTTATGAATAAAAAATACACAGCCTTCCTCATGTGGATCTCGTATATCATCTGGTGTGGCAGTAAATAAATAACGTTAATGTCACAAGCACACAGCGTGAAATGGTGTCGCGTTCACTCTTGAGAAACTTTCAGAAAGCTTAAGAGTCCAACCAGGAAACTAAAGCTGTACACTCATATTTTGACACCTGTAAAAAGTGTGATTAACGAGTTTGTCCAGAAAGGTAGCAGGAAAAAATAGATGCGTGCATTCTTTGGGGAAGGTTTTTTTTTACTAGTAGTTATGTTAGTCGTGAATGAATATATTCTGTAAAGCATGACCCATTACAGCTCCACTATGTGTCTTTTCTGGATATTGTTTCACTTCAAATGTTCCACAGTACTAGCGGAGACAGTAGCTCAGTTAGTAGAATGTTTGTCCGCTTATCTGAAGGTTGGCAGGTTGGCGGTGCGATTCCAGCTCCCACAGATGAATGTCGTTAATGTTACTAGTATATTTTCCCACTTTGATAAACTTATGGAATTAACAGCCGTATTGGATTACATTTTATAATAACCACACCATAGTTAGCCTTAACAAAGTATGCAGAAAGACTTAATTAATGATGAGAAGTGTATTAATAGTTAATTAATACCATCACCCTAACTCCAGTACATCACTCTTAAGTAGATACTAAGCCTGAATCATTCTTAATAAAGTAATTACAATTAAGTCTTCATTTTAAGACTAATTAGGTTCCCAAACTGTATAAAGAAGTCGACTAAGTGAGTGTGACGTCACCCACAGCGTTCGGCTCCAGTCAAGTGAAGCTCATCGAGTCGAGCGGTTATGAAGGCGAATTTGAAGCTGACTTACATAATCAGAAGTATCATAGCAACCAAAGAGTCAATCCGAAGCGAGGCTGTTGAAGGTAAAGTCTCTTCCCGCTCGCACCGCTGGTTTAGCACGGAGCGGGCATCAATCAAAACACTAGCGGGAGCAACATCGGGAAAGAAGACGCCTGATTTGTCTGTTATTAATGTTTATATCTTGATTTACGGACACAATAGTGAAATCAAAGCACTTGGATCATGTAGAGCGGGTTAATAGCGGACATTTTAAGACCGAAATGACGAGGCTCACTGCAGCAGTTTCAATGTAAAGTGAATTGGAGCCAGAGTCGATGGAGTCACTTTCTGTTTGGAACACGCCGGCTAGAACGTCAGCTATGTCCATTTATATTTACAGTCTATAGTGTTACCGCATATTGTTCTCGTTTTGATCCGGCTTTAGTTTTGGCTTACAATTGACGTTATCATAGTTATAGCTTAAACAGAAATTAGCTTTGTTACTACGAATTTCCAGCTTTATTTCTTGGGTGTTGAGACGCAAGTTAATTATAATATAGGCTTGAGTTTTATCAATTAAAGTTACATTATTGAGAATTCCTGTTGTTTTCCTTAGATTCTATAGATAGGTCCTCTATAGAGACACCACCTTCGTCTATGCCGTATTGTCAAACAACGAGACGCTCTGTCACCTTTATGTGGTTGTCACTGTCATCTAATCTTTGTTATGGTATGTAACTGTATTTTTATGACTCTTATTCTTTGCATTGGCACCCGTGTGTGCACTGTATTTCTGCATTCCTCTCCACGTGTTGGCCGCAGAGGACGGGGGTTCGGGTTACTCTCAACACAGCTGTCCCAGATCGCACGAAACTTAATCGTCAAAGTGTGAGACAGTGGTCATGTGACTAAGGCCGTCCACATCGCCTGGCAAGAAGGGACAGTGAAAAGTGTGCTTTCCATAAATGCAACACGTTCTGTACTGTTGATGAGTAGCGTTAGCCTTAGCACGTGCACATATGGCTAATGGCTACGCAGTGATTGTGGAGATACACATAGAAGGACATCTGTGCAGTTTTTGTGCAGTTTTTAGGGCTAGGACAAGATTATCAAATGCAAGAAGGATTGAGTTATAATCCTTTCTGGCTGCTTAAAAAGAAACTTTGCGGATAGACAATATAAACAGAGACTAAACTCAAAATCAAACTTGGACTGGACCAGAACTAAACCAGGACTTAAACAGCACCAAAACATGTTTAAGACAAAACTGTAAACCGCGGGGGGTGGAGCAGGGGTCGCGGGTCGGTTACATGGTCGTTTTGGGGGTCCCAGCCAGAAATGTTTGGGAACCACTTGGTCTAATACTATGCTGTCCCAGTCTATACATCTCTATGCTATTATACTAAAAATACAGCTATAATTGACTCAACACTGTGCTGGTGAGTCTGATGTGCTGCTGTCTGCCTCTGTAATGCTAGATGACACTTAGTGGGGTAGTATGGACCTGAAGAGACCTTAGAACCAGGACTCACTGTAAGTATTATATTCACAGATGCAATGTTTACAGTTACATTAGTGCAGACAATGACCAGCGTGCAGATAAATACAACCCCAAAGGATATATTTATCATACATCTATCATTGTTTTGTTGTTTGCTGATTAAAAATGAGCATCTATAACCTCTTAAATCCTGTACAATCCATTTATATATATAATTGAATGATGTGTATTTGTAAGTAAGAAGTGTTTATTATAGGGCTGCTTAATTCTGCCAAAAATTACAATCGCTTTTAGTCCATTGAGGTTCTTCTGGTTTTCCAATGATTTATATAGTAGATTCTTTTTAAAGACTGAGGTTTAGTTTGTTTCATTCCTGACAGTTTTGACTGCTCATAGTGGTCTTCCTCAGAGTGGTCACGTTCTTGCGGCGTGTCTGGTCAGCTGGTTTGAACAGGTTTTGGCGATGTCTTCCAACCAGCGGAGGCAGGACGACAAACATCATTGGGACAGACGACAAACGTTTTCGCTGGATTAAGGAGGCAATGGAAATATGGAAACGTGCACATGGGACTTTAAACTGGGAAGAGGCAAGGCAAGTTTATTTGTATATCACAATTCGTACACAAGGTAATTCAAAGTGCTTTACAGAATAAGAAAGACATTAAAATCACACAAATCAAAACATGAATAATCACAAATAATCATCAGAAAATTAACATTAAAAGAGAAGAGTGCAGAATAAAGCCCTTTCAGTCGTATGCACAGCTGAACAGAACCGTTTTGAGCCTGGATTTAAACATTGTCAAAGTAGAGGCCTGTCTCACATGTTCAGGAAGACTGTTCCAGGTTTTAGCTGCAGAAAACTTAAACGCTGATTCTTCTTGTTTAGTCCTGACTCTGGGCACCAGCAGGAGGCCCGTCCCTGAAGTCCTCAAAGTGCGAGATGGTTCATATGGCACTAACATGTGGGAGATTGGACTTCGGCCATGGAGAGACTTATACACAAGCAGAGCTGTTTTAAAGTCTATTCTTTGAGCTACAGGAAGCCAGGGGGCCTTTTTACTCTCACACACCTTGAATACTGTCCTGAGGAAGTCGGACTGCAGATGATGCTGTCGTCCTGCTTCCATCGTTAGGAAGACAGCCACACCAAATCAGCTGACCCGACACATCACAGCAACATTACGTGACCACTCTGAAGAAGACAAACTAAACCTTGATTGGAAAAAATAACCTATTAAAACAAATAGAATCATGTTTATTTAGCTCAAAATCACAATCATTTCAAACAATTACTTCTGTTCTGTCAAAATAAGTCTGTACAGAAAGTATAGACTTAATATATTTGATTAAATGTGCACTTTCGTTTAAAAGCTTATTCATGGGTATAATTTTGTAGACTTTTTACCATTCAGAAGATATAATATTTAGTTTTAAATTGTTAATTGCTTTGCCAACCATCCAAATTTTTCATCATTCTGAAACCCAAGGATATAGCTTAGAAAAGTGGCTTTGAATGGCTGAAAAAAATCAATCAATTACAATATTTTTTTTAAACACAGTTTTAGATCTGAATTGCACAGCCTTAGTCTAGCAGTATATTTTGTGTGTTTTGGGGGGGTTTTTTGGTACTGTTTTCAAGGTAACACCCTGTATCAGAACCAGCAAAGAACATTCCCATTCAACACTATTCATTCATACAACTCTACTCAGTTTTGCAAAAAATACAAATATAGGCTGTCTAATGTGATACTATCAGCACTGAACGGCTTATTTGAAGCGGTTCCCATTGGCCGGAGGTTTGTGTGCAGTGGCCAGCTCAGACCCGGGACGCTGGCTGCTGCTCGCTGACCCTTATCCAGTTTGGACCGACTCCAGCTGCCCCCCACAGGGAACGCTCCTGCCCCCACACCTGTAACACTGTCCCAGCCAACTGTTTCTCCTCTAACCCTGTGGTGCATCTAGTTTGTGTCTGCGCAGTAAAAAAGTGAATAAAATTAGTATTGTATTTAGAGCTGGAAGATTAATCGTAATAAATTTGAATGGGCACAATTAGCACATCGCAAACGCTGCAGTTTTTGAAGTATTATAATTTCCTTCAACAAAATCCTGTCTTATTCTCGATATAAACAGCTAACTCTGTAGTTTAGATGTGTAAAAAGATGTTCTGAAATGGGATTCTTGTATATATCTTGTATTTTTAGTTTGTCAGTTCATTTTCCCATCTTTTTGTCAATGCTTCTGGATGTGTTTAAAACGTGAACTTTAAAGAAAACAGTATTATTAAAACATAAACTGCAAATCTGTTCACAGTGCTTGTCAGAAAAATCACTTAAATATTTTTCTCCAATCTTTCAGCCCTAATTGTAGTGTTAAAATAGAATAGAAATGTGACACATCATGGGTAAGAACGCTGCTATCCTTAATAAGTGTCATGTGAAAGAGGTTTGTGGAGTGAGGCTGAACTTCTGCCACACGTACGTCAAGTCTTAAGTTGAATTTTAAATGTGCTGTATAAATAAAATCGAATTGAACTGAACTGAAATGGAAAAAGTCTTCATGTTGGACATTTAGATTGTAAAACATTTATGACATGTTAGCAAAGCAGACGCACCTTATAGAAGTCAGTCATTAACCTGGTTTAAAGATGAAATGGTAACAAATGTCATAGGGAAATATTTACTTTGAATCTACTGGAACATAAACTTGGTCGTATACAGCTTCACGGGAATACAGGCCTGGTTTGAAAATGTGAAGTTAAAATCCAAAAGTGGCTTGAAACCATAGACTGGTAGGGCAAGGGGCGTTACCTTAAACAGCCTCGCTCCGGATTGGCTCTTTGGTTGCTATGATACTTGTGGTCAGAATCCCTAATATGCAACTTGGCTCCAAATTTGCCCCATTAGCCTCGACTGTTAGCTTCATTAGCTGAACACTATGGGAGACATCACACTCCTTTATTTGGTCTATGCTTGAAACATAGTGGGTGAGGAGGGTTAGAAACTATTTAAAATGAAAACTAAATTACTGTACGTCTGTAAATGAAATGACGGTAAAATTTTCAGACAAGACAAAATTAATCTATGTAAATACAATCGGATACTGAGATGAAAAAATACTTATTTATGTATTTATTTATTATTATTATTATTTATTTTATTTTGTATGACTTCCTAACTACTATTGTTTGCTTTACAATACAGAACTTGACAGTACTGCCGGTATTACGGTTGCTATGGTCATCAGTGTCAAATTGGAAAGAAGAGACAAAAAAAATGACTTAAAGCCTCACTGCATACCTTTTTAGCAAAAAGAGATCATTTTTTAATCTTTCTATTGCACTGAAGAGGCCCTCCACCTCCTTGTCTCCATGGAAATGTTGATTCTTTGACCATAATATTCCATAGTTTGATATATAACATATATATTTCCATGGAGAATATTCCAAATTGTTGCTTTAACTAATCACGGTAATTACTATAAGGACTCTAACTGGAACGAGATATATCTTTTTATATGTACATTTTCTTTGCAGTAGTGGAGAGATTTTTGTTCTTTTAGTTGTAGAAGGCAGAATAAATCATTTCTATAACAAATTATTGCTTCATTCTGCAATTTATTTGATGCTCAGGTCTTTTAATGATACTGTTTATTTCTAAAATGGTTCCTGCTTTGCATCTGTGGCATAAAGTACTTTCAGTATTATCGTTAATCGCTATATTTTCCCGTAGCAATATGTCGTACTTCAAAATTTGTTATCATGACAGGCCTAGTAGGCACAAATAGAAAAGTGTGGCATTATTGTTATGGATTGCGTATTTAGTAGTATCCCTTAAGACACGCTAACTTATAAACTCATTTGTCTTCCGAGCAGTTTAAACACGGCGCAGGCAAAACCACTTCTATCCCAAAAGTCAATTGTCAACAGTGGATCTGCGCTGAGCTCTTATCTGCAGTGTTCTTCCTGCTTATTCTATCGCTTTGTGTCGTGTGACTTGAGTTCTGACTGTTTCCAGTAGCCACCTATAGAAATGCCAAGTCTATTCAAATACATTACGCCTTGCACGATGTATATGCCCCCTTTGTCAAAGTTTTACGAAATTCAATGGGGAAACTAAACTTATTACAAACAGTCATTCCGGGCCCGGTTATTATGCGTGATATAGGAAAAAACTACACTTTTACCGAATACAAAATGCACTGTCTATTCCACATTTGTCTCTATTGACTACAAAGCATGTAAACAGCATGGCGGAACGTGATTAAGTCTGCCGTAAAAGTAATAAAACGTAGCCTGGCCTCTGTGACGCTTCTGTTGTTATTGGGAAGCAGAGCATTGGGAGCTGGTGAATAATTGTTTATTGAACCGTTGCTGTGGGAATGCGGACATCTCATTATAGCTCCTCATACATGCGAGTGCAGAGGAGCCAGTGGGGACTTTAGTGTTATGATCCTATGCAGACTTTCAATTAGGTTCAACTTTAGAAATTTGCATTACACCTTACATCTAAGTTGATTATTACCATATTGTGGATCTAATTTGATTTTAATTAAGGTGACAGCGGCAGTGTTTGTCCGCTGATTCGAACGCTGGCGTTTCAGATCCCGCTCTCGGCATAAACGTCGTTGGTTGAGCGGTAAGATCCACTGACACACAGGTTGACGACGTGAAGCCAGCTCCCACACTTGAATGCTGTTGTTGTGTCCTTGGGCAAGACACTTAACCCACCCCGCCCCCAGTGTCTGCGTACACTGGTGTAGGAATGTGTGTGTGTGTGTGTGTTCCTTGATGTAAAGCGCTTTGACCGTTTACCATTTAATTTATAATTTTTGCTCCTCGTGTTCAACAATTTTCGATTTCTCTTTCATTTAGTCCTATGCAAAACTAATAAAAAGGTCGTTCGGTATTCATTTCCTGAACATAAACAATACAGACTTCTATCATTGCCGTTTCACACAAAAATAATTGCTATTCTTCTCATGTCTGAACTCTGCTCCAAACCACATTTCCTGACAGAATTGGCTGTGAACCTCTTGATTAACGCTGATCACTGACTATTAGAAATGACTGAATCCCGATTAAACTCGATTACGTCCACAACCCTCGTGTTTTGCATTTTTATTTGCCATATGTTGTAAGCAGGATGCCCTTCCACGTAGCCAATTTAATTTATTAAGGCGTTAGACCAGACTAGCTGCAAGTACTTTCTCCAGTGTGTGAGTTGATACACTTTTCTTTTGGCTAAAATAGATCACATCAGGAATGAAGTTATCAAAAAAAAAAATAATAATAAAAAATACTCTTTACTTTTTTAATTTAAAGTTACATTTTTTGTATCATTCTGCAGTTGCCAGTGTAACGAAAAAAATAGCAAAAGGCATATTATATTTTGTAAAGATTACTAAGAGCATCCTGGATTGATTTATAATGCCTTTCTGCAATTGGCTGGCTCTTTTACTTTCTAAATATAACTGAATATCCAGAGTAGTGTAGCTGTGAACTGTTACAAGCACATAGATATTATAACATAAAAAAGTTGGGCAATATATATCTCTATCGTGGTCTGATCATTGTAACACTCTGCTATTTTTAAATTGACATTGCAATGGAGTGCTTCTCTGTTTAACACTTTCCCCTCCCTAAACTGTCCCAATTGATCAGGAAGTATTTTTAGTACAAAATTAAGTAATTCTACCTCTATAACTTGAATAACGTCACATTGTACTGTGACACAGACCTAAAAATAATCTTCCAAGTTTTATTAAAGGTACAGTGTCTCTATCAAACCTGTGTTATAGGGTTACACTTCAAATATGTTTCTGTATGCGGCCCTCGGTGAAAAAAGTTTGGACACCCCTGACCTATACTATTTATCCATGCTTTGGACTAGCACAAAGCTATCAAACCCTATGTAAAACCCTGCAGTACAAATGAACTAGGGAGCTTCTTCAGTGTAGATTACAGGGAGTGTGGAGAGTAAGAGCTAAAATTGGGTCAGACATCTGAGATCAAGACACCTCTTTTCACCCATGGGTGTCAGACATTATCCAATAGAGCTTCACTCTTTCACTTTGCCAGTCTACCGCAAGTCTATCCCGTCCAATCCAACTTCCTGTCCCGGCCAAGAAAAGAGCCTAGACGGAGTTATTATTCTTGGCGTTTCTGCATTTGGTTTTTGGACCTGCACCAACTGATAGGTGTCACCATTGGCCGGGTTACAGCGCTGTCTGAGTAAGCGCTTTAAACTATGCATACCAGCAGCTCTGAAACTAAAAAGGCTGTGTGGATGTATCTTTTATGTAAATGACTTACTCTGTTCAAAGCACCTTGTTGGAACTAGCACGGCGAGAATAGTCACAATCAAATTAAAATTGTAATTTGAATGGACGGCAAAATATCCTGTCTTATTCTGCGTAAAAACCGCCAACCCTGCAATTTAGAGCTGCACAAACATGTTCTGAAATGTGATGCTTGTGTTAGTTTGTCAGTTCTTATTTCAGTCTTCTTGTCAGTTCTTTAGGACAGGTTTAAAACGTAAACTTTGAACAGAGTCTTTTTATTAAAACATAAATACTTAAATGTCATCGTGATACTTTACAGAAAAAATCACATGGATATATTGTTCCCAAATCGCTCAGCCCCATTTGTTGCAACAGTGAATTGGATTATAACTGGCGCTTTACACGAATCTACACTGGAACACTTCGTAATATTGAGTTTATTCCTGCACGCGCTTTAAGTCAAAGACAGCTGGAATTTCTATAGGGGCCGCGTCAGTCATGATTGATGGTAATGTCTAGTGGAAGATTGTAGCTTGCAGTCTCTATTCTCTTTGAACTGAAATGGATTCTGATTTACACCTAAGTAACTCGCGGACGATTTTCATAATATGCAAACAGATGGAGGCGACTGAGCGGGCGGTTTGGCAAAGTGTCAGGGAGGGCGGTATTGCTCCCTGTTCTTAAAAGACATCAAGAGGCACTTATGGCTCAGTACTATTAGAAAGAAGCATGACAGGAGGAACACTCAGGGCTATAGCCACAAACAGCCACAGACGTAATTAGTCATCTGCTGGGGTTTGACGCATGAGGGGTGCTTCAATCAAGGGTTTGCTAATTGCTAATGCACATGTGACGGTGATGCATGGGAGGCCATAGCAGTAGCTGTGAACTGTTGTTGGCTATATAATACGTGGAGAAAACAGGTCTAAATAATCCCATTCTCTATTGTTATATTTTGTTTTGTTGTGTTTTAACATCTAGCCACATACGGTATATACATTTTCATGAAGTCTTAAAACATGAAAAACAAAACCAGTTTGCCGTTTTACATTTTGAACAGTTTGCAGTGGCTCACTTACCTTATGCGTTCTTAGCATCCTAAGTATTCACCATGATAAGTTTGTAAGTGCTTTTCACAACTTTCAGAGGCCAGAGCAGAGTTTTGCCATTACGGTAATGCCAACAACAGCTAGCATGCTAATGATACACTTCCAGATTCTCTTACAAAAAACGCTTCATAATTGTACAGACAGTAGCAGGTTTATTTTGACCTACGGCATGTCTGTATAGGGCAAGACAAATTTCTCTCAAACACTTTGCACACTTCGCGCTCTTAAATCTACCATCTGTAAGTTTAATTGATTTGTTTCACCAGTGTATGTCGGGTGTGAAACCTATTTAATGCCATATAGACAACCTATAGCAAATTTATACTTATACATATAAAATATCCATGATGTGGATACTTGTAGATGCATCAGGAGCTGCGTCTGACATTTAAACAAACCATGCTATTACAAATATGGAAAATTTGAAACACAAGCTTCCATATATGATTCTGTACATCGTTTCCATAAATAAGTATCCTATATTTCAGGGTGATGAATGGAAGATATGCCTATTCATATCAACTATATATTCCCCATTGCAAAGATTTCACACCTGTCCTGGGCTTGTTCTCTTTGGGACCACAACATGTCTTCATACATTTCCAAGTAGAGCCATCATACCAGTTGACACGTTGCTCTCACTAACCCTTATGTAATGATACCTGTTTTTCTATGTGTCAAAGTGATTTATACTAAACCCGCTTAAAGGGGAGGGCACTGACCCGCATTAGAGAAAACATTTTTGTGGTGCTTCACGTAAGTATTTTTTCTAAATGTTTAAGACTGGTTTGCCTTGGGTCGTGTTCTCACCATGACCTTATTCTCATAGAAACAGTCAGTTGAGGTTACCACTGGCAGTAGTGACAAAGGAGAAACCCAATAGCCCAGCTTTGTGTAAACTTAGCTTACAGGAAAAACAAAAAAAAATCAATGGCATGGAGTTATAGCATAGAATTTCACAATTACAATAGAAATATTTTGTCTCTTGTGATGGCTGTCAGCGGGTTTATTGCAAAATATGGGTTCACAAGTTCATAAAAACACATCTTGAAAGGCTTCTACTGAATTTTTTTTCCTTGAATAATAAAACTGTATGTCCGATGATGTGGCAGTATTGCAGTGAGTGGGAAGGTGTTACACTTGCCGACAATTACTCTTTTATCACTACTTGTTAATGTGCCATTGTAGAAATAGATGCAAAGTTTGCTGCTAAAATAAATAACAGAAATTAAGTGTAAACAACTAGTTCCCAAACAGTTGCCAACCTCAGTGTACTTTTATCTTTATTGCTTCCTAGTTCACGCACACGCACATCTCGGCTACGTAACCATAGACTGTGTAAAGAACTGGACCGAGGGAGTGTGATGTCACCCATAGTGTTCTGGTTCGGTCAAATGAAGCTCATCGAGGCTAGCAGTTACTGTGCGAGTATCATAGCAACCAAAGAGCCAATCAGGAGCGAGCCTGTTAAAGGTAACGCCCCTTCCCGCCCACACCGCTGCTTATGACGCTAACAGGAGCGACCTCGGGGTAAAAAGGCGCCTGTTTTGTCTGTTATTATTGTTCATATCTTGGATCACGGACAAAATAGCGAAATAAAAACAGCTGAATCATGTAGAGTGAGTTAATCTGAACATTTTTAGACCTAAATGACGAGGCTCGCTGCAGCAGTTACACAGAGAGAGGTGACAATATTTCAATGTAAAGCGAATTGGAGCCAGAGTCGATGGCGCCAGAAGCATGCACATGATCACTTCCTATTTGGAATGCAGCAACTAGCACGTTAGCTATGTCCATTTATATATACCGTCTATGTTCGTAACAGAGGTGTACTGGCTAGCTCATGGTGTCTCAAAGTGAATGCTAACTTTTATTAAAACATGAATAAACTGCTCAATAGTTTTTATATGTAGATTGCCTCAGTTTTGCCAGTGTTCTCATTTTTTTCGGTATGCCTCAAAATTAGCATTAGCCTTAGCATCTAGACACAAACATCTACCTTTTGTGTCCTCCAAGAAGTTGTTCCACTGATTCGATTTTAACATGCTATCACCGACACCCCCCCTCACAACCTGCTCTCCGCTGTCTGATCTTTACGTATTTATTGATTTTAATGTAACGCAGGAAGTAGTGACACTAACAGTGTGCTAACCAGGAGCAAGTTTTGACCACTTCCCAGTTGATTCCTAGCACTTCCCTCAACAAATAATGAACATGTTGCACTACTTTTAACTGTAAATCCTATTCTGTACATTAATTTCTTTCTCCGAGACTTTCAGTTTTAACAATATCACTTTCCTTCAATTCAATCTAAACATTTAATTCAATTTAGCACAACCACTTCAGGGAAAAATGTGCCCAAATGTAATTAGACGTGTGGGATTACATAGCGTATACATTGTTCTCATGGTATATACTGTTGGTTTCTTTGGATAAAATCGTTCTTAATGCATTTACAAGCTGCATGAAGAGGTCTAGTCCAAATATTCCATGACCATCTACTGAACCGTGAAATGATGTGCGGACCCATGGTGTTGTTAAAGCATGCCACTAGACTATAGCGGCCATATATAGGCACGTATAGCTGGGGAGGTCTGATTCACTTCCAGAGCTATTTATGCCTATAGGGTTTGACTGAGGACAAGGCCACAGCTACGGCTCTGCTAAAACACTGAAATATTGATATCCGTGACACTAAAGAAGTTTTATCAAATGATTTCATGACAGCAAATCTACAATCTGACAGTTAAACAGCAAATTGTTCCATAAAGTCCAGCTTTTATTTTGAAATCCACTGCGTTTTTCTCTGACAAAACTCCACCATGACAGAGACACCTGTGCTCTCTTTGTGCAGGTCACCTCCGATCTGCCCCATTGAAGGGAAACGGCACCGTATCCATGACGACCAGCTAATTGTGAATCATGTGACCTCTCTCAAACGTGAAGCGGCATCATCATTAGCTGATTGTTAGAGAGTCAATGGGACGCTACGATATTTCGACCATTGTCTCCGTTATGGAAAGGCTTTGGTGCTGAGTTGTATGGAAGTGTATTAACATAATTGACTCAGCTCTATTGTTTGTGTATTGACATTATTATAGAGCCTTGTTCAGTCTATGGGTTAACACTTGTGCACAAATCATTGAACAATAGGGACCAAACTGGGACTAAACCTGGACAAAAACGGGACTAAACCAGGACTAGAACGGGACCAAACCAAGTCTGCGTCAGGACTAAATTTGACCCAAACCAGGACCCTTAAATATATACTAAAATACATTGCCATATTATAAAAATCGCCATCTATCAAGTTTCAAAGCCGGATGCCCTCCCCTACATATATTATAACAAGACAATTAGAGCTGTTTCTATTACAAAGAAGTAATTTACCCTGGTTGCAACACCTGCTTATACAGTTTAATACCATACTGTGGAGCATTCCAGGTAATGCAGTAAAATCTCCATGGAGACAAGCTGGTGGCTGACCCTCAAAGACTGTATAAAAAAGTGGATTTCAAACTCCGACCACAAGCATTATAATCACCAAAGAGCCAGTCCGGAGTGAGGCAGTTGAAGGTAACGTCCGTTCCCGCCCGTAACACTGGTTTGGCAGGGGGTGACCGCTTAGAAACGCTGTCAATCAAACCTGTTGCTAACGCTAGCGGGAGTGACCCCACGGAAAGAAGGCAGCGGATTTGTCTCATATTCATGTTCTTATCTTGGATCACGGACAAAATAGCAAAATAAAAACACCAGGATCATGTAGAGCAGGTTAATACGAACATATTAAGACCAAAATGATGAGCCTGACTGCAGCAGTTACAGAGAGAGGGGCAAAAGTTTTCTTGTGAAGTGAATTGGAGCCAGAGTCGATGAAGCCGGAAGCGCGCCCATGCTCACTTTCTATTTGAATTGCAGCAGCTAGCAGGTTAGCTATGTCCATTTATTTATACAGTCTATGCTGACCCCCCACCAGAAAGGTTACATACTGCATCTTAAAGCTAATCCATTACTCTCTTATCCCAGCTATCCTTTTTAACCCTCCTTACATCTTGAATGAAATACGAATACAGCATGACTGGTACAAATTGGCGAGTTGCGTTTGGGCGTCTTGCTGGAGCTCTGCAGGTGGACTCGTACCTTGGAGCAGCTGGCCCTTTTATCCGTCCGCATGTGCCTCTGCATATTTATCCCTCCATAGCGCTCTGAGTGTGGGCTTAGCATATGGATTAGCTGCGTAAATCAGATGCATGGGCACAGTGGATCGCTGTAGCAGGATATCGGATCATACAAACAAACCCGCGCTCATGTTAAAAGGGTCACTCACCTCTGACTTTATGGTTATCAGCAGCGGACCACCCAGTGACAACGTACTGGTGTAATATATAGGTATGAAAAGTGTGTGGGGAAGTAGATTTTTTGCGCAGCTGAATGGTTGTTACATTTTATATTAGGGGTTAAGTGATGGACAAGTTAAAGAAGAATTCACCACCGATGTCAGGATATCACATTTTAGTGTTACAGTTATTTGGAGAAGATTTGAAAATTGCTTAGGATTATTTTTAAATTGAAATGTCTAATGCATTACAAGACCTCAAGTGTGTGACCAGCTATTTAAAATCAAACTTTCTGATTGAGAGACTCTAAATTTGGGTGTATGTTTTTTGGAGTATACAGTGTAAATTTTGACTTTGTGGCTATCCGCTTCTCTTTTTAAAACTTGGCTTGAAATTGTTAACTTTCCCTGCCTCTTGTGACTCTAAATGCCAAATTAAGTCAAATTTGATCCAGATAAGGGACTTTAACTAATAGTCTGTGATATTTAAGGTTGTTTTGGATAGCGCAACTGGCAGCCAATCCCTTTGTGAGGGAGTATTGCAGATAAATGATTTTATTATAGTTGGTGTGTGAGATAGGAGTGGCCCGATGTGCACTGCCTGCCAAGTCAGAGAGAAAAATAAAAATGTAATTGATCTACTTGGCAAAAGGTCAGTGGATGATGACACAAGGTGAAGAATGTAGGCCACAAACACAGACGATTATTATGTAATCATTACTCAATACCACGTTTGATTATCAAATCTGAAATAGCGACTTGTTGTAGCATGTGATGGCGTCTTTTTAGGTTTCTAATCAATGAAATGATCAATGTAAACAAAGTTAGCACTCACCTCAGTTGAACTTTGTGTTGATGTAAAATGACAGTAGGCTGCATTCATATACAGTACATGGACTAGATACATGTTCTAGATACAGTGGGCTGTGAGCCGGTTCATTTCTCTCCTCCTAAGCACATAGCAGATGTCCGTGTATTGTCCTGATGTAACCCTGAGGGAAGTCCTCTTAGTCCATGAATGTGGTGGACTCTAGTACACAATACTGCGTCATATTTTTATACGTCAGAAGCATCACAGCATATTCCTTACATACAGGCTCCTAAGAGGGACAAAAATAGTAGCACATGGCCACACTTTGGCCTGCTCTCCATTCAACCCTCAGTGCTAAACCTGAACTGAGACCCTTGTTAACATTTTGGTGAGAGTTTTGTGGCTATGTTTTATGTGCTTTGGAGATGAACTGGGTGACTGAGCCCTTTGGAAACTGGTTTCTAAAAACCACTGCTTGACACTCTAGATGGTCATAAAAGTCATAACCATTTTGTTTTGGCTCAGAGCCAAGTCATAAAATTATTAATAGTTTGAATAGACAAGCTGAAAACGAGCTGACTCAGTGTGTTCAAATCGGAGGTGAGTTTGTGGAAGTGAGTGCGTAGTAGTAACGTTTGAACCAAAAAATATTAAAAATTACCATAAAATAGGAGCTGACCCTGAATCTGTAAAGAGACACTTTACACAGTGCGTCCGTTTGAATATCAGGTGAGGCTGAGGGTAAAACTCCCTTTGATTCCTTTGGCCAGCCTAAGCCTTAAGTTAGACACTTCATTTGGCTGAAGGATTAGACTGCTAAGCCTTTTAGCGGTAAGCTGGTCACATGAAAATCTAGCACTGGTTTGCACAGACGAGAAAACCTCGCACCTCCTTCAGGGTTTTTCCCTGTTGGCCTGCTCAGACTCCGCCCCTGTCATCCCTGACTTGGCAGTACATGCATGCATCAGTGGCCATGTGGATTCCCCTCGAGTAGCTCCACCATTTCCTCCCTCCCGGGTCACCCCTTAAGCCAGTTCACGCTCTGGACTGCTTGGCCCGGACTATGTTTTCACTCGGCTGTTGGCAAATATACAGTGTGTAGGAATTACTGACGCTGTCCTCTGATTACAGCTCCGCCCCACGGCCTGTGTTTGGATGAGTGCAAATGTAAAGAAACAACACTGAACAGCGGAGGACCAGAAGACCACCAAGGTAGGACCCCCCTCTTCCTGACCCCCTCTTCCCCAAAACCGTAGCCTGACGCCCCCCTCCGTGTCCCGTCAGCACCCCCTCTGTCCCACGCACCTCATACTCATGTTTCCGCACATACTGCATTTAGCGAACTTGTGAAGCGACATCAATGGGATCCGTGCGTGTATAGTTACCGTGGTACCTGGACAGTGACACAGAGTCAAAAGGCTGGCAGAGGAGAGGGGGGTGGGGGTTGAGGGGAGGGGCTAGGTTTTATTTTTCCATGCTAGAACACAGTGTCTGATTTCCTCAGGTGCACAAGTCAGATTTGGTTTCAGGGTTCAGGCTGTACTGTGAGTTAATACATTGACTATATGTCGGTCTTGACCTCATGCAGCACCCAGGCCAAGCGGAGCGACGCGCCACAGTGTCAGCCACACCTTTCAGCACATGTATGGAGTTTGTTTAGGTTCAACTTCAGGGTTATTAAAATTGGGCAAAGCGGGTAAGCATTTAGCATCAAAATAACAGTTAGCAGACAGTTGAGAATATACTATAGGATGATAGTAATACTTCAGTAATAAGTAATAAACTCAGATTAGATTAATGACCTATGCTGACCTGTTGAACACACAAATAGTGCAGTTAGCCTGAAATGTTTACATTAGATGACACGTGAACCAATACTAGTCTTTTTTTTCCTGGCCGATTTGGATTATTTTTGGGCCTATTTTGATTATTTTCACCCAATAAAATTATCAAAATTTACTACAAACTCATCTATAACCCTATTTCAATACAAACTAGTGCAAAAACTGTGACTATACTGTTCTCTTCAAATAAAGCATTATGCATATTCTTTAGGTAGCTGGTTAGCCCCCCAAAAATATCCGACCTATGAGTTAAATTTAAAGCCGAAAAAAGTCCAAATATCAGCTTGATATATTGGCCAACCAATATATTAGTCTATCTCAAATTTTTAGTCTTGCATATTTGATTAGCTGAAATTTAGCTTGAAAAAAGTGAGATTTGGAAAACAGCGTGAAGTAAGCTGTCCAGAAATAAATAAATAAAATAAAATAAATACAAATAAAAATAAAACAGGTCTTCTAACATGACTTTACCATTTGAGACTCCAAAGAATATTTTTTATTCACAAAAAAATACATAAAAAGATACATATAAAGATCTGAAAATTACCATTCCCTCAGAAGAACAGAAGTTAAACATCAATTCCCAACTCCTAAATGTTAAAATTCAATGAAAAGTAGCTGAAAAACCCATTAATATTTGACATTTTTGTTTGGCTTTTGCTCAACTAGACAACTATCAGTTCTCTGTTCTGTTTTTGTGCCCTCTGCTATGGTTGCCTAATATTGACTGCAAGACGTTCCTCTTTTCACAGCCTTTTTTCAACAACACTGTGCCATATCTACACCGACTGTTTGTTATTTAATCTTTCATAAAATTATTACATAACAGTTGAGATCAGTTAAGTTGAGCAGTAAAACATCAATCAACCTTGTGTCTCGTGAAACACTTTCCTTGTTTATCCATGCATCTTTCACCCCTCCCACCTCCCATGTGTCCGTCAACCAATCACATCGCTGCTCTATCGCACACACAATCACAAATATAAACAATAGCGGTCTGGGGTTGAGGTAATCAAAAGAACAAATATGTACCAAGTTCGCTGTTGCATGCTCGGGCAAAATGCGTAATCGTTTATCCCAAAAGCTAAGGTTGGCAAGGCCGGCCCGCTGTGGCACGCTGTGTGTAGTAGGCCTTCTGCCAATTGTTGAATCACTTGATACTCTAGCTGTTTAACTCAACACCTGCATGACTAGGGTAATCCCAGCACACAAGGTTTTCTTTTGAATGGTGCTCTTATAAAGATGCTGGCAAACTCCAATGTTACGTCACTATAAGATCCAATAATCCATCCTGTTAAGTTAATTGTATCAGCTGTGCAAAATTTCATCAAAAGCAAAACCGGATACTACATAAATACATGTTGTTTTAGTGCAACAGCGTGTTAGACAAGGGGGAATACTTCAGTGCAGCCAACAATTTAAATATTCTTACAAAAGTGTCATTACAATTATAAAATTTCAAACTTTATCACAGAATAATAGCCATTTATTCAGTATTACTCTGTGGTCTGACTAGTTCTGATATAGGTCTAGATCATTTGCAACATCGTCCTATTAATTTGATATACTTTCTCAAATGAGTCTCTAGCTTTACTACTAATTTCAATATCAATTCTTCTGGAGGTAGGTGATTTTTTTTTTTTGGACAACCGTAAGCCCACACAAACACATAGTGCCATAGCATCGCAATAAATATTAGGGCAGATAAAGACATTGCAAGGAAATAATAAAAAATAAAATAATAATAATAATAATAATAATAAGGTACCTAATTACTAGTGTTGCTCCAATACCATTTTAAAAAATCTTATCTGATACCGATACTTGGTCTTATTGCACTCAACAATACCGATCTGAGAGCACATAGTGTGAAGAAGTAAACTAAGACTACTCAGTTTTGTTACAGTACAAGGGCAGAAAATTACCGTAGTAAAAGACTATCTCTAAAGAACATCTACAAGAATAAATGAGATTTTGAGACTAAAGTGTTAGAGTCAAACGTATAATGAGTTTGATGATAAGTTGTGCTGATTTAAACACTTTTACTTTCCACTCGGTCACTTTCTACCTCAGAGCGTAGATGAAAATAGAAGTGAGACCTACAAAAAGATGCTCATCCTCGGAGCATGTGGCTGATTATGCGGAGTAAACAAAGTCGGTTTTAGCGCTCGACAACAGCGCTAACATGGATCTGTATCTGAGCTTTTCCTGATACTGGAACAACCTTACTAATTACCCATCAAGAAATCAAGTAATTAAACCTAAAGACTTACTTTCACATGTTAGAGGTTCTCTGAGTAACCTTTCTGGTGAGGGTATGCTCGATTGCAGGTGTTATTGCTTTACCTGGAATGTTCCATAGAAGGCATTAAATGTAGCTTGCATTGAATTACAGGTGTTTTTATTGCCTCAGAAACACACATTCTTTCTGTCAGCAGGCCTGTCTCTCCACAGATCTGACCTGTTAGTATGCTTGTTGATGTCATCTGCTTGTCTCTATGGTAAACCTGTCACTATAACAAATTGTACAGAGAAATATTGCAGGAAATGATAATACTGAAACTACTTTAAGCCACTGACAAAGCAAGATGGTGCCAGTAAACCTATTTTTAAATATACATAATATATACTCTCCCAACAGTTAAATAGCAGAATGAACCAATAAGTCATAGCAGTTCTTTACTCTACCCTCTAGAGCTCAAGTCTTACCTTATTACATACAAATGGGCAAAAATCTCCCCACTTTTGCCGATATAGTAATTGTCATGACAGCCCTACTCCATGGAGATACATTTAATGCGAGACTGTGGAACATTCCATGCAGATGATGTTTAGTTTCACTCTTTTGGAAAGGCTAGAAGTGAGGCTTGTTGCCATTCAAACTGAAACTGTAGCGTGCTTTCAGACAGACCCGCAGTGCAGATAAAGTGCATCCCATCTCCGGTCCATTCTGTGACATTTAGCTGCGTTTTTCCCAACTAATCAATACGCTAACATCATAGCTCCCCTCAAGCATGTCTAGACCGGATAACATTTTGCCTATTTCGCTCACTAAAAACCCCCAAAGCTACTTTTAGGAAAAACAATTACCTGCACTTGCTAACTAGGATTTCCAGGAAGCTTGTAAAACAATAGGTGAAATAAAATAGTAGCGAGTGTGTGTATCTGCTGCCCTAGTTGGCGCCAGTCCATGGGTCGCGGCGCAGAGCTGGAGGCGGTATAAGCCAAAACAAAACGGCTATTTATTTATTCTCAAGTGCAAGTGCTCACTGCTCTGCACCATCTGCTTCATTGTAGGGCCGAGTAAACAGCATGCAGTCGCGATGCTAGTGCGGCAACATAAAGCTGAGTGGGTGGTATTTTATGAAAGTTGTGCGGTTTCTTGGACAACTCTGTCTCATTCATAACAGGGAAGTGGTTTTGTGACTCTCTGTTCCAAAAAAGCGCAAACTGTTCCTCCTCTGATACCTTTTGATTCATTCTTTGTTTGATCGTATCTGAAGTTTTTCCCCTTCATGAGTCTACAGGATAACTCAGCACGCTACTGTGAATGCAAAAAAAAAGTGATGTAATGTTGCGCAATACCTCTTTCGCGTTCTAGTGCTTGGAGCTGTTATCTTGTTGTTGTAGTGGGGCTGCTAGGTGATGCTGCTCACAGAAGTGTTGATAATCAGGTACTATTCAATGCTAAAACTAGAGTCTATGAGATAAAAAAATGCATAAATGGGACAAAATTGTGCCTTTCCAGAACGGTTTTGATTGGAAGTAGTATATGTCCACATGATAATAATAATAGTTAATTAATTTTTGTGTTGAAAATGACACTGTTGTGTAAAACGTTTGTAATCATAATTGTGTTTTCCTTAGTATCGATATCAAGTTGAAATTTGAATCTTGTGATGTGACTGTACCATAGACTTTAGTTTAGTTTTCCAATGTAAAGTGAATTGGAGCCAGAGTCGTTGGAGCCGGATCCGCGCCCACGTTCACTTCCTATTTGGAGCGCGGCGGCTAGCAGGTTAGCTATGTCCATTTATATATACAGTCTATGGACAGCACTAACTGAAATCATGATTAATTCAAACGTTATTTCTATGCACTTAAAAGCAAACCCGCAGAGGAAGAATATACTTTCAAACTGTTTATTAGTAACATTTTTTGAGTCATGTTTTCAAGCCGCTGCAGTTTTGATGAGTGGCTTTACTGCGGGTTTTGAAAAGCGGAACGACCGAGCGACCATTCATCACAGAATTTAATTAATTACTTTTTTCTCTCCAATTATTCAATTTTTGTAACTGATTGGAGCTATAATTGAAATCATGATTAGAATTTGAATAATTGCACAGCCTTTTGTTGTAGCCCCAAAACAGTTGGTTCCAATAGGGGATTTAGAGTTGCGTTATATTTACATTTTGAAAGTTCTTTGGACCCTTTGTTCCTTTGTAATGCATACAACATGTGAAAACAATATAGCCAAAGGAGTTCCTATGTTTACGCTAATGGAATGGCTCGCATGCTACGGCTGCCTTCTTAATGTTCTCCAACAAAAGCAAAAATCTTTATTGAACAATTGCAATGAATCATTTTCTATAAAAGCAGTATGTGCACTGTTTGCATTTTCCTGATGCTCTTTAGTGATTAGACCAGTGTTATGGAGGACTTGGCAGAAATCCGCCATCTTTAGCCAATATGCTGATTTAAGTGCATTCGAACAATAGGCTGAATTAGGAAGTAGCAAGAGATTGGGTGGTGAATGTAATATTAAAAATGTTTGGGTAAGTGGAATAACAGGTCCTGTATATCTAACTATAAATCTCATAGTGATGCTGATGGATTTTCTGTGCATAAAGTGTGTTGCCCAAGGACACAGGTGCAGTATGCAAAACAGGTAGTGGGAATCAAACTGCTAACCTTCACGATTTATGGGAAACTAAACTACTACTGCCTCTCACACTCTCTTCGAGCTCTCTTGATCCAAATGTTCAAATAATTCACTATAATCTAAACAGCAGATGTACATATACGTTTATCTTTTGTGGATTTCTTCATAATACTTTTTTTTTTCCGCATGACTTTAAACTATAGTGGACAAATCAGTGTGAAATGGAGGTAAAGAGTGTGGAGGGGAGTTGTCTTTACCGGGAATCCATTTTATAACGCAGAAACCGCGCCCTGACTGACATTCAAAATGAAAGTAAAACATTTTGTGGACTTTTCCCATTCAAAAGACATAATATTTTGTTTTAAATTGTTAATCGCTATAGCAACTCCCTGTGTAAAACTTCTGTTGGAATGAACACATCAGTTGACTGTTACGCATTAATCTTATAAGCATATGTGTAACAGCCCCGGAGCTAAAACTGCTGACAGGTGTGATATAAAGATCTCGTCTCACAGTGGTTCTTAGTATATGAACCTGTCAGACCACAATATACTGACATTTTGGATTTGATTAACTTCCTCACTCTCCCTCTTGTATTTTAACAGCCAATAACTTCACTCAAAAACTGAAGTACCATCATTTCCTTCATAAACAATAAAATCTCCTTATTCTGCATAAAACTGCTAACCCTGTAGTTTAGATTTAAATGAACATATTCTGAAATGAGATTCTCGTATTAGTTTGTCACTTCATATTTCAGTCTTTTTGTCAGTTCTCCAGGATGCTTTTAAAATGTGAACTTTGACGAATCCTATTATTAAAACATAAAACGATGTTCAAATCGAATGTCTTGCGCGTCAGAAACATCACAACCATTCAGCCGTAGTGCCAATACTATGTAAAGTATGTTATGTTGTACATCACTGTGATCTATCCAGGAACAAAACCAGCTCAGTCACATAGCTACAGCAGAGAGGTACGTCAAGGACAGATTCCTCATTGAAAAATCTCGTCTAAGTGTTGTGGTTAAACTTAAGTGCCTCTGAAAACTATGGTGCGGGACTTGTTGCCCTCGTTTGCACTATAAACAGAGAGTAGAGACAAGACGACACCGTTGAATCCCATGTTCCATCGCCATTTTAGGGAACAAAACAAAACAAAACAAAGCAGGAAGTACAGAGCAGCGGACGTGGATCACAGACTGTATAAAGAAGTGGACTAGCAACCAAAGAGCCAATCTGGAGCGAGGCTGTTGAAGGTAACGCCCCTTCCCGCCCGCACCACTGGTTTAGCAGGGAGCGAGCCCTTAGCAACGCTGTCAATCAAACCTGTTGCTAACGCTAGCGGGAGTGACCTTGGGGGAAAAAAGGCGACTGATTTGTCTGTTGTTAACGTTTAGATTACACAATTATTACTTAGTAGTGAGTTAATGATCAGGGTAAAGCATTTGAATATGATTGAAAGTAGATTTTATGCAATACCCCCCATGTAATATATTTGCTAGTGGATTATTTTTACATCGCACTTCCATAGACGTCATATAGTCATACAGCTTTACCTTATATTACACGTTTACTCTCTGCGCTCAATATACAAACACGTAGGCAAGTCTCAAAATAGTCCACCAAATGTTTTCTAAGTTAAATTGTTTTGCGTTTGCTCTATCTGTAAAATAAATCAGTGTAGATGTTTGCGCGCACTTGAGCTCGGACTACATTTACTCGATTGGCAAGTCCCAGTGGATGATGTAACACAATTTTAATTAAAAGGCCTGATAGAACGTCTGATAAGGATAATGAAACACGGTGGAGGGACTTGCGAGTTAAAGTTCACTGTCACTGAGGTGGTTGTAATTACATTGTGCGAAGAACGGCGCTGGGGGGAATAATGACGCTGGGTATGCTTGTCGAGTTATGCTAGCTACATGTTTTGTTACTCAATTGTTGTATACAGTCTGTATATAATCTGTCTTGTTAGTTTTTACCTTTCGTTTCATTTCTGCTGCCATAATTTAGCATCTTAGAAATCTAATAAGTGAAAATGTTTACAGTTTTAAGACCCGTTCATGACTTTTTGTACTTTTATACAGGCATGGGACTGGCATAGAGTAGGACTGCACAATATATCGCAAAGGTATTGATATGCAACAGACTAAATGTACTGCAGTAACATCCAGGTTCTCCAGCTGACACGTGCACATTTTTATATGGAAATATTCAAAACAGCAGATTTTAAATTGAAAGTGAAAGTACCGCCATTATTAACAGCCATACAGCGAGTTTTCACATTAGCGTATCGTCACACGTATTGTAGCCCGCATAGTAAGTTTTATTTTCCAACAAAGAGAGGTATCGGTAATTTATTCATGGAGTTAATTAGATGGCAAAACACTCAAGTTGCTAATTAAATCTCTAATTAGTCTTAATCGACTCCGCCCAGTTTGTCCCTGTTGTGACGCGATCGTGCCTATCTACTTTCTTAATCTGTTTTCATTGTATTTTGTATAAACTAAAGACGATAAATGCCTAGAAAATGTATTGAAAATGTATTGTACCAGTTATAATGAGTCTTTGTGTGTTCCTCAAGGTTGGATAAGTATGTCTGGAATAGGGCTGTCACGATAACAAATTTTAGTGTTAAAATGATTCACAATTCTTGATACTATGACACGAGGGTTACTGTCATAGGCCTATGTAAATTGTTGAACACTACACACACACAAAAAAATAAAAATAAAAAATAAATAAAATAAAAAATAAATAAATACAAATAAATTTAAAAAAAGAAAATAAATAAATTAAAATAAATTAATTAATTAATTAATCAATCAACAGAATAATCTTAACATCCACAATTTCCCTTGGACAAATATATAAGTTGTTGCTCACTGGAGACTGCTATATATTATGTCGATATTTGACTATCAGCCTTAAATCTCCAACATTGGCCGATATTTTGTTTTGCTCAATCTCTTGCCTAAAATACAAACAAAGCTTTATATTAACACTTTAATACGAAGAGATAGCTACACAAAACTACACAGCTCTCTTATAGGGTTGTGGTAAAAAAGGGGTTGGGTGGAATGAACCAAAACACAACTCTGGGTATGTTTTTCATGAGGTAACAACATTATAACATGGCTAAATGCGCATAAGAATCCATTTTGTGTAATATAAGACCTTTAAATTACAGAATTTGGGGAAAATAATCGGAATCAGACCTACACATTGGCTCAAAAATATCGGCAGAGCTTATCGGACATCGGTTGTACTGGATTTTAAACAATTCTGTAATGAAAAACCCATATCGTTTAATCTGTATTGCACCCTATAAAAACGCTCATCTAACTTGGACCAGTTTTACGTAACAACACCTTAAAAATGCAGCCTCCCAAGGTCGATATCTCCACTCCCTTTCTACAGCTCTCCACCCGCTGACCTGCACAGCCAACCCGTGTTTCTGTCAGATCCAGAAACACACTCTTTTTCTTCCTGTCACTGCCACGTTTTCTTTTCTTTCAACATCAAATACACTCTCCTCTCCGGGCGCAGGCAGTGCAAACCTTTTACAACCTGATGCAACATTTCTGAGTGACAAGTCTTTGTTTGGGAGCTTCCCCGAATCCCTTTCTCTCAATGGCTCTTGTGGCGTGGCTCACCATGGCAACGGCACCGTGGTTTACTACATACTCCATAAACCAGATGCTATTTTTGAGCCTGTGCCTATTATTTCAGTGTATTTTGAGATATTTTTTCCCCTCCTGTAATATCTCAGGTCTGCCAGTAGCCGTCAGATATTTGGTCTTTTTTTTCTCCAATGAACAAACCAATTTTTTACTTGAAGATTGAATTTCAGGGTTTAGACTTTATTGCTTTTTCAAGAGGGCCAGTAAGTCAAAGATCCTGGTCTGACATCACATTGAAGAGATATTGGTTTTTTGGTACTTTTTTTCTTCTGTTTCTTAGAGTGAGTAATCAAAGGGGCTGCTTCAATCCACTGAAGAAGAAATGTATTGATCTACAGTGGAAATTACTTGGCACTGTAGCTCACCAATTATAATATTACAAAATAATAGCCCTGCAATTCCTTTTAATAATGGTAACAAAAATGAAATAAAATAAAATGTTCACGGATTTTTGTGGATATTTCTGGATATTTTCAGCTCCTGTACTTAACATTTGCACATTTATATGCTATATTCAGGCCATCAAAACATATCGCCGGGCAACATCACTGTTAGCGGCACTACTTCCTGTCCAATTGTATCTCTATGTGGTTTTTTTTAATTTTTTTATTGAACATTTTTAACATCACCAGACACAGAGCGCATTATATTGGATAACAGAATGACAACAATACCACAAAGGACACGTCTGAATGTCACCGCCACAGTCCACCCAGCCCACCCACCCGCTGTCCGATCATATTAAAATAAAAATATCCATGAGGTTTTTGCAGAGTCACGCTCAAATGAATAAATATTTAAAGATCATGCAGTGGACAGGGAGCTGCGAGTGGATCTGACTGACAACGTGTAAAAAAAACTACACAGATAAAATGAATACTTCCCCGAGATGTTTGTGTCTCAATGCTAACGCTAATGCTAATTTTGATGCATAATAAATATTAAAACAACACCGCAAACTAAAGTGTTCCACATCTAAAAATAATTGGGTAGTGTTTATTTTAATTAATTTGAATTTTAATAGGTTTTTTATTTTACGTTTGTCCCGATTTTAATAAAAGTGACTGTTAGCTTTGAGACGCAGTGAGCTAGCTAGTGTGACGCCGCGCACAGAGCCTGTTGTGATGTTGAAAAAGCAGGATTCTGGTCAGAGTGCACACTGTAAACACCTCCGGAAACATTAATATTTGACAAAGGACTGAAAAATGAACTGATAAACGAATACAAAAAACCCCATGCATTTCTGGACGTATTTGCAAAGACCTGAATAAAAATATTTCTTTTTGTTCTTTGCAGACGACATTCTGTTTACTGTCTGCTGAACCTGTTGACCTGCGTCGTGAGCTTAACTGTTTGCAAACACTAAACCCATAAAACACCCTTTTAAAGTACATAGCGTGCCCTTTGACCCCTTTGTGAGTTTGTCGTCTATCAATCATCTCTATACATTGGTGATTAGATATGCTCACGTATAGATACAGGTACAGAAGTAACCTTGCTGATGCTTCAAGTCCGGCTGATATGACTTTTATGGCGGCCGCGAGTCATGATATGACCTATGCTAGCGCGGGTTTGTTAGCATCTGTGTCTGTGCTTAACATATAGAACATATAGCATCAGATCTCCCTATTTAAGGACCTGTCTTATGTTGCTTTTGCATTTCATTTAGGCGCTGGCTCTTGCCCCTCCTCTCTCGGGACAGTGTCAGTTGGAGGCATGGAACAGGTGCACCCGACCACCACGAGGTCATGTTCAAACAATTGGCGCCGCCCCAATGTATACAGTATGAAATATACGTGCTCGGGTCGACTGGAAAACAGGCTGGAGACATGGACTTAGCGCTGCCCTGGTTCGCCCATGTCCTCAGTGACACCATGCTATGGGATTATAGATTAAGAAAGCATGTGTGGTAGGTCTGAGCACTTTACCTCAACTTAAGGACAAGTCACACAGCGTCTGTCTGCTTTACTACAGTAATAAATAGCGACTATAGAGATAAGTACCCCTTTGAGAAAGTGGGTCATTTTGTTACACATGCTATAGACCTGTGAAAACATGCTGCCTCATCTGCTTACTCCCAGGGATGTTAGATAGTGAAGTGCATTGTGAGGAATTCTGTACATTAATCTCAAGAGTCAGTGTTGTTTCCTGGAATAGTCTGGCTCTGGGTGTTTTTTGGAGACTTGTGCAGTATTGTATGTGCAGCCAGCTTGTTTAATAAGGTCAAATGAAGGTAAGCGAACATAGCCAGTTTAGAATAAAGGCAGAATTCTTTAATTAAGACCATGCCCAGCTGCCACTGTGGAAACAAACACAGAGGAAATATACAGGGACTATATGTAACCTGTGCTCTTAGTTTAAAAAAAAGCTACTAATATCTCAAATTACATGTTTTTATTATGTTTTATTTAGTATATAGGCCTCATGTGAAAACTTAGAACAACACAATTCACTCCCTGAGCTCCAAAGGCTGCACTAGCACTGGTTAATGATTGTCTGCAGGTGCTGGGGTTTAGGCAGTGAGAGAGAGTACTTTTAGGTTTAAACAAACTGGATTTCCACATTGAAACTGGCAACCCAAATGAGAGACTCATTCTGCTTTCTGATAAACACATCAACAACTCATGCCCAGTGTTCCTGTAACTAAGAATAAATCAGCATTACAATTGTTATCAGTAGTAGTAAGAGCTATATTTGATTTGAACATGGCTCGCCTGTATGTGAGGACACAGATCAGGTCAAGTTTATGAAGTTTAAAATGAAAATCTTACATATGGTTCCTATAAGTAAAAAACTAAATAAAAAAGGCAAGTTAGCGAGTGGTTGGCAGCATTAACAAGTTTAGAGAAGGCATTCCAGCTCTTTTGTTGCAAGACCGCAAATATTCACTGCTCTTCTCGCTCTCTCTCTTTTTCCCTCTCTTCCTCTCACTCTCTTTCTCTCTCCCCCTCCGTCTCTCTTTCTCTGCCTCTCTTTCTCTCTCTTCCCCTCTCTCCTTTTCCCTGTCTCTCCTTTTCCCTGTCTCTCCTTTCTCTCTCCCTCTTTCACTCTCCCTCTGTCTCCCTTGCTTTCCCTCTCTCTCTTTTTCTCTCCCTCTCTCTCTCCCTCTCTCTCTCCCTCCCCCCTCCCTCTCTCTCCTCTCGCTCCGCACAAATAAAGTGAACTCTGTACTTGTATTAAAGCCGTGGAGTAGTTTGAAATGCCCGGGGTGGGGGACGCCGTCTCACCGGTGGTTTCGGTGTTCCTGCTCCTTGACAGTTAATACTACGCAGTCTTTTAATATCATGCAGCTATGTGAACGCTCGGGGGGAGTTTCTGTGCGCTATATGCTTGCTGTCAACAGCGCACAAAGGGACAGTGCGACAGTGGTTTCATATGTTGTCTTCACACTACACATGCTAACAACGTGCGCTAACTTGTACGCCGCGGTCCGGGCCGATGCAGAGGAATGCCGCCGTACGCTATAGGCGCTGTGGTTGGACCATTTCCAGATCATCTTGCCATGTTTTGCACCGCCCCATTAAGAGGTGGATTTTAGGCCCGCGGCATGATTTTAACTTGCCTTAACTAGTTGAAGCTATGCGGGGGGAGTTTCAATTTTTGCAGAGATAGACCCTTAAAACCACACCTACTGCTATCTGCGCCTGCCGGAGTTTGATGACATTCCCAGGAAAGGGCAATACTGAGGCAACAAAGAAATAATTAGATTTTTGGAGGACAGGATATTGGAGATTTGAGGGATTCTGTACCATTGCAAGATAGGAATCAAATCCAAACTCCACCCACAAGATGTCAGTAATCGAACAAATTATCCGGGACCGCTTTATCGTTAATACACCTCAATTAATCTTAACAAAGACAAAGACTTAATTAATAATGAATGCATGGATTACAGTACTTTGTTTACTATTCAAATGTTATTACAAAGTGCTGCCAATTATTCTGATTGTTTGCTCGTTTGTATATAATGATAGTGAGCTTACATACATTTACCCGCAACTAAATGCCCGTGCTTGTCCTCTTGCCTAAAACCACACCTTGTCTTGTTAGCATTATTGTTCTCCGCACATAATCCCTCTATTATTAATACGAAAAGATGACTGCGGAATATTAATAGAAAGGATTAAGTCGCTGGCATCGTCTTCTGCTTTTGTCTGACTCTGGCTCTTGTTTAAGTCTCATCAGGTATTATCAGTATAAAATAAATTACCTGCGTGCCTTTTGGCAGCACACCACATGTAACGAGGCAGTGCCAGCTCACTTAAGGTTGTTCTTGTTAAAACTCACTGTGGCGTCTAACACACCACCTGTCTGTTTGGGCACATATTTATATCACTGTGGGGACTAAAATCTGTACACATACTCACAACGGGGGAACTTATGGGGACACAAACGGGCTCCCATGACGTAAATGCTTTATTATAAGATCAACAGTACGGTTTTGTTCAGATAGGGGTTAAAATAGGTTAAGGTTAGGGTCATAGCCTGTATAAAGAAGCGGAGTAAGTGAGTCTGACGTCACCCACAGTGTTCGGCTCCAGTCAAATGAAGGTCATCGCAGTTACAGGGCGAATTTGAAGACAAGTTCTACGTTTGGAATTCCGACCGCTTGTATCATAGCAACCAAAGAGCCAATCCAGAGCGAGGTTGTTGAAGGTAACGCCTCGTCCCGCCCGCTGTCAATCAAACCACTTGCTAATGCTAGCCAGTGTGACCTCGGGGAAAGAAGATGTCTGATTTGTCTGTTATTAATGTTCATATCTTCATTTACGGACACAATAGCGAAATAAATGTACCAGGATCACATAGAGCGAGTTAATACGAATATTTTAAGACTAAACTGATGAGTCTGACAGCAGCAGTTACAGCGAGAAAAGGGACACCGTTTCAATGTAAAGCGAATTGGAGCGATGGAGCCAGAAGCGTGCCCGTGTTCACTTCCTATTTGGAACGCGGCGGCTAGCAGATTAGCTATGTCCTTTTACGTATACAGTCTATGGTGAGGTTTTGGGTTAAAGTTGGAGAAGTAGTAACTATGGTTAAGGTTAAGCTTGGTCTTCAGGAAATTAATGAAAGTCGATACAACGTCCCTTAGAGGCATGGAAACCCGACATGTGTGCGTGTTTCTGAGTGTATAGAGCGTATGTGTTTTTCGCTCTTCTGATCTTTTTTCGAAAACATTCTTGTTCAATACTTGGCCGCTGGAGAGGTTGGCTTTTGAGGCAGAATTCTTTTGACAATCTTCAATAACAACAGTGGTGCACTCTTGTATTTCGATCTTCATTAGTTGGTGCAACAGTAGCTGGTCTCTGTTGGGCCCACACCATCAGTGAGTGTGTTTACAATCCCCAGGAGGAACTTGTGTCTGATAATTGTGACCTTGGCCATCGCTCCCTCCTCCGCTCTTCACCGTGGACAGTATAGACCGTAGACTGTGTGCGGGGGATTCCTGGAGGGCCCGTTGAGGTCACATGACTCCTGGCCGGCAGCCTCGTCTCCTTTCCTCTGTCCTTGGCTGTGAAGCTTTCATGTCATCTGCTGTTACGTGTTATTGTGGCTTATGACTTCCTCCACAGCATACGGTCTATTGTCTGATTCAAACTGAACGTATTTCAAAAGTGAGTTTATTATGTACTCGGCGATTTGGAGCTAGAAAAGATTAGAATTTAGATATGCACTTAAATAAAATCTACTAACATAATGCTCTAACTTCATGTTGTCAATAACCTTTCCAGCTTAAAGATATGCTTTGCAACTTTTCTGGTGGGCTGCTGCGCTACCTGCTTGTCTGTTTGGAGATGTCATTGCTTTGCCTGGAATGTCCCATAGTATGGCATTAAACTTAGCTTTAAAAACACCTGTGACTTAATAAATGGTAGATAAAAACATACATTGAAACATGCATTCTTATCATGAGCGGGGTCACTTCTTCTTCACAGATCTGACCCGTAACTTAGCCCAGTAGCGCCACCTGCATCCCTCAAGTTTGACGCAATACTGTGGAACATTCTGTGCATTACAATAATATCTTCGTGGAGACAAGGGAGCGGCAGATCCTCTCCCAAAAAAGCTACATAGTGCTTCTTTGATACACTTCACAACTATCTACATAAACAAGAGTATTCAGATTGTGTCTCACTGCATTTGCGCACAGTTCTTATATAACTTTCTCTGTAACGTTGAACCTATTTCTTTCTGTAAACTGAACAAATCTTTCCAGATGGAGCTGCAGGAGCGGATTTGAAGCCGTCTGTTTTCATGAGCGAGCTGCAAAAATAGATCACAGCACCGTGACAGCATCCTACTGCTACTGCTACTGCTTTGTCTTCTCCAGAATATAGATATTTTCCTTGATGCTGTACCATGACATTGCTTGTGAACACTCGCTGCAGCCGTGGCGACAGTTGTCTTGGAAGTCCCCGTCCCACTTTTCTTTTTTGCATGTCACCGCTCTATCCATCAGATCAACTGTACTGTACCGCATTTACTGGTTTGTTGTTTACGAGGGCTGGAAGATTAACTCTAATCTGAAATCTCTGCTTGAATGGGTGGAATTAACAAATTGCAAAGGCTGACATTTTTTAAAGTACCATTATTTCCTCCACAAACAACAGAATTTCATTGTTACTCTGCATAAAAACAGCATGTTGTTCGAGAAGTGTACAAACATGTTCTGAAATGTGAGTCCTGTGTTCATTTGTCAGCTCATATTTCTGTCTTTTGTCAGTTCTAACGGCCTGTCACGATAACAAATTTTGAGTTTGTATCTATAATGTCACGTAGACGCTCATAATCCAACCGAAATGTCCAATTAGTACAAAGAAAAAGCCCTCATGGTAAACTCCCAAAAAGGATTGCCCCATCTGTCGTGCATTGAAGTCGATATAATAATTATCGTAACAGGCCTAAATCCAATTACAAATCGATTTCTGTTTTTCCCCAAATGGCTCCACCCTTTTGTTTACTCAGACCAGCGTACCGCCCTGTCCTTGCCTGGCTGTCTCATCTCTCCCTATGTTTATAACCGCCTCTGCATCCTTGTTGATATGCACACGCACACACGCTCTATTTTTACATGTCCTTACCATGGCGTATGTGCCCTCCTTTCGCTCGCCGGTCCTGTCGGGATAATTCTAGCATGCATATAGCACACGGCATGCCTTCGGATGTGGTGTGATTTTTATGGAACATACTGTACTGAGCACTGCTGCTGCAAAGGTGCTAAAAATAGACAGAGCTGATAAAAGGAAGAAAGGAAAATAGAGGTATAATGCTTTGGTGTGAATCAGACCAATGCAGAGAGGCTTGTTTGAAGACATAGCCAGACTGTGGATTATACGCGCAATTCTCGCATCAGCTATGAAAACACCTGCACACACGAAGGGCAAAGGGAATAGCTGCGAGCGCGTTTTAATTGGAGCGTGTTTATATGAAATACCTCTATCATAAAATGTGAGGTGGAACGTTTAATGATCTATCACCCCAAGGCTAAGTTATCATAACATGCCTGGAAAATGGCTGACCGTATATATGCGCCATGTGATAGTGTTTAGAGAGCTTCGCAGGCAAAGGGGGAAAGTCATATGAGGCTAGGCACACAACTTCATTTGACCTAATTATAAACATTATCTGTTCATGTGTTGTCTAAATATGGGTAAACGGAGCCAAAATCGTATTGAAGTTGTATCATTAAGATCGGATTATTTGTTAAGATGGGATAACAAAGTGCCGGCCGGAGTTTGATGACATTCCCAGGACGGGGCAAGGAAGGGGAAGGAAGAAATAATTAGATTTATAGAAGACAGGATGTAGGATATTTGGGGAATTCCTTACGGATAGCATGGCAAGATAGGGGTGAAATACCATAAGAGACCACCGGGGGTCAGTAATTGGACAAATGAAGAGTTTCATTGCAAAGATTGGTGTTTCTGTTTGGAAAAATTGTCAGTAACTACAGTCTTCTACAGATGTTCTATGAAATTATTGTTCATTGGATGGGATAATATTTTGATTGCAGTAAAACACATGAAAATATGAAAAAAATGACTATGTAAAGCAAGGGTGTCAAACATGTTTTCACCGAGGGCCACATCAGCAAAATGGCTGCTCTCAAAGGGCCAGACGTAAAATAAATTAACTGTTTCTGTATTTATTACTTATTCAAGTTACAAATATTGCATATGCATTTTCCTAGATGTAAAAATGTGGTTGTGTAACTGTGTATCTCCTGATAAAATGACATTTTAAGACCATCATACCTTTTAATTTACCCTATCGAGGGCCACATAAAATGATGATGACTCTTCAAATCAATGTTATTAATATAGTTAGCTTTTAATAGTACTGCACCTCAATGGACACATTTACTAATTTACAAAATGTCCAGGTTTTCCCATTTTGTCTCTTTTTGTAATTTGATCTGAGTTTTAAAAATGCAACAAACTTAGAAGCTATATAACATTAGCTTACATATATATCAAACAGTTGGCAAATATCAGTTATCGGCCACAGCAGCAATCTGAGCATTAGTTATAGGCATCAGCTCAAAAAAATCCATATCAGACCATCCCTATTTTAACGGCAATGCCAATGATTCAACATGAACAGGAGTGCTCTGACAGTTCCTCGTGTATCTTTTTATAGGCTGTTAATTCATACATATGTGCTAGATGTTGAATGTATCTCATAAAGGTTTATTTGAAAAGTAGTGTACATCGTTGGTTTAACATTTTGCCAGGGGCCTGATGAGCCAAACTCATTATTCACAACTCAAGCTCCAGTCTTTACGCCACTGAATATATTAGTGATGAAATATTTTTGAAAGAATGCTAATTTGAGCTTCTTTTTGGATTTTATTGAACATGGTGGTTTCTTTATATCAACAGAACAGATTTTGAACATTTTTATCTTTCTGGGTTTTACATTTTGTTCAGTATAAACGTCAATGTCGATCTAAAATGACATAAAAGAAACAAATTAATTCGAAACCATTATAACTTGATTTAAAAAACCAAAGAAAGTTGTGAGAAAGTTTGAAACGGTAATCAAAGTCATCTGCTTCTTCTGAAAGTTCACACATTATTTAAACTCACTCACAACATTGCGGAGGCTGACCAATAGGAGGTGTGGGTGGGGCAAAGTCTTTATTTGAGCACAGAGCGTCATTATTGAATCACGGTGTGCCAATTTAGCTAAAATAACATCCCTAGACTGTATATATAAATGGACATAGCTAACCTGCTAGTCGCCACGTTCCAAATAGGAAGTGATCATGGACGCACTTCCGGCTCCATCGACTCTATCAGCTTTTACATTGTCAGAAAATTGTCATCCTTGTCATTTTGGTCTTAAAATGTTCATATTAACCCATTCTGCATGATCCTGGTATTTTTATTTCATTATTGTGCCCGTAAATCAAGATAATAACAGACAAATCACCTGCTTTCTTTCCCTGAGATTGCTCCAGCTAGCGTTAGCAACAAGCAGTGCGGGCGAAACGGATGATACCTTCAACAGCCTCGCTCCAGACTGGCTCATTGTTTGCTATGATACTCGTAGTCGGAATTCCAAATATGGAACTCTGCACGAAATTCGCCGGTATAACTGCTAGCCTGGATGAGCTTCATTTAGCTGGAGCCGAACGCTATGGGTGACGTCACACTCACTTAATCCACTTCTTTATACAGTCCATGATAACATCACAGGAATAGGATAAGGATTCAATTCATGAAAATATCTCCTATAAAAAAAAAAAAATGATGACATGATTTAAAAGCCCAGGAAGGGTCATGCCTCCTTCAAAGCGACACTGCAGAGGTTAGAACCCATTTCTAGTCCAACAACTAGTGGTAGGGATTAGTAATTGCACCTGAAATGCATTGCAAAAGCTCTGTGTTGTGATGGAGCCCTAGGTAGCGGAGTATAAAGGTCGACTGGTGGCTGTGTCTGATGTGATCTGCTCTGACAGGCTCCTCCATCAGGATGTGATGTTTTTAACCGTCTGTTACATAATACAATCCCACTTCTGCATAGGTCATCACAATAGGGCGACGCTACTCAGATACAGTTACAGGCAGCTGGATTTAAAGGTGCTATGGATGTGAGTTTGTTTTGGCTAGACTTGAGAAACTAAATTATCCTCACTTTTTTCCCGGGAATATAGCATCAGAAATTATGATAACATTGATATTGGTTGGAACAGTAATGCACCTCTTTAAGCTATGTTATAATGTAGAGCCTATGGAAAAGTTATTCATTTTTTCCCTCATGCTTCCATATTTTTCATCAGTACATTTGTGAAATATTGCTACAGTACTTTCACCAACCACAAAGAGTCAGTAAAGAAACGAAGGAGGTGCATTTCTAAGTTCCAAGATGGTTTATAGTTTGTGTATTAAGTATTAAATTGAAACGTATTATGTCAAATCAGATCCCATTTTCAAAAGCTCAGTCCTTGTTATCTTTGTGTATGTCATCACAGGTATAATACTCCCTACAACAGAAGCATAGCCAAACTAGACTGGGCTACACCAATGGGCAATGCTATCACAACGTCTCCGGGTTTTGTACAGCGCTCCAACCTCGTGTCTTCTTCTTCTTCCTCTCGGCAACTTCAATTTATTCTACAACACAGACCTGACTTCACCTTAACACCACATATGTACAACTACAACTAGGCTCGCTATTTGTTTTACATATCCCGCCGAAGCTCCTGTGTGTTTGGTACATATTCACTAAGCCGCCTTTTCTCGTGTGGAGAATGAGAAATTTGAGGAGTCTTTGATCCTCAGGAAAAGGTTCTCGACTCTTAAACAAATAGTTTGCCCCCATGATCCTACACATTATAATGAGTCCTACATAGATGGATGGAAGTAGGGAGCAGTTGTTTGCTCAGCTTCAGACATAAGCCAAGTTCACGTCCATAAAAAAGACGGACGGCATCACAAAACGGCCTATTCCGTGACCTCTGAACTCTTTTGTCCCGCTCGCCACCGCACAGAAACGCCATAATGATGATAGATGCTGGTTTCAGTCCCTTGTATAAACATTTAACCCTACCCTAAAGCAGTTATAAATGTTGGACAATCTTAACTGCACTTTCGCCTTTACCCCTTCACCAGTTTGTAATCTTGTGTCTTATGTGTATAGATCTTAATTCATCATAATCCTGCAGAGGTCCACAGCGCCATATAAGGTATTATTGTCTATTGTTCCTAATGGTGTGGAGCCCTGCACATTTATGGCTGAAATAAGCTAGCTCAGCAGCTGACACCTCCTCTTTACTATTAGCCGCTTAATTATCACATTTTGTTCAGTTCTACGGATTTTCAAATAGCCTTTTTTCTCACCTTTTTAATGTGCATTTTACACATTTTTATAATATCTATCTATACCTTCATAAATCCGAAAACACATGGTTGTAAAAATGCATTGCGAATAAACACCCAAGACACTCCAACCGCTAACTGCTACTAATGCAAATGTAGGTTATGAAATGATTCAGCCTAACTACTTATTTAATTACCCTTTTTAGTGTAGCTATATTAGAAAGTATTAAAAAATCCAAATATTGTTTCATGTTTTTTAGATTGAAAGGCTTATGGGTATATGGGGTAATTGCATTTCCAGCTTCCACAGATGAATGCTGTCGTCGTGTCCTTGGGCAAGACACTTATCGCACCTCGCCCCTAGTGTCTGCGTACGCTGGTTTATGAATGTGTGCGTGAACGGGTAAGTGGTTCCTTGATGTAAAGTGCTTTGAGTGCCTCGAAGTTGGAAAAGTGAAAAAAATTAACCACTTCACCATATGGACAGAACAGAGCATTTACCCATTAACTACAAAAGTGTATAATTTCAGGTCTTATCCAACTGAATCATTATTTCCCATTGAATTTATTCCTTCACGGACGGCATTTCAGTCTGCTAACTTGCCCCAATTTCACCAAAACTATGCAACTGCGAGCTCTCCGGCTTTCTCCAATCACGTTATATGCAAAAATACAGTCTCTTCAAAGGCAGCAGCGCTCCTCTCCCTCGGCTCTCGCAACAAGAGACCTATGGATGTCTTTTGGCTCTGTGCACATCCTAAAAACTAACAATATTCCCATTTGGAACTCATTCCCCAGATTCTGCCGTCGCCATAGCAACCCCGGAGCATGCTCACTCCCACACACATGTTCACAAACACGCTGGCAGCTCTCTGTAGCCTACTGTATGTCAGCCACTCCAAATCTGTCTTCTCTCTGTCTTAATACAGGAGCTGCACAGTATGGGGCTTCTGCAGAACGAGCACTGTGAGGATAATGATAGCACCGGCAGCTTTAATTAAAATCGTTTGTTCGTAGCTAAATTTGGACATTTTAAACCAAGATTTTAATTGGAAACTCCGAAATTCGTATCTTGCAAATTCTTAGGATTGTAGTGACACCCATAATGACAAAAAATATGATTGGTGCTTTCTTAAAGGTTCATTACGTAACTTTTCTGATAAAGGGTCTCGCATCTACTTGTCTCCATGGAGATTTGTTTGTTTTATGTGGATGTTTTGCAGTATGCATGAAACATAAGGGCATTAACTTATTGCTTAAAATCCCCTGAGATATACGCATACTTACTGTGAATGGGCGTGCCTCTCCATAGATCTGACCTGTAACTTGCCCTTGCTCGTCTCCATGGAGATAAGTGCGATGCTTATTATGTACAGCGCTTCTAGGTGGAAAAAGCATTTCTATAGAGACAAGCAGATAGAAGATCTTCAAGAAAAGTTACACAGTGCTCCTTAAGAACACGTTTTAAGAATGAAATTACAATATTGTGTGCAGTTCTTTCAAATTCATAGCATTTCTGTATTTTGTGGTCCTCCCCGCTCCTCTGCCCCGGATCACTGCTTCAGGACTTTTGGCTGCTGTTCAGAGAAATCCCAAATCGCCGTCCAGCTCCCGCAGACTCCTGACCCCTCGTGTCCCTCTCCGCTCGGTTGGATTTTATCTGAATATATTTTACTGTAGCCTTGAGCGCTGTGTTTCTCCAAATCGATTCTGAATTTTGAATTTGAGACACACAATAGCAACACAAATATTATAATGCCATTTGCAAATAAAATAACATCTGCTGGGATTATTATTAGAATGATTCTCAAAATGTAAAAGCTGGTTTTGTCTGAGTGACCGCATTGTAATTTCAGAATTAAAAAAAAAAAAAAAAGCAAATCTCCATCAAAGCAATGGCCCCGTCTCGCAATGCTAATGACAAGTCCCTAAGCCTGCTTTCAAATTGGATATTTTAATAGTTTACAAGTTGAATCTCGACCAAATGTTACTGTATAAAAATACTCACATCCTTCATTTGACCCTTTAGTTTTCTGGAGGAATTATGTTGTCTGGCCCTATCTCGCAATTGTAAAAAAAAATGTTTAGAAAGATCAAGGTTAAGCTGATGTAACGCCTCACCTGAATAACATTTTAATATCAGACCCTATATACAAAATTTACCGCAAAATGTTACGCAAATCTACAATATATAAATAGGTCTACACACATCGCACACATTGCAATCATGGTATTTTTTTTCTCCTCTGACAGAAATTTGTGACTATTAACAGTTTGTTATTACACTGTGGTGACTTCCTATCACATAAATCTCAACTTCGTTCCAAAAACCCAAACTTGCGGTCTACTATTTAGACTTGGTTGCATGCATCATCTAGCTAGCACACTCAATTCATCCCACTCCCCCGCTGCTGTTAGCCGTTAGCTTGTCTTCCCCCCCGTTTTCTTTTTTAGCATTTTTACTACGTGATGTGTATCCAGCGTACTCCAACACACTTATTAACCAACAGCCCTACACTGATCCTTTGAACCAGAGTCATGTTATCCTAAATCACTAAGCCGGAGTTCCCTTGTAAAGCGTTTTAAAAGGGGCTGAATGTACATGACGCTAGCCCGTTAAAACAACACTGTGTGAGTGGTAGCGGAGATGCTAGCAGGATGACAACTTTGCAGCGCATTAGAGATGATTTAGTGACTTTCCCCTTCTGTGTGCTTGTTGCTGTTATTGATTTATCTTGGCGCACACACACTCTTTGTTTCCCCATCGTACACGACTCCAGCCTGGTTTAAATCAATGCGTTGCGGTCCGCACTGGTGATATAATACATGTGCATATGTTGTTTTGCGTGTTAGCATCAAGGCCGTGCGCGTTAAGAGCAAGGTGTTTTGAATTATGTCACTCAAGAAATGGCTCAATCGTAATCACTACTGGCGCTAACATTTAGACAAAAGCACAGCGCTGCGCTAATCCGGCGGGCTAACACAAAGGAAGAGAAATAGCTTTTGATTAACATATTTCAAGGGCAACAAATCTACTTTTCAACCATGCATTAATTAGACTTACACAAAGACTAGCACATTTGGAAGGAATAGGGCAAATTAATAATATATGTGAAATTTGGAACTCATAAAAAGAAAAGTCTATTATTTCCATTGTATTGCCGTGTACTTTTGTATTATGCATGCATGTAAGCCTGGACCAAAATGGCATCCATTAACCTGGCTCCTGCTAAGTTAGAAGCAGATGTGGAAGAACTGAACATAGTCATGGATTTAAACCACATTTTCAGACTATAATGCACTAATGTACTTTGAACAAGTACAAAGAACAAAAGGAGGAAGTGAACGCATTGTATCTCTAACTATTAGGCTAGACTTTAGAAAATACGTTGCTTTTTCAAAGAGTGGAACATAACAGGGATTGTGCAATGCAGTTATTTCAATGTGCTTTACATTATAGCTCATTATTTAGTATCTCCTCAGACTTTTAAACGACCAGTTCTGTCTTGCCCAAGGATACAACAACACTACACAATGCAGGCAGCTGGGATACAACCTTTTAATGTCACGATACTAACTTTTCAAACTTGATTTCGATACTCTGGAATATACTTGATAATCAATACCACAATGACAATTCAAAATGCTCTTTGTTTAGACAATACAATGACATTTTCAACATAAAATCATAGTACTTTTTATATTCCCATGTGGCCTTATATCTGTGTACTCCCTCAGTCGTCTAAGAAGGGTCCATAGCGGTCCATGGGCGTGTACTAGTCTATGCGGCCTCATACTTGTTCTAATACAGCGCGGGATCATTCTAAAGCTACTCAGTAAAGGTTCATTTCTGTCCTGTGAATGGGGCTTTTTAGTATCCATACTTGTTTAAAGAAGTATATAGTTTTGATACCACTTTTAATATTAATTTTTGACATATTTGACGACCCTCGAACCGTCCTACTTCAACGATCGCGATGCAAAAATACAGTAAGTGTAAAAATTGCACATTAGTACCACCATCACTACTATAAACTATAAAAGCAGGCGTCTGACAATCACTGTACACATTTTTTTCCTCTAGTTTCACCCGAAAAGTCCCAAAATATACCTTATCCGCTCCATCTCAAACCATTTCTGCAGCCTTACCTCCATCTCCCAAAAGAGCTTATGTATTAGATATCCTATATATTTTCTGTAGCCTTTAATTCTCATATATTCTTGCCAATAACCTCAGAATGTGCTCGCGGGCTCCAGCGATTGTTGACATATGACTTTTTAAAAATACCTCCCTCTATTTTAAACAACTGAAATCCTGTTCAACACATTAAAGCCCGTGCCCTGCCTGTTGAAGTAACTATAGAAGATCCACAGTTTATTCTGATTCTCGAGCAGATTGCAGTTATCTGATGATGCACGCTCAAGAGGACAGCCAGAGTTCACCAAAAAAATTGCCAAATTTTATCTTCGATTTGGATCTCCCGTCACATATAGCTGTCAGGTCTCTATTACCACCACACAAAAGCCAAACGTACAATTCCTGCGAAAAGGGTTCAAAGATACACGGTCCAAGTAAAGCAAGGACTGGAGCGGCCGATTCCACATGTGCATGATGATTTTTACACTGTTTTTAGAGGATCTGGAAAGTCTGCTCTGGCTGTTTGAAATCGCGTGTGATAGCGGCGAGTAAGACATCTGTAGAGATAGATGGAAAAAAAAAAAAAAAAAAAAATAGACATATGTTACCCTAAAGTTGCGCTATGTAACTTTTCTGGCTCAGATTGTTGCACCGCACGGCTTTAAACCTGGAGTGTCTGTTGTGTGTTGCTTACTGTGTGTTGGGTCCACTCTCCACAGATCTGACCTGTAAATTGCTCTGGCGGCATTGTCAGCCTGTTTCCATGGAGATAAATAAGTCAAATGCCATACTGTGGAACATTCCATTGAGACGAGCAGGTGGAAAAGTTGCAGCTCGTCTCTATGGAGATGATATTTTACTCACGTTGTTACACAGCGTGGCATTAAACCTGTCTTGAATTTAATTATGTAGGTTTCTTGGTAAAAACATCACGCTATGCAACTTGGTCACTAGGTCATTTCGTATCTATGGAGATTTTGCGCAAATTGTTACACAGCATGGCATTAAACCTATCATGAATTTACTTAGTTTTCTGGGCAAAAACGTAATTTTTTCTGTGTGTGAGATCCTCTCTCCACAGATCTGACCTATAAGTTGCTCTGGTGGCATCTTTAGCGTGTTTCCGTAGAGATAGATAAGTCAAATGCCATATTGTGGAACATTCCATTAAGACAAGCAGGTGGAAAAGTTACGGTGTACATTTAAATGCAAGACACTACTACACTGTCTGCAGAATCTAATCTTTAAGAAGGAAACAAAAATGCTAGAACACCATCTTCCCAACGCACATGTGGAGTTTGGAGCGTAGAGTTGGATTACTGCCAGATTAAAGCACCTTTGACCTCCCTTCAGGTGTCAAAGGTCAAAGTCAATCCATAAACCTTTCTCAAATGGGATGAGCTGCTCACCACTGCTGCTGCCCTCAAGGTCTGCCTGATTCTCACATTATAATGGTCCATAAGAGCAGGACGAGGAGGGGGGGTGGAGCACGAGAGAGAAGGATAGAGCGGAGAGGAGAGAGAGAACGAGAGCGGGAGAGGAGAGCGAGAGAGGAAGAGGGAAGAGAGAGGCAGAATTTATGGTTCCAATGTACCTGGTGACTTCAGTTTGCAGACAGCCTAGAGCGGAGAGGTTGAAGTCAGGACTGCTCTTGTGGGAGCAGAACTATTTGGGAATTATCTGAAGCAAAAGATCATAAATTTAAACAGCCATAACTCTGATACAGGCTCATCAATGCATTTTAGATATGATTATGTTCAACTTGGGGCCTTTGGTGACAGCTGGACATGAGTTGTGTTAAATCCTGTATCTGTATCGTAGACTGTATATATAAATGGACATAGCTAACCTGCTAGCCGCCGCGTTCCAAATAGGAAGTGCGCTCACTGGGCACGCCTCCGGCTCCTCTACTCTGGCTCCAATTCACTTTACATTGAAACACTCACTTAGTCCACGTCTTTATACCGTCTATGATGTGTAGCTGTGAAATGCAGTGTAATGTAATGTAACTAATTTCAGTTTTGTTTTGAATAATCCCAGTTTTCGGCATTTTGGTATTTGGGTAGTTTCCAGAAATTCCTGAACAGTATTTTCCCGTTTCTATTTACTAGTTTATATTCCAACTCATCATCAAAAGTTATCTTACATGTTGTCAGCTGCGTCCGTTCCTGATCATTTCCTCAGAACATACTTGAGGGACATTTGTTTGTTGCACAGTGTGGATGGATGAATGGTAAGTTTGTTCAGCTCAGGGAAAATGTGCCCAAAATTCTGGTAGTGACTTGTCTATAAATAGACCACAGTAGTAAACCCGGCGTGTATTTGTACCACTGTCCCTCTGGCTCGTATCTGCTGTGACACTTTGAGTAGCACCAGCGGGAGCCAGAATTCCCCAGCTGATCTCAAGTAAGTTTGTCATAAGTTCAAGCCAATCCACCTCCCCTCTCTCCCTCTCTCTCCTCTTGCTCCCACTCTTTCTCTCTCTCCTCCACTCTTGCTCGCTCTCCCTCTCCCTTTCTTTCTCTCTCTCTCTCTCCCCCTCTTCTCCCCTCTCTCCCCTTGCCCCCACACTTTCCCTCTCCTTCTCTCGTCCTCTTTCCATCTCTCTCCTCCTCTCTCTCCCTTTCTCTCTTCCTTTCCTTCTCACCCTCTCTCCCTCTTTCTCATTCCGTCTCACATCTCTCTCCTCCTCTCTTTTCTCTCTTCCTATCTCCCCTATCACTCTCTTTCTCTCTCTCCCCCATCTCTTCCATCCCCCTTTCTCTCTCTTCCTCTTTCCCCATTTCTTCCTCTCTCTCTCTTTTTTCTCCTTCTCTCTTCCCCTCCACATCTCTCTTCCCCTTTCTCTCTCTCCCTTTCCTCCTCAGCCTCTCTCCCTCTCTCTCATTCTCTTGTTCTTTCTCCCCCTCTCTATTTCCCTCTCTTTCTCTTTCCCCCATCCCTCCCCCCTCTCTCCTCTCTTCCCATCCTCATCTCCCCCCTCTCCCTTTCTTCTTCACCCTCTCTCTCTCTCTCTCTCTCTTATTCTCTTGTTTTCTCTCACCCTCTCTTTTCCTCTCTCTTTCTCTTTCCCCCTTCTCTTCCCCTCCTCATCTCTCTCCTCCTCTCCCCCCGCTCTCCCTTTCTTCCTCACCCTCTCTCTCTCTCTCTCGCATTCTCTTGTTTTCTCTCCCCCTCTCTTTTTCCCTCTCTTCCTCTTTCCCCCATCTTTTCCTCTCTGTCCCTCCCTGTCTATCTCTTTCCCTCTCCTCATCCCCCACTTCTTTCTTTCTTTCTTTCTTTCTTTCTTTCACCCTCTCTCTCTCTCATCCTCTCATTTCCTCTCCCCTTCTATATTTCCCTCTCTTCCTCTTCCCCCCTGCCTCTTCCCCCCTCTCCCTCCCTCTCTCTCTTTCTCTCTTCCCCCTCTCTCTGCAGCCTAGATAAGCCCGGCGTAGTGAAAGCCTGGCAGGGGAACACTCGTCCGTCTGACAGGCAGTAGCAGAGGAGAGAGAGAGTGAGAAATAGAAAGAAAGAGACAGAGAGAGACTGGCAGAACCCGCAGTTTGACCGGCCAAACACTGTGATTGTAGACATATGCTTGTGCTGCCTGTGTGCGCCAAGAGCAGAGCAATAACAACAAAGTGAAGCTGAGTACGCAGCACACAGGAGGGTCAATAGTGGGAGGAAATCAGACTTAATAACATTACAGATCGGCCGCACAAGCCAGACATCAGATCTGAACGGGGATTTGGTGTTCTCAACCGTGGACAGATGGATTTTGGAGAGCGTTATTGCATGTGAAAAACTGACCAGTCAAATGTCTAACTCTGGGTTGTACAGTTATTTCAGTGAATTCAGTTAAAACGCCACTGTGTAACTTTTATTGGGGTCATCCACTTATTTGTCTCTATGGAAATGTTATCCCTTATCCATCTTGTTTTAATTCAGTTTGTTCGGCGTTTTTATAGCAACTGAACAGGGTCACCTCTCCACAGATCTGACCTGTGACTCGGCCCAGGGGCATCACTTGCGTGTCTGCATGGAGGGAAATAAGTTTAATGGCGCACTGTGGGACATTTCAGCCAACGCGATGACATCTACGAGCGCGTTATATCAAGGAACCATATTCATGCACTGGTGTACGTGGGCGTGGCGGGCGACTGGGTTAAGTGTCTTGCCCAAGGACACGACAGCATCATTCACCTGTGGGAGCTGGAATCGCACCGCCAACCTGACAAATCTGACCGCTCTACTAATGATGTAATCAGCTACTGTCGCCATAGTTCCATAGTACACCTTTAATTGCATCTGAGTATAAGTCGCACCAGCCAAAAAAATACATAATAATGAAGAAAAAACATATATTTCACGTATAAATCACATCTGAGTATAAGTCGCACCCCGGGCCAAACTATGAAAAAAAGTGCGACTTATACTCCGTAGATATCTTAATTGCAGACTCCTGGTCCGACAACAACAAGAAAAAATCAGACACATCGTACAGTATGATAAAAAAAACAAAACAATAAAAGGTCCTTAACCAACAATAACAATAATATATTTTAGCCTTATCTTATATTTGTGTTTTTTTGCTAGACGATTATTTCTTATGAGCTGCCTAATCTTATCTATATCTTGGCTCTTGGCCTCGTGCACACTTTTCCATACTGTCTGAGGTAGAATTTCTCAGCTGTTTGTTAATCAAGTTCAGTCTTTTCTTATCTGATTACGATGGTTTGTGTTTGCCCACCGCTCACCATAACATGAGGGGTATGAGACAGGTCAAGGCGGGTCGCTCTGGCTCCGGTCCACAGCCATAGGAAAGATGATGAATGACTTCACAGCTGCGGGAGTGTGGTCAGCATTTAGGCTGCTGAGCTAAAATAAGATCAACAGTTACAAGAGATATTGTTTTTGGGCTCCAAACTTTGTCAGCAAAAAGTGGCTTCAAGCTTTGTATTGAAAAGGAAGCGATTGTGTGTAGCAGCACGGTGGCTGAGTGGCATTACTCATGCCTCACAGCAAGAAGGTTTGGTTCCATCCCCGGGTCGCCCAGGCCTTTCTGTGTGGAGTTTTGCGTGTTTCTCCCGTGTCTGGATGGGTTTCCTCCGGGTACTCCGGTTTCCCCCATCAACCAAAACATGAACGCCCTTCAAGACAACTGTTGTTGTGATTTTGGGCGTTACAAAAAATAAAATGAATTGAATTGAATTGATGATGATTGAAGATGTAGTTTAGTTAGAGTCCATATTGAGCTATTTTTTCTATGTTATAATGTTGTTTCCTCATCACAAACAACACTGGAGTTGTGTTTTGTTTCATTCACACATGTTTAACACACAAACTCTGCACATTTAGGCTGAGTTCTTCTGTCAAACTCAAACTTGACTGAATTAAGCAAAATGCATTTTAAAAGCAAGTAACTAAAAAGTAGGAGTAAAAACAATTTAATATGGGCAGCCCTTATACAAATGCCTAAAGTAATTATGTTTTTTTGCAGTTTTCTATCTATAAGTTGTGCTGTACTGAATGGAGAAAAAAGAGAAAATCATGGTCCACATAAATAATATTCAATAATATTTTTAAACTGTCAGTAGTAGTAGTGGTAGTAGTAGCAGTAGTAGTGTCAGTAGTAGTAGTAGTAGTGTCAGTAGTAGTAGTAGTAGTGTCAGTAGTAGTAGTACTAGTGTCAGTAGTTCTAACAGAAGTCTGAAAAGTTGTGACGGCTGTGACCTTGCAGGGTTCACATGACTTGTTTTTTTTTAGCATGTTTAAACTTTAGACTTGTTCAATCTGTGGTTGGATCTTTCCCCTGCAGATTCGATCGGCTTTGGCTCAGCTGCACTCATGATCCAAGCTGGCTCTTATCTTCTGCCCAGAGGAGAGCTACAGATAGGGGGATTAATTGACCTGCCCCGCAAATGTTACTGTGTACCAAGCCATACCTAAGTACATAATGTACAGAACATTAGCTTGCACAAACTGCTCCTTTGTACCACGTGGATGCTGTAAATACCCAATTTACTTCAATATAAAACAGGGAGCTCTTGTTTCTGCAACTGGACCCGCACAGAGGTTATGTATAATGTAAGACTTAGACTGAGCTGGACGCTATATATCTGACTGTTTATGTGCTGCATTAAACAACTATCTGACCTTTGCTTTATTTGATTTACTTATAATTATCTTGCCAATCTCCTTTCTGTGTTATCACCAAAGGATATAAAACAAACACTGTACCTTGTTGAGATTATAGACTCTAGTGTTTGCAGAAACAGCTGTATTGTGAGGGAAATAAAGCTATAAAAACAGACATAAAAGAAGTGTAGAGACGTACAGGTGGTGGGAGGCGCCATCTTGGGACTGTTTGCTTGTGTGAGGTTTAACATGACGCTGCCGTATCAGTATGAGCCTGTACCCAGAAGTACTTTCTGTGAAGTGAGGGCTCACAGAGGATAGTGTATCATTGATCAGAACTACTAAGGACAGTAATATTACGTGCACTACGCTACTACTGCTTTTACTGCGTGTCTTATAACTACTATAGGTAGTTTTTAGATTGGAGAATGTGCTGATGTCGTTTCTATTACTGACTAGTCCTAAAAACTCACTATATTACAACAAAAATCTGCATTATTCATTCTAGCTGCCTTCCATCTGTTTTGAATTTTATTGGCCTGTATAATGTTGTGATGTCATCTGAAAGCGCCCTCCTTTTGCTGATCAGGCCATTTTTAAAACTGCAGCAAGATTTTAATGAAACCCCAAATTCCCTCAGAAATTTTAAATTATCAATGAATGCAAATGAAACTAAGAATACATTTTTAAAATATATATATTTAAGTGATGTGCAAGCTACAAATTACATCGATTGAAAGAGTTAACACCTATAAATATCTTGAGTTTTGTCTTGACGAAAACCCATCCTTTAAAGTACATATCTCGGGATTACGTTACAGTTTGGAATCAAAACGACATTTGTTATATCCCGTTGAATTATGGAAAAGGAATTGTTCCAGAAACCTTTCTTTTTGTACTGGATCATGGAGATATATTACACATGCAGACCTCAGCTTTTACTTTGACATCTTTAGATACACTTTTCGTTTCATAACAGGTGATGAATGTAAAACCCATCACTGAACACTCTACGAAAAAGTAGGTTGGCCATCGCTATCGGTCAGAAGAGAACAACACTGTATAAAATGTATTCATAAGGGAGTATTTGACAGACTGCCTTAATATCTCATTTGCTTGTTGCACGGTGATACGGGAACTTTGAATACAAGATCTTATATTTGTATAAGCGTAAGAACAGGATGCACCAGAACTGAAATGGGGAAAAAAAAGCTTTGAATGAACATACAAAACTGGATACACTGGTGCCACTAATGCACTTTAATAATAATCTGGTGATAAACATTCATACTCACACCTGCCCCTGTATTTAACGCTTTAAATGGACCAGCGTAGTCATTTGTTTAGCTTGTTTTTGTTTGTGTTGTTCTGTATTTGAACAGGGCGCTCGTGAAACACACAGTCTGAGTGCTCTCATTGGGCTCTCCCCGTAGACGTAGAGGTGCATGAAATGAATAGCCGGTGATAATGTAATCGCTGCTGCTACAACGTCTACTACTCTTACGATGTTTCTAAAAATAAAAAGAAACGATGCATTTATTTAACTTTTTTTAATTAATGGTACAAAACAGTATCATTGGTAATCGATTATTGGCTGCTGAATCGTTATCGTTTCATTATTATGGGAAAACTATAGCCCTCATTTGACTTGTGCTGTTGTGTTTATCTGTTTAGTCAGTGGGGGAAAATGTTGCCCTCTTCCTGTCTTCCTCTCTTCCTCTCGTCTTAGTTCTCTGCAGGAGGTACAGCCCAGAACAGTAGGGATCAGTGTGAATATCTGCCTCTAAAACTTCAGTCTCAAAGTGTATGCATGTTACATCTCTTGGCTGTGTTAACGTTCAAACCAGGCCGTATATATATTTTGTAGTAGTGTGCTGTTTTGCCTTGTTGTCATGCATGGTAAATGATGGATGGGGAGTTTGTGGTTTTTACCTTCGTTGTTGCGATTTGAATTACAGTTTAGTCTAGCACTTTTGTTCAAGCTGTCTTAAATATTATGATTTATTATGTGTAGCTCGGGAAACATAATCGTATTATACAAATGCACTCTGAGTTCATCTGGCTCTATGGCAGCAACTAATGCATTGTTTGATGAGTTTCAAAAGTTTTCAAATTTAAACATGAAAATGCAATATTTTACTGTAGCTGTCAAGTGTAGGATTAGACACTAGAGTGAGCTGCTAAGCCAATTAAAGTGAAACTGTATGGTATTGGTGTAAAGGTATTAAACTAACTTTTTGTGATACAGGTCAAAAATTTCAAATTGTAGGTACGTTAACATGATAGACCAGTGAGCACATATAGCAAATGATAGGGTCTTGTTTTTATATTGCATTTTTCCACATTCAAGACACTCAAAGCGCTTTACATCAAGGAAATACACACCCATTCACACACACATTCATACACCAGTGTACGCAGACACAGGGGCGCGAGGTGGTTTAAGCGTCTTGCCCAAGCATTCATCTATGGGAATCTATAGGTCAAGATCGGGATTTGAACCGCCAACCATCGGGTCAACGGACAAACACTCTACCAACTGAGCTCATGTCGCCCCAGTAGCAACTTTAACACAACTTTAACACAATTTAAACCATCATCAGTGTATTCTCTGTGGAAAAGTGGGTTGGCCAATGCTGTCTGTTAGAAGAGTACAGCACTATATGAAATGTATCTATGCCACACCAAAACTGAGACGGGAAAGAGGGATGTTATCTGTTTGAACGAGTGCTCTCATTGGGTCTCCCTGTATAAATCAAAGAAAGAATGAAATGGTGCATTGTAAAGACTGGACCTGTCATTCATTTGCTCGTGCTAATTAGACGATTAGATTTTGTGTTTTCGATTGGAGCATTTAACGAAATACAGAAGCTACATCTAATTTGCACTTATACAAACAAATGTGCCCAATTAGCCCGTGTCACAAGAAAACACAATTCATCTATGTCGGAATAACGAATACAAAAACCTGGATAAACTATGCGACCTCGGGGAGTCCTATTAAATATCCGGTTTTGCACTTTGAACTGCTCCATGGGGGATCCTGTGTGTGGATATTTATAATGAGGACAGTGGCCCTAATGATGTGATGACAGCCCGACACAGGAAGAGCTACACTGTCATAGATAACAGATGTGTAACAGCCGCTCATGACATCATTGTGATTGTGTTATTCAGGCCAACTTGTGAGTAATGCCCTGAGGTATGCTAACAAGGAGCTGAGAACTTACACTTTACATAGGGATCTCAAATGGTCCACAAGATGGCTGTTTATGAGCATGCAGTGACGCGATTGTAGGCCTGTCACGGTAATTACAATATTGACTTAGCATTCAGTACATGACAAGTGAGTACTTTTTCTTTGAGCTAGTGGGGGATCTTCAGTTATTTTTATGTACTACGATGAGAATAAATAACTTCTCATTAGTCATTATAGATGCAAACGAAACACAAAAGTTTTTCATTCAGCCATTTATTTATTGCAGCTCATGTTTTTTTTAATGATACTGTAAAGTTAGAATTGTTTATTGGCATTGGCTGTTTCAATATTATCATTTATCGTCCATATTTTCTTCAGCAGTATATCACGGTTCAAATTTGTTATCATGACAGGCCTTAAGTTTGTATAGTACTTTGCAAATCTCATTCATTTTCAAATTGTAGAGGCCCCGTTGATCTGCTGGAGACTTATTTTCTTACTGATTAGAAGCTGGTTTTGTTGTAATTTAGGGGTTAACTTGTGTTGAGACATGCACACATACTACATCAGACGAAGGAATTAGCTGGAACTAAACCTGGAACTATAGATCAGGACTAGATCAAGACTAAACCAGGGCAAGAGCAGGACCAAACCAGTACAAGTGTCGAACCAGAAACCTTCTTGCTGTGTGAGTGCTAAAAAAAGGTTAAAGGTTAGACAATAATAGATAATGGCCCTTGTATCACCAGATTGTGCAGAAAAAAACTACTTCTCCCTGATGATCTCTTAAATCAGGCATGCCCAAACTATGGCCCGGAGGCCAAATATGCCCCTCAGACCAATTTTTCTTGGCCCTCAAGCTTCCAGGTGAATTGGCCCATATTACATTAAACAGCACTTCTTACTGTACATTTCTGAAAATCTACTTTAACAAGCTCCTATCAAATATTTAATGTGTCCAATTGAGGATGTAAGTATGAATAAAGGTCTAGTGGTTCAGTCTAACTTGTAATAATAACACAGAGACCCTCAATCGGCCCTCAGCTTCGTCTGTGTTTTTATATGTGGCCCTTAATGAGAAAAGTTTGGACACCTCTGTCTTTAAACAAGCTACGATACTATAAGACTGAAAACCCAACTCTTCTCCCTGGCATTTAACACGATCCAGACAGTTTTATTGTTCTTTTCATATGTGTCATGTTATCTATATATTTGCTTTTTGTTGACTTTTATGTGAAGCACTTTGGTCAGCTGAAGTTGTTTTAAATGTGCTATATAAATAAACTTGAACTGAGTATGACAGTTATTTAAAAAAGAAACTGTTAGCAACTTTAATAATTATCGTGATATAATTAGGCCTGTCATGATAATTACTCAACTTTTCGTTCAGTATATTATAAATGGAATAATCATTTTTGGAGGTAGTAGTTATTTTTTCTGCAGTATGATCAGATTTGAGCTGCCAACAGGCCTACATATAATCGTTGATCGCAGTTATTTTGGCGATGATATGGCCCCATGCCTAGCCACACCTAGCCCTCGCATTTCACTTTTCCATATTTTTTACTTTCTCAAAATGCAGCCCAACTTGAATAGATTTTCTTTTTCTGAAGTGGCACTAGAGAAACCACAGTATGTCTAATTATGCCTCTGTGCTATGGAGCAAAAATCTTGAGCAGTTAATTAGTCTCTTGAAATTACATTCCGACTTCGGAGGTTGAAGGCATCATGCGGTCAGAGCTGGTTCATAACATCTCACACTTTCCTGTCATATGTTCAGATGCCTCGAAACCCAGCTGGCTCTGTAGTGTGTGTGTGTCATTTGTACCAAAATGACTATGCTACACTACCGAATCCTACGGTATCATTTAAGAAAATAAAGTTGCAGAACAAAGTAACTATAGAGCCGTGGGTGTATGCCAATGGCGGTGAAAACAGGGATCGACTGACAACATGGTGTCTTGACAATAAGCGATTCAAAATAGCTCAAACATGTGCGTATCACTCCAAAAACAATTAATATGACATGGTTAAAAGCTCTGAAAAGTCGATTTTGCATAATAGGTCTGCTTTAAAAAATAATTAAAAATAAACTAGTTCAATTTAAACAGGTCACAGCAGTCCAAAGTTATCCCTCCTATCCCTGAGTTTACACTTTTCACAATTATCACAGACCAGAGCGGAGATTTGCCATCATGGTAACACTAACTACAACAGCGCACTGATTTTCTGACAATAAACTGCTTCATAAGACTGTAAACGGTGGTCTCATTTTCACCTCAAGAGCTGCTGTATATCTTCACTGGGGCGAGACAAATTTCGCTCAAATACATGGAAAAAATCGGCTACAGCCACTTTAACGACGTCTCTCCACAAAGGAACTGTCTGCTTTAATTATGAAGGAGTGTTGCGCTAACTGCACCAACTTTAGCTTTGATATCCCCTCTTTCAACTGCAACTTCTAATGGGCGGTCTTAGATTTGCCCTCCTCCTCTGTCCCTGCCCCAGCACAAGGAGAGGTGGACTTAATCCTTTGAATCAAATGTGTCACCTACTCCAAGCGGGAATGAATAGAGCCTAGATTACCAGCGGACACTAATCGCATTTAGGCTGCTCGATGATAGCTCCTGAGCTGGCTGGGGCTATTCGCTTTGGGTGTAATAAGTGGAAGGTCCCAGTTTAGGTTGGCACAACTGGGGTCCCCGTACACCTGTTGATGCTACTCCTTCCTTATTTTTATTCTATCATCTGTTTATGACACTGAGTAGGCTATAACTAATGTCAATAAAATCTTCTTTTAGCATTTTATGAGCCAAATGTAGTCCTCGAAATGTAATCATAGCTTAACTTGTAGCTAACTGATGCTAACGTTTGCTATATTCCCTTGTGTTCCCTAATGCATTATAAGAGAGATTAATCTTAGCGAATACAAAAATATATTTCTCAGTAATGGGTTAGCTGAATCGTTGCAAACCAGACAAATCGGACATTCGAACAATGTTCCAACTGACTGCCGCAACGGACTATTTATATCAGGGATTAATCCTTACAGCAAATGTCCATACTTTTCTAAATCCGCTGCCGGAGATTACCTGAACATAAATAATGGAATCACCAAAGCTAACTGGATGCTAACATTAGCTGTAGCCCCAGTGGACAATTTAAAGAGTCTATGTTACCCTTAAAGGTCCTACATTACGCAAAATGGACTCTTGTGAGCTTTTAGCCATGTTATAATTTTGTTACCTCATCAAAAACATACCTGGAGTCGTGTTTTGTTTCATTCACACATGTTTGAGTCACTCTTTATTATTAGTCTGTCTACATCTCCAAACCTCAAAATGCTCTGTTCCACCTTGTGATGTCATGAAGTGGTAGTTTCACAGCTACCTTTTATCTTCTGTTCAGTAGAGATTGGCAGTTCCAGGGCTGAAATCATCCAAATGATTCTAGTGAAGGTGTATGGAGTTTAAAAACACAGTGAAGAACTTCCTGTATTACCACATGATGACATCACAAGGTGGAACAGAGTGTTTTCTGTTTGAGAGAAAAACTCAGCCTAAATATGCAGGGTTTGTGTGTGAAACATGTGTGAATGAAACAAAACACAGCTCCAGGTCTGTTTTTGATGAGGAAACAGCATTAAAACATAGATTAGAAAACAGCACAATATGGGCCCTTTAATGTTAGATTAAATATTTTAAAATGAAGTGGTCCATTTGTAAATCTTCCACGGTGCTACATGTATTTGCCTTCAAAGCTAACTGGATGCTAACACTGCGGCACTTACGTTATGTTAGTAGCTTTGCCAACTCCTCAAAAGCTAAATGTCAACCTCAGCTTATTCATTAAATGCCTTACATTTAAGTCTAGGAAGTCGCTCATAGTGCCTATAGAGTTAAGTGAGACGCAGCTGGAACGGAGCCATCTTATATGCAAAATGTGATGTGAAGTTTAGTGCTTTGGTAATGACGCAGTCTAATCATTCTAATTATTTCTTAATGCTCAAAATGACCACTCAAATCATTAAAACCATTACAGTGCAAAGTCTCGAATCTAAACCTCCGCTCATTTTGGTGCCAAATACTTTGTGCCCTTGACTCCCAACATGGCGGCCCCGCAGCGAGACGGCTATACGTTTCATAAAGAGTTACGTGTGTGTTATTAACCCCTGGCGTGTGGTGACAGGAGACGGAAGGAGATGGAGTATGTAAAGGAAATGACAGGAAACACAGTGTAAAAGCATATCTAATTACTGGACCTCTGAGGCTACGAATGTGCTTTGATATAAAGGCCTGTTTACCGTCAGTTAGACCGCTTAGGAAAATCAGTTTACACGACGGCCAAATGTTTCATACTCCAGCTCCAGGCGTGAGAATAGACGGTAAATAGAAGACATGACACACTGTATCATTATGTAGGTGTCAATCAAAAAGTCACCTTAATTACTGTACAAATTAAAACCTACTTGAGTGTTAAATTACTAATCTTTATTTACTGTTTGGAGCTCAACAGTGATGGTTCCGGAACAAGTTTTTCTCATAAACTTTCCAAAAAAAAAAAAAAAAACTATATTAAAAGTTTGAAGTCTTCCTCGGGGCTAATCAACTATGTGGTAACTAATGACTACAAGATCTATAATTTAATTTAAAATCTGTTTCTGAAATGTGATAAACCGCTAAGTTATTAAAGCGTTTGGCTGAATCTCGCGCTGAATCTTGCGTTTTAAATGTGCTTTTTGGAACGTAAAGCAACCACCTTATGAATATTAGTTAGCACGTAGCTGGTTAGCCTTTGTGATGCGTTAATATTTGAAGTCAATGGGGAAATCGAACCTGGGCAGGCTGTCAAGGTTGAGCTCTATTGCCCATGGTAGTTGCGGTAATAGGCCTGGATATGACAGGAAGGACATCCAGTGTAAAAATGTGTCAAGTCACTACTGAGGTGGGAACCCTTGAAAACAAAAGGAGCAAGTATATAAGTACTGTAAACGCAGATAATATAATATACAGCCTGTCTCATTTGGCGTTGTTTACCGCAAACCAGGAAGTAAGGCTGCTAGTTTTTGTTAGCATTACCGCAATGACAAAACTCCACTCTAGCCTTCGAAATTTGTGGAATGTGTCCAGCCCTAAAAACATCACAGTGAATTATTAAGATACTAGAAATACGTCTGGAATAGGCCTGCCACGATAATTACTATATCGACGTTCTGTTTAATATATTACAAATGGAACGATCATTTTTGGGGGTCAGTATTTATCATGGAGACTTTTTCTTTGTAGTATTGGGAAGATTTTAGCTTTAGAACTTTGAATTATGAACTAAAATTTGACAAACTAATTACTTAAGTGTTCATTCTGGGGTTCATTTATACAGCTCAACCATATTTAACAATATTGTACATTTCTGCTTTATAGTTTGGTTTCAATATTATCATTTATTGTCTATATTGACTATATCGCACGCCAACGTTTTGTATTGTCACAGGCCTAATTAGGAAAGTGAGGACTAAGTTTGAACCACTACAAACAGTTTAAAAGAAAAAGTTCTGTTTTTCACATTTTTAAGGTGATACAAAATCAGGCGCAGTGAATTTAACTTAACTTTATGAATCAGACAGTTTGATTTGATTGATATATATAATGTGTATGTATGAATATATGTATACAATATCCCAAATACATTTCTTGCGCAAGATTCACCCTCAGATAGTCACCCCTCCCTTGTGTTGTTTACTCCAGACTTTCCAGTGAAGGATTCTATTTGCCCTCGCCAACACTTCATGCAATGCAGAGGGCACCAGCATGGGGCTATTTGGAGCTTATGCCTCAGTAAATTGTCTGTTTGACAGACCCTTTTGCATTGTCCGCTCTCTGTTTCCATGGCCTCCTCCCCTGTGTCTCTCCTTGAACCGGCTGCAGCACCGCCTCTCATCACCCAGACCTTGTGCAGTAGTCATCCTCGCTCTGATTGCTTCTCTCTCCTCCACCTCTCCCTCTTTCTCTCTCTCTCTTTTCATCACACTCTTTCTCTCCATCACTGAGCGCTTTTACGACATTGATTCAGACAAAATTGCTGTCCTTCTATTGACACCACCAGGCTCCAACCCTAAACATATTGCAAACAGCCTAAAGTACACCTATAGTAATGGTTTTCTTTATCTTAATGTGTTCATGTTCTAGGGATACAAATGGTTCATAGTTTAACAGCTTTGTGGGAACTAAAAAGATGGATGCCGTAACATGAATCATTAAATTTTAGTGTGCACACTTAACGGTCAGGGTAGGCCTCCAGGAAGTCAACTTAAGGACATGTGTCGGGTTTGAACATGCCGATTCGTAAACAGTGGAAACTATAAAATATATAAGCTGTTCACCATATGCCACCGGATCAGCCTCGCTAAATATATTATACATGTTTTTGGGGACTAGAGGACCTTCCGTTTTTTAAGTCCAGGTCTGGGCATTGATTCTATCCTATTAAGGCAGTGGAAATATTGATATCGCAATATTGGGTGACGCAGTAATCAATATTACAAATCCTGCTCTCAACATAAACATCGTTGGTTGAGATCAGATCCACTGACAGGTTGGTGGTGTGATTCCAGCTCCCATAGATGAACACTGTTGTTGTGTCTATGTTGTTGTTGTGTCCCCAGTGTCTATGTACACTGGTGTAGGAGGTGAGTGGTTCTTTAATGTAAAGTGTAAATGTTTGAGTACATCGGAAGTGCTATATAAAAATTTGACCATTTACAGATATTTGTTGTTTTTGGAAAGTAGAATGGACAAAGAGACATATTTTCCTTATTAAGTCCTACATTAGACTTGGGCTGGTCTTGGTTTTGTCGTTAAGTTTTTATTTTCACTCAGTTTGACTAGCAAACTTTTTATCAACCAAAATTATACCAAATAGTATATTAAAATAATTAAAAAATATATTTATCACAATCGGTGGTTTTCAGACTCTAGCCTGTGATGATGTCATACTTCCAGATGGGGGCAACAGACAGTTTTCCCTATTGATTACATTGGACTTTGCCATGCATATTAGTGACTAGACCAGACATGGGCTATAACCCGGAGGACACACATGGCCCTTTGGGCTTATTAATTTGTCCCGGCGAATGTTACCAAAGTATATTAAAATAGATAAGGGTAAACCTTGTTCACTTTACCTTTTCAACAAGTTGTTGATCTTTTGGCACTTGATAAAACTGAATGTGAGTTTTTCTGCTGTGTTTATTTAACTGTAATTTTATAAATGAATTATTAATGTAATTAATGCAGTTGGAAATTGTACAATGAACTTTGCATATTCATGCTTTGCTACATGTTACAGGCCAAATCTCTAATGTAATATATACATAAAAATATATATCCTGACCCGGCCCCTCTGTCAAATTTTAGGAGCCATTGTGGCCCGTGTGTCAAAAAGTTTGCCCACCTTTGGACTAGACCAAAGAAGTCACTGTGTTACAACCAAAATCTGCACATAAACAATTAGCTGCCTCCATCTGTATTAATAATAATGGCTTACACTTGTAATGTGCTTTTCAAAGCTTCTCAAAGCGCTACACTATAGTCATTATTCATTCATTTCCACACTTGGTGATGGTAAGCTACTATTGTAGCTACAGGTGCCCTGGGGCAGACTGACGGAAGCGAGGCTGTCAATCTGTGCCATCAGCCCCTCTGACCACCACCTATCATTCACGCACACACCACTTTCATACTAGGCAATGTGCGTGAAGTGTCTTGCCTAAGGACACAACGAGAGAACTTGGTCCGAGCGGGACTCGATCCTCCGACCTTCGGACCAGCACTCCAACCACTGAGCCACTGTTGCCCCAATTATATTATATTTATCTCATTGGCCAATACAGTGTTATGATGTCATTTGAAATGAGCTATACAAAGTACAGTTTTGACAATAGTCGAATGTGGCATCTTTTTCCTCATTACATTATGCAGTCTTATATCGCATTGCAACTTAAAGAAACAGTGCCTTCTCCGAGGTCTACACTGTCTGCTTCTGGTTTGCGTTGCTATTGTCTGTATTCTTCCTGCAAATCCCAATTTAAAATAATTTGCATGTTTTAATTGAATGATCCCACGTTGAGTCAGTCACTGTCCACATTTCAATTAGTTTGGCCCCATTAGGATTTCCAGTTCAGGCTAAATGACATTAATTGTGTCCCAGTGTTACAGAATGCTGGCTGATGGCTGATATTTCCAGTAACATCATCGTCAAGTCACAAAGGTGATGATATAACTGTATTTAACGGTTGTCAAGGCGTCTGTCACCTACCAACATCAGGTAATTACATCCACACTTTGTTTCTATGGCGTTGTTACACATGCATAGGTATTGAAATATAATTTAACTACGCCTTCTACATCAAAGGTGCACTATGTAACTTTTCTTGTAGAGGGTCTGCCGCCTGCTTGTCTCCATGGAGATGACTGAAGATAATTGCTTTGCCTGGAATGTTCCACAGTTTGGCATTTAATTCTTCTATCTTGCATTTATTCAAGTTCACCCCAAAACACCTAGATGTGACACGTAAACTGGCCACAATGCAATGACGTCTCTGTGGAGATAAGCAGGAACAGGCCCTCTACCACAAAAATGCCATAGTGCACCTTTAAAATATATTTATGTATTTCTATATTTTTGGCCTATAGTAAAAGAAAAACGTGACTCTTTGACTGTGGATCATCCCCAGACGACTGAGGGATCACACAGACATTTTGGGCCTATAGAAATCACTAATTGGTCAGTCAGCAGTGTGTGAAATGGAGTTGAAGAGTGTGATGAGACCATAGACTGGATATATAAATGGACGTAGATTACGCGCTAGGCACTGCGTTCCAAATCAGGGGTGCACTTCGGGCTCCATTGACTATAACTGCTGCAGTGAGCCTCGTCATTTTGGTCTTAAAATGCTCGTATTGACCCGATTCGCTATTTCGCCCATAAATCAAGATATGAACATTAATAACAGACAAATCAGGTGCCTTCTTTCCTCGAGGTCACTGCCGCTACTGTTAGCAAATTCTATGGGTGAGACATTCAGTAACTACTGTAAAGCATTTTTTTTCACAGGACTGCTTCGTCCCTATAGTAAGAGATCTAATTTTGAAACGTTTCACACCTCTCTTCATCTGACATCGACCCAAACATGCTGACTCATTTCTGCTTGCAGATATCCTCCATGTCATCAACGCACATATTTCATCCAAGCCATTAGCCAGAGCGTTTGTGAGTGGCTTTCCTCATGGCTCCCCGCCGCGCACACGACTACGCAATTGATTCCCGATGCCGGCCCCGACATGCTAAGCTTCCTTTTAATCTCGGATGAAAAATGCACCCCAAACCAGAACATGTTTTGTTTTTTAGCTACATAAAACAGCTCAAGTGGCATAAAGTCCCCGTTTTTTCCCCAACATACATGAAAGCCAGATGTGCAGCACCGATTCACCAATGGAAAGAGACTTCATGCTGCCATGCTAAGCCATTGTGGTGTGGTTATACAAAGCCAACAGCCCATGCCGCATATGACATGGTTTAGGTCCTCTCGGTGCTGGAGCCAGCTTTTATTACATGAGAATAATTTCATAAGTCTGCAGTGTGCGGAGGTGAGACAATTACATATAATTGAAGTGGAGCGTTAATACTAAGTTATGTCCTACGGCAAGATACAATCAAAGACACCACTGGAATAATTATGGCTCCGAGAGGGATATGTAAGGATATAGAGGTGTTATGACAAATCAAAAGCGTTCATATCAACCACATGTTGTTTTAAGGACAATTATTCACTGAACAAACAAACAAATCTATTATGATGTGTGACTCATTCTTAAAGCTACTGAGCTGACTGTGTTTCTCTGTATTTCAGACTTTATATGCATGTCAGTGGCAAAATGTGTTATCGTGACAGGCCTAGTTGTATATAGTAATTTTGTCTTAGCATAGCATTAGCAACTTGTCTCTATCCAGGTGTTATCATTTTGCCTAGAGCACAGATGAGATGTTACTGTTTTGTTCCACAGTATGACATTAAACTACTCTATCTTGTATTTAGAGCTTTATTGTTGAAAACCATAGCTTGAAAAACATGCATTCTACTGTCAATGTGATCGCATCTCACCTGGTGGCGTCACCTGCTGCTAGTCGTCATGACGATTGACGAGATTAATGCCATACTGTGGAACAAAACAATAACATCGCCATGACGACAAACAGAGGTAGACCTCCTCTACATATTGCTATAAATCAGGCATGCCCAAACTGTGGCCCGGGTGCCAAAAGCGGCCCTCAGACCAGTTTTTCTTGGTCCTCGAGCTTCCAGGTAAATTGGCCCATATTACTTTAAACGGTACTTTTTACTGTACATTTCTGAAAATCTACTTACTGCCCATCTCAAATATTTAATGTGTCCCATTGAGGATGTAAACATGAATAAAGATCAAGTGATTCAGTCTAACTTATAAGAATAACATTTTCATTGTATTCGCGTTACACTAAGTTATGTCCTCAGTCGGCCCTCAGCTTTGCCTGTGTTTTTATATGTGGCCCTTAATGAGAAGAGTTGGGACACCCCTGCTATAAATTCTTGCTGTATAGATTTAAATTAGTAATCATAAAGGTCAAACAATATCTGTAAAAAAAAATCTCTAAAGTTTTTATTTATATATAAAATTATTCGTACCACAAAAATATTAAAGATGTATTTACATGTTTCATATAAGGGTAATTCCAGCTACTTTTTCCAAACTGAATGTACAGCTTTGGGAGACTATAGCCTATGGCAGACTATGCTGTTAAGATGCATTATCTCCTACTGCCGTCACGTGAGTGGATAATGACTAGTCGCATTTAAATCCCCGTTTGATCTCATTTGTAGTCAACACGAGGGCTGGAGAACACTTAAACCGCAAGCTCCAATCCTCCTGAAGTGCTATGCTTTTGTACGCTCAATTTCACCACCTTTGTGATGTCTGAACCTGCAGTGTGGCTACGTAAGACGGGCTAACGCGAGCCGATCAGTGCAAAGGGAAGTGCCAGATTGGGGTAATTATGTCCAAAGTCCTGCCCTGAAGAGGCCTGTTTGTACATGGACTCGACAAAGCCTTTTGTAGGGGATCTGCTCCATGCCAAGACCTACGCATTGGTCTATGGGTGCTTTCCCACAGAAATGCATCCAGGATAACCATGATGCAATGTTCTCCCTCAGAGTTATAGAGACAATATGCCCACTTAGACCTCGAGTAGAGATGGGACTTTCGGTTCCTTTGTGGGATCTGAATCTTTTGGATGCATTCACTTCAAAGAGCAGTTCAAAAGACTGGCTTTTTTATGTTCATTTATATGACAGAAGTCAATGTGAGAACTCATTTTATCTACGGCCAAGGCTAAAATTTGATTAAAATGGTTCAAACTGAGAGTGGGAGTGTGTTCAAATGATGCATCTAAATGATGCAACGTTGCACTACAATGATAATAATTTAAAAACGAACAGTTATGATAGCTCTCACTCTGTTTCTGTGCTGACTGTGGTGTTAGTTCAGTGTTAATCAGTGTCAAAATGCATCAAAATTAGAAAGAAAAAGATCCAGTTCTTTTAAAAAATGAGATCCGATTCCAAGCATTCGCGTAAATGGGCTGTTCTAAAGAGCTGGCTTTTTTTCCCCATAGATATTTTGCAGAATTCAGATATGAAAAGTTCGAAGGCACGGAGGGGGCTAACAAGCTATGTGATAGTTTGAAAATCGCTGACGCAGTTTTTAGTCCAAAAATCTAGGCCTTATTGAAAACCCATTTTTTCTGTGAATGTCTTCTATCTTTGCAGTTTATACAATTTCGGGAATACGTAAATAAATAAAGTGTCTTATGCTTATTAGTTACCACGTAGTTGATTAGCCCTAGCAAGCTAACGAACTTCAGGGTGAGCAGTCACTATTAAGCTCCACATCACTGCAAACAAACTACAGAAGTGGCTAAAATACACCTTACGTAACTTTTAACATATTAATTTTGACTCAGAAAATTGAAAAATATTGCCTCACATCTAAAAATTTCAAAATATACCCATTTCAATATCACAAATGACCAGATTTTTCTTTCCGCATACCCTGTAGAGACTTTGAAAGGCAACTAAAGTGCATCATAAAGTTGATGGGGGTTCTTTATGGTCGGCCATGTTGGGTTGAGCCTCACTTGTTTTGTAGGAGATTAATCCCTGAAGGCAGAAGAGTGCGGCAGCATCGGATCTTTTCCATCCGCCATCACTCAGCCAAATGACAGGACAGTGGGTATCCTAAGCCCCGCCCTCACACTTCAAAGACTTCACATTACTGTAACCACAAGAGAAAGGCCCCCCACAGGAAGAAAACCTGTAATATTCAATACTTTTTACCCCCAAATTTTGTAAGTAAGAGTTGTAATTCAGTCCTAGTATTGTAGACAATTTATAGCTGGTTTTACAGTTAAAGGGCTTATATTACTGTGTTTTCTAATCTATGTTTATTGTTTTGTATTGTTACTGTCTGTCTGTTTTTTGAATGGACCACGAGTCCGAAATAAAGATGAATTGAATTGAATATGTTATAATGTTGTTTCCTCATGATAAACATACCTGGATTTGTGTTTTGTTTCATTCACATGTCTCAGTTCCACCTTGTGATGTCATGTGGTGATACAGGAAGTGCTTCAATGTGTTTTTAAACTTCACTAGAAACATTCAGATGATTTCAGCCCTAAAACTGCAAATCTCTGCTGCACTAAAGGCAACAAGTAGCTGTTAACTTGAAAACTACCACTTCATGACGTCACAATGTGGAACAAGGGCATATTAGAGCTTTGGAGATGAAGACAGACTAATAATAAAGAGTTATTCAAACATGTGTGAATTAAACAAAACACAGCTCTTGGTATGTTTTTGATGAGGTAACAACATTTCAACATAGCTTAAAACTTACGAAAGTCCTTTTTATGTAATACGAGACCTTTACCCTTAAGAAAAAGTCTACAAGGACAACCGGATATTACGTCTTCTCACCAAATGACCAAGTACCAAATGATAAATAGTAAAAATATGTCTATGATTGATGAAAAATTGTGATGGTTGCCATAGCAATTAGCAACAAGGATAAAAAAAACAAAGCTTATGGATAATTAATATTGCACATTACGTTGTCTAATGCCTAGCCCGGAAGTCTTCATATGAAATCAATGTTAATATGTTTGCGTGGTCTTTTATTCATGAAGTCAGATCAGATTGTCAGGAGAGGTCATTATGGCGAGCTCAAGACTCCAGTGAATACCATTAACGAAGCTTATCGAGGCCTCACCCACAGCTTTTCCTGAAACACTCCCAGGCTTATGTACACAACACACATATACGCGCACACACAACAACACTGATATACTTTCTCATTAGATACTCGATAGTCCTGCTTCAAATGCTTCATTCATGCCCAGGTTTCAACTTGTGCCTTGAACTTTACAGTATTGACACTGACCCCATACTTACCGTATTAAGTGATGTATATAGTCCTGTATTTGAGATCGGGGACATCTGTGGTTTCATCGCAGCGTGTCTAATGTCTATATCCCGGATAGATCCTGTGATAGATGTTGTTTCAGTTGTCACAGCAGAAAGGTCAAAGATCACCGCTGTATGTTAGGTGAAACTATGGTTATGATAATTACTATATCGAGTTATTGCTCAATATATGACAGATGGAACAATCATTTTTAGGGGTCAAGATTTATCGAGAGGACTTTTTCTTGGTATTAGTGGGGATCTTTTTGTTATTGGCGCCATATTGTACCATTAGAGTCGTTTTCTAAATGGTTGATCAGGCCTAGGTGAAACTCCATTGAATTATTTGCAGTTAATTTGTGTTCAGAAGCTGCTCCTTATGTTCACTGTAGTCTGCTGATGCCTTCAAAAACCAATTCAAAAACTCAAAACGCACTTATTTGGTTTTGTGCTATCGGTAACACCAGGAGAGTCAGCTTAGATACACTATATAAGCTAGCTAGCCGCTTAGTGCAAATATAGCACGAGAATGTGATCACATGCCTCCCTCACGCTACTGAAATTTGACTTGACTCAGTTGACGCAGTTTCACATGAACTGGCAGAAGTCAGAAAGCCGTATCTGCTTGCACCCAATGCTCATAGCACTCAATGTTTCAGCCAGACTGGAATGTAGAGGCAGGAGATGTATCGAAAAATGGATTACGTCGCAGTTGTTGTTCTGGAGATATACCAAATTAGAATATCGAGTGTGTTGTGTGTAATTAAAACCACTGTAAAGAACTAAACATCCTGTCTTTTTATGGAAAAATCGTGTTACTTCTGCAAACTTGTACTGAAATCCGGTGGAGATTGTGTTCGTTTATTGGTTCATGTTTCAGTCCTCGCTCAAATGTGAATGCACCTGGAGTTGTTAACAATGTACAAGCTGAACAAAATCCTTTACTTTATAAACATGAATCTCATCGCAGTCACAGTACGCCCCCCCCCCCCTCCCGACTCCATCGACTCCAGCTCCAATTCCCTTTACATTAGAAAACTATAGCCCCTCTCTCTGTAACTGCTGCTGTCAGGTTCGTCATTTTGGTCTTAAAATGTTTGTATTAGCCCGCTCTACATGATCCTGGTGTTTTTATTTCACTAGTGTGTCCGTAAATCGAGATATGAACATTAACAACAGACAAATCAGCTGCCTTCTTTCCCCGAGGTCGCTCCCACTAGCATTAGCAACAGGTTTGATTGACAGCTTTGCTAAGTGCCCGCCGCCTACCAAGCCATCGATGTGGGCGGGAAGGGGCGTTACCTTTAGTGCCTTCTCTCCAGATTGGCTTTTTGGTTGCTATGATACACACGGTCAGAATTCCTAGTATGGAACTTGGCTCTAAATACGCCGCAATAACAGCTAGCGTCGATGAGCTTCATTTGACTGGAGCTGAACACTACGGGTGATGTCACACTCCCTTAGTCCATTTCTTTATACAGTCTATGCGATAAAGTGATATTTCAACATGTTTCTTGTTGATTTTATGATCAGTTAATATTTTGTGCGATACTTGAACGTCAACGAATACATTTACAGTCACATTTTAGCGCATTCCTTTTGCATTGCTAAATTATAGAGATACATTTTTGTCAGTATCACATATCCTAAACAAATGGTGGCAAAAAGCATCCCTGAAGTGCCGTGTCATTACAGAGGTGTGTGCATTTATCCAGTGTACAAGTGTTGACATGTCAGGAAAAATTTTGACATTTACAGTCACACCCCAAAACTCCCATTGAAGCAGTGAGTGGGGTGTTCATTTTGGTTTCTGACAACCCAGTGATGGTTAACCACCTGTCAGATTCCTGCCTTAACAACCACGACAGGCCTCGGCTCTGAGAAACCAGAGACGCCCTTAGCCTCTTCTCTCTGGTCTGCAAAAGCGTACGTGATATTATGATTTGGTTTTAGCTTCAACAGGAGGCCGCCATATGACTGCGTCTCTATTGACTGCGTTCACGTGATAATCCCAACATTGAAAAATCATAGTTTAATTAATATCGAGCTGGCGGACAGGGCAGAATGGTATGGTGGAATTTGCTGCTTAATAGACCTGTCACAATCTATTGCTACAGAGAAATACCACGATAAATGATAATATTTAAAGTACCGTTTTTACTTTGCATGTCTTTTAATGAAACAAAAAACAGAACGTACCAATAATTAGCCATAAAAGGGATTTATTCAACCTCTCTACAGCTCAAATCTTATCATATTACAACAAAAATACCCCAAATCTCACCACTTTTGCAAAGAAAAAGTACTCACAATTAGAGCTCGCCAGATATGGTTTATTTCATGGCCGATGCCGATTGTTTAAAATATGAAAGGAGAAATCGAGGACCGATAAACTCTGACGATATTTTTGCGCTGATATGTAGGATTTTTTTGCCCAATTCTGTACTTTTAATTTACGTCAATCAACATCATCTACTGCCCCCTTTTACCGCATCTTCAACAGAGCAGTTTTTGCAGATCAGAGCAGAGGTTTTGAGTGACTTTATCTTTTTGCATTCAAGTGTTCAAATAAAGCTGCATGTGTACTCTAAAACTGTTCTCTGTCAGCATTACTTTTCCATTATATCTTAAGACAGTAGTGTTATTCAACCCCAAACATGTGATTACTGTCTACTGAAAGGACTTTAAACAGGCTGTACCCAATTTTTTTTCCATGTTGTTGAGCAAAATTAGCTTTGCCCCAGAACAGATTTATTTGATAAGCAGCTCTTAGAAAGCAGCTCTTAAGACTTCAAAATAAGTCCGCTGTGTACTGTCTTAATTATAAAGTGTTTCATCCGTCGAGAATAATCGCGATTAACGATAATATCAAGATAATGATTGGAGTTGTTGACAGTTCTATATTTGAACAACTGCTTTATAAATACGCTTGAATAGAATATCGCACATTTGACCAAAGTGCTACACATAAAAGTCAACAAAAGACGACAAACGCGATACACGAAAGCCAAGTTATCCTGTCTAGCTAGTATTAAATGCCCGGGAGAAGAGGGTTAGATTTCCGTCTAGCCTTAAACCGCGACATTGAACATTTGCGGATCATATGTTTGGATATTTCTTCCAAAAACAATACGTCTTCTATGGAGTTACGTAAGCCCCTTCCCTCCATCTGAAAATGTATCATCATATTCTCGATTAGAACGTGAACACAACCCATTGAAACGTGTATAGTTCTGTTCACACTCTTCTCCCTGCGCCTTCTTCTGTGTCCGTGCCCACACCAGGCAGTCGGGGAAGAGCCCTCCAGCTAATTAGAGGCTTGCCAGTGGAATTTCACCACGACAAAGAGGGGTATTCATTTCGGTGGGTCGGTGAATGGGCCTGGTTGGCATGTGGTGAAGGCATTTTTCTAAAGAGTTAGCAAAAAACCATCTTTGAAGAGCGTCTTCCTCACACAAGACACAATATAATTCCTCGCTGCCAACGCCTTAGCTTGTGTTTGGCCATATTTCATCCAGCGCTACGTAGTGGGAGGGAGATCTGAGCTGGCCTCTGTCCCTGGCTCTAGACGCAAGGGCGAAACAGTTGACCTCTGCTGGTAATGTGTGGTCGACTGCTCTCCTATGACACCGAAAGCTTCAGTGCAGACAAAATTAGATGAAGGTTGGCTAATTAATTACATTTTAAGTGAGAATTAGTCTTGTGTGATCAGTTTGGGTGTTTTAATGGAGAGGTATACAGTGATATATACAATTAATGATACTGTCTATTTAAAAACGGCGTACTGGGATTATCTTGTTCTACTGTTATTGTGTCAGTGGTATAAAGTCATTTCAATATTATTGTTTATCGCAGTTTATCTCTGCAGCAATATATCAATTGTTAAATCAAAATTTGTTATCGTGACAGGCCTAGTTAAAAAGCATGTGGCTTGGAGTTTGTTGGATTCTTTGAAAAATGTGCCTTTTTTTTGGTTAAATGGCAACGTGTCATGTTTATATTTGTCAAATTAAAGAAATTAAATGGCCCGTGCAAGATTTTTTTCCATGCAAAATTTGTCCCAGTTCAGTTGTTATGTTTGTGTCAGCAGTGTAATATCAGCATCTAATTAGAAAGGGTTCTGTTATTCCGAGAATCAGGAAGACCACAGTTAGCATGCTAGTTAAAAGCTGTGAAAACTGGTTATAAGCTCATCACCGTGAAAAATTAGGATGCTCGGAATGTGAAGCAAAAATATAGACTGTAATGAGCTAGTTCTTTTTTTTTGAGACAGTAAAACTCCGGGACAACGCCATTTTTGTTTTGTGAAAAGAAAATCAAATCAAATGGAAAAACGATTTTGAACAATATTAGGCCATATCACCCAGACATGAGCTATTTTACATCAGGCATTACATTCTTTACCCAAACACACAAATGACCTCTGAACTGGGTCTACGTTTAAGGTACAGTCAGTTCTTACATTTATCAACATAATTACCCCCTATCCATCTCCTCTATGGGTCCTGCTCCCGGGTCCTGGCTAAGAAGGTGATTTTTCCTGCGTTGACATAAAAGTCATCTGTCTTGCATTCCTGTGTGCAACCCGGCCTTTCACGTCGGGAGCCTGTGTGGATTTTTTTTTTTTTATGTGGACAATCGCATCAAACATTCCCAAATTTCCACAATGCATCCCCATACGGTGCACATCCTTCCTGGACTTCCTGTTTGAGAAAGACATTAACTGCATCCTCCTATTGGTCAAATTACTCTCCTATTTAGGTGTGAGTTTCCTTCCTCTAATTTTTTTCATTGTTTTATCAATTTTTGTTACATTAAATAAAATTGTAGTACGTGCTTTTTGGCATTTTTCTTTTTCGGTATTTTTGGCCTGTTACATAATTTTACATTATAGGAAGAAGTTATGTCACCGGAAGAGTGATATATGATCTGGTACAGGGATGCACAATATGAATAAAAAAATAAAAAATAAATAAATTGAAAAAAAAAAAATCTATTGGCTATATGTATATTTTTGTGATTATTATTATTTTATTTTTTTGTGATTTTTGTTTTTTGTGATTTTTGGGTTTTTTTGCATTTGTGAATTATATTTTCCAATCGGGATTCAGTTCACAGTGCACATTTTAAACTCAATAGACTGAAATATGGACAGCTAAACTATTCCAAGAATCCCATAGTTTTCAGAGGATGTTTGCAGAGGTCAAAAACAATAATGGATTTATACACCTTTCCCAAATGGAGAACAGAACATTCCATTGCCTAAATAATTCCTGGCTCTGTAATTTGATAATTGCAACACTTACTTCATTGTGATATGACATCGTTTTGTATCATTTATTTTAGTCTCACGAGAGGTCACCAGTGAGCAGTGTCAGGGGTGGATGAAGTACTCAATTTTGTTACAGATACAGAGGTAAAAAGTTACTCAGGTAAAAGTATCACATGAAAAAACTGACTTAGGTAAAAGTACCAGTTTAAAAATGTACTTTAAGAGTAAAAAATAAAAGTATTTCACACAAGTGTTGTTAATTTGTTAAAGTGTAAATGCAGTGATATTGATTTAAAAATGATACATATTTTGGTCAACAGGAGCAAAACTAATAAATGTTTTAATTTTTTAATGAATTTTGTGTATTATTTGTGTTTGCTCAAAGCCAAAGCTTGAACTCGAAAACTTCAGTCAGGATGATCATGGTAAAAGTAACCCAGTCCAGTTCAAAAATATACTGAAGTAGAAAGTACAAATACCTGCTTTGAAATGTAGTGAAGTAAAAGTAAAAAAAAAAATCCACTGTAAAACTGACTTAAGTAAAGTACAGATACCTACAAATTCTACTAAAGTACAGTACTTTACAAACCCAGGATCCTCTTGTTGTGAGGCAGGAATGCTAACCACTAGCTTTTTTTTTTGTTTTTTGTTTTTACTTACTTTACTTTTACTTTACTTATTTTTATTTTTATTTATTTCTATTTTTATTTTATTTTATTTTATTTGTATTTTTTTTCTTGGGAGACTAAAACCAAAAACTACTCTTTTAATAGAAAAAGCTGATTAAACATTACTTTATCAAACACATAAATAAAAACAACAACAAAACAGTAACAGAAATTCTGCTTTTGAATTTTGCCACCTAAAGTAAAAATGTAGTATACTGCGTTTTGTTGTAGTATTGATATCACTGTTATAACTGCAGCCGTGACACTTGTACATTAGTGTGAACGTGACATGGGTCATCGATACATGTTTGCCTTTCATGTTTGCTTGCGTTAGATAAACTCACAGAGGTCCCTGGGGCCGCGTGTGTCGTCATACACCACACGAGGAAACTAGAAAGTCATAAAACGCCATAAAGGGAACAAAGACACGAGCTGAGAAAATGAGGAAGCAGTTTACAAAAGACTATAAAGACCCTACTCAGCAATACAGACTGAAGAACGGGCAAAATGGCGGTAACAGAAACGATTGGCAGAGTCGACATGAGAAATAGGACAAAGGGGAGCTGGCTGCAGAGGAGGAGTATCGGCTGTCCGAGTTGGCCTTTGCAGTGCATGAATGCCAGCACTACATAAAGAGCAACGGGTTTAGTGACATGGGAGAGATATTGTGGGTGTTGTGTGGTTACGGGTTCACAGGGGTTGGCGATAATCATAACAGATATATTTTTTTGATTTTTTAAAATATACCCAATAATAGTACTTAGTGTGTTTTATTTTTTTATATGTATATTTTTTATTTTTTTATTTTTTCACTGCCAATTTTGGATCTTCAAAACAACTATATATTTACTATTTGCTCACTTCTACAGGTAGATAGCCCAAATTGATGTGAACTGCTGTTAAAATCCACAGAAAAAAATCCAAGAAAAAAAAGAGTTTGACACAACTGTATTGAGTCTCAGATTTCCCGAAAGTTATATTTAAAAGTGTTTTACAATATCATAATTTTAACAACAAATATATGCCACTAGTCTACTATTACTCCAAAATCCGATTATGTGATTGCCGGGAATATTCAACGTGTCTTGCTAGTGGACAATGAATTTGGGACTTGAACTACCAACTCTTGTCAACTTTCTTATTTTACTAATACAACAGGTAAACGGATTCTGTGACTAATATGAAGAACTAAATATGGTGTCACCGTTATCATGCCCAAAATAATTGTGATTAACGATTATATCACGATAACAGTTAAAGTTGCTGACACTTTTAAAATGTTATCTTATTATCTTTTTTTTTGTTTAGAAAATTTTCGTTAACAAATATACTAGTAATTTTGATAGTTTTGCTAATATATAATAAGTAAAAATAGATGTTTATAACTTCAGTGACATAGGACAGTATGACACACATTTACAACTGAACGAGATTCGAAACTGAGTTCAGGTCTGGGCACCATACAGAACGCATATAGCAGCAGTGCCTTAGTTGTGGTCTCCTGTTACTTGGTCGTAGCTCGTTCTCATTCCCTGACACACCTTTTTGCTCATAGCACTTGTTACACAGGGCACTATTATGAACACCGCCCCCTCTTGTCATCACCACCTATGCTTGCACTACATTACTACTTATTTTCCATATGCTTCCTTTATTCCTAACAGTCCCTTACAATATCCTCTTTTGATTTTCTTGCAGGGCGGAGACGAGGCAGGCCGACGACGCAACACAACGCATGCAGTGTGGGCTGTGGAAATCATTAACCCAACAACAAGCGCACACAATATGACAGGTACGTGCTAAGGCGCTAATTATAATCACTGTGCATTCACGCCCATCATTGTGTTCTATACCTAAGAGGGTTTATTTACAGCATATGCTCAGCTGGTTGTGCTATGAACTATAATTGCGTTTGACTCACATTCGAGGCAATTTAAAGCTTTACTATGCAACTTTTCTCGAGGAGTCTGCCACCTGTTTGCCTCCATGGAGGTGTTACAGTTTTGCCGAGAAGGTTTCGCAGCGTTGTCGCCACCAGATCGAGTCACGGGTCGGATAGCAAAAGAGAAATCCAGCTCGGTGAAGACTTACAGGTCAGATCTGTGGAGAGGCGACCCCTTTCGCAGTGAATAAGCATGTTTTACGAAGTGTTTTTGACCAGCAAACACACCTGTGCTCAATTAAACGGTATTCCAGGAGGCAAAACAATGACATCGCCATGGCAACGAGCAGGCGGGGGATTATCCAGCGTAAAAGTTAGCACGCTTTTAACTGGAAGTATGTTTTGTAGCGGCGTATAGCATATTGCAGAAGTTGGAACGAGAGGAAGAAATGCTATCTGAAAACAACACAATAGCTATTTGTTTTGATAAATGCTGAAACCGCAAAAGAAAACAGAGAAAGACACAATATGTATGACTTTAACGGCTGCGTTGTGAACCTCAGCTCTTTGATTTTTCCACCATGAATCGCTAGAGCGCCTGTGCAGGTTTATATATATTGGAGAGGACCACTAATATTAATAGCAGCTGCTCCGGCAAAGTCAAAAGGGACATCAGCAATCTCAAATTACCACTGTTGTGCACAATGTAACAACACATCGTGAGTTTGGCTGGGTGGGCTAAGGTTGCACTACACTTTACGGGAATATGAAGAAGAGCTGTGCGGATTGAACGATTACGCCGGCCATTACGATCTCTAAGAGGATGAATTGGACAGAAACATAGCGGTCGGTTTGGCAGCTTGCTTTGGTATTTTGTTGTTTTGTTGTGCCGTAGGGTGACAAAATACAGCTTTACTATCTTTGGCCAGATAGTAATCAGCTGCATATGAAGAAGTGCTGTACGTGTGAAGGAGCGCTGTACACTATACGCACTAGACTTTACGGGAATATGAAGAAGCGCTGTACATATGAAGAAGCGCTGTACACCGTATACACTACACTTTACGAGAATATAAAGAAGCGCTGTACACCATATGCACTACACTTTACGAGAACATGAAGAAACGCTGTACGTATTGAGCGATTCCACTGGCCTTTATGATTTCTAAGAGGATGGATTAGACAGAAAAATAGCTGTTGTTTTGGCAGTTCACTTTGGTGTTTTGTTTTTGATAAGTGCTGTGCCGTAGGGTCACAAAATACTGCTTTACTATCTCTGGCCAGATAGTAATCAGCTACATCCTGTTGTTGTTGGTTTATTGATTAATTCTTCAGGGCGTAGTATTGAACTGTTTTAAAATGTATAGTTTTTGGTCAAAGCTGTATTCTGTCATTGGTTTAATTGAACTTGTATTAATATCATCTTGGGTTTAGTGGTTCCAAAAAATTAAGCCTGTCATGATAATTACTATATCGACTTGATATGATGACACTGTATTTTGATTCATTTTATTTCTGAATATTTTAGTGGAATTATCGCAGTTATCTACTCCTATAAATAACATTTGATTGGGAACCCCTGATCTAGACATAACTGTATTGTGTAAAGTGTAAAGTTATATTCATTTATTTTAAATCCAGTTAGATCGGATCAGTTTTAACAACAGAGATATGCCACTAGCCCGCTACTACTCCAAAATCCCATTGTGCGATTGGTGTATAAATATGTGTCTTGCTAGTGGACGAGGAAATAGTTGCTAAATTCGAACTTGAACTACCAACTTTTGCTGACAGTTTAAACATTTTCTGGATATTAATAGTTATAATTGTAATGTTATGACTATGTTCCATGTTTAAACGATAATACTGAACTTTAACTGTACTGAACTGTACTTTAAGTTACTAATCAAGATTGAAATAATGCAAGATAATCCCAGTAAACCTTTTTTTAATGGAATGTTTCATTAAAAGCAGCAAAATGTACCAATAATTAGCTATAAAAAGGACTTATTCACCCCTCTACAAGTTAAATCTTATCGTATTACAACAAAAATACCTCAAATCCCCCCACTTTTGCAACGAAAAAGTACTCCAGATAAATACTGAAGCCTAAAATACATTGTTCCAGCTTGCTTTGAACATATATAACATAAATCGATATAGTATTTAATGTGACAGGCCCATTATTGTCCCGTCCCGACTTAGAACTGTTAAGCATTTGAAGTCACGCGTAAGTTATCGATACACATTAGATGTAAACTAAATTACAAAATCATTCTTTATACTTTCAACACTGTGCCAGTTCATTTTTGCAATTTACTGTATCCAGTCAAAAATACATTTGGTCAGATAAGCCGTATTCTCTGCTTACGGCACGTCCAAGTGGATCAGAGTCTGTGCACATCTGTTTGTGCCTTCATGCTTTCTGTTAGCCCATTACATCACTTTGTAACCGGAGTCGCACAGCTCGGAACAGCAGTCTTTGGGCATAATTACTTAATGTGTATTGGACTTTGTGTGCTGTTATTTGAAAACCAGCGCTAATGCTACGCTTGCTAACGACTTGGCTTCTCCCACATACAGGAAGCTGGCTGAAATATCATGATTGGTGTTAGCATTAGCTGTATTTTATCCTGTTTCTTTGATTCATTACGTCTTTCCAAAATCGCACTTTTTTCCTTCTTTTCTTGGTGTCTTTTTCTCACATTCCCGGTTCTTCCCGTTGCCGGCACAGCTGGGGGAAATGGGAAGCACATGATTGCGGATTAATCCCTGTTTAAGTCCCGGCAGCATTAGGCAAAGGGAGATCATTCATAGCGTCCTCGGCACAGAGAGAGAGAGAGAGCCCCTGGAGTTGTTTGGACAGATGTTTGCTGAGAAAGACTTAAATGGGGAAGAGACCAAAGGGGGACTGGTGTCGCTCATATGTGGGAGAAAGGACTCCAGAGGGATGCACTGTACTTTATGGATGTATACGGATGATATGTGTAACTGAGAGGCCTTGGGCTGTCACGGAAATCCCTTTTGAAGCACGGCAACAATACTCGCATTTTGTCCGCACAAATTCTCACTTGATTCTCATATTGAATTTCCAACTTGGAGAATTTGAGAGCGCGGACCTCCATCAAAGCGTTATAGAATTATGTCATCCAAAGTGTAAAGCTGACATTGATATCCAACATTTGTCTGCTGCTATGTCCAAAGAACGATATTTGCAAATACTGATTTTTAGTCTGTTCAAAAATACATTTCTCATGCCTTAAGGACAAACTAGGATTGACGCAGTGGCGCACAGACACTGGGGCGGCTTAGAATAAATATCAGGGCCAAATATCTGTGACGTTTTCAATATCAGACCGATACCGATATCTGATAACACTCTTGAAATGATAGCGATCCCTACCAGAATTTAATGTAAAGGTGTTCTCCTCAAGGAAATGCCACAATATGGTACGGTAAATGGCTCTCAAAGCACTTTACATCAAGGAAATAATCACTCATTCACACACCAGCATAAGCAGATACTAGGGGCAAGGGGGTTAAGTGTCTTGCCCAAGGACACAACGGCAGCATTCATCTGTGGGAGCTGCAATGGCTTTGTGGAATCCCATTTTATGTCGAGAACGGGATTCGAACCACCAACCTTCAGATCAATGGACGAACACACTAACAACTCGGCTGCCAATCCCACAATACAGTTATATTTTTATTTTCCGTGTTTGGAAAGGCACTGATGCTAAAACAACAATAGATTTATGATCGCCACACCAGCAGTAATCGTGCGTATTAATAGAAACGGTGTAGAACTCATAAAAGTAGAACTCATAAAATTGCAATAAATATTTAAAGTACAAAAGCGTATTAGCACTACCGCTCCCCATTGCTAAAGTAATACTATCACAACACATTAAAATGACCAGACAAGTGCGCTAATATGCTAGCATGCGGCTAACCTTCAAAACACTGGGCCGGTTTTATTAGTTTAGCCTTGTTCTTTAGTGGCAGTGGGATAACCAGCTTAGAGAGGCATAAACGCCATGCACTATCGCTGTCCGCCATCGTCACATGAGAAAGTGCTAAGCGGCCATGCTGAATCACGTTACCTTGGAGACAGCTGAATCGTCAAAATTTGAGATAGAAGAAGACGCGCATCCTCACTTATACTCAGGCGTCTTTGGTGTTAACGGAGATGCCAGGGTGAAGTAAATACTTGACTACTACTATTTTGAAGTAACAATACTCCCGATATTTAAAGGTGGACTATGCAACTTTTCTACTGGATGATCCTAAACTAGCTTGTCTCCACGGAAATGTTATTGCCTTACGTATAATTTTCCACAGTTTGACATTATTCATTTTATTTTATATTATTTTTGCGTGAAGACAAACAGGTGGCACCATCAGCCCAAGTTACAGGTCAGATCCGTGGAGAGACGACCCGACTCACAATAAGAATTCATGTTTTTCGATGATTTTTTTCTTTTGAGCAATAAAAAAAACCTGATTGAATAAATGTTATGGAACTGTGGAACAATCCAGGCAACGCTATACATATACATCTCCATGGAAACAAGCAAGTAGCCTGAAAAGTTACATAGAGCACCTATAAAATTTCTTATTAACAATACGTAAGACTGTACTTAAACATTTACAGACATCACCAATACATGTGGACTTTTACTATAGCAGGGGAAAAAAACAGTGTTGTATGCAATGGAACCAGAAGGGGGATATTTTAGAAGGTGCGTTATTCCCAGGAAGTGACTTTTTTTTCGGGAATGGGGCGGGGGTGTTGTAGACATTACCATCACACTTCCAGGGTCAGGGGCCGTGCTTGTAGTGTACTGTATAAGTGTGTGTATCTTTAATGTGTGCGTGTTTGTGTGCGTGTGCGTCTTAAAGCGGGAGCCACGGAGGGGTGTCGGGACGGCCGGGGATGGAGGGGTGGGGAGGGAGGGGGGGAGGGGGGACGCAATCACCCCCCGCTCCCCCTCTCATCCCACCCCATCAGAGGGCTACAGGCAAGCATTCCTAACACCTCATAAATCTCACCTGGTGCAGCCCTATAGCCCAGGTCCTGCTGACATAGCCTTTAGCCTGCGTAGCATACACAAACATGTGCGCAAAATGTGTAGGTTTTTTTTTTTTTCGAATGTGGTCTGTAACTCGCACCCAGATGCACTGTATATGTGGTATGCGTTAAGTTACACACAGCCAGTAAAGCAAGCAGGAGCCTAAAAGTCAGTCATGTCAACAGCGCAACTGAAATTGGAAAACTAGCATGATGTATAATCTGTCTGTCAGCGCCGCGTGTTTCGTTGCCTATTGAAAAAAAAAAAAAAACGAGACCCAAAAATGAAATAGTGACAAGCTTATTCGTGTTTTTCTTTGGCCTTACCGTAATGTTAGAGTCCCTTAAGAAGCACGGACATCTGCTACTCACACGCACTTTTTTTAGATTAGGTGGAAAGAATAACTTTATCTCCACTTCCTTTTCTCAAATCTTCTATGTTGGTTTGATAATACCGATAATCCAAATATATGAACTAAGACTAGTGGTATTCCCATGTTAAATCAATGCTGCGTTCGATGTCACCTGTTTTATTCAGCGCCTGTGGATAAGATAAGAGATAATTTTATTGATAGCGCGGAAATTAAAGTGTTCCTGGCCCTGCTGTGCAAACTGTTTTATTATTGCTGTATAATGTGATAGGTCACCTAATAATGTTTATTTATCTTTTATGGTTTTGGCTGTAAAACTGTTCAGTGCACTTCTACGTGAAAGACTCATTCAAAAAGATGCGGAGCTTTAAGTATAAATCTTGTCAAATGTATTGCACTAATGGACTGAGATGTTAAAAGGACAATGCAGTTATCCTTACTCTGTCCCCATAGAACAAAGTACTTTTACAAAGGTGTATAATAAGGTGAAGACCAAAGTCACTGGACATATTCAGACCTGTTGTGCCCTATGCATTTCAGTGAAGATCCATGTAACTACAATGTGCCAATGTTTCTATCTTTGTGTCTGTTCTTCTATCAGTGTGTCTATTCTTTCATTATTTAAGTAAGTATTGAAACTATCTGTAACTGAAGACCATCCAGCCATTAGACAGCTGTTCGTTTAGCCTTTAGACATGCAGCACCGGCAGAATAAATGTATTTAAGTTAGCGATAAACACATACGTTGTCCCGATTGGTCCGAGATTGGACTTTTTAGCAGGTATCAGCCTTAAATCTCCAGCATAAGCCGATATCGATCTGCGGTTACAAAATACACGCAAAGCTTTATGTTAACACTTTAATGCAAAGAGATAGCTGCACAAAACACGACATTGCGAAGTTGCTCCAATTTGTTCCCGCTAGCATATACATTTTTAAATACAGTTTTTCTGCTTTTTACTGTGTTCTCAAATCTGATGTTTAATGAATGCCTGTCCTTTCTATTTCAAGATGGCCGACGTGGACGTGGAAAATAATTAATGTTATTTTTTTTATGTATATGTAAATGCTGAAATAACACCAAGAAGCCAAATGTTGTGAAGTGAAGACTGCTAATTGGCAAAAGTTACATCAAGGTGGGTGGTCTGACAAATGTATGTGAATTAGCGGTCGGTCAATAGCTTCCCCAGTTACACATTACCACAAAGCTGAATTGTTAATAAATTGGTGTGTTCTTTTATAATTACAAAACGACCTAACTGCAGTATTGTATTACCAGTCCTCACCTTTTTCTATAGAGCGAGCAAACATACAGCCAGACAAAAACAGTAGAAGAAGAAACATCTAATTCTGCACTGTTGAATCGCAAACCCCCAAAACCACAGATTTACATTGAAAACAATACCATTTTGGCTAAACTGTTACTCAATTACATTAGAAAACATGACTCCACAATTTATACATTTGCTCTAGAAAATATATGTTCCCTAAAAATACACGATTTGCTACTGTAAACATAAACGATATCTTAGCCTAAGTAAATACGAAACCGCACAGAGACTGCAGTCTTCACTTTTGCATTGCGGTGGGCACAAGTAGACGTCGGAGAGAGAGAACCGGGGAGGAAGCAGGTCCTATTGGCTATGGCAGCAGCTCAGCGGGCTCCTTCCTGCATTTGAAGACCTCCACCTCCCATACTGTGCGAAATAAAGCCCCTCGACCCTGTGTGAGAAAGTCAGATGTACTTAGCTATGCTTGTTCACACAACTTAACATAAACAATTCTACAGCTATGCAGATGCTCTCTTTGCCGACTGATAACATATAAAAATGAAGTGTGAATCAAAGAGGATCACAAAAGTTACCAGAATAAAGTTAGTAGACCCTATAATAGAAATGTAAAGGAACTGCTTGGCCTCGTTTCCGAGCATTGACAAAAAGCTTGGCAACTTGTTACTGACTCTGCAAAACTCCCAATCTTTATCCTATCATCTTGCGTGTTCTCTGCTGTCTTTTTCACTTTAGCAGCCCTTGTCTGCTCTCGAAACAGGCTTCAAACTTGAACTAGATAAGGCGTTCACAGTAGGCTTGAGTAAATATCTCAACATGATAAATGAGCCGCTGTATTTTTGGCATTTTTTTTTTTTCTTCCTTCCATCCTCATGTACTAAACTTCATGTATTCAGAACAAGTCTCCTGTTCCAAAGATATTTTTAATGTTGTAACTTTTACTGTACTATTTTCGCCGTCTAAAAGTATGGATGTTTTTGACAAATGCTAAAAACTAGAGCTTGGTTGGCCGATATTTGCTCTTTTTAGCGTATGGGCTATAGCGCGAAAACCTAACGGCACTAAACATGACTCAAAACATGGCTGGAATCTAGATCGAAATTCCACTTTTCAATCCCAGAGCCCCAAACCAAACCATAAACAAACCCAACGTATAAGAAACATGTCTCTAAATGTCCCATGAAGCAATTACATAAACGTCAACATGGTTAAAATAAAAAATATAAACTTTCTGGTTGACGCAAATTGCATTTAGTCGACTATCTAGCATGCCGTTTTTATAGAGTAAAATGAGACTAAAGCAAAAAAAAGAATGAGTTGATTAAGTCTTAACACTAAAGATAATTGTTAGTCAAGGCAAGTGTATTTGTGTCGCACAATTGGTACACAAAGTGATTCAAAGTGCTTTACAGAAAAAGAAAGATGTTAAAATCACAATGCAAACAAATCAAAACATAAATATATGCCAAACAATAAAGTAAAAACGAAATTTATACAAAAAAATCGTATCAAAATGTCACGTTTTCGTATTTCCCCGGCGCCACTCTCCTCTCACTCTCTCCTCATTGATCACTAGCTCACCGGCACTAGCAGTGTATTTACCAGTGGCTCAGAGGGTACGGTTTCCTGGCAAACACCGCGGCCTGGCTGGGATAGAGTACGTACTGTAAGTTTTTTTTTCCCCTCTTTTTAGTCTGACAGGCGTGAGCTTAAAGGGCTATGGAATACATTAGTGTGAAGGTACACAGCGCAGACGGCCTCACTCCGCTGCCCTCTGCTGATGCCTCTGACTAGCTGTGGTTATTTGGAGCTGTCATGCACAAGTAAGGCCCTATTTTGTGGTGGTTAGCAAGCAGGCTTTGCTAGTTTTTCTTCGCTCTTGGGTTTGTTTTGGTGGTTGTCAACTCCCCCGTCCTCAGCCCCTCTCCTCCTCTCCTCTTAGATGCTTATTTTAGCCTTTTGGCCTTCTATTCTCGGGGTTGGTTAGCGTCAAAGGTGCGCTACCTGATTTTTATCTGTCTTAAAAACATGAAATACAGAATTAGTTCATTTTAAACGCTTTTGAGCATCCTAATATTGGCTGTTATGAGATTATAAACAGCTTTTCACAACTTTCAGAGGCCAGAGTGGAGCGGTAAAGCTAATAACAAATAGCATGCTAAAGTGCACTTCTTGATTCTTAGAAAAAAAACGCTTTATAATCAAATGCAGACAGTACATATCAGACTTATTTTGACCTCAAGAACTGCTTACACAATACATCTACTGGGGCAAGACAAGTTTTGCACAAATACGTGGGAAAAATCAAGTACAGGACCTTTAATGAGCTGTTATGTTAAACACTAGCGGAGTTGAGCTAGCCGCAATGCTACCTGCGCTAGTGCCTGGTCAATGCAGATGCAGACTGCTACACATCTGCTTTACGTCTGCTCGTCTCAGTCAAAGCTCAAGTCATTTTTAACGGTTTAATGCTGGTCACGGTCTCTGTTTTATAACTTCGTGTTGAGTGATAACTTGCAATAAATTCTCGTTAACGAAATGAATCAAGAAAAGGCGTATCCAGCGGTTTCTCAAAAATGACACAAGATCTATATGAAAATCACTGCACAATCCGACTCCCTTAAACAGAAGATTGGAACTTCGACTCTTTCCAGTACTGCCGTGGTGTCATTGGGCAATACCTGTAATTCAACCTTTTCGTGTATGAATTGTTGAGTTGATCTGTGCATATTCAACTTTAATATACACCAAATTCAAATAACTACCATCCGTTTTCTTTTGCTTTTCCGGTTCGCAGTCTAAGCAGGGACTCCCAGACTTCCCTCACCCCAGACACTTCCCCCAGCTCCTCCAGTGAGACCCCAAGGCGTTCCCAGGCCAACCCGACAGACAGTAATTGCATGTGTTTTCTTCAAATTAATAACCATTTTCAAAAACACGCTCTGTGATAATACCATTTTCTTTAGCGCCTAAATCCTTGTCGTATCATTGATAAGAGCGTACGCTAATTAGTGTGCGTGTTTTGTTTCAATAAATGCCCAAAGGTCGTCAGAAATTTGACTGCGATCAAAACCACTCCACATAATGAGCCTGAACAAATAAGGCCCTCTTCAGCTATTGATGTTAGCGCTGCGGTGATGCTAATGCTAATGACAGTGGTCTGCACTTATGTGGACCCTCTCCTCTTATCCCACCCTCCGTGCACTCCAGGCAGCAGCACACTGACTGCATTCACCTCTATGGGGCTGTTTTTAGCCTGTCCTCAGCCTGTACACTACACAACATACGATCCCTTAGGACTTATGCTACGACTGAGAATACATCACGCTCTGTACAAGTATCCAAAATTAGTTTGTAAAAAAATATGCCTAAAGGAAGACTTATGGGGCTAGTAAAATGATTATGTTGCGAATTTGCTCATAATAATCATGTCCTAACATAATCTAACAATACAATCAGATGAGCATTTGTAAAAGTAGTATTTTAAATGTGCACTATCTGCCTCCTGCTTGTCTGCTTTGCGTGGAATGTCCCATAGTATTGCATTAATTCATTATATTTTTTATTTAATCAATTACTGGTGTTTTTATTACTCAAAAATACCAGAACGACATTGGCTTTCACAGTGAGCTGGTTTGCCTTTCCACTGATTTGATCTGTAACTTGGCCTGGTCACATCACCTGCTTGTTTCTACGGCGATAGTTAAGTGTGACCGCCGATGTTAGGCTGCATTCACACTTCACCCAGTTTTGTCCTGATGTAGACATGTTTGGTCCTGTTCTAGTCCTGGTCTAATCTTGGTCTAGTCCAGGTTTAGTTGCAAGTCCCAATCCTGACGTTAGGAATGCACCGATCCGGCTTTTTCTGTTCTGATCCTGATTTCGATACTGTATGTTTAATTATCTCCCAATAACCGATATCAACCGATACCATTGCAGAGACTGACAACAGCATTTATTTCCTTTATACGAAATTAAAATATGACAAGACTATTTATCTCTGAAGTAACTACAGAACAGCTTTGTATAAATAAAAGTTCAAACATCATGAGACCTTTCTGGACCAACTATCACCAGTAAATAGTCTTATTACATTAATTTAAATCCAACCAGAATATCGACTGAACCAATATTTACAAAACGACGTCTGATCCAGCAAATTCAAATTCAGTATCACCGCCGATATCCGGTCGAAGTATCAGATCGGTGCATCCCTGCTTTACAATGCGTGTACAGTTATGAACGCACCGTGGGACGATTGACTTTTTCGTCCTAGAGCAGTCCTGTGCGTTTCAGTTCTTTCCATGCCCTACTATGGTAACGACACCGTCTTCAAAGTAGTGAGCGTATGGGAGTGTGGCTCACGTGTGTTTTGCGCAGAAGGCAGAGCAGTCGTCTGGGTATCGTCCCATCAATCAGCTCGTAAACGTCATTACGAGGACCCTGATGTGGCGGCCCTGGGACAAATGCAACATGGCGGCTGGACTTTTATCCTCTCTGCGGGATATGGGTGGAGGTAGAACGCATGGAGCCTGCTTTATATAAGTCACAACCCCTCGTGCTTTGGTAGTGTGTTTTCTTCGCCCGATAACGCAAGTGTAAAGTGGAATCAAGCCTAGACATAACATTTTTTCTGCCTTTCCTTTCATTGTGCGGCCAAAATTTACACCTCCGACGCAAGAAACCTGTATTGTTCTAAACTTAATCATTCACTTGACGTTTTGCAAAGAATCGGCTTAGGTTTTGAGCCAAACACATTGCTACAGAAGCCAGAGCTGTATTTTCCAACTGCCAAATTGACATATGAGGGTATAGCGGCCAACTATTGTAATAATTTTCTATGTTTCTTCGCTTTATAATAAGTCTTGAACAAAGGTACCGGTACATGTATACTCTGGCCCAAGTAAAGTATTTGACAAGTACATGCAGTATACAGTTCTTATTGCTATTCATATTGCTACTGACTTTTAACATTTTTTTGTATTTATTTTAGTTCATTTTAAACAGTTTGCAGGGGTCCAATGTTATTCTTCATTTACCTCATGGATTTTGAGCATACTAATAAACCTAAAATTCTTTCAGACCAGTGCAGTTTAGCTGTGACAGGAAACTAGCATGCTAATGTGAGCTTCCTGAGTATCGGACAGCTCAAATACATGGAGGAAAAAATCTCAGGGTCTGTAAGAGAACAAGAAAATGAGCAACCAGGACTGAACTAGAACTAAATCAGGCCTAAACTAGGACTTAACTAGAACTAAACCAGGTCTGAACCAGGACTAAACCAGGATTAAACTAAGACTTAACTAGAACTAAATCAGGCTTAAACTACGACTTAACTAGAACTAAACCAGGACTAAACCAGGACTAAACCCGGATTAAACTAGGACTTAACTAGAACTAAACCAGGTCTGAACCAAGACTAAACCAGGATTAAACTAGGACTTAACTAGAATTAAACCAGGAGTGAACCAGGACTAAACCAGGGCTGAACTTGGACTAACCCAGGACTGAACCAGGACTAAAGTAGGACTTAACAAGGACTAAACCAGGACTAAATTAGGGCTTAACGAGGACTAACCCAGGACTGAACTAGACCTAAACCAGAACTGGGACTTGACTAGAACTAAAGCAGAACTGAACAAGACTTGACTAGAATTAACCAGGAATGAACTTGGACTTGACTAGAACTAAAGCAGAACTAAACCAAGACTGAACCAGGACTAAACACGAACTGAACTAAATGAAATAACTACATACACATTTACAACTATGTCACTTTTAGCGGCTAGTGCTACCCAATTACTACGGTAGTATTTAAATATATATTACTCTCGTAGTAATGAACTGTTCGTGATTGCATTATTCCTAGAAGTCCAATTCATTCAAAAGTCAATACAGCCCACCTCTATTATTCATTTCAATCATTTGCGATTAAAATGAACCAATATTTTTCTGCCATTCAAAATGCAGCAGAGGTAGTGTAGGAGTTCACCAACACCCACTGCGAGGGCTACCCAGACGCTCAATAAATACCACATATACTCGCTTATACTTAATGACTTGGATTATGAGGACCACCCCGGAGCATGTGCCTGGCCCCTTGTCTATCTGTTTGATCAGCAAATTACCACTATAACACACCCACCCATAGGAACCAGCCGTGCCCAGGCGAGGGGCTCCACACTGGGTGCCTCAGGGTCCCCTCCCCAACCTCTCTCTCTCTCGCTCTCTCTATGAAAATACTCAATTTTTCTTATTGTCTTTATCCCTGGCCTCAAACCAAACATGGCAGCTCATAATTTAAAGGCATAAAAACCAGGACTGAATGAAAACGAGTGGTTTGAAATTTATGTCTGTCTGGAACGCTGGGCCTCAAATCACAACTAATGACTTGTACTAAAAACATGGGCTGTATGGTAAGGATGCATGTATGGATTTCTGGGTTACGCAATATATGTAATTGGCCTAGTTGCAGAAAAATCAGATTCAGGGAAGAATATCAAAGAAGACATACTAAGCCTTTTGTGGTATTTAGTAATGTGAGATCTTTATGTAGATTGTAGTTTTACATTTTGTCCAGTGAGGTCCAATTAATTTGTTTTCATACCTGACAGTTTCGACTGCTCACTAGCGCTCTTCCTCAGAGTGGTCAGGTGATCTTGCGGTGACGTGTCTGTTCAGCTGATTTATGGGGCTGTCTTCCTACCGATGGAGGCAGGATGACAGGAAACTTCGCTGGAAACTGGCCCATGGGACTATAAACCGGGACGAGGGGGCTTTTTTACTCTCACACACCTGGGATACTGTCCTGAAGAAGTTGGACTGCAGGCGGCGCTGTTGTCCTGCTTCCACCGTTAGGAAGACGGCGCCAAAACTTATTTAAATCAGCTGATCGGACACATCACAACAACATCACATGACCACTCTGACGAAGAGCGCTAGTGAGCAGTCGAAAGGTTAGTTTGTTTTACATTTTGTTCATTTTTAACTGAAATGATATTCAAAATGTTTAAAATAAAAAGGCAGGACATAAGAAACATATTTTTTTCCATTTTTAAACCCAGCATACTGCATTTGGAAGCAATACTTTTAAAATCGCAAGTATAAATAGCCAATGACTGTACACAAAAGAGCAGTGTTACTTTTAAATAATATTACGTACATGTACAAGTTATGCAATTAAAGGCTTTACTAAAATAATACACACGCAACCTCACTGTCTATGAATATCTGTGGTTGTTTATAGAGCTTAGCTGACATTATAAATAGGCCTCCTTCAACATAGCTCGCACAAATAGACATAGAAGTTGTGGTCATTAAAAATACAATACTTATATGTGTTCCCCGGGCCTGTTCCAAACAAGCATGTCTCCATATGTCGGGGGACTTTGATTTGTAGGGCATCTGGGCTTCTGCAGCCACAATGCCTCTCTTATAATGAGATGTTTTGACCACCGGGCAACCCATTTCACTCTAACCCAAAGAAAACTGTGATACGGCAACTGTACTGAGGTAAATATTGCATGTAGCTTAGATGTAATTTTTATTGCTTTTGCATATTTAAGGTAGTGTTCGTCCAGTGAAATCCTAGCATTTGCGTTTGATTGACAGGTCTAGTCCCGCCCTCTGTTTCTTTAAATCAGTCTTTTTTACTGTCAGCTTCACTACTGGGCTGTTTTTTCAGTTTGGTCTTATTTAATGTTAAAAAGTAAAAGTTATATTGAGTTGGATTTACATAGGATCTTTTAGAACCATAAGGACAGGTAGTGTAAGTCGGCCAGTACTGCTGCTACCGCCGCCCTAGACACGGCTACAAAACTGTGCCAACAGCACCACCACAAATGATCCAAACATAAGCTGTTTGGGTCTTGCCCAAGAGCACCACAACAAAATTCACTGTCCAGAGCTGGGATTGAACCACTATTTAAGGAGTAATGAAACTTATTTTTTCCTCCATAACTTACTGTCCATACAATTTAATCATTAGCTGAAACAAGTCTCCATTCAAGTAGGCCAAACTATACTATTTCTAGTGTGGAGCCAGCCATTTTGACTTGCACCTACTTTGTATCACCTTTCATTTTTTGGGTCAATTCTCCATTTCCAAAAATAAGTCTGTTAAAAGCCACATTCTGTCTCTCAGTCTTTCTCTCTCTCCCTCCCTCTCTCTCACTCGCTCCCTCTCTCCCTCTCTCCCCTTCATTTTTCCTTTTAGCTCTGCAGAAAGCCAGCCGTCTCTGCTCGCTTAATTAACATAATCAATGAGGACTTGGCAACCCCTGCTTCCTCCCTCCGCCACTGTACTGTCGACTCCACTCCGCTCCACACCCGAGGGGAAAGAAAAAACTATTTCCCACTTTTGGATCGGAATCTTCTCGGAAAGATTAAGGTCATTACCTGGCAACGAAACTCGGAATCCCGCTCAATGCAGTACAGTCTTAAAGTGCATATGTCAGATTAGACTACATATTCCACTAAAACGTAGTTAATATAAATACATTTAAGATTTAACTAAAAGAAAATCGTGCCTGTTTTTCCCTAGTTTGACCATTTTGGCTGAAGTTTAGATCATTTCACTTCCTGTTTTTTTTTTTCATAACTGTTACCTAGCAACCATAATGTTAGCAACAGCCAAAATCTAAAGCTAAAACTGTGTCTGAACGTCCACACTGTTCCCTATTTAGGGCACTATTTAGGGATCACGCCATTTTTAGTGGAATCTGAATGACCGAAGGGTGAAAAAGTAGTGTACTCAAAATTTCCCACAATGCACCTTGAAAAGTAGTGGACAAGGGTGCTCACTAAACTGATCAATATAGACCACAATGCATTGCGAGAACTGGAAAAACAACAGCAGACAGAGCGGACACAACCCGATTGACAGGAAACAGATAGAAGCACTGGTTTATCACAATATTGACCATGGATTACGAATAAAACACTCTTAAATAAACCGTTGCTGTGTAAAGTTGCTAATGTTTACCGCTTACCTTAGCTTAAGATGTTAAAAGTGCGATAATTTCTACATCTCAGACAAAAATGTAAAAAAAACTAGCCCGTTTACATGAGATCCAGCTTGACAAAACCTTGTACGGTTATTATTAGTCTATAAATACGTGTGTGCCACTTGAATCTGATCAGCAGAGATGACAGAAATCAAGTTTTAGTTGATACTTTTTTCACCCAGACCAGAGTCACGTGACCTGAAAGTAGTGAGCTGTGTGTCCGAGTCGCTCTGTGAATGAGTGCACTATAGAGTCCTCTATACAGTGTGGGGCTTTGAGGTGAATGAGGGGTTAGGGACTAGGCTTCGGACATTCGGACACAGCCTGTATCTGAAGTAGTTACAATTAAACTAAGAAAAGTTCAAAACAACACCTTTATTTTGTTAAACCGTCATAAAAATACCTTCCTTGCGTGTAAACTTTTGCTGCATTTTGGATGGAATTTTCCGAGTTGACATAGGTAGTGGTATTCTGCTTTAGAACTCACCGCTACGTCCTGTATTTTTGTACTTTTTCGCAAACTGCCACTTAACTACCATAAATATTTACCACAAGTACCACCCACCCAACAAAGTAATAATTTGAAAAACAGGAAAACCTTTCAAAAATGCGTTTCGAACCTTGACCTATACGATGTCCTCGAGAAAGAAAACCAGACTTGCCTTTACTTGAATTGCGTTACCGTTGGGGCTTCTAACTCAGAGGTGATGACGTAAATTTACCACCAATTCATAGGCTTTTATAGAAGAAATTCAGACATATATTTTATACAAGCTCTCATTCACTTTTATAGCTTCCAATCTCGAGCGCTGTCGTGCCGTGACGGGTGACAGAACTCAGCTGAGGGTTCAACGCTGGAAATCCCCTTTAGCGGTCCCAGAGCTAGTTCTATGTTTACGCTTTACTAAAAAAGTCAAGTTTTACATTTCCTTCATATAATTTTATCCGGTATTAACCTAACCTCTAGGCCACCTCCTCCGACCGCAGCGCAAGTCGTCCAAATTTGGATCATTAGACAATATTTCTCTTAACTATCTCCATCCCAGCTTCTGTTTACAGTTTATAATGTGCTATTCGATCTCGCTATAGGTCGGCAGCGGTGTGGTGAGGGAGTAGTGGTGGTCTGCTAGCGGTGCCCACTGTGAGCTAAGTGTGTGGTTAGAAGGGAAGGCGAATGGTTGAAGCCGCAGAGAGTACAAAAACACTCAAAATTTAGGAGTAAAAACCTCTTTGTATAAAACTTGGATATTCCATCTCTAAGCTTCCTATACAAGATTAGCTTTTTATTTCACAGTGGTTTTCCTGTCTTTATTTATGTATGCTCTTTTCTGCAGGTTTTAATGGGTTATTTAGGCTAGACATTACGGATGGAAAGTCCTTTCTTTGGGCCTGCTTTCTGTCTCAACCTTGGATTTTAAAAGTGCACCGTGTAACTTTTCGAGTGAAGGGTATGACACCTGCATCTTTCATGGAGATGTTTTTGTTTTGTCTAGAATGTCCCACAGTATGGTGTTAGACTTTTCTATCTCCATGGAAGCAAGCAGGTCACAACACCAGACCATGTCACACGGGTCAGATCTGTGGAGAGGCTAGCCTTCTGACAATAAGAATAGTTAGTTAACATCGTTTTCAAGGTATTTTTGAGCAATAAAAACACTTGTAATGAAGTAAATGCTGGATAGAAAGGTTTAATTCTATACTGTGGAACATTTCAGGCAATGAAATAACATCTTCGAGACAACTGGTGGCGAATCCAAACCAGAAAAGTTACATAATGCATCTTTAAAGAATTACCAAATCTACACATAGTTATTTTTCAGTACATTTAGTCAATATATATATATATATATAGATTTATACCTACAATATGAGCCATATTTTTTTCCGCTTCTGCAGTCTTCTGGTTAAACTTTTACAGACTTAATTACTTTTATCTAAAAATCTTTCAAAAAAATATTTAATTTTGATCCTGCTTCAATTCAATATTATGTTTTAATACTATACTATGTACTAACAGACTCTAAAACACCTATGAAACAGCGACATTATTAAAGATTTTCAACCAAATACACTTATATATTTAAATGTTCAATAAGATGTTCAATAAGACTGAGACAGGAATAAGGGCTTTTGGCCGTTTCCAAAAATGGAATACATTTCAAGATCAAGTAAAACTGGATACTTTGGTGCCATGATCGCTATTTAATAATCTGGCAATGAACTTTTATACACACACCTGCACCTGTTTTAACTGTTTTATATGGACTTTTATTGTTGTATCGTGTTTTAAAAGGGGCATCCATGAAAAAGAGAGTGTTTTCATTGGGTTCCTCTGTATAAATAAAGATAAAGAACAGAAATAATCACATGACTAGCACAGACCAGTCAGCCCATAAAACATCATTAATAATGTTCTTCCAGTTCAATCAGTTGCGCGCTAACTGACTCTGTAACCCCATTCTTGTCATACTAGCTGTGCCTTGTTGAGTCATGTAGTGGTGAAATTTCTCAATGATCTTTAGTTACAAATGAAAAGTGTGGACTTGTTTTGGCGTGAGCGATGTGTGTTGTGACATAGCCAACCGCTCTTGGCAGCTGTCCTATGCTCAGTTTGTCTGCTAATTCGCTGACTTTTGCTCTAGTGTGTAAGGATTTGTGCATTTCATGTAATTGTGTATTTCGTGTTACTTTTTATGCATGTGTGTGTGTGTGGGTGGCTGTACGGTCGCATAACACCGAATCAAACCTCTAATTGCCCGGACAGAAAGGCCAAGAGGAGACCGATGCCAGCAACCTCAGTAAGCGTTTTTTTAAAAGTAGGCGTGGCGGGGGTATGTACCGCTTTAAGCCAATCGCGCCATGGATTTCGAACCAGGAAGTTGTGGTTTTTGGAAACACGTGCTCACTGCAGCATCAATGGAGAAGAGAGAAAGGGAGGAGACGCTGGCAGACAGCTAAACCTCTCAGACTGTTCTGTCTGTGGCAGTTTGAAAAATAAACAGTGATGATAGTACAACAAGAGCTGGCGTTAGAATTGAGAAAAATACGCACAAGCTAGCATGAACAAAAAAGCTCCACTGTGTCAATTTTTAAGCCAAAATAGGCTACAATAAAAGCATGTTTGGATGATTTTATTGCATCGAAAAACAGAAAAACATGTGTCCTTACTGTTAGCGGGCTTGCATCTCCACAAACCTGACTCCTACCTCCTCTCTCAGTCATGCAGGTGATGTGCCATCTCTAGAAAAGTGACGCAATGCTACTTTACCTACCAGCAACTGTCGGTATCAAAAACTATGAATCAGTGATTGAAGTAAACCTGCAATATTTAGTGGTTATTATGAGCACATTAGCTATGATCTGCTCAAAAATCTCATAAATTAGCATCTTTGTGTTAATCTGGCAACATTAAAAGGGAAAATAGTCAGGGGTATTCTGTGGTAATTTTATTCTCATGTTTCTTATTGTTACCCGGGGAACAAACACTACCCTCTGCTGTTATGTCCGCCTGCACACTTCTATTGTTGGCTAATGGAGCGGTGCAGGACAAAGACACCGTTCCCTATAGACATATTACAAACCACCAGCTTCCCCAGTCCAGACACAGCGGATTGAATGACTCCGCCAGTGCTTCTCAAACTCTGGTGCTAACCCTGTTGATAGTGCTCAAAAGTCTTAATTTGGTAGTTTGGTCTGGTTTAAGTCATAGTTTGGACCTAGTTAAGTTAAGATACCTGGTTTAGGATTAAAAAGATCTTCTATTGCGGCTTAGAATGGGGTTATTTCTGGTCACGTTTTTCCCCCCAGATGAATACTGTGGTTGTGTCCTTGGGCAAGACATTTAACCCACCTCGTCCCCAGTGTCTGCGTACACTGGTGTATGAATGTGTGTGTGAATGGGTGAGTATTTCCTCGATGTAAAGTGCTTTGAGTGTCTTGAAGGTAGAAAAGCGTTGTATAAAAATATGACCATTTAGGTAGAGGGTCTGTAACCTTCTATTTTCCATGGAGATGTTACAGTTTTTCCTGAATGTTCCACATAAAACTTAGCAATCTCCATAGAAACAAGCAGGTGTCTCTACCAAACCAATAAAAACACCTGAAATTGGATAAATTAAAGCCTTTTTTTTTTTTTTTTAACCATAGAGTGGAACATTCCTGGCAATGCAATAAGAAGCAGAAGACAGACCCCCCCACCACCACAGAACTCACACATGCCACCTTTAATACTTAAATTTCGTTAAATCAATTGAATTTATAGCTTTTTATAATCCTGGTGGGTGTCTAATACATTACATTTTAGATTTACTTTTACTTATTAACCGCGGCGGGAAGGTATTAAAAATGGAGGATGTTCCTTGGGGAGCAATCGCATCTGCACCAAATTAAAAACTTCCCTGCACACGGCACCGCTACAACCTCCTCCAAAATTAACAACAGCTTTAGCTACAGTTTCTTTGTCAATAACATCTAGGAAATCTTTTAAATCTTCCTGTATTTTTGCTCCTAACACTTTTTTCCCTTAGATTTCATTTGAACGCCCATCTGTAATCGAATTAGCATATATTCATATTTATATAGGGCTATTAGTCTTCCTAAAAGCATGCTATTAATTCAATCTTCTCTCAGGCATGTCACCAATGTATTCATTTAGACTCTGTAACAGTACTAATTATCCATACATGTAATGAGACAACTGCGCCAACAGAGTGCGAGTCAAGGCAAGGCAAGGGAGAGCAGCAGAACAAAAGAAGAAAGGAATTGTATACCTTCCCAGCAGAGAAAAATGGGGGATTATTAAATTAGATCTCCCTCAGTTTGTGCTCGGAGTATTCGGGAACAATGGCGGACTGCCCCCACCCCTCACCGCCCTCCCCCGGGAACGTCTGCCTGGCACTTTCTGATCTGGGAAGACCCTGTACACATTAGAGGGGATTGATTTGATGGCTGAACTAGCACGCAAGGTTACACTGTCAATGTATACACTTACCTGGCTTTGCTGTCTATAAGATGGATGTAGGTATGTCGAAGCTGTTCAAACCAATGATTTATTAAGAGTTTTGTTTAACGTTTCGGACATTTTTAAAGAGGAAAAAAATCCAAAAATGTTTTCTCTCCCGTCCTAGTTTGGTAGTTTGGAATAGTTGGGACCATCTGTTTTAAGTCCTAGTTAAGACCTGGTTTAGTACTAGACTTGGTTTTGGCCTGTTTTTTTCATATTGTGGGTTATTTCTATTCCTTTATATCCGGATCGCTGATATTTTTCTTAATTTGCACACTTTGGGTTTTAGGCGGAGGGTCTGCAACCTTCTATTTTCCATGGAGATGTTATTGTTTTGCCTGGAATGTTCCACACAATGGCATAAAACCTGGCAATCTCCATGGAAACAAGGAGGTGTTTCTACCAAGTACCAAGTATCAACATCAAACTACAGATTTATTTATTATATTTTACACTTTAGAACATTTTTTAAGAGAAACAAAATCCGAAATGTCTAAGATTTTCAGAAAATTTGCTGAATTTTGAGTCAAATTTAATCTGTAATAGTCTTGGTTCTTGTCTGCAGCAAAACACAATTATCATATATTAAGTTAAATGACATGTTACAGGATTTACATTAGCGGATTAGCTGGAATAAAATATAAAATTAATTTGCCATTAATTTGTTCTGGCTCATTTATTCTATGTAAATAATCTGCAGCGTAGTCTTTGTTGTCATCACACATGCATTAGGTTGAACACTACACATGATCAACCTCTGTATATAGCATTGTTGTAGTATTTCTTTGTTAATGTGTCAGTCCTTTCGTTTTAGTACAAAATATGCTGCTCTTCACACCTCTGCTTTTTCCTTTTTGCCTTTCGCAGTCTGCATTTCTCAGTTGGGTCAGGATCTATGTGGGAGTTTTCATGCGTGAACAGTTTTGGAGGCGGTGCCACAGACAGCTCTTTGGGTTTAATACAGAAAGAGATCGGATCATTAGTGCTGGTAAAGCTACACCCTCCGGCCTCTAGCTCAGCAGGTCACACAATTAGGCAGGAGCTAGCCAACACAAGCAGGACTAATGTTACTATGTGTGCGCTCACAGGCTAGCTACGGCTAACGACACAGATCCGGTAGAATAGATGTGACATGTCCTTGTATCATTATATAGGTTCACAATGGGGCGCATGAAATAAGTCTTTTTAATTCATATGCATTGAAAAACAAAAACAAAACAAAAAAACATGTGTGCTTACTGTTAGTGGACTTGCATCTCCACAAACCTGACTCTTACCTGTTTCTCTCCATGTAAATGTTGTTCTTATGGCTGTATTATTCCACAGTGTGGCTTTAAATGTACATGAATCAGTGATTGAAGTTAACCTGCAATATTTAGCCAACACAAGCAGGACTAATGTTATTATGTGCGTGCTCACCAACTAGCTACGGCTAACGACGCAGATCTGGTAGAATAGCTATAACATGCTATTGCAGGGGCGTCAAACACATTTTCACCGAGGGCCACATCAGCAAAGCGGTCACTCTCAAAGGGCCACATGTAATGTAAATAAACTACTTTTTTAACTTGTTCATTAACTGTCTCTGTATTTATTTCTTATTCGAGGTACAAATATTACTTACTTATTAAAAATATGGCTGTATAGCTGTATCTCCTGATAAACTGACATTTTAAGACCAAACCTTTTAATTCATCTTGTTGTGGGCCACATAAAATGATTTGGGGGGCCACATTTAGCCCGGGGGCCTTACGTTTGACACATGTGTGCTGTTGAGCGCGTTCATCCTTGTATCTTTATAAAGGTTCACAATAGGGCGCATGAAATAAGTCATTTTATTTTTTTTATTTTAAGTGCATTGGAAAAAAACAAAATAAAAACACATGTGTCCTTACTGTTAGCGGGCTTGTGTCTCCACAAACCTGACTCTTACTTGGCGTGGAGGACGGCTTCCACTACCTGCTTCTCTCCATGTAAATGTTGTTCATTTGGCTGTATTATTCCACAGTGTGGCTTTAAATGTATGATATATGACTCAATGATTGAAGTAAACCTGCAATTTTTAGCCAACACAAGCAGGACTAATGTTACTATGTGTGCGCTCACTGGCTAGCTACGGCTAACGACGCAGATCCGGTAGAATAGATGTGACATGCTATGAGTGTTCATTCTTGTATAATCATATAGGTTCACAATAGGGCGCATGTAATAAAGTCTTTGTTCAGCTTAAAGGATGAAACATAAGGCTGTGGAACCGTTTCAGTTACGGTGGAGTGCGGATGCCCCTGACCTATGTGGCCTGTTCACTCTGGATTTATTACAGCAATAAACTCTGTGAATTAAAAGTAAAATAGGTTTTTCAGGGTATATACTTCTACTACAAATCACAAAAAACTATTAAGGAGTCGATAAAAATGTATTTAAAGGTGCGCTATCTAACTTTGGTGGAGGGTATGCCACCTGCTTGTTTCTATGGACATGTCATTACTTGCCGGAAATGTTCCACAATATTGCACTAAAATTAAATAAATCCATGGGGACAAGCGGGCGACAACACCAAGCGAATTTACTGGTAAGATCTGCGAGAGTCTGTGTTTGAATAAATGCAACATGGATACGTTTAATGCTATACTGCAGAATGTTCTATCAGAAAAGTATAATTTGCACATTTTAAATCACAATATTCATCTAAAATTACAAGTTCGCCGACTTTTGCGTTAGAAAACAGCTTTGCCCAATGAGAGCTGATAACGCCGTAAACGTCATCACAACAAAGAGCTGGCACCTCCGGCACTTCCGATAGATAGCCAAACTAAAACGACTACACAACGCTGCTGAATCGTGCGCGTATCACAGATTTAAGAAAATAAAACAAGAGAACGGTGGCGGTGAAAACAGGAGTTGACCGGCAGTATGGCTTCTTGAAAATAAGCGATTAACGATGGCTCAAACGTGCACGAATCACTCCAAAAAACAGCTTCGGGTGAGTAAATGTTGAGGGGAAACAACTGTAATGTGATTAAAAGCTCTAAAAAGTCAATTTTGCAGAGTAGGTCGGCTTTAATAGCAAAGAGTTGTGTGTTTGTTGTTAAATGTTTAGTAGTGTTAATTAAGCTAACCATAACATATTCCATTCTCGACTTTTGTCTTAAAATATTGCAGTTATTATGCACACGGTGAGCGCAAGGGCTGTGTTTAAATGTTTTATTCAACTCACATTTGCGTTTCCATTTATTTTTCAATGAACAATGACAGTACTTGACATGAGAAAATCCTATCAATGAAATGACACAAATTGAAAAGAACACATGGCTTTTTAAAACTATTTTCCTTAGGCCTTTTTTCGTCTCTGTTCGGTCATTAACTTCCACCTGCTTGGCTCTGTACCTTTACAACCAAATCCCTGCCACTAACATCACTCTCCTGGCTTCCATCAGTCACCACCTCTCACCGTCTCACCGCTACCACGACGTTGCCAGATTGTGTCTCGCCACTTTGCCATATGCTTCACGCTGGGACTATTTTTTCTGTCGGAATTTTCAGCCTAGTTTTGGGAGCGCACCTTTCCTCTGGCCCATTTAAAACAGCCCCTGACCTCTTTTCGGTGACTCCAGCCTACTTTGGGAATGACACTTTTGTTCCCTCAACAAAGTAGTTCCAGTGTTCCTGTAGGATCTGTAAATTTGGCTCGCGTTTGAAATATGACGTCAACGAGATTTTTGAAAACAGGTCTAATACGAATGCTTCTCGACAAGAGGTTTTTAAGGGCTCTGCTGTGTGTTTTGCCGTGTGTCCCGTCACAAACAGAGCTGCAAGAGTCGTCGCAAATGAATCGTAATTACAGTTCAGATGGTCCCAATTAGAAAAACACATTCTTATCTAAAAAAAACTGTAGTTTAAACTTCTACAAACGAGTTCTGAAATGAATGAGATTCTTATATGGGTTTAGCAGGTGTTTAGATGGATGAAGGGATGGATAGAGAGAGACAGAGAGAGAGAATACATAGGTGATAGAGAGAGAGAATACATAGATGATAGATAGATAGATAGATAGATAGATAGATAGATAGACAGATAGATAATAAATAAATTGCACATAATTAGATAAATGATAGATTGATAGATTACAGCTAGATAGACAGACAGATAGATAGATAGATAGATAGATGACAGATAGACAGATGACAGATAGATAGATAGATGACGGATAGAAAGACAGATGACAGATAGATGGATAGATAGATAAATGACAGATAGACAGATGATAGATAGATAGATAGATGACAGATAAATGACAGATCAATAGATGACAGATAGAGATGACAGATAGATGGATAGATGACAGTTAGATAGACAGATGACAGACAGATAGATAGATAGATAGATAGATAGCTGATAGATAAATAGATAGATAGATAGATAGATAGATAGATAGCTGATAGATAGATAGATAGATAGATAGATAGATAGATAGATAGACATAGATAGCTGATAGATAGATAAATACATAGATGGATGGATAGATGGATAGATGGATAGATGGATAGATAGATAGATAGATAGATAGATAGATAGATAGATAGATAGATAGTTACTGCATGTTCAGAGTTTAAAATGTGCAATGTTAACTAAATTTTACTTGAAGCAAATGCCAAGATTTATTTAGGTTTTCCACAATCTCAGTTTTAGCCTAAACTAGAAACTAGTATATTTTTTTTGTCTCACATCCTAATTCACTTTTAATATATTCCCCCCGCTTCACAATGTACCTCAGAGCTGCTACAGTCTCCTCTGCCCTCTTAATTTAGTTTACGTTCATTCCTCATCATCTGCCAACCATTTGACCAGCCGCTAACCTGCTACTTAACCCACCTCCAGCCCTTTAGATCTCATTTCCTCCCCTCTCCCTTTCCTCTCCCCCTCCTCTCCCCTCTCTTCCTATCCCCCCCTCCTCTCCCCCGTCTCTCCCGCTCGGAGCCAGCCTTCCCCAGAGACAGTTCCCAGCCCCATTATTCCCCCAGTAGCACAGAACAAAGCCAGTTAAAACCGCAGCCTTGGTAGATCATCTCTATAAGAAGACCTTATATGAAACGACACACCCAAATGTGTTTAAGTAAGTTGTGGCGTGAGTGTGTACGCCGTCTAGTATGCTAGGAATGCGTACGCGGGCATTGGCTTCATTGGCTTCTATCGGGCGCCTCATAAAACTCCCATAGAGAAGACATGACAGGTGGGCGGGTAGGTGTCCAGTGGGTGAGGAAGAAACAAGCAAAACACTGTCGGCTTTATTGGGTCAGAATATGTCAAATCTTTGAGAATTTGGGTTATCTTTTCATCTATTTTCTACCTTTTGTTTGAGGGTAGAAAGTCTAAGCAAAGATGCCCAGATTTCCAGCTCCCAAGACGCTTCCTTTTATTCATTCCAGAAGATCCTAAGGCATTCCCGAGAACAGCTCCAATTCAAAAGGTCCAGTTCATTTTAAACCGTTTGCAGCTGTCCAAAGTTCTTCCTCTCTTACCTTACGAATTCAGAGCACTCAAATTTTCCACAGTTTGTCGTAAATCTAACAACATCTAGCATGCTAACCGTGCACTTCCTGATTCTCGGACAGTGAAACAACTCGATTGGGTCGGAATATGTCAAACGCTGATGCCTCTAGTATTTTTGGAGAGTTTGGCTTATTCTCTCATCTATTTTCTACCTTTTGTGTGAGAGTAGAAAATCTAAGCGGAGATGCCCAGACTTCCATCTCCCAAGACGCTTCCTCTTACTCACTGCAGAAGATCCTAAGGCATTCCCGAGAAAAGGTCCAAGAATAAGTCAAGTCAGTGTTAAAATTGAATAACGCCTGCAAAATATGTCTTAAATTACTGATATGGCTCTATTGACGAATGTAGTTTTTATCGTGATAAAATAAATGTATTTTCTGTCTGAAATTTACAAGGTTTTTTATGTAAAATGTAAAAAATAATAATAATTTAAATCGTGGTCCTACATATAGCAAGACTTGTGTTGTTGGTTTAGTCTCTGTTCACTTTTTATGTTGACTTTGAATTGAATTGACTAAACGAATGTCATAAAGTCAAATATTGCAGTACTACCATTACCACATTTTGTTATTTTTAGATAGATGTTTGAATAAAACTTATGTCACTCATTATAGATACAAACTAAGTCTTAAATTGTTCATTCTGTTTCTTTTTAACAGTGTTGTACATGCTGAAAAAATGTTTACTGGGCAGCTAGCGCATTCGAAATTCCAATCAAACTTTATTTACAAAGTGCTTTCCGTACAAAAAAATAAACTCAGTGATTTAGGGTCCAGTCATAACCTGTAAAGCCGACATACTGATCACTATCATAATATGCGTAAACCCGATAACCTCGTAGCTTAGACCTCTCCAAACATGCTCTGAAATGCCTGCTATTTTTGCATCGATGTTCTCATAGTGTTAATCCTCTTGGGCGTGTTTAAAATGTGCTTGTTTTTGTTTAAGTCTTATTTCCAAGCGACGCGTTACCTTCTGTTCTCAGTATTCCCCAGGGCCAGCATAATGTAATGATTATGTAATGTCATTTATGATCTTATTTTATGAGTACTACATGTGTTCGGCAAGTGTAGTCTTGCTAGTGCCAAGCCTGGATAAAGTCAGTAAACATCGTGCTAAAGGCGCTGTACCTGATTTTTTACGTCTTAAATAACATGAAATCCAAAACTTTTTCATTTTAAACAGTCTGCAGTGGTCCTCAGTTATTCCTCACTTACGTTATGCATTCCAAGCATCCTAATTAATCACAGCTATGAGTTTTTAAGCGCTTTTCCCAACTTTCTAACACCAGTGTGGCGTTTTGACTGTAAATCTAACGACATCTAGCATGCTAACCGTGCACGTCTTGGATTCTTGGACAATGAAACACTTTATAATTAGATACAGACAGAACGCAGCGGACATATTTTGACCCCCAAAAGCTGCTTACGCATAATATCTGCACTAGGCTAGGAAAACTTTTGCTGAAAAACATGGAAAAACATCCCTTTATGCAGTATTTGTGTACCACTGCGCTTTTTATTCCCTGTGGATAAAGCTATACCATGCTTTTTTTTATGTTTTAGCATCCTATTTCTTTAAGTTCACAACTGCAGCCTCTACTTGTTGTTCTGTTCTTACCAGGGAATTCCCAAGCTAAATTCCCAAGACTGTAATGCACACAGCTGACTATTTCTATCACATAACATATGGCCAAAACAACACCTTTATTACGACAGGCAAACATTGGAATTCTCCCATCAGCTAGCCTATTTGGGGACACGGTGTTAGGGGCTCGTCTTGTCTTTATCCACTATATTTTCTTGAGCAATATATCCCGTTTCAATTTTTTTTTATCGTGACAGGCCCACACAACAGTAACATATGGACATTCTGTAACAGAGACTTCACTGCGGTTAATAAAAATAACCTCCAAGTCTTCCGCTAATGAGTGTGGTAATTATATAGGCACATACAATGTGATTAGCTGGAGAATACGGAGGTCAGTGAGGGGACTAGCACGGATACATGTGTGTCTTTCACTAGAGCAATGGGACCCTTACCGTAGCTGGGATGGCTCCAATCCGCTTTCCTATTTCCCCAAGGTCCTATGTTATTTTAATGCATCCCATCTGAACGTAGCCTTGCATGTGTGTCGCTATTCACTAGTGGCGGCAAAACTACTGAACATCTTTACTCAAGTATAAGTACATTTACATGCCTAATAATGTACTAAATTACAATTAAAAGTGCCTTTCACAACATTGTACGTAGCTAAAAGTAAAAAGTATGCGTGAAAAACACTGCTAGTTACTTTTTAACAAGTATTTTAGGTTACGCTTTCATACAGAACTCCAGAAATATATTTGATTCTTTGGCAATTACAAGTACAGGTTTGAAAATCTACTCAAAAAAGTTCAGTAATCCAAAAAATTGTACTTGCGAGTTGCGTGAAAGTACTATTAGGTAACACAAAAGCGCGACTAGCTGTGCATCTTTGCATGTGACGGAACGTGGCGCGCTATTTCGGTTATCTATTTATGTTGCCAGTAACAGAAGAAAAAACCTTGAGGCTTGAATGGGGGATCAGCATCGGAATTTTAAGTTATTGTAATGTTAATTGGCTAACGGAATTTTGATAGCTTTCCTGCTGAGCGATTTTTGGGCGTTTCTAAAATAAGGTCTCAACTGATCACAACTGTGGAGAATATGCCTGAAGAGGAAGCGTTCTATCCTCTTGTGTCCCAAATATTCATTGTTGTGGGATTAGAGCATATACAGGATTTGGGCAACCGTGCTGTCATGAAATCATTGTCGTGGAATGGAACAGTTTAACCGCCCGCCTGGTTTGTCAGTCGGTTTAAGTCATAGTTAAGTGACTTTTCTTCAAAATCCCTGGATGAATACTGCTAATGGGTTATGGTTCATTGATGAGCAGAGAGAGTATATTTTCATTGTATTAGTAGTACGCTAAAACAAGTCTACGCACGCACGGAGAGGACAGGTTATGTAACGGCTCCATGGGGGTGCCGCATTTTGAGCTCAAAGGTTATAGCCAATTATTACTAAGATACAACTTCATTCTCTTTCATATGCTTCAGTAGTAAATTTTGTTTTAAAAGGCTGAATTTGATTAGGTATTCGAAATTAACGTGCAGAACTACACGTGGGTCATAGTTGATAGTTGAGTTTGTCTGTAAAGGTCAGATCCGTGGAGAGTTTTAACGTTTTAAAAAGTATTTGAAATCTGTTGTATTTCCTCTACTTCTGCACCAAACTCTACTCTACCCATTCAAAAAAATAATTATAATATAAAAATTGTCCGCCATTTGCTTAATGCTTCCACCCTACCGTTTCATTCTTATGTGGTTATGTCTTGTGGTTTGATAGCACACCAAGAAATGGCTCTCAAAGTATTACACATGGCCATAGCAATAACACATTATGTTTTTATTCATTCAGTGAAAACTCACTCGTAATATTTCTCAAAGTTTTGGCGCCCACTTGCAAACCCGATTCCTCTGGCATTACAAAATCCACATGTATTTGAATGGCAGCTGAGCCGTGTTTTTGTTTGATTTATGTATGATTATTGTCCAAATCTATTTCGGAGTTTGGCATTTATTTACCTCAAAGTTGTTTAGTGCTGAGTTGAAGTGTTTTCAAAGTGACAATTCAGACGCTCCAAGATAAACTTCTTACATTTTGGGTACATTTAGACAAGTTCAAGATGTTCGTAAACTCTGCAACACATGGATATTGTATATTTAGGATGAAACTGAAACAGCAAGACTCAAAATTTACCTGGAAAAAATTAAACCAACTTGCATTCATCTTTTATGTCAATACATTTTTGGACTGCGCATTTTAACAATCCCGAGACATATTGCTCTTGTCAGTACCGTTTCGCAAGGCTTGTTTTGTTTTGCGTAAACTTGCGTCATTCTCAAGAGCTTTAAGTAGGTCCATGTAAATATTTGAGCTGAAATCTTTAGTACGAATGATTCCCGTACAACCGCAGCTAGAGAATTCATGCGTTTTTCCCTACACACATGAAGAGCATTACAACACTCAACCAGCAAAGGCCTTCTGGCTGGTCAACCCGAAGAATCCTGGCTTATATAAAAAGGCTCTTTACATTATACAAGACCGCACAAACCTTGATATACTGCTATCTTTGTTGTAAAAATGTACAAGTTGTACTGCAGTATGTCACATATACATTGTAAAGTCATGGTAATGATAGTGGGAACATAGGAGCTAGTATATCATTAGCTGCATGCACTATTATAGAAGTGGTAGGCCAATATGCAGCGTCTTTCACAAAGCCCAGTTCCCACAAACTGTATCAAAGTGGAGTTCAGTTTTAGATTTCACCCAGTTTACATTACACCAACCAAAGTCAAACACATTCGAAGTACTTTATTGGAAACTGCATGTTGCGGGTTGAATAAAAACCTTGGTGTTATGGCAACTAGTAATATACAGAAATGTGTTACAGCTACATTTTTTCTAAACATACTTTTAATGAGTTTCAGAAGTACCAATACTGTTTATTACATTTTTAGCTACTGTATACACATTAAACTTATTTGGTCGCATATTTTTTCCACCGGATGCAGTTCCTTACGACCAGTAGCGTTAGTGTTTTGGGTAGTATTTGCAAAATCTACTTTTCAGAGGTTTTAACCAACTGATGTGTTGTTTCTCCTTTTCATTTACATTAAGTTTAGTTTTTTTTTTAGAATGATTTGTGCGTGCTTGAACAATCTTTATTCGCTTATTTTTAAGACGCCATATTAACCGCCATTTCCACCACCACCGGGATACGCCCACTGCTCCGTACTTACTTTGTTCTCCAGTTTTATTTTCTTAACTTTGTTGCGTTGACATTTACGGCGGCGTCATTTTCGGTGACTTGTTTCTTTTCTGAAGTCGTTTTTGATGAATTCTGCAGTTTAAAATGTGAAAATTATAACATAATGATCCACCAACTATACAGAGACACGAGCACGATATGTCGTCTTTAAAGGTGACGGTTTGTTGTTTCTATTGCTCTATTGTATTGCTCTGCCTGAAATATTCCACAGTATGGGATTAATCATTTATCTCCAGGTGATAAAACCAACAAGTTCACGGATCAGTAACTTATGAAAAGCGTGTTTTCAATGCAACAAAAACAAAAACAAAAAAAAACACCTATATTTGAATAAATGCAAGACAGGCCTACTTTAAAAAATAAAGCCACAACATCTCCATGGAGACGAGCAGGTGCCCTCCGCTCCCACTCCTCTCACGAGTAAAGTGTTAAAACCCACCTCACCTCAGGGTTTACCCATCTACTTGAGCGTATAGGAGTCTCTATTTGAGAAAAAAGGTAAAAAGGTCAAAACCCATCCTATCTTTCTTGATCTCAAATCTCTCCTGTTGTATCATCTTTCTATCATCTATCTCCAATCTCTGAGCTCCACTAAAGTAGATGGAGGGCGTATGCCAACCCTGTCTGCGATACTGTTTTGTACCTTCGGGTATTGCGTGATAAAGCCATTCACCCTACAACCATACAATGTTTTAGGGCGGGCCAATATTCCATACGATTTCTATAGTTCTTAATCTATATGGTACCACAATAGCTGAAATCTTAGCCGCTTTTGTTGCAAATGGATGACAGCACAATGGAGAAAGATAGATGGGCATGTCCAACAAAAGGGGATTCAGAAATGAAAAGTGTAAGACCACCTGTTAAGAGGTCAATTCATTTATGAGTGGCCGCTAGTGACCTGTAGATGTTGCCGATACACGCTGGGGAGGCTTGTTACAACATTAATCGCGGGCCCATTAGCGTAATGATGGATTGCGTTTGAGCGACGCATCTGGTAGCGAGGGCTGTTTTTGATTGGTTGCCGCGGAGATGAGTTTTTCTCGGACACAGCTGCTCGAGGGGCTGTGTGACAGGACAAGAATGGACTCTGCGTTTGAAGCAATAATGTTTTGATATAGAGCGGGATGGTGTTTAGCCGGGCCATTTGAAGAGGTGCTGTGTTAGCACTCCAGTGGCTACTCGCAATGCCACAAGTGCAATATTCTTTGGCAATATCTTATATTGTGTTAGCCTTGTTGCTAGATTGTTTTGGTTGGGTTTTTTGTTGGTTCCATTTCATAGCGATTTTTAGCTTTTGCTGTGTAATAAATTAAATTCTAATCAAGATCGAGATTCGGCCATTTCTGACTGTCAATTATTTGCTTTGGTCTTTTTAATCAAGAGGTCGGTCACCAATTCTCTGTCAGTAAAAGCGTGTGGTTTGGAGTTCAGAAATGTGATTATTTTTGTGATTAAAAGTTTGTATAGTTTATGTTCAGGACAATAATATTGAAAGCCTTTTTATTTGTTTCAGTATAGAGTGGAAAAAAACAAGATTATTATTTTTTTCATTGTGCACCTGTTGCTAAACGTGCTCTCTAGCTCGTGTTGCGTTATTCCTAATAGCTCTTCCCAATAGTTATTCCTAATTATTCCTAAATTCCAATATGGTTGTGATTTAACTTTAAACTCAACAATTAAATAGTCTTTTTCCTGTTCCTTTCTGAAACTGGACTGAACCATTTTCTTCACGACGTCTTTAGAATTTCCATGCTCTTTCATCATTCTGTGTTGCTAATAGTCAGCTGCTCTAAGGATATAATAGTTTAAGCTAGTCATTAGCATTGCTTGTTTGTTTTCTTTGGCTTTTTGCGTTGCTAATAGCCACTTAGCATTCTCAAAGTGTTTTCACCTGTCCATAGCCTTTCTATTGCTTGTTTGTTGTGTTTGGCGTTGTGTGTTGCTAATGGTCACTTAGCTACATGACTGAATCAGTTATGTTAGCACCTTTTGTTGTTTTTTTCTTTGCTTGTTCCAAAATGCTGTCCTGCTGCTTTCTAAATCAAGTTCATTTTGGCTTTGAAAAGAGAGAAGTAATGAGAAAACCACCAAAATTGCCTTTGACTGACAGGAGACATCATTATGGCTTTTCAGACATAAAACACATGAGATTGGTTGATGAATGAAACATAGCAAATTAAATTAACATTATACTTAGGCCTAGTATTTATGATTCTATAAACCGCAGACAGCCAGTTTGGGTTAAAAACTACACCATAGGGTTGTCCAAATGTCAAAAGAAAACCAGGCCAGTAAATAATTATCAGTATTGAAGAAAATTACACAAATATGTCAAAGTTAGATCTTTCCTGAATAGTTTTAGAATGGTCTTTATCAGAATAAATATTACGGAACACAATGATATTAAACGGACAGTCTGGAGTTTTCTGGATTCCATGGCGATAGATATGTTTGGGTCAGGTTTGTGGAGATGCAAGCCCCACACAGTCACAGTAAGGATGCATGTTTTGCTTTGGTTTTCAGTACAACCAAAATGAAAAAATAAAAAACTACCTTTATTTTTGTCTATTTTTTCACTAAAAAGTTACACATTGTGGCTTTAAAGGGGCTAGACAGCATTATACGAGAGACAGAAAGTCGACTACAGGCCTACCAATGTCACATGTTTGACTCTTCCCCAGCTTATTGCCCCATACGTCTGTACAGCCCAAAGGCACAAGACGTTCCTATTGACGTCTGTATCCTCAGCCTGAACTTAACCTATATCTTTACCTTAAGGCCTTTCCGCTCATGACATTTCTTCTTATCTTGTCGTTATCGGTCTTTTCATTTACTAGCAGGTATTTGGCCCCATATGCACCCCGCCCCTTTCCATATTGCTTCGCTTGACTGTTTTTTTAGTTCAGACTGCATTCTTATCTCCTGAGACAGCCGGTTTTAAACAACAACCGGCCATGGGTAAATAGACTTTGCATGTGACATTATGTCCAGATGTTTAAAGATTGTATAGATGCACATTCAACATAAACAAGTCCTCTCAGATTTTCCACCATTTTGCTGCCCAACATATGAAACAAAACCCCGGGTCTGAATAGGTTGGAACGTTTTGCGAATATAAATTAGAACATAGTAATCACAACAAAACACAAACAACATATCCAATTTTCGGTTATTTATAAATGATCAATGTTTTTCCATGTGATGCTAGCAACGCACAAAGTTTTGGGAGTTTGAGAAACAAAACGCACGGGAAAAATTGTAATATTTGTTCATAAAAAAGTAAAAAATATAAAGATGTACTATGTAAGTTTTCTGCCAGTTGCGTGTCACCATGGAGATTTTATTGCTTTGCCCGTCAGTGTTCCAAAATATGGCTTTAAACTTTTCAACCTCCATAGAGACAAGTAATTTACAGGTCAGATCTGTGAAAAGCTGACCCTGTTCACTATAGTAATATATGTTTTCCATAGCTCCATAATTGAATTTGTTAGATAGGTTTAATGCCACACTGTGGAACATTCCCGGCGCCTGGCCTCTTTAACGCAAAGTTTAGTTAGCAAAAAGTTCCTCGAGTTGTTTAATGGTAAAACTTTCCTTTCTGACCTTATATTATCCTGTTTTTGACACATATCTCTACCATCCATGTGAATCTTCAAATTATGCAACCTATTTATTTTTATTTTATGATTATTTTTTCCACACTGTCATCATTTTCATCTTCTCACTCTATCCAGCCGACGAAGTAGGCCAGATCCTGCGTGCCCGGCTGGTGCCAAAGTGGCTCATAGCAACATATCACATCCCATTAAATGAGTGTCTGCTCTCCCAGACCGCAGTTGTATATGGGAAAACTACATCTCCCAGAAGCCCCTTGTTCCACCATGGGGACTAATTGGGCTCGGCAAGACTTTATTCAGTATTTATGCCTCTGACTTGGATTCTGCTGGCGGGGACTCTCTGGGATATAATTGCCTTTGAACTTTTTCCTATATAGAAGATAGCGGGGGCCACTTTTGATCCCTGGTTTGCTGAGTCGGTAAAATCAGGCCTCGCTTTCGGCCCACATGACTTGTATAAAATGTGAGATACTATTATGGGCCTTGAACGCACCGTAATTTCTCTTTGACATCTTACTTAGCTTAAATCTGATAATGAGACAGCTTAATGGTACATTTGAAACCGGTGTACCGTACCTTCGAAACCGTCTCTACGATGCATTTTAAATGGGTTATAGTCGTCCAAAGTTATTCCTCGCTTACCGTATGCATTCCTATGATACACCGCAATGACTTTATAAGCTTTTTTCACAAATTTTGCTTTCACGCTGACAAAACCTAGCATGCTAACACTGCACATTCTGATTCTCCGATAGTAAAACGCTTTATAAATAGATGCAGACAGGACACAGCAGTCTCATATTGGAGCCAGACAAATTTCGCTCAAATACATGGAAAAAAACGCAGGGTGCACGGCCTTGAACGCACCGTAGTAACTTCATAATTTCCCTTTGACGTCTTACTTAGACTGAAACTGATAAATTGTGGTATTCTTTCAACAATATATATGATGGCTTATCTCCAGTGGAGTAGCTCTATTGCATTTCTATCTTTGGGTAAAAAACGTGCCTGTATGGGGTGATGCATGTGCGCTCCTCCGCTCCCCTGCTCTTCCTCGAATATTGGTTCCCTGTTATTTCTTGTAACATAAATATGCTGGCATTTTGACAGGCAATCCGATCTCGCCAGTGCCTACAGTAAAAACCAATAGCTTGATAAATATAGCACAACGGTAGCCGCTTAGGTTGTCGTTTACCTAGTATAGATTACAATTAACATGCTGTTTTTCCATAGTCAGAAAATAGTGTTGAAACATATTGCTAGAGTTGTATTGATTTCATTACATTTGCAGCCAGTTTATTGGTTCTTTTTCCTCAATAGTTTTGTCAGCATTCCAGCGCTGGTAATTTACTATTTCTACCTGAAATTTCCCTAGGGCCCAGAAATAAAACTGCTATGGCCTGTGGGTTAATATTTGAGATCGAAGTAGTTATTAACCTTCTAACTAACCTACAACCTTCAACATTATTATTGTCCCCGAAGAGCACTGATATTTACGATTTCTGAATTGTGCTTGAATGCAACAATTTGAACAGCCAATTTGTGCATTATTGCTTGCCGTGCGAAATTGATAGTGCTCCTTCCTATGGTGCTAATCCATATAAATTGCTTCAAAAATAAATAAATAAATAAATAAATAAATAAAATAAAATAAATAATAAGTAAATTTTATATATATATATATATATTTATATAACAATAATAATAATAAATGTTTTTAGCAAGTAATAGGCATCTCTCATGGTTTGGGCGTTTTAAATTCTTACATAAATATCTTCATGCATAGAGCAAACACAAGGTTGACTAAGTATGTTATGAACTTGTTGGTGTCGTGTTGAATATTCAAAGCAACACCGTGTAACTTTCTGGAGGTGACTCATTGCCTATAAAGTTTAGACCTTACCTTCTGATCATTCACTATGGAGATAAGTTTAGCATTTTTATATTTAAATGTTTACATGTTTACTGTTTTTTGATGTATGTTATAATGTTTCTTAATCAAAAACATATCCAGAGTTGTGTTTTATTCCATTCATCCGCACAAACCCTGCATATTTATGAGTTTTATCTCAAAAAGAAAACACTCTGTTCCACCTTGTGATGTCATGTGGTGATACAGGAAGTGCTCCAGTGTGCTTTTAAACAACATGCATTTTCATTAGAATCATTTGGATCATTCCAGCCCTGGAATTGTCGATCTCTGGTGAACGAAATGTAGCTGTGAAGTTGAAAACTATCACTTAATGACATCACAAGGTGGATCAGAGCATTTTGAGCTTGTGATGTGGACAGACTAATAATGCGGGATTACTCAAACATGTGTGAATGAAACAAAACACAGTTCCAGGTCTGTTTGTGATGAGGTAACATTATAACATGGTTTAAAGCTGATGAGCGTCTTATGGTACCTTTAACATTCAGGAAGTAGCATGTATTACTATGGTTATGTAACAACAGAAAACACAATTTGCTATAATAATAATAAAACTGTGAAAACAACATAAAAACAGTTGAACAAAGATGTCTAAAACTATGTAGGCCTATTAGAAATGCCATCACTTTCTGCCTTGTAAGCCGTATGTGGGTACAACTGTGATATGGCTGTAGAAACGAACGATCCGTTGCACCTGTTAACCCAGACATGTGTTTTTCAAGAACGTCGTGACAAGCCACATTCCTTTCTATTGTCTCTGCCTAGACTCCCCTGTAAATCAGCCACACCATGTATATTCCCAGTGTAGCAAGTGAAGCGTGCGGCCATTTTGTGTGTATGTATCTTGTGCAATCTGCAGCTCGCCCTATACTGTAACTGCTTTGTCGGCTTTGATTCTTGCACGAGTGAGAGGGGGGCCAGACAGACGTGGTGCTGAATAGGGCTTTTGAAGCAGCCACGCGGATGTGAACCGAGGTGCACCGACCCCTCCTGACCTCACGGTGTCCTCTCTATAGGGCCGAGTCTGTTTACGCTGCAGGGACTGTCGTATAGGGCACTGAAGCATGTGACTCTATATATATATATGTGTGTGTGTGTGTGTGTGTGTGTGTGCGCTGCAGTGCTGGCTCCTGTCCAACTCACACTATACTTGTTCTTACTTGTTGTAGTTTAAAAATTGGTTTTACATAATTACTGTTACTTAATTTTACTGCTATACTTTCTAGTAACATTTTGAAAACCTCTTTGGGTTTTATTAGTTTGTGTATGGTTACTTGATGTTTACCAAAAACAGCTTGTAAAAATACTTGTATGTAGTTTTTTTTAGCCAAAACATTGTCTAAAGTTAAAGTTTTTGTTGTTTTTTTTTTCATTTTGGTGGAACATAAAGTAAAAGTAGTAAGGTACTTAAGTGAAATGTTTAGGTATCTGTACTTTTTACTTGTACTTCACTGCATTTGACGCATGTATCTGTACTGTCTACTCCACTACATTTTAACTGAACTGAAAAGTAAAAGTATTTTTTTATTGTTGTTTGAAACCTGCTAAAACGCTGGAGGGGTTTATCTTTAACACGTTCATAATTTAAGCAAACAAAAATATAACAACAAATAAAAACAGCTACAATAAAAAGATGAATTCCGTTGTTTATGTTGAACAAAATTCAGCAAAATCTAAATCACTACATTTGGAGCTTTACTAGATATACTAAATCTACACAAAACAGTTTAACTTTTCACTCTTTAAGTACATTTTTTAGCAGGTACTTTAATACTTTTACTTAAGCAGATTTTTTCATATGATACTTTTACTTAAGTATTTTTCTGCTCTGGCATCTGTACTTTTACTTAAGTAACAAAACGCTACAAAACGCTGAGTACTTCTTAATTGTCACTGCAAGTTACTAAACAAATACATTAAGACCAATTTTGAACATAGGATACAGTTGATAAAGCAAACAAACAACTTTCCTAAAAACGGCAAATACTTATTATCATATACGTAACTTGTACTTTAGTTTTTGTGAAAGTACATGCTTTACCCAGTACTTCCAGTTTACTTCAACTAAACATGGGACGATATTCCAATTTGGTGTCACGATTATCATGCCCAAAATAATTGCGATTAACGATTATATCACGGCAGTTTAAAAATGTTGTGGATACGAATTAAAATTTTACTGTTATGCATAAATTCCATGTTTAAACAGCTGTTATATATATGTACTTGATAAATGGAACAATATTTTTTTGGAGTCAATATTTATTTTCTATACTATTCTTTCCACTAGTAGGAATTTTGAGATTTTTTGTTGTTTTTTTTGAGAACTTTAATGACTCGATATCGACACAAACTAATTCCTAGTGTTGCATTCTTCTGTTTATTTATTATATTGTACATTTAGAATAGAGTAGAACTTATGTGGTATTGTGTCAGTGGCATAAATTCGTTTCAGTATTACCGTTTTTCGTGTGTATTTACTCGACCAATATATATCGCACTTCAGAATTTTGCAACGTGACAGGCCTATTACTGTCCCATCCCTAACTTGAATACTTTTGCACTGGTTTACCCTGAGAAAAAGTACCCTCCATGTGTTTTTGGCAGCGGTGGTTCCTTGAGTGTGTATATCTTGAAGAACAGGCCTGTCTCGCTGTGGTTGATTTCCAGTGGGGCATAGTCTGACATGTGCTTCCCTCAGGCTTGCAACTGCCCAGACAAGAACTCACTGTACAGTCCTCCCCGTGCCAAGGAGCCTTTTCACCTCCTACATGCAGTATATAAAACCAAATCATGCCTTTTATATGTGTATTTAAGACTATTGTTTCCATTCTCTTTGCCTTTATAGGAAGGAGTGTATAGAGTGGAGGAGACCTTGGCGAATGCGGTAAGCGTTGGATTAGTGCCCACACGCATTCAAGGCATTGTTGTGAGCAAGGACACTTAGCGACAAGGCCGTGTATAATGGTCAGGTGAATAGAAGGGCGTTTGAGTACAAATACGTAAACAGTGGAGAAATACTTTTGGGGAGGGGGGCAATATTTATCATGGGTACTTTTTCCCTTGCTGTAGTGGGAAAAGTTTGGGTTTTATTCTGTACTGCAATGACATTTGAGCTGTAGAGTGTTGGATTATGACTCGTTATATATGCAAACTAACTATTTGTGTAACTACTAAGCGTTGCAGTTTGTGATTTTAACAATACTGTACGTTAAGAATACTTTTTGTACGTTTATCGTGTATTTTTACTATTTGTTATCATGGCAGATATATGGGTACGGACACAAAGTACCTGTAATATTTAAAATTAATTCTGATTTTAAGATTATTGCATTGATTTCTATAGTTCTGAGGGCGATATGATAAAAACTTGTACTTCCTCATGTTAATCTTAGTAAAAAAACATAACTGTACTAGCTGTAAATAACTATAATATCTTTCAGTATTCATTTCCTGAACATAAACTGAACAGACTTTTAGTATTGCAATTTAATACTAAAAATTGTCAAGTTTCTTCCCCCCAAAGTCTGAACTCTGCTCCAAACCACATCCTTTCGCTGACAGAGGATTGGCTGTAGACCTCTCGATTAAAAAGGCCCAAGCTGATCATTGACGATTAGGCCTATTAATGACTGAGTCTGGACGAAAACCACAGACATAATTTAGAGTTTTGTTTTTAACACAATTTCTTTGAGAACCTGACGTTTTTTTGTGCAAAATTCTCCTTTCAGTTGTTAATCATATATAGACATAAACCGATATTTGGCCTTTTTAGCGTATTGACTATCGGTGTTAAATCTCCAGCTTATGCCGATATTTATTTTGTTCGGTCGATCTTCTGCCTACAAAATACACACAAAGCTTCATATTAACACTTTAATATGAAGTGATAGTGGCACAAAATGTGACTACACAGCTCTCTTATAAGTTTGAAGTAAAAAAGGGGTTGCGTAGTAAATTTTAAGTACTATTATAATTGAGGAAACTAATCAAAATCTGCCCAAAATATTATCAGATCTTATCGGTCACCGGTCGCTCTGTAGTCTAAACAATCGGTATCGGGATCGGTCATGAAAAAACCATATCAGTTGACGTCTAATTCTAAAAACCTTATTTGCTTTTTCTCCATTTGATTTTAGTCCAGTTTTAGCATGTTAGCATTTACAGCTCGCAATATGGTTCAAAGCCACATCCTATTTAGCGCACCATACTCATTCTGCGCTTAACCGCTCACTATAACATTAGATTATGGAGTAAACCTTTTGAATTAGTAGTAATTTGAGTATTTTTAACTTTTTTCAGGATTTGCTGCTGTGCTATTTGAACCAGACTGTAGCCCTATATCCCCAGCGTGGATTACTTTTATGAGCGCGCTGTTCGGGCTGTATCATTACCCAGATTCCAGCTCCGGGGGCAGACACACAGAGCCGAGGTGCCGCTGACGGGCCGGTGACATATCCACTCCTCCTCCCATTTCGATCGGAAGCTTCACTCCTCCCGCGGCTACTCCGGACTTCAAGGCATAAGGTTCACGCTTCGTTAGTGAAATGATAAAAGATGCCAGGATTAATTGGTGTGAATTAGTGGTGAGTGCAGGGCTAACTAGTGGAAGTATGTCTTGTACTCCTGACGACAGAAGCAAATGAAATCAAATTAGGCCTGATATTGTGTTATGTAATATTTGCATAAACTAGCACAACGTGGTCAGACTCAGTTGTTACAGTCATCAGGTGTTTTGATTAGTATTTGATAGATTGGTACTTTTAATACAGATACTGATCAACACAAAATAAATCATTATATACTGTTTTGCTGTTTTATTTATACTAAAAACAACGCTACACAAGAAAATCAAAGCTAGAAACATACAGGGCTGTGTGAGTGGACATTGGATTGGATTGCACTGCTAAAAGTCAACAATGAAAAGAGCCAGTACTTGTATAAATATAGTTCATGGAGGCGGAGAGGTCCCTTATTCATACAGGAGTGATCCAAAGAAAGGACCTCATTCTGAAATTGATTTTAAAATTGATTTCCAAAACAGTGTCCACATGACCACCTCTGAAACCTTTTCTGCGTATAATTTGTGAAATATTATGTTTGACCCCAGCGCGACTTATCGACTGTTCCATATATGTTAGATGGAGCAACACTTTTTTAAAATTTTTTTTTATTGTGGATGCTTTTTCTTTGTACTACTGTAAGATTTGAGTCGCTGGATTATGAACTTGACTATGACGCAAAGATACAAACTAATTACTTAAGTGTTGCATTCTGTTACTTATTTTTGCAGCTCATATTTATAATTTTGAACATTTAGCGAGACGATATATCGCACTTCATAATGTTTTATCGTGACACATTGGCCATAAAACTGATCAGTTGTCCAGAAATATGCTCATGGTTTTTGGTCTGTTAATGTAAAGTTATATTTTTGGCTGACATGAAGTAAAAGCACAAAAAAAAAAAAAAATCTATATATTTTTTTTCTAAATTTGGAATTAAATTATGAGATTTTCAAGTTGCAAATATATATATATATTATTTTTTTCCCATATAATTACTAACTGGATAATAACTGTATATAGTCTATTTTTCAGCTTTTTTTTTCTTTTTTTTTTTTAGTCAGACTTTTTTTTTGTCACTATCAGATTTCTTCTCCAGCCGTCTCCAGCCGTCTCCCCTTTCCCACTCGCCCCCTGACCAAAAGTCCGCAATAGTTCTGCCCCGTTTGCCTTTTTGCCCTCAAACGCATAACTCTAATGTCAATAAATACGTTAGCGTGCGGTAGGTCTAATATGGGAAGCACCATTTGATGGGTAGTTTATAGCACTAATTTTTCACTCAGTAAGTAGCGTAATAAGATCGCTAGACATGTCATTAAGCTAGCCAAAACCTCAAACAGATGATGTGTAACTTTCTGTATTAGTTAAATATAGCAGATGTACAATACCCCACCTTGTTTCTCTACCGTAGACTTGTATTTGAAATGCATAAAATGGAGGCCGGTCATGTTATGTATATATTAACACATGGACACAATTTTGCTTCAGTTCTATTGGCAAACATGTGGTAGCCAACTCTGGATGAACTGAGCGCGTGGTACAAAAATGTCCTCTCCCCTTATAGAGTGTGTATGGGTTGTGTTGCCTTAGGACTGCTCTGAATTTGGCGTGTGTGAGTGGAACATCCATGCAAAAAAAAAAGAAAAAGAAAAGCATAGGAAAGATGAAACGATTTAACTGTTGGATTCTGGCATGTTTGCACTCAAAACTCAAACCGTCTTTATGTTTTGTTACAGACAGTAGAGCGCACGCAACATTCTTTTGACTTGGTTTCTGCCCACTTCTGTCACATGCTATTGAGCCGATGATCTGATATACTGTGCAGAGGCTGGGATGGGAAAATAGTGCGTTATTACATCTTGAGGTTAAATTGAATTGAAGGACGCTAACTTGATGATTTTTGGTAATTCCCTAAATATCACATTGCAGCGTTTGTTCTAATACGAGCTTTTCCAATACCTATGTACCGAGTTATATCATTATTATTAGACTCAGGACTATTTGTGCCGACATTTAAAAACTTTTGTATCCTTTCAGTTTCCTGGTGTGGCAGATATTTTTGTTCCACAGTGTTGCATTAAACGTATGTATATCCCTGGAAACAAGCAGGTGAGTACAGGTTAGGCCAAGTTACAGGTCAGATCTGTGGACCCCTCATTCTTACGCATTTTAGTAATACAATAACAAAAACATCTCCATGGAAACAAGCAGAAAAGTTACATAGTGCACCTTTAAGGTAATCTAGCTCTGTCTTAGCGTAGGTCTGAACACAATAGTTTACCACTGAGATAGTATGAACAATTGTGAATATATTTGTACTGCAAAATTTAGCGATTTATACGATTTTACATGATATTATTGGTGGTACTGCGATATATCGGCTATGTAGTGATATCGCTTATTGCATCAGTCAGCACAATAATTACAATATCGACTCAATATATTATAAATAGAACAATAATTCTTGGGGGTCAGTATTTCTTTGTAGTAGTGGGAAATTTTAGGTTATTTTACACACTAATTACTTAATCTTATATTGTTACAGAAAAACAGCAAAAATCTGAGCTCTTTATGGAATCCGAATCTTTTGGATCAGTTCCTGGCTCTTTTACTATTTGTTTATATGACAGAAGCCAATGTGAGAACTCATTTTATCCACAAACTAATCACAGACAGAAACAGCCGGACTCAAATGTGTTTAAAATGGTTCAAACAGAGAGTGGGAGAGTGTTTACCCATTCAAATTATGCATCATCTAAATAAAATGTTGCACTACATTAGTAATAATATAAATAGTAACTGTTATTATGATGCTAAAGATGTTTTTTTGTGCTGCCTGCTCTGCTTCTGAGATGATTCTTGTGTTCGTTCAGTGTTAATCAGTGTAAAAATACATGCAAATTAGAAAGAAAGAGATTTGGTTCTTTTAAAATGAGATCCAGATCCAAACATTCAAAGAGCCGACTCGTTCACGAATGGTACATCTCTACCCATGATAAATATTCACCCCCAAAATATATTGTTCCAGCTTTATATAGTGATGATGTGACCTTTCAGCTTTAGCAGTAGGTTTCAGGATCAAGCAGTGGTGGAAAGTACTGTAGTTAAGTAGATTTTTTAGATTTCCTTTTACACTTTTAAGTACATTTTACAGTGGGTACTTTTTTTTCCTACTCCACTACATTTTTTTTAACTGGCCTGAAAAATAAAAAGTCATTTTCATATGATTTGAAGAGTTATTTTGAGCATTTTCGTGGTAACACCCTGACTCAAGTTTTTGAGTTCAAGCTCTGGCTTTGAGCAAACACAAATAAACACACAAGATTCATGAGAGACTGATTTGTATTGTTACTGTCGAATTATGTCAAGTTTTGTATCAGTATTACTAGATTTACACACAAATTAACACTTACTACTCATAATTTTAGTACATTTTAAACCGATACTTTAATACTTTTAAGTTGATTTTTTTATGTGATACTTGCGTACGTTTTCACCTCCTGTATCTGTACTTTTACTTAAGTAACAAAATGGAGTAGTTGATCCAGCGCTGGTCGTGTGTGTGTGTGTGTGTGTGTGTGTGTGTGTGGTTGACTGCCCTCGCGTGTTCTGGATCACATCAGCACATACGCCGTGTTTGGGCCCAGACAGCCGTAAACTCCTCGTCTTCTCAATATGTTGTGACAATGTTCAGAAAACACGAGAACGCATGAAGTGAGTGCAGACATGCATGTGCTAAACATGTGTGCGGAAAGTGATCATACGGATGCTTGGGAATAAACAGTCGGAATATCTCACCCATGCTCTGCCGACATGCAATCCATTTATTTAGATTGAGGAACACATGCGGAATTCTGGGATGTATTTGTACTTTAGTTGGAGTGATTGTACTGCACGCATTTTACATCTACTTTAACTACTACTACTACTACTACTACTACTACTACACTACTAAATCTGCACTCTTCTCTTTTAATGTTGTTTTTATGATGATTATTTGTGATTATTTATGTTTGATTTGTGTGATTTTAATGTCTTTCTTATTCTGTAAAGCACTTTGAATTACCTTGTGTACGAATTGTGCTATACAAATAAACTTGCCTTGCCTTGCCTTACTACTACTACTACTACTACTACTACTACTACTACTACTACTACTACTACTACTACTACTACTACTACTACTACTACTACTACTACTACTACTACTACTACTACTACTACTCAGCTACTTCGAGAATATTCAAGATCTATATAAGATCTAGTATAAGTCTATGTAGTAATATCAAAGAAAGTACTATTTTGTCTTGAAATTTCCGTTCTATATTCTTTATTATCATTCCGATATCAAAATCCATATGGAATATCTAGCCTTTTCCTTAATCATGAAATCCAGTTTGTAGTTTTAGTAGCGTGATAGCATCGCGGAAGACTACATGCTGTTTTTCAATAACTTTAGGATTTTAAATAAGTGGTACTGTGGTTTGTTATTCTTGGGTTTCGAGCTATGACGATGGCCGCTGTTACCATAGCAATTATCTTATGAATGAGGGAAAGTCCTGACAGAAACCCTCAAATCAAGCAGGTGTATTAGTTTGAAGTAAAAATACTCTTAACTATGGGTGGGGTAAGATCTCGCGGGACAAAAGTACTACAAGATTGTACACACGTGAGAAAAAACATCTTTACAGCTGTTTACATTTGGATTGGACAAAAAGGTTAAGTGACGGTGCGTTACTGTTGTTCCAAAAAGCAAATAAAATCAATAAAAAATCGTGGGATGAAAAAGTAGAAACATGTATATCGTCAGTCATCCTGGTAAATCGACATGTACATCAAAGGTCCCCAAACTCATCATCTGGACTTTAATGTTTCATCCAAGTGGCTTCGTCAACTGTGAAACGCTTTTCCAAACCGTCTTTTGTTACTTCAGAACATGCCCTCCCACGCGCCCCACCCCGCCTCTATAGCATGTGTTTGTTTCGCCTCAAACTCACTGTATACATGCGTGCATCTAACATGTACCGTATACATTTCTGGCGGACATGACAGGAGACTTGGCGCTGATCAGACCGCCCGGACCACACAGAAACTCTGAGAACCCCAATGCAAAGAGCGTTCTCAACCCAAATCCTGTGCCAAGAAAATCACCTTCCACTCTATTGGCTCCACCTCCCTCCCCGCCACCTTCTCGGCTTTCACAGTTTGGCCTGTATGCACTAATGAAAAAATGGGGATTAAGGTATATAGTAGGGTGCAGGCCTGGTTTCACATGTAGGATGAAATGACCATGTTGGCTGTGTGTGCGTGCATGTGGCGCTTTACTGTATGTGTTTTATAGCTCATTACGGAGGTGTCTGCGATGGGGAGATGAATAGGTGGACCGGGGGGGGGCGGGGCAGGGTGACAGGTCCAGGTCTATGTGCGTGTGGTTTTTCCTATGTGTTTTATATACATTCGCATGCTATAGGATCGTATCCCACAGTGTGCTGTTTGTGCAGAAGGGCTTTGGGTGGATTTAGATGGTGGCCTCATTAGGGGGGGGGGGGGGTGCCCTGAAGTTGGCGTGGGAGCATCTAGTGGTGAGGGGCCATATTGCAGCTTTAAGAGTGGTGAAAGGGTCTGGTTATGCTTGTTTTTATTGACATAGTACTGCGAGGAAATGACTTTAACCTTATTATAATGGTGTTCCTGCATCAGTAGAGTTGTATTTTGATTGATTCATGCATGTTTCAGTGACTCTGTATGTTCCTACTGTTGGCTCTATGACTGGGCGGGGCTTATGAGATCTGCAATTTTAAACAGGAAGTCAATTGTCCTATTATTATGCCATTTTAGGTCAATATTTCAGATTACAATGAACATAATGGAAAATGACAAAATTACGTGTACCATATGATTTGAGAAACACATCAAGCTATTTATAGACAAGCAATAACACAGACGAGCGAATGGCTTGTGATCCTGAAAATCTCCTTTAAATGTACACATCTACCTGTATTTTGCCCATATTTGTGTCTGAGGCCAGTCAAATCCAACAGACTGGAACAGGGCTTGGCTGAAACGTGAATTGTGCATATGTATGTGTTATCTTGAAGTCAAATTGACACAGCGCACACCTCGATAAAGTTGTGACATAGAAGTGGCACTATAAATAAAATGATTGCCTTTTTTTTTAAAGATTATTTTTAGACGCGATAGTGCTATAAAATCTTTGCGTCTTTGTATTGGCGTCGCTATCCAACAATAACATAATAAATTCATCATTGTTTACAGTCAGCGCCGAAAAAATTCTTTTGCCTTCACTTCATTTTACTCTTAGATTGCAAGCCTGCGTCTCCACATCATGTAGTCATAGCATCGTTTCAGCTAATTAACGTTCCGTCTGCCTCAAACTTTGGCATAATTAAAGGCTGGACTGGAATGCTCGTCTGTCGTGAGAAGGTGCTTTCAAACGAATCAATTTCCTCTAGCTACCCGCAGCAAAACTGATCTGCTTTGTTATCCTCAAGAGTTATTCCCTTATCTTTATGTATGCCACCTCTCTCGGCTAGGATTTTGTCACTATTATACTATCCCACATGTACTAGGAAGAGGAGGCGGCTGCGTTTGCGCTCTGAAAATGAGTCATGAACCTCTTGAACTTGCCGTACCTCATGTGACGCTGTGTAAATCACATATCTATCACACAAGCCCAAAGATAATCCCATGCCTACCTGTTATAACCTAGATTAATCTGGGCTGCTATGCTACACAAACATGCAGTGGGCCGCTAGCACAATGCGTGTTCTATACAAGGACATAAGTGCATCCATTAAAAAGGTCACAGTGAAGTTCAGAGTACATGCTAGCTCCTCCCTATGTTTGATCTGTAAATACACGTTCAACTGTTAATACAATTACAAGTAGCTTAATGGCTTAAGGGCAACCCAATTCTGAAATGGATTGCAATATATTACAGCATATGTTGAAACTGGTACTTTTCCATCTGAAGGGCCTATATTATGCAAAATTGACACTTGGGAGCATTATGCCATGTTAGAATGTTGTTAGCTCCCCAAAAACATACCTGGAGTTGCGTTTTGTTTCATTCGCACATGTTTGAGTAACGCGTTATTATTCATCTGTCTACATCTACTAAGCTCAAAATGCTCTGTTCCACCTTGTGATGTCATGAAGTGGTAGTTTTCAACATTTTCAACAGCTACATTTTACCTTTGGTTCAGTAGAGATTGGCACCTCCATGGTTGAAATCATCCAGATGATTCTAGTGAAGCTGTATGGAGTTTAAAAACACTGTGGAGCACTTCCTGTATTACCACATGACATCACAAGGTGGAACGGAGTGTTTTCAGTTTTTACAGAAGACCGTAACATTTCTGATGGTTGGAGATGTTATTACTTTGTGTAGAATGTTCCAAGTTTGTCAGTGTTTTTTTGAGGAATTAAAAAACCTGTAGTTAAATAAATGCAAGATCGATCCGTTCTGTGGAATAACATCGCCATGGAGACAAGCAGGTGCCAACCATCCACCAGAAAAGTTACATAGTGCAGATGATAGGCTATTGATGAAAGCAAGGCAGTACAGCTTAAATCATTTAAAAGGGAGACATCAAAATCGGTTTAAATACATCAGATGCCCTTCCTGTCCTAGCCCCAGCTTTTTAGACGTCGTCCCATTATTGTAAAGTTACCCACTGTAGCTAAGTGTTTGTAAATCTTAAAACCCCTTCCATGCCGCTGCTGGCCTCTCCACCTTCAAGTCCAAACCTCAGCTTTTGTCTATAAACCACACCAGTGTCCATAAAATCTGCAGTAAGCGGCTTATGCTATAGTGGCCCCACACAGACGGGAGGTTGTGAGAAGAATCCTAATGTTCTTTCCCGGGGAGCTCAGACGACTGCTTGATAACTTCTCCTCTTGTATTTATTTATATGGTTTTTGCTTGTGCCCGGCGTGCTCCTGGTTTGTTTTGCCTGAGCTTTGGCTGGTGCCTAGATCCGAGCTGTGTTTGTAAATTCTGAAACAGACGGAGTTGACAGACTTGTACACACTCGCTATGCATTATTTGTGATGGGGAGGCAGGACATAAGTGGATAAATGTGTCACCTGACCCGCGAGTGGTTTCTGTCTTTGGCAGCAGTGAATGCATGGCCTAGACACATTACAATTCACTTGTATACACAAAACATCCCATAATAAGTCAACTTACAACAAGTATACTTACGGCTCGCTGTAGTGTGCATCAGTGTATTGTCAGAACTCACGAGAACCATACTTGTTGTTAATACGTGTTTAGCACCTTATTAAGACCAGACGAATATAAGGTTATGTATAGTGCTATAGTCAATGCCAGAGATGGACAGAAATACATTTACTGAAATAGAATTGGCCCAGCTCCAAGCCTGTATAATACTTCTTAGCTGCTTTTTATAGCTGGCTCCCTCTTGTGGTCAAAAATGATATCAAGTTGTTGTCAGTATTTGAGGCACTATTTCTGTAAAAATACCAAATCTGTATATCTTGATCTTGTATCCCAATGATTATAATCAAATTATTTTAACAATAAAACTGAAAGATGTTAAAATGTGGTACTAAATGTATTTGTTGAGGTTTAAATATCACAGACTAGACTGTACAGTTAGACTAAAAAGTGCAGGAATATCACTTTTATAAGCTCATTTTGAAGTATAATTTTTTAAGAGATTTGAAATTATCCTGGATGTTCAAATGTTGTATTTTCTAAACTTTTCAATTTTTTTAAATTCTAAATCATATACTGTATATATGAATTTTGCATGTTCCAAACTTTCCCAAATTTTTTACAGATTTTACATACTAAACGATATCCCGAATGTTCAAATTTAGCATTTTCCAAACTTTTCTAAACTTTTCCAATTTTTAAAAAAATTCTAAACCATATACTGCCTATTCAAATTTAGCATTTTCCAAACAACATTCAGATCATTAACTGTAATTTGATACATGGCCTACCATAGTTGTTTTCCTATTTTATGTTTTCCTCAAACCAACTTTTAACCTTCTCAAGTATCAGCCAGTGCAGTCATGAGACCTAATGTATTCCAGGTCTATACAATGGCCCATGTTGTTCTACTTCCTGAGTACGAACCTCGCTGCCAAATGCGAGATAACATGTGTACCTTCCACTTACTTTTTATTGTTTCCTCAACTTGACTCTTTAACCCGATCATTATTTGTCACAGTTGTTCTAAACACGTGCGTTACTGGGGCTAAATAGGTCTGCTGATACGTTTAGGCCGTTGCATGCGGAATTAAAAACATGTTTTCCAATTACAGTGTTTTGTTCCTTCACTGTAGGTTATGTTTTATCAGCGGGGAGTCGCGCCATCTTCCTAGCCACTACTACTTCAAATTAATTACTATGCGAGTGTAAACAAAAACAACTTGATGGGACATATTTTCTCACTTTAAAAGCTATCCTTGTGCTATTTTGCTCCAATTATGAGTGACTGGAAGTGGAAATCTCCGGGAAAACAATAGGGAAATGCACTATTAAACTGCATAGGCTTTGTTTTTGTTAAGGCGGATTGTCGCAGGAAAAGCTAGCTACACAGTGTTACAGGGTTAGCTAGGGCCACATGTGCATTTAGCGTGTTGTCATGACGTTGCTGGGAGCCAGTCGTGAGCCAGGCATGCCCCCTGATTAATGTGCGTGCTTTTAAACGTGTCAGCTGGTTCGGTCCACCTTAAGAACGGGCAAAACACTGGGTTGAAGGAAAGGAGAGTGCGAGAAAAAAGAGAAGAGAAGTGGATTGGATTTGTTTTCCAAAAGCAGTCACATTCTTGGCAGCACCTGAACTTGTCCCTGCCAAAGAGGGGTGGGTTTTGGAGGGATGAGAGAGCTATAGGGAGAGTGGAACGTTGATGTAGGAGAGGAAAAGCAGATCATCTGTCTAACTCGCTGCCAAGTACAAAAGTTAATATATTAACTTTATCTATGGATGTACTTTCATCTTTGGCCTGGGATTGGATTGGCCATACACAAACACATGAGCTTTGTATCCTTATAAAGTATACATGTGCGTGTTTATCCCAGAGCTCAGAATATGCACCATTTTGTGTTTGCTCAATCGTTCCCATGGTATATTTGGGAGTGCAGCCTCTGGTTTTCAAGTAGCTTTCAACCATATTTCATGTTTTCCTACAAGGGTTGTCAGAAGTATTGAAAATCACATACTCATTGTTACTAAAATTAACTATTATCAAAACTAGATACTCAATTGAGCAAGTATCGATACTAAAAAGTCATATTCACAGGACAGAAATGAAACTTTCCTGAGGTTTAGAATGATCTTGAGAACAAATATAACACCACATAGACTAATATACGCCCATGGACCACTATGGAACCTACCTGGACGACTTGAATGATTGAGTGTTTTTTTTTACTGTTGTGGTATCAGAACCATTATTGAGTATCGAGTCTATTCCATAGTATCGTGAGACTATTTCCCATCTACATACACTATAAGGACAAGTACAAGTTCTAGTTGGGCTCCTAAATAAATTATTATTTTTGAGAATTTTGGAGAAGTTCAATTGATACTTTGTAGTTACAGCATACTGGGGTGTACAGCATATATGTCTGCGGAGGGATGTTCAGTTGTTACCACGGTGACACAATGCATACATTAGCAAACACAGCCCGATTTAGCTAGCTTGTGACTGTAATGCTGTTCGGGAGGAACTTGTTTACCTATACAAATTGGTTCTCCTGTTGTGTTTTCAGCTAAGTCACATCTTTCAGGGCACTAAAACAAAGCGTAAAGATTAACTTAAGTAACAGAGCTTCAGATAGAGCAGTGCCCCCAGTTAGCGTCGCCCCTCTTAAGTTTTTCCAAGAGATTCTATAGCAGTTTTTCCATATGGAACAATAATACAAACAAGTGTCAGTCTACCCCAGGGCGGCTGTGGCTTGACCTAGCTTACCATCACCAGGTGTAAAATGAATGAATAACAAAATGTACAGAGTCCTTCAGTGTCCAAAAAAGTGCTCTACAAACTGACGAATCCTTATGTATAGATTTCCTTAAACACTGTAGCGTTTGCACAGTCTCCATACAATTGCAATGGAAATAACTGAATTGCTATAGCAGCAGGAAATTCAATCTAGCCCACTGGATGCAACCTTCAAAAACGAGGAGGAAGGCAAACATTACATGCACAAAAACATCTGTCGTCATTATTTCATCTTGTCAAAATGCCGCTTGTTACATCTGTCATGAAGCCATAAAAGAGTAAGAATGAACGGCTGTGTAGTGGTGAAAGACAAAGAGGACACACTGACAGTTAGCAAGTCGGCCAGAGCTACAAGATTCAAGATTTAAACATACTATGCAACAATCCTCCCTATAGAAGCACAGCCCAAATTAAATACACAGCTCTGTAGCTATAGGAGGACTGTTTGTGAGTGAGTATTGGTGCCAATTCCCTTAGCATTGTCATTTTGGTCTTAAAATGTTCGTATTAACCCCTCTATGTTATCCTGTTTTTTGTTTTTTTTTCGATATTGTGTCCGTAACTCAAGATATAGACATTAATAAGAGACAAATCAGGCGCCTCTAGCTTTAGCAACAGGTTTGATTGACAGCGTTGCTAAGCCTCCGCTCCCTGCTAAACTAGCGGAAAAGCAACACCCCTTTAACAGCCTCGCTCCAGATTGGCTCTTTGGTTGCTATGATACCCACAGACAGAATTCCACATACGAAACTCGGCTCCAGATTCGCCGCTATAATCGCTAGCTTTGACGAACTTCATTTGACTGGAGCCGAACGCTATGGGTGACGTCACACTCACTTAGTCCACTTCTTTATACGTCTCTGGTTCTAGTCCATGTCTAAGCAACTTTTTGACACTATGTATAGAACCATTTTGGGGGATTTTCAATGACATCACTACATTTATAGGCCTATAATATTTGGGCAGCTAAAACGGAGATTTTTGTTGCAGTGTAGCATATTCTATAGGGGCTAGTCACTAATAGAAATAAGGTTAAACATGTTTGAATTTACTTTTCAGATCATTCTCATGAAACTACCATGTAAATGATGGGGAAATTTGGCTGGGAGTATGACTTAATCACTAATACAGTACATAAATATGAATGGCATTATCTTGTCAAATTTGGTGGGGCATCAGATACAATCCTACGCCAAATAATTCAATTCAATTTGTATTTATATAGTGCATTTAAATACAACTTTAGCAACCCAAAAGTCTAACTGCAGATTAAACCATATACATTTTCAGCATGATTTTACTTATCTGCAGTCAAACCCGTGAGCAAAAGTTACAACATAAATCAGTGTGTTTTAGTACTTAGCTTTCAGTACCAGCCTCTATTGATCACTTTGTAACCTTTCCTTCAGGTCTATACGTTCTCCACTGCTAATAACATCAGTTCGCATTGACCTGGCATCCCAGAGTGTCCCAGAATGTGTGGAATCCGAAGCAGGCGAAGCGCGTAACTCAGTGTGGAGCCGTCATCATTTCCCCCTGCTGTCTCAGGCATTTTTCTGCAGCCCCAGCCCTTTACAGTAATCAATAGTTATGAAAGAGATATCCAAAACAGAGAGTGGATGACTGATGGCGATAATGCACAGGAGACATGGGAATGGTTTTGCAGAGGCAGACATAATGTTATCATGAAGGAAATACATGTTCTGAAAAGTAAGGAGTTTGATGAGGCGTTCAAAGATGGGGAGTAAAATGTACGGTATTCATTGGATCAATAGAAAAGCAGTTCAACTCAAAATTAAAATTCCCGTTCACTTCTATAGCACATTTGAAAAACATACAAGTTTCCAGTGTGCTGTGTAGCTGATTGATATGCATATACAACATTCTCTATTCAGACCAACCAAGAGGCAATGAAAATGAAAAAATGCTAAATTGGTAAAATATAGGAAAATAAAAACTATAAACTAAATAAATAAGGATCACACCAGTTACGCGGTGCTAAAAGTAAAAGGTCTGAAAGGTCCTATATTACTCAAAATTGACTATTGTGACCTTTAAGCCATGTTAGAATGTTGTTCCCTCATCCAAAACAGACCTGGAGTTGTGTTTTGTTTCATTCACACATTTGAGTAACCCTTTATTATTAGTCTGTCTACATCTCCAAAGCTCAAAATGTTCTAACTTGTTATGTCATGACGTGATAGTTTTCAAGTTAACAGCTGTCTTTTACCTTCAGTAGAGATTGGTAATTATAATAATAATAATGCATTTTATCTGTTAGGCGCCTTTCAAGGCTCTCAAGGTCGCCGTACATCAAGACACCAAAATAGTACAATACAAAATGAAACAGTGTAAAATGATTAAAAATAAATAAATAAAATTAAAAATAAATAAATAATAAAATAAATAACTATAGAACTAAACTTATCCAAATTATTCTAGTGAAGTTGTATGGAGTTTAAGAAAACAGTGGAGCACTTCCTGTATTACCACATGACATCACAAGGTGGACCAGAGTGTTTTCTGTTTGAATAATATGGGCTTTTTAAGACAAGACTTAAAACAGTCCACTGTGTTGGCCATTTGCAGTGGTTATTAGAACAGTAATACTAGTTTATAATGTTTTGGACATCAAAGTTGCTTATATAACATTATTGATTCATTCACATTTTCACGCTCTTGATGTAGGTGAGGTATACTTCACAAGTTACAGCTACTCAGACATTTTACTGACCATATACTGTATATATAAATTGACAAAGCTAACATGCTAGCTGTCGCGTTCCATACAGGAAGAGATCGTGGGTGCGCTTCCGGCTGTATCAACTCCGGCTCTAATTCACTTTCTATTGAAAAACTGTTACCTTTCTCTCCATAACTGCTGCTGTCAGGCTCATCATTTTGGTTTTAAACCCGCTCTACATGATCCTGGTATTTTATTTCACGATTGTGTCGAGATATGAACATTAATAACAGAAAAATCAGACGTCTTCTTTCTCCAAGGTCGCTCCTGCTCGTGTTAGCAACAGGTTTGATTGACAGCGTTGCTAAGTGCCCACTCCCTGCTAAACTAGCGATGTGGGCGGGGAGGGGGTTTACCTTCAACAACCTCACTCCGGATTGGCTCTTTGGTTGCTATGATACGCAGTCGGAATTCCAAATATGAAACTTAGCTGCAAATTCACCCCATAACTGCTATCCTCCCTTAATCCACTTCTTTACACAGTCTATGTTACTGACAGAGAAGTGACTTAGGCAAGGTGGGTTAAGTGTCTTTCCCAAGAACACAGCAACATTACAAACGGGTCAGAAGAGCGATCCGCTAGCCTTCCCGTTACATGGCGACTGACCTGAGCCAGTGTCATCTTTTAAATTCAGGTTCACCGTAACCATTCATCATCGCATTTATACTGCCAAGACCAATCGAGTAATGTATGTAGTGAAAAGAACAAGAAGTTCAAAATCACCAACAGAACACAACCACAAACCATAGGAAGATATAAGGGCTTTGTGGTTGAATAGACAGATGCAATTAGTTTGTACCTCTGAAATAAGTTTCCAGATCAGAGTCCAGGCAAGTATAATTTTTACCATTGCAAAACAAGCCTTCAAATACTGTGAAACCGCATTTTACATTTTCATCACAACTTCGCCAAGATACGCTATAACCAACAAACGCTCCCAAACTTTATATTAGCACACGCTGAGGTAATCAATAGCTGTGAAAGATTTACAAAATGTTGAAATGCGAGCCGATAACATGTTGGCGTGATGAATGTTAGCATAGCAGCGCATGGAGAGAAATAAATGTAGTGAAAAGTACATGTAATTCAGGAGAGTAATGGTGCACGACACAGGGAAAACGAATGACGAGTTTGTTCTGTCTGTTTCAGCCACACCCTGCTCTGTGTATACTCTTTAAACATACATCGGTTGTATACATGCACACAAGCCGGCCCACATGCAGTCTGGAAAGAGAGGGCTCGTTTTGGACACACTGTTCTCTATTCGAGCCCTAAAGGAGAGCGAGGGAGAGAGAGAGGAAGAAGTCAAGAGAACGCCTAATGTTGCCTAGGTGACGGTCATTAAAAGCAGTTTAAAATGGGCGAAGGAGTAAGGGTGATTTACTTATGTTTAAATGGATGAGAGCAAAACTGAGGAGGGATTTTTGGTGAAGTAGGGTTCTTTTAGCGAGATGGAGTGCTGTAGAATTGTCTGAAGATGAGTGACTTGGTGTCAACTTGAAAGTCGAAGCGTATAGGGCTGCTGAGTTATAAACGATTTGGGAATAAGGTGTTCAGAAATCGATACTCAGATACTAACCGCTACTAGTATTGAAAGTATCGATGCAAAATCACATAATTAGGCTGTTGCTGATTCGTTTTAGAATGGCCTTGACCTACCTGACCTATTAGGCTTATTGTGCATTGAAAAATTATACTGGTGTCAAAATCTGTATTGCGTTTCATGCACTAACCTTGTCATTGCAACTGCGTTTGAAATTTTAGTATTATGATGAAACTACTTGCAAGAACACGTGTAGTAAATGAATTACTAGCAATACAAATGGCTAATATTGTGTTGAGAGGCGGTTAATATCTTGCGTATACTGTGTACTTGCAAATATACACACGAGTTTAACAAAATTGTGTAGATCAGATGGAGGGTTACAGACAAAAGGGGAAACGCAGAGAGACTCCTTACCAAAAGATTGCACCCGGCTAGTCCAGGAATTTAACTTAGAACCTTTCTATGCGGTGAGACTCTTAACCACTGCTCCACCTAGTGTTTCTTAATAATAGTTTGGATTTTTCCCTCCAAATCTTTGCAGAACTTCTTTATGTTAATACGTGCATGTGGGCGTGGGCTCTCAAATGCCATTGCTGCGCCTGGCCCTTTGATCCGGCCATTCTCAGACAAGGTTACACATGACATTAACATTTGGCCATATGTAGATGACCGTGTTGCTACATACCCAGCGTGTCAAGGTCGGCCCACGCTGCCCGAAGCTATAGCTTTTAGCCGACCTGTTAGCACCTATTAATATTCTCAAGAGACTCGTTAGCTCGGGGACAGAAGCTGCGCTAGGAGAGCTAGCAAGAAGTATGAGCCCTTTGCCTTTGGTCTGGTTCATGGACGTATACCCCACCCACCACCACACACACACACACGCACACACACACACACACACGATGGATTTCCATGCTTTTTGGAGATGCTACATTGACTCATTTTGCAGTGGCCAATCCTAACCATAACCATAGTCATTACTTGCCGAACTTTAACCTAAATCCCTTAAAAGAACTGCGTGTAAGATTTTTATTTTAAATTCCATAAATATGACCTAACCGCGTCCCCAGATACAAGACAGACATCTTCAAATCAAATGCAACTCTTACTGATAACAATTGTAATGCTGATTTTTTCTTACTTACAAAAACATTGCACATGATGGCCAAGTCATCTGTGTTATAATTTGGTGTTTTTGTTCTTAAGATGATTATCCAAAAGCGGAATGAGCCTCACATGAGTCTCTCTCCAGTTCGTTTAAACCTAAAACGACTCTCTGATCCTAAACTCTTGCCACACGCAGCCAATCATTAATCAGTGCTAGTGCATCTTCTGCAGCTCCGTGAGTGAACTGTGGAGGTTCTGAGGCATGACCAGGACCCAGGATTAATCGTGACTGCAGTTCCTTTTCTGAAATTGTAAGAGCTCAGGCCACAAATATTTCCTTTAACCTATTTTAACCCATATTCTAATTTACCTTTACTCTCTGCTTCACCAGTTTTAGTCCCCATTTGGTGATAAATACATGCTCCCACACACACCACATCACCATTGGCCCTCACCCCCCCAACCTTAATTTCCTGTCCGCGCCACATCAACAGCCCGGCCTTGCCCGCTCCCATTACTTAAGCGCTAATTGCCAGGGCCACCCTTGGGACCCGTGGGTGCATTGACCTTACATCTGCTGTCATGGTGTGAATTCTAACAAGGGTTTTCTCATCTCCCGTGAATCTCCGCGCACTATGCTTGAACTTAAGTTTGTTGGAAGGAATTTTTTTGTATAAACATATTCTGGGTGCACAGCATACAATTTAGGCTCGTATATACTTTATGCAGGGCCACGTGAGGAGCAGGCTGCCAACGCGTTCTGGCAGTTTGAGAGAATATGTCAAAGCCAAAATGGGCACCTTGTGGGTTTCAATCACTAGTTGGGACACCATATATCACAAAATAGACTGTTACCTCTGCTTTGGGATTTTCCGCTTAATTAAGAACAACTACTTTGAGCGAAGCGCCAAAGATTCGTTTTTTTATTCCTCCTTTAAAGTCTGGGCGCTACAGGTCATTGGAAGTTTATCTACCTTCAGAATGTACTTCTTTGGTTTTGTTCAAATTCCTAATGCTAGTAAGTCATAGTGGGAGGTAAGTTCAAGGGGGTTTGACTATAATTCTCGTCTTAACTACATTTTTATACTTCATATTACTGCAGTTCAGCTTATGAAAATGGTCTAGCATTAGCAGCAGTGGTGTTATATCTGGAGAAATAAGTAGTAGTAGCAGTAGTATAGTCATTTTCCTTGTTGCCGCACTATGTATATGTTTAAAGCAATAATGGGGAACATTCCAGGCAAAGCAAAAGCATCTCTATTGAGACATAACTCTTTCAGTATTTCTGCATGCACTGTACCCTACAATAACGCACATGTAATTGTAGGTCATTGAGTTCAAGATGACGCAATAGCATCTCCATGGAGACAAACAGGTAGCGAACCTTCCATCAGAAAAGTTCCAAAGTGCGCATTTAAATATAATCATGTTTTTACTATCAGTGCATTGTCGTTTAGTTGATTTCATCGCACAATACTGATCTGCATTTCTGAAAATAACACCAGTACTTCTTAAAGGTCCTATATTAGGCAAAATGGATTCTTGTGAGCGTACGCCGTGCTGTAATGTTGTTACTTCATCAAAAACATACCAGGAGTTGTGTTTTGTTTCATTCACACATGTTTGAGTAATTTCCAAAGCTCGAAATGCTCTGTTCCACATTGTGATGTCATAAAGTGATGCGGGGTTTGTATGTTAAACGTATGAATGAAACAAAACACAACTCCAGGTCTGTTTGCGATGAGGAAACAACATTGTAACATAGATCTGAATATAGCGTAGTATGGGCTCTTCAATAGTAACAGTATTAAGTCTTTATTAGCTCCACTATAGCCTCACGATGCATAGAGCCGGTCACTGAGTTCATGAAGATGTAACTTATTTTCTTGCATTGTTTATCAGACTCCCACTGTCTTCCCACTGAATTCTAACCAATTAGGAGTTAGAATATTGATTTGACATCTCTACTAATGACTGTCAAAAACCTGGCACTTCTGTTTCACGTTCCAAGACTCAACCAAGCGTTCTCCAACTGAATAATTCTTCCTTACCGCTTCAGATGTCAGCTCGTCTTTGTATTCAACCATTCACTGGGTTTATTTTTTCTGCGCTCTCACTCGAGTACAAAGAGACATCGATCTTTTTTGGACCTGGAATCAGGGCGCGTTACTGGGGTAGTCAGATGTTTAATTAATCCGGAGGAGCGCGCATCAACACACAACGTTAGCTAGTCATTCTTTTGATGCATTTTAAAGTGGCTGGCTCGGTGCGTGCAATTACAGGTGAATGGAGCTTTGGGGGAAATGCCAATTTTTCAGCAGCAATTAGACGTTTGAGAAGAGAACTCAAGGTTATGTTTGAGTACGGCTGGAGTTTGTAAATGTACGTTTGGTTCTGTGTAGGAATTTCAATTTGAAGTTTGATTAAAGATTATAATTTTAAAGCAGAATTCCAAAAAAGGGCGTTCAGTCAGCTAATTTATGAGTTTTGGTGCATGATGTGATGTGCAAAACAAACTTATTAAAAGCATCTGTGAAGAAAGTAGTTAAAATATAATAGCAATAGTAGTAGTAGTAGTAACATTAACATTTTTCTTAAAGTAAATGTACTTAGGTATCAGCACATTGTGTGATGTTGTTTCCTCATCAAAAACATACCTGGAGTTGTGTTTTGTTTCATTCCCACTTGTTTGAGTAACTCTTTATTATTAATCTGTCTACATCTCCAAAGCTCAAAATGCTCTGTTCCACCTTGTGATGTCACGAAGTGGTAGTTTTCAAGCTAACAGCTACCTTTTACCTTTTTGCTATTGTAGAGGTCGGAAATTCCAGGGCTGAAATTATCCCAGTGATTCCAGTGAAGGTGTATAGAGTCAAGCACTTCCTGTATTACCTCATGACATCACAAGGTGGAACTGAGTGTTTTCCATATGAGACAAGAACTCACCTTAAATACTAATGAAGAAGACTAGTATTTGTAGTAGCTGAAGTAGTGTTTAGCTGTCAAATAAATACACTAAAACAGTAGTAGTAGTTGTAGTAATATACACGTAGCACATATTGATTCATATTTTTACCTGTATAGGCTACTCAAGTAGATTAGAGTACATTTACTTCTTCATTTTGTGTGCTAATATTTCCCAGTACTAATACTTGGGTACAGTCTTCCACCTGCATACACACTGTACACCCGTCAGAACAAACACTACTTATGGAATAGACAGCGTTGACAAGTCCAAGTGCTTTGAGATGTCCCCATTAGCGGTTGTCTAAATATTTCACATTCCTAATCCATCTATATATGTACATACAGTGTGCAGCAGCTGAGTGCCCTGAATCTCCCTTAAACGTGCCTTGTTCCCTTCCTGTTATTTGTGTAACTTTTAGCTGTGTAAGTGCATTGACTTTGTCCAGCTGCCAGAACTCACATAAATCAACCCCTTTTCCAACCTCTCAACAAATCCCCCTCCCGCGTGTTATATATTTTATCACATATCACCCTATCTCACCGCTTGTTTGCTGTTTTTTTTTCTGTGTCCGAACAAACCGTGAACTCTAGGTAAGGATTGCAGGCCGAAGCTGTGGATAACGGTAGGCTTACGTGGGATAGACAGTCCGGGTCATCGGGGTTGGGAGGTGATCCTAATCTTAGCATAACTTGAGGCGTTAGCGTCAGGCCGGATAATGCTGTGTTTGTGCTGAGAAAGACGGTAGTGCCGTAAGACCGCTGGTGTTGGGTTAACTAATGCAGGAGACAGTAGGTGCGTAAGATAAGAGTATAGACGAGAACAGTTAAACTTTAAAATACCATATGTAGAAATGTGTTTTATTTCAAGATACTACTTCAGGGTAAACTTGAAACTCATGAGTTTTATGTAAAGTAAACGTGTTTGTTGTTTTCAGTGATTTAAAGGTTAACTACGTAACTTTTCTAGTGCAGTGTAGGGTCATCTGCTTCTCTCCATGAAGATGTTATTGCTTTTCCTGGAAGATTCCGGAGTATTGCGTTAAACTTATCTGTCTGCGGAGACAAGCGGGGGACGACATGAGGCAGATCAAGTTATGTTTTTGTTGTAGACGGAAAAACACGCACCTTTAACTGAATAAATGCTAGATAGAGGTTTAAAGCCATATCGTGGGACATTCCAAGCAAAGCAATGTCATTTTCATAGTTCAAAGCCTGGATAAATGCAGAGGTTTGGAATGTAGGAAGGCCATCTGACTTAAAATGTTCAATTACAGGTTACAGCTCAGATCTGGTGACGTACCTTAGCCCGGACAAGTTACATTGTGCACTTTTAACGTAAATCACCGTTTATAATCATTCGTCATTACTTTTACCGTCAAATACAATACATGAGTTGCGTCTTGTGTTAAATCAACTCTTTAAAAATCCCGAACTTCCACTGTTTTGCAGGAAGCTCCGACTCCAACATTAATCTGATGTATGGCCCCTCTTAACATAAACGCCTCCAACAATGGCCGAAAGGACCTTAGCCTCCGCGTTACCTCGTCCGCGCTGTCAGGAAGCATAAAGCATTCGCCCTGAAGTCTTCACCTCGGGAGAAAAGGTAGTCACGTGCCTTATCGCAACCACGGCAACCAACCATAAATGCGTGCGTTTATAAGGCCATTAAAATCTTGTTAACGCAGGGAAGGTTGGAGCTCTCAATAAACAAGACACTCAGCATATTGTGTTATCATGTATGGGAACGCTTTACACTTTTGTACAGTGTAAAGCTTTTAGTAATTGAGTTGTAAAATGAGTGTTTATGTTGAATAGGCGTTCTAATTAACAGCTGGGGAATTGCATTATCGGATCTCAAAAGACGTTCCAGCGGTTCAGTGTGGTCCTAGCGCTGCTGTGTTGAAGGAAAATTCATCTTCTGCATTTGACCCAGTCCTTCAAAGACGCAAAACGAGCAAATTTGATAAATGTTTGTTGTAATCTGTGAAACAAGAGAGGGTATAAAGTTGTATTTCAGGGACTTTTGTTGGTAATTTTGCCATTTTAATCCTTATAGCCGCATTACGTAACATTTTAGCCAAAAAAATCAACTCAAATATAAGTGTTTTTTTTATTGTACTGAAACATTTTGAAAAACATACATGCTTACTGTGCGCGGGCTTGCATCTCCACAAACCTGACTCTATATACAGCCTGGAGGATGGCCGTGCCTTGCTTATATCCATAAAAATGTTGGTTCTTTGGCTATAATATTCCACAATAAGGCATTAAAAAAGTCTCTATGCCCTTGGAAAATGTTCCGAAGTTTGGCTTTAACTTTGATTCATGAATGCTTTTTGCAAATTTCTGTTGGATTTTCAAAATTATCTTCTGATTATAATTATCTGGATACTCAAAAAGAAGAAAAAAACAGATTCATATGTTTTAACGTCGCACAAACCTAATTGAAATAATGGGCCAGCTGCAAAGGATTTGAATAATATGATAACTTAAGTGGGTTATTTTTCCTACTTGAATGTAAAGATTTAGTCATAGCCCAGTGGTTAGAACATTTGGCCTGTGCCAGTTCTGTGTTTGTTTACACCAGGGTGAACACTGAAGCATTAAATGGTTATGACTTCCTCGATGGTAGAATTGTCTCTTTGCTTATGTTCGATAATCTCTCTATTAGCAACAAGGCTACCATAATATCATATCATCTCTAAAGACATTCTCACGCCCCGTATCCCTGCGCTGCGGATTAGAACGCACTGAACCCGGGATTAGCCAAGGAAAAATAAACCCCCCCTTCTTGGACAACACAAGGAGGGGAGGGCCCACGGTGACAGCTAATGGATTGGGTCCTACCGACTCCTTGTGCACGCTAACGAACACTCTTAAAGCTACTTAACCCCCGACATTGAGGTGACAGTCTGTAACCATTTACCATGAACTTTTTGGGCCCCCGAGGTGAAAGAGCGGCCCCTCGCACTGTCCCGTGTAACATTAAGGGCCCCGGCAGCTGCGTCGGGAGGCACAGTGTTTTAAATGTAACGTTAGAAGGTTCAGGTCACATGGGACGGTCCACAGAGGAACATGGGGTAATGGGTTTAATGGGGAGGCTAGCTCGGGACATTGTGCATAGGTTAGAAAAATGAGATGTCAAAACACAGTACAAAAACGCCACACGGATCTAGCGGGGGGATTGTGCTTACCCTCTGACCTCACACTACAGTAATGCTTTCAAGTGCAGGCTTGAACAATGGCTATAATCTGGGCGCTCACATGGGGATTTGGGAGCAGGCTGTCCATGTTAAAGGTCTGTGAAATATACACGGAACTTGCGACGTTGAGTTAGATTATACTAAAATATAAAACTCCATTTTGATGCTGAGAAAAAGACCTGATGCTGTTTTCTATGCCACCATGATTAAGAAAAAAAAACAAACTTCTAAACTAAATTATTCGACAAAAATCATTGTTTCTCCATGAAAACATCAAATGACACAACCAGTCCACGTTACAGGTCAGATCTGTGGAGAGCAGACTGTCTTCGCTTGTCTTAACTTAAAAAAATACGATTAAATTTTAACCTAAAAATTTCAGTTAAAATAATTTCGTTTGGATATGGATTGATACTTGGTTAAATGAGTATCTAGTTTCGATAGTAGTTTTCATGTCTCTGTATTTTTTGACAACCCAAGTACTCTACAATTATTCACTTAAAAATACTGCATGGATTTTAACCAGTTTTATGCATATGTATGGCAGAGAAAGTTTTTTTTCCTTTTTTTTTTTTTCTTTTTTTTCATTCGTTAGCACCATGTGATCTGTCTAGGATGGTGTTGATGAATATGTTCCATTGCGAGATAGAGCCACATATACTACACCAGGGCACTAAAGACAATATTAGCTTTATTTGACACTACTCCATAGACAAGCATTTACCCCCAAACTATAACATCATAATTTCCCATTTAAACTTGGTCCCAAAATCCACCAAAAGTTTTGTCTAAGACTTTGAAACTCCCATTGACAGGTGCTGACAGTTATTTTGCTCTATAAAATTGTCAGACAACACATCTGGTTTATCGAGTAAATCAAGGAGACTTAACTGACTTGCGTTTTTACCATAATTTGACACATTTTATTATAATTTCGTACTGATTGACATGGCATGCGGTATTGCGGTTAGCAGTATGTTGTGGATAAACTTTTAAAAGCCAAACTAGCGTAGTGTTTTGATGGTATAGAATATCTCCTAAATCAAAGCATTGTGAACAACTTCCTCGCCGCCCCCACCTGCTCCTCTCCCTCGACAAAAGCAGTAACTTAAGCGCGGAGAGCGGAGTGCCGTGTGCAGCTGGGGTTCTGTCTAGGGGCCTATACAGTGGAAAGAGAAATTCCCATAGAAGCCATTATTGACTTTATAAAACCTGGTTCAAAAACAACTGTGGCTTTTAAGAGCTGAACTGTGCTTAACTGTTCCAGGGGCGGGTTCCTGCGTAATTCTTCAGACCTGGAGGATTGGCAGGTGATGTGTCTCGAGTCAAAGCGAAGAATTGATTTGGGATTTTGTTTAGGAGTTGTTAGCTTTGAGCGTCAAGTCAATGCAATGCTTATAAATATATTGGCTGTAAGATAGTTTGACTGTAGTGGTAAAGCATTAAAGCTGCACTGTGTGATTTTTCTGCTCGTCTCCATGGAGAGGGTTTTACTTGACCTGGAATGTTCCTCAGTATGGCATTAAACTTCATGGAGACAGGCACACGCCGCCAACAGGTCAAGTTATAGTGAGGTCAGATTTAAATCCGCAATGAAAACACCTGGAATTTAATAAATGATAGATTCCAGGCAAACAATAATATCGCCATGGAGACAAGCAGGAGGCAGGCCCTACACAAGAAAAGTTACATAGTGCATCTTTACTGTAACAACAATGGACAGTGTTTCTCGAAGGTTCAAAATGGAGTACCTTTATGTGCCACTGTTTACTTTGTGGTAATATCTTTGATTATTTCTCTTTTGGACTAGTTTTTAGCCCTCTTGTGAGTGGTTTGCACAATGTGATAAAATATTTTCTGTATTCTACGTATATTTTTGATCCTGGTTCACTTTAATAAAGACGTGCTCTGGTGGTGCTTGTATGTTTCATGTTAAAACTGTCTTGTGGTTTCCTTGCGCTTTTTTTATTTACAAGTCTTCATATGGGACGTCAGCCCACATCACATCTAATCATGTCTTCTCTTTCCTCTGTTCCAGGTTCTGTCCCGCCTCTGGATCCCTAAGGTGCCCGTCCCGCTCCAGCTCGGGCCTCTTCCCTCTGACCCCTCACCCCTCCTTGTCCGTTCACCTACGCACCGCTGTAGCTTCACATCGAGCCACGCACACCACTCACCTTACCAGGGGGCGCTCCTCCCGAGACCCCCCCTCCCCTGCAGCGGGGGACGGGACCCTGACATGCTCAAATAACTGACTCCGCCCCCCCACCCCAACCGTCGAATGACAAGTGTGCATCCGAGGGCGGGGCTTGCCTCAGTCTCTCCTGATTGGCTGCTGGATGGAATTGAGGTGAATGGAACACATGCCCAACGAGCAGGACTCTAACCCATCAGAGGGAGAAGAGAAACGGTCAGTACATAATTCAAAACTTTTATGTGATTAAAGATGCATTATGGAACTTTTCCGATGGAGAGTCTACCACCTGCACAGTATGGCATTAAACTTATATTTTTCTATGTAGACATGCAAGTTACAGGTCAGATCTGAGGTGACTTACAGTAAGAATGTGTTTTTCATGGTATTTTTGAGCAATAAAAACACGCACATTTAATGCCATACTATGGAATATTTCAGGCAAACATCCATGCAGACAAAAACGTGCATATTTATTAATTTATTTATATTTTTATGTAACTCCAAATTATGTTACCTCACTAAATACATCTAAATCTACTATACATTCGCAGTTAAATTAATTTGTTGGCGTAAAAGTGGGACGCAACAAAATAATAGGGATAAAAGTAGGTCGCACTCAGACAAGCCTTCTATCTATAGTCTCACCCGGGGGATTATATTTTTGTTATCAGGAATAAACGATGTGCTTTCTTTGTTGTTAATTGGTTTTAGTGGTTATAATGTTTTTCATACAAGGTTATTTTCAGGGAGTGTCTGCACTGACTTCAAAAATGTGTAATTATGAGCACGGTTTGGTGTATTTTGCTGTAGAAAAACTCAGTAAAGGCTAAACAGTCTGTCACGATAATTACAATACCAATTTATCATTCAGTATCTATCATGTGTACATTTTCCTTGTAACAACTTGGAGATTTTTTACATTTTTATGTAATGAAGTAACATTTGAGCTGTGTGTTATCATGATACACCTACACTTTAGAAAGATGATTGCTGGTTAAAAACTGTAGGATTTTTTCTTGCACACAGCCAAGTTACTAGTTAATTACTACATAATTTGGTTTCAAAGAGCCTCGTCAAATCAGGGACTGTCATTTACACCTCAAGGCAACTCCAGTGATAAACATAACCATCACATCCAGTGGGTGTGTGACTACAGTATTAGGCATGTCACCGATATATTCCTACAGAGAAATGTTGCGATAAACAATAACATTGAAGCTACTTGCCATTATTGCATAGAAAATGTACACGTGATAAATATTGAGCCCAAAATATACTGTTATCGTGACATGCCTGTACAACATAATCCAATGGAAGGGGTTTCTGTATGTAATAGTCTACTGCGACATAGCAAAAGACGAAGTTTAAACCTGTCATTTGGACAAATTGTTGTAAGATTGAAGACGTTTTGCTGCTCATCCAAGCCTCTTCTTCTGTTCTGGTCAGATTGTGGTGGACACTGCCTTATATCCATCTGAAGGGAGGAGCTAACTGCACTGAAAGACTGAACTGATAGAGATGAAATGGAGATGTATGGATGTAGGAACACTCTGGATCCCAGTCAACTGTACTCCATCTCCATCTTAAAGACATTAACCATTCATTTGAAGATGGTGAGGTTCAGATCTTAGCCAGAGAAAAGAAATGGTTTGAGAGGGGAGGTAAAGAAGCTATTTTTGTTAGAAAAGACAATCCTTCCTTAAACAGTAATGGGCGCCTTAGACATCACCTATCCCCAATCTATAACCACATCCTCAGACCCAAACAAAGGGAACAATAGCAGGGTCGTTAAAGGTGTAATAGGGTGGTTTGAGCTGAAGCTGGAAACAATAGATGTTTACAGTTTCAGTGCAGTTAGCCCCTTCCCTCAGATAGTTATAAGGCAGTGTCCACCAGCAATCTGGCCAGAACTGAAAAAGAGGCTTGGATGATCAGCAAAACGTCTTCACTCCTACAACAATCTGTCCAGTTGACAGATTTAAACTTCATCTTTTGCGATAGATCAGACCTGGACGACTGAGGGATTACACAGACAGTCTACCGCAACCCATTTCTCCTTATTTATTATCGAAAAATCTGAATCAAAATAGCTTTCTTTATTCATTGGAAACTACAAGTGGGAACATTTTGGTTATTTTTCTGTGCTCCGATGACCTTCTAGCTACTCAAGTGTTGCATTTTAAGTAGTTAGTTATGTATTTATTGCAGTTCACATTTTTAGTAGTACTGTACATTAGAATCGCTTTCAATATTATCGTTAATCTTATCTATATTTGCTTAAATTTGTTAGCGGGACAGGCCTACAGAGCACGAGCACAAGTAGGGACACAACGCCTCCATCCATAAAATACAATAAAAGATCTGATAGGGAATTCACGGGGATTTCACATCGTTTCTTCTTGATAAACAGCCTCAGCCAACCTCTCACAATTTCCACTTTGTTGAACTGTCCTGAACTTTGGTGATTTTTTTATGATGGTCATGCTGTATACATCTACAACATTAACGTCAGTCTGGGCCATCAAAAGGCAGGAAAATGGAAGTCACAAGGTTTCTTACGTGCGTCTATATCAACGGTAGATCACGGGATAGGGCTGAATTCACGGGCTTTGGGTTTTATTAGTTGAAATAGGTATCAGAAAATGAGACAAAACACGAGGCGAATAGGTCAGACAGCTTAATTTAATTTAAAGGCTATTTCCTTTAGTGATGAATACATTTAAAGTTCTGTTTTTTTTCTGTGCGGTTGAGAAAAAGTAATTCTATCACAGTACAGACATATTGTTAAAGTACCGTGGCAAGAAATGAGACTGATAATCAGGTGGTGCACGTTAGCATGCTAGTTGTTGCTCCGATCTGACCTCTGAAAGTCTTAAAACATGCTAATAATGTTCGGAATGCATAAGGTAAGTGAGGAACGATCGCTGAACTAGTTTTGTTTTTAAGACCGTAAAGTCAGGTACAGCGCCTTGAAATCGACATATTTATATTTTGACAAATCTCGTGTTATTCTAGTCAAAAATCTTTAGCTTTCGGCTCAGTTACTTCGTCTGCACTAAAACTGGATCTGAACATCTGCTTCCTGGTTACACGACCTAAAGTAAACTCTCTCTTCTTCTATATTTTCAACTTATGACCTCTCCTCCAGGTTTTATATGGCCCTATTTCTCGGTAAGGGGAGGTTTCTGGAGGACATTCGGACGTTCATTAGTCTGAATCATGGAAATTTCATGCCACTTTGCATCTGTGCTCTAGTTCTTCCGACGAAAACAAAACGCTATGTACTGCAGGATTTTCCATATAGCATCAAAGAGGGATTAACCACCGCAGTATGTGATGTGGTCCATATAAGCTCCAAAATGACTTCGGTGAGTTTCAGGGGAATACCGCAGCAAAATGGTCGGCTAATTTGCATACCTTCTTTAACGGAAATAAACAAATCAAAGTGAAAGAAGGATTTAGACGCTGCAGTTTGGAAGTTATATTAAGAACTATTAAAAGGGTTCAAGTCACATGGGAGAAAATGAGCTGCCAAATAAAAACTTTAATAATACAAAAAATATGCAAAATATTAAAATAATATATAGGCTAATGTTACAAAATATTCGCAATAATTTTAAGATTGATATAAAAGAAAGTTGATGTTGTTATCGATGCCAAATGGGCGTGTCCAATAATCGTAAACAAATTTAAAAGGCTTTTTGCGTAATATAAATTTATATTCTTCATTTGATTCACAGCTCTCTAGAGAGTATTTCAACAAATCCTACATTTTGAAGTTGTATAAGACAAACAGACAAACCTAAGTATTGGGTAACAACCATAGACTGTATCATAGCAACCAAAGAACCAATCCAGAGCCAGGCTGTTGAAAGTAACACCCCATTTAGCAACGCTGTCAATCAAACCTGTTGCTAACGCTTGCAGGAGTGACCTCAGGGAAAGAGTCACCTGATTTGTCTGTTATTAATGTTCATATCTTGATTAACGGACAAAATAGCGAAATAAAAACCCCAAGATCACGTAGAGCGGGTCAATATGAACATTTTAAAACCAAAATGAGGAGGCTCACTGCTGCGGTTACAGAGAGAGGGGCGACAGTGTTTCAATGTAAAGTGAATCGGAGCCAGAGTCGATGGAGCCGGATGCGCGCTCATGCTCACGTCCTATTTGGAACACGGTCAATAGTGTCAATAGTGCTTTATATGAAAGGTGAGGCGAGGCAAGTTTATTTGTATAGCACAGTTCATACACAAAGTAATTCAAAGTACTTTACGGAATAAGAAAGACATTAAAATCACAAAACAAACTAAGAAAAATGGGCAAACCTAAGTATTGGGTTACAATGGGTTCGAATGGGAAAAGCAGTAATCATCCGGAGCGGTAACTACGGTAACTCTCAATAGTGTTTTATAGAAGAAACATTTTCAACAATATATTTTATGATGAGAGAGAGAGAGCCCTGTTTTGCGGCACAGATCCCAGCACCTCCCCCTCCTCCGTATGTCCCATTTGTTTTGGTCCATGCTTGTGTTAAGAAAGTCAATCCTCCGCAGGCTGGTTGAATTCCTCAGCTAACATGCGCACCTGTCAGGAGATTATCGACCACAGCACTGGGAAGGCCAACTGTTAGAGACATGCATTAGCGTCCATGTCTGCTTTTTCATTTGTCCCGTGTGATTTAGTAACATATAATCCCTGTTGCTTATCCCTCTGTGTGCGTACCAACACCTGTACCATAATGCTTTGCACCTCGGGGATAATTAAAAGTACAGGGACTGAAGTGGTAAAGGCTTAAGACCGTCTGACGCCACTCATACAGAAAATATTTTGTATTTGTAAGGGGGATGTAAAATCTGATATCACCTATGTCTCTGCTGTAGTTTTTGTTGCTGGAAAGTGGTTTTGTGACTTTTATTTAGTGTTCAACTCAAGCTTTATGTAAAATATTTGGACGTATTTTTTGCGCCAAAGTACTAGAGCTGTAGTCCTTCGGTTATTTATTGGATTAGTTGGTCAATTTATTTTATTAGTTGACGATTATTGCGCTAGGATTATAAGGATTTATATGCACAACAGAGTGAGGGATGATTGGAGTGAGTTTGCTGGAGTTTTGGGGGCCACTTCGGGGACCATGCTACTTTACGTATTAGTTATTGCAATTAATCGATACATGTCTTTCGTTGAGCATGAATTTCTATAGTTAGCTACCCCCATAAAGTACTTAAGAACATGAATATAAAACATGTCAAACGTTGAAGGTGTGTCCATTGTTTGTTTAGCTGAATAAACATTTCCATTTTCTCCAAATTTGACTTTAAAGAAGACCTATTGTGCTTTTGTTGGTTCTATAGTTATAATCTGTGACACCTGTGGATCATTGTGTTATAATTTGCACATTTTAAATCGCAATATTCATCCAAAACGACTTAATAAAAGAAACAGGTTCGCTGACTTCGCCGTAAACGTCATCACAACAAAGAGTCGTCCAGCTGTTGGCCCCTCCTATGGACAGCTGCACATCACACTAGCGAGACGTGTATTTTTTTTTTTTTTCATTTGTACCAAAATAACTGCACGATCCTGCCGAATCCTATGTGTATTATCAATTTGCCAATGGAGGTGAAAATGAGGATTGATCGACAATATGGCGTCTTGAAAATAAGCAATTAAAAGTTGTTCAAACACGCACAAATCACTCCCAAAACAACTTCGAGAGGGTAAATGAGAAGGAAACAACTATAGCATGGTTAAAAGCTTTGAAAAATCAATTTTGCATAATAGGTCTGCATCATTAGTACAAGTAGTTTGGACAGTATTTGACCGTTTTCACAGCATTTTGAGTATACCACAAAGAGTGAGCGTAAACTAATGTAAACAAATGCAAATGATCAGCGCTTGGCCTGTACTTGGCCCCGGGCTTATAGCAGCTTGAACAGTCTCAGGCCACATGAAACTTTTGGCCTTTTCTGGTGAGTTTTCTGGTAGTTCCTGATGTTTACTACAACTCAACACAGCTACAAGTCACGTTTGCTTCCAACTGACACCTCTAGGCCAAGTTACTGGTGAGATCTGTACAAATGTGACCCTACTCACATTAAGAATCCTGATACTTTTGGACAGTTAAAACACCTGTAAATGAATAAATGTAAGATAGATAGATAGATAGATAGATAGGCAAGGCAAGTTTATTTGTATAGCACAATTCGTACGCAAGGTAATTCAAAGTGCTTTACAGAATAAGAAAGACATTAAAATCACACAAATCAAAACATAAATAATCACAAATAATCATTATAAATTTACCATTAAAAGAGAAGCGTTCAGAATAAAAACCTTTCAGTCACATGCACAGCTGAACAGAACCGTTTTGAGCCTGGATTTAAACATTGTCTCATAGATAGATAGATAGATAGAGACCTTGTGATGTCATGAAGTGGTAGTTTTCAAGTTAGCAGCTACTTTTACCTTTAGTTCAGTTCAAGGGCTAAAATTGTGCAATGATTTTAGTCAGTGTGTATAGAGTTTAAAGACACAGTGGAGCACTTCCTGTATCACCACATGACATCACAAGGTGGAACAGAGTGGGGTTTTTTTTTCGGTTTGAGAGAAGGTTTGTGCGTTAAACATGTGTGAATGGAACAAAACGCACAATTCCATGTACGTTTGTGAGGAAACAACATTATAACATAGATCAGAGAATAGCGTAAAATGGGCACTCTAAATTCCAGATGCTGTATGCTGCTAGCGTCGTCTTTGCATCATGACCCATGTATGCCAATGGACCTGACGTAATGGGGTTGCATAGTGTTGCGTTGCCCTGGCGAATCTCTGTTCCCCTGTGTGTCTGTGAGCTAGCTTCACGCTCACATTGTTTTTCATGTCGACTGATAGAGCTCTGTGTTATCTCTGGCAATTAGCCCTGAGCATCCCATCCAACTAGCATTACAGCTAATCGTAAAGTACTGCATACATTACTGCAGTTTTGACAGGTCCAGCTCCGGTCAGCGCCGCTAGCGTAAACTCTGTAAATTGCATATGACTTTTTGTTTATTGTTACGTCGTCTTATCTTCCCCCTTTTAAATGAGAATGTCATGTGGATTTGTCCTTACATCATCACGTGAACATCCCATATATTTGTCTTGTGAAGAAGAAACCTGAAAAACGAGTCAGGCTGACAGTAAAATAAGCCTGTATATTTGACATGTACAAGGTGCGTTAAACAAATATTTACCCATACGAACGCTATGTGCAAAATGGTTCCTGTTTACAATAGGGCTGCAAGATTAATTGAGATCGAAATCGCTATTTGAATCGACGCAGTTAGCAAATAACAAAGGGTGCCATTTTTGAAGTACTACAATTTCCTTGTATTTCCATAAACAACGAAACAGTTTTTCTCTATAAAAGCTGCTAACCCTGTACTTTAGATTTGTACAAACATTTTCAAATCATTAAAAACAGACCTGGAGTTGTGTCACACATGTTTAGCAAAAAAATCCTGCAAATTTAGGCTGAGTTTTTCTCTCAAAACACTCTGTTCCACCTTGTGATGTCATGGGGTAATACAGGAAATGCTCCACTGCGTTTTTAAATTCCATACACTCACTAAAATCATTTGGATTGTTTCAGTCCTGGAATTGTCAATCTCTACTGAACAAAAGGTAAAAAGGTAGCTGTTAACTTGAAAACTACCACTATGTGACATCACAAGGTGGAACGGAGCATTTTGAGCTTTGGAGATGTAGACAGACTTCAGACTGCAGGGTTAGTCAAACATGTGTGAATGAAACAAAACATAACTGCAGATATGTTTTTGTGAAGGTAACAGCGTTATAACATGACTTAAAGCTCACAAGAGTCCATTTTTTGCTTAATCTGTATTTTTCTCAGTACTCCTGCCTTCAAAATGTGAACTTTGAAGAGAATCCTGTTATTAAAACATAAATCACAGATCTAATCACAATCACAGTGCTTGTCACAAAAATCACATTGAGATATTGTTCCCAAATCGTTCAGCTCCTAGTTTACATTACGATCTTGTACTGCAACATGGCTCTAGCAGCACATTCAAGTTGTAGATTTTTGCACCACATGTTTTAGCACATCAAATATTCGTTGTCCAGTCTCTCATTAGAACAATAAAATTTAATCTCACAATAGTGCTTTGAATTTGGAGCCAGTCTTGTAAATGTCTGTGTGATGTATTGTACAGTTAAAGCATATCAAAGAAGGGCCTTGAGACACATATGGACTGAAGGGAGATAGACGCCATATATCACACTGATACTGTGGTACGTGTCAATACAATTACTATGAAGGATTTAAAGGTTTATTGCAAAAAAATCACCTGCTTTTCTTGATGTAGATGTTATTGCTTTGCCTGAAATGCTTGTCAGTATAGCTTTACACTTTTCTATCTCTACGGATCTGTAGAGAGTATTTGCTTAGTCCTAAAAACATATTTCCTACTGTAATAAATGCAAGATACATACATTTAATGCAATACTGGAATATTACAGGCAAATAAGTAACATCGAGATATGTTACATAGTGCCTCTTTAACATTGTCTGAATAGTGTTTTAGACCAAACTTCTGCCACACTGGAATTTACAATTAAAATGCTAAAATGTGTTTGGTTTGTGTGTGTGTGTGTGTGTATGTTTTTGTGTTTTTTTGGTGTTTTTTTTTTTTTTTTTTTTTTTTTGCAATTTAAGTAAAAAAAAGTTTATATTTTTTGGATGTTATTTTGTCATAAATTTCAATGTTTTTGTTGTTCTGCCACTCTGAAATTAACAGTTAAAATGTGACATTATTTTGTCATATACAGTATATATATATAAAAATATGTTTGTGTTTTTTTGTTTTGTTTTGTTTTTCTTTTTTGCAATTTTTAAGCCATCACAACATTTTTACGTTAATATGTTATTTTTATTGTATGTCAATTATTAGTATTATTATCATTATTATTATTATTATTGTAGTAGTAGTAGTAGTAGTAGTGGTAGCAGTATTAGTATTATTAGTAGTATTATCATTTATTTTAATTTAATTTTATTATTTTTTAATTTTTTTTATGTTATTTTGTCATAATTTTTTTAATGGTACTTTTTTTTTTTTTTTTTTTTTTTTTTAACAATTTAAGCCACGATCACAAAAGTTAACTCCTCTATACACTAAGGCCTGCAGACAATCCCATCGTCATGTATACAGTGTAGTACTAAACTAAAAATACTTTCTAAATGCAGACGTTCGCATGTTTCCACTTTTAAACCTCTTCTAACCGGACGTCTAAATGGGGTTGGCTACATGTTTATTAGTGGTTCCATGTCGGATATTGTACATGTGTGTGTGTATTTTGGATAGAGCTCATTTGTCTAACTTTCTCATCCAGTGGCATACATACTGCGTCCCACTTGTGCGCACGGCCTGTAATTTGGACATTGGCGGGACACTGGAGGGGAGAACAAAATGTCCATTAGAGCTGGATGTATAGGACAGTCCCTCGCCAGCTGTAAGGGGACAATAGGCCAGTGTGGCTCTCTAAACATAGGACAGGGGCGCGCATTCACGGGACGCTATGGATATAATTCTGAGTGCTTGGACCGCGTTGGTATTGTTGTGTGTGCCCAAAGAGCCCAACGACAAAGCAGATGTTGACTCCCATTGTGCCTTAAAGCGACTTTGTAATCTGATTTGAGAGAGGCATATTGTGTATTATGGTTTTGATTTACAGCGGGGATATACGCACATTTGCATACAATAAATTAAAGATTGTAATGTTTTTAAACCTCTGAGCAAAGTACTAAATGTGTTCTATGTCAGTTTTCAGCTCATTTGAAAATTAAGGCGTTATATTGTAAAGTACTACGTGCAAAATGAATGTGAAAACTGCTCAGTTGGTAAAGCGTTTGTCCTCTGTTGCCTCTCGACATAAACATCATTGGTTGACTGGTCAGATCCACTGACCCATAGGTTGGGGGTGCGAGTCCAGCATCCACAGGAATGTTGCCGTTGTGTCCCTAGTGTCTGCATTCACTGGTGTATGAATGTGTGTGTGAATGGATGAGTGCTTTCTTGAAGGTGGAAACGCACTATATACATCTAACAATTTACCATTTGTTGGGTAAGAAGCGACAGACAATTGTTGTTTTCAGATTCTAGGATGTGATGATGTCATGCTCCCAGATGGGGGCAGGAGACACGTTTTCCCCATTGATTACACTGTACTTTGCCATGAAATATCCAAAAGGTAACTTCATAAATGTTGAACCTGATTATTTCTATTACTAATAAGACCCCAGATCTCCCTATATTACAAAATAAATCTGCATTTTAACAGTATTTATTTTAGCTGTTAAACTATTGTACCTGGAGTTGTGTTTTGTTTCATTCACACATGTTTGAGTAACCCTTTATTATTACTCTATCTACATCTCCAAAGCTCAAAATGCTCCGTTCCACCTTGTGATGTCATGTAGTGGTAGTTTTCAAGTTAACCGCTACCTTTTGCCTTTAGTTTAGCAGAGATCGCCAATTCCAGGGCTGAAATTCTCCAAATGATTCTAGTGAAGTGTTTAAAAAGACAGAGGAGCACTTCTTGTATTACCACATGACATCACAAGGTGGATCAGTTTTTTTCAGTCTAATTGTGCAGGGTTTGTGTGTTAAGGTATGTGGTTTGTGATGAGTAAACAACATAAATCAAAAAATAGAATAACATGCGCCCTTTTAAGTATGACCAACCAGAAAAACATGTAAAATAATTAACAGAAAGATAAAAGTAAATTGCTAGAAATCATCTCCCTTCAACCGCAAATTCCTTTTAGCACTATTGTAATCGTCTTCAACTAGATTAACATGAGTAACGCTTTTATCTTTTGTAGAATTACCTGTTTGACAACACGTGCACCTCTGTCATTTAATGTAGGCACAGCTCCGGGTGTTGACAGCAGACAAGTTCAGTACATTATAGCTACAGTCACACAGACCAATAGTGGCTAAGGAAGGGAGTGTGTTTTTGAGTGCAAGCTAAAGATAGTCACTGTGCTGCTAGAGACATCCAGCATAAAGAAGTGTACATTAAGAATCTATGCATCTGCAAGTTTAAAACCACTACGACGGTTTACCATGCTCTTTTTACAACCCCGATGCATCATCCGGTCAGCGCTGTAAGTCAGTTTTATTATTGGGCTATGCTATTTTCAATATGGATTTTGCTTATGTTGGTTTACTACTAGTCGTTTTGTGCTGGTCCGGATTGGATTGCAAAGTAAGAAAGCTGTAGTAGTCGTTAAGCAGAAGTAGTCGGTAGTAATACTTAGGCCTGTCATAATTACTATAACAAGTTTTTGTTCAGTACATGATATACTTTTGGGGGTATTTGTCATGGGTACTTTTTCCTTGCAGTAGTCGGAGTTATTTTTCTGTACTACAATGAGATTTGAGCTGTAAAAGAGATGAATTATGACTTTTATAACACATTATAGATACAAACTAACTACTTTTGTGTTGGTTTGTGTTGTGTATTTTTGCAGTACTTGATTTTTAACAATACTGTACATTAAGAATAGTTTTTTATATGAATCATTTTGCTTTATGGTTTGGTGTTATCATCTATATTTACTTACTAACAGCTATATTTTGCACTTTAAATGACAGGCCTAGTAATTGTAGTATTTTAATGCTTTAGTCTTATCGTGCAACTACTTCAATTATCAGTGTTGGTTCAAGTTCAAGCTAAAATTTAAGTGTGCACAGTGCAATTCAAAGTAATTCAAAGTACTTGCTATTATTCCATGCAAATCTATAGTGGATGAAACCGTAGCTCAAAACTGGCATATGTAATTAGTTCGTTTTGCCAAGTAATTCAATCTTCTAACTGTCTCAGTATAAGTTCTGGGAATAATAATAATGTGTGTTGCAATTCACATTCCAAGACTTAAAGAGCTGCTGAGGTTAGAAGAAGCTATACACAATGTACCGTACCATACTGCTGTCATGCCCCAACCTGTTTGGGGGAGGGAAAAAAAAGTGCCTTTCCATCAAAAAACCTTCAATTATTCATGTTTTTTCATTGGAGATCAGAGCCGTGTGTGCTTGTGTGTATTTGTGTGTGAGTGGTACTACAGTGATGAGAACTGACAGCTGACCATTCCCATATCAAACACAGGCCACATTTGTATTTCAGTTTTGTTTTTGTTGGGAAATATTTTTAGCCAGAAAATAATCTCGTACTTTGTCATGTATGTGTCCAAAATGGCTCTTGTATTGCATGTACGTTTTACATTTTCGTACCATTATTACATCATTACATCAAAATATTCAATGTTCGATGTGCAAAATGGCTCTTATATTGCAACTTTTTATACCAATGTTTCATCTCTCATTAGAATAATAAATGTAATCATGATTTTTTTTAGGGGGAATTAATACCTTGGTACTTGCCGGGTAAATCCACACTGATATCTGTCTGTGTTTTCTGTACAGCTTGATATCAGTCTGGTCCACATGTCCTCCGTTGCGTCTCAAGCCCGGTCAAATGTTATCATCCAATCAGATCCATTCTTTCCCGTGACACATGCGAAACGAAGGAGCTCATTGGTCACTTATGATTTACAAGTATAATCAATGTATGTCACCTCAGATTAACAGAGTTTAGTGCCTCGTCCGTTAGTTCTGTAGAAATGCGCCGTGTTATTTCTTTCATGCGTGTCCCTGATTGGCCGATCCACCTGTCAATCACATTATTATTTATTTTTTTACCATGTTTGTGGTGACATCCTGACTAAAGTTTTCGAGTTCCATCTTTAAAACTAAATAGACAAAATTCATAAGAAATATTAAGAAATCGATTCATATTGAAACTGTTGACCAAAATATGTGTCATTTTTAGCATCATTGCATTTACACTTTGACAAAAAAACAACACTTGTGCGAAATACTTTTACTTTTTACTCTTAAACAGGTACTTGAATACTTTTAATACTAATATTTTTTTCATGTAATTATTTTACTTGACTAACTTTTTACCTCTGTATCAGTACTTTTACTTAAGTAACCAAACTGATCCAACCATCAACTAACCATCACTGACAATAAGTTACAATACCATTTTTAAACTTAACAAATAGCACATGTTTGAGTTGTATTACTGTAACCAGATTTTTTTTTTTTTACATTTTTAATTTTTTTTAAATATATATCCATCTATAAATATCTAGATCAACAACTTTGTTTTTTTTGTTTTTTTTACCACTGTAGATCTTATAATATCCCAGTTGTCATCACATTAATCACTCTTGAGCACTTCTGAACTTGCTTTGCCTGTATATGCATTTTCTGTATATATATAAACAGCCAATTGTAGCATCTATCCCCACGGTCTCTATCTGCCGAGCTTGTATTTCCAGTTCTCCTCTTCTTCTCACACATGACACTTTGATGCCTGTCGCCCGGAGGTAGCGCGCTTCTTCTGATGTGGAGTCATTTGGCAGAAAGCATTTACCCCTGAATGACAGCCCGCGTCAGTCCCACTCACTCACCAGTTTCATTCCGGGCTGACAGTGAACGCGTCAGGGTGACAATGGTCCTCCACGGTGCGCTCTGGTCTCGATCGGCTGTCAGCGCCGCGGTAGATATAATGATGGCAGTGGAGGAGAGAATAAAAACGCAACTTACTGAAGGATATTTTAAGACGTCGGCGTGTTAAGGCAAATGTAATGACGTCATACTCCCAGATGGGGGCAGGAGACAGTTTTTCCTATTGATTACTTATTGGTTGTACTTTGCAGGTAAATTTACAAATGTTGAACCTGATCATTTCTCAGGAACGCACTGTATACAACCAGGGTCTGCATGTTTTGGAATATTATTTTTAGCTGGCCCCATCTGTATTAAATATTTTGGCCAATAGAATGTTGTGATGGCATCTGAAACCATAGACTGTATATATAAATGGACATAGCTAACCCGCTACCCACCGCGTTCCAAATAGGACTTGATTGCGGGCACGCTTCAGGCTTCATCGACTCTGGCTCCAGTTCACTTTCCATTGAAAAATTGTCACCCCTCTGTAACTGCTGCATTGAAGCTCGTCATTTTGGTCTTAAAATGTTCGTATTAACCCGCGCTACATGATCCCGGGGTTTTTTATTTCGCTTTTGTGCCTGTAAATCATGATATGAACATTAATAACAGACAAATCAGGCGCCTTCTTTTCCTGAGGTTTGATTAACAGCATTGCTAAGGGCGTCGCTATGGATTGGCTCTTTGGTTGCTATGGGTGACGTCACACTCCCTTAGTCCACTTCTTTATACAGTCTACGTCTAAAAGCCAGCAATGGTTGACGATTTAAGCAAAGTCGGTAGCGTGTTCACGTCACCGAGAGTCAGTGAATGAGAAATCAAAGAAATACGCACGGCTGTCAGAGAACTGTCCGAATACTCTCTGAATACTTTCACTTTTAGTTCTTTTACATTATAGTGCAAAAAACGTGACATAAAATTAAAACAACTTCATGTTCGCTCCACAGTTTGTCTTGCGTTTACTTATCATATATTCCAGAGCACTTAGACTCTTTTTCATGGGTGCACTGTTCAAATACAGAAAAAATACAAACAAAGAAACAAAACAAGTAAGTATATAAGCACATTTAAAACATTAAAAAACAGCTGCAGGTGTGAGTGTAAAAGTTTTCTACCAGATTTTTAAATTGTGATTTGCTTGTACTTAAAATATATTCCATTTTTGTAAAGCAAAACATCCAAAAGCCCTTTTTCCTCATCTCAGTTCTGGTGCTGCTGGTCCTTAGACTTGTACAGTCATGTGATCTTGTATTAAAAGTTCTCGTATAAATGATTAACAAGCACGTGAGATATCCAGGCAGTCTCTGAAGTAGTCCCTTATAGATACATTTCATACAGTGCTGTTCTCTTCAAACAGACAGACATGGCCAACCCATTTTTCCACAGAGAATACAGTGATGGGACAATAAAATACGAACAGCTGTCAGAGTACCGCATTCTGAATACTTGGAATACTTTCACCTTGAGTTGCTTTATGTTATAGCATAAAAAACATGACGTAGAATTAAAAGAACTTAATGTGTGTTCCACAGGTTCTCCGCAAGAGCTATATCAAATACTGCAATGTACTACTTTGGTTGAATTAAGTAACTATGCTCTAAATACCACCAAATGAAAGAGTAACTGTACCAGAATAATAGCACTCTGAATACATTTTTGGTACATTTATTAAGCTGCTTCCAAACACTGAATTGAGTCTGTATCAGCCGTGACTTTTGATTACTTCTCACACCAAACAGGAGCACCGAAGAAAATATTTGGTATTCCGAGTACCACCAACAAATCAAGTACACAACAGGACTATTCCAGGTCTAATCTAAGACTAAACCGGGTCTCAAAGTGGACTACACCATTACCACTGTAGTTCAAAACAAGAAATTATCCAAAGAAAATTAACTCTAAATTAGGCAACCCACAAACTGAAGATCTGTGCAAGGTACCACAGTTTGAGAAACACAGCATGAGTACTTTAATGTAGTATTTATAGTAGTAGTAGTAGTGTGTTTTTAAGTTCTAAATAACACAACTGTAGTAAAATAAAGTAAACTATATAGAAGTATCCAGGGTTTGCTTAAAAACATCTAGTTTGCGATAGAACTTTCCAGTCTATTATTATCATTATTACATAGTTTATTTCATTTTTTGACAATGGCTAGGTACAGGGTGACACTTGAACACACACAAACTACTTCTCCTCACAATCATTTGATATTCACACAGTTTTTACTTTATTCAAAAATGTCCAGTTCTATTAAAAGGTGCTCAAAGTGGTGCTCTTAAGTTGCCAGATTCAGATTTTATTTAACAGCGTATTGTTGGAAAAATGGGACAAAGGGAGAGTAAGTGTGGGCCTAATTAAAGAGTGGAGTTTGTGCTGGCATCTCATTTACAGTAACTCCTGAACAGCCAATTATTTTGCTGCCGTATCTCCCAGGAGGAAATGAGAGTTTGAATATGCTTTTTTTTTAACAGAACGAGCTTCTTTTAGTGTTTGGGGATACTTTCTATACAAAAAACATCCAAAACCTTGTTACAAAAAGTGCTGCAACTGGGGAATATACTGTAAACAACACTAAAATATCAAAGGGTAGCTGTGCTAATTTACTTGTAAACCAAATCATATTTTTGTGTACATTTTAAAAAACTTTGAAGTATATTGCAATTGGAACTCATCACAAAATCCATGTTTTTTCGCTCCTAAACTGTGTATATGGTGTTTTAATAGTGTCATCTACTGCTCCGTGTCTTTATTCTGTAACTTTAGTGCAGGCTAGATCAATTTGCAGCTTTCTGGTCGAAAATGCCCAAATCTAAGTTTGTGCTGCTTTTAGTGGCATCTGCAATTTCCAGTAGTAGGTGACATCACGTATAATTTCCCTGATTGCAGCCACGTGTTTCTGATGACAAACATCTCCTTAACCAGAGGGCCACTTCTCAAAACATATTCGAAGCAGAGGGCCACAGACCGATGATCAATGCAGTGCGGTACTTTATACACAGCTTTGACAGAGCCGCTGTGTATTAATAAGGCATGAAACATATTCATTTTAGGTCTTTGTCACACTGCAATGTGATGTTTGGGGTTATAGTGGTAGAAATAGTTTAATTTGCTGTAAAAAGTACTGCTTAATATCAATTGGGCTAGTTCAGCAGGAAGCTTGAGGGCCAATAAAAACTGGTCTGAGGGCCGCATTTGGCCCCCGGGCCATAGTTTTGACACCCCCGTGTTAGACCAATCACACTGTTCCATATATATATATATATATATATATATATATATATATATATATATATATATATATATATATATATATATATATATGACTGATGTGTTGTAGTGCGTTTATGTAGCCAAAAATTTACCAGTTAATTTATTTCAACACACGCATTAAGATAAAAGTTTAACCTAGACCTGGGACAGAATATAGATCTTTTAGTATAGATGTAACTCTGTTTATCAAAGATTTACAACTGTAGTAATAGATCTACAATAGATGAACTGGTGATTAAGGTTAAGGTACAGTTTACTCTCCGTGGGAAAACTTGTCCTCTGCATTTGACCCATCCTTCAATGCATCTGTGTTAATCTGATCTTAGTCATGCCTGAAGGAAACATGCCCAGACATGTGGAGAAACATGCAAACACCACACACAAAAGCCCAGTATATCTTCCCATAATCTTCTAGCTGCAAGGCGAGAGTGCTAGCCTCTCGACTTTAGCTCTAATAGCAGACAACTGTGACTTTGTGCCTTAATGCTGCACACGGTGGTGAAATATGGCTGCAGAAGTTGTGTGTATGTTAAAAGCAGCTCATGTGATTTATGTTGCTAATGGACTTGGTCTGACTGAGAACCGATGAGATAGACCCAGGAGACACACATCCCCGGATCCTGTCTCCTATGGATTTCATAATGCCTCATCTGCACTTCTAGAACAATCTTGTCTTTAACGTGTCAGATGGAATATAGTTACATGGATCAAACTCGCAACTATAATGTGACCATAGACTGTGTAAAGAAGTGGACAAAGTGAGTGTGGCGCCACCCATAGCGCTCAGCTTGGATCAAATGAAGCTTATTGAGGCTAGCAGGTATTGGGCGAATCTGGAGTCGAGATCCATATTAGGAATTCCGACTGCGGGTATCATAGCGACCAAAGAGCCAGTCTGGAGCAAAGGTGCTGCACCGCTGGTTTGGCGGGGGGGGGCTTAGCAACACTGTCAATCAAACCTTTTGCTAACGCTAACCAGAGTGACCTCAGGGAAAGAAGGAGGCTGATTTGTTTCTTATTAATGTTCATATCTTGATTTATGGACACAATAGCAAGATCAAAATACCAGGATCATGTACAACGGGTTAATATGAACATTTTCGATGGAGCTGGATACGCTAATAGGTTAGCTATGTCCACTTATATATACTGTCTATGATTGTGATTGGAAACTAGGGCTGCTCAGTATAATGCATTCAAATCGAAATCATAATTTGAGTTAGCGCAATGATCAAATGCAAAAGCTGCAAATATTTTCATAATAGCATGTGATCTACAAACATGTTCTGAAATGCATAGAGTAGGTATTACTTATCAGGTCATATTTCGGTCGTCTTTCAAATATTAACACTCCCGGAGTTGTTTACAATGTGCGCTCCGAACAGAACCCTACTTTTTAAACAAATATTGCAAATCAAAGTAAATATAGACGATAAACGATAATATTGAAACTAATTTATGCCTCTGACACAATAACCCAAGAGTAAATTTAAACCACAAAAACTATTCTAAATGTACAATACTGTTAAAACATTATGAGCTGCAATAAGTAAATAGCAGAATGAAACACTTTCGTTCTTAGTTTGCATCTGACACACAGGTTGGCGGTGCGATTCCAGCTCCCACAAATGAATACTGTTGTTAAAATAAACAGCGTTGTGCCAGAATGTGTGTCTGTCTGCATGAACAAATAAAAATCTAAAACAACTACATAAAGACACACAATAGCAAAAGGAAATGTATAGTAGTAATAGCACTGATAGCAGTATAGACATCTTATTGTGTTTCGTACCAAGCATTACAGTATATTAAATAGACACCACCATGGCCACGGTTTCCTGCTCCTGGCTTATTTCAGCCATCTTTGCAAAATTGCAGAATTATAGCTTAATATGTGAAGTTTAATTTGGGGAGCAGATGGTTGGCTGGTACATGCACACACATGATGAATAGGGACATAAACACAGAGTCTCCCAAGTAGCTCCGGGGCCTGCTGTCAATGCAATGAAAAAAGTACTTGTCTGACTTTAAACACTACAATATGTCTCTGCACCATTTGGGATTTTTAAAAGGAAGATTGCATGGGTTATTTGTTGATAGATTGTAATCACTGACTATTCATGGGTTTAATTCTGGCTGTTGCGATCCCAGGAAGTAATCATTTTGAGTTTCGTTTAGTTTTAATTTGTCAGGGATTATGTATAAATCCATTAATCTTACAACAGAACGTATGATTTGTACCAGATCCATAGTTGTTTTTTTTATTTTTTCATTTTGCAAACCTGAAACAAAATGTCACCATGAAGTTGTCAAAACTACTTGAAATTCCCGACCTGTTCTGATTTTCCGCCCTGAAAACATTTTGACAAGTTAATTAGAAATGTCCAGCCCTGTCAGAAGGCCAGATGAATCATGAATACTTAATTACGTCATCGCGCAGTTTAGCATACGGTTCCAGTTCATATTTTTACAATCTGTACATGATTTAGAATAAAACTTTTCTGTTCGCTATTGTTGTTTCTAACTTGACTTTGATATCTTTAATATTACCATGTGGTCTTAATATTTATATTATATGAAGACCATTCGAAAACTATTCAGATGAGGTCCAGTTCTTTCAAATCTTTCCTATTTATGTCTTTTGTTGTGGTAAACGGTCACATTTTTATATAGCACTTTCCAAACTTTTTTTTAAAGACACGCACATCAAAGAACCACTCACACATTCACGCACGCATTCATACACCAGTGTACGAAAGACACTGGTGTATGATGCAAGACACATCTGACCGTACAACCGGTGATGTTTACGTCGAGAGCGGGATTCGAACCGACAACCTTCAGATCAGTGGACAAACGCTCCACTTGAGTGACTGTCGAACTACTGTTTTGTATTTTTCAATATGAGTACAATATTAAGCTCAAATCAATATACTTTTTTACTTTTTTAGTCCCAATAGCAGCAGTTGGCAGACCCTCCACCAAAAAAGTTCCATAGTGCACCTTTAAACTCGCCTAAAAGAACGAATTAACATCATATTTCTGTGTTTTTGTTTACAGGTGGCTCAATGGCCCGAAGAGGAAGAGAAAGAACAGCCAATGTTCGGTGAAGAGTGTGACTGGTGAGTAAAAAATAACAAACAACACCGCTCGGCTCAAAAACAAAAACACCATGAACTTCAAGTGTGAATGAAAAGTGGCAGCAGCGAGCACATCCCTGGCGGCTAAATCCACTCCAGAGGCACCGTCCATACATTTCAAAAACTCCAAACATGCATTTTATTTATTTACTCATTCCTTTTAGCTCAGATAGTGTTTGGGAATACAGTTGTCAGCTTTTCCGTGAGTGAGGAGGAGAGAGTGAGCGAGTTCTACGGCATAGACACAACCCATACATAATTCATCAGTGCCTCCTGTACTTTACTCGTTCAATTTGTCACCTGCGAAGACAAAAAAAAATTCCAAATCGCTAGCATCTGTCTTGAGTAAATGAAAACCTTACCTCAGCTTGTGCCTTGGGTTGTCTGAGTAGCACTTTTGAAGCAGAGGTATTGTTCCAAATCAACTTTTTAAGCTTTCTGTTATAACGTTGTTCCCTCATCAAAAACATGCCTGCCGTGCAAGTTTCAGTAATATAGCGATCTCCCCCGGATCCTGTTTTAACCCTCCTTATGGTTGGCGGTAAGATCTGGTCCAATTCTCCGTCCACGAGCCTACGTCACCCACGCTCCCAAACAACAACTCTCCATAAATATACAGAAACATGATACAAAACTGCACACAGCAACTTGATGTGATGCGCAATAGTTTCATTAGCGGGATTCAAATTATTGTGTTGTGCTAGTGCTCTGAAGGGGGAGTGACTTAGCGCCAAGAGCCAAGGAATGGGAGACTCCAGAGCTCCAAAAACGTACACGTGAAACTTATAAATCTTGTTATTAACTTGTTTTGAGTAAATTTAGCATTTTCAAAACAATAAAAGGTAACACAGTGATTTAAATATGTTATGCATTGGCAGTTAATACTCCATAGAAGAAAAATACTCCCTCTTTAATGTTTGAAATGGCACAAGTGAGAGACGAAACTTGACGGTCATGTATTACCTGAGCTTTAAGCCATGTCATTTAAATAACTTCAAATAGGGAAACAGTTTGCTATATACATTGGGACAAATGTGCTAACTCCAACCTACGTCTGTACTTAATCCCATGAATGTAGTTAAGGTCGTGTATTACAAAAATTGACTCTTGTGAACTTTAAGCCATGTTATAATGTCGTTACCTCATCAAAAACATACCTGGAGTTGTGTTTTGTTTCATTCACACATGTTTGAGTAATCCTGCATTATTAGTCTGTCGACATCTCCAAAGCTCAAAACGCTCTGTTGCACCTTGTGATGTCATGAAGAGGTAGTTGTTCAAGTTAACTGCTACCTTTTACATTTAATTGAGTAAATCCCAGAGCTGAAATCACCCAAATGATTCTAGTGAAGCTGTATGGAGTCTAAAAACACAGTGAAGCGCTAACTGTACTACCAAATTATGACATCACAAGGTGGAACAGAGTGTTTTCTGTTTGAGAGAAGAACTCAGCCTAAATACGCAGAGTTTTTGTCTGTTAAAAATGTGTGAATGAAACAAAACACAACTCCAGGTCTGTTTTTGATGAGGAAACAACATTATATCATAGATGAGAAAACAGCGTGACATGGGCCCTTCAAATGGAGGTATTAAAATGTGTCAGCTGACGTTGTATCCCCGGAGAAGACATTTTTCCTCACCTTTCTTCTCACAGCAGGAGCCTTATACACACACGCGTACCTGTCATGCTCCATTTGGGACAGGAAAATCTGAGTCTGCGTCTGTCTATGGGGCATATGCTAGTCCCAGAGTGAGCTAGACGCGCCTCTGTGATGTCACTATTTTCCTATGGGGCAGTATTATAAAATCTTTTATAACAGTTTGTGAAGGAAAATAATTAGTCAATACAAGAACAATAGGAAATCTTTAGTTGTAAGTTCAGGGTAGATGTAATTATGTTGATGATATATTCAGCTGAGGTGCTGTTACATTATAAAATTGTAAGAAATTACTCCAAAAAACGTTCATTGTGTTTTATTTATATGTACACCGAAATATATTTTAAAGGTCCTGTATTACACAAAATTGACTCTTGTGAGATTTAAGCCATTTTATGATGTTGTATGATGTGTTATCTCATCGAAAACATACCTGGAGTTGTGTTTTGTTTCATTCACACACGTTTGAGTATTATTATTATTAGTCTGTCTACATCTCAAAAGCTCAAAATCCTCTGTTCCACCTTATGATGTCATGAAGTGGTCGTTTTTCCATCTACAACACCTATGTCTTACCTTTAGTTCAGTAGAGATTATAATGAAAATTTAGTTTATGGACTTGTTCATTGTCAATTTTTATACTTTAGAAACAATCTCTCCGTGGTAATATATTTGACCCTATCTGACAATAATTGCAAATTAGTTTCGCAATTTCATCATCTAAATTGTTTCGCTTTCAAAATATAGATAACCTTCACCAAAGTGTTGGCCCTACAGCGATGATAAGAGTCATGAATATATATATGAAATGGTTTTAACACAAACACTCGCTCCAGTGTTTTGCGATATGTGAATAATGTTGAAATTTATGCCACATCCTGTTGCCATGGTGATGCAGATGCAGAAGTTTCACGGTTAAAAATAAGCCATCACAGACTGCACTGACGCTTTGTGAGGAGTTTCCCTTTTCCAGGAATCTATTGCATCATTACACCCCCAATCCACTCGGGGGTGCACTTTACAGATGAAAGTTCCATTTCCCTGAACAAGTCAATCAAAGGCGCTGGCAGTAGTTTTATTTATTTATTCATTTTTCAGTTCATTTTGCTGTTTCTTTGTTAAAATTACTATCTCGTCCCGTAATACTTTTATGTGTACAATCTGAAATGTCGCCTCATATGCTGTTGCTTTGTACAATGTTCCCTAGCAACCAGATAGCCGTTTGGGACCGGACTGGCTCAGCCTTCATTTTGGAATAATCAACAGATGTTACATTAGGGAAAATTGCTGTGACAAATTAATTATCTTCACACTATTTGTCTTCATAAATTAAGTATTTTAAACTTGACAAACATCTTATTCTTGTCTTAATCTGGTAATCTCCTTGTTATGGGGCAAATGCTTTTCTGACTGAGCTACAAAGTCCCAATGGTTTATAACTGAAAAAAAAAAAAAAAGGCCGTGTTCACTCTCAAAATGCAGGTATTTACTCAGACTATTTACTCAGACAAAATTACAGCTATTTTTTTAACCCAATCCCTAACAAACAAAGATTCAACATTTGTGCGTGTGTGTTCTAATATTTATTTTTTGTATCATTATAGTAAAAAAAACAAAAAAAATCCTACATCCTACAATCCTCCATTTGAATTTCAGACGTAAAGTTGTATAATCGACAAATCACTGCAAGTATAATCAAATTTTTCATGGATTATCTTTTGGCCTTATCCCACAATGTTAATGCTAATCATGCTAACCACACTAACCATGTTCCGTGAGCTGACCTTTATTGCTTATTTGCTAACAGACTAACATCGACAAACCACTGCAGGACTAGTTGTATTCTGAAAGGATTATCTTTAGGCCCTGTCCTGCAATCTTAATGCTAATCATGCTAGCCATGCTAACCGTGCGCCACTGGGCTCTTACCGATGGTTTTGCACATCTTGCTAGCAAACTAATCGGCAAACCCCTGCAGGTATAATCAAATTTTTTTCGGATTATCTTTTGGCTCTATCCCACAATGTTAATGCTAATCATGCTAACCACACTGAGTTCTATTAGCCCATTACTGACCTCTTTGGTTATCTTGCAAAACCGACAAAACCACTTCAGGTGTAATCACATTTTGTAAGGATTATTTTTTGGCTCTATCTCACAATGTAGAAAACTGGGACTCAGATGCCGTTCCAAAAGCAATAATTGAAAGTTGAAAAGACAAAATATTTATCTTTGCTCTGCCACACCAGAGAAATTGGATTGGTTTTCCCTGGTTTTTGGCGCTGTAGCTTTAGTAATGTCTGGCTGGGAGCAGAGCAGGAGCAGGGCCAGGAGCTGCAGCGGTATTGATTTTGGGGCTTGGCTTGTGAACACTCGACCACAGCATTGGCCCGGGCTCAGGGTGGCTCTGTGACTGCTCAGGGTGCCAGTCATGGGAGCTGACGTTCTCCCAAAAAATGATCCCCAAGTACCTCTCCGTCTGCCCATTTCACACCATTATATCCCATACAAGTTTTATTTTTACTTATACATTTTTTTTTTATAGTTTGTGCGTGTTGGTTTAAGTAGCATCTTTATTGTTTTACTAATGGAATGGATTGAAAGATTGATGGAAGGGGCAACATTTTGTATGAAAATTCGCTACTCAGCATCGTAAACAAAAGGCTTTCATTGTGATAATACAAAATATAATACTATCATCAAAATGTTGGTTTGATATGAAAAAAAAAAATCTAAAATGCGACGTATGTAACTTTTCTGGTGGAAGGTTGTCATGGAGATATTATTTCTTTGCCTAGAATGTTCCCCACAATGACATTAAACTTGGGCAAGTTACAGGTCGGATCTGCGGGGAGGCAACCCCAAGGGATTTTTGAGCAATAAAAACAAGTGTAATTCAAAAGTAAGCAAAATAGATTTAGATAGATAGATTTAATAGCATACTGTGGAACATTCCTGGCAAAAATTTACATCTCCATGGAGACAATCAGATACCTGACCCGCCCAACCAGAAAAGTTACACAGGGGGCTTTTAATTTCCAGTCGTTTTAATATAAGTCTGTATTTTAAAACCAATAATAGTTTAATATCACATTGTGGAACATTCCTGGCAAAAAATAACATCTCCATAGAGACAAGCAGATACCTGACCTCTCCAACCAGAAAAGTTACATAGCGGACCTTTAATTTCCACTCACTTTATATAAGTATTTTCAAAACCAACGATACTGCAAATAATCAGACTTTTTTTCTCTTTTTTTTACGTACAACATCTGTCTTTTTATTGTTGCCATTTTAGCATTTCGTTTTTCTCATCTTGGTCTTGATTCAAAGCCATTGCGTCTTACGATACACTCACCTCAAACCATTATTGCCGGGTTTCAGATGACATCACAACATTCTATAGGCCAATAATATTTAACACAGATGAGGGGCAGATGAAAAGAATATTGTCAAAATGCTGACTTTTGTAGATACACTTCTTGGGTCTAGTCATAATATGATCAGGTTCAACATTTGTGCATTTATCATTTGGATATTTCATGGCAAAGTACAATGTAAAGTGTAGGGAAAATGGCTCTTGCCCTCCATTTGGGAATCTGAAATTGGTGAATCGTCACATTTTCCACGTTCAGGGCACTCAGAGCACATCAAGGAACCACTCACCGAGTCACACACACATTCATACGCCAGTGTACGCAGACACCTGGGGTTTAAATCTGTCCAAGGAGCGGGATTCCAACCTCCAACCTTCGGATCAGAGGACGAATGCTCTACCAACTCTCCCCCACCAACTCCATCTCTATTTCTGACATGGTATTTTTGACTTATCGTGTGTTTCCAAAATCTTTATTCTAACTTTAAGCTCAGCCCATCTGCTTTTACTATCGAACTGTGCTAACATATACACAGTGGTCCATTCTATAATCCTCCTAGCCTTCTTTTTGAGCTCCAAACGGCTTTAAATTATATTGGAAGGTGCTTTCGGAAAACCATCCCCATCGCACCTCATCCATATGGCAGCAATTGTGCGTCTTTTTTTATATCCCTTGCCCTTTTATTCTGTCCAACATTGCACATATATAAAAAGCTAAATCAATAGAAAACCACTCACGTTGCTTTGGCACCATAGCGTTTCCTCTTTTCTCATTTTCTCTTTCTCTCTCCCCCTTTTGCCCTTTCTTGCTTGCCCCTCCTTCATCCTCCCCAAAGCTGTCACTGAGCCAAACGGCGAGGCTCACTGACACACGCTGTCACTGCCGGGCCTGTGTTATGTAGAGTACATGTCATGCACCCGACACATAGGAATAACATGATGTTCCTCCGTGTACAAAGCCCTCTGTAGTCGTCTTTATGGCCTTATTTGTGACACGGACCGTACCATCTCCGCCCCCCTCTTGAGTCTTCTGGACATGCTTCAAATGCCCAGACAAAAGAGATGAAAACATAAAACAGTAGGGGAGCGTGGAGAGTTCTGACAAGGCGCTGGCCCTATCTCACAATGGGGAAAATGGTGAATAGTGTGTATTTCTTCTTTAAAGGGCCCATATTACTCAACTTTCTGATCTGTTATAATGTCATTTCCTCATCATAAACATACGTGGAGTTGTGTTTTGTTTCATTCACATGTTAAACACACAAAAATTATCTACACTCAGTTCTTCTCTCAAACGGAAAACACTCTGTTCCACCTTGTGATGTCATCATGTGGTAATACAGGAAGTGCTCCACTGTGTTTTTAAACTCCACACACCTTCGCTAGAATCATTTGGATGATTTTAGCCCAGGAACTGTTAATCTCTTCTGAACAAAAGATAAAAAAGTAGCTGTTAAAACTACCTCTTCATGACATCACAAGGTGGAGCAGAGCATTTTGACCTTGAGATGTAGACGGACTAATAATGCAGGATTACTCAAACACATGTGAACGAAACAAAACACAACTCCACATTTGTTTTTGAGGAGGTAACAACATTATAATACGGTTTAAATCTCACAAGAGTCAATTTTGCGTAATATAGGACCTTTCTTTAAAGATGCACTGTGCAACATTTCAGATGTAGGGGGTTCGCCATTAATGCTTTGTTTGAATTGTTTCGCTGTGTGGCATTAAACATATCAAGCTGGCATTTTTTTTTTTTTTTTATTGCTGAAAAAACCCTAAAAACTTGCTTCTTTCTTTGAGCAGCTGATGGCCTGGATCATCAACTGCTTATCTCCACTGAGTTTAATGCCATATTGTGGAACATTAAACAAAGCAGTAGCATATCTACGGACACAAAAAGGTGCACTACTAGAAAAGCAACAGTTATTTTACATGACTCCTCTGCTTTTCTAATAAAACAAGTTTGTAACATTGTATTTTTCAGCTTGTTTGACCCAATGTTGGACTATGGTTTTTCCAGTTAATGCAATAACTTTTGTATATTTTTAAACAATTAATACGTCAACTTTTTTCCCATTTTACATAAACCTTTGCACCTTATATATTTTCTTCCCATTATATTGCTCAAATTACTCCAAAAATATCAGCTCATCATAAAAGCCTTGTCCTCTTTGTAACTTGAGGCGCACCATTCCCACCCTCCTCTGTGCAGGGTCCATACATCATGAAAAATATCCCAAAATCAACTATTTCCTGTTTTGCCGCTTGCTGTCTGCTTGTCTCTGCTCTATATGAGGCAAAGTAGAAAAGGGAACCATTTGTCCTCATGCAGCTCAGGAATCACAATTTAGGGATGAGGAGGTTAGTAAACAGTCTGGAGACATGGAAACTCCAGATACAACTTCAGTCGTTTGTGGTTTTGTTTAATGGACAGTAATATATATTTGAAATGGCGCGTTTAAATGCCAAGTATAAGTAGACGGGGTATATTTTTATGTTTTGTTTTTTCTCTGGTCGTGTTCAGACAAGTTGGGAGAAGTGGACATTTGTACAATTATTGTTTTCACACCTGGCAGTGACTAACTCCTTCTCAGGATTTTCAACTCGGACCCAAAAGTAGGTCATATGGAGGTTGAGCGTTAGTCACCTCTTTTAAGGACATACAGCAGGTTTTTACAGGACGTTTTGATATGTTGGTCTGCTACCAAGGAAAAGTACAAATATTATGACTTTTATTGGTAAAAACGCTCAGTTTGATTGTTAAAGCCCTACCGTGTAACCTTTCAGCCAAAATATAGGCTCAAATAAAAACATGTTGCTTGTTTCCATGGAAATGTTGTTCCTTTGGCGATTATGTCCCACAGTATGGCATGTAACTCATATATCTCCACGTAAAATGTTCTGAAGTATGGCTTTCACTTTCTATGCTATGGAACCATGCAGGCGACCACCTCCAGAAAGTTACGCAGTGTTGCTTTTACCAGCAAAGGACCAAAATATTTATTTAATTTATCACGCCAATATGGAACCAATTGTACGTATTGTTTACCATTATTAGCGTCCAGTCAAAAGAAGCTCATCGAGGCTAGCAGCTATACCGGCGAATTTGGAGCCAAGTTCCCTATTAGGAGTTCTGACCACGAGTATCATAGCAACCAAAGAGCCAATCTGGAGCGAAGCTGTTGTAGGTAACGCCCCTTCCCACCTGCACGGAGTGGGAAGTTAGAAACGTTGTCTATCAAAACTGTTGCTGAAGGTAGCAGGATCAACCTTGTGGAAAGAAGGCAGCTTATTTGTCTCTTATTAATGTTCATATCTTGAGTTACGGAAACAATAGCGAAATAAAAATACCAGGATCGTGTTGAGTAGGTCAGTACAAACATTTAAAGACCCAAATGATGAGCCTGACAGCAGCAGTTACACAGAGAGAGGCGACGGTTTTTCAATGTAAAGTGAATTGGAGCCAGAGTCAACGGAGCGCGGCGGCTAATAGGCTAGCTATGTCCATTTATATATACAGTCTATGGATTGACCTTGGCAAGAAAGAGCTAACGCCTTGGTGGGGGCTGCTTGAAATTACAATGTCATCCACGTTTTGAAATCCAAACATTTACACTCACTTTAGCCCTGCGTGGAACTTTCGCCCAAAGTTTTCCTCCTATAAATATGCAGGTAGAAAGTTTCAGTACCCTGGTTCAATATTAAAGCTCTTATTAACTTTCTTTATTGAAAAATCCATCAATGATAATCAAATATAAAGTACCAACTCCAGTCTCTGCCTCACTCATTATTGTATTAGCGCTCTCATCAGACTGTTTAATGAAGGGTATTAACAATGTTCGTCAGTGCGGCATTAGAAGGGGCTTGCACTCAGGGCCAGAACTGCTTTTCTTCTGTCTGGGTTTTGGTTCTTGTCCCAGACCTCTTCATCACAAACTGAAGAATCATTTGTCACGTCTATTGTGCTTGTCCACGCTTGATAGCACTCCTGGAAACACTTTATCAGATTAGACAAATAGTAGTTTTATGCCAAGTTTGTACAGTGCCGTTTTTACACCTTTTTAGCTAAATTGAATCAAGTTCCTTTACTGTCATTAGTCTATTAATTGGACCAAAACAGCTGTACTACAAGGGTCAGAAGTTTTTTTTTTGTTTTTTTTTACTTCAAATGCTAACTTCAACCTACATCTGTACTTAATCCCATGAAGGTTCCATAGTTAAGGTCCTATATTACACAAAATGGACTCTTGTGAGCGTTAAATCATGTTATAATGTTGTTTCCTCATCAAAAACATACCCGGAGTTGTGTTTTGTTTCATTCACACATGTTTGAGTAACCTTTTATTATCAGTCTGTCAACATCTCCAAAGATCAAAATGCTCTGTTGCACCTTGTGATGTCATGAAGTGATACCTTTTACCTTTAGTTCAGTAGAGGTCGGCAATTCCAGGACTGTAATTATCCTAATAATTCTACAATTCAATAATAATAATAATAATAATAATTCAACAAAGGTGTGTGGAGTTTAAAAACACAGTGAAGTACTTCCTGTATTCCCACATGACATCACAAAGTGGAACAGTGTGTTTTCTTGAATACAAAAGTAATGTTTATTTTAATTTGAGGTACTTTTGTAGATTAGTAATTCAATAATTTCTTCTACGTAATCTTTTATGGAGTGAAATCCATTTTGAAATATGAAAGTTGCACTATGTAACTGTTCTTGCGAGTTCACCGAGTGCTGGTCTCCATAGAGATCTTTGCCTGATATATTCCACTATACGGCATTAAACCCATTCATCTCTATAGACGCCAGCAAGTTACTCCACTAAACAAACTTCAAGGTCAGATCTGTGGAAAGGCGACCTCACTAACAGCAAGAACGTGAAGAGAGTTTGTCAGTGTGTTTATGAGCAACACCTGTAATTGACTACATATAATGCCGTAGTGCGGAACATCCTAGCAATGCAATAACATCTCCATGGAGTACGTGGTAGTGCACAACCCCGCCTCCAGAAAAGTTACGCAGTGCAGTTTTAAATAATCACATTTAACACATTTGAACACAACATTGCGTACAAGTAGCTCAGTTGGTGGAGCGTTTGTCCACTGATCCGAAGGTTGGTGGTTCGAATCCCGCTCTCGACGTAAACATGAAAGCTGTTGTTGTGTCCTCGGGCTCGACACTTAACCCGGCTCGCTCCAAGCGTCCCTGTACACCGTGGTATGCCCGTGTGTGTGATGTAAATCTCTTTAAGTGCTTCGAAAGCGGAAAGGCACTATATAAAAACATGACCATGTAATACGTTAGCTACACCACAATAGCAAGATTTCACTTGTTCTTAGCAGCAAATTTGGAACAGCTTTGCACTCCTAATCTTTTGCTGGCTCTGTGACCTATCCTCTTAAACGACAATCCCCCGACCGCAGAGCTCCTGAACAGCCGAACCCAACAAGAGAGTGATTTATAGGCAATAGCTGTGTAAGACCACAACCACAACTACTGCGGCGCCTTTCATTCTCCACTCCAAACACCTCCATTTGTGCTCTAGCAGACAGAGACAATCAGACTACGCCTGTATTGAACTGTCCGTACCCTGCTCCCTGTCAAGAATACAAGAAAAGAAGAGGTGGGAGAGCATTAGGGAGGGTTGGCGTGCTGTTGTATGTGTTTGCAGCCCACGTAGAGACTATTGAGTGACCCCCGATGGACAGGAGGACAAAGGACACGAGGACACAGGTGGACGTGAGCTCGGGAGAGAAAAGGAGGGAGGAGAGCAGGAGGAGGAGGGACGGGATTGAGGCGTCTTCTCTGAGAGGCGAGCTGAGATTGAGAACGCGGCGCGGTTGGAGTCGAGGGAGAAGGGTGTAAATGGGTGGAGAGGGGGAGAGAGAGAGAAAGGGAGGGAGGAGGGGAAGAGCAAGAAGATGTGTATAGTGAGAGAGGAAGGAGAGAGAGAAAAGAGAAGAAGGGGAGAGGAACGAGAGACAGTGAGAGGAAGAAGAAAAGCCGAGCAAATAGATAGGTATGAGAGAGGACAGCGAAAGGGAGGGAGAAAAGAGAGAGGAGGAGATGAGAGAGAGAAAAGAGAAGAGAAAGAGGAACAAGAGAGAGTGGAAGGAAGAAAGACAGAGCAAAAAGAGATATGAGAGAGGAAGGGGAGAGGGAGGGAAGGAGGGGGGTGGGAAAAGAGAGTGAAGAGGAAGATGTGAGAGCGAAAAAAAGAGAAAGAAGAGCGACAGAAAAAGAGGAAGGAAGGAGAAAGAGAGAGCAAGAAGGAAGAGAGAAAGGAAAAAAGGCAAGAAGGTATATATGTAGAAAGGTTGCGAATGAAAGAGAAAGAAGATGAGAGAAAGATAAAAAGAAGAGTGAGAAAGGAGACATAAGATGGAGATAGAAGAAGAGAAAGAGGAATGAGCGGAGAGAGTGGGAAGTAGTTAAGAGAGAGAGAAAGATTAGAGAGATAGAAAAAAGAGGGAGAGGTCCAGATGGAGCTGTATTCCTCTGATCTCTGTTGTTCCTCTTTTGTTTGAATGATACATGTGACGACTTTGCATTGACGATCCAAATCTAATCCCAACACTGGAGACAAAAGCACTCGTACGAAACAAATATTACAACATGGTAGAAAAGTTTGTTTATATTAATCGCCAAAAAGTGATATTAATTGGTCCATTTTATTGCAGCTGGGATTATAATTCATTTCCAGTTTAAACCTTTTTACTTTCTGTAGTGTAATCTTCATTGTATTCATTTGCATAGACTACAGTTGGGTCTATGGTTGAACACTACCACAGTGCTTCCAGGGAGACTACGGCCGCACGAATATTCTCATTTGAATAATTTCGTAATCTCGTATAAATAGTGTAGTACAAATATATCACAAAATATCACTTATTGCTTATATTTCATATTTAAAGGGCCTATATTACACTATTTTCTGATCTATGTTTTAATGTTGTAATGTTTCCTTCTCAGCGTTTTTAAACTCCATGCACCTTCACTAGAATCATTTAGATGATTTCAGCCCTGGAATTGCTAATCTTTACTGAGCTGTTAACATGAAAACTACCACTTCATGACATCACAAGGTGGACCAGAGCATTTTGAGCTTTGGGGATGTTACAGACTAATACTAAAGTGTTACTCAAACATGTGTGAGTGAAACAAAACACAACTTTGGTTATGTTTGATGAAGTAACATTATAACTCTTGTGGCTTAAAGCTCACAAGAGTCAATTTAGTCTAATGTAGGACCTTTAAGTAGCTCCTCTTCCCCATAACAGCAGCTTTTAAATGTTTAGGATAAAAAGCGTGATTTGCAAAACACTGCTACCATTTCTGGCTACCATATGAATATATGTTTTACTTTGTTAAAACACGCACATCTTATCTGTTTATAATCCAAGGTTTACCGTAAGTTCAACTCAGGAGAGAGAAACTTGTATTGACCGATAAGTGTTTTCTGTTTATGTATTACAAAGCACAATCTCTATTCACTGGATTGTTATGTAGCATCTCAGGGACATATTCTGAATGCTTATACTACACAACTTCCTTTGTAAAGCTTGTGTGCAGAGCCATGTATTGGTTTTCATTGTGTTGTTTGTGTCTGTGTCTTGCAGGGTACATACCTAGCTACCTCGAGAAGGACGAGCCATGTGTGGTATGTGGGGACAAAGCTACCGGCTATCACTACAGATGCATTACCTGTGAAGGCTGCAAAGTAAGTTTACTGCTGTATATACATGTTTACTGTGTTTGGAAAAGTATCGGTTGTATTGGGGTTGACAAAAGTATCGGAAATCAGATACTAATCAATGCTAAAACACTAGACACTAGATACTCATTTGAGCAAGTATTGATTCTTAAAAAAAAGGCACATTCACAGGACAGAAATGAGCTTTTCTTGAGTAGCTTTAGAATGATTTTGAGCTGTATCAGAACAAGTTTAAGACCATGTAGACTAGTATTCGCCCATAGACCACTAAGGAACATACGTGGGCGACTGAGGGATTACACAGATATAAGGTCACATGGGAATAGAGAAGTAAGTACTATGATTTAATGTTGTAAATTACATTCTATTGTCTAAAGAGTGTTTTTAATCATTGTGGTATCGGAATCGGTAGTGAGTATCAAGTCTGTTCCTTAGTATCAAAATCAAGTTTGAAATTTTAGTATCGTGGCAGCAGTATATTGTGTATATTTTCTGACAAGTATCACAGTCTAGGTTTGCTATTTGTGTTTTAATTTTGCGACTGAAGTATAAACTGTTAAACTAATGCAAAAATTAAAACTACAAGAACAGCAGATGTTACAGATTTTTTTTTATTCATTCATTTATTTATTTATTTATCAAAACTACAGAAACAGCAGATGTTACAGATTTTATTTATTTATTTATTCATTTATTTATTTGTCAACAATACAGGAACAGCAGATGTTACAGATTTTATTTATGTATTTATTCATTTATTTATTTATTTGTCAACAATACAGGAACAGCAGATGTTACAGATTTTATTTATTTATTTATTCATTTATTTATTTATTTGTCAACAATACAGGAACAGCAGATGTTACAGATTTTATTTATTTATTTATTCATTTATTTATTTATTTGTCAACAATACAGGAACAGCAGATGTTACAGATTTTTTTAATTTATTTATTTTTTATTTTATTTTAATTTTTTTGCAGTTTTGGAGGACTGTTTAAAACCCACAATTTGGGTAGCACAATTAATCACAATTACCAAACATCTCAAAGGCTGGAATTATTAACAGAATGCAGAAAACTAAGTGTCCTTGTACATCCACTGGGGCCTATTATAAGCTAACCTTGTAATTTAGTTCCCTACAAACCTGTTTTTTTCCCCCAATATTTTGCTTTTGGTGTGTTTGAAATGTACACCGGCGCTGAATTCTGATTTGAAAGTGTCTGAAATACACAAAAGCATAATTTTGTGTTCCCCCCAAAATTGGGCTGCACAGTTTCTCATTGTACACTGCTGTATTTTGAGTAGTTATCTTATTAGCAGTGGTGGAAAGTGTACTGTAGAAGAGAAAGTACAGCTACTGGAGCAAAAAAAGTATCACATGAAGGAGTCTACTCAAGTAAAAATATTAAAGCGCCTGTTCAAAACCTAAAATGTGTATTTAAGCACAGTACTTTGCTACTTTTACTTAATTACATTCCACCACTGCATATTACCACCTAGCAGTTAAGTTTAAATGTGTCTGTAGATTACTTTTTAATTATATTCTTATGCAAAAAGAAATATTTAACTTTCGATCCAAATTCTAGAGCCGTGTAACTTTGTGGGAAGTATTACACTGATGGTATTCTATGCTTTGATAAAACATAGGCCAATTTGTGTTATTTAAAAGAAAATCCCTTCATTGTTTACATTATAGCTGCCCAATATAAACTTCTGATTTACAATAAAAACATCTACGAACCAAAATAGATGCAATGTTTCTCATACATCTCCTGATAACGTCAAAACCATCAGACCGACACTCTTGTATTTGTGTGTTATAGTGCTTATCTAAGTGTCTGTATTTTGCCTTGTCTCCAAATAGACCAAATGAAATAAGTTTGGTATCTCGTTTCATAACAGTCTGGCTCCCGATACTAGCGGATTTTTTTTAATGCAAACTCGATCTAGGCCACACAGAAGACGAGACTGTTCTGATGAGTACATTTGACTGTCTGCGCTAGCGTCTGTTGTAAGTATTAGAAATGTTTAAGGAACACTTCTGCAAAGCTCATCAGGAGTTGTACAGCACACGCGCTTCTTCCGGTATCCCTCTGTCTGCGAGTCTGGTGATCTTGTCTCCCTTAAAGCAGATCTATGATACAAATTCGACTTTTCAGAGCTTTTAACTGTGTTTTAGTTGTTTCTGATTCTCATTTACGCTTTCATAGTTGTTTTTGGAGTGATTTGTGCATGTTTGAGGGATCTTTAATCTCTTATTTTCAAGACGCCATATCGCCCATCAACCCCCGTTTTCACCAACACTGCCATAAGCCCACTGCTCTGTACGTCGTTCTTCAATTTTATTCTCTTAAATCGGTGATAGGCGTAGGATTCGGCAGTGTTGCGTAATCATTTTGGTACAAATTTTTTTTTAAATCTGCTAGAGTGATGTGCAGCTATCCATAGGAGGTGCTGCTTTGTTGTGATGACGTTTACGGCGACGCAGTTTTGGACGCAAAAGTCAGCGGATTTGTTTCTTTTATCAGGTCGTTTTAGATGAATATTGCGACTTAAAATGTTAAAATTATAACATGATGATCCACGGGTGTCATAGATTATAACTATAGCAGACACAAGCACTATAGGTCTTCTTTAGGATTTTCTGAAACTGTTATCGAAATTGTAATTTGAATGGACACGATTCACAAAACACAAAGGCTGCAGTTTTTGAAGCATCATAATTTCCTCCTTGAACAACATCCTGCCATATTCTACATAAAACTGCTAACCCTGTAGTTAAGATCAGTTTAAAATGTGTTTAAAGTCCTATTATTAAAAAAGAAACTGCAAATCTAATGCTTGTCAGTTTGATATTTTTCCCAAATCGTTCAGCCCTACTTCCTGTATTTACATTCAACCTTGTATCCTCTCTTCTTCTTCTTTTGTCTGCCTCAGGGTTTCTTCCGCAGGACTATTCAAAAGAACCTCCACCCCACCTACTCCTGTAAGTACGATGGCTGCTGCATCATCGACAAGATCACACGCAACCAGTGTCAGCTATGCCGCTTCAAGAAGTGCATCGCGGTGGGCATGGCTATGGACTGTGAGTTATGTCTTTTTTATGATGAAAATAAAAACATGGACAAATAGTTTGCTTTCCCATAAAATACTACATTTTAAAGCCATGATTTTTATGTTTTCCTCACTGTGGCATTTCTATGTTTATGTATGATATGGCAACCAGCGTTTTCTATTGTCATAATGAATAAAAATAGCATAATAATGGTCTAAGAAGTCCTTTTGAAATGCTGAGCTAAAATTCCGATGATTTGTGTGTGTGTCTGTGTCAGTGGTGTTGGACGACTCGAAGCGTGTGGCCAAGAGGCGTCTCATAGAGGAGAACAGAGAGAAGAGGAAGAAGGAGGAGATGGTGAAGTCGCTGCAGGTCCGCCCCGAGCCTACGGGGGCAGAGTGGGAGCTAATCCGCCTGGTCACCGAGGCGCACCGGCACACCAATGCTCAGGGCGCACACTGGAAGCAGAAACGCAAATTCCTGGTACGGCCTACAAGAAATACACTGTATAATACATAAAACAAAATACATTATTAAAGTACAGTATGTAACGTTCTGGAGGTGGTACGCCGTTTGCCATGATTCTACAAGACAAAGAGTTAAAACCAAACATTGAAATGTGGAGATACTGTAGTTAACATCAGTTTTATGCCGTACTCTGAAAGATAATTGCCAAAGAAAAGACATTTCCAATCAACAAGCGGGAGCAGGCAAATAAGAGTCAGGTTTGTGGAGATGCAAGCCACAGGTCACAGTAAAGACACATGTTCTCTTTCCGTCAGTCTGCCCCAGGGCAGCTGTGGCTACAATAGCAGCTTACCATCACCAAGTGTGGAAATGAATAATGACTATAGTGTAGCACTTTGAGAGGCTTTGACAAGCCTATAAAGTGCATTACAAGTGTAAGCCATTATTATTATTATTATTATTATTATTATTATTATTATTATTATTATTATTATTATTATTATTATTATTATTATTATTATTATTATTATTATTATTATTATTATTATGTTTTCCAGTGCAATAAACGCAACCAAAATGAAAAAAAAAAAACACATGCTTTTATTTTAGTCCAATATTTGCCTAAAACTTACATATTGTCGCCCTTAAATAAATAATTTAGCTCTTTAACAAAACTTTAACAACAAATGTATAGTCAAGACAATTAGACGTGACTTTTTGCAGCACGATAAACAATACACTAATGCAAGATGATCCCAGTAAAGTGTCATTAGAAGGTTGGAATAGCAGAATGAAACAATAATTAGACATAGACGTCATGTATTCAGCCCTCTACAGCTCAAATCTTATCACATTACAACAAAAACAAACCCATAAACATAAATGTATCCACTATTGCAAAGAAAAAATACCCACAATAAATATTGAGCTCCAAAATATGTGATTCTAGCTTTGATATTGAATGAAATAATAATTTTTAGACGTCCTTGGGTCTCGATAAAGGTGCCTAATAATTAAAATGTATTAATATTCAATAGTCCTTCATTATAACAAGACAATTACGATAGAAAATATACCTATGTTTATTTATGGGCAACAGTAGCTCAGTTGTTCAGAGTGTTCGCCGTCTGAGCTGAAGGTTGGCTGTTCGAAACCCACTCTCGACATAAACACCAGCTCTCACAGATAAATACTGCCATTGTTCTTAATAACTTCAAATATCACCTGAAATCTAGTTTGAGTATCAGCAAAAACAGACATAATACAACAATAATAAAAATGTATTAAATTAGCGTAGCACTCAATATGTATGGACATTCAAAGACGCCTCACGTTGCATTATTCATTCACTAAGGCGTGGAAAGCCCCAGGCAATGGCACCTTCATTGTTTCTATCTATATTTTCTCTCTCTCTCATTACAGTAAATTTCTCTTCCTGTAACGCTCTTCTGAAAATACAGCAGATTATAAATATTTCAGTACACTGACCTTTACCAAAACCGTGCCACGGGGCTTGAGAGACAGACCTGTTATTTCAGATGACCTTTGCAACACAGAAAGGTCACGAGGTCAGGAGCAGATATTTTTACAGCTGATTTTTCTTGCTTACGTTCAAAGTGAAAATGACTCATGCACTGGCTTTGTGCGATGTTCTTTTTACGAGACGTGTTGTTCGGTTTGGACCCTTCGCAATATTGGCTCTGAAATTACAGCCGCAAACGTAACTTTAATTCACTTATACATTTTTATCACTAGTTCTGTAAATGCCAAATATTTTCTTTGTCGTAAAACTTAGAAAATGGCTTACTTGGGATTCATGTCAGCTTCAGATTCATATTCGAGACTAAAATAAACTATATTCGGAGTGAGTCGTGCGTGTTTGAGCAATCTTTTATCGCTTATTTTCAAGGCGCCATATTTCCGATCAACCCGTTTTCACCACCCACTGCTCTGTGCTTTCTTTGTTTTCCTTTTTTTTTCTCAATCGGTGATGTGCACAGGATTCGACAGTGTCACGTGGTCATTTTGGTACAAATGAAAAAATCCAATCTGCAGATGCCGACGTCAGCTCCCATTGGCCACCGCAGTTTTCTATCGCATACGTGAGCGGACTTGTTCTTTTATTACGTCGTTTTAGATGAATATTGCGATTTAAAATGTGCAAATTATAACATGATGATCCACAGGTGTCATAGATTATAACTATAGAGCGACACAAACACTATAGGTCTACTTTAAACTCCTAAAAGATTAAATAGATGCAAACTAAACCCAATCTTATTTACTCCAATAATAAAAATATAATGGAATAAACTAGTAAAATAAGGGTCATCTGAACTACTTTAATCTTGTGCAGTAAACACAATAAACCAAAAAACCATAGAAATGACTCCACAGTTTGTATAGTATCTTGTTTTAACCTGCTACGTTTTACTACTGTATATGTGATTGACATTCAAACACATGACGGCTGAACACTAACGTCTCCACAGCTGCTGTCAGTGCCACTCAGTGCCACTTTCTTCTCTCTCTATTCTCAGAGGCTGCTTCCCCCTCTCCTCCTTGTCTTCCCCCCTCCTCTCATCTCTTCCTCCGCCTCTTCCTCATTTCCTCCTCCTCCTCCGTTTCTCCGCCCCTCCTCCCCACTCACCACGTCTCCAGCTTTCCTCCACTCCTCTTCCTGTTCTTTTGTCCTCTCTTCATCTCCTCTCCCATCCTCTCATCTCCTCCTCTTCTCGTTCTCCACCCCTCCTCCCCACCTCTCCGCACCTCTTCCTCATCTCCTCCTAAACTCCTCCTCACCACTTCTCCATCTGTCCTTCCCTGCTTCTCCTCTCCTCCTCTTTTCTTCTCTTCTTCTACCTCTCCTCTCCCATCCTTTCCACTTTTCACCTCCTCCTCCTCTCCTCCACCTCTCCTCACCATCTCTCCAGCTGTCCTCCACTCCTCCTCGTCCCCATCTTTTCCTCTTCTCTTCTACCTCTCCCCTCCTACCCTCCTCTTCCTCATCTCTTCCCCATCTCCTTCTAAACTCCTCTTCACCTCCTCTCCAGCTGTCCTCCACTCCTCCTCCTCTTCCTCTTTACATTTCCTCCTCTACCTCGCCCCTCCACCCCTCCTCCTCTCCCATCCTCTCTTCTTCTCTTCTTCTTCCTCCACTTCTCCTCACCTCCTTTCCAACTGTCCTCCTCCTCTCCTCATCCTCTATCCCTCCTCCTCTTCCATCCTGTCCTCTTCTCGTCTTCCTCTCCTCTCTCTCCTCTCCTCCTCTCCTCTCCCCCCTCCTCCTCGCCTCTCATCTCTTTCACTTTTGCATTCATCCTAATCCCTTTTGTGCTCCAAACTAGACCCACTTGTGAGCGTTCACTTCTTTCATACCTCCACTTTCTATACTCCTCTAATCTGTTTCCTGTCCGTGTGCCTTTCTTTTCTCTGTATTTTTTTTCTATCCTTTTTTCTTATCAGCGCCAGGGCAAATCCTCAGACATAAGCACTCACTTGGCAGGCGAATTGGAAGTCGTAATTTGGTTCATCCGAGCTGTCCTCCTGTTGTAGCGAGTAGCACAGTTCTTTGGACAGAAGTGTCAGGGTTTCCCCCACGCAGACCCATTAACTCTGGCGTCATTCTCTCCCGTTATCCCAATGCATTTTTATATTCTATTCAAACTATTCATCATATTGAATGAGAAGTAGATAAACGTTCTAAAGTATGTAATATAGACTGTGCGTGTACTTTTAGGCATGCAAATTGGCAGAAAAAATAAAACTGTTAAGCCCTGGATGGGAAAGTAGGTAATTACAACATAACAGTACTAATAATACTCTTTCACAGCGGTTACAGTAACAATGTAATTAGTAAAGTATTACTTGCAATAGTCATAGTATAATTGTTGTATAATAGTGTCTGCAGTCGTAGCGTAGACTGTATATATAAATGGCTAGCCTATTAGCTGCCACGTTCAAAATACATGAACATGGGTGCGTTTCCGGCTCCATCGACTCTGGCTTCAATTCATTTGACATTGAAAAATCATCACCCTCTCTCTGTAACTGCTGCAGTGAGACTTGATGTTTTGGTCTTAAAATGTTCGTTTTAACCCGCGCTGCATGATCCTGGTATTTTTATTTCGCTATTGTGTTCGTAAATCAAGATATGAACATTAATAACAGACAAATCAGGCGTCTTCTTTCCCCGAGGTTGTTCCCACTAGTGTTAGCAACAGGTTTGATTTACAGCGTTGCTAAGCTCCCGCTCCATGCTAAACCAGTGATTGCTCCAGATTGGCTCTTTGGTTGCTATGATACTTGTGGTCGGAATTCCAAATATGGAACTCTGTGCCAAATTCACCCCTATAAACACTAGTGTGGATAAGCTTTATTTGACTGGACACCCGAAGGTGACTGGGTGACGTCACACTCAGGTACTTAGTCCACTTCTTTATACAGTCTATGTATAGTAGTAGTAGTAGTTGTAGTAGTTGAAGTAGATTTTATATATTTAAAATCCCAATCAGTACTTTCTATTAAAAAGTGCACTGTGTATTATTATAATTATCTGTTGGACTATCAGGCATTTGTTTGTCTCCATGACGACATTCATGCTTTAACTTAAATGTTCCACAGTATGGCATTACACCTATCTTTATTTAATTAGGTGTTTTTACTGCTGAAAAACACCTTAAATGCACGTATTCTTGCTGTTAGTGGGATCACCTCTCCACAGATCTGGCTTGGCCTAATGGTGTCACCTGTTTGTCTCCTCTGGAAAAGTTACATCGTGACCTTTCAACCCGTACATTCAGCGTAGTGTTGTATAATTTGGGCATTATAACAGTTTGACTTTTCAGCATCAGTTTTTCCCTCAGTTACTGCTAAAGTGTTGGTAAATTGGCTCGCAGCTGTATAGAGGGTACAGTAGTTTTAAAGGTACAAGGTGAATAAACTGTCAGTAGGTAGACACCGTGGAAGCTGCGGTTGCTAGGAAACTACAAGCCCGCTCTGGTACAAGACTGTGGGCCCGTAATTAGGCTGTGGTCGGCAGGTGTGAGATTTCAAGCAGAGTAAAAAGATCAAACATAAAGGACCTGAAAGGACACACATTTTAGACTTTGCGTGTCTCTACCTCAATGACAAAAATGAACAGTAAAATACTTAAATGGGCCCCAGCGGAGTTGTAATAGAAAAGATTAGTTACTGTATATAAACTGTTTTTGACTACATTTGGACCACCCATATAGGAGCACATATTTGAGGCCTATTATTAAAGAAAACATGTGGATTAAGAGGATTATAAACATAGCAGGCTGATAAATGTAGTTCAAATGTATATTAATTGTCTTTTTATTAATTTAAGGCGTTCTTGTGTCTCGATAAAGGTGCCTAATAATTAAAACATATTAATATTCAATAACAGTCCATTATAACAAGACAATTACGATAGATTATTTATGGGCGACAGTACCTCTGATCTGAAAGTGGTCCAGGTCCCACAGATGAATACTGTCGTTGTGTCCTTGGGCAAGACACTTAACTCACCTCTGTCCCAGTGTGTGTGTGTACGCTGGTGTGTGAATGCGTGTGTGAATGTGTGAGTGGTTCCTTGATGGAAAGTGCTTTGAGTGACTTGAATATGGAAAAGCGCTATATAAAGCCGTGGACATTTACCATTTTATATGTTAAATAAAAGCACTGGGCGTTCAACCTTCAACGGCTTCGCTCCAGATTGGCTCTTTGATTGCTATGATGCTCGGCTCTAAATTCGCCGCTATAACCGCTAGCCTCGATGAGTTTCGTTTGACTGGTATGGGTGACGTCCACTTCTTTATACAGTCGATGGTTCTATGGTGATTAACGATTTTAAACAAAACATTGCGGGAAAAAGTCTTCAAAATGTCCAATGTACCAGGAAATGTCAACATGCAAAGCTGACACACAGTTAATGAGAACCAAACTAGGTGTATATGGAACAATTTCATATTCCGATCAGGACGTTCATAAAGAAGGCAATATCGACCATTTCCTCTGGCAGGGCCTAAAGCTATATACAGTACTACACAAACACAAGCTAACCTACACATGCGGATATAGAACTCAGCGTAGGCAACCACAGCATATTTTTGCAATGTCAATATTTGCATTTTGAACCTATAGCTTACCCTATCCCTTATGCAAAGGTACGGTCTCGCTCATTTCCATAACTTCCTGATTTGTTTCACTAGGCAGTGTCTATCTACTCAACTGTATGTCATCGCATTCACATTAGAGATTTATTAAAGATTGAACTGTGCCCAATTTTTAAAGTGGATTTTGAAAAAACAACCTTGTATCATCAAATCCCTCTGTGTATTACATATTGTATATTTTGGCTCGATACGTCTGGCTTTGAAATTAACCAACTCTGACAACGCTAGGCTTCTCCCTACTTTGTCTCCCTATACATTTCTACGCTCTCAAGTCCAAATCCCAAATGCAATTCCAGCCCAAGCGTAAACAATCTCGCAGTTTTCCCAATCACGTGGACTCCCTGTAGATTGTGAACTGAACTTTTTAATTTTCCAGGAACGTTATGCAAGATGGACAGCTCAGTTTGCCGGAATTTCAACCACAGACTGTAAAGACTTTCCCATATGCAGCACGTAAATGCTTCTAGTAGAAAATATTGATTTATCATGGTTGTGTCTTCATATATGTGCTAATAGCTCTGACAGACGGGTGAAAGCACTATGCTATTGACTTTAGTGTGCAGAGGGGGGAGGTGTGCAAAAATGCTGCAAGAACGATATAAGATTTTATTTTTTATTTTTTTTGAAGGTTGACCCATGATTTCAAAATTCAAACTGGAAAAGTATTACTATCTATTGCACATAACTGCATGATATTGCTAAAATAACTACGTATAGAGAATGCCTCACCCATTTAAAGGTTTTAACTGGACAGAAAGGTAATTAAAACAAACTGTTTACTCTAAAATGTCCCACAGTATGGCATTCAGTTTGTCTTTGGTCAATTACAGTTTTTTATCTTTCAAAAATGTTTCTACAGACGTAACTTGTCATCTACTTGTCTCCGTAGAGATCGAAGTAAAAGTGCTGTACTTAAGGATAATTTTTAGGTATTTACTTTACTTAAGTACATTTTACAGTGGATACTTTTTTCTTTTACTTCACCACATTTGAGAGCAGTATCTGTACTTTATACTCCACTACATTTGTTTTAACTGGACTGAAAAGTAAAATAATTTTTTATTATTGTTGGAGACCTGCTGAAAATCTGAGGGTTAATTTTGATCAACTTCATAATTTGAGCAAACAGAAACACACAAATAAAACCAACTATTACTACTAATTATTACTACTACTACTAATTTATGATGCAGTTGTTTCTGACCACAAATCTGTATCAAAATTGCTTCATTTGAGGCTTTATAAGACCTCAAAATCTAAGCAAAATACTTTTAACTCTTTAAGTACATTTTTAAACTGATACTTTTACTTGAGTATTCTTTCTTTGCTCTAGTATCTGTACTTTTACTTAAGTAACAAAATTGAGTACTTCTACTACCACAGGAGATAGATAATCTTAATGTCATAGCAATAGCATCTCCATGGAGACAAGCAAGTGGCAGACCGTCCACTATAAAAGACCTATAGTCCCCCCTTTACCTTTTGCATTCATTTTGTCCATTTATTTCTGTCCATACCACTTGCTCCGTGCTGTGAGTGAACCTCCCCATCGCTTCCAAGTCCTTTTCTCATCGCCATAGCATGATTTTTGTTCTAACTTGTGTGATCTTTCCCCCTGGAGAGCGCCGTATGCCCTGACCTCCTGTGCCGAAAACCAAAGCTTTATCTTGGCCCTCGCGTGACACCCCGAGCAGTCCATCACGACTATTATTTCAGCGATTTACATTTTCCATAATAGCTTGGCGGTTGCATGGCAGATAATTGGCTGCAGTTTGGACTCATTTACGCAACCCTTTCTCCCCATGGATTATTATTGATGACTCCCAATGAGCGGACTCTTCCTATACTATCTCAACCCAGTTTAAATAATGACTAAGCCTATGACATACGCTCTATTTACAACGCTACGGAGCTGTATAATTTATACCACAATTCCTATATTTTGTGTTCTAAGCTGACTTGACGTTCGGACCACAGTCGGTCAAGCGAACAACACAAATCTCCCGCCATCGTAGCACCTGTTATGTATATCTGCTGGTTTATAACGTTTTGGAATAAAAGTTGAGGAAAATTGGTTTTGAATTCGTGAGACTCTGCCAAAAGGGACATATTATGAATTTACATTTCCAAAACGTCAGATCTTGTGGGGTGTTCCCAGTCTGCAGTGGTCAGTATCCATCAAAAGTTGCTCAAAAATAGTACAGAACCTGCAAATGGGAACATGCTGTGCCTATAGGGTTGAGCTAGTGTTTTTCCAATCAAAACTATATGATTTTTAATGTGTTTTTTTTGTTTTCTTTTCTTTTAAATTAAACGTCTGCTTGCTCTGTCCTATAAATCAAACATTGGGTACATTTACATAGCCAGTAAAAAGATCTAACAAGAATAATCAGAATAAATATAATTATATACAATAGAGTGTTTGTCCACAGATCAGAAGGTTGCTGGTTCGAATCCCGCTCTCGACATAATCATCATTGGTTTTAAAATATCTCTTTCAATTCTTTCATTTTGGTCATTGCCTCAGTTTTTCCATAATTCCTTGACAACAACTACACCAGATTCAACTGTTCACATCGCATTTGAATAATCTAGTAACTCCAGGAATCAGATAATGATCAGATTAAGATAAAAAAAAACAACAACTTGTGCACGTAAACAGCACCATTATTTCAAGTATTACCAAATATAAGTGTGTGTCTGTGTGTGTTTTTTTTCTTTTGGCAACCTCCTACTCGTTTAAACTAACACTGGATTACGCACGGAATCACAAATAAACAAATCTAATCTGCCTGCAACTCACAATACAAATAATCTTCTACTGCCACATTCAAAATTGCATTCTTTGAGAGATCGTTTTATTTCTCAAGGTTACGCTTATAGTAAAAATACAGTGTTGCTAAACTGATTTCTGGTCCATACTAAACCTTTCCTTTCTATTATTGATGACTCTGCCCTATAGGTAACATCATCATTCATTTCCAGATTCCCCGTAACTTTGTATGTACACACACCATGGTAATAAAGTACTACTGAAGTTCCCGAGTGCAGTACTTTTGGAGAAAATGCTATCTGGCCTCCTGACACATCCCATTGCTCTTACAAAGCACTAACCACTCCTCTTATCTGATAGATTGCTTTTAATTTGTCTTCCAAGCCTTGTCCAGACTTTGTAGAAGACAACCAAAAGGGCATAAAAGTTTAAAGGGGGTTTTGTTGCCTGCACTAAATCCTCCTATAAGCTCTGAGTCACTTTGATAGCTTTGTCTATAATTCCGTACTCTTAAAACGCTTACAATACCTATATCGGGCTATGGCTTGTTTTGATAATCTCCACTAAAATGTACAAGTCTATATATTTGGACCATTACACCTGACGTTATCTGCGTAACTCAACTATCCCGTCACGCAGCGGTCTTTCTTCCATGTTGTATATTTATGATGTTTTCTTATTCTTTTCATCATCAGCCAGAGAAAATTGGCCAGTCCCCCATTGCCCCCTCGTCGGACGGAGACAAAGTGGACCTGGAAGCCTTCAGCGAGTTCACCAAGATCATCACTCCCGCCATCACCCGCGTCGTTGACTTTGCCAAAAAACTGCCCATGTTCTCAGAGGTAAATATACAATACGTTTATATAAGGACTTTTAGAGGGAGTTACTATTTCAAATGTCAAATGGTCCTAGACTCCTAATGCAAAGTTGGAGAGGTACCGTACACTGATTTTTATCTACACTGGAAACAGCTGCTGGTATGTATTTATCATGAAAAGAATGGGAACTTATATAAAACTGAAAAAAGTATCTGTACATGATCGTCACATGTGTTGTATTATATATTGTGTAGCTTTTACTGAATGCTTTCCTCCGATGAGAAGGGGACGGGCTCAGTCAAACACAGTGTAGGAACATCTCCATGGAGACGATGTTTCTGTGGATGTTAGCCACAACCAATGTTTTACTTTACCAACTTTCAGAAATAGTTTTCACTTTAATCGAAAACATGCATGGAAGCAGTAGTAGTAGTAGTAGTAGTTGTAATTGTTGTAGTAGCAGTAGTTGTTGTTGTAGTAGTAACAGCAGCAACAGCTGTAGTAGTAGTATTTGTTGTAGTACTTGTAGTAGTAGTAATAGTAGCAGCAAAACCAGCAATCGTAGTAGTTGCAGTAGCTGTAGTAGTAGTAGTAGTAACAACAATAGTAGTAGTAGTAGTAGTAGTAGTAGTAACAGCAGTAGTAGTAGTAGTTGTAGTAGCAGCAGTAGTAGCTGTAGTAGTTGTAGTATAGTAGTAGTAGCAGCAACAGTAGTAGTAGTTGTAGTAGCTGTAGTAGTAGTAGTAAAAGCAGCAGTAGTGGTAATGTAGTAGTAGTAGTGGTTTTAGCAGTAGTTGTTGTAGTAACAGCAGTAGTAGTAGTATAGTAGTAGCAGCAACAGTAGTAGTAGTTGTAGTAGCTGTAGTAGTAGTAGTAGTAGTAGTAACAGCATTAGTAGTAGTACTAGTAGTAGTAATAGAGGAAGAAAGTTGTACTGTAGTAACTTTACACCACTGAAGGGTTGTTGTTTGCTTTCTCCACTGATGGGATCCAAAAGTAGGTCACCAGGCGTGTTGTGAGCAAGTTGCAATATTCTTTTGTTAGTATTATGTGAACTTATATGAGACATTAAACAGGGTTAGACTAAGGTTAGTTATAGACATAATTATATCCTGCTCCCGCGAGGCACTGGTAAACAATCTGTGCATTGTAACAGCACCACTCCGCTGTTCCACATATACATTTAATTACATTATATGTCTTCCCTATAGCTATAAACCTCGTTAATTTCCTCCTATAGGCTTTAATATATACTTTTGTGCTCTAGTGAAACCGCATCTGTTGACTACTTTGTGATAGGTGCCACAATATGCTGCCCATAATAAGAATATTAGCACATTTGTCTTTTCAATTGTGCCCATAGCAAGACAATCACTGTGGATGTATCGCCATCATCTCCCGCGTCACCCATAGTTCAGTGTAATATATGAGTACTTTATATGTGTAACTGTGTGATAATGGTCATCCAAAAGTGCAATATTCCTATACATTTATATGACAAATACTTTTAAAATGTAAGGAAGCCATAGTATGTTCTTACGTAGTGACGTGGGAGTACTTTTTGTCTCTGATTGTAATCTTTGGGTTGTGTTTGTATTATCTGGTCCACTACCTTGTAATCATTGTGCCCACAGCTCGTAATGAGGCCTTCTCTGATTGGATAATTACCAACGTCCATACGGCAACAAAGACAGTCAGAGTTTGAGGATGAGACTGAGATAGCAACTGTAGGTAGTAGCAGTAGTAGCAGTAGTAGTAGTAGTTTTTGTAGCCACATATGTGTTTAAAATGCTATATTAAGTTCTGTGGGTTCAGTGGTGAGGAGGGAATGATGCTACAGTTGGGAAATGTATTGAAAAAATACATTTAAAAAATTATTATGATTCTCAAATTTTTCTTCTGCTTTTCCAGCTGGTGTTTGGTTGAACTATGTTGTTTTTTTAATCCTAACAGTGATCCAAAATACAGTAATGCTAGCCTCCTCCTGTTAATGCATTTATTCTAAAAATCTACAATTATATTTATGTAATAGGTAGTGTTTGTCACTTTTATCTGTTTTATAACTGTTTTTTCTGTAAAACTAGATCCTTGCAAAACTCTACCAGAACCATACCAGGACCAGACCAAGACTAGATCAGGACTAAAGCAGCACTAAACCAGAACCAGACCAGGACCAGACAAGGACTAAACCAGGATCAGACTAGGACTAGACCAGGACCAGATTGGGTCTAGGCCAGGACCAGATCAGGACTAACTAGGACTGAAACAGGACTAGACCAGGACCAGACCAGGACCACACCAGGACCACAGTAGGACTAGACCAGGACCAGACCAGGACTAAGTCTGGACCAGACAAGTACCAAAGCAGGACCAGACTAGGACCAGACCAGGATCAGATCAGGACCAGACTAGGACCAGACCAGGATCAGATCAGGACTAGACCAGAACCAAACCAGGATCAGACCAGGACCAGACCAGGATCACACCAGGACCAGACCAGGATCATACCAGGACCTGTACATGCCAAGGCAAACGTACATTTTTTTCCATTCCAGTGACAAAAAAAAATCTCTAATTTCATGTTAAACCTCTTAGTAATTGAAACCTCTGCACTTGCTAAAATATTCAGTTTATTTCATACACAACTGATTACAATTTGCAATCAGCCATTTCCATCTTCATATAGACCGGTGTGTATATTCTCCTCCCTGTTCATTCTGCTGCAGTAATTACAGATAGCAATCTCCTACCCACCAGAAATGAATACATTACTTTGAATCTTTGCAATAAATGTACCGTAGGTGTTTACTGTAACCCACAAGGTACAAATTAACAAGACAAATCATGCCCAATGAATCCCAATTATTCCACTCAGCTTTTGTGTAAACATTGAATTCTCTAAGTCCATGGATTTAATCAACAGCTCGGGCAGGTTGGTCAGATCACACTTTCATATCCATGTAAATCAGGCCTGTATTACTTATAATCTCGTCTCATCAGTGCATCTTCGCCGGGCTCCCAGAATCCTCCGTGCTCCTGTCTCTCTCTTTAAATCATCCTCAGCGTTCACCTGTGCCACGTTCTGACCCCCTTTCATTTATTCCTTGCCCTTCGCCTTCTCTCCCTGCCCCAACGCTGCTTCTGAATCTCTAATATGTTCACGAGGGCTCGCTTAAATTAAGGTGTTTGAATAGGAAAAGCCAGGTATTAAGGTAAGTAAGATGAGGCTTGGCAAATAAAGGGGAGTTTTCTTTTCTTTATCTGGTTTTTCCATTTAGTAATAATAGTGATAATAATAATGCATTTGGCTTATATAGAGCTTTTCCAGACACTCAAATAAGCTTTGAAAACGTCTCTATCTCCACAGAGACAAGCGCAAAATAGATGAATGTAATGCCGCCCCGTGGAACATTCTGTACAAATGAATGATTACTTTCCTTTTGAGTCGTTATTAAGCTAAAGTGTGTGGTTTTCCAGCTGCCTTGTGAGGACCAGATCATCCTGTTGAAGGGCTGCTGTATGGAGATCATGTCTCTGCGCGCCGCCATGCGTTACGACCCCGACAGTGAGACGCTGACCCTGAGCGGAGAGATGGCTGTGAAGAGGGAGCAGCTGAAGAACGGAGGGCTGGGCGTGGTGTCGGACGCCATCTTTGATTTGGGCAAAAGCCTGGCGCAGTTCAACCTAGACGACACAGAGGTGGCACTGTTACAGGCCGTGCTGCTCATGAGTTCAGGTGAGTTTATAATGTGACACTATAGACCACATGTGTCAAACTCAAGGCCCACGTGCCAAATATGGCCCTCTACCATCATTTTATGTGGCCCTCAACAGGGTAAATTAAGGTATGATGGTTTTAAAAAGTCATTTTATCAGGAGATACACAGTTACACGGCCATATTTTTACATCGAGGCAAATACATATGAAATATTTGTAACTTGAATAAGTAATAAATACAGAAACAACGAATTAAAAAGATAAAAAAAGAGGTTAGATTTATTTTACATCTGGCCCTTTTTGCTGATGTGGCCCTCGTTGAAAATGTGTTTGACACCCCTGCTATGGATGGCAAAAAGAGGCGGACTGATAGAGTGTGATAATGAAATTAAAGTACCAGGATCACGTAGACGGCAGTAATACGAACATTTTAAGCAGCAGTTACAGAGACCGGAAATGCGCCCGTGATCACTTCCTATTTGTAACGCAGCGGCTAGCAGGTTAGCTATGTCCATTCATATATACAGTTTATACGCTACACCTAAAAAACAATATATATCTTTCTGTCTTTTGTCAGTTGGGTTGAAAAACACTTTGACTAGATTTGAGTAGACATCGTGCACCAAGACATCTGATTTTATTATAAGTGGAATAATACTTGTTCCACTGATAATCGTTTTTCAAGATTAGTCCAAATCAACTCATATTAAGATAAGTGCTACTCAATCCAAGCACCCATTCACTTTTATTATTTTTTTTAGTGTGTTATTATGTTCCCTTACGATTGTACAGTGGCAGAGAGGTTAGCTTCAACTGTTACATCCATCAATAGTACAACTCTTCTATTACCCCTTAGTGAATGATTTTTATTATGAGTGTTTGACCATGTATTTCTGTCCACATAATAGCGTTGTGGAGTGATGCCATATTCTACGATGTGAAAGTGACGCATCTAAGGGATTTTGTTCACTTTTGCTTTGTGTATTTCTTTGTAATTCGTGCCAAAATGGTGTAATCCCCCATGTGTGCCAGATCATACAACAGGCAGCCTAAGCCAATAGCCCTAACTTTGATCACTGACAGATTAGAATAGTACTTTTAAATATGTCAGTAAGTATGTTGGTAGTTTGCAGACATTTTAAAGAGAATGTAGCCTGTTACACACCTGAGTTGGTTTCTGCATAGTTTGGGATGTTTTCTGCCTAAAGAATGTGCCCATGTGTCCTCCAGACCAGTCCAGGGCGTCTGGCTGGAGATTTCTGAGTGTCTACATTCGCACCAGGGGGTCCTGCTGTCCCTCTATGATCCGATCATATAAAACATATGTGGAGGCCCGCCATCACATTCTGTCTGCACGTTTATCTGCAACACTTAAGCAATACCCTCCAGAACAGAGCCGGGAACAATTGTTTGGGATTTGATTTCTCAGTGTATCGGAAATAATAAAAGGATGTCCAGAGGTGGATGTATCAAGAGATATATTGTAGAGCTATAACTGGTCAACGATTATTCAGTAAATAGCAGCACTGAAAGATTTCAATGAATTCAAAACTGCAATTGGTGCAATAGTTGAATTATTTCAGTAACATAAATCGCCCTGCAAACAACTAAATCTGCCTATTTCTGTGTAAAACCTGCAAACCCTGTAGTTTTGGGCTCTTTAAACATTTTCTGAAATGCATGAGATACTTTTATTAATTTAGCAGTTCATATTTCAGTCTTCTCTCAAATGTTAAGGCTTCTGTTTGTGGTTACACTCTGCCATGAATGTTGTCACAATTGATTGCAATAATATACTTGGTTGTAATAGTACACTTTGTAATCATTTTTTATAGTTGTAGTAATGGTAATAGTAAGTAATAGTATTGATAGAAATACTTATAGTGAGCGAGCAAATTATGAAATTACAATGAATTTGATGTGATCATGTAAAACACATTCTATGCATATAAATATTTAGCTCTTAAAGTAGCTCTGTTATGCAAAATGGACTTTTCAAAGCCCTTAACCTTAAGACATTTACTCATTCAGTGTTTGCTCTCTACTTACTTTGTTCTCCAATTTTATTTTATTAATCTGTGATACACACAGCGTCATATAATCATTTTGGTAAAAAAATAAAAAATCTGCTACTCAACTAGTTTGATCTGCAGCTATCCATCGGAGGTACAGAGTGAAGTGAGCCGACTTGTTTTTTTTATTCAGTTGTTTTTTGCTAATTGTAACAGAATGGCCATGGGTGTCGTAGATTGTAGCTGTATAACAACACAAGCACAATATGTCGTCTTTAAGTGTGTGTGTAATTTCCCTTGTGGATCCGATGGGGGGACAGCTAAAACTAATATTGTTAAAACCCTGATGGTTGATTTAATACAGCAAGTTAATGTCTCATCACTAATAAAAATAGTTCAACATTTGTGAATTTTTGGATATTTCATGGCAAAGTTCTGTGTAATCAATAGGGAAAACTGGCGCTTTCTCCCAGCTGGGACTATGACATCATCACATTATAAAATCTGAAGCTCACCAATACTAGTATGTGCAGTACTTCTACTCCCTGTCACATTTACAGTACAATGAACTTTAGTTTAATCTAGCAGACCAGTTTGTTTGCCTGTTTACCTTGACATGTTTCCACTCCTTACCCACTACTCCATGTGACCTTCTCTCTATGCTCCACAGACCGCTCGGGCCTCACATGCATGGACAAAATCGAGAAGTGCCAGGAGACATACCTGCTGGCGTTCGAACACTACATCAACTACAGAAAGCACAACATTCCCCATTTCTGGCCCAAGCTCCTCATGAAAGTGACCGACCTGCGCATGATCGGGGCCTGCCACGCCAGCCGCTTCCTGCACATGAAGGTGGAATGTCCAAACGAACTCTTCCCACCCCTCTTCCTGGAAGTCTTCGAAGACCAGGAGGTTTGAAATCACCACAACAACACATTGGAAAGGGAAGAGGCTGAAAGATCGGGAAGTAGGGCCGCCATTTTGTTTTTGAAAAAAGTTGACTCCGACGGCAGGAATCGCGACATATACGTGGTTTTGAAACTGGAACAACTGACGAATCCACAACTCACCAGCAAAAAGAGAGTCAACCAACAGGGCTTTTGTTTTACCTCCTCCTTTTTACGCTTTTTTTGAAAACCGAAAATGGGGGCCCTTCTGTCTGAGCATGATGTCTTATTTAGTCCGAGTTGTAGCCATTTTGCCAAGAACGCATATATATATTTATATATATATATCTATATACATGTAACACGACAAAACAAACCCACACCTCAGTCCTTCATATAGGGGACCGCTTCACCCCGTCCGATTCGATGTAGTCCTTTTATACATCACTGATTTTTTGTTTTGTTGTTTTTTTACATACATATTTCCAGCTTCCTTGCTAACCAGCACCTCTCAGTATTATGTCTGAAGTGTTAAGACAAACTATACAATACAAACATACGCACACTTACATTCAGCAAAACACTGCACGTTGAAAATTTCAGCTTTGTCGTACAATGGCTGCTGTAAAAGCAAACCTACCAGACCTAACTATATCTGAGCCGTTACAGCTGATATGGAGCTCCTCGACTTAAATACATGTCTCAACTGGTGCTATACTTTACAAAGCTCCTCCAGTTTTATAATTGTGTTATCTACTTGCAGACCATGGCTCCATATCTACCTTCATGTGTGTCATTGGACTGTCTCCGGTGGCACACACACACAGACACAGATACACACACACACACACACACACACACAGAAGTTAGTAGACCTGCTTTGTCATTGCCTTCGCTGCCTTTGCCAGCAGCCGAGCATCTTATGAATGACAATTAAGTCCTTCTCTGTTCAAGGAGGCACTAACGGAAGAAGGAGAGGAGAGAGGGATGGAGACACTTAGGAGGCCAGCAGAGCCATGTGGAAATAAGATTTAATAGTCGGTGTGAGATGCAGAGCCAGGGGTCAGAGTAGATGTATGCTTCAGAGGAGGGCTTAAAAGCAGCAGAAGGCAGCAGAGCTCATGTTACAGACACTTCTCTATCTCCTCTAAACAAACAGCACCACCTCAGAGTAACGAGAATGCCTCATTTACTGTTCACACTGCAGCTCAGCAGTGTCTGTATGCGCCCATACCTGCAGGGTGTGGGGTCCTCCTATTGGGGGACCTCTCTCAGTGCGGCCCGTCCAGGCTGATCACACACATGCCTTTAACCACGGGCCTCACTGAGTGCAGGCTAACGCCAAGAAGGCTACTACATTTACCTCAGACACACCCCGGGCTGCGCCCTGTGCTGTCAGGCACTACCTCACTCTGGACACAGGGCCGACACACACAGTCCAGTGTCACACACACGTACAGTCGTACACACACCTCAGTGCTGGTTTTATGTGATACCACTGAAGACAGGAGGGCCAGCCATGCCCACACGGAGGGCATGGTACCCATACATTTGGCTTGTGTTTTTGTTTTTATGTGGGACCAAGTGTCACCCAGAAGGACACTGCGGATGTCCCGCCCAGCGGACACCCAACAAAGCCAGATCCGAGAGTAACTCAAACCCACAAGGCCACGCCCACTCGAATAGAAATGCATAGAAATGGCTTGAACATCTTCCGGTACACTTCTGATCAGCCACTGGATATTGTCCAATTTTTTACAATTACTCAACAGAAGCTTTTTTGGTCTTCACGTTCTACCGGTGCTCACGAAAATAACTCCAGGTCCACTGCTATGTCCACAGCAGTACTCACTACTCTCAGACACAAAGGCAGATTACTGTATAATTTCATCAGAAGAGGCCACTCTGTTCATTCCAATTCTTGGGGCCAAGCCAAAACTAACTGGGTTTACCACTCACTGCGTTGGAACAGGACAAAAATAGAGACTGAAATTGTTTCATAATTGATGCCAAGCAGTAGACGATACTGAGCACTTAACGATGGCTATTGTGCACCTCTCAGAAGACACCAGTGTGAAATCATAACCGCTCAAAGATGGCTGCTCCTCACTGCTTCAGTTTTGCAGGTCTTTGGAGAAAGTGGAACGGCACAACATCAAATCGAATCTCATGCAAATCCCGAGCCTCCCCGTCTGATGTGACCCTCTCTGTGTCGTCGCCCCTGCAGCCAGGCTGCATGGAGGTTTTTGCACTACCGCAATCCCCCAAAAAACCCCAAAACTTAAATCACTTTGAGAAACCATACGCCTGCATATGTGACCCTTCCTCAGGCGTTTGCAACTGCTCTGTTAAACAGAACAGCTCCTGTGGGCCCAGTCCCAAACCTGTCCCAAGCCTGTCCCCCAGTCTCAGTATTCAAACACAAATAACTGGATTCAAGGGATGAGAGATCTTTCTGGTTTTCCTCGCCTTTGCTCCCTTTTTTCAAATCATCCCTCTCTGATTCCCTCCCAACTCAAATATGCAGTTTGTCCCAGAAAAATAATTGAACCCAACCCAAAAACCTAGGCCGTTTTCCTTGTGAGACAAGGCTGGCCAAAAGTGAATGAATGTGAAACAAGCGGTGACGGAGAGCGAGAATGTGCGCATGTACGAGACGAGAGTTTGGGATTATGGATTCTTTTTGAAAAACGCAGAGGGCTTAAAAAGAAACCCTCACTGCCATTAGAGACATGGATGCGAACCACGGGATGGTTGTGAAGACATTGTTAACTGGAGAAGGGAGGCACAGGAATATTATGTACGCGCTCCCTTCTCAACGCAACTCATCCCTCAGACAGCTGACAACCCTTCAGCGTACCCCTCAGCTCCTTCCAAACAGGATAGTGAAAATGTCTAAACTGAAGCAAAGTCAAAGAGGAAATTATAGAGATGCAGGTTTGAAAACATGTCTTTGTAAAAGAACAGTACGAAAGAAGAAGAGGAGAAGTATCGATGTGTCCTTCGTTGTGAGCTGACTGGGTATGTGTGCGACACTCGGGGTTACGACGCTGCTTGATTAGAAAAAGAAAAAAGCTATAAGAAATGAGTATAAATCCATGAAACAAAAATGAAAAGATGACTTTAAAAGACTCCTGAACAAAAATTATAGGAGATTAAGCTTTTTTCATTTTATCATTGTTTTTGTATTTTTTTTCTCTGTTTTTTGATGCTTAAAAACTGCTCTGTGTAAAAGATAAAAAATACAGCTGTAGTCACTTTTGACCATGCGTGCAGTGTAACAGAAAAACTATTTCACTTCTTTTCCACATCTGTAGTTTGTGTTGATAAGCCAACTGATTTGTCCGTGTGTCCGTCCCCTTTTATCAAGAGGAATCTTTCAAACAACAAAACAGGAATCTTTTTTTTTTTTTTTTTTTTCTTTTTTGTATTTTGTTTGTTGTTTTTTTAATGAAATACAACTTTGGAAAGAAAAGTTTAAAAACACAAAACACAAAAAAATGATACAAAGAAAAAATACTAATAAAAAAAGTTACACAATCTTATCATACCTCACACAACACGAAACTCAAAGGAACTTGGGAGGAGTCATATTTTGCAGGCACATGTACAAGTGCAAAAATGCATATATTAAAAAGTCTATGTTCAGATAATACTTGCTTGTCTGTACGCATCAGTACAAGTTACAAAAGAAACGACTTTATCGAGCTATGGGGCCTTTTCGAAAATTGGACTAAGGCGGGGGCAATGGGGATGCACACATTGGTGACGTCCTGTTATGAGGCACAGCAGATGGCAGATTGTAGACCATTTAAAAACCTAAAAATGTGAACGCCCCATAGCTGGATCGAAGCGGTGACTTTTGTATTATTTCTGAGTGTTTTTTGGTAATGAATGTAGCTGACAGGATGGGCCTGGACCTGAGCCCGGTGCCCACAACCTATAACTTCCACACACCAGCAGAACCAATATAGTGGTGTCACATAGACGTTACCAACCAACCTACAAAACTGAGAAATATATTGCCCGTCTGCAAGGTGCAATACGATGTTGTATGTATTTTTCTATGTTCTGTTTTTTGATTTCCATTTTTTTTGTTTTTGTTTTCTTTTGGCCATAACCAAGGATGTAAATACAGAAAAAAGATTTAATAATAACAGACCTACAAAACACTCAATGTACCAAGATATATAAACTACAGTGAACTCATCCGCTCCATCCTGATTGTCATGTAGCTCAAAGATGTCTGCTTACATACATTTGTCTATATATGTATGTGTGCACTTTCACTATGGTGCATGACGTTAATCATTGAAAACCTGTGCCTCCTCTTGTTCACAAAGAGATAGATTTTTCTTACCCCTCATGTTGTCGCAGTGGCACTAGTCTGTGTAGTGTCTAAATCAGATTATATAAGTCCCCCACTTCCCCGACGACGGAGCTCGCGTTGCCAGCGGCCACAGTGGCAGAAAGGTTAGTGGGGCGCAGAGGGGGAGGGGCAGGGGTCAGGGGATATTAATAGATGGTACAGGACTTAAAGTGCATATGGCAGGTTAGACTTTCACTAAAATACAGTTCATGTAATTACATTTCAGATTTTTTATAAATTGGTGGAGATTATAATTTTAGAGTAGAAATGGCATACGTAGAGTTAATTCCATAACAGTTACCTTGCGACTGTAATGTTAATAATGGCCAAAGCTTAACTAAATTACCCAAAAGTTACATTTATTTAGTTAAATGAAGGTTTAAACTTCCCTTCCTTGAGCATAATTGCATTGGTGACATAGATAGATGTGTTTTTTCTGCAAACTGCCACTTAACTAATGAAAAACTATGATCAATATTTGCCACAGGTACTATCGCTAAACAAATTAATAACTAGAAAAACATGAAAACCTGTCATATGCACTTAAAGCAGGTTCAAAAGTGTGTGTGTTGGCGCACGTGGCTGCTGGCTGCATGGCTCTGTCTCAGGTGGAAAGCGCTCCCCATTTGACCACCACTGCCTCACTGGAGCCAGATAGAAAATCTCACTCGATGCTAATCACTAACAAGGAATGATTATGCTTAATACAGGGTTAGGGCTATGGTTTAGCGTGCCGGCTGTATGTTGATTGCATTGCTTGTAATGTAATGCAATTTTGTGGCATCTCAAAACACTACAAAAATATAAACCTAACCATAGCCTGATGAAAAGCACTTAAAAATGGTAAGATTAGAGATAGAACTTACAAAGTATCTTCTTGCCTTTTGCTGAAGAGTTACCACAACAGATTGGCACTGGTTGATTTAATTACATCAGATGCCATAAATTTCCATATTTTGCCTTTTGCATAGGTTTTAGATCAGATGCCCTTTAGAAATGGGTAGTTAAAATGTAACTTCCATGTGAAGGTTTTCTAGGCTGGCTCCTTCATAAATGCTCCATGGATGTTCTGATCATGTTTTGTTCTAACATGTTGACACATTGGACAAGGGTTAGAGATTGTCTGTGCTGTTTTATGGTTTTTGGTTGTGTTCGGTTCCCCCTCCCCTATGCCAAATGTAAAGTTTATGAAGACATGCAAGTAGCAAGATGTCTATGCAATTTCCCTCTAAGTCCCTCTGAGTGGCTGAACCTCATTGTTAACAGCGAGCCAGTGTCCGAATCAGATCAGGACCAGGCGGTGAATCCAGAGGTTCTTTGACCCTAAAAAAAGCAAAGACCCTTGCTACTTTGTCCTGGGGCAAGGGTCTGGACTGGCCTATAGACCGGTCAAGTCCGGGTCCCGAGAACTAGTCGGAGGGGAACTGGGGATGTTGTGGAGAATAAGATGTTTGTAAACTGTTCAGAAAGTTGTGTGTGCGCGTCTATCTGTCGCTCGGCGGGCTGGGTCTCATTTCACCAGTGCTCTCAAATTCAGGTGGGTGGATCCAACTTTGAATCAAACAATTTTCAGCACCTCCATAAATCAAAACCTTTCCCAAAATGTGTGTGAGAAGCTTTAATGTTTTTACTTTTCCTCGACTAAAGAAATGTAATGTCACTGCGGGTTATGTCAATCAGTGGGATCAGTTTACGTCATCCTTTGCAATCAGAAATGTTTAAAAAAATCGCCCAACTGAAAAGACAACCTGTTGACCCTCTATTCTTCTGAAGCACTTAAACAAGAAGCACTTTGAATGCCCCCAACCAAGCCCATTGAAAATGGAAGAATCATGGTTGATATGAGTATTTCAATTGCAGCCAATGCCAAATGCCCTTTGCACCATTTGAATTAGTCTAAGCCTTTATTAGAAAACAGCCTTCAGGCTAGAGCCGAACGACAAATTATTAAGTTTACAAGTAGTTTTAATGAAGTGCAATAAGTGAGTGAATGCTGTGTTTCTGGTCCAATCAAGTCGTCCTGCCATTTGTGAACAGAATTAATCTTTGGAAATAGCTTTGTAAAATTCCCCCTCACCTCGAGAGCACTGGCCCCTCCCCTCCACAGCTCCGATCCACGCGCACGCCACACACAGACCACTTATTGTGACTGGGTCAAGGAAGCTATTGAAGGATTCTCTCAGGTAAAAGAACATTTTCTAATAAATGATGATGAACCTTAGACGAAAACAACATTGTTACTTGATGTTTTGTGTCTTCTTGAGTCTGTTCTGTGATAGTACCTCACCCGTACTTTACATCCATTCATGCTTTTAGTCTGGTTCTGTCCGGATGGGAAGCTCAGTTTGTCATGTGACACACCACCATTTTGAAAAGCCAATATTATTAGTCAGATTCAAGATTATGATTATATTCTCTTTTTCTTAAAGTGCCAGCAGCAATATCCAGGTCTGCCATATACAAATACTATATCTAGAGTCTTTTACAGTTTTCCTTTTGGAGCTTTCCGTCCACACCCTGGTTTCTCAGTGTGCTAACTTGGCTGTAACATACTGGATGGTTTCCGCATGGCTACCACATTGAGGCTGTGCATGTACATAGGTGCGCATGTATCTTTGTTCCCGTGGTGCGTTTGAATGAATGTGTGTGCGTACGGCGCTGATATCTGACCTGCTTTGCTTTTTGTTACCCCTTAAACCTTTTTAAAAATATACACAAAAACAAGCACCTTTTTTGGCCGCAACGCTTTGGTACAAGTTGCGTACTTGTTACTATTACCTTCGAAGAATGTAACTCATTAAGTGTTCACTGGGCTGAGGGGAGGAACAAGACGTAGTGGGAAATCAAGAGCTGGAGTTGTAAGATTTGGGCGATTTTTCAAAGAGTTTTGACAAATAGGAGACAAATTGTTGCCAGCAGAGCAGAGATTACTGCCGCGGTTGCAGTTTGAGGCGTTGTAATTTTGTTTCTCTTTCCAAATGATGGCCTTATTGATTGTTGCTGCCTCCTGTGTAGCATTGTTTTACAACGTGTTATAGGGCACTAGAGGATTTTTTCTAGGAGAGAAATGCATGCTGTAGAGTCAATGGGATCGGAGTGAATTAGCGTGGCATTTTGTAGCTGTCCGGGGCCATCCCTAGAGTGATTTCAATATTAAACAGACACACATAAAGACCATAGCTTTGTCATGTCACTACAATAGGCGGCAGTGGAGGTAATGAAGCTCTTGAGATGCAAACTAATGCAGCGGATCAGCATGCAGGATCACACGGAACAAATTGCAAATTAAACAGCTTTATATGACTGTTATGAGCCAAATCCTAAAATTACCCAATAATAGCACATCACTCCATCCTGGTCTCTGGACTCCTGGTAGATTTCATAGGTTACCATAGAAATGCCAAATTCGTTCTAAACAAAAAAGCACTTACCATTATTGTGTGGACGGCTTCTCACAGTGTTAAGTGTTGCTGAGACTATCCACACAAAGATGTAATGGCACGAACTGTTAAAAGCTAAAGTTGACATTAGTTATTAAGGCAACATGGTGTGTAACTGTTTAGATTGGGCTTTTTTTTGCTAACAAAGATTTTAAAAAGTTGGCTAAAAATGTTGAAAATCTCTGCTTTCTGTGCTTAGGCAATGGACCTATCTCGCAAAGACAAAGATACACAAGATAAGCTAAAGTATTACTGCTCCATCTGTTGAGTAGTAGATTTGCGTTCCTGGGCATGGAGCATTGTATGAAGTGTCTTGCCCAAGGACACAATGACAGTCTCCGTTGAGTCAAACTTGGGTTTAAACGATACGATAATACAATACAAGGCCATGATTTATTTAAGCCATGCACTCCAAATCGCCAGGTTGTCTGCGACGCCATTTTGTGATGCCTTGAGAACAGAAAAACGATATCGTCGAGTCAAAAGTCCACATCTCTGCATTATGTTGTCTTAATAATTAGTCTCAAAGTTTATTTTTTACAGTGTCGCGATATTATTTTAAACGGGTAGGAATTTGTATGCCTAGACAGCGAAGAATGTAACCAAATATATATTTAACAACACAATATTGGTACAGTATATGGACTTAAGCTATACAAGAGATTTGATTGGTATTGTGCGATTAAATGTGTTCTAGTTTGAGGAGATGCGTTCTTATAACTCTAATATATGCAATGCTTTCTTTAGGGGGGTTCAACAAAAGAATTGGGTTGCTCAGGTTTGACAAGCCGGCCTTAAAGGGTGCTTCTCCCTCTCCCTAACTCCATATCCCTGTCTGTCTTGTGTCCTTCACCACATCTTTCTGAAAAAAATACCAACTTCTTCGGCACATATGACACACAACAATAAAAACAATGCAAAACTGGAATATCTTCTCAGCTGTCTGGACAGTTTTACCACTCTCCGTAGCAGGTCCAAGCCACTTATTCAACACCAGCAAAAAACACCAACAACCACCTCTTTACGGCTCCGATGTCCACCAGGAAATGTAATTCTACCACCTTTTTGCTGTTTACGAGCCGAAACTGTTGCATGTACATATTTGCGATGTATATAGTCTGTATTAAAAAAAAAAAAACAACTTAGCAAAAACACTATGCTTTTGAAGACTTCACAACAGCAGATAATGGTGGACAAGTTCTTTCAGAGTCTTGTATGCAGCAGTTGCCTCTGGTGGTGTTTTTAAAAGCGATTACTGCATATGTTGTACAACTGTCTGTAAACTGTAGTGTCTATTTTGCGGTCCACTCTACCATAATGTAACAAAAGTGGCCTGAATCTTCACCTGCGAAGAACACATTGCTATGAATATTTAAAGAAACTTAACGCTGCGGTGTTGACATTGTGAAACAGTTTACATTTCGTGATATAAAAACATAAATGGTCTGGACAGTGCTTTTTGATTGGCAAGCAAATGGTTAAACCTCAACAATCTGTGAAGTTCTCTGGGTTTTTATTTTGTTTTTGGTTTTTTTAATATATTTTTACTCTGTTTATCTCAAGGACTAAGTTGAGCTGGTCTGTTTCTCACACACAAACGTGACTTCGGAGAAAATCTATCCAAAAACCAGCAGCCGCTAATATACAGTATATAGATCTATATGTAAAGACGTATATAGCCTCTGATACCAACAACCACAAAGCTAGCTATAATCGTTCACCACCACAATAACTTTGACGTCCTTTCAGATATTTATATTTTTTGTACGGCTCCTTAAAGAGTTCCCTTGCTTCACTGTGACGGTGGCAAAGGCTGCTGGGAGACGAAAAACGAAAATAGTGAGAGTTACAGGAGATACTCAGGGCCCACGATAACAGGTCTTGCTTGGGTCGGCGTTAAGCAGGTGCCAAAGACAGGATCTTCTTGTTGGTTATGAATGAAGTTAAGTCTGGAGATTTTCGTTACAAAATGTCAGACTGGACCTAAACAGGCGTTGTTGCGTGTGGTGGTTGAGAATGTGAAACCAAAGGCAACGTGGATCCACATAATAATGAGTGAAAGCAGAGGAGAGTGATCAAGTTCACCTTAGGCTACAAACCCACGGACAGTGAGTACAGTGTGCGGACGAAGCATGCCATTTACCATAAAAAGACAAGGCTGCGGCCATCTTGGATAGGAACGGCTGATCTATCTTAATCTTGCGACCAGATTCCATTAAGTCTTTCACGGAAAAACCCGGAAAACAGAGCTGGTCTTGTGCTGCCTCCATTGTCTGGTACTGAGTGACTTCTCCACCTCACAAGAGCCATAGGCAGTGGAAGAATGGAGGGCTGTGGTTGTAGCCAAAAAGGACAAGGAAATCAACTCAAGGGTAGGCTGCGTATCCCTGATTGGAATTTTAATAAGCTACTTTATATTATAGACTGAAGCAATTTCACTTCCAGTTTTAAAGCACATTTATGACGCTTTTTGCTACATTTAAAGAGTAGGCCTATCAATGACCTAATCCGTTCTAATGACATTTCCCGGTGACTGGCCGGCACGGGAAGTTTAAAGCAGACCTATTACGCGAAATCGATTTTTCAGAACTTTTAATTATAGTTGTTTTACCCTCTCGAAGTTGGATTTAGAGTGATTCGCGCATGTCTTTAATCGTTTATTTTCAAGACGCCATATTGCCGAACAATCCCCGTTTTCATGCGTCCATTGCTCTGTACTTACTGCGTTTGTCAGTTTTATTTTCTTAAGCTGTGATACGCGTAGGATTCAGGCAGCGTCGCGTAGCCATTTTGGTACAATTTTTTTTTTTTATCTGATCTGTAGCTATCCATACGACGGGCGAAGGCTACATGGCTCGTCGTGATGGCGTTTACGATTTCTAACGCAGAGTTGTTTGTTTTATTAAGTCGTTTTAGATGAATATTACAGTTTAAAATGTTCAAATTATAGCAGAATGATCCACAGGTGTCATTATTATAACTATATAGTAGATACAATTGGCATTTTTATAGTTTGGGTTTAATAATTAGACAAATATAGCCAAAGAAATACAAATTATGACGACTACGCTACAAGTTTTTGGGCAGTAGGTATCCCAAGTGTGCAAAATTTTGTCTAAACACTAATCCATTGGTTAGCTTAGCAAGGTATTAGCTACAAAGTCTCGCTCTTCTACTGTCTATGGCCAAATCAGTTTAATTCCTGTAGAAGGTAAAGTCTAAAGCAATACACGACAACTCAAATAGTGGCAGATGGTTGTATTACAGTGTGAATTATCAGTAAAGGACAATGGCCGGCACACATAACCAGTTTACGTTTTTTATTTTTATTCCAGTAACTAAACGGGACTCTTCAAAACAAAGCACATTGGCAACCGACATGCAAGGACGTACCGAAAAGCTTTAGGCGACGCTCTGGGCTAAAAAAATTCACAAACCTAAAATGAAAATCAGTTTAATAACAATAATAATAAGCTCCGAATACCTACTGTGATTTCCTCTCGCACCACCCACTCGTCATTTCACCATTCACCACTGGACCTGTCCCTTAGCCCCGCCCAGCCCACTCCCCTTGCCCAATAGCAATCCACTCCTGTCCTTAAGCACCACCCCTTTTTCACAAGCCCCTCCCCCTGCCCCGTGGGTGGTGTGACGTCAGGTTTTTGTGGTGGGCTGCTTCTGACAGGTCCAGACAATCAGCGTGTTTGTAAATGTCAATTCTGTGTGTGACTTTTCAAATTCTTTGTTTATGGTCAGGGTTTTAAAAGGCAGATATTTTTATGGTAATTGTCGCCGGGTCTATTTTACTATATATTTATGTAATAAATATGTGACTAAATTGACATCTCACTGGCTCTTTGGTCTGTTATTGGTTTTGATTCTTCAACCAGGTACAACATTTGCTGGAAGATTTTCATTAATGGACTAATAAATGAAAACACAAAAAATATCTCTGTCTCTTGAATTTTTTTTGTAAGTATTTATTTCTTCTGTATAAGGAATCGTCCAAAGCTAAAGCTAACTATGGCCCTGGACTTTAATTAGACAGATCATTCACTGTCACTATCATCGTTTATGAATTTAGAAGAGGGTCTAAACAGGTGATATCATTACTTTGGCTGAAAAGTTCCACAGTATGGCATTAAACATACCTATCTCCATGCAGGCAAGACAAGTTTTGTATAGCACAATTTGTACACAAAGTAATTCAAAGTACTTTTCAGAATAAGAAACACACTCAAATCACAATACAAACAATTCAAAACTTGACTATTCATCATAATTCATACTTAAGACAAGCCAAAGTTACAGGTCAGATCTATGGAGAGGCTACCATTCTATTCTACGCTATGCTGCTTAATGTTCAACATCTCCATGGAGACAGTCACGGTTTTGCAGGAAAGTTACATGAGCCTTTAATAGTGGCTTATAATATGTGAAAGTCATCTATACTGTGTTATTAGGTGAAGGGTATATGAATGTTACTTTTTCTTTCAAAATGTTCTAATGCGATTATCGTTGGGTTTTTTGTTTGTTTTTTTTTTAGAGAGGATTAAGATGTAAGTAGAGCAATTTCTTTGTTTTGACAGTAGCAAAAAAAAAAAAAAACCCTAAGTCGTTACTGCGCACACTGCAACAAAACAAGGCCGTGGACGACACAGTTCTTCATATTGATTTCATTATATTTAGTGACAATAAAAGCTTTAACATTGGAAATTAAACCTTATTTACTCATAAAAGAACAGCTGCGGGCGGCATTATCAAATTTACCCGAGATTAGCTTGTGATAGCCTTTAGCACAATCTCCAAATCGTTATCCAGCGATAGTTCAACTGTACTATATTTAACATTTCTCATTAAATATGTTGTGGACAGATCCTCTAGGCATGAGCGTGACCTTAATCAGTGCTTGTCAACAGCTCTGCACTTATCAGGAATAAGACGGAAAAAGCTAAGGACTTCTGTCTCATATGTTGCCATGGAAACCCTCTGATTGGCTATGGGCAATTTGTAAATAGCTGAGTTTGACTGCATTGGTAGTCATTAGTGATATATAGAATCACTTGAAGTTACAGTAGTAATTAAATAACATACTAGTTTATGGCTTATAAGTCGTCAAATACGGGGAAACTTTAAAGGGCTCGTATTACGCTGTTTTCTGATCAGTGTTGTAATGTTTCCTCATCACAAACAGACCTGGAGTTGTGTTTTGTTTCATTCACATGTTTAACACACAAATCCTGCATATTTAGGCTGAGTTCTTCACTCAAACTGAAAACACTCTGTTCCACTTTGTGATGTCATCATGTGGTAATACAGGAAGTGCTCCACTGCGTTTTAAACTCCATACACTTTCACTAGAATAATAAGGATGATTACAGTCCTACAATTTTCCATCTACTGAACTGGAGCTAAAAGGTAGATGTTAACTTGAAAAATACTGAGTCATGACATCACAAGGTGCTTTTGAGTGTTGGAGATGTTACAGACTAATAATAACGGATTACTCAAACATGTATGAATGAAACAAAACACAGCTCCAGGTCTGTTTTTGGGGAGGTAACACCATTCTAACACGGCTAAAAGCTCACAAGAGACTATTTTGCGTAATACAGGACCTTTAAGGTGTAAAATTATGCAAGAAAATATAACACCACTACCCACCTCTGACAGTAATGTGATGTAGATATCTTTATAATCCACGATGAATACTTAATCTCAGTTAGATTGGGGGCCGTCATGTCACTGGAGGAGTGGATTTGCATAATAGAAAACAATACGAGCTGCTGCAGCACAGAGACGACTCCACTGGGCTTTGGTGATGAACAGATGAGGAGTAAACAGACTTTGTCCCGTAACACCAGCCCCCGCCTCAGCACGTGTCCGGGAACTTCCCACCTGATTTACTGATACGCCAGATCGCCTGTCACTTTATACAGGGGAGATGTGTCTATTCACCTGGAGAGATACAGCTGCTGTGGAGGTAAGGAACTGTTAATGGCCCAGTGCAGAGCTGTGTGTACGGGGGGTTCTGTTTATGTGCCGTCTCTACATGAGGCTGACTCGAAGTGGTGAAAAATGACCACTGTTGGCATGGCGATAAACGATTCAAAACAAAATATGATGGCAGTCGTTACCATGCATTGAAGCGAAGATAGTTTAAAGAAGACTTAATGTGTGTTCTTTTTCTCAGGTGTTTTGTATTAGATTATAACATATATCATGGTTTTACATTTTATCTAATGTAAACCCCGATATTGGTATAAAATGGCTGAACGGGTGGATTTTTTGTACTTTAAGTCATGTTAGAATGTTGTTACGTACTGAAACAAAACACAACTGCAGGTATGTATGATGAGGAAACAACATTATAACAGATCAGAAAATAGCGTGATTTCGGCTTTAATAGAAACATATTTATTAACTTATTGTTCTAACTTACAGATGTGACCTTCCCCACACCTGACACCATAACGAGCTTTGCCTTTTTTGAACCATAAAGTCAGATTTTTTACTTACTTACAAATGAGCACAGAGCTGTGGCCGGGGGATAAGGGGTAGGTGAAAACAATCATTTTCTAAGCACTCACGCCTGCAGGTTTGAGTAATTCAGGATTACTCAAACCTGCATGAATCAATCAATATGCAACTGTGAGTAAGGAAACGCTGAAGAAACATTGTTAGCTCATAGAAGTTAAAGTTATGTAATAGCGTGTGGTTTAAGGAAGTGGGTGCACAAACCTCACCGTATGTGTTACAGGTAAACGTTTAGTTAAGCAGTCCAAAATGACACCTTTTTTGACGCTTTAGTGACAAAATGACACTATTAAACTTTGAATTTGGTACTGGCTTCTTTAATTTCATGCGGATTGGCCCTTTAATATTAACCTCAAACCAGATCAAAACTTCTACATCGCTGCAAAAGGTAATAATCTGCCCTTTCAAATTTCTAATGTTGATTTTTAATAATGTTATGACGTCTGCTCGTATGGAGTTTAGTTTACATCAGGTGTTGTTTTCACATAATGAGGATCAGTACTGCGAGGGTCAGGAAGTTAAAGTCCGTAAGCCAGCTCGGACGTAGAGGTAGCTCACAGGGCACTGGGGGAAAGGTAACCACAGATGGACAGGTCAAATAAGGTCACTCCTCCTAGGCTAACAGTGTACTCCCATCTGCTGGACAAATATCTCTACTCGATAGTTATCCGTACTTCTCCAAAACAATGGATCAAAATTATAACCGCGGCATACACGTCAACAAATACAATCTGTTTTTACTTTACATTTGTTGCACAGACATCCAGACAGGCTCGACTCCATGGGAACCGTTTTATCTGATTATCCCAGAAATCTAAAACATGTGACATTCACCAGTCCCTAAAGTTATTCCCAAAACAACATTTAAGAGTCGCATATAGGGGCGTTTTTCTCAACATACAGTCAGCCGAGTGTTGCATTAGCAGTAGTGTTTGTAGCGTGCCCTCTTTCTGATTATAAAAGGAACTACAATGCAACTCAGAAGTTAATACCATCAGCGGCCATGCACTGAGAGTAGAAGTTGGTTTTAGAATATGTCAACCCAAAACAAGGAGTTTAAGTGTCTGACAATACACTTGAGAACTGAAAAAGTAGTGCAAAAACTGTTATTACTGTGTATAAACCAACACTTATGACTATTTATATTTATCTGGAAAAGGACATTGCCCAAGTTAGCTGATTTATCATTAAATATTTATTCATTTTACCGTAGCTCTGCAAAAACCCCATAGAGATACAACTAGACAGGAAGTAGTGACGCTAACAGTGAGGTTACTAGGCGCTGTTGTGCACTGAACCTATTATCTGTTGCATGTTTTATAGTGTTAACACGTTACATTACAGAATACACAGTGTAATAAAGGCATAATAACTATTAACAAGTCCTGCTCAGTAGTCAGGTGGCCAAAGGTGCAGCACAAAATTAATTTCCTGAATGTCCTCCTCGCTCTTCACCCCCGTTTCATTCTATATTGTCTGGTAGATTTGAGCTCACAAGCCAAAAAATAACAACAGAAACATTCAGAAACAAAATGCAAAGTTGAAACAAGTTCATGTAACCACAAGCTGGCTTTTAGCTACACTATTTCCTCTGAACATTGTATGCCCATTATCCTACACAAACCAAGCCCATGTTGTGTGCACTGAGTACAAGGAAGAGGAAGTCCATAGCTTTAAGTGTCCAGGCGAGTAGCAGCAGATTGTAGATGATGGATCCATTTAGACTTCTTTAAAGCAGTGTAAAAAGCATGTAATTGGTCCATTAGTGCAGAGTGGTATAGTATGTTCATAACTGCCGGGGTGTTTCATGTGAACTGCTCTGGTCAAGTCCAACATGTGGGAGGATGCTGTTGTGGGGGCTGTGAGCTCACAAAGGCAGCTTTCCTTTCCTCCAATCACACGTCAGAATATTTGCACGGAGACCCGCCCACTCTGGTCTGTGCCCGCCCCCTTCTCTCCCGCCCTCTCCCTGTCTCCTCCATGTGTCATGCATACCCTCCCCATGCGCTCGCTCTTCATGCTTCATGATCCATACGCCGTCATAGCAGGAATTTTCCACTCTGCACAAGAACATTGAAGCCTGCTGTGCTGTCAATACCAGTTTTCGCTTCCACATGTGAAACAATGCATCTGTAGTCAAATCAAATAGTATGCATTCTATATTCTTTTGTTGTGATTGTGCCTTTTTTAAATTGCAAACACATTCACTTGTGCTTTGGTTGATTTAGCTGAACAGTGGAGCAGAAGAAAAACAACACCAGAGTCCCACAGGAGTTAGTTTGGCCTACAAAATGCATGTCCTCCTTTTGGAAATACATTCTGTACCTTAGGAATTTCACACGCAACCAACCATAACCCCTCTCCAAGTCCTTCTTTGCCCTGACTGGCCTCTCTCTTCAGCCCTGTCCTCAGCCTGTGTCGTGCATGCGCAAACACATCAATAGTCGCCGTGGCAGCGCGTACCATGTGTTCAGTATACATTAGAGGACTGTTATATAAGTGGTGGCCCGCTCCCCCTCCCACTCTTCCCGCTTGCACATACATTTCCCTGCCTGTGCTGAATCAGGTCAGGTGAGGACGGCACTGGAGAGGACAACATTATTAAACCGCCCAGTCAGTGAAAATATATACATAGAGATGAAAACCTACTCTACGCATGGAAAGTATGGGGTCTAATTTGTGAAATGTAGGAAGAGTTGCATTGTGGTTGCATGGAAAAATATATGAAAACTTGAATCTTGCATATGTCTTTAAAACTACAGGCTATGGTCACAGTGGTGTTGGTTACACTGAGCTAGTTTCAAAGGACATTTTGTCTTTCAAACGTATGGTGTGAACTTTTCTTTGGCAAAACGTCGTATTAACCTTGGCAGAAAAGCAGGTTTTATAAATTTGCAAGTGACTATTTGAATTTTTTTTTTTTTTTTTTTTTTTGCAAACCCGTTGATGACTTATCACACAGTATAACACCTAAATAAATAGCAGATCAGATTTTGAAGAGTGCAAAGGGGATAGGCTTCAAATACATGCACTAATATGGAAGGAGACGTGGGAGCGCAGACAAGAGTGGCTTCCTGAGAAAATGCCTTCCAATTTAACTTAAGTCTATATGTGAGCAGTGCATTAAAGCAGAATGGAACTTGGTAAATGTCAAAGTAATTACTGTAACAGCAGACGATTCTATGGAGTTGATAATGGCAAGATTTTTTATTTTTTTGTAGATTCACTGGTGACCAATTAATAATTATGAATCATATAAATAAAATAAAATCTTACTGTTATAAATAGGCCAACTACTTTGAAATATACTAAGTAAGTAAACATTATTTATATAACACTTTTCACAAATAAATATCACAAAGGATTTTACAGAGAATAAGCACACCAAATAAACAACAATAACAAATATATAAAAATATCAAATAGCATGGCTAAAATACTTCACAGTACGCCTTAGTATGTTGCATCCATGCAACAAAGATGGAGCACAGTCTAGACATGCAGTTTTGTTGCGTGGGCTGTTGTTTAGACCCTAGGGAGTTTCTTATTAAAACAAAGACCTTATCTGTCTGAACATAATTATACAGGGCTTAGTTGCGCAACATTAGCATATGCACAATACATATAGCACACGTGAACGCCCAGGGAAAAATACATTATTACTTAGTTTAGCAGAGATCATCGCCATCGTGTGGTTTGAATAGGAATTTTTGTCTACATTTGAAAAAAAAAAAAAGTCTACCGTTAACGTACTTCCGGTAGAGACGGAAGCGGAAGTAGTCCTTAACAAATATGTCCGCTGTAGCTTTACGTTGTTGAACAAAAACAACACTCGTGGATCATGGCTGAAGGCGGAGTGGACGAACTTTCGCAGCTTGAATATCTGTCCTTGGTGTCTAAAGTGTGCACGGAACTCGACAACCATCTGGGAATAAACGACAAAGATTTAGGTACGTGTGATTGCTGTGAAAACCGTAGATCCATGCTCCCACAACTGTCTCGGCTAACTATGCTAAAGCTAAACATCAACTTGCTATTCCACCTCTCTAACCTTGCTTCATGATCTTTTTGATTTGTAGCTGAGTTTGTTATAAGTCTTGCCGAAAAACAACCTTCATTTGACGGATTTAAAGCTCTTTTGACACAAAATGGAGCCGAATTTACAGTAAGTACTAGCTATACTTCTTCGTTAGCACTAGTACTGCTAAAACTGTAAACAGTAGATTTGTTATAACGTGTGTATTTTGTTTATAGGATTCTCTCATCAGTAACCTGCTCAGGCTTATCCAAACCATGCGACCACAATCTAAAGCCTCCACTAGTAAAGGTACTTGATTAATATAGTTTTGCTTTTGTTGTTGAAGCTGGAATCTCGTTTAACCATCTCATGTTTTATTGCTTTAGCCCCCGAGGTTGTGGTCAAACCAAAGTCTGAGAAAGACCGGCTGAAGGAACTGTTCCCGGCTCTGTGCAGGCCCAACGAACCAGAGCCAAAGGTACTAGTCATGTTTTTAACACTTGTAATTGTCTTCTGTGTCAACCAGATCTAACTTGATATTTATTGACTCTACAGAAGCTACTTGATGAAGAAGATGTGAAGATCGCAGCAGAAGCAATGAAAGAGCTTGAGATGTTTATGCCCAGTGTCAGTGCTGTCAAACCTGAAAGTAGCAAAAGCAGGTAAAGACTCGGTAAAGAGTCAGTGTGCATCATGAAATGAATACAGCTGTATGAATACTGTATTTATTTTTTAATCAGTGATTTTGACCAATGTAGTCCTCTTTATAAGCTTATAATAAAACAATGAGCAACAAATACTGAAAATAATCTGGACTATGTTGGCATAACAAAATTAGACTCGAATTTTAGACTATGTTGGGCCACCATAATCTCCTGTATTAATGGGAAACACTGTGTCTACTGTACCTCCTTACATCTGCACTTCAGTGAAGCAGCTACCAAGAATCCATACCTGGCAATACACATTTCTGCTATCCACACTAGACCACATCCACAAACTTGTTTTACCGTATTTTATTTTAACTCGGCTAATGCATTTATTTTTCTTATTTACAGATCTGACAAGAGCAGACGTCACAGCCGAAGCCGCAGTCGGAGCAGAGACCGAGACAGACACAGAGATCGGGACAGGGACAGAAGAAGACGACACAGATCTCGCTCCAGGTCCAGATCTCGCTCCAGAGACAGGGACCGGCACCGTGACAGAGAGAGGGACAGAGACAGAGACAGAGACAGGGGTAAGAGGAGGGACAAGTCCTCTCGCTGGAGTGAACGATCCCCAAGCCCCCGCAAAGAGGACAGAGAATGGAAAGAGAAACACGTGGACCGCCCCCCGCCCGAAGAGCCCTCTGTAGGCGATATCTACAACGGCAAAGTCACCAGCATCATGCAGTTTGGCTGTTTTGTTCAGCTGGAGGGGCTACGGTAAGATATTATAATTGAATACCGATTGCTATTTAAAATTTTTTTACTGAATTGGCTTGATAATTGCATCTAGCCATTAGCATGCTGAACATAGAGCAGTTGAAAACAAAAATATACTATCTGTGTATGCACAGTAGGCTATTCTCCAGCTAAGTAGTTCTGATAATGATCCAAACTCAAGCTGCTTTTGAGGTGCTAAATTTAGATACAGGGGCAGTATAATGAGTCTTATTCTTAGTGTACCTATTGTGGGGAAACTGTACAGTTGGAAGATATTGTTAAAACATAGATTATTGCAGTCATCATACACATAAGGGCTTTTAATATGTGGTTAGAAAATTTACAAAATTGCATCAAAAAAGAAGTACAGTTGTAATTAAAAACAAATTAATAACTTAACTAACAAATTGTGTGTTTGCAGAAAACGTTGGGAGGGTTTGGTCCACATTTCTGAACTGCGAAGAGAAGGTCGAGTGGCCAATGTGGCTGATGTCGTCACTAAAGGTCAAAGGGTCAAAGTCAAGGTCTTGTCATTTACGGGCTCCAAAACCAGCCTCAGTATGAAGGTAAAGAGATACAGATTTATGAAGTAGTGCAATATAATCTGGATTTCCAGTTTCTACATGAATTAACGTGATCTTCTACACTAGGATGTGGACCAGGACACTGGGGAAGACTTGAACCCAAACAGGAGGAGGAACATGGGCCCAGATGGAGGTGAAGAGACTTCCATGAGAAACCCAGACCGCCCCAGCAACCTGAATCTAGGCCACGCCCCCGAAATGGAGCAGGACGACACACTGGAACGCAAAAGGCTCACCAAGATCTCGGACCCAGAGAAATGGGAGATCAAGCAGGTATGTGTCTATATATGGGTTTCAGCTTCCTGTTATAGTCTGCATTTTGAGGACTTTTCACCATTCAATGATGGGGTGTAGTTAAAAATAGTTCATTTCTATGGAATTAGTTTAATTTTCAAGCATTCTGAAACTCATGGATATATGGAGTATATTGAATTAAATGCATTAACATTTCAAACTATACTAATTTTGTTTCTTTTTGTTCTTTCATTAGATGATCGCTGCCAATGTTTTATCAAAAGAGGAGTTTCCTGATTTTGATGATGAAACAGGAATTCTACCAAAAGTGGATGATGAAGAAGGTACATGCTGCCCTAGTTTTTTTTCTCTGTGCAATTTCCTGTATTTTAATAGTATTTGAATGGTGCATTTCTGTAATAATGTACAGAATGGTTTTACATGAATGCTGAGGTTTCAGTATATTAAAACTGCTATTCTGTCAACAACATATTGGAGTTGCTGTAATTTTTAGTGTACTAATTGTGTATGATGTATTCAGATGAGGACCTTGAAATCGAACTTGTGGAAGAGGAGCCTCCGTTCCTGAGAGGTCACACCAAACAGAGTATGGATATGAGTCCTGTAAAAATAGTGAAGGTGGGCTGTTTGGTCACTTTTAATGCTTTATCACAGAACTAATTAATCTCATGAACCAAATTTTACAAAAATGCGCTGTGTCTGTTCTTCAGAATCCAGATGGCTCGCTATCGCAGGCAGCCATGATGCAGAGTGCTCTGGCGAAGGAGCGGCGTGAGCTAAAGCAGGCGGCGCGAGAGGCAGAAATGGACTCCATCCCCATGGGCCTGAACAAGCACTGGGTCGATCCACTGCCTGACGGTACGACATTTATTACATAAGATCATGAGTAAGACACCAGCTGGTTCTGCTTAAACTCACTTTATTCAATCTAATGGTGTCAATTTAAAACATCTGCAGACTGGAAATTAGCACTTTAATATTCTCAAACTCCAGATGAAGTTTTAATCAGTTTGACTTCATATGGAATGAATGTTAAAGCCATAGCGTAGTATGCGTCACACATGTCCACAATAACAGGCCCTCGGGCTTTACTGGTGGAGATGCTTATCTGGTTTCCTGCAGAGCTCCGGATGCAAACGTCTTGAATGAGATCTGTGCTCTGCTCAGTCCAGGGTGGTCCAGGTCTATCCTGCCGTAACCCTGCAGAGGTTTTCGTTATCGGAAAGTCTCAGTCTATATTTCTCTTCCTTTTGTGCAGCTGATGGGAGGCAGATTGCTGCTAACATGAGAGGCATTGGCATGATGCCCAATGATATCCCAGAATGGAAGAAGCACGCCTTTGGGGGCAACAAGGCATCTTACGGAAAGAAGACCCAGCTCTCCATCCTGGAGCAGAGAGAGAGTCTGCCCATCTACAAACTGAAGGAGCAGCTCATTCAGGTGACTATGAAAATGTGTTTGTGATTGTAATGAGCTAAACAACAGGACTAAACTCGGAGCAGCTGCTTCATGCTCATTATCACATTTAAAAGCACTTATTTTCCTTTAGTTGTGGTTATTCACATATCTCCCATTGCCCTCTAGAAACATGCAGCTGTTCCAATGATTCGGCTCTAATGGGGCTTTTACTGTCTGTGTCCTAGGCCGTGCATGATAACCAGATCCTGATTGTCATTGGGGAGACAGGCTCTGGTAAGACCACCCAGATCACGCAGTACCTGGCCGAGGCGGGCTACACCAGCCGTGGGAAGATCGGCTGCACTCAGCCTCGTCGTGTGGCCGCCATGTCTGTGGCCAAAAGGGTCTCAGAGGAGTATGGATGCTGTTTAGGACAAGAGGTGTGTTTTGTTACTGTAAAGAAAAAATATTACTGTAAAGAATGTGTTACTATGTTACTGTAAAGAAAAAATATTGTCTAAAAGAAATGCATTATCCACATCTCTAATAATGTTATGGGCTGCCATCTTACCATCTGAATTGTGACTGAATACAAAGAAACATTTTGTATTCAGTCACTTTTTTAGTTTTTCTTAATAATTTAATTTCAACTGTATAATCCTTTCATTACATTGAGTACATGTCTGTATACTTTCTCAGGTCGGTTATACGATCCGTTTTGAGGACTGCACGAGCCCAGAGACGGTGATCAAATACATGACAGACGGTATGTTACTGAGGGAGTGTCTGATCGACTCTGAGCTGGGACAGTACTCCATCATCATGTTGGATGAGGCTCACGAGAGGACCATCCACACTGACGTCCTCTTTGGCTTGCTCAAAAAGGTAAGACATGACAAACTGTAAGACTTACTGCACAAAATTTCACTCAGTAGACTAAAATGCAATTATGTTTTTTATGACTATAAAATTGTTTGAAAACTTTACTGTAAATGGGCTCACCTCTTCCCACACCTGACTCATAATTTGTCCTTGATTTAAGATCCTTTCTGTGTGTTTTAATTATTCATAAACGTAAACCTTTTCTTGCACAAAAGTGAATGGGCACTCAAATTGTATTATAGTACTACCTATATAGTCTTTTTGGATGATTACACAGCACGCTTATGTTTTTATTTCAGATTATTTTTAATATGCAACGTTAGTATATCTAGAATATATTAATAAACATATCTCCAAAAACAATATATATATATTTTTTATATATCTCTAATTCTTGCAAAAACATGTTTGTCACTGGTTAGTTTGGTTTAGCTGAATTATTAGTTCATGTACTGGTATTTTGTCTAACCCTAGATAACCTGAAATTTTCCACAGTATAGCCTTAACTGTATTTCTGAAAAAACTAGTAGTAAACAATAGACCATTCCTAAAAATAACCTATGCCTATTGTAGACTGTACAAAAGCGCACGGACATGAAGTTGATCGTCACATCCGCCACACTGGACGCTGTGAAGTTCTCCCAGTATTTCTACGAAGCTCCCATCTTCACCATCCCAGGACGAACCTACCCCGTGGAGGTCCTGTACACCAAAGAGCCAGAGACGGACTACCTCGACGCCAGCCTCATCACCGTCATGCAGATCCACCTCACCGAGCCGCCCGGTATGTCATCCAGCAGTAGTATTTTTTTCAGTATATATTTTTAGAGGAGAGATTATAGTTACTCCTTTAGTCTCAAAATAAGTGTAAAAACAATGGATTTTATTACTTGTATTGTATGGTAAATGTAAAAATCTATACTGCTCAAAAAAGTGTCACTCAAAAATGTAATTGAATCTGCAAGGGAAAAAAATGTAATTTTTTAACCGTACAAATTAGTGTATTAAAAAAGTTCTGCCATAATCTCGGCAGAAATCATTTGTCAGTTTCAGTTTTAAATTAACTTTAAATAAAACTGAATCAACACGGTTATTGTAATAGTGTTATTGTATTATTCAAAATGGAAAGCATAAAACAAAACATGATAAATCGCCCAGAAATTCATGCTTAAAATAAAGTATAAAATTGCAAAGATTATTCCTTTGTTACTTAACTTTTACTTTAACTTTTTTTTTACTGTCCTTTTTGTAGGTGATATTCTGGTGTTTCTGACGGGTCAGGAGGAGATCGACACGGCCTGTGAAATCCTTTATGAGAGGATGAAGTCTCTGGGGCCCGATGTACCTGAACTCATCATCCTGCCCGTGTACTCCGCTCTGCCCAGTGAGATGCAGACACGGATCTTTGACCCGGCTCCTCCAGGCAGCAGAAAGGTACAGAGATTTTTATTTACTACAGTGGTATTTTTGTGTTTTTACCAGTTAGACAGAGGATGGCTCACACATCAGTTTGAAATTCACAATTAATTTCTATCATGTTTTGTTTTTTTTCCTTAAAGAGGGCGCAATACACTTCTATTCAGTATTAATCCTAAAACATAACATATTTAGATAACCATGTTACTTTTTGTTAGTTGGAAAACGCCATTTGATGTAAGGATTCAAATAGTGCCTGTGAGAGACTGCAAGATCGTGCAACAGTGCAGATTGAGAAAACCATTTAAGACATGTTTTTGATGAAACAAGATTATAACATAGTAGAAAGCAAAAAGATGATTTACATAATACCCCAACTTTAAGAAAAATGTAATATAAGTTTTAGAATCGACTGGGTTTAACCTTCCTGTTATATGCAACGTTTTTAGGGCTTTTTCCCCAGATATTATATTTTGTTTTAAATGAATTGCTTTGGTATCCATTATATTCCTTTACCACGCTGAAACCCATGGATAAGTATGTTTAAATGTATATAAGTAACCATATTATTTTCTGGATTTCCAATTTTGTGTTGTATTTTAGGTCGTCATTGCTACAAACATTGCAGAAACATCTTTGACCATCGATGGAATCTATTATGTCGTTGATCCTGGATTCGTGAAGCAAAAAGTTTACAACTCCAAGACTGGTATTGATCAACTTGTAGTCACTCCCATTTCACAGGTACTTGAAACTTCATACAGAACATTCAAACAACTATTTAGACAGTTTAACATGTTGTTGTTGTTTACACATTTTAATGTCTTCTCTTAGGCTCAAGCCAAGCAGCGGGCGGGGCGTGCCGGCAGGACAGGACCAGGGAAGTGCTACCGTCTGTACACAGAAAGAGCGTACAGAGACGAAATGTTGACAACAAATGTGCCTGAGATCCAGAGAACCAACTTGGCCAGCACTGTGCTCTCACTGAAGGTGTGTGTGACTTCTTAAAATGTATGACCTGTAGTTTGAATTATTTTTAATATTCACAAGTAAATACAGAAAAGAGGGCAGGGATAGGTGAAGACAGGAATTTTTCTGAGCACTCAAGCCTCAAATGCAGAACAATACAGGATTACTCAAACATGCATTGTAAAAGCTAAATTTAAATCTGTCAACTAGACAAAAAGTAGGAGTGAAGATATTTCATTGGTCAGACCTGGACGACTGAGGGATTACACAGGCATCAAACATGCATGAGTAATTTTGAGTAAACTAATGATTAGGGAAGACTTTTATGAGCTTGTAAAGATGTTATAAAACTCCATTTCACATAAAGTCTTGTGACACATCTGTCTTTCACTCCAGGCCATGGGTATCAATGACCTCCTCTCCTTCGACTTCATGGACGCTCCTCCGATGGAGACTCTGATCACAGCCATGGAGCAGCTGTACACTCTGGGAGCGCTAGACGACGAAGGCCTGCTCACAAGACTGGGAAGAAGGGTAAGGCATAAACACTTTTTATATAACCAAGCCATTTATTTGGTAACATTTTAGTTGGTTAAAATGCGTAAAGTTAAGGAAAATAAATGGTGTTAATGTTTCTGTGTTGTCTGCAGATGGCGGAGTTCCCCCTGGAGCCCATGTTGTGTAAAATGCTGATCATGTCGGTCCATTTGGGCTGCAGCGAAGAAATGCTCACTATTGTGTCCATGCTGTCTGTACAAAATGTCTTCTACAGACCCAAGGTAAAATATCCTTACCTAGTAGATATATGTATAAGAGATTTTTGGACAAACTGGTTTCAGTGCTTCTTTCTTTATCTTTATTTATATAGGGGAACCCAATGAGAGCATTTAGGCTCTTTTTCATGGGTGCCCTGTTTAAAATACAATACAAGCAGAAAAACCAACAAAACAAATTGGTATAGTCTATATAAAACATTAAAACAGGCGCAGGTGTGTGTATAAAAGTTTGTTGTCAGATTTTAGATTGTGTCACGAACGTATCCAATTTAACTTTTCCTCGAAGTGTTAGTTTCCACTGTAAAAGTTTCCAAGAAAACTCGCGATTTTAACAGTTTTCAGCTTGATGTACTTAAAGGCACAATTAGGAACTTTTCTAAATTTAGAAGGCCACCTGCTTTCCTCCACGGAGTTGTTTTGCTCAATTAGCGCTTGAAAAACACGGAAAAAACATCGTTAGTGAAGTCACCTTTCCACAGACCTCACTTGTAATTTGAGCTGGTTGCATCACCGCTTGAATCCACTGAGATATGACACGTGATTTGTGGAAAATTCCCAGCAGACACAACATCTCCATGGAGACAAGCAGATGGGACCAGTCAAAGTTACATAGTGCACCTTTAAGTCCTTTACTACAGAAATATTTGTGTCTAAACAAGCCAAGTTGCCACGGTACCAGCAGGGTTATAATTATCGACTTAAATTCCTCAAGAGTATTATGTGACCTATAAAAGTGCTTGTAATCTCTTTTATAGGACAAGCAGGCATTGGCCGACCAGAAGAAGGCCAAGTTTCACCAACCTGAGGGCGATCACCTGACCTTACTGGCTGTGTACAACTCCTGGAAAAACAACAAGTTCTCTAATCCCTGGTGCTACGAGAACTTCATCCAAGCCCGCTCCCTACGCCGAGCTCAGGACATCCGAAAGCAGATGTTGGGGATCATGGACAGGTGTGTAAAGAACAGACAAATAAATAACTCTCAACAGCACCTTTGCAGATCTCCTCATAATCAGATTACATTTGTGAAACCTGTTTCCAAATGTGCTAAAATATGCTTGAAGATTTCTCATAAAGGTTACACTGCAATTTTCAACTATTTTAGCAGCTTTTTTTGGTCAGTTTTCTTATTCTAAACAATATACTTTATATTCTCATTTTGCATAAAGAGCTTGGGATTGTGTTGTTGTACCTCATGCAATTTTTTATTAGCCTAATGTTAAACCAGTTGAAATCTGAATACTACATGGCATTTGTTCAATAAAATTCTATAGTGTAATGTGTTTTGCTAATGCATCTGTATGGATTTTGCACTGGGGATAACCTTGTAGACATTATATGAAACTTCACTGTGCAGCTTAATGTGGGTAATGTATTAACAGCTTGAATTGTTTTCTTTCAGGCATAAACTGGACGTAGTGTCTTGTGGTAAAGCAACGGTCCGCGTCCAGAAGGCCATTTGCAGCGGTTTCTTCAGAAATGCGGCTAAAAAGGACCCACAGGAGGGATACCGCACCCTGATCGACCAGCAGGTGGTGTACATCCACCCCTCCAGTGCCCTCTTCAACAGACAGCCCGAATGGTATGGGGAGTGTTTGTGTTGCTGACTTTTTATGGTATCACCTATAGGGATTTATGCTGCTTTAGTTCTCTAAATTCACATGAAGTTGTTTAGCTATTATTAATCGATTTTGATGTTTGTTTTTTTTTCCCCGACATTAAAACATATGTAAAATCGCAAAAAGAAACATAATAAGCGACAGATGTGATTTGTAAAATGCATAGTGTCCTGGAGGTACAAGCATGTCATTAGTCCAAATGGCTGTAAACCGTCGTAAACAAGGGAAAGATGTGCTATTTGTTGTGTTGGAAATGTGGTTTTGATCTGCTGTCCCACCAGTTTAGTTTATTTTTAGTTCAGATAATGTATTTAATCACGCCTAACCAATGACTTAATGTGATTAGAACTCGTTGGTTCCAGTTGATCATGTAATAATAATGGCTTACACTTGTAATGCACTTTTTCAAAGCCTCTCAAAGCGCTACACTATAGTCACACTATAGTGTACCAGTGGAAGCCTGGATTATTTGTCCAGCATATTTCTCTAATTATGATTTCTCATTTTGTTTTGTCTTCAGGGTTGTGTACCACGAGCTGGTCCTCACCACCAAAGAGTACATGCGCGAGGTGACCACCATCGACCCGCGCTGGCTCGTCGAATTCGCCCCCGCCTTCTTCAAAGTGTCCGACCCTACGCGCCTCAGCAAACAGAAGAAACAGCAGCGCCTGGAGCCACTGTACAACCGCTACGAGGAGCCAAACGCGTGGAGGATATCCCGGGCTTTCCGACGCAGATGAGAGGTCTATTCTTTACAATGGAGGATAGTTCAAATCTGAGAGACAATTTTGTTCTCATGACAACGCATTCTTACTATGTCTGTTTTATAAAGCAACTGTGTAACTTTTCTGATGACTGGCCTGCCATCTGTTTTCAGTGAAGGTGTTTTGCTTTGCCGGAAATGTTTTACAGTATGACGTTAAAGGTATCTTGCGTTTATTCAATTAGAGTCATGTATATAGCAAAACAAAATGCATTGAAAAGCATTTATTATCAGTGGGGTCGCCTCTCCACAGATGTAACCTGTACCTTGGCCTGATAGCGTCACCTGTTTGTCCCTATGTAGAAAAATGCCTTTGACGCCATACTGTGGAAACTTCCATCCAAAGGTATCCACGGAGACAAGCAGGTGGCAGATCCTCCAGCAGTGAAATTACACAGTGCACCTGTAATTTATGTTTGGGAGCGTCAAAGGACCATTTTATTACTTTAGATGAAAACGGTGATGCCATCGTGGTGATTAAACGTGAGGTCGTTGCTTTTTAGCTGACAGGGAGCCGTATAAGTTTTACTACATCGAACCAGACACAAAAATAAAACTTTACTATTTGTCCTTCATGCTTGAAATCCAAGGTTAGTCTGGGAGATTTTATTAGGTTTTTATTTGAGCATATAAAACGTTTTTGCATCATTTGTGCCCAGTATTTAATTCCCCTTTCACACATTTTGTAGCCATGTACTTATTATTCCCTTTTGTACTTGTAAATGGAACAATTATAGCGTCATTTTCAATGTATATAGCAACAGCGCTGGACTTTACCCAGAAAGATTGTATGATGGCCCTATAAAAAAGTATATTTTTTAGATTTATAATTTTACCATCCCTCATTTAATTTGGAAGTGTTATGAAAGATAATTGTTGAAACCCCTGATTTAAAGAGCCTAGTCCACTTTAAACCGTTACACACACAAAGCACAAAAACCCATAAAAACTGTAAAAGAATAAAACAAAAAAAAAAAGTCTTGTCTTGTTTGATTTCAGTTTTTTTTTGTGAATTAACACCAGATATTTGTTCTAATTTTTTATTTAGTTACTTAATAGCCATGATTACATATGTAGAGGATTAACCTAAGATGTACGGCTGAACGAATTGCAATTTTTCTGACAAGCATTGGAATTCTGATTAGATTTGCCTTTTATGTTTTTTTCTGTGCAGGAGAAAGGATATTTTGTTTGAAGAGGACGATTTTATGGTACTTAGGCAGGGGTCACCAAAAGGCTGTCACGAATAATTTGAGTTTGAAATCAAATGTGTATATGTATTTAAGTACTACAACTTAAAGGTCCTATATTACACAAAATTGACTCTTGTTTTGGCCTCCTCAAATATGTGTGTTTTGTTTCATTCACACATATTTGAGGAGGTATTAATTCTGTCCCTCTTTATTCTTTATTCTAGGTCTGTCTGCATCTCCAAAGCTCAAAATGCTCTGTTCCACCTCGTGATGTCATGTAGTTTTCAAGTTAACAGCTAAATTTTATCTTTCAGTTCAGTAGAGATTGTCAATTCCAGGGCTGAAATTATCCAAATGACTTTAAAAACACAGTGGAATGTTTTTAGTTTGAGAGAAGAACTCAACCTAAAATATGCAGGGTTTGTGTGTTAAACATGTGTGAATGAAACAAAACACAACTCCAGGTCTGTTTGTGACGAGGAAACAACATAACATGATATTTTTAAGTTTAATTTGAAAAGGAAAAACTTAACATATTGTGAATAAAGTTAGGATTGTCATTGGGGGGTCTGTAGTGATCTTTGGGTGGGTAAGAGGGACTGAGACACAGCGTACTTTGAGAACAGATGGATTATTTATGTTGTTGATGTACATAAAGTTCCCTATAGATTTTGCTAGGAGCCATAGCTTATCTGGATTCTATTAAATGTGATCTACAGAGAATAAACAGATTTAAACAACAGCTATGACAGTACTTTGGACCCAAACGAGCGTATTTAAAGCGTGTCTGTTTTGTGGCCTCTCTGTTACAATGCGGCAGTGTTTTTAGGTTGGACTGGAGATGGTTATCACCTGTCGGGATGAATTGACTATGACATAACCCACTGTGTCTCTATCCATGCTGTTTTCTCTGTAGCTTCAGGGCCAAGGGGAGGTTAGTGTGCTGACCGAGTTCTGCCAGCCTCTGACTCATGGTTGAGGGGAAAAACTATTTTGGAAAGTTGACTTAGCTACAGTGTGGTCCGTTAGAGAATGTTTTTGATTAGAATTGTGTTTTTAATTTTAATGCATTTAAAGGGTCTATATTGTGCTATTTTCCCGTCTGTTATAATGTTGTTTCCTCATCACAAACAGACCTGGAGTTGTTTTGTTTCATTCACACATATTTAACACAGAAACTGCATATTTAGGCTGCGTTCTTCTTTCAAACAGAAAACACTCTGTTCCACCTTGTGATGTCATGTGGTAATACAGGAAGTGCTCCACTGTGTTTTTAAACTCTATACACCTTCGCTAGAATCAATTCAGAATGGATGATTTCAGCCCTAGAACTGCCAGTCGCTACTGAACAAAAGGTAAAAGGTAGATGTTAACTTGAAAACTACCTCTTCATGACATCACAAGGTGGAACAGAGCATTTTGAGCTTTGGAGATGTGGACACACTAAGAATAAAGGATTACTCAAATGTAACTTTTTTTTTTTTAATGTTATATATGACCTTTAAAACTTTATGAAGGACTTGCTTTTCTCTATGTAGGTGTTACAATTTTACATGAAATGTTCCACAGTATGGCATTTAATCATTTGTGTATCTTCATGGAGATGAGCAAGAGGCGCCAACAAGCCAAGATCTGTAGAGAGGTAACCCCGCTCACAGTAAGAATGTGTGTAAATGTGTAATAAGGATAGGTTTAATGCCATATTGTGGGACATTCCAAGCAAAGTAACAACACCACGGATTGTTAGTTTATTAGCAATTTATCTTTGTGTATGCATATCAAAACTACTGAAATCATTTGCATTAGTAGAACAGGACTATAGCGATATTTAGTCGTAGTTTAGTTCTATTGCAAGATAGGGCCTCTGCGTGTTCCCATCTAATTTCAAGCATATTCACAATTTTACTATTGACTTGACTTGCGTTGGTAAACCGCTCTCACAAACCCTTTAGTTACTCTTATTGACTCTCCACAATCTAATTTAAAAAGCAGCTCCAGTCATGGTACAGATACTCTCTGGGGAGGCTTAGCCGTTCCCAGGCCTTGTCATTTGGCGGCCATGTTTGTGGTTAAAGCCCTTACCGGAATTATCCTCCCTGTCTGTGCCATCCACCACTCTCTCTGCTGGATATTCACATTGAGAAAGAGTTTTAATATGTGGATAAGCTACTGTGGTGTTTTTTGTTGTTCTGTTTTATGGAGTTGGAACACTGTAATCAAATCCTCATGGTACACTGAAAAGGAATAGTCTATAATGAGAAATTGTGCACTTATTTGGTTGAGTGAGTGACAGTGCGCATTACGTTGGCAAGTAAAACCAGTGTAATTTAATTTGTCTGTAATTACTTGATTAAAATAGAGCAGGCATAACTGTATGATCTTTTATTGCCCTTTTTATTTTAATCCACTGTTTCTGTCCCATTTTTATTTAATTATTTTAAGGATGTCCCAAATCGCACCTACTCTCGCTTGTAGACATGTATTTGAAATTGACAACAAATGTGTATAGGCCTATGTATTTTTAGAAGTGCTAGCTACTTAAATACCACTATTTACAACTTTAAGGTCCTATATTATACAAAATGGACTCTTGTGAGCTTTAAGCTGTGTTATAATGTTCTTACCTCATCAAAAACAGACCTGGAGTTGTGTTTTGTTTCATTCACATTGTTTGAGTAACATTTTATTATTAGTCTGTCTACAACTCCAAAGCTCAAAATGCTCTGTTCCACCTTGTGATGTCATGCAGTGGTAGTTTTCAAGTTAACAGCTACATTTTACCTTTCGTTTGTCGAGATTGTCGTAGAGATTGTCAATTCCAGGGCTGAAATTGTCCAAATGATTCTAGTGAAGGTGTATGGAGTTTAAAAACACAATGGAGCACTTCCTGTATTACCTCATGACATCACAAGGTGGAACAGAGTGATTTCAGTTTGAGAGAAGAGCTCAGCCTAAATATACAGCGTTTATGTGTTAAAATGAAACAAAACACAACTCCAGGTCTGTTTGTGATGAGGAAACCACATTATAACATAGATCAGAAAATGGTGTAATATGGGACTTTTAAACGACTGGAACTGTCACTTTTTTCTGACCCGTGAAGAGAATTAAAATGGTGAATATTCATACGGAAACAAGGAACTCTTTCATCACAACATTTGATTTCAACGGACCATAGACGTTTACCCAGACATTCAGACATTATTTTAAATGTAGCCTTAAATGTAATTATAGAAATCAATCCTCCTTCTGAATTCGATGTGGTTGAACTGGTTGTGCTTCAGTGCAGGTCCAGAATATAATTCATGGTTTCATCTCAGCCAGATCTTTACAAGGCAGATTACCATCCCCGGAGAGTACAGCAGGTGGCGTCATAGCTCAAGTAAAAAAGGTGAGTCATCATTAAAACTTGCAGGGCTGACTTGAATTTGTATTTTTTATTGAATTATTATGTATGAGATGCTGAAGGGTTTTTGGCATTTTGTAAATAATGGATATATTGGACATACCTTGAGAATACCTCATCTCCTCTCATTTGTCAAACTAAACAGCCTTGTTAGTGCTAGAATGACAGACCACTGAATACCATGTGTCAGGGGAGGTGCAACCAGTCCAGTGTGTATTGTTGTGTCCTTAAGCAAGACACTCCACCCTCTTTGCCCAGTATGAATGCGATGAAGGCATACAATTATAAAGTCTGGCTAAATCTGGCTTATTTAATGATTTGTTTTTATTAGCCAAAAATCTCATCATATTCCAGATTGCACATTGTTTTAATACATGTAGTTTAAGTAGTTTACATGGAACATTGACCTATGACCTTTATGATAGATGAATCCTCAAATAACAAACAGAAAGCAGCCAGGTTTGGTATCATAATGGGTGTTTATTAAGCAATCTCTTCAACCACAGTCATGTTTATGGATTGAATAATTCTCTTATATGAGAGGAATGCAGCTCTTAAAAACTCAAAGAAAAAAAATCCCTAATAATGAGATTAATTTAAAACAAAAAAACACCATAGCCTTATATACAAGTGGGAGGGGCCTGTGCAAGAGGTGCGTGGGGCGTCGGGGCGTATGATTGGTCGGTCTGTAGATGAGGAGGTGGGCGGGGCTAGCTTTAGTACATGTAGCCTTTGGAGTAGGGCTGCTGGGGGCCCATGGTGTGAGGGGGCTGTTCGGGGGGGTAGGACACGCCCTCGTCCAGGTGGGACAGGGGCACCGTGTCCTCTTCGTTGACGTAACGCTCGAATTCGGACTTGAGGCTGGGCCGCTGATTGTCGGGGAAGGCCAGAGAGATGAGCGCTTCAGGCTCACACACAAACTTGTAAACGTAGCGCTCCCCAGCAACCTAGAACAATACAAAAACAACGGGTTAGTGAAGGAAGAGGATTGTTTTTATTGTTATAAGCTTTTGTTTGGTTGAATTTAGTGAGACAAATTTATTAGTATTGGAATTATGATGCAACAACAGCTGGTTTAAAGGTGCACTGTGTAACTTTTCTGGCGAAGGACCCACCGCCTGCTTGTCTTGTTTATTTGTCGTTAATGTTCTTCAGTATGACATTAAACTTCCCAGGTAAGTTACAGGTCAGATCTGTGGAGAGATGACCCTGCTAACTGTGAGAATGTGTGTTTTTTCAAGGATTTATCTAAGCAATAAAACTTAACGTAACTGAGTAAATTGAAGATACGTTTAATGCCATACTGTGGAACATTCAGATAAAGCAGCATCTTTATGGAGACACGGAAGTCACTAGAAAAGTTACCTAGTTCATCTTTAGAATACTATTGTTTGCATTCACTGTTTCATTTGCAGATGTTTGAGTAACTCTTTAACTCTGAGTCTGTCCACATCTCCAAAGCTCAAAATGCTCTGTTCCACCTTGTGATGTCATGAAGTGATAGTTTTCAACTTAACAGCTACTGTTTACCTTTAGTTTAGAAAAGACTGACAATTCCAGGGCTGAAATCATCCAAATGATTCTAGTGAAGGTGTATAGAGTTTAAAAACACAGTGGAGCACTTCCTGTTTTATCACATGACATCACAAGGTGGAACAGAGTGTTTTCTGTTTGAGAGAAAAAACTCAGCCTAAATATGTAGGGTTTGTGTGTTAAACATGAAACAAAACACAACTCCAGGTCTGTTTGTGATGAGGAAATAATATAATAACACAGACCAGAAAATAGTGTGATACAGGCCCTTTAACGCTGACATATTTATTGTTACTTTACCTTTTGCATGATTCCCTTCTCGTAGTAGTAGCGCAGAGAGCGGCTCAGCTTGTCGTAGTTCATGGCCGGACGGTTCTTCTGCATCCCCCACAGCCGGGCCACCTGAACATAAGACACAACTACTTAAACTAATGTAAAAACACAGCTCCAGGGAGGTGTAATGCATACGTATAACCACAAGGGGTCCTCATTGACAAGTTAACGGCCCTTTCTCTTAACACAATCCACATGTAGAGACCAGGGCCAGTATCCATATGTATTCACTTCCTCGTAACCTATTACCACTTGAATGCAGCCATAGTCCCGCAGTGTTTTGAGTGAAATAGGAGTGATTGCAGGGGTGCCGGCACGGGCCAAACACAACACCACTTTAACACTAACTGGGACCACTAACGCTAATAGAAAATGTGTGTTAACCGACTTAAAGCTATCTCGCCTTCTAACAATTTGAAAATTCTAGTTTTCATTTTAACAATAAGTTTGAATTATGTCCAAATGAATGATTCAGTTTTAGCACGGATACGGTGCAATGTTGCTTTTAAGTTCCTTTATTTAAATTCCTTTTATTTTTTCTTTTTGCCTCACTGAAACGTCATGCTAATCAACTAAATCCATAACACATTTTGGTGAGCAAAGAGTATCATTTTCTTTGGGCATTATGTTTGTATATGGCCTGGGTTCAACTTCTGTGATTAAAAGAATATGTTAAAATTGTACTTGGAAGCTTGAACTTTGACCCCACACTACTTTGATTTATTTTTGTTACATTTTTAATTAGTTGACAGAAAATTTCCAGTGGTGGAAGGTAACAGAGTAAAAGTATAAAAGTATCTGTACTTGAGTAAAGTACAGATACTCAAAAATTCTACTTGAGTACATCTGACAGTGGATACTTTTTACTTTTACTTCACTACATTTGAGAGAAGTATCTGTACTTTCTACTCCACTACATTTTTGAACAGGACTGAAAAGCAAAAAGTACTTTTCATATGATTTGAGGGGTTATTTTTACCATGTTCGTGGTAAAATAACCCCTAAAGTTTTCGAGTTCAAGTTTCGGCTTTGAGCAAACAAAAATAAATACACAAAATTCATAAGAAAAATGAAGAAATTGATTTGTTTTGCAACTGTTGACCAAAATATGTATCATTTCTATCATGTCATTTCTCTACATTAAAACAATTCAAAACACTTAAAATCAAAATAGGTTTACTTTTTACTCTTTAAGTACATTTTTAAACTGGTACTTAAATACTTTTTTCTCAAGCAGATTATTTGATGTGATATTTTTACTTTTACTTGAGTTTTTTTGTTTTTTTTCTGCTCTAGAATCTGTACTTTTACTTAAGTAACACAACTGAGTACTTCTTCCACCACTGAAAATATATTTACTTTACTTTTTTTTTGTGCTCATTTTGTATATATTTTTTGTAACCTGCTCACATAAATGACCTCACCAGGACACAGGCAGTTACATTATCAACATTACCAAAAACTATGACAAAACACCAGCTGACCAAAGGAACAGTCCATCATCATTTTCCATGTAAAGTGCATTGGGTCAGCTGACAGTTTTGGGGGCGGGGCTTAAGCATGACTCAGGACACTACGATTCCCCCAGCGTCCATCCTATTTGATCTGTGAGTGCACTCTCAGCTCTAATTGCTCTTGTAAAAACTCCATTCATATTTAATGTACAGTAAAAGATAGTGGGAAACACACTATAGGTTTTATCTGGACTTGGCTAAAAGCATGCAGCCAACTGACTCTACCGGAGACTTAAACATCACACGAATTGTTGGTAGAAATACGAGATTTTGGGGGGCTATGGTACGATTCGGTGTCTGTATGTGCTCTTTTTTTTCAGTGAGTTTCATGTGTTGAATAATGAATGGACAGATAATGGAGGAGGGAGAGGAGACCACGAGGGAAGAGCCTGAATCACGCTTCTAATCCGAGTCAGGTTTGAACTCAGAACGTCTAAAGTACAAAAGTTCAAACGGGAATAAATGGAAAATGTATTTGAGGGACGTAAGTTAGTACGAGTGGTTTATAATTATGCTAAAGGAAAAGAATCTTATTTATATACTGTCAAATAGACGTTATAAATGGTAAATTGTCACGTTTTTATATAGCAGACACTGGGGGCCAGGTGGGTTAAGTGTCTTGCCCAAGGACACAATAAAAGCATTCATCTGTGGGAGCTGGAAACGCACCGTCAACCTTCGCTTCTATAAATTATGTTTTGATTGACACTATAGTTTGGACATAATTTGGGTTTTTATTCACAATTTATTGGATAGGAATAATTATAATCGCAATTAGAATGTGTTTAACTGTCCACCTGCAATATTTGATCAGTATTATAAACATTTAAAGTCCCTATAGCGAGTATAACCACACTCACTATTAGTATCTCAATAGTCTCAATGATTTTGCACGTAACATGTATCGTACTGTATACTATCCTGGGTTTCGAAACTAGAACAAATATCGAAGTATTTTACATTACAACTTAGGCTGAGAACGTTTTGGAGTTTTCACAATACAAAACCTGTACGTTATCTGAAGCTATACATATGATATTATACAGCAAATCAAGTATAACATTTTAAATATACTGGTAAATATGTTTTGTACTGGAATTCTGAAGCACTTTTTGCTTTAATGCTCAAAATGTATCGTATAGGAGCTCATCACATTTGAATGATTCTGGTGCTGAAACCTATATATTCATTTTTATACTATTCACACACAGAACTGGTAAAACTGAACTATTTTTTGTAATAATAACAGCAAAAAATGTATTCATTCAAAGCAAATAATCTGTATCAAGGCTTTTTGTAGAATTTTATGACTCAACATTTTAAAATTTCTCTTCATTTATTTATTATTTTTTGGCATCTAACTATAATTCATCTTTTGGTATTGAAAATCGTACATCCTCTCCCTCTCCACGTACAGAACAGGACCACAGCACATTGCAGCGTTGCCATGGAAACCTAACATAACGTTCTCTTTACCTCTTCAGGCTCGATGAGTTTGAACTCCATGCCCCGCCCCGTCCAGGCGATGAAGTGCGCGTTGCCGGGGTCGTCCAGAAGAGCCACCAGAAACTGCCACAGCTGCAGGGAGCCGCGGCGCTGGTAAGGCGTGCCCTCCCGGAACACTCCGCTGGCCCCGCCCTCCTGCTTCACCTCACCTATACACAGGGAAATACCATGTTATAGTCTATTGACCTTATTCCACCCCACGTTCCTTACAATGGAGAATTTGGGAATAGTTTCGGCGCTAAAATATTATATAAAGTAGGTTGGCTTGTGTTAAATGTTCTATGGTTATGTGCAGCAACAAGTCAACACTGAACCGATTCTCCGGAGGCTTTAAAACGGCTCCAGTCCATCTAAAACTTATTTGCTGTCAAGATCGGCAGCTCCGTACAAAATAATACAACCCAAATAACAATGGCGGCGCCCACGACAACTCCCAGAATAAGATGAATAGTGTGGACAGATGGATACATACTACTGCAACTATTACTACTCCTGTACCACTGGTTTAGACAAGTTTATTTATGACTAAGTAAATGCTCCTTTAGCATAAAGTATGACTCAACCAGTGGGAGATAAAGTACTCAATTTTGTAAAGTGAAAGTACAAATACAGAGGTAAAAAGGTCACTCAAGTAAAAGTGAAAAAAAAGTATTTCACAAAAGGGTTGTTAATTTGTTGAAGTGTAAATGTTGTGATATTGATAAAAAATGAGGCATATTTTGGTCAACAGTAGCAAAACAAATCTATTTCTTCATTTTTCATATAATTTTTGTGTATTTATTTTTGTTTTGCTCAAAGCTGAAGGTTAAACTCAAACCATTAGTCAGGATGTTTCCACGAACATGGTACAAATAACCCCTCAAATCATATGAAAAGTACTTTTTACTTTTCAGTTCAGTTCAAAAATGTAGTGGAGTAGAACGTACAGATACCTGCTCTCAAGTTTATTGAAGTAAAAGTAAAAAGTATCCACAGTAAAATCTACTTAAGTAAAGTACAGATACCTACAAATTCTACTTCAGCACAGTACTTTACCACTTGTGCTTCGTTACCTTCTATTACTGGACGTAACTTGTCTTGTTTAATCCTAAATTCGAGTCCAGTTTAGTCCTGATGTAGCTTTGGTTTAGGCTCAGTTTTAATGTAGAAATAATAAAATACAGAAAATATATGCATAGAAATAATGTCAAAGATAAAATGTATTTATTTGGGGAAACAAGATGCTGCATGACTGTGTTTTATCCCACCTCACCCTTGTACTGTAGAAACTTCATGTGTTGATTATTCACTTTTCTGACCCAAACTGAAAGCAAATATTTGACTGAGTGCAGAGCCTTGAAACTAAGATAATTTTCTATTGGAATTTAGTTTTATGAGGTTTTTAAACTAAAGGTAGACATCGTTTCATTCACTTTCAAACTCATTCAATCAGGTAAACATAGACGCTCCATAAAAAAAACAGAGATTCAAAAGTAAGAGAGAAATTGACTGAAATGTGAAAAGTAATCCTTAGTTCATCTTCCATACCTTTCTCAATGACCTCTGACCTTCCTCCTAATTTTCTTTTTTAAAACCGGTGTTGCTACACCCCCTGTAGTTGGTACAGTATTTTGTCTCATCTAACTCTACCATTACAAACTATGACTTAAGACCTCCCGTAAGACTCACATTCAGTTCAAATGCTTCTTACGTTTCGTGTTCAGAGGGAGACAAACAGCAGATGGAAGAGAGTGGGTTTAGGTAGTGCCAGGACATCTGGACGTTTCACATGCAGTGGACACAGTCAAATGCTTTCTGACCATTTTTATTAAAGCCAGTCTAATATTTCAGCTGTAAATGCCAAGATATTTGATTAAAAGGCTGCCGGGGAAATTCAGGGGAAGTTTAAAAGTAACTGGACTCCAATTTGTGTAAAATGATGTTTTTGTATGTACACACTGCCCAAACAGAACAATGCTGTAGGTACACAGTTACAGTTTATGATCGCAAGTCTAGCTATAAATAATGTAAATCTAACCATTATATTTCCTCTTTGGGCTTTCTCATAAGTGTGTTTTCATCAGTGGTGGAAGGTAACGAAGTACAAGTAGTAAAATTACTGTGCTTTGGTATCTGTACTTTACCTCAGTACATTTTACAGTGGATTCTTTTTACTTTTACTTCACTACATTTGAGAGCAGGTGTTTGTACTTTCTACTCCACTGCATTTTTAACTGGACTGATATTTCTACCCATCCAGTCACTAGCTCACCTCTATACTCATGTCCAAACCAGCTTAACTCTGACTCTACCACCAAACCCACATGACGGGCTACTGTTTCCTTATGTTATCATCTTCATGAACAGTAACTGAATTAGACGTCCTCCCTCATGTAATTCATTCTGAAACACTCCTACAACCTCCTGTTTTATCTGCAGCTTTTTAACATCTAAAAAGATTGCAAAAATCTAAGCTTTACTGTCAAAACCAAATTTAGAGAGACTCCAGCTGCAGTACATCCAGAACGCTGCTGCTCAGGTAGCAGCTAGAACCAGGAAGTACGAGCTCATGTGTCCTGTGCTCAGGTCTGTGGCTCCTGTGGCTCAGAGAATAGACTTTAAAGTAGCTCTGTGTGAACAAGTCTCTCCATGGACCAGCACCAAAGTACATCTCTGACATGTTAGTGCCATATGAACCATCTCACACTCTGTGGACTTCAGGGACCGGCCTCCTGCTGGTCCCAGAGTCAGGACTAAACACGGGGAAACATCAGTGTTTCAGTTTTATGCAGCGAAAACCTGGAACAGTCTTCCTGAAGATGTGAGACAGGCCTTTACTTTGACAATGTTTAAGTCCAGGCTCAAAACAGTTCTGTTTAGCTGTGCATGTGACTGAAAGGTTTTTATTCTGCACTCTTCTCTTAATGTTAATTTTAAGATGATTATTTATGTTTTGATTGATTTGTATTATGATTTTAATGCCTTTCTTATTCTGTAAAGCACTTTGAATTACTTTGTGTACAGATTGTGTTATACTGATAAAGTTTCCTTGTGAAACAACATGAATGAAGTTTCACTTTTAAAACCACTTCATATTTCCAATGACCAAATTTCCCCAAATTACGGTACCTAATTTTAGTTTTCAGTTTTTCAATTGACCTCCTGGATATATTTATAATCTGATTGAAGAGGCATCAAAATGTCAAGTGTTATGATGAACAGCAGTGTTGTGATTTTCACTGAGGGCCACATCAACAGAATGGTCACTCTCAAAGGGCCAGATGTAACTGTAAGACAGTAACTAAATGTAACCAAATGTAATGTAAAATAAATGCAACTACTTTTTAATCTTGTTAATTAACTGTTTCTATATGTATTACTTATTCAAGTTACAAATATTGCGTATGTATTTGCATATGAAAAAATGATATGTAACTGTGTATTTCCTGATAAACTGATATTTTAAGACAGTCAGACCTTTTAATTTAGCTTCTCGCGGGCACATGAGTTTGACACATGTGATGTACAGGGTGAAAAGAAAATCATAGTTTTCCAATACTACAAACTAAATTAGACTTTTGCTGCTAAGGCTGTAATGATACTTGAATGATAATGATACTACTGAGCGTAACTAGCAAGAAACAAGTGACCTGTTGCTGTGTTTACATTACAGGTCATGGATAGCCCCTGTCCAGAGCACTTGGGGACAACCTAAACATGAGAGTGACGCATTGCAGCTCTTCCAGAAATGAGCCCAAACTGGAGTCGCAGCTAAGTGTAAGTAAACAGAAACTGATTGGTGTTAGTGTTAGTTGTTTACTGGTCACTGGATATGTTGTACACAAGTTTAGCAACATGAGACAGTGTGCCGAGTTACTCCCAGTACTTCCAACCTAAATCGGTCAATCCTTATAGTCCCCTTATCCACTCAAATTTGTTTTAGCATCAATCACCTCCAGCGACACCGCGAAACCAAACCTACGTGCTAAGCTGTAAAACAAAGGCTCTGACTAGAATCCATATAACTTGATAGTGGGAGCTAGAGATTGGGACTAGTGACAGTATGGCTAGTGTTTCGTGATTACTGCGTGCCGACACCTTGCCAAATGGGCCACCGCGTGCGAATGAAACAGAGAGTAAAACAAACTCACCTTCGAACTTCTCTGGCACCACGCGGGAGTCGTTTTCAAACAGATAGCCTGGAACACACAAAGAACAGGGCTGTGAGTTTAAGGAGGACGGGACAGAGGAGAGGGTTAAGAATTTGAAAACAGAGCGTTGAATCGCTGAGATAGGGGGTAATTGTTACAGTAAGTATAGTTTATTGTTATGTCATGATTTTACTTGAGGAAATATTGTGTGATAATGATACAATGAGCTGTTGTACGTAGAAGTGGAAATGGTATTACATGCAGTATTATAGGCAGTAAGCGAGGTATAAAAACATGTACACAAAGTAATATAAATTGCTTTAGACAATACATAGTGTTATGTATTATTATTATTATTATTATTAGTAGTAGTAGTAGTAGTAGTAGTAATAGCAGTAGTAGAAGTAGTAAATAAAATATAGGCACAAAATATTTTAAAATAACATAAATAATAAGTAGAATGGACCCAAGACATGAATTCCCATGACAGGGTAAATAGCATCTTAGCAATATTTGTTCCTTATAATCAGTGATGTAACGTAACAAAGTAAAAAGTACTGTACTTGAGTAAAAATTTTAGGTATCTGTACTTTACTTATGTAGATTTATACACCTGAGAGCAGGTATGTGTACTTTCTACTCCACTGAAAAGTAAAAGTATTTTTTGATACTTGCTGAAATGTCTGGTGGGTTTATTTTTTATCAACTTCATAATAAAATAAAAAAAAATAAAATAAAAATAAAAACAGCTACTATTAATAATAATAATAATAAAAGGTACCTAACCAGCTTTGACTTCCTTACCCCACATCAAGTTAAAGTGCATGTGACAGATTTGTGTATTACTATTTGATGGGGTATAGTGCCTGTGGTAAATATTTATCACAGTTTTACAACAGTTAAGTTTGTGAAGAAAAGTTCAAAAATAAAAGTTATAAAAAAATACAGGAAGTAGCGTTGAGTTCAAAAACAGAATCCCTCCACCTAGGTCATCACTACACAAAATTACATTCAAAATGTACACACTAGGAGAAGACTTTACTGTCAGTTTATACCTTCATTTAACAAAATAAAGGTATAACAATGCATTGTTATATGTTGAGTAATAACTATTGTGTACCTTAGACGACGTTGGTCCTTGTTTACAGTATGGTTGCTAGGCAACAGTTATGGAATTACCTCAATGTATGTCTTATTGAAATAGAGATAACAAGGCATATACAGGCATTTAAACTAAAGTAAATAAAACTATATTCACTGTAATATATGTATTTGAGGACTACTGGACAAACACACACCCCAAAAATGTCACATCTATCTTACTCCATTGTCTACACTACAGTGACACTCTGCCTCAACAGTCACTTTGATTGGCAGAATTTCCTCTTTTTGCTGTAGGAAAAGTGTGGTCTTTTTCCATAGGTTTTGTTTATTCAGAGATTCTTGAGGCCGGGGAGAGGCGCGCTCCGAGCCAATAACAACATGAACACAGAGGACTGCAGCCAATGGAAACACACGACACTCCAATGACCACAACCAGAGACGGCGCATAGAATGGATACACACAATTAACACAATGTACACTCCAACTCTCCAAAATACAACAGAATTTAAACGCTTTTCAAAATTTCATCATAAATGTTTATATATCTGACGATGAAAAGCAGATTTTATTTACTACATGAGCCGAACGAGCACTGGAAAAGAAAGTAAACACTGCATTTTAATTGGATGTAATTTGAAATATATATTCTTAAAGGTACACTATGTAACTTTTCGGGTGGATCCGTTACCATAGAGATGTTTATGCGTTGCCTGGAATATTTCGCTGAATGGTTTTAAACTTACCTAACATGCAATAATTTTACCGAGCGGGTTTTTGCAGCTCAAAACATGCCTCCTGACTGTGAGAGCTAGGTCGCCTCTCCACAGATCTGACCTGTAACGTGGCCTGATAGCATTAACTGCTTGTCTCCATGGAGATGAAGTTAAAACCCATACTGTGGAACATCCCAGGCAAAGCAATAACATCTCCACACAGCAGCAAGAGTGACATTTTGACCATTTTTAGATTTGATTTTGGTTCATGTAGGTTTTAGTCCAAATGTATAACACAATGGGGTGAAGATTGGGAGAGACATTCGGCTAGCAATAATACCTTCATTGCTGTGTTGTGGATTTGGATAGCCATCGTTGTGGTGGTACATAGAGGGACATCCAGGCACATCTGCAAAAAAAAAAAAAGATAAAAACTTCAACGTTTTTACTACCAAATATTTCAAACCTCATATTTGACTAAACCGTACACAAATTAGTTCCTGAAAATGCTTGGAGCTACAATATGCACGACTTCCTATCGCTCCAAGGGCAAGCGTTACATTTGTCATATCGCTTCTCCTCTTCGGCTGCTGGTATTTTTAGGCTGTGAGCGAGCCCCTTCACCAGACCAGAAAAACAGAAAAGTATACAATGTCTGCGCTGTCTGGGCACATAGCAAACTGAATCCATACAGTTCACTCAAATAGAAATGAATCTTCATAAAGCCTAAAGAGAGCCCTCCTGCAAGTCTGAGCTCATAATGGACAGAGCGGGAACAAGTACTTCATGTCAGGAGTTAAGTTACTGCAAAATTATACCAATCTAATGGTAAATAGTATTATGCTAGGTCTATGTTAAGTGTAAGTACTTGAAGATTGCATTTAAAGAGATTAAGAATTACACAACATCAATTACTACTACTACTACTACTACTACTTCTAATACAACTACTACTACTTCTATTACAACTACTACTACTTCTATTACAACTAGGTCAAGGTCGACTTTATTTCTATAGCTCATTTACAACAACCTAGGTCATCCAATGTGCTGTACGGTACAAAACGATAGATAATTACAATGTGAAAGACTACTACTGCTACTGCTACTACTACTACTACTACTACTACTACTACTACTACTACTAGTACTTCTTCAACTATAGGTCAAGGTCAGCTTTATTTATACAACACATTTACAACAACCTATGGCACCCAATGTGCTGTACAGTACAAAAAAATAATTACAAAGTGATAAAAACTACTACTACTACTACTACTACTACTACTACTACGACAACTACTTTTTAATGTCTTTTTAGTCTGTAAAGCACTTTGAATTACTGTGTACAAATTGCACTATACAAATAAACTTGCCTTACCTTACCTACTATTACTATGACTATTATTTGTATCTCTCGCACAATGCTATACTACTGCCATACTGTCACTACTACTCCCACTACTACTACTACTACTACTACAACTATTAGTACTACTGCTACCACTACTACTGCAAGCATTACTATCAACTTCGCCATCAATACCGCCAGTAACTCCAATAAATGTAATAGACAATTTCTACTGGTATTGAAATAAATATTCTAACTATCTAACTTGTACTTGTACTACTTTTCTCACCCCACCCTTGGAGTACTTACATGAGAAAATTGACCTTACTAACACTGACCTCCTAACCCCACATCAGGTTTTCTCGTCTCATAAAAGGCGTGTCTCGTAATCTTTCATACATACAACTGTTTGTCTATTATCACCGTGTTTTTCAATGGCAGAAACATGATCTTAAAAAGGTGTAGCTCCACTGCCTCCAGCTCTGTACATGACTCACCGGTGGAGAATGCAGCCACTGTGATAAGATGCCATAGGGACTAATCAAAGCTCCAATCACACTGTACAACAATATCCTTAGTCTGGCACTGGCAGCAGGCCGCAGAGCACACGCCCGCTAGACCAGAGCTGGGCGAGTTAGTTAATTGTATCCTGTTTATTGTGGGGCATTGGGTGTCTTTCACATGCGACAATAGATGTGATTAGTGATGGTATGCCAATTTGCTTGTGAAACTCCAAAGACCCATTCACAGAACCGGCAGCCGGCTTTGTCTGCGTTTTGAAAAGATGAAACGGAAGAGGTAGTAGTTTCAGGTTGTGTTGTGTACGATGTGTGTAGCGAACGGGACACGCCTGTTTGAAAATGTAGTCAAAAAAATAATAATTAGTTCAAAGAAAGGAGGCGATCAGTCATTCATAAATACGCAGTGAGCCTGGACTGAATGAGCGTGAAGTTGTGGTAGCTAAATGAGTAAAAATAATATTACGTAACGGCTAAGATGTGCGTCGAGCCGATTTGATTTGTGGATGTTTTCCTAAAGCTAACGCCCGAGGTCATCGTCTATTTAGATTCTATGACAGCAGTTAGCAGAGGCGCAAAGTCGTTCGTCACTCTCTTCGCACCAGTGTTACAATACAAATGTTAAAGTTAACTTAAACTGTGGGAAAAATATCAGGTACAGAGTCTAAAACTGAAAGAAAAAAAGGAAATAGATTAAAAAATGATAATCCAAATACTATAATTTCTTGAGTATTTGCAGAAAACGTCGTATGCATGTTTGTACTGTAGTATTTGTAGTATAGAGGTACATTTTATATATACTTTTTTGAAGTTAAAGTAGTCCCTAACTAACTAAAAACTCATTGTAAATTTATAATAGAATGAATAAACTTCTCTGTAGCATCTTCAGTTTTGGCGAACGACTTCACCGCGATCAGCTAAGTGTTAAATTTCTCACTCCTGGTCCATATAACCATCCGCTGTACACTTCTCCAGCTATAGCAGCGCTTATGTTGTTTAAAAAACCCTGGCTACTCCACCCTGTGCCCCCTCTCTATCACCCCCCACCCCCCCCACTCCTCTCCTCACAGCACCGTCCAGTGAGAGGCTCAAGTTACCGCGGCGACGCTCATTTTTCCATTATGAGTTCATCTGCCTGCACAAAAAGGAAGCCACGAGTGCAACCTGAAACCTGCGCTCACTCCACTGGGGACTCTAGTCTTTCCAGTGCCCTCCATTTTCTCAATGAAATTCCTCTGCCTCTCTCTTTCACCGAGCGCATTGCACAAGGGAGGGAGGGCGGAGAGAGGGAAGGAGGAAAGGAGGGAGGAGAGGAGCGGCCGCAAGTTTAGAAAAAATACACAATTTTTTTTTCTACAAAGTGTCAGAGAGTTGAAGGGAGGAGTTTTTGGGGAGGAGGAGGGAGGGAGTGGGCAGGGTGGATACAGTGAATACATTTGTTTTGCCTTTTTGGACATTTTGTTCTTTGGTTAGCTACGCACACCAGGGAGACTTGGATTTGAAAGGCCTTCTGAGAGAGTGGAACAGATTAGCCAGTGATAGCCATAATATATCATTATTGTTTTGGGCTGACTGGGTCTTTAAATGCTTGTCAAAAGGTTAAGGAAACTTGTGATTTTTTTTTTTTTTTTTTGATGTAAGAAGATCCAATTTCACACACACACACACACACACACACACACATACATTCATACACCAATCTCCGCAGAGACTGGGGGCAAGGAGGGTTAAGTGTTTTGCCCAACAACAGCATTCATCTGTAAGTGTTGAGAGCGGGATTTGAACCACCAATCTTCAGATCAGTGGGTAAACGCTCTACCAACTACCACCTACCAACTGTCAGCACCTTGTAATTATTAAAGTGAGACAGAAAAATAAACTATAGAGCGTATAGTATAGAGTACGTGTGTCAAACTCAAGGCCCACGGGCAAAATGCGGCCCTCCACGTAATTTTATGTGGCCCGCGACAAGGTAAATTAAAGTGTATGACTGTCTTAAAATGTCAGTTTATCAGGAGATACGCAATTATACAACTACATTTTTTACATCTATGGCAATGCATAAGCAATATTTGTAATTTTATTGAGTAATAAATACAGAAACAGTGAATGAACAAGTTAAAAAAGTAAAAAATCTGGCCCTTTGAGAGCAAACATTTCGCTGATATGGCCCTCGGTGAAAATGTGTTTGACACCCCTGGTACAGAGTATAGAGATATAATTTTGGGAAAAAAAAAAAAAAAAGTGTTAATCAAAGTAATGTTCAGAGCCAGGTGTAAAATTCTTGGTTCATTTTGTTTACATAATAGATTTTGCGTATACAAAAAGTACATAACTATAGTACACATTGTGTAGACTATGGATCCACTCACCAGGTTCGTAGGTGTAGTCTGTGGGCTCCTGCTTGACCATCATGTGGGCGGGGGGAAATCGGTGCTGATGTGGGTGAGGGTGCGCTGGGTGTGGATGAGGGTGCGCTGGGTGTGGATGCGGATGGGGGTGCGGATGCGCTCTGTGCCCGTGTCCCGGGCCCGTCATGCCCTGAGCGGCCCTCTCGTACATGGGGTCCAGGTACTCCTGCTTAAAGCTCTGCTGCAGGTAGGGCATGCAGGGGTCAGAGTGCTGTCGGTGGTACCCTCCGCCTGGACCTCCTCCTCCACCCCCTCCTCCTCCGGGACCCCCGCCCCCTCCCACTCCTGTCCCGCTGCTGCCGCCGTGTCCTGACGGGGCAGAGGGCATGCGCTGGAACGCCGGGGTGGGAGGGGGGAACTGAGGGGGGCCCATGGGGTCTCCTGAATGGCCCTGGTACCTGGAGCTGGGGAGGAATAAGATGATGTTTTAATGGTTTTGAATATGTGGATGGAAATACATATACTAATTTATATTTAGAACAGTTTTTGGAGACGATTCTTCTTTATGGTGTGGTTTCAATATGATCTTTTATCATCTATATTCACTTCTACTTCTACTTAAATTTTTTTTATTGTGACAGGCCTACTTCAAACTGCAAAATATAGTGAGAAAGATAAAAAAACTGTGCTCTAATGGTGACCGTGTTTGTGGTTTTACCTTCTATAATCAATATTTAAGTAAATGATGGTGCAATTTCACATAAAGCTGTTTTTAATCCCATGTTACATTTTTTTACACTACGATCTGACGCAACTCAACATGAAGTATTTGAAGTATTCAGTATCCATGTAGGACCTGCCAAGGCCATTTTTCTTATCTTGCAGTAGTAAAGCCGTCATAAACACTCTTAGACCTAATCATTAGCAACTGACCGTTCAAACCGTCATAACAAAAATATATTATAAAATGTTTTCAGTAGAATGTTCCACCCCGCACTGTACCTGGGGTTGAGGTGGTAGCTGTTGCTAGGCAGTGGCTGCGTTGCCGGGGCGTGATTGATGTAGCCTGCGTCGGGCCGTCCGGTGGCTGCAGTGGCTTTGGGGGAGTAATGCTGCTGCTGCTGCTGCTGTGGTGTCAGGGGGGACATGGGGGTCCCGGGACAAGAGCTCTTGGCCCCCGCTGCAGCCCTCTTCTGCTCATAGGCACTGTGGAGCACGAACACATCACATATTAGACATACTGTTTTAGACCACGGCTGTCCTGAGGGCTTGTGTTAGCTTGTTTCACTCAATAAAGCTAACAGTACAGATATAGGCCCGCTGCTGTGGAATTGGTGTCAATATATCATGTGGTCAGAGTTAGTGATGGATGACCAGAGCAGCTTCAGTGTCACTATGTGTTTGAGTGTAGGATTAAAGGCGCACTTTGTAACTTTTCTAGCGGAGAGTCTGCCAGTAAGAATACTTGTTTTGTTTTTGTTCAAGGCATTTTTGAGAAACTATACTTGAAGAAATGCAGTTGTTGTACTGATTTAGACCTGGTTTAGGAGTTCTTTTAGTGATTCTCTGGTTCATAGGAATACATTTGTGAGAGAGTACCAGTCGGGCCTAGGTATGCAGTCACTGGGGGCGACGTGGGTTAAGTGTTTTGCCCAAGAACACAATGACAGCTTCATCTGTGGGAGCTGTAATCTGCCAACATGTGGGCCAGTGGATCTGACTGCTCCACCAATAATGTTTTTTTTTTTTTTATGTTGAGGGCTGGATTCGAACTGCCAACCTTCCGATCAGTGGACGAACACACACCAACTGACGCACTAGTTTCATTTCTTACCATTCATGAAATTGTCATAACAAATTGTCCAATATTACAACTGACTTATGGAATATTTTAGTCTTCAATCTTGCTAACATCTGTTTTTTTTATGGCGATTTGAAGCTGAACTAACCTGGCATAAAGGCACTGCTCTCCGCTGGGGTAGGTGAAGGTCTGCTTGTGGCTACAGGACTGACTGGGGTCTGACCCGGGGCTCTGAGGTTCCTTCTTTATGGTAACTGGAGGGCTGTGAAATGCCACTGCTGTAAAACACAACACAACAAAACCAACACATGACATTTGAGTACTCATAACATATTATTGCTTTGTCTGCCAGTCTTATTCAAAGTTCATATGGCAGGTCAGTCTGCTCATTGCACAAAAACATGATTAAGAATGAAATCCAGCCTTGTTTTTTCCTTAGTTTGACCAATTTTAGTGAAGTTAATAATTTGACTTCCTGGGCATGGACATGGTCAGCAGATGTGACATACATTGTCATACTTCCATAACTGTTCCTTAGCAACCATACTATAAACAAGGACCAAAAGTCACCAGACTTACACAATAGTTATCATTTGACAAATATATGATGATTTTGTTAAATTAATGTTAAAACTGTCAGAAAATGTGTCCCTTGCATGCATATTGTCTACTTTTTAAATAGAATTTTGTTTAATAAATGCATTTTTATATAACACTTTTCCAACCTCTAGACACTCAAGGCGCTTTACATCTAGAAACCACTCACCCATTCACGCACACATTCATACATCAGTGTACACAGACACTAGGGACGAGGTAGGTTCAGTGTCTTGCCCAAGGACACAACGGCAGCATTCGTTTGTGAGAGCTGGAATCGCACCGCCAACGCTCTTCCAGTGACGTTTATGTCGAGAGCGGGATTCGAACCACCAACCTTCGGATCAGTGGACAAACACCCTTTACTAACTTTACAACTAAGCTTTACTTCCTGTAATTTAACTTGCCAAACTGCCTCTTGAGAGATAAAAAAAAGTAGAATAAATATTTATCACAGGCACTATCCCGCCAAATAAAATAATAACTAGATTAACATAAAAACCTGTCACTTTAAGCCCTTCCCTGATGCTACATAAAGGCAAATACTTGAGTCTTGCTGGAATCTTTTTTACGTGCCAGCCAAAATGCTTAAGACGCTGTCAGCTGCACCACACCGAGGAGCGAAGGGAAGGAGGGGGGAGGCAGACAGACGTGAATAAACATAGCACTTTTTACAAACACACGTCCCTACTTATATAGGACGCACACACACAAGCTCACACACGACCGCATTCCAACCAGGTCCTCGCCCAATTCTCCTCCTCCTCCTCCTCCTCCTCCTCCTCCTCCTCCTCCTCCTCCTCCTCCTCCTGTCTCTAGACACAACAACAGCCCAACAGCCCCAGTCAAAGTCAAGGGCACTTCTGTTATTGGCACTAGTGCATGACAGAAATCTAAAGAGTAGGATTAACGCAGGTTTAAGTTCATTCATAAAAATACTTTCACTGTATCTCCCTTCTTCACAGTAAAAAAAAAATAAAAAATTAATTGAGCGCTTTGCTTTTGGTTGTCAGAATCGAAACACATCAGTGAGTGTTTGTGACAAAAGGTTACTTATACTAACTATTTCATATAACACAACACTGGATACTTTTTATTTTTACTTCACTACATTTGAGAGCAGTATCTGTACTTTCTACTCCGTTACATTTTGAACGGGGCTGAAAAGTAAAAGTATTTTTGAAGCTTTACAAGACCTCAAAATCTTTACTTTTTACTCTTTAAGTACATTTTGGAACAGGTACTTTAAGACCTTTACTTAAGTAGATTTTCCATGTGATACTTTTACTTTTACTTCAGTATTTTTTGCTCTAGTATCTGTACTTTTTCTTAAGTAACAAAACTGAGGACTTGTTCTTCCACCACTGTTGATTACATATTTGGAGCTCCCTTTGGTCATTGTAACTTCTAGAAATGCTTACTCAAGAAATTCTGAGTTTTCTCCTCATTAACAGTGACACATTTTCCTAGTGCTATATGGCCACTCCCTTTTGACGTTTTTGCTAAAAGTTGACAATTTTTGCTTTTGTTATGAAACCAAGTATTCCGTTAGAAAGGCAAATGAGCTCTTTGCTTTTGGCTGCCAGATTCAAGAGCTTAAATATTTGCTATTTTCTGATCTATTTTCTAATGTTGTTTCCTCATCACAAACAGACCTGGAGTTTCATTCACATGTTTAACACACAAATCCTGTATATTTAGTTTTCTGAGCTCTTTTTCTCTATTCCACCTTGTGATGTCATGTGGTAATACAGGAAGTGCTCCACTGTGATTTTAAACTCCACACATCTTCACTAGAATCATTTGGATGATTTCAGCTCTGGAATTGTCCATCTCTGCTGAAGTAAAGCTAAAAGTAAGCTGTTAACTTGAAAACTACTGCTTCATGACATCATAAGGTGGAACAGAGCATTTTGAGCTTTGGAGATGTAGACAGACTAATAAAAGTGTTACTCAAACATGTATGAATGGAACAAAACACAACTCCAGGTATGTTTTTGATGAGGTAAAGACATTAACTTGGCTTAAAGCTCACAAGAGTCCATTTTGTGTAATATAGGACCTTTAAGTTACGATTGTGGTAGTTTGAGCTGTGTATGAGAGTTCATTTGCAAAAACAGATATATTCCATTTGAAAAACTCATCAGAGGCTTTGCAGTTTACTCTTATGTAACTACAATACTGCCAAGAGCCAAACACATTTTTCTGCTATCATAATATAATCCTGCCTTGAGAAAATCCACTATACATTACTGTCAAAAAATAAAACAACTTTTTTGCATTTTTTTAAACGGAGATATCTGCTTTTGCCATAGAGCTTTTCATATACAAACTTTAAATATTGTTTGATACAGCACTGATCTACCAACTGATCTAGGCTAGCATGGATTTGTACATACTCTTTCTAATGTTTCACTAATACTATACTATACTATACTATACTATACTATACTATACTATACTATACTATACTATACTATACTATACTATACTATACTATACTATACTATACTATACTATACTATACTATACTATACTATTCTATACTATACTATACTATACTATACTATACTATACTATACTATACTATACTATACTATACTATACTGTTTTATTAACTCCCTTTTTCACAATTTAAAGTGGCAGTACCAGAGTTTTTTTCTTCTTCAAGTCTTGCCCTAGTGCAGATATATTGTAAAAGCAGCTCTTAGGCTCAAATGAGATGTGCTGTTTGTATCTAATAATATAGCATCTGTTTTGTTGTCCGCGAACCAGGAAGTGCGCTGTTTGCATGCTAGTTTGTGTTTGCATTACGCTGATGGCAAAACTCTGATGTGTTGTAAAAAGCACTTATAAACTCATTGCGGTTAGTAATTATGATGAGGAGCAAAAGGAGACGTTAAGATGAGCTAGTTCTGTTCCTGTTTTTTAAAACTGTGGAAATTCGGTACAGCACCTTTAAGTAAATCAGAAACAAAACTAATCTGTAGTTCCCTATTTCCAATATTGCTTACTCAAGAAATTCAGAGTTTCTATTTTACCCCTCCTCACTGAAACATTCCAATCACGTCCTATCGTCTCTGTCCACATCACCCACCCAGTGTAGCTTCAAACTGCGCCGCTGGCTTGTGTTTATTATCTGAGGGGAGATTTTCACCCGGAGAACTGTACAGGATGTTTTTCTGGTCTCGACAGGGTAAACAGGAGCAGCTGTGCACTTCCAGCTGGGAGGAGGCCTGCATGTGCGTGTGTATGTGTGAGTGGGAGCGTGCACGTGGACCCAGGGGCGCGCACATGGCCAGTCTCTTTATGTGTGTGTGTGTGCGTTCATAGTAATGTGCGCTGCGGGTGTGGAGCTGACAGAGCAGGCCACACTGAATAGCTCGGCCCAGGTAATTATATGCTCCAGTCCATTCACAAAAAGGAGAGTCTGGCTCCGCACACATGGATGGCCCCCTTTTTCAGAGAGGGAAGTTATGTGGAAAATAATTACAGCTATAGATTACACACCTCAAATTCGGATGTTTTAAAGGTGCGCTGTGTAACTTTTCTGAAAGGGATTTGCTACGTGCTTGTGTCTATGAAGACGTCATTGCTTTGGCGTTAAACGTTTCTATGTTTGCACTGGGACGAGATCCAATTTCCACGAGGCAAAACACGGGATTGGGTCCACGAGAACGAGATAAGACGAGATTTTAACATAATTCATAGTGTATAAATTAAGTGACTCGTGATTTTCGCCTCAAACATTTACGATGTTTTTGGAACTGCAAAAGAAATTTAACTTTCCAGTCTTGCCCTAACTCTTTTTGTCCAATCCAAATGTAAAAACATAAGCGGAAAATCTCACAAAGTCATTTTTTTAATCATCTTGTCTCGTGAGATCTTGTGGTACGAGATCTTTTGCGATCCATTGTCTTACTATGAGCAGGCTTGCCTCTCCACAGATCTTGTGCCTGAACGAGGTCAGAGATGTGCGTGCCATAGACTGTATATATAAATGGACATAGCTACCGTGCTAGCTGTTGTGTTCCAAATAGGAAGTGATCATGTGCGCGCTTCCGGCTTCATCGACTCTGGCTCCGATTCACTTTACATTGAAAAACTGTCACCTCATTTTCTATAACTGCAGCAGTGAGCCTCGTCATTTTGGTCTTAAAATATTCATATTAACCAACTCTACAACGTGAATGTGCGCACCTCCTCGCAACCTCTAGAGCTGGCCTACACCATACGTACTTTTCAGAGATGAAGAGAGCTGAGAGGAGCCATAATGGAAGAGGGTTTGAGGAAGTCATGTTTGGTAGAAGTTTTACGCTCTTTATTTTTGACTTTATTTGCCCAGAAAAAGAAACTAAATCTAACTGAACTGTGAGCACTTAGCTACATTTGAGTTTTATTTGAGTATCATCATTTTAGAAGCCGGTGGTGGACCCTCTAGAGAAGTTACATTGTACACCTTTATTATGTCGCTGATTACACTGTGGGATCGCTTTCCAAAATGAGAATCCTGGATGCCCTTCCCAGATCAACTCTCTCCTTTAGCCCGAGAATGTAAGAGATTAGCAACACAAAACGAAAATTGATGAACAAACACAAACTCTTGGCATGTTTCAAAGGCGAGTTTGACAAAAAAAGTTAGCTACTCCATAACTGTGGTACGCGCTACCAAACATATCGGACCGCTCTTTGCCTTCTGATCAGTGAAGTTTAACCTTTGTCGGCCCCGCCCACTTTTGCCTCTAAACGCTCCAAACCGAACTTTCTTTGTGGTAGCCCTCCTGGTTAAGAGGGAATCCCAATCGTTTAAATGGGAAATTCGGGAAAAGTTTCGCCTCAAAAATATGATATAAAGTGTCCGGTTGTGTAAAATGTTCTATGTTCAAGTCAACACCTCATTGATTCCCTGGGAGGCTATAAAACAGCTCTGAACTTATTTGCCGTGAAAATCGCCAGCCCGATACAAAATAATACAACCCAAATGGCAATGGTGACGCCCACAGCACCTTAAAGTGAATATGTTCTGAAAAATTCCTTTGCAAATAACTCAAATTCTTTCTTGTGTTTGACTATAGAACAAAGTCAGTTGCGACATCAAACTGTGCTCGAGTTATTAATAATCTAATTTAGGCTTTGCTCACTCTCCCACGACTCAGAGGCAGGTGAGGAAGTGTCAGCTTTAGCAGCAGCTCAATGGGATTAAAGTGCATTTAAGCAGATTTCCCTGTCAGACATTGCGGATCCCAGCCTCCTCCTGTCTCCTGCTCGGCTCTGCTTGTACACTCCATGGGGTGGCACCTGACCCGCTAACACTGACAATGCTAGTGTGTGCTTGTAGATTGGTATTGGCGCTTTCCTGTGCGATAGGGTCATGACCTGCAAACAAGCCTTACAGACAGTGCACACAGCTCCAGTCGCAAAGCTGATAACGCCATAGACAGCAGCAGACCTTCACTACGTAAGGTTTTTCTATTTTAGACGCTTCGGTCAACTGGACTACTTTGCGTGTGTGGGTTCTTTATCAAATTAAGAACTAGAATTTTGTACGTTGTCTGCTTATACAAACAGGTTGGACTGGGAGATATGCTAAATACGTTAGGTCATATATTACACAAAATGGACTTGTGTGACGTTTAAGACATTTTATAAAGTTGTTACCTCCTCAAAAACATACCCGGAGTTGCGTTTTGTTTCATTCACACTTTTATTATTAGTCTGTCTACATCTCCAAAGATTAAAATGCTCTGTTCCACCTTGTGATGTCATGTAGTGGTATTTTCCAACAGCCACTTTTTCCCTTTTGTTCAGTAGAGATCGCCGATTCCAGTTCTGAAATCATCCAAATGATCTTAGCGAAGGTGTACGGAGTTTAAAAATGCAGTGGAGCTTCTCTTGTATTACAAAATGACACATGAGGCGGAGTGTTTTCCGTATGAGAGAAAAAGCCCAGCCTCAGCCTAATTATGCAGGATTTGTGTCTGGATTTCTGTTGGCGTTCGCCCACTAATCTGAAGATTGTTGGTTTTGACCTTTGTTCCTACCACTGCGCTGTCACGATAAGTACTACAGTATATCGATTTCAATTTCGAATTCGCTCAATACATGACAGATGGAGCGGTAATTTTTTTTTTCTTTTACTTTTTCGGTTCTACAATGAGATTTGTGCTGTAGAAGGTGGATTCTGCTGTTTATTGGCATTCGTTTTAACAATATTGTACAGTTAGAATATGTTTTGGGGATAGTTCTGCTTTATGGTTTGGTTTCAATATTATAATTTATCATCTATATTTACTTTAGCCATATATCGCACTTCATTTTTTTTTTTTTTTTTGTATTATGACAGGCCTACACCCATTAGTCTCCATTTTCTGTGTATAATGGTGAATTTGTACGTGAATCGTTCTTTGCTATAAATGACTTTAGGTCCCCTGTAGAGGTCGAGGTCGTGCTTTTTGTTGTCTAGTAATGCCCTGCACCTTTCTGCTGCTTCATTTCACCCACACTTCATTACCCATAATACACTTTTTCTTTTTTTTTTGTCCAGGCCCATAACGCTCTTCAATTTAAACTTTCTTTCGCCAAGTTTGGTCTACATCTGTTTAACCTAAAATGTTTAAAAAAGCGAATCCTGACTTGTAAAACCATGACTGATGCTCCGATTAACTACATATTATTTGCAAACGACTCAGCTACATTTACAGGAAACAGAGCTATATCAAATATTATCAAACATTTTCAAAACCTCCATGACATATGACCATTTATCTCCATGCACCGATTCCACCATTTTGTTTAACTTAATGTCTGTGGTGTAAACGAATCCGGCTCTCTGCGCTCCAACCAGACCTCCTGTTGACTCCTTGTTAAAAGTTACATCACCTGTTGCTACAGATCTTCATATTTTATTGTTTCAAGAGGAAGCGGCCCGGTTCATGACCCCAAATGTGACGCGTGAAAGATCGGGGATGTGTTTAGAAGTGCAGAGACAGCTCCAGTACACAATCGCTGTAGCCTCTCGAAGCATTTGAGATAACGCAGGTCAGCACTGAAGGATACACGTATGATTTAATATGATAGTACAAAGTAAAGCTGTGCAATATTGAAAAAAAGACATTTAATAAACATTTTGTATTAGAAATGATGTCTGTGTGTAATCTGTCAGGTCCAGGTTGGTTTCATCGCAGACGAAAATTGAATTCTGTCAACTGGACAAAAGTTTGTTTTTTGTTTATTTTTTAAAACTTTTATCTGGACAGAATTCAATTTTCTTTTGCGATATTAGCAACTAAATCAGCTAAAATAAAAATAAGTTCACAGATGAGATTCCAGTATTGCACAAATGTGAAGGAGAAATATGTTTTTGAAAGACTATGGAACTAAGACTATTCTTTTTAATTTCAGATGATATTTTAGCAGCTTTTTAATACTTTTAATACTTTTTAGTACAATTTTGGAAGCAGTACAGTTGTCCCTCGGTATAACACGGTTCACCTTTTTGTGGTCTCACTGTTATGATGATTTTTTAGTGCAATTTGACATGCTTTCTTAGAGCGTATGAATGCGCATTGGGTTCTGCGTCCTGATTGGCTAAGGGACTGTAGACCATTGTCCATCAGTCTCCTCCGTGCCCTGTCTCCTGTACTGTACAGTGTTCAGCCAAATTTACATAAATGTTCAATCGCAGTGTGACTCTGAAGTGCTGTACGTTTGCAAGTTTTCTCCCCGACAAAACCCACAATGTCGGTGAAACGTTCTGCACCGACAAAGGTTTGAACTTTGAGAGAGTTTATACAAGAGAAATGTGAAAAAATGTTAATGCTTGTCTGAGAAAAGTGTATAAAGTGTGTGGTGAGGGGGTTTACAGCTGCAAAACATATAGAATAAATATAAAAAATGAAGCTGACTACTTTGCAGATTTCGCCTATTGCAGGTTATTTTTAGAACGTAACCCCCGCGATAAACGAGGGGCTGCTGTACTTGTACTTGTGACTGTAGTAAAAGAAAAATTCAGATCTATCAACTTTGAATTTCTCTTTTACTATGGATCATACATGGACAACTGAGGGATTACACAGATATCTAACTGTACTTTGTCGTATTCTTTCCGCCAATGTGTTCACAACAAATGAATGATTCACGCTATAATAAAAAGTAGATGCGTGACTTGTGCAAACGTGTAATTTAAACATCTTTTACTTTTGCTTGTTGGTGACTTATTGCCAATGGCTACCAACAAGTGCTACTGAAATTCTGACATCCTTAGCATCTGAACACCTACGTTAATTTTTACAAACCAGTCTATTTATGTCATAACTCTGCTTTGGATTCACGTTTTTATAACAATCCAAAGCGTCTCCTCCGCTGATAAGGTCACCGAGCTTCCTCACAGCTAACATCTTATCCCCTCCTTCCTTATTTTGCGGCATTCTTTGGCGTCTCCCTTTGACACTCTATTGGGAGCAGTTCGTTTAGGGATGACCCCCGCTATAGTCGGGCTGGAGATGTCCCCTTACATATGTAAATGTGCGCTGTTAAGGGGGAGGGCCTGGGGTGAAAGGTGATGGCCATGGTTGAGTGCTTTAGGAAGTAGAGGGATCATTACAGGAGGGGGGGTGTTTCCTATTCAACAGACGCCCACCACAAACAAATCGCAGGAGGAGGAAAAGGGAAGGTACGCCCCCCCTATACAAACACACACACAAACACACACACGCAAGCAGTACGTACAATGGTTTTCTAGGAACATGTGCGAAAATGTATGGGACTTAATGTAGGGCCCTGGGGAACTCCTTTGGAAGAATTTTAAATTATATTAAGAAGCTGTATTGAAGCGATTTAGATGTCTGCATACATAATGTCAATCTACGGATACTCCTGAACTTATGGTAGTAACGGTAGAATCCAATGGAACTTTTTAAAAATAAAGCCAGCAATGCCAATTAAATCTGTCCAAGTATTGGCAGTGGGTGATAGAATTTGTTTAAATATCTCAACAAAAAACAAAAAAAAAACACAAGCAAAAAAACAAAAAAACAAATGGAAAAACAAACACATGGGCATTTTCTTGTTTTTTATATCAATTCTGCAATTATAATTTTGTTGGGAATTACCAATTCTAAAAAACACTATGATATCAGATTATTATTTTTTTCACATGTTTATTTTATAGATTAGTTTGAGAAGATAATCTGTTTGTTGTATTTTCCCCCTTTCAAAGAAACAGTTAATAAATATAGAGCTATTTTGGAAAATGTATGGGGCCCAAGGTAGAGCCCTGAGGGACTCCTGACAACATATCTACCAACAACTGAAGCAATTTCTCTTCTTTTTAAAAATAAATTATCAATATTTGACAAGCTAGCAAGTATGTGTCTAAATATCTATAGATATATAGAACTTGTTATGACCGAAAGCGCATCTGGTGTAATACTTGTACTAAATTAATATGCAACTTAAGTGTAATTTCTCAACCTTAAATGACGCATTGAGGTAAGGGAAACTCAACTAAATCTTTTAAGCAGACTAAACCTTGAAATGAACTCCAATGTCTTATTTTAGACACACAAAATTTCCAACCATTAAAATCTTCGCCTTTGGGACAGCAGTCTTCATACAATAGTGGATCTGGACAGTCTTATGCTCCATGTTTATATGTAACTTGGCCAACTCGCAAGCGTCTGGATAATAACTCAATGTACATCAGGTCTAGTGTCAAACAAGGTGACTGGATATCGCAGAAGCAAAGGACATGTAAATACACACTTAATAATTGGACACATTGTACAAATAACATTGAAGGGACAACGCTAACAGTATCTGGAAGTCTGGTTCATATCTAGAGTGATATGAACTGTGCATGTGTAATGTTATCCAACGCGACACGTGGCTTAGCTGGCTACACCTGGTTCTGCACTAGACAATGGATCCCTTATGTGGATCAATGGAGACAAGGATGCCAATAACTAGAATAGTGTGAGGGGTTTAAGGGAAGATTTTGATTCATAAAATTTGTTTTTCAAAGTTAAAAATCTGGTGCCAAAATGGTGTGACCAGTTATAGGGAATGTGACAATGCGAGGGGTACTGCCAGGGCTGTCCAGATACTCAGATTTCTCAGGTTTAATATATGAACTTACGCAATATTGGTTTTGATACGACAATGATAATTAAACATGAACTTTTTATTATATTTATACTTTTCAACTCAAATTAGTTTGTAGGATTTTTTTTAAATATCACTATGTGTTATTATACTTTTACTATAGATCAAGACCATTCTAAAAAGATAACAGAAAGGTTCATTTATGTGATTTTTTAATGTTTCCTTTTATTTTATGTTTTTTTTACCAGTGTCAATACTTGTTCAAATAAATACAAATGCAAATTAATAATCTGATGACGAACTTTTATACTGAATCCTGTACCTGTTTTTAATGTTTTAAATTGACTTTTTTCTCAAACCCGAACGTGAAACTTGAACGTGAAAACTTTAGTCACCACAAAAATGGTAAAAAATAACCCCTCAAATCATATGAAAAGTACTTTTTACTTTTCAGTGCTGTTTACAAATGTAGTGGAGTAAAAAGTACACATACCTGCTCTCAAATGTAGTGAAGAAAAAGTAAAAAGTATCCACTGCAAAATGTACTTAAGTAAAGTACAGATAACTAAACAAAATCTACTTAAGTGCAGTACTTTACTACTTTTACTTCATTACCTTCCACCACTGTAGAGACAAAGATAAAATACTATTGTCTTTGTGGCTGGGGTTAACTTGTCCATATTTGAAAATAGCACAGAGTTATTGATGTTTGTGTCCTAAAACTACATCAGTTACTTTTTGGCTCGTCTTGCTCAAGGGCAACAGACCAGTCAGCAAACATAGATCACATCCTTCTTGGCAACAGCAACAAACCATTAAAATCCAAAGGAGAATGACTTTGTATCTGTCGAGGGACAAAAAGAGGAAGGAAATATTGATGATGCAGTGTGATCTGTTTGGAGAGTGTATAGTGCTGTTTCAATCGTGCATGGAAACATATGTCCAACATGTGTGCGAATGTCTCCGGTCACCGCGCACAGCAAAAAACAAAAAAACACAACCAAATATTACACAACGAAGCTTATGACAATAGTTTGTAAATGTGGCGTTTTCATACTTAGACCCTCGCACAATTTTTAGACTAAAAGTAGATTTTTTTGTAAGATATGCTTGTGTAAAAATGCATTGTGTAACTTTTCTGGTGGGGATTCTTCTTTCTTGCTTGTTTCCATGGAGAAAAATAAGTTCCAAGCAAAGGAGAATGACATCTCCATGGAGACGTGCGACCTACTGCAGAAAAGTTACATAGTGCATCTACTATCTTCCACTGAAGTATTTTTGGCTGCTTAATTATTATGAATGTAGGAAAAGTAACTGATGTTTTGATGTTTTTGTGATTTACGTTAAAGGGCCCATATTACACTACTCTCTGATCTATGTTATAATGTTGTTTCCTCATCACAAACAGACCTGGAGTTGTGTTTTGTCTCATTGACACATATTTAGGCTCAAGGATGGAGTATTTTTAAACTCCATGCACCTTCACTAGAATCATTTCAGTCATTTCAGCTCTGGAATTGCCAACCTCTACAGAACAAAAGATAAAATGTAGCTGTTAACTTGAAAACTACCACTTCATGACATCACAAGGTGGAATAGAGCATTTTACGCTTTGGAGATGTAGACAGACTAATAATAAAGTGGTACTCAAACATATGTGAATGAAACAAAACATAACTGTGGGTATGTTTTTGATGAGGTAACAACATTATAACATGACTTGAAGCTCACAAGAGTCACTTTTGAATAATATCGAACCTTTAAATTCAGAATTCAGTTTGCATTGCCCATTTAAACACATCTAGATAGAAAAAACTGAAATATGAACTGCTAATCTAATATAAGAATCACTAAATTATATAAAATGTTCACAAACATTTTACATAATTACATTGAATAAAACTGCTAAATAAACACATGCTGTTTTCTAACTTCCCATAAGTTTTGATTTGAAATTAATTCATATAAAATGCATGGCTGTCTAGCTTTATTGCACCATTAATATATATCAGCTCTATTTACGAACACTAAAAGGATCTATAGCGTAGCCTGCTAACCCTATTCATCCAGGAGAGGTTGGTATGATTCTTAAAAGCTTAATTTGATCTGGAGAGGCAGGCTCGTGACACAGGCCCAAGAGTGTTGCCTCCATTAGTGTCTTCTCTATCTGATTTACAGGTCAGCCTCCCTCATCTGATAATGCCTCAGGCTCCTTGAATATTTAAAGAATGGTTGTCAGATAGCTGCCAAACGAGCCTAACGAGACTGATGGAAAGTACAATCATATAAGCAGGACACAGAGCTCCACCAACACAATCTGCATTTGTCTATATATATGATTTAGTACTGGTCAACAGGATGGGCATTAGGGGAGTGCGTTTTGCAATGATCAAAGTTTCAGTTCTGCTTTCTCAATTGTGGGAAGTGTTGCGACTTGAAATCAAGAGTTTCCCATGTAGAAGATAGTGAACAAAATACTACACATATATATATATACAAATACCATTTACTACTACTATGATTGCTATTGTTACTACTACTGCTGCTAACAACGCTGCAATTACTTCAACTTCAACTTCACTTATTTGTGTCCCCCATGGGGCAATTAGTTTTACAGCAGAGAGAATACAAAAAAGACAAACACATATAAAAACATTGAAAGGACACAAAAAACAAAACAAAAAACAAAACAGTACATATTAAAAGAAAAAGATCACATAAGAAAAAAGATCGACAGGCGATGAACTTTCCCACTGCAGAAGAAATTCTCTGCTGTACTGGATCCGGAATGATACCGAGGGGCTGGAAACTCAAAGCGGTATGTAGCACTGTCCCCAGTACAAACAGGACGATAAACTCCATTGCCCCACAGCACAGCCGAGCAAAGGTGACACAACAGTCCCCCACCACCCCCAGACAAACATGCACTGTGATCTGTGTCCTGTCAAACCTATAAAACAGGCACAATCATCCAAAAACGAGACAATTTTCTCTCTGCTGCCGGTCGCTGCATGAGCATGTGCCCCCGGTTTAGTTCTGATTCAGTCCTCAGTTACTACTGCTATACACTTTTCTACTATTTTCAGTACCAATATCTAGTACTGCTGCTACTACTACTACTACTACTACTACTACTACTACTACTACTACTACTACTACTACTAAAACTACTACAACAACAATAACTTATTCTACTAACACTACTGCTGTTTGCATTCCCATCTCTCCCATAATTCTATACTACTGTTACTTCTGCAATTACGACCACGACTACTACTATTACTACCTCTACTACTACTACTACTACTACTCCAGCTTCTACACTGCTACTACTTCAACTACTGCAACAGCAACTACTTATTCTACTATTCTATACTACTGTTACTGCGATTACTGCTACTACTACTACTTGGCTACTACAACTGCTACTACTATTTGTACTCCCATCTCTCCCACAATTCTATACCACTGTTACTGCTACTGCAATTAGGATTATGATTACTACTATTACTGCTACTATTACTGCTACTACTACTACTACTACTACTACTACTACAAATATGTCTTCTTCTACTTGGCTACTACTACTACTACAACTGCTACTACTATTTGTACTCCCATCTCTCCCACAATTCTATACCACTGTTACTGCTACTGCAATTAGGATTATGATTACTACTATTACTGCTACTATTACTGCTACTACTATTACTACAACAACTATGTCTTCTTCTACTTGGCTACTACTACTACTACTACTACTATTTGTACTCCTATCTCTTCCACAATTCTAAACCACTGTCACTACTACAACCCCACCAACTACTACCACCACTACTATTCCTACTTTGATACTCCTGTTACCTCTAACCCCCCTGGAGTTACATCACTTTTAGCACCACTTTACAACCAATGAAGCCGAGGTATTTTTCCCTCAAAAACATAAGTCAAATGTACACAGAGAGAACCCATTATTTCAAAAAGTACCGGTTGAAGTATCTAGTTACCATCCACACATCTGCTTTCAACCTATCTGTCACTGTAAAGCCCCTGAAGTACAATGTGGTCTAAATTTCATCTACACCACTGGGGTCAATAACTCATAACTCTACTATCTGTAAATGCTATGACATCTCTCTTTCTCCCTCTTGTCCACTTCACTTTCATTTGTGCCACGTTTGCTTTTTATAAAACGGTCATAGACTGGTCGTAAATCTGGCCAGTTCCGTAGCTGTTTTGTGCGGCCCATACAATACATCCTTGTCCCGGGACATGTGCGCGAGGGGGACATCTCGAGAAGAGGCCGAGCTGGTGGTAATTAATCTCAACCAATATTGACTCTGCTCTCTCAATCTTTTCAAAGCCCTAATATAACTGCCCCCTTCTTAATGTTTAATGCGCGGGATCGATTTACCCGCGTACTGTTACTCAAATGATGAAACGACTTTGGAAAATTGAAAACGGGATCTCGCGCGTCTTATCCAAAACTGATAACTTAGAACGAGAGTAGTCCAGACACCTTGCGTGACTTATCAGCGCTAACGCCACATCTGCAGGTCGCGCTCCGTTGATCTCGCGCTCTCTCTTTCTAGATCCGAATCGCGGACCGTAATGCCCCTCTAGCCCCCCTTCCCCTCCTCTTTCTGCCCCTCGCTCTGATTTATCTGAGCTTTATCTTTATCAAGTCGTTTATCAATGCTCCTCATCGCGTCTTGGCTCGCGATGGATGGGTCCCGGGTCGATATGGACATACTTCGCCTCTGAGATCGCACCTTTAGTGGCCTGTGTCAGCAGGTTGGAGCGGCACCCGGACCCCCCCCTCTATTCATTATGGACCATCTCATATGTGGAGTCAGAGTGAAATACATCTATACATTATTTTTTTATATATTTGAAGTACTAGTATGGATTCTAGATGAATAACATTGGGATGAACTTGGTAAGACTCTGTTAAAAATTGACACGGCCCAACATCTTCCCGTATTGTTTTGAATTTGAATTTACCAAGCTTTGCCATCATGCCAATCAAAGCAACACTGTGGAGCATTTCAGATTTCTGAGGATACACCACTTGCTTGTATCCATGGAGATGTTGTTTTGTCTGTTTTGTCTAGAATGGCATATCGATAAAGATAAGTTGGTGTCGCCAACAGGGCCCCCCCCCCTTGTGTTTGCTCCCCCATTCACCAGTCCAGGTTACAAGTCAGATCTATGAAGAGCAGACCCGACTCAGAAGAGGGTATTTTTTAGCAATGAACACCTGTACGGCATGAAATAACTGCGAAAATAGATAAGTTTGAAGTTATAGCGTGGAACAGTCCAGGCAAAGTAATAACATCTCCATGGAAACAAACAGGTGGCTTACCCTCCACCAGAAAAGTTGCAATCTGGCTTTCTGTCTTTCTCTATTCAGAAGAACTTAAACCATTTACTTCTACTTCATGAAGCTGCATATCTCACTCCAGCTATTCTTCTGTTAAACTGTTAAGATATCAGTGCTAAATGTACATTCACATGCCATAAAGTACCACTGAGTATACTACTAGAGCCGGTCCTTTTCCTCTCTCTTCTCCGCTGGCCTCTCTCGTTCACCTCCCTAATAAAACACACACTGCCTTCCATTCACAAAGCTGTACTGACCCCCCTCTCCACCTCTCTCCACCTCTCCCTCCCGCTCCCTCCCTCCCTCTCTCCTTTTGCCCTGAGTCAACACACAGCAGTTCAGCTTTTACTTCTCCACTGGAAGCTGTTAAATGCCTATTACGCCGCACGCCTGGTCTTTAAAAATCACACTTTCATTTGATTCGATCGGGTTGAAATGACTACATTCTGTACTGAAATGGTAGAAAGACAGGCAATAAAAAGTTCTCTGATTTGCTATAGGAAACTTTCACATAGTTAGCTGGTATAATTAGCTTTAGCATATTATAGGTTTGTAAGGTAGATCATAACTGAATCGAATGTCAGAGTCAGCAAATCGCAAATGCATGGGATTCTAGTAATAGTTTAGCCATTAGCATGTTTCAGTTTACTCACCAAATGCTGGATCTTTATTTACTCAAGTTTTTAGGCGGGTCCAAAACCATGAAGATGCTGTTTTTGCCTGGAATGTTCATCAACGTAGTGATCTCCAACTCGAAATCATTGTGATATTTTAAAGGTCCCATATTACTGCTATTTTCTGTTGTTTCCTCATCACAAACATACCCGGAGTTGTGTTTTGTTTCATGCACACGTGTCTGTCTGCACCCCCAAAGCCCAAAATGCTCTGTTCCACCTTGTGATGTCATGAAGTGGTAGTTTTCAAGTTATCATCTATTTTTAACCTTTTGTTCAGTAGAGAATGGCATCTCCAGGGCTGAAATTATCCAAATGATTCTAGCGAAGGTGTATGGAGTTTAAAAACATAATGGAGCGCTTCCTGTATCACCACATGACATCACAAAGTGGAACAGAGTGTTTTCTATTTGAGAGAAAAACTAAGATCACAGTGATTTCAAGATTGTATCCTAAACCGTGTTCTTATTTCATGAATGAAGACTCGATTTCAATGCACAACCCAACCTCAGCCAACCGCTCGTCCACAACCGCCCCATTCATAAAACTCATGCGAGCGCGTAGTCTATACACTGTTTATGTACGTGCGCACGAACCCTGTCACACCAAATCAGCCCCTGAGATTTGTTGAACCATTTTACGTAAACTGAAGATGGAAGTGGCACAAATAGCAGCTCTGCAGGCTGAGAGACGGAGCCGCGTGGATGTGCTGGCACCTGGATGTTTTCACACTTTTGTTGCGTAGCAGCTGTATTTTGGAAAGTGGAGCGAGAACACAGAGGCATGTTTCTGTTTAGGGCAGAAGAGAGGAGAAGAGAAGGAGGAAAGGAGAGGAAAGGAGAGGGAGGGGCAGAGTTTACCCATCAGGCCGTGCTCCAAGAGGGGACGATCGGGCCAAACAACAGGACGGCTGTGAATTCATGACCAAGCACAACACAGTGGACGTGTCGATGAGGTTTTTGCACTTTTCTTGAGTTGCCATGTTTGGACTTGTTGACCACATATTTTCTATTGGCTTTTTTATACCTTTTTATACCCTATTGGCTTTTTAAATACCTTTTTTATACGTTGGATGCCTTGAACTACAAAAAAATCACATTCTTCCAATTCTATGTATTAAAACAACAGGCTTTATGAACTGCAAGATACTACATATTTTTAGTAGGCAGGAGTGTAGCACCTAATTCTGGGCCCCTCCCTGCACTGGGCCCTACGTAAACAGTACCCTTTACCCCCCCCCCCCCCAGTCCGACACCCCTGTTAGTAGGCTGTATTGATGTCATGATACAAAAAGTTTAAATTCAACATGAAGAAAAAGATAGTAGAAGATAATAGATAACAATTTCAAGAAAAACTCACTTTTGTTACTTATAAATAATAGTATAAAATAAAAGTGCAGATACAAAGAACACATGAAAAATCTAGTAATCAAGTTAAAGTATTAAAGTGCCTCTTTTAAAATGTACTTAAAGAGTAAAAAGTAAAAGTATTTCATGCAGATTTTAATATCTTCAAAAGTAGTGATTTTGATACAGATTTGCACAGATTTTTTTTCAATATAAACCATTTTTTTCTGTTTTTTTTTTAAATATATATATATATTTCTGTTTGCTCAAATTATGAAAGTGTTAAAATAAACCCCTCAGACTTTTCAGCAACTCTCAAACAATAATAAAAAAAATACTTTTACTTTTTAAGCCTGTTCAAAACTGTAGCGGAGTAGAAAGTACAGATACCTGCTTTCAAGTGTAGTAAAAGTAAAAATTATCCACTTAAAATGTACTCAAGTAAAGTACAGACATCTATTTTTTACTTAAGTACAGTACTTTACCACTGTACTAAACTCTATTGGTTTACAGGTCTCTTAGTTAACTCCAAAAGTCTATGGTTAGACTTTTCAGCTCAGTAACGGACCAAAGACAAACTGGAAAACCACTTGGATCCAAGACTAAACCATAAGTTATGTTTTCACTGGCAAAATAGTGCTGAAGATACTACCAACTACATTTAAGCACTGTTTTATTTCAGTTCCTTCTACTCCTTTAACCCTTTTCTACAGCCTATTTTCCCTTCATTCTTTTCGTACAGTGAGCTGCGTTCTCCTCAGACACACATCTGTAATTAGACCTCACACCAGCCCTCTGTAAATCACTGCAACTCCGGCTGCTCACAACATGTCCGCGTTCAGAACAGAGAGAACAGAGAGAGGAAGAAATGGAGGTATAGAGATTCTTAAATTCAACTAAGTTTGTCCAGAGACAGGAAGAGGGGGCGGAGCTTGGAGCAGTTTGCTGTGTTACTGTAGGGCTTTTTTTATGAATGGAGAGCGCAGGGGGGAGGGGCAGCCACACTTCCTCTTACGCACACAAGCCAGGGAAGAGATTTTGTGAATGGGTCCGATCTCTTGAACAAGTGTAAACAACATACTTGGACAAAGGACGGGGCGCTATGGGGTTTTAGAATGAAAAGTACTTAAGTGCATGTGAAGCTTGTTGCAGATTATATCATTAGGAAAAGTAGGAATAGTTAGAGTGAAATTATACATCGTGTGTGTACCTTAGAGAAATATTTGCACACACACACACACATTACTTCTCACTAAACCTAGACTAGGACTAAACCAGGCCCTAACAAAGTTTACGTCTAGATTAAACCAGGATCAAACCAGGAACAACTGTAATGTCATATGGTAACTTTTAGTAGTACAATCACTTTTACTGTACTTGAACCATGTGTAGCAGTAGTAATCGTAGTGGCCTTATTAGTAGCAGTAGTAGTTGCAGTAGCCCACTTGGAAAACATATTTACTGCCAAAAAAAAATAAAAAAAATAAAAAAATCAATCTCCATGGGGAATATTTTTAACTTTCAATTTCATTTCATGCTTCCATTTCTAGAAAGTTACTTAAGATGAGATAAGATAAACGTTTTTTTTTTGTTACGTGCACATTTCTGTTTGCTCTGCCTCCAATAGCAATGTAGAAATCATTTAAATACTGAACTAGTAAAGTAACACTTTATAATAACGACTACACATTGTTAGCCTTGAATAGATTAGGGTCTTGATAACTGTGCCACCATTTTATGAAGTACTTTCCCGACGCCTCTGCTGTGCTCCTTCAGGCTACAGATTACAGAAGATCCACTCTCTGCACTGGTCCCAACAGCCTCAGGTCTCTGCTGTCTCTGCTGTGTGCTCAAATCCCTGGAAGAAAACTATCTACCACTAATGACTCCCCAGGACACAGGTCAGCTGCTCCATGTCACTGCCTTTCTCAATAGCACAAGCACAGACAGCACTTTTAGCTGGGATAGGTCTAACAGATGTGCAGGTATGTTGCACAACCACTTCTAAATACTTTTTTGCAGTGCAAGCTTCAAGTGCACTCCGCTCCATGGGATTTTTAATATTCTTAAGTTTTCGAAAGGATTTTTTTGTATTGGTAATCTAGTCACATAAGGCTACAAATTCATACACTGATGGTGCTATTCCCAATTTCCCAAACCTGGATAAATATAATGTTTTTAATTAATTCAAATTTACTGAGTATTTTACAGTTTATTATTATTGACATTATTATTATTATTATTATTATTATTATTATTATTATTATTATTATTATTATTATTATTATTATTATTATATTTTAATGTATATTTATGAGTCTTGTGTTAAATGTAAAATTGATACATTTTATTTGAATTTATCTGACAGTAACTGGACCCCAGGAAAAAAAGTGACAGCTCCAATGGGAATAAAGATGGAATGACATCTGGCATCTTGATTTTTACTACTTTCTACATTTTATATACATACAGAAGACATCTAATATATGAAGTAAGGTATATGGAATTATGTTGTAAAGAAAAAAAGCTAAAAAGTCTTTAAAAACACTTTTTAAAAAAACCCAATTATATTCCAGTCCTAAAAGGAGCTACCCTTTGCTTTGTCGAGTTATTTAACTTTTTTTTCTTCACTACATAATTCTTACATTTGACTTCATATATTTGATGTCTTCTATATGTGTATAAAATGTAGAAAGTAGTAAAAAAAAAAGCAAAATAAATAAATTAAATGAGAGGGTGTGTCCAAACTTTAGACTGGCAGTGTAAGCAAAGCAAAGCAAACTCACTGACTGACCAAGTAAAGGCAAGTTTATAAAGCAAACAAAAGGAAAAACACATTATAGAAACAATACACATGAACAGTGAGATATAGAGTAAATAAATACGTAAAAAATGATGGACTGTCTAGGTAACAGACACTTGTCCATTATGTGCAATGTAATCCTCATGTGTCTGCTGTGGCATCTATCTACGAGCCCAATCTTCCCTGTGGCATTTTCACACTACGCAGTTGGCTCCAGTCCATGTATGTCACATATCTATAACGCTTTGTCAACCTCCATTTTCCCATCACTCACACTTTGAATGGAGATGTTTCCCTTCCGCGGCGTTAACAGCAGGCTACTGAACGCGCCCTATAAGTGAACTGTCCGTCAAATGCGTGCCCCCCTGACCCCGCGCGTCGCACCGGGGTCAATCGCTCGCCGTGCTCTGACAGCTGATTGGCTCACAGTGCAGGGGGTTAAGTAGACATGACCCCGCGTTGGCCCTAGGGTTCACGCGCACTTCCTCCCCGGGCATTGTTGGACGACACTCTGCGACGGCTGTGGTGACACGGGGAGGGGACGGTCACGTGATGTGTACGCACAAAAAAGATACAGGAAGTGCTACTGAATAGGGTTGTCAAAAGGATCGAAAATCAGATACTAATCGATATGAAAAGTAGTATTGAAACTAGATACTCATTTGAGCAAGGAGCGATTCTGAAAGGTCACATTCACGGGACAGAAATGAATCTTTCCTGAATAGATTTAGACCACAGAGACTAGTATGTGCCCATGGACCACTACAGAACCAACTGAGGGATTAAACATATAATATAAAGCCACATGGTAATATAAAAGAAAATAGAAAAATGACCTTCTATTATCGAAATCGAGTTTAATAATTTTAGTATGGTGACACTATATACTATTGAATAACGGCAAATACTCACAAAACGGCCACTAAAAACTACACAGCACATGACTAGTGCTCATTTTGTACTTGTGTTCTTATGAATGGAGAAGTAAAAATACAATTAAAAGGAGTGTAGTACCAGGAAATCAGTTAGTAAGTTTCAAAGCTCATTCTTTCGTCATTTTAAAAACAACTGCGTATGTCAGTTTTTTCACTTTAACGACTTATTTTTCATTTTAACATGCGGGGGGATGTGCATGTATGTCTATGGTGCAATGTTCAGCAGTTAAGAGACACAATCCGCACGTTAGCAAACACGCAAAAAGTCTAAAATTACAAGCGTAATCCTAAACTACTAAATCAGTATAGTTGGATTGTTAACATAAACTCTTGAGTAACAGAGCTTGAGACGGAGCAGTGCCTCCAGTTAGCATCACCTCCAGAGAATGTTGATGACATCAGCTGCAAAGTCTCAATAGAAGTTCGCACATTACTTAAATATTACATTACTCAAATATGGCTCCGATCTCTTTCCAGTTCAGTGCATTTATATGTCAACATAGTGCCAGTGAATAAAGGATTACTCCATTAGGCCCCTGTATATTCCACTACACTTCACCACAAACGGCAAAAAAGATCAGAGAGATTATTTCTGATTTGTCTTCAGCCATCCTTTGTACCATTTCAGTGCCACAGTCTTTGATAACGATGCAAAGACTTCAACTTGAATAGTAAAAAAACAAACAAAAAAACTGTTTGTCTGGACGTCCACCCAGATCCTGAGTCACTATTGTTTCGGCTTTGAACAAGAAAAAGGGAAACACATTCAAATTGCCGTTCAGTTGTGCAGCCCAGGAATTTGCTTTTCTGTTTGGCACCTTCCGACGCTCACAAAAGACCACCTTTGTACCTGCGCCCTCCGTCATGTTTTTACCGGTTTCCTGGGCTAGACCCTTTTCAGCCTTTCACATGTATGCAAATGCCTCATGGGGCGCACAATGACCATACAAATGTACTACATGACCAGGATTCAAAGGATTACTGTATCCAAATTGAGGGATAGGAGCGACCACTATGGGCCTCTGGCAATTTAACTGGAAACAACTGTCCCGAGTCTGGATTTTTACTTCAGTGCGTTAAAGGTCCCATATTACACAAAACTGACTCGTGTGACTTTTAACCCATGTTGGAACGTTGTTACGTCATCAAAAACAGACCTGGAGTCGTGTTTTGTTTCATTCGCACTTGTTTGAGTAATCTTTTATTATTAGTCTGTCCACATCTCCAAAGCTCAAAATGCTCTGTTCCACCTTGTGATGTCATGAAGTGGTAGTTTTCAAGTTAACAGCTACATTTTACCTTTAGTTCAGTAGATACCTGCAAGCTCAGGGCTGAAATCATCCAATTGATTCTAGTGACGGTGTGTGGAGTTTAAAAACACAGTGGAGCACTTCCTGTTTTACCACATGACATCACAAAGTGGAACAGAGTGTTTTCTGTTTAAGAGAAGAACTCAGCTTAAATATGCAGAGTTTTTGTGTGAACCTGTGTGAACAACATGTGTGAATGAAACAAAACACAACTCCAGGAACAGTGTATTTGTGATGAGGAAACAACACACAGATCAGTAATATCGGCCTTTAAAGTTGCAGAAGTTGCGAGAAATGATGAAATTGAAAGCTTGTACTTACAGTTTTCAGAATGGAAATCAGGAACAAATTGCTCATCGCTGTCAGGAACCTGAGCTGAAATCAACAAGAAAAAAACGGGTGAGAATTTGAGCACACGTAGTACAAGGTTTGTGCTATTTCATTACATGGAATAACATCAATTTACAGGTTTTATTGTATATTTAAGAGTGACATAATGTGATAATGATTTGACATGTTCACCTCAGACTTTTTTTTTTTTATCCAGGCTTAGAACTGGCCCCTAACATTAGATTTCATATTTTCTTGCTCAATTGTTTACACTCTACCAACTGAGCCACTGTGGCACCACTGAGCTCTTCGCATACCTTAACCTAAACCTTCCAGTAACTACAATTAAAAGAACTGAGCTGTTATTAAAGTAGTGACTCATGTCGTAACATTGTTTTGACTGTACGAAAAAAAAAAAGAAAAAAACCTCCATAAAGATAATCCATACTTGTTACAACTGCTACTATTGTGTTTAGAGTAAAGTGGCATTTAGCAAAACAAGAAAACAATTGTATCGTTTTGCAGTTTGGTTTCCATTCTGGGGCTGCAGACACACCAAACAGGCCGGTCTGGATCAGCGAGTGAGCCAATATGTCACGTCAAAATAGGGACGCGAGCCAAAAGACGTTGGGGACCGTAACCATGGAGAAGGTTGTCTGGGTTGGATCAGTTTTAAGCGTGAACATTAAACAAGAGGCAGATGGAACATGCCAAAGGAAATGGAGAGGTGAAAAATGGACTATACGCAATTGGACAAGATATTTATAAATATATATATATATGAGAATCTAGTTTTAGTCAGTGGTGGATGAAGTAAAAGTACAGATACAGAGGCAAAAAATACTCAAGTAAAAGTAAAAATATCACATGAAAAATCTACAAAGTTTAAAAATGTACTTTAAGAGTAAAAAGCATGTGTTAATTTGTTAAAGTATAAATGTAGTGATATTCATTTTCAAAAGATACATGCAGATGCAATTAACTTTTTAATGAATTTTTAATGAAGTTTATTTTTGTTTGCTCAAAGTCAAAGCTTGGACTCGAAAACTTAAGTCAGGATGTTTCCACGAACATGGTAAATATAACCCCTAAAATCATATGAAAAGTACTTTTTACTTTTCTGATACTGCTCTCAAATGTAGTGAAGTAAAAGTAAAAAGTATCCACTGTAAAATGTACTAAAGATACCTAAAAATTCTACTTAAGTGCAATACTTTACTACTTGTACTTCGTTACCTTCCACCTGTGCTGTCACTTCAGCCCCAGTTTCAGTTTTAGTTTGGCGCTTGGATATTTTTTATGCAATGGTGGTGGGTGTGTTTGTTTTACATTGTGGCGACTAAAATCTCCACACACACTCACACTTTATTATTAGATCAACAACATAGTTTTAATTTGACATATGTGTTAAAATAGGTCAAATGTTAGTCAAGTAGCAATTATGGTTAAGGTCTCTAAGAAATTAAAGTAATGAAATGTAATTCCCCAAGAAGCATAGAAACCCAACAATTGTGTGCGTGCATGTGTGAACGCATCCATTATGTCAGGTGTAATGACATAATGGCGCAGTTTGAAAATAAATACAAGACGGACCATTTTACTACAATTAGTGCTAACTCATCTATATTAAAGGGACGATATTACACTGTTTTCTGATCTATGTTATAATGTTGTTTCCTCATCACAAACAGACCTGGAGTTGTGTTTTGTTTCACTCACATGTTTAACACACAAACCCGGCATGTTTAGGCAGAGTTCTGCTCTCAAAACACTCTATTCCACCTTGTGATGTCATCATGTGTTAATACAGGAAGTGCTTCATAGTGTTTTCAAACTCCACACAACTTCACTAGTATCATTTGGATGATTTCAGCCCTGAACTTGTGAATTTCCACTGAACTAAAGGTAAAAAGTAGCTGCTAACTTGAAAACTACCACTTGATGACACAAGGTGGAACAGAGCGTTTTGCGCTTTGGAGATGTAGACAGACTCATAATAAAAGGTTATTTAAACGTGTGTGAATGAAACAAAACACAAGTCCAGGTATGTTTTTGATGAGATAACAGCATTAGAACATGGCTTAAAACTCACATAAGTCATTTTTGCGTAATATGGGACCTTTAAGTAGCATAAAAAGTCTACCAAAAGTTTTAAATCATTACATAAATTAAGCCAATAAATTAAGTCATAGCAACTGTTTATTTATTTATTTATTTATTGGATTTTTGTATATAACTGTGAGATACAAAGGTCAACGGGAGCAGCATTTACCCACACTAATCTTCCCCTTGTAGTCTGATTAAAATGACATGTCATGACATCACATGTGCTGTTATGAGTCCAGTCTCCTCAAAACAAGTTATAAAAAAACAAGTGCTCGTCTCGTACACATTCATTCATGCTCTAGTGACAGATGCCCAACCCAGGTGCTGTGCAGACATGCCACCACTGCACGCCTCTTTTTTATAGAAACCCTAATCCTTATACAATTGTAGCCTAAAGCTCTGGACTTCGACTCAAACAAACAGATTAGAAAAGCCAAAATCGTTTGACTGCCAAGTGCCAACTCCCCATGCGGCGGGTCAAAGGGTCACGGTGCACCCACTGAGCTCATGGTATATGTCAATCTCACTGTGTTAAATAGTCGCAACATGGACCCAGTGGAGGAGCCAAGATACAAGTTTGTTTTTAAGGGTTTTTAAGTGTTTCCATTCTACAAGATCACACTTACGTCATGGTAAATTGGTGGGGAAAAACTAATGCCGCTCATTAAATATTATGACCCTAATCTGGGTTATGTAATGAGCAACACAAACAAAATGGCAACAGAAATTAGAAGAGAAAGTCAATTTTAACTGGTTTTGTATCATGGAAATCAATGGTTGAGGTTTGGAATCAAGTTGTTTTAGTCGATTTATTTTTACAACAACTCATTTATTTGAAGTCATGTTGGTGCCTTTTTGTATTTTTGAAAATTTACTCCAGACATCTTTCTTGGCAGAATTTTATGCGTGACTCAGATTAAAGGTTTAAATGTAAGTATTCAAGTCGGCTTTATGGGTACACCTCGTAACTTTGCGGGAATGTTCCACAGCATGGCATTAAACGTATCTATATCTTCATAGAGACAAACAGGTGACACAACCGGGCCAAGATTGTAGGTCAGATCTGTGAAGAGGCGACCCCGTTCACAGTAACAATGCGTGTTTTTCAAGTTTTTTCTTTACAGTGAAGTCAATCAAAAGATGTGCGCTGTACCAGAAAAGTTACACAGTTCAACTTTAAGTGCTACAAGTTACTACCATAGATTGTATAAAGAAGTGGACTAAGTGAGTGTGACGTCAGCCATAGCGTTCAGCTCTAGTCAAAAGTTTGTTGAAGCTAGCAGTTACGGGGACGAATTTGCAGCCGATTTCCAACCTGGAGTATCATAGCAACCAAAGAGCCAATCCTGAGCCCCGTCCTGTCTGCAGCGCTGTGTTTTAACAGGGAGCGGTCGCCTAGCTACGCTGTTAATCAAACCTGTTGCTAACGTTACCTGGTGCGACCTCGAGGAAAGACGGCGCCTGATTTGTCTGTTATTAATGTTCCCGTCTTGACAAACACCAGGATCATGTAGAGCGAGTTTATACGAACATTTTAAGACCAAATTGATGAGACTGACAGCAGCGGTTGCAAAGAGGTGCGACAGTTTTTCAATGTAAACTGAATTGGAGCCAGAATCAATGAAGCCTGAAGCGCGCTCATGCTCACTTCCTATTTAGAACGCGGCGGCGGTGGCTAGCAGGTTCACTATGTCCATTTATATATACAGTCTATGATTACTACACAGCTGAGCTCACCTCAAATCTGGGTTTATATTGAGGTAAGAGTAAACTATTTTTACTTGTTCAAACAAAATGAACTTCACCTCTCCTTCCTCTCTCAGCAACTTGAAAATAGCCGCTTTTGCAGTATTTTCTGTAACCCCAGCCACTCTTTCCACCACAATAATGAATTTCTGACCCAGCCATCGACCCCAACGGCCTCTCCTCCGCCTCTCTCCTCCAGTCCGCTCTTCAGACCCCGACGCTCAAACAAAAAAAACAACAACAAAAAAATATATAAATAAATAAAATAAAATGAAATCATAACGAGTCCACTTTCTCTGCATGGCCACGGTCCTGCTTCCTGCACAGAGGAAACCGGATAACGCAGCATGTTCAGATAAACCCCATTGATTCCTTATGTAATATCTGCACATCCTGTCACTTACTATACGCTAATAATGTTAAGGCTTTTTAACTTTGTGCCTTTGGGCCAGAGGGGGGAAGTCAAGCGGTTGCGTAAGAGCGACGCAGAGCAGAGGCCAATACAAAAGATCTGGAGATGTGCCGATTAATCTGTTTCTTTCAACAAAACAGAGCATGTCAGACGATAGGAGAAATACATGATTTGGATTGTCTTTCTAAAACTAAAAAGTAAGTTTACTTTCTGTGTTTTGGGAGGGAAAAGTACTTTTACTATTACCGAGACTATTTCATATATTTTAATTATATGTTCTTCAAAATAGTAGTTGCCTTACAAGACTTTCACAAAATTTCTGATTTGAGAGAACAAACAAAAAACTGGTAGAGAACTGGCCTTATACAAAGAAACAAGCAAATGCATAAATGCCATTAGACTCTCCATCTTAAAGCTACACTGTGTAACTTTTTCCCTACAGTATGGTATTCAATTTGTTTATACAGGCAAAACAGTAACATCTCCATGGAAACAAGATGACAGACCCTGCATTATAAAGAGTTATTAGTGCTCCTTCATAAAGTAGTAGCATTAGTAGTAGAAGTAGTAGTAGTAGTAGTACTTCAGTTCAGTTCAGTTCATTTTTGTACAGCCCAAAATCCCAACCGCAGTAGACTCACAGGATTTAACAAAATTGTTGATTTAACCAACAGAAAGTTTGAAAATCCAATAATAAAAGAGCCCGGTCAATAACAGACAACTTATGTAGTTATGTAGTAAGTTACAGTTGTACTATATAAAGAATTCTCCAATATTCCAAAATGTTGCAGTATTAGTGTAGTGAGAGAATGTAAATTTTGAGCACTTTCACTTCCCTTATCCTGCAGCAGCAAACTGTCATACTTTTACTCAAGTACTCATTACGTGTACTTTTCTCACTTCTTTTTCCTGGAACCTCTCGAAGGGCCTTTTGGACACAAGTCGGCACACGACGCCAGCGAGCGCGCTTCACTTCCAGGCACCTCGGATGACTTTTTCTTTTTTTTTTACTCTCAGCGGGAGACGAGGGGGCGGAGTCTGAACCAGCCAGAAGTCATATAAACCAACAGACAAGACATGACTAGCTCTGAGCGGGTGCCATTCACTCCTTTACCCTTCCGTTCTGCTTATAGATGCAAAGAAAGAGCAAAAAACACATCCCCCCATCGTAGCGTTTTACTATCTGAATCCCTCACAGGCGCACACAGTCATCAAGAGGCCTTTCATTAATGCAACAGGAAAGGATAGGGTCTTAGCAAGCCCCTACTTATACGTACATTCACTTTGATACAGTTTACACGTCAATCTTTTGGTCATGTTTGACTTGTTGGCTAAACCGTAAACACAAAATTATAACATGCGAAATATATAATCTGAAAGGTGAACTACTGCGTGTAACTTTCCGCTACCTGCTTGTCTCCATGGCGATGTTATTGCTTTGCTTCGAAATATTCTAAAATGGCACTGAGCTTATCTCTATATTTCCATGGAGATACGCAGGTGCCAGCAAAGCCAAGCTGCGGGTCAGATCTGCGGAGAGGCAACCCACTCACGTCACATCTCGAGGGATTTTTGCAGCAATAAACGCCTCTAATTTAGTTCAAATCGGATACGTTTAACGCCATATTGCTCATTTAAAGTAGTTCAAATACGCTCTCCGAATGTTTAAGAATAATAAAATAAAATAACATGTCGATTGCATTTACAATAGTCTATTTCACTACTAATTTCTAGATTCGTGGACACCAGTTTCGTCAACATTCTAGTATAACTTCACATTTCAAAACTTCATTCTCTTCTTTCTAAATCCACTGCACTCCACTGCATTTGGATAATGGTTTTAATAAATCAATAAACCCAAAACAACTGAATAACAACTACAAAACATCTCTACCCTCTTCCCGGCATCAAAAGTATTTTAACAGGAGTAAGTGTCTCTGAGGGTGGCCCCGTGCCAAAATGTGTTAATTCAAATGTGCCACTGCTGCTGCTTCTTCCATTGTTTTGTTTTATGGGCTGGAGTCTTTGTAGCTGGTGTGAAGTCAGTTGGCTGGTTTTCTTCTTGCTGCATTAGAAAAGGGGTGAGAATTCTGACAGGGATACAGCAGAGCAGCTATAAACCAAGCCCTGTAAATTGTATCAGCGACGGATCATGTTTACTGCTGTCATATAGTACTGTAACGCATGAGGCAAACTGGAAAATCTTACGTTTTTTTAAGCCAAAAAAAATAGTTCAACTGGTTTTATAATAGTATTTAGATAAATACATGGAATGGGTTGTGTTAGGGAGGGCATCTAGCATAAAAAGATCAAAATATTAGCCATGACAGAATGAATAATACACAAGAACACATAGAACACAGTGATTATGAGTTGTACTTTTCACAAACACAGTGTAAGATTGGAGACAGAATCTGAACTGTTACCGGGGCCAACCAGCTTTGCTATGTTCCAGATCAAGATAAACGTAATGGGTTGTGTTAGGGAGGGCATCTGGCATAAAAACTCAAACTGTTAACCATGACTACTGCACAGTAAACAACACAACAACACAGACGACTATCTCGGTGCTGAGTAAAATGGAACAATGGTTTTGGTTTGAGTGTTGTCACTAGATTATAGTTTCAAAATGTACTTTTCACAGCCACAGCACAAGATTGGAGACAGAACCTAAACAGTTTCCAGGGCCAATCAGGACTAAACCGGCTACGCCAAGACATGGGGATTGTCAAAATGCAATCTTACGAAAATACCAAATCAAAATGGCAAAAAAGAGTAAACAAACTGTAATTTTCAACTATAATGCACAAATATTCCCTAGAAACGTCCGGTTAGCTACATTTCTTGGTTAAAATGTATCGCAAGTTTAGATTTTATACAAAAAATGTACTTGATTTCTGCTAAAATAACATGTTTTTAACCTGAAATCCAGCAATGCTCAACCAGGAGTTCAAAAGTCAACCAAAACCAACCACTCCTACTTATACAACAGTGCAACGTAAGCAAATATTACATTCAAACAATTACATTTCTACCAGTTTATTACATTTTCATCACAACGGCTTTACCATATAACGCAAAACCACGAAATTTCACAATCTTCAGAAAATCTTACCCCTCATAGCACAACTCCCTAATACCATTTCACCTCTCCTGCCTTCACTTCACACAGGGTTGATAATGACATTGGACACGTGCTGTTTTCTACCCCGCGTCCTACAGTGTAATTACTCCATTAGGTTTCACGTCATCACTGCTCTTATTAAGTCTATAGCTGACAATTGCCTGCGACTCGGCCCCTCTTCCACTGCAGTGCTCCTTTTGAGTGACACGGGCCGGATTGCATGTTTGTTTGGCTTGGCTCTGGACTGGCACGCACCGCAACATGGCCAAAATAGGGCACGCACAAGAGAATAATGAGTCTCTGTGTATGTGTGTGTGTGTGTGTGGACTGCTTTGGGTTATAAAAGTGATTGTAAATTATGAACCTACATAGAGGTACATAGAGGTATTTGACACTTGCAAATACCATAGTCTACGCTTCATTTTTGGGGGGTAATTGCAATGGAAATACACAAGTCTCTGGATTGGGGTTGCGTCAGGGAGGGCATCTGGCATTTAAAATGAAAAAAATCTAAATATTAACCATGATGACTACACAGAAGACTATTGTGTAAAGGCTGAAGCAGGACCACAGTTTGAGAAGCGTTGTCAAGTCCGATGAAACAATGAGTGATTACGAATTCTACTTTTTTTTTTTTTTTTTTTTACAATAACAGCACAATTTTTGGGACAGAACTTGAACTGATCTGAACTGAACTGTTTCCCAGGGCCAATCAGGACTAAACCAGCAAAATCGAAACTTACAAAAAAACTACATAAAAATGGTAAAAACGCATAAACAGATTTCAGATTTGCAGACACAGATACATTGTCACAGATGATATTTCTATAAGACAATATTGCAAACCCAATTTTGCATTTCTTTTAAAATCTTGCTACTTCCACGCCAAACCCACTCTATTTCACTTCTGCTATTTATACTTAGATTGCAGATGTATGCATAAGGCAATATTGAAAAAATGGCAACCCAAATGGACCCAAAACATGTTGTTAATCCTAATCTGCAACACTTTACACCACAACAGGGCACAACCAAATTGATTCTCATGGTGTAGATGTGTACCACAGCATTTTTTTTTCTATTTCAGCTTATTCGTGTAAAGCACTTTAGGATTTTTGTCTGTGAAAAGTGGTATACAAATAAAATTACCTACTTGCTATGGTAAAATTGCAGTGATCAGATCTGGACTCAATCTTGTAATTTGGGGTCAAATACTTTCCCATTGTCAAACCATCACATCAGATATTCAACCACTGGTCCTTTTACATTTTCCCCATGTCAAATTGTCATCTGATACCTCAACAAAACCTGTAAATGCTCTGAATGGCTTGCTCCATAAGCATAATTTGAAAGCAGGTCACTGTTATATCTTAAAAAAAAAAAGTCTAACCTTCTGTGAGCCACGTCTCCTGGAGTTGGCTTAAATCCTGGAAGAGGTCTGTTTGGAAATGAGAAAAAAACGGGTCAAATGAGCTGATGTTCATGTAATATTTAAACTTTAACAGGTCAAAATCTGCATGCGTGCGGTTGTGTGTTACATAGCGCATAGCGTTAACATGTCAGTTAATGAGGCCACGGGGCTGACTTTTGCCTGTACCTTCGGATTCCTGAGGGGGTAATTCTGTGTCCATGTATTTCCTTTTCGCTGCCATCAACAGTCTATTTAGGGGTCCATTTCCTTGCGACTTCTGCAAAACGCATACATGTTAGAGAGAGAGAAAAAGTGAGTCTCTTAAGGCATCGCGTGCGTCAGGAGAAGTCAAAACAACAGCGCTGAATACACGTTTTTTTGAAAGTTGAACAATCACGTTATGGTGCGAGATGTTTCTTGAAATCTACGCGTTGTGCATTGCAAACAAGCTGCTCGGAAATCAACATATTTGTGGAGGCAATCTTAGAAAAACAATGTGCGTTTGTGCGCGATAAAGTGACCATTTGGCACACTCCGGACTCCGTTAGCTTTGTGCGAAACTTCACGATAAATGCAACTGTTATAGCGCTACGTTTACATTGCACAGTTCAACATTTCACTTTAAAATCAGATAAAATGCTTATATTTTTTCGTGCACACGCGTCTAAACTACGCAGAGAAAACCAAAGCGTATGACATAGCGCATAGAAAAAGCATTGAATTCATATACGCACATTTGCTAAAGTGTAAGGCACTTGTTGGTCCAAATATCCATCCATCTTATAATCCATCCCGTTAGCCGTTCGTGGTCATTTAGGCTGCTGTTGGGAGTTGAAGACCAGTCCACGCAAAGTCCGCCTTGCACCGCGCGCACACACCAACGCCACTGTGAGGAGACGCAGCGCCGCTCGTGAATGGGCTGCGTGGAAGCTGCATACATAATGAGCCCCATTCACAAAAAATGCCGAGAAGGGAAGTGATGGCGAGTGATTACCCAGCGGGCTGCAGGCGCTCCACGCAAGCCCCCTTTCGTATTTTCTGTCCTTTCTCATGGATAGAGACTTGTTTTGGAGTTGTAAGTTACTTAGTTGCGCGCAAGGTTAGAGGTCTATTGCGGGGGAATGTTAGAGAGTTAGGGGTAGTCATTAGGGCGCAGATAGGATAGCAAAGTAGGGCTGTGGTTCACCTCACAAACTAACTAAAATATGCTGGCTAAATGCAGCACTTAACCATTTTACGCACACATTGGCGAGCCTTATCCAAACGCCATTTTACGCATTGCCACGTCTGCCCACTTTGTAAGCATGAAGGAAATTGCTTACTGTACAGAACTTGACCAAAACCAGATGTTGTGAACGCACCTTAACCAATATGTTGCGCTCTTGGTTTATGTTTTGACTGGAGTGTTTGAGAGTTGAGAGTTTTGGGAATACTTTTCAACCACTGCCATGTTAGTTTAATGCAGAATGTTGCTTTGGGATGTTATTCCAACTCGTTCTTCTCAATCTTTCCCCAGTGAAGCCCCGTGATTGGATGATTTCCTCTTTCAAGGGCTCGAATTTCGTTGCCTTTGTCCCCGTGAATACACAGACTTATGAATGAAGTCTGGCTCTCACTCTCTGCGCCAATCAGAAGCGCCAAATCCTGAGTCTTAGCAACCATGGGCGGAGGTTACAGTCGCAGTAACCAATCCCCTTGCGCCTGTTTTATACTGGATTTTCTAGTTGTTTTTCATTCACAAAAAGGGAGAGAGGGAAAGTTGGGGAGAGAGGAAAAAAAAACTTCCATTCATAAAAACTTGCCCTGGCACGAACGTCCTGTCATGTTTTTCTTTTCCTGCCCAGACGCACTCAAAGTTTGTTTACGTGGTTGCATGGTCCAAACTGGCCACGTTTACAAGGCAACACGAAGTTTTAAAAGAAAGGCAAACTTTTTTTTTCTATCCAAGCGTAATCTGACGTATGTAGGTTCAGTTGAGCTTGTGGTTCTATCTATTTTGCGCACAAAGACCTAACTTTCTGTAAAACAAAAGCTAGTTATATTACACTTCCCTGTAATGTCGATTCTCTCTATGTTTAATGACACAGGAAATAAAGTTGATCTGGAGTAATCAGATTGTAAAGGAGACATTTTAGGCGCTACACTGTCTGATATTGTCTACACATGGCTTTCTTCCTCTCTTTAGATCCATTTTGATTTCCATAACAGGTGATGGTCTACATGTGTTTCCTGCTTTAATGACATTTAGATGCAAGTTTAGATGAAGGCAGAGGTCTAATGCTGCAGCTCAGGACAAGCTCAAGCATGGGTCAAATGTGGATACAAGTACAGTGCTGTCAACTAAACCGGTCTGCAGTTCTATAACCAGTTTGTTTAGGCTACTCTTGAAAGTGAGCTAGGCTATATTCAACTTGAAGGTCCTATATCACGCAAAATTGACTCTTGTGAGCTGTAAGCCACGCTAGAATATTGTTACCTCATCAAAACATACCCGGAGTTGTGTTTTGTTTCATTCACACATGTTTGGTTAATCCTGGGTTATTAGGCTGTCTGCATTCCCTAAGTTGAAGACGCTCTGTTCCACTTTGTGATGTCATGAAGTGGTAGTTTTCAAGTTAACAGCTATGTTTTACCTTTAGTTCAGTAGAGATTCGCAATTCCAGGGCTGAAATTATCAAGTGAAGGTGTATAGAGATTAAAAAGTGGAGCACTTCCTGTATTATCACATGACTCCAGGTCTGTTTGTGAGGAGGAAACATTATAACATAGATCAGAAAACAGCGCAATGTGGGCATTTTTAAACTAAATAAAAATGTTTAGCTTGATCAAAACTATTCTGACCCTTTAGTGTAATAAATGTATTTCCCAGAAGTGACCAGCAGCTTATTAGGTTGTCCATGAAGGCTCTTTTACTTCTTTTTTCTTACATTGTTTTTGCTCGTGTATCTCTATGGACATTTTTAACATCTGGCCGCAAACGTTAAGTATTTATCATTTCATCCCAAGCTCTATAGTCAGTATCTGTGATGAAGGTAATATACATAGTAGACTATTGATTTAGTAGGTTATAAAGAACATTTCAAAGTATATTTCCACTCTTATTCCAAGCATGATTGTCGGTAGCAAGACAGGTTGTCATTGGAGATAGGTTTGGTAGCCTTCACTGCGTACTGTATAGCATAGATAGAATGTCACCTATGAAGTCAATGCTCAGAGAACTTGTTTTTGAAAGAATGTATTCCGAGAAGTGCTAAGTGGCAGGTTGACGATGTGACAAATTGGCTAACTGCATTTGCTTTTGTCTAAGAAGCTTATAAAATTAAGCTAGAGACACTTAGAAGCCAAAGCTTTACAGTTCAACGCAGAATGACATTTTAAAAAGGTTAGATATCTTGGTAAACACTACGTAAATGTTCATAGTATTAGTTTTGTCATTCCATGTGACTTTCCTAAGAATCTGACTCCATCGTTCGGTTCGGCTTGGCTTGGAATTTTTGTTTTATTACTCATCTTTCTATCCGAATCTCTAAACTACTGTGGGGGCACCAGCTACATAAAAAATAATACATTCGTGATTTTTATTTATTACATGTTCACAGACTCTGCCCTTAAAGTGATGTCAGTGAGATTATTTATTTTTTATATATATATTTTTTTTTACCAGCAGATGTGAAACCTGTTTCCCCCCTCCCCTCCCTTGGCCTTCAGATCAGACAGCAGTAACGCAGACATCATCTAGTGGTGAAGTGTGAGAATACAACAGGGGCGTGTCAACCAGTCGAATTACAGATGTTGACTAAGTCCTTATTTAGTCTCGCTTAACAGTCGCCATCTTCATTATCAGGCCCGAGAAGGAGAAAAATACAAAAACTGCCTTGTAATTCCCTCCTGTAATGTTTTATAGTTCATTGGATTTTCATAGCGTCTACACCCTCCTGTCTCTTACACTTTGACCACTCTGTCTCCATAACTAGCACAGTAGAGGCTATAATAACATTTGAGGCATCCATCAGGCCAGCGCAGTGTGATCAATAAGCACTTTGAGTTCGCTCCACAGCTGCTCGGGACCTAAAATGTCTCCCCTCAGTCTGTGTCAGTACTTATCACTCTGCTGACCAAGCTCACATCTACTATATACTATTACAATACATCCAGCCGTACCATTGGGCCATGGCATGTGGCTATACTAGAATGAAATATAAAGAGTTTATGAAGAATTATAGTTGTGGAAGTGGGTGTTTTATTCATATTTTTTAATCTCTTTGAATGGTAAACGGTCATATTTTTATATAGCGCTTTTCCACCTTCAAGACATTCGAAGGAACCACTCACACACACACACACACACCCACACACACACCCACACACTGGGGGCCGAGGTGGGTTAACAACAACAGCAACAGCATTCGTCTGTGGGAGCTGGAATAACACCGCCAACCTACGGGTCAGCGGACAAACACTCTACCAACCAGTAAAAGTACTGTTGACTTTGGCTGCAAATAGGTAGAGCTTGTAGTAATTGTATAGAGAAGTACTATTGCAGCAGGTTTTTGTTTTTAGACTGTATTAAGTTTAATTTACACTTTATAGTCCCAGTTTTCATTTATCGCTGGGGCAATCTGTCAGGAGCGATCGTTGCCACAAATAGACTGTATATAAATGGACGTAGCTAACCTGCTAGCTGCCCCGTTCCAAATAGGAGGTGATCATGGGCTGCGCTTCCGGCTTCATCGACTCTGGCTCCAATTCACTTTCTATTGAATAACTGTCACCCCTCTCTCCATAACTGCTGCTGTCAGACTCATCATTTTTCTCTTAAAATGTTCCTATTAACCCACTCTAGATGATCCTGGTGGGCGTTTTTTTTGGCTATTTTGTCTGTAAATCTAGCCACCGTTAACCGCAGATTTGATTGACAGTGTTGCTAAGCATTAACCTCAACTGTTTTGCTCCGCATTGGGTCTTTGGTTGTTATAATACTCAAATATGAACTCAGCTCCAAATTCTCCCCTATAGCTGCTAGCCTCGATGAGCTTCATTTGGCTGGAGTCGAACGCTATGGGTGACGTCACGCTCGCTTAGTCCACTTCTTTATACAGTGTATGATGCCACAGTGCTGCACCCGGGGGACCCATCTTCAGATCTTGGTCAGGACTACCTCAGCTCGATGACTGTTCCTACGTATTTTGTGCAAGCATCAGCTCTTTCCATAGTGTAGCTTGCATATTATATTTCTACTTGCAAGTCTTTGTCAGGGCTACTGGTCCTTACTGTATCTAATTCAGGGAAAGTCTATACCATATCGCTAGCATCTATACACGTTATTTATTTAGCAAAACGGTGTCAAAAATTGGTTTAAAAATCTAAAAGTATTTCACGAAGTAGACATTTCAAGTCCCTTTTCTTTCCCTGCTTTGAAGCGCGGTGGCAGTTTGCAGTTTGGTCATTGGCTCGTCTTCAGTGTGTGACAAGTATTAGGTTCACTTTGTACTGACAGGTTCACATTGTTCCCACTGCGTCAGCGGCTCTGTGTACAAGAACTGGTTTAAGAGCAGCTCAGATGAGAGGGAAGCAGCCTTTGTAACTGTGGCAGATCTGTAAGCAAATCACAACATCAAAACAACTCGGGTTTCACTGTTTGTCATGTTGCGTTTTATTAAAGGTTAAATGTTTGTGAAGTTCCACTGTCTGAGAGGCTGTAAACGCAACTGCTGTCAGAATCGCTATCGTGAGAAAAATTACAATCGGCTAACCACATTTTGTACCTCTGATACGATTCCAACCTACTTCAAGCCTGAATCGAAACAAACGAGTGAGGTGCATGAAACATATTATTAAATAAGCAATGCAATAGATAGAAATGTGATGGTGAAGGAGAAAATGGACAAGGCTGTTGGTTGTACTGTGGTAGAAATGAAATAAAAATGAGTTTTATCACACTTCCATGGTTTTGTAGAATAAATTAAAGTAGTTTGAGACTTGGAAGAGGAGGCATGAGGCAGGAGTTCTAACGTAGGAGAAGTATATTTACCATTAGTACAGGACCTGGAGACATGAACCCTTAAGACATTGCGATAGTCCTTTCCAGTCTAGTTCAGTCCAGTCTGGCTATGCTTCTATTGTAGGGAGTATTATACCTCTGATGATGTATGGTGCTTGGAAACTGCAAGTTTATTCCGATTCTCAATAACATCTCCATTTGATACTAGCCAGTGGAAGTACCCCCACCAGTTAGCTTTAAAGACCACATATAGTGTTTGTGTCGCTCTATAGCTATAATCTATCGCACCCGTGGATCATTATGTTATAATTTGCACATTTTAAATCGCAATATTAAAGAAACAAATCCACTGACTTCTGTGTTATAAAACTGCGGTGCCCAATGGGAGCAGACGTCGCCGTAAACGTGATCACAACAAAGAGTCGGCACCTCCTATAAATAGCTGCAGATCACACTAATGAGTAGCAGATTTTTTCTTAATTTCTACCAAAATGACTAGCCAATGCTGCCAAATCTTACATGTAACACTGACTAAGAAAATTAAATGGAAGAACGGAGTACTTACCAAGTCGTGGAAAAACGAGGATTGATCGGCAATATGGCGTCTTGAAAATAAGTGATTAAAGATCAATCAATCAATCAATCAACATTTATTTGTAGAGCACTTTACAACACTCAAAGTGACCAAAGTGCTTCCCAGTAAAATCAAATTAAAACAAGTTAAAAAGTTAAAGATGGCTCAAACATGCACGAATCAATCACAGGAAGCAACTATAACGCGGTTCAGAGCTCTGATAATTTTGCATGATAGGTTTGCTTTAAGCTTGCAAAGGACCAAATATGTTAACTGCTCGTGCTGGTTGATGTCAAAAGTCTGTTGTCAGTTGCTAGAAATCTTTGAACTATTTATGAACTCATTGTTTTAAGAGGAACAGTGGGACTTATATGCCCTTCCTGCACCATCTGGAAAAAAGGCTCACACTGATGCTCTGATTTACTGCTGTTTTCGATTTAACTTGAACAATTTTAATGTCTCTTTGTGATCAAAATAATATTATTACGCAAAGGCCCTTAATTGACGTCCTACCCTTTCCTGTGTGGCCAATTTGTATCTCCTGCCTCCTGTCCTGCCTCCTGTCCTTGAAATACTAAGAGCTGATAGACCTATTCGTCACAATACACAACAATACAAAGCTAAATAAGTTGACAGAATCACATATGGTTTGTCTGTCAAGCATATTTTAAACCAAAAAGCGGATTTGTGACAGTCAATTGACCTTTCATCTTTCCTGAATCACAGTAAACACCTTTATCCTCATCCTACCTCCCACATATGTTCCCTGCCAGATCTGTGCTCACATGATTTCCTGGATTTTGGTTCACACCTCTTCTTGTTGGCCTTTTTGCTCCAGGTCTTACGATTGTTACTGCCTGCTGTGGATCTAACCACACACACACACACACCCATACACACACACACAGACACACAGACACCATCAAACGATTTCCCACAATGCAACAGCCCTGAGGAATTCCTGGCAGTGATGATGTTCAATCAGGGGAAGGCCAGACGACCCCCCACATTTCACTAACGGGAGCACCAACCTCAACTGTACATGTGGCAAATGAGGTCATCCTAATTTCATCCTAACGTCTGTGATACTTAAGTATAAATTCAGTTACTTCAACGAGTACTTTTTAATTTCATTCAACTTCAAAGGTGTACTATGTAACTGTTCCGAGGGAGGATCTACCACGTGCTTGTCTCCATGAAGATGTAATTCGTTTGCCTTGAATTTCACACATTACAGCACTTAAATTTTGTATCTCCGTGGAGACAAGAAAGTGACATCACCAGGTCAAGTTACAGGTTAGATCTTTGGAGTGGCAAGCTGCATGTTTTTCAAGTTAGATGCAATAAATTACCTGTAACTGAATAAGAAATCTCCATGGAATCAAGCAGGTGGCGTACTGTCCACCAGAAAAAACATGTTTTCTAACCATAAACATATATATAATGCTTATGTCGGCTCTATATTTATAATCTATGAAACCCGTGGATCATTATGTTATAATTTGCACATTTTATAATCGCAATATTCATCTAAAACGACTCAATAAAGGAAACAAGTTCACTGATTTTCGATTTAGAAAACTACGGTGCCCAATGGGAGCTGACATCACCGTAAATGTCATCACAACAAAGAGCCGTGTAGCTGTCGGGCCCTCGTATGAATAGCTGCAGCTTGTACTAAAAAAATGACTACACTGCGGCCGAATCCTTACACGTATCACAGATTAAGAAAATAGAATTGGAGAACAAAGTAAGTACAGAGCAGTGAGCGTACACCGGTGACAGGAGAAAGCAATATGGCGTCTTGAAAGTAAGTGGCTAAAGATTGCTCAAACATGCATGAATCAGTCCATATAAAACTTCTAGAAGGGGAAACAACTAAGCTCTGAGAAGTCGCTTTTGTAGATCTGCTTTAATACAATTTGATCAACGTTGGCTCAAGGGTTAAGCAATCAACCAATAACTTCAAAGTTTATGGTTCACATCCCCTCCTTCCCTTTCTATCACTGTGTCACTGTGCAAGACCCTTCATTCACCGAGCCACAGGTAAAGCAGTCTCTCCAAATTTGACCACCATTTTGACTGTGTGACTGAAGCTGTAAAAGAATATATCAAATAGTGAAGCAACCCTGAGTTTCTTGAGTATATACGTATGACTTTTCTCCTTTCCTTGCTTCTCATTCTCAGCAGGGGCCAGACCGTTGCTTGGATGCGTCCGTGTGTACGTCCACAGTCAGGAAATGTCAACGCTGGCATGTGATGAGTACCCGCGAGCCAACCCAACGTACCCCCATAGCCACCTGCGCCGGGTACCCTCTCTCCCATCTCTCGCCATACACTAGAGCGCTTGTTTGCTCGCCAGCCCGCTCCTCGCCATCGCCCCTGCTCTGCGCGCCTGTCTGGGCCTCTGTGGACTTGTGAAAGATCAATCAGGTGAGCACAATAGCATTTATTGGGCTGTTTTTGGAGCGGCGGTCGGCCTGTCGGAGAGGCCGTGCAGCTGCATTGGCCCAGCTGAGCGCTCAGGACCAACACAAAAGACCAGTATGTGTGTCCGCGACGTGAGAGCGGTCTCAACCAACCTCTGCTCCAACAAGGTTTTACTGGGGAATTTCTTGTACGTGCTAACCAATATTTGTGGTTTTATTTATCAGTTTTATTCAATTAATATTATCAATTTATTTTGCTTTTCATGTGAGGGGAGATAGGGAGTGTATATTTGAGCCTTGTTTCCATTTTTTTTTTACTGCAAAAGCCAAATAAACCGGACAGAACCTGAAGGAGCTGTTCTCCATTTGCTTTATGTAGTACAGTACAATTAGTTTTGCCGCCGACAGATATAATGTAGGGTTAAAATGAGACAGCTGTGTTCCATCAGCATGTAATTATAAAGTGTTTTTATCCTCGGTAAACCCGGGAATAAGGCTAGTGCGCTGTTAGCATGCTAGTTGTTGTTGAGGAATAACTGCTTACAATGAACTATTGCTTTTTACTCAATTATAAGCCTTTAACCTTATCATCCCCGGTCCAACTGCCACATTTTCATACGTTTCTGCGACGGGGCAACAGTAGCTCAGTTGCGTGTTTGTCCACTGATCCGAAGGTTGAAGGTTCGAACCCCGCTTGCGACATAAACATCATTGGTAGAGCGGTCAGATCCACTGACCTACAGGATGACAGCGCAATTCCAGCTCCCACTGGTGAATAATGTTGTTGTTGTTGTTGTGTCCTTGGGCAAGACACTTAACCCACCTCGCCCCCAGTGTCTGTGTACCTGGTGTATGAATGTGTGTGCGAATATGTGAGTGGTTTCTTGATGTAAAGCGCTTTGAATGAAACCTTGAAATTTGTCATTTATCATTCATTGCGAGATAAAGCCAATGCCTCGGTGGAAGTCTGCGCTCATGGCTTCCCTTCCCTTCTGTTTGGACATAAGAAGTAACCTAAGAAAAAGATGTTTAAATGTCATAAATGTCTTAATGCACATGATACTTTCTATTCATGGTATAGACCTAGTAGTAGTAGTAGTAGTTGTTGTTGTTGTAGTAATAGCAGTAACCATTAGCCCCTAATTGTTCTGCATAGTCCATTTACCATCAGAATCTAAATGTATACACAGACACAGTGGCCTAGTGTTGTAGTGGACATTGTTGGTTTAATGGAGGAACACAGAGCATCTTTGTATGACTTCTGCTATTGTCGCCACCAGGCCCCACTCTCCAAGCCCACCATTCACAAACCCCTTTTCTACTTTATCACCATGGTAATTTGAGGGCACTAAAAACCCCATCTTATGTCATTTATAGTGATGCAGCTGGTTTGTTTATCCAGAAAGGGGGAATACCGAGAGGGTGTACCGGGGGAGAGAGGGGGCGGGGCCGGAGCCTCCATCAAAACCTCTACTGTTGCATCAAAGGCCGGATGTGTCAAAGGCTCTAGTCAGTGTTTTCTGAAGATGTCGTTTTATGAATGGGTTTGAAATCAAAACAAGAATTACTACCGAGTTATTTCTGTTGCTGTTATGTCAGAGTATTTTTACATCTAAGAACTTGTATCCTTTGTGATGTAAACAGTGTGGTGAAGTCATTGCGAAATATCTACTTTGGAGGTTTAAAAAATCGTGCTCGTATTTGGCTTGGTCGCAATGGAAAACATGAAGCAACTTGACTCTTCAAAATTTAGTCAAGTCCAAATTAATATTCAAAATAGATTAATGGTTAAAGGTCCTATATTATGCAGAATGGATACCTGGAATTGTGTTTTGTTTCACTCACACATGCTTGACTAACCCTTTATTATTAGTCTGTCTACATCTCCAAAGCTCAAAACGCTCTGTTCCACCTTGTGATGTCATGAAGCTGTAGTTTTCAAGTTAACAGCTCCTTTTACGTTTAGTTTAGTAGAGATTGTCAATTCCAGGGCTGAAATTCATCCAAATGATTCTAATGAAGGTGTATGTATGTAGGAGCACTTCCTGTATTACCACATGATGACATCACAAGGTGGAACAGAGTGTTTTCTGTTTGAGAGAAGAACTCAGCCTAAATATGCAGAGTTTGTGCATTAAACATATGAATGAAATAAAACACAACTCCAAGTATGTTTGGGATGAGGAAACAGCATTAGAACATTGATCAAAAAATATTATAATATGGGCCCTTTAAATTAAAGCTGCACTGTGTAACTTCTTCTTGTTTCCATGGCGATGTTATTGCATTGCCTGAAATTTTCCGCAGTATGATATTACACTTATCTATCTCCATCAAGACAAACAGTTGATAATATCGGGTCAAGTTTCAGGTCAAATCAAGGTGTTAACAATGAAACACCTGTGATTGAATAAATGCAAGATGGACAAGTTTAATGCCATACTCTGAATTATTCCTAGTAATTACTGCCAGATTCACCCCCTGAAAAGCTACATATTGCTGCTTTGTGTTAATGTTTCAAGACTCCGTTACTTTCTATGTCTGATTGAACTAATTATATGTACCTCCCAGTATAACAAATGCAATTCTCTCTGTTCTACACCATGAAAGTACTTTTGGCAGTACTCACCATGTAGCAGAACTTAGCATGACCTTGTACTGTTTAAACCTCTTTACAACATTACACGATATCCTGTGTATTTAATGTGGTCTGTATGATTCATATGAGGTGGTTGGCAGTTGCTGTGTTGCGTGGTGCCAAGACTACTACAGTGTTTGGTTTTACATGGAAAGAGCGGGCTTATATAATCTCATATGTACACAGTGGTACCACATCTTAGCTCTGATTGCATTACAGTACAGCAAACATTTCAAAGAGAATAGTGATCAAGTCAAGGTTAAGAAAATAAAAATATACTGCAGTACTTCCCTTACTACTACTCCTTCTGCAATTACAACTGTAGTACTAGTACCGTACTCCAACTACTACTTTTGAGGACCATCTGCCAACAGCCACCTCTTTTTATGGGTTTTAGTCACACTACTTTTTCCTGTTATGTACTCCATTTTGAAGACCATCTGAAATATATAGTTATTTAGTTTTGAATTGTTAATTGCTGTGGCAATTTTTTATTACATTATTTGTCACTCAGAAACCCACAGGTACTTATTTCACATACTGTCATTATCCCTTATTTCACCCTTCTTTTTCTTCATAAAATCAACATAATGTAAAATGATATACTGCCCTGGAAAACCATCATACTGGTTAATGTGCTGTGATGTGATGTGTTGTTTTTTGTTTTCCAAGTACATTATTGCAGCTATAGGAGTTTAAGGTATGACATAATAAAAACATTATCCCATTGGTCTCCCCCCTCTCCCCCTGTACCCTGTCCCATGTCTGCACAGGTACTGTGTGCTGTGTGGGACCTGTCGGAGTCGGTCCTGTTTGGAGCAGTGACCTCATGTTTCCATTGGAGTAGTAGGGCAGTGTAAAGGACACCTTGGACATGGACGTCATGTTTACAACACAAGCTGGCCAATGTACACATGTACTAAACCACGTTAACAACACTGGCTCATTTGGATAATGAATGTTACTGTAATTAACACTAAAGGTTTGTGCAGATGGGTCTGCCAAGTCTTTTCTCTGTGGAGATGGTATTGTTTTGCCTAGTATGTTCCATAAAGTGTTAAGCTTATAAAGTGAATTTATTCCCCAATTCAGACATAAAAGTAGGAAATATGAGGAAGCACTTCGTATCCAGTCCACCTTATCTTTACAGGAAGAAAAACCTGCTTGGGTCATGTGTATCTGAAACTCAACAGTAACTGTTCATGGGCTTCAACTTCCTGTTATAGATTCAAAGACTATGCAAAAGATGAAATATTAATTGCTATGGCAATGGTTCTTTGAAACCCATGAATAGTATTTAATGGAGACACTGTGTGCAGTGTGAAACTATCAGATTTTGTATGTTTGTTTTGGGAGCAGCTGGTATGTAAGAGTAATAGTACTTTAATATTTATTTGAAACTACTCTGGGGGAAGATTAGATTAGATTAGATTAGATTAGATTAGATGAGTCTAGATTCAGTATTTTCATTACTGAATGATCTGTGCCATATACACACATGTATTTTGTGGATGGTCTGAATGATGTTTATGAATGAACAAACACAGTCTTATAGTAAGTCTGTGAGCGTGACTACACTCACTCACCCATAGAGCCACACAGCACTAACAAGTTACACCTGTGTCCGCCAAGAGCTAGACTGAGCAAAACACCTCAACTGTGCCAAACATGCAGTACCGAGTACACAAGAGTACACGCAACAAGTACACAAAGAATTACATCATATGGTCCACGGGCGCTTTTCGTCATTCTTGGTTTTTCTGTGTCTCCGAGGGGCAAGAAGATCACACTTTCACACACAAACCAGTAATGAATCAGTGGGGCAGTATATGGTACAGTGCAGTTTTCCTTGGCCCATTTGGGGATGACATCAGCGCGTCCTGGGTTACTCGGACTCCCCAGTGTACCGATGCCTCTGATAAGGACAGGACAGCCACCGGTGCAGGGAATCTCATTACAACAAAAGCAATGGATCCCTCCCTCCCTAATAAGTGACGTGCCACTTCTTAGACAAAGCTCGAGTTCAGAGGAATTATATTGTATTGCATTGTTTGAGTTTTTGGAAAGTTAGTAGAAAGGAAAGGGAGAAGGTTACGCTCCATAGGGATACTGAGAAGGTCCAGGGCCGTATAGAGACTTTTTTTCACTGGGGTGGTCCAAGGGCGGCCCCAAGGCTGATTTTTGAGTCTTTAGGGCTGTAAGCAATGTTTTTATTGAGAATTTAAAGCTTACATTTCTGCATTAATAATTTAACATGATATATATATATATCATGTTAAATTAAACACACCCACACACCCACACACTTTTTTCATTGCACTGGTCAATCATAATTATAATTCAATTTGATTTAACTTTTTCTTATCAAGTCACATAAAGTACTTTCAATATTAAATTCATGACTTTTTATCTTTCCCATTTAACCGCACAAATGATTCTTTTGAAGACTGAACTTTGCTCCAAACCAGGATTGGCTCTAAACCTCTCGATTCAAAAGCTACAAAAGCGACAGTAGCTCAGGTGGTACAGTGTTTATCCACCGATCCGAAGGTTGGCAGTTCAAATCCCACTCTCAACATAAACATCATTGGTTGCGCGGTCAGATCCAGTGAGCCACATATTAACGGTGCGAATCCATCTCCTACACATGACTGCTGTTGTTGTGTTCGGGTGCCATGAAGGCGGAAAAAATATTAAAATATGATCATGTGGACCTCAGTTTGATTCAAATTCGATGAAGATCCCAGGTGTGGCCTCTGCTGTCCCTGGCCATTTTACGTCTCAAGTCCAGTTTCGTTCAATTCTAAGGACAAAGACGAAGCAACGTATATTTATTTTTGTTCTTGTGTATGCCACTATTATTTAGTGATAGATTTTATAATTCACACAATGAGAAATATGCATTATTGTGTGGCACATAATCAGGCTTCATTATGTCGGCACTGTCCTTTGTGTTAATGGTATTTGGAAAAAAAAAAGAACATGCGTCATATATACAACAAGAACAATAATTCAGCTTTTGTAAGTTGTCACGCCATGCAAGGAAAAAACTGTTTGGAAACTCGTCCTATTTTGGAGCAGGCTAGCATAAAGAATGAGAATTATGCTAATACACTAATACAACTTAAATACTACTCAAAATAAAACTACTTCTACTACTACTGTCACGTCATCTGTTTTCTTCTGTTTATCCAGGGCAGGGTCAAAGGGGCAGCAGTCTAAACAGGGACTCCCAGACTTCCCACACCCCAGACACTTCCTCCAGCGTCCTTGATATTGTCCCTCAAGTTACTTACTTAAACGTGCACTATGTAACCTTTTTAGTGGAGAGCACGCCACCTGCTTGTCTGCACAGAGATGTTATTGCCTTGCCTTAAGGTCCTAAAGTATGTCATTACATTTATTTAAAAAAAGTAGTCCTATTTATCATCAAGACCTGTTTTATGTAATCTGCAATGAGAACTAGGACAGTACTTCTCTCACCCCAGCTTCTCTGTTACTATCCCTTATTTTATAACGTGTTTTTGATACATTTTGAAATGTCCTCGCTAAAGATTTATTCAAAACGGGTGTTAGTATGTAAGGGGGTCCGAAACCTCCATCGTTTTGTTTGGAAATTTCCTCAAACTGGCATCAAACTTTGAAATCTCCATGGAGACGAGCAGCAGACAAGCAGGTGATTCCAAACACCTTACTACGGAACATTCCAACAAGTCACGTATAGTGCACCATTCAAATACACTTTTTACATGTGTCAATAGTCCAGGTTTTAACAGATTATGAATGAATAAAAACATTGTAAACATTTCCTGGAGATGCTGCAGGACTCATCGTCGTCTTCTCGCTCGTCTGACCCTTTTGTTTTGTCACAATAACAGCTAACGTCTACACGAGGAGACCCTTTAAGACTGGACTGGTCTTCACTGAGGTCCACTGACCCAGAAAACAGGTCTCCACGTGGACAGGAAATGATAGCAGCCAGCTTCAGCTCAGTTGGAATGTGCCCTGAAAACACAGCCGCTGATGGAGTGATACGAAATCATCTCCATAATGCCAACTTCATAAAGAGTGTAAACCAGTTTGTGCGTTCGTGTGTGTTCTCACGCTGTGTGCTGGGGTGTTGTTTACAGTTGGTTCACACACATTCCTCTCATATGTGCCGAATACAAGAGCTCAGAGCAGGTGGATCAGGTGTCTCTTTCTCTCTCATCTTCTCATGCATCTCCAAGGGAAAGGCACATTCTGAAATCTGATATTGTTCCTCAGCTTATTTACTTAAACGTGCACTATGTAATCTTGCCACTTACTTGTCTGCACGGAGATATTATTACTTGGCCTCAAATGTTCCACAGTATGGCATTACATTTATTTATCTTGTGCAATAGCAGGCATTCAAGTTCAAAAATACTCTCCACAGTTCTGATCTGTAACTTGGCCTCATAGCGCCACTTTCATGTCTCCATGGAGATAGGTGAGGGATCATACTGTGGAACATTTCAGGCAAAATTACATAATGCATCTTTAAGTAAATATAAACTAGCAGTAGGGCTGTTTTTACGGTAAAAAGTGTGTTTGTTCCCACATCAAATCTCAATGGGGACTAATCTCACCTGGGACTAAACTTAGACCTAAACCAGAACTACACCAGAACTACATCAGGACTAAACCAGAACTACATCAGAACTAAACCAGGACTACACCAGGACTAAACCAGGACTATGTCAGGACTACATCAGGACTAAACCAGGACTAAACCAGAACTACATCAGAACTAAACCAGGACTAAACCAGAACTACATCAGAACTAAACCAGGACTAAACCAGAACTACATCAGAACTAAACCAGGACTAAACCAGAAGGCAAGGCAAGTTTATTTGTATATCACAATTCGTACACAAAGTAATTCAAAGTGCTTTACAGAATAAGAAAGACACAAAATCACACAAATCAAAACATAAATAATCACAAATAATCATCATAAAATTAACATTAAAACAGAAGAGTGCAGAATAAAAACCTTTCAGTCATATGCACAGCTGAACAGAACCATTTTGAGCCTGGATTTAAACATTGTCAAAGTAGAGGCCTGTCTCACATCTTCAGGAAGACTGTTCCAAGTTTTAGCTGCATAAAACTTAAACGCTGATTCCCCATGTTTAGTCCTGACTCTGGGCACCAGCAGGAGGCCGGACCCTGAAGTCCTCAAATTGCGAGATGGTTCATATGGCACTAACATGTCGGAGATATACTTTGGACCTAGGCCATGGAGAGACTTATACACAAGCAGAGCTGCTTTAAAGTCTATTCTCTGAGCCACAGGAGTCAGTGCAGAGACCTGAGCACAGGACTTATGTGCTCATACTTCCTGGTTCTAGTCAGGACCTGAGCAGCAGTGTTCTGGATGTACTGCAGCTGTGTTAAGGCTCGTTTGGAGAGGCCAGTGAGCAGAACGTTACAGTAGTCTAACCTACTGGAGACAAATGCATGGATAAGTCTCTCTAAGTCTGGCTTTGACAGTTTACCTTTGATTTGTGCAATGTTTTTTAGGTGGTAAAAAGCTGCAGATGTTATTGATTTGATGTGGCTGTTAAAGTTCAAGTCTGTCCATTATTACCCCTAGATTTCTAGCCTGATTTGAAGGTTTTAGAGAGAGAGACTGGAGGTGACTGCTGACACTTTCTGTATGTTTTTGTGGCCGAAGTTATGACTTCAGTCTTGTCTGAGTTTAGCTGGAGAAAGTTGTGTTGCATCCACACACTGATCTGTTGGATGCAGTGAGTGAATCCACTGGTCCATATTCACCTGCTGCCAGTGAGACAGATCTGAGTGGCATCTGCATAGTTGTGGTAAGACACATTATTGCTGCGTATTAACTGGCCTAACGAACTACAGAACTACATCAGAACTAAACCAGGACTAAACCTGATAATAAATAATATTGCAAAGTTTATACCAAATATCTACATCAGGGGTGTCCAACTTTTTGCAAAGAGGGCCACATTTGGTGAGGTGAAAATGTTTAGGGGCCGAATATTCAGCCTGATCATTTAATATTAAATGCAAATTAACTATTTAATTATTTTTGTACACGTTGAGAGGAACCAGTTGAGGTGGCTCGGGCATCTGCTCAGGATGCCTCCTGGACGCCTCCCTAGGGAGGTGTTCTGGGCATGTCCCACCGGGAGGAGGCCCCGGGGAAGACCCAGGACACGCTGGAGGGACTATGTCTCTCGGCTGGCCTGGGAACGCCTTGGGGTCCCACCGGAGGAGCTGGAGGACGTGTCCGGGGTGAGGGAAGTCTGGGAGTCCCTGCTTAGACTGCTGCCCCCGCGACCCGGCCCCGGATAAGCGGAAGAAAATGGATGGATGGATGGATGGATGATTTTTGTTTTACTTTTTATTTATTTATGGCTTTCACCTTTCCCTACATTGTTTCTGACCCACATTTTTCAAATCTAAATTTGTCAGTATTTCCGGTAAAACAATAGCACTGAAATACCTCTACACATATTTCTACAATGTGCAAATTCCCAGGCTATCATCTGCATCCTGATCTGGCACCCGTATCATCATATTCACCATCATTACATTCTTGTATTTCCTTTGATGCCCTGTGTTTGAAAAGTGTGCACTGTGAGCCCTGCAGTGAACAGTATCCTGACAGTGTTCATACGATAAGGGAGGGTCACTTATCCTGGACGTCTCTCATAACCATTACATAATCCTGCGATGCTAAATAGGTCATAAAGTGCAGTTTCACATCTAACCTGTTCGGACACCTCTGTCACGGATGCAGGCCTAGCTCTGATTTCACGTGGGAATCAATGAACAGATAAAGAAGAAGAAGAAATGATAGTGTGAGTCAGCGAGTGGAAGCGTTGCTCGGTAACACATTTTGAATTACAAATATACGATTTAGGATTGAAATTTTAAAAAGATGTTGATTTGTCGAGGCCTCCTTCCCCTCTCCGCTGGCTGAGGTCCCACCGGAGGAGCTGGAGCTGAAGTGTCTGGGGTGAGGGAAGTGTGGGAGTCCCCGTTTAGACCGCTGTTCCCATATTATAACATTACTGCTACTGTTGTGATTGGGGCGGAGTGGTTTCAGTGCCAGCTTTTTGAAAACCAATAAAAACAGATTTATTTTTGAAATGAAATAAATACATTAAATAAAATAAAAATGTAAAAAAACAAAAACAAATAAGGTCTGAGTAAATAATAATAAATACACAATTCATAAGAAAAAATAAGACATTAATGCACATTGCTGCTGTTGACCAAAATGTGCACCATTTTTAAACCAATATCACTACATTTAATACTTAATCAAAATCTACGTGAAATGCTTTTGTATTTATTTATTTATTTGAGGGACAAGTATGTAGGCCACATTAAACATAGACAATATAGCTCATTTGCAACCAAGGCTAATTTTTACTCTTTTAATATGGTACTTTCATACTTTTGTTTAAGTTTTTTTTCTTTTTTTTTCCATGTGATGCTTCTACATTTACTTGAGTATTTCTTTTTTTTTCCTTAAGAGCTGCTTTTACTTTTACTTGAGTATTTTTTCATGTTTTTTTTCTACATTTACTTGAGTATTTTTTTCATGTCATGCTTTTACTTTTACTTGAGTATTTCTTTCTTATGAGATGCTTTTACTTTTACTTGAGTATCTTTTTCATGTGTTTTTTCCATATTTACTTGAGTATTTTTTCATGTCATGCTTTAACTTTTACTTGAGTATTTTTCATGTGTTTTTTCTACATTTACTTGAGTATTTTTTATGTGATGCTTTTACTTGAGTATTTTTTTTTTCTTATGAGATACTTTTACTTTTGCTAGAGTATTTTTTCCATGTGATGCTTTTACTTGAGTTTGTTTTTTACTTGAAAATTATTATTATTATTATTATTATTATTATTATTATTATTATTATTATTATTATTATTTATATATATATATGATGCTGTTACTTTTACTTGAATATATTTTGTTATGACATGGTTTACTAGATTTTTTTTTAATTTTTTTTATTTAATTTATTTTTTGACCTATTATCTGTACTTTTTCCTTAAATTACCAAACGTGAGTACTTGACGCTGCCATATACACCGACACAAATCTCTCCCCTCATGAGCAGGTCACCCTTCTCTAATCCATCCGTTTTATAGATCCCATTAGCTAAATATGTTTTGTGAGTTGTGCTATCACATTACGTACTTGAATACCTTTTATTATCACGCAGCTACCGCATTATCGCTGCTGTTAATTCAAAATGCACTTTCTGGCACAAAGGAAGCCCCAAACCGAACAAAGCGTGCAGATATAGTAATATGTTTATAACTGCAGCCGCACTCTTTCCATTTGGCACACTGCGCATTCACACCGCACTTTAAGAGACAGCAGATGGCGAGGTGATGGAAGAAAAGACTAAGATAAGCTTTTATTGAGACGTCCCCGGGCAACACGCTCTGCTCCAGATAAACCCACGTCCTCTTTCCTTTGAGTCAATATTTTAGACGGAAAGAGCTGGGAATAATTATAAACAGGGATATGGTTGAACTAAACATTTTACACTTTATATAAATGTAAACTAAACATGATTCGAACTGTGTGAAGACCTACGGAAAAATAATGAAATAAAACGAAGGAAGAGAGGAGCGAGAAATGATTAATGTCGTAGTGACGGACGCCATCTTGTGGTTGGATGCGGTAATGCAGCACAAGGCAAATTCAGCGTATTATTCTTGGAAAGTTTTCTTTCTTTCTTTCTGTCTTTCTTTCTTTGTTTCTTTCTTTCTTTCTCTCTTTCTTTCTTTCTGTCTTTCTTTTTGTCTTTCTTTCTTTCTTTCTGTATTTCTTTCCTTCTGTATTTCTTTCCTTCTCTCTTTCTTTCTTTCTTTCTGTCTTTCTTTTTGTCTTTCTTTCTTTCTTTCTTTCTTTCTTTCTGTCTTTCTTTTTGTCTTTCTTTCTTTCTGTCATTCTTTCTTTCCTTCTTTCTTTCTTTCTTTCTTTCTATCTATCCATCTATCTATTTGTTTTTCTTTCTTTCTGTCTGTCTGTCTTTCTTTCTTTATTTCTGTCTTTCTTTTTGTCTTTCTTTCTGTCTTTCTTTCTTTATTTCTGTCTTTCTTTTTGTCTTTCTTTCTTTCTTTCTTTCTTTCTGTCTTTCTCTCTTTCTGTCTTTCTTTCTTTCTGTCGTTCTTTCTTTCCTTCTTTCTTTCTTTCTGTCTCTTTCTTTCTGTCTTTTTTTCTGACTTTATTTCTTTTTCTTTCTTTCTGTCGTTCTTTCTTTCCTTCTTTCTTTCTTTCTGTCTCTTTCTTTCTGTCTTTCTTTCTTTCTGACTTTCTTTCTTTTTCTTTCTTTCTTTCTTTCTTTCTGTCTTTCTTTCTGTCGTTCTTTCTTTCTTTCCTTCTTTCTTTCTTTCTTTCTTTCTTTCTTTCTCTTTCTTTCTGACTTTCTTTCTTTCTTTCTTTCTTTCTTTCCTTCTTTCTTTCTTTCTGTCTTTTTCTTTCTTTCTTTCTTTCTTTCTTTCTATCTGTCTTTCCTTCTTTCTTTCTTTCTTTCTTTCTCTTTCTTTCTGACTTTCTTTCTTTTTCTTTCTTTCTTTCTTTCTTTCTTTCTATCTGTCTTTCCTTCTTTCTTTCTTTCTTTCTTTCTCTTTCTTTCTGACTTTCTTTCTTTTTCTTTCTTTCTTTCTTTCTTTCTTTCTTTCTTTCTATCTATCTATCTGTCTTTCCTTCGTTCTTTCTTTCTTTCTTTTTCTACTTTTAATACTGTTTCTACCAATATACTCCCACTAATACAGCTCATCATAATCAAACAGCGTCTCATAGTACAAATCATAGTTTTTAGTCGTAGTTTAGTTAGTTTCATAGTTTTATCAAAGTAATAAAAAGATTCACACACCTTTGGTTTAGAGCAGACGTCATGGCAACAATGATCAGTGATATCATTAAATATCCAGGTCTATAAGGACCAGTCTGAATCCACAGATGGGTCTGTTTATTTTACAACATTAAAAGCCAAAGTTAAATGTGTCAACTGGACAGATTTCATGTATGTTTAGAGATACTTCATTATGCGTATTCTGCAGGCAAATATCTTGGGATACTTTACATATATGCAGTGGTAGAAGGTAAAGAACTACAAGTATGAAGAATTTTTTAGGTATCTGTACTTTACTTAAGTACATTTTACAGTGGATACGTTTTACTTCACTACATTTGAGAGCAGATATCTGTACATTCTACTCCACTACATTTTTTAACTGGACTGAAAAGTAAAAAGTACATTTCATTTGATTTGAGAGGTTATTTTATGAGTTTGTCGTAACATCCTGACTAAAATTTTCAAGTTCAAGCTTCAGTTTTAAGTCAAAACAAAAATAAATACACAAAATTCATAAGAAAAATTAAGAAATTGATTTTTTATTGCTGCTGTTGACTAAGTGCATCTGTAATATTTAGACTCTGGTTTAAAGGCGGTGTCAATAATGATCAGTGATATAATTTCCTAGTAGTAGTAGTAGTAGTAGTAGTACACAGGCCTATAAGGACCTGCTCAAATCCATAGATAGGTCTGTTTACTGTGCAACAACATACATATAAATGAGATCATATATTCCATACACCTTTATTTGGGGAGTATGTGTACGATAGGAGTATTAGTAGTAGTCAGTTTGTTTTTTTCGTCGCCGCTGAATGGAAACAGTGACGTGTGCACTGGAGTTTTGAAGGAAAGATAAACATTAGCTGTTACTGTAAATGGGGCAGTTATATTACAGTTATGGGAACTGTTTGATCTGACAGGATTTCCCATCATGCATTGAACAGTTTATATAAGGCTAATATCATGACGTGGTCCTGATAAATTAATAAGAACAAGGATTAATAATAATCTACAACATGATAACAGAAAGTGAACATTTCTATGAGTCTTGATGCTGACAGTGTACACTAGAGGGGGCCAAAGTGTCATTTTTAGCAGATGGTCAAATTTAAAAAGCTCAGATGAGGAAGTTTGGGCAGAGTAAAAATGAACAAGAACCTGAACTTTATATTATTCTTCAAAACGTGAAAACTAAAGTGACATGTAATGAAATACAGTAACCCTGAGATAGTTTTGGCTTAGTAAAAATGACTTGATGATGAACTGATCAGGCAAATTGAAGGTAAAAAGTTACTCAAGTGGAAGGAAAAGTACCACGTAAAAAATCGACATAAGTAAAAGTATTAAAGTACCTGTTTAAAAATGTACTTAAAGAGTGAAAAGTTAAAGTATTTCACACAAGTGTTTCTAATTTAAGAGTTAAGTGTAGTGATATTGATTAAAAGATGATACATAGTTTGGTCAACTGTAGCAAAATAAATCAGTTTCTTAACTTTTCTCATGAATATTGTTTACGCAAAAACTTGAACTCGTAAACTTTAGTCAGGATGTTACCACAAACACGGTAAAAATAACCTTTCGAATCATATGAAAAGTACTTTTTACTTTTCAGTCCTGTTCAAAAATGTAGTAGAGTCGAAAGTACAGACACTGCTCTCAAATGTAGTGAAGTAAAAGTAAAAAATATCCACTGTACCTACAAATTCTACTTAAGTACAATACTTTACTACTACTTTTCGTTACTTTCCGCCAGTGTAAACATTATATAACTTAGATTGTTGATGCGCTGACCTGGGCGTTTAGGTGGTTTTCATATTTGAGAACGTGCCAGTTTTCTCTATTGATCACATTGTACTTTGCCATGAAATATCCAAAAGGTAAAATCACAAATGTTAAACCTGATCATTTCACTTAATACTAGACCCAAGAACTCGCTGTACTACAAGACAATCAGCATTTTAACAATATTCACTTTAGCCTCGTCTGTATTAAATATTATTGTCCTATAGAAGCACACTCAAGAGGACATTTTAATATTTCACTCAGCCTGTTACTTTCTTTGCTTAGATTCAGCCCAGTGACTTTATTCCATCGCAGACGTCGCCAATTTTTTTCCTCAAAGTTACCCCTGCGATTGTTACTCTTCCATTTGACTGATTTTCAATGCGGCGCCTCACACTTCAGCGGATCATATAGGTCAGGAGTACCTAGCTGGAGGAATAGTGTGTATGTTTTACATTGTGGAAATAGAAAGTTGAAACCATACAGTCTCCATTATGAAGATAGATAGGTTTTAAGCCATATAGTGGAATATTACAGCCAAAGGAACAACATTTCCATAGAAACAAGCAGGAAGAGCTAAGTAAGAGTCAGGTTTGTGGAGATCCAAGCCCACTCACATTAAGGATGCTTGTTTTTCTTGAGTTTTAAGTACAGTAAAACATCCATAATGAAAAAAAAAAAAGCTTTTATTTTAGAAAGTTACATACTATGGCTTTAACACTCAGCAAATAAGTGATTGTATTGAGTGACCACTTTGTCACTTTAACTACTTTTTGATTAAGTTGCATTTTTTATTTATACAGAAATTACGTATATACAGTAGCACAAACATTTAACTAGTTTTGTTATATTTAGCACAGTTCAATGTACGCTTTCCCTGTGCTGTAAATTCCTCGCGCTCACCGCTAAAGGCTTCTGTTTCTTGTCTTTCAGATGAATATTTTCACCAGACCGTAATAAAAATAAATCTCTTAAAGTCCCAAATTATTCCATACAATAAATCAAAACAAACGCTAAATAAAAAATCACCTCCAGCTGTGCGCATACATTACTTTACGTAATCGCATTTTTGACGGGGTTCCACATGGCTCAGTCTTCGCTCCGATGCACTTTTCAACCATAGATCAGTCTCTTTCTTCACCCGTCTACAATTCGGTCTGGGTTTGACCTCTGGGGAACAAAACAGACGACCCCATAATGATGTCACTTTTCAAAAACCCATCACCACCAATTAGCGTACAGCCCAAGGTCGCGATAAACGCCATACACGAGCATAATTAAGAAATAAGCTAGCGTAAACATTGTAACGCGATATCTTAAAACCCATTTAGACGCGGCCGTGGAATAAACTGGTCTTATTGCATTTGTCAGCTCTCTTAAACTGATCGGCCTGCTGAAATATCACACAGGGGATGAGTGAAATCTTTCCTCTCTGACATAAGAAAGTACTTGGACAAAAAGCAGGTAGAGGGGTTGTTTTTTGGGACAGGCCTCACCAGGGTCCTGAGTGGTGGGTGTATAGAATAACAGGGAATAACAGGGCTCTGGTGTAAATGACAGATTGACAGAAGCACGGCGTCTCAAATAGATCGCTCTTTTTTAATGAGAAAGTGAGAAATGAAGAAGCAGAGCAGAGCAGGTCAAGGGATATTGATTTCAAGAGCGAACAGGAAGTCCACACAAATCTTATTACTGTCATCTGAATACTGGAGACAGGACTCGGTTTCAGACGGTGTTGTAGTGTGTCATATTTTATACAAAGATTTAAACTTTATTGATCCAAGAGGACACTAGGACACAGTAGCTCAGTAATACAATAAAAATGTCAAAATGCAAGTAAAAAGAAAAAATATAACTGTTATAATAAAATGGGAATACAAGAACGTTTAGCGATAGGAACGAATATTGAAGATTTGTGTTTGTGGAATGTAAAATCCAAGAGAACTTCAAACTTAGACTTGGACGGATGAAAAGTAATGATAAAAAAGTGTATTAACTGTACAAATGTTGATGAGGAACATTCATAAACGTCATTTTCAGTATTGGTTTGCAATTAAAACATGCAAATTAAAGAGATTACAGTGTTATACAAGCGGCTAAAACACTACGCAAGTGTTTAAAAGTAAGTGTGACTGGATTTAGGCATAGCGTGTGCGTTTTGAACTACGCAAAATATATATTAAAAAAACACAACTTCATGTGTTTTGGCAGTGCAACAAGGTGTCACCATTTTAGGATACTTTGGGCAAAGAAATGGGGAAAATATTTGTCTACACACTACCAAGAACATGCATAATGATGTATTTTGGGCAAACCACTGACACACACATCATAAAAAACGACTATTATTTAATCAAGATGTTATTGGCAGCATAAAAAAAAGCCGTTACACGCAAATGGCATAAGGAAGACGCCCCCTATGCTTGGCAACTGGAAGGACATTATGTAAGAAATTCACGTTATGGAGAGACTTACATATATGTTAATGTTACAAAAAGAAAAATATGAGGAACACTGGGAAAAATGGACATTGTATTTAAATGACAGCTGACTGATTGTTCATTGTTCTAATGTTATGTCTTTTGAAAACATTAAAATATAAGTTAAAAAAACACAACTTACCTGATCTCTGAAATATATTGTAAAGTGTTTTGTGCAGGAAATCACACTTTTAAGAGCAAGTCAGTCAGGTTTGAATACTTTGATATACAGTACTTGTTATACTACCTATTTAAGTGAACTTTTTTTTTTTTTTTTTTGCATTTTTAACAACTAGATTCCGTCTTAATTCGCATTAGATAGGTGAATAACATTTACACTTATTCTTTGTAATGGTTTTGTACAATATGTTTCTATACCCTCTTCATAAACGTAGCGTGCCAAACCAGGCCACAGCATCAAGAAAACAATCCAACTGATTCCAAGCCCAAAACCTCAGTTAAAACACTCTTTGCAACGATCTAATTTTATTTGACGGCAGTTTCATATTTTTATGTTATCAAGCACGCTCATGACTTCCTTAAAGCGGGGGTGTTTTTATGCGGTAACTGCTAACCCATAACATATTTAGATCACCGTGTTACCTTTTATTGTTTTGAAAATGCTATATTCACCGAAAACAACGAATCCCCTTTCTTTGCTCTCTACGCTAAGTCACTCCCCCTTCAGAGCACCGTCACAATACAATCAGCGTGCATCCCGTTAATTAAACTACCGCACATCGCTTCAGGTTTGTCAAGTTGCTGCGTGTAGTTTTGTATCATGTTTGTGTATATTTATGGAGAGTTGTCATGTGGGAGCGTTGGTGACGGAGGCTTGTGGGCGGAGCTTTGGACAAAATCTTACAGTTAACCGTAAGGAGGGTTCGAACAGAGCCCAGGAGAGATCGCTAAATTACTGAAACATGCATGGATGACATCTATAACCTCTTCACGCATGTTTTTGACCAGGGAACAACGTTATAACATGGCACAAAGCTAAAAAAAAAAAGGACTTTGCATAATACTCCCTCTTTAAAACCTCTTGTTTCCGACTGTGTTTGTGCTTCTGTCCAGAGCGGAGGAATGCAGATTTACAAGCGTCCTGGTCCGTGCAGATGTGGAACCAAAGAGCAAGTGTTATGGCGTATCCCCCGGTGGGTCGGTCCACCTCCTCACCCCTCCCTCACCCCTCCCTCACCCCTCCTCCCTTCCCCCCATCCCGCGGTGCTGTTGTGGATCTGCGTGCTGCCTTCCCTGCTGGGTCTTGCCTGTTTATCTCTTCCGAAGCTCCTGTGATTAATGGGACCCTGAACACATCGTCTCCTCTTGCTGGGAGCACAGCTGAGTAAACAGGCCAAGCGGGACACTACTGCTGCTGCGCCTGTCTGATCCCCGGCATGAGGTACACTGCCCACCGGGAGGCTCCCATGAACAGGTAACCATAGCAATTAACAATTCAAAACAAAACATTATATCTTTTAAATGGTTATCTTAAAAATGGCACTATATAAAAAGAGGTCAAAACCCATGAATACTACAGTACTTTACAGATAAACAGTAACAGAGTCAGTTTTTTAAGGTCCACTGTGTAGCTTTTCTGAGGGAGGTCACTTGCTTGTCTCCATGGCGATGTTGTTTTCAGTGGTGGATGAAGTACTCAGTTTTGTTACTTAAGTAAAAGTACACATACAGAGGCAAAAAGTTACTCAACTAAAAGTAAAAGTATCATATTTACGTTTAAAAATGTACTTTAAGAGTAAAAATGCTCTCAAATGTAGTGAAGTAAAAGTAAAAATCTATTGTACAATCCACGTAAGTAAAGTACAGATATCTAAAAATTCTACTTAAGAATTGTACTTTACTACTTTTATTTTGTCACCTTTTAACACTGGTTGTTTTTAGTGCTATTGAAAAAAACAAAAGCAATTTAAATCTCAATCCGCATGGGGTCGCCTCTCCACAGATCTGACCTGTAACTTGGAGAAGTAAGGCGGCATACTGTTGAACATCTGTGGCAAAGCGATAACATTTCCAAGGAGACAAGCAAGACAAGTGCAGACTCTTCACCAGAAACGTAAAAGTAAAGTAAAAGTATTGTGAAGTAAAAGTATTGTGAAGTAAAAAGTATTGTTCAAATACTGGAAAATTTTGGTGTTTATCAGTTACATTTGTTACTGGTATTTCATTATTTTGTTTTCACATTTGTAAGATCTCATTTCCAGCTGTTTTGAATCTTACGTATTGGATATCAAATATTAGAAAACGACAAAAATAACTATTTAAATTGAAATAACACATTCATAAAAAACTATCAGTATTTTACCGTGCTTATCACAACCACTTCTGTGTCAATGTGTTGCTTATGTTGCTGCATTTGAGTGATAGAAAACTCAAAATTGTTCCCAAAACTGGCCTGAATTCAGACAGTGATGCAGCGGTCAGGTTGTAAAACACTTCCTCTCTCCTCCCGGTCTTTGACATGTGCTGCACAGACATAAAAACACAGATGGACGCCTCATGGCCAACAGTCAAACACACCTCTTTACATGATGCCACTCTAGAAGTCTATAGAAGTCTGTGCCAAGTTCTTCTGTCTAAGGAATACATGCTCTCGACCTACTGTTTAGGGACCACCTTCTAATTTAAGCTGAAAATGCCCCCACAGCCGTGTTTGAGTAGCCATTAGAGGCAGAAGATAATGACTTGAAATAATGTTTACTATTCAAATAGATGTTAAACATGCTAATGTTTTTATCCGGACAAACTATTTTACTTTAGATAATACTTACTTCATAAATAATAAATAATAATATTAAATGATAAATCGTCACATTTTTATATAGCGCTTTTTCAACTTCAAGGCACTTTACAAGCATTTTGCATCGAGGAAACACCCACAAACACACACATATTCATACACCAAAGTACACAGACACTGGGGATGAGGAGGGTTAAGTGTCTTGCCCAAGGACACAATGACAGCATTCGACTGTGGGAGCTGGAATCGCACCGATGTTTATGTTCAGAGTGGGATTCAAACTGCAAACCTCTGTATCAGTGGGCAAACACTCTACCAACTGAGCTAGTGTTGCCCAAATAAATAAATAATTAAATTAAATTAAATTAAATTAAATTAAATTAAATTAAATTAAATTAAATTAAATTAAATTAAATTAAATTAAATTAAATTAAATTAAATTAAATTAAATTAAATTAAATTAAATTAAATTAAATTAAATTAAATTAAATTAAATTAAATTAATAAATAAAAAAAAAATAAAAAAAAGTCCAGTTTTAATAATGTTCCTTTTGAAGATAAAAATAAGTTTATGCAAAGTTCACATGCGCTGTATCCTAGTAGCAGAAAGACATAATACCAAAAGACTCTTAGCTGCCCATATTTGAAAGTAATCTTTCTTTCTGTGACAGATCTACGGGATAAGTATGATTTGATAAAAGTATTTGGTAATTATATGTAACAACTCCTGACCATAAATACACAGCATTCAGGCATAAATATCTGAATGTTTGTGGCATGAATCACGTCTGGCCCTATCCACACACGAGTAATACCACAAGCTGATCCCAGACTGTTGGCAGCTCGTCTGCCATTAATCTGCTGATCTACTGACAGCATCACTGATGAAAATGATACATGCATTATACTTAGAGAACAACATCAGAAGCAACAACCATTTAAAACTAATTCATACAGCTATCAGTCGCAGAGTTTTAAAGGTTCACTGTGTAACTTTTCTGGACTCCATAGTATGGCTTCAAACTTATTTATCTTACATGTATTCAATGACAGGTGTTCCTATAGCTAAAAGATTTGGAAAGTATGCATTCTTATTGTGACCGGGCTGGCCTTTCCACAGATCTGACAAGGTGATGTCACAGATTTGGCTCCTTGGAAAAATAGCCAATGTTAATGCCATATTTTGTAACATTGCGCAGTAACATCTCCGTCTAGGCATAGATGGTACCTTCCTCCCAAAAAGGTACACAATGAATCTTTAAAACCAGAGGTGACTACAATGAAACTATAACAATGCCTTTATTTTCAGACACAAAAGACTCTGGGGACAAGGTGGGTTAAGTGTCTTGCCCATGGACACAACTACAGCATTCATCTGTGAGAGCTGGAAGTGCACCGCCAACCTGTGAGTCAGTAGATCTGACCGCTCAACCAATGATATTTATGTTGAGAGCTGGATTCGAACCACCAACCGTCAAATCAGGGAACAAACACGTTACCAACTTTCACCCATTGTGGTGGCAGCTACTTTTCAACCACGTCTCAATCCAATACCTCAGTCTCTTACTTCTACCATTTGTGTTCAAGTATTTGTTTTGACCTGTTGTAAAAGGTTTATTTCTCTTCTCAGGCTGCGGTGTCAAAAGTTACGCTCCAAACTCGGCAGGGGGGCTTTCTCCACTAACGACCTCGCTCCAAGTTTCACGGCTCCTAACGGCGGCCATCTTGGAACGTCCCACAGGTGAAGAGACTCTGTTATCCCATAAAACGGTCTCTTCACTTTTGGGGCCATTTGTCCATAGGCATTTCCTCTGTGTAGGTTTGTCTGTGTTTGAAAGTGCAGGGCGTGACACCCCAAAACACCAGCGTGGTTAAAAAGATCACACCGAACCAGTTGGAAACGTTTAGAGATGCTTAACGGACATTTGTATTGGCAAAAGTGCTTCAAATAACTGCTGTAAAGTTGAGTTTTTGTTCAAATCTCTGTTGTTTTTTTTGGAGTAAAACACAAAACGCGCACGTCAATAGTTGTGTAAGCCGTAATGTTAATAATGTTAGTCTTTTGCTAATGTATATGCTAGTGTCATGTTGCTAATTACCATGCTAATTAGGTGTTGTAGGTTTCACCCTTTGAAGTGATGTAGGATAGAAAGTTAGGGTAGAAATGAGACCGCTCGCATGCTAATGTTTGTTAGCATTACCGTGACAGCTAAACTCCACTCTGGCTTCTGGGCATTGTGAAACATCCTTATAAAACTCACGGTAGTCAATAATTAGCTCTGGATGTGAAAGTGAGAGCTCATTTTGGACCACTGCAAATGTAAAAATAGCTAATTAGGCTGGTTAGGCTAATGTATGGCTGGTACGTAGACTAAGGGTGGACTAAGGGAGTGTGACGTCACCCATAGCGTTCGGCTCCAGTCAAAAGAATCTCATCGAGGCTAGCAGTTATAGCGGCGAATTTGGTGTTCCATATTTGGAATTCCGACCGTGAGTATCATAGCAACCAAAGAGCCAATCTGGAGTGAGGCTGTTGAAGGTAACGCCCCTTCTCGCCCTCAACGATGGTCTAGGAGGGAGCAGGCGCTTAGCAAAGTTGTCAATCAAACCTGTTGCTAATGCTACCTCAGGGAAAAAAGTCAACTGATTTGTTTGTGTTTAATGTTCATATCTTGATTTACGAACACGATAGCAAAAAAACAGCAACACCCGAATCATCTAAAATGGGTTAATATGAACATTTTAAAATCAAAAAGACAAACCTGACAGCAGCAGTTACGGAGAGAGGGGTGACAGTTATTCAATAGAAAGTGAATTAGAGCCAGAGTCGATGGAGCCGAAAGCGCCTATGCTCACTTCCTATTTAAAACGTGGCGGCTAGCGGTTTAGCTATATCCATTTATATATACAGTCTATGGGCTGGTATAACAAAGTGCATTTGTCAAAAAAGTTTTTCTAATATGTTCTTCAATGTCTTGGAGTTGTCGTATTCTTCCCCAGTCGCTTTGACAAACAGACCTTGCGTTTGAATGATGAGCGGGTGAATAGGGCAGTCACTGTGTCCTTTAACTGAAGCGATGTAATGATAATTTAAAAATATATCATTTCATTTAGTTTTTCTTTTATTGTGGTAAAGCACTCATGAGTCAAACTTCAAAAATCAGTCAAAAACATTTCATAGCATGTGTGTAAATCTGAAAATGGTTTACATTTCCAAATAGCTTCAACCCTGTTTTATGTTTACCCCACCAGCCCATGCGAGTTCCCATGCCCTACTGTTCGTGTGTGCCGTATATCTGAGTGAGTGCTGGTACTTAGCTGCGGGCGCCAGGGCATGTCTCTGTGAGTCTCTACCCGGGATCCGTGTGTGTTTTTGGGGCAGGAGAGCAGAAGGTGTGGGGTGAAGGATGGGGAGCCAGGAAGATGGACAGCCTTGAAGTGGTGACATGGGTGAGGGTCTGTGGGCCTATGGGAGCGCACAGAACAAAGTCAAACGCAGGAAACCCGATACTAAAAACTACACTTCATTTAATTTACAGTGGGTACTACTGGTAGATTGATAACATCCATACTGCATGAACGTATGTGCAGTACAGGCATGCAACCTTAAGGGCAGGTACGGCATCTTTATCTCTGCATCGCAAGTAATTCAAGTCAAAATGTTATATCTTTTGAATAGGGTTGCCAAAAGTATTGAAAATTGGATACTAATCGATGCTAAAACTGGTCTCGAAACTAGAGCAAGTATCAATACCACAAAGGTCACATTCATTGGACAAAAATGAACCTTTCCTGAATAGCTTTAGAATGATCTTGAGCTGTATCAGAACATATAAGACCACATAGACCAACACCCTCACGAGAGCTCCTCTAGACCCCAGTCCGCCATACATCTCCATCTCAAAGCCACTAACCACTCCTTTGAAGATACTGAGGTTCAGATCTTAGCCAGAGAAAAGAAATAGTTTGAGAGGGGAGTTAAAGAAGCTATTATTGTTAAGAAAGACAATCCTCCCTTGAACAGAAATGGGGTCCTGAGACATAATTTATCTCCAATTTATAACTCCATCCTCAGACCCAAAGCAAACAAAGAGAAGAAAAAACAAACACACACTTACACACACAGATATAAAGCCACGTGGTAATATAAAAGAAAGTACTATGGCTTAATGTTTAAAATCACATTCTGTTGTCTAAAGAAAGAGAATCGCTATTGAGTCTATTATTTAGTACCAAAATGAAGCTTGAAATTTTAGTATCGTGACAACACTACTTTTGATTGAGGAAAATCAGGAATGAATTATTTAAATCTGTAAATTCTTGCCAAATATCTATGTAGTCAGCCTTTTTTTTTCCATTTAAGAATCGGTCAAATAATACAGTTTTGTAGGCTGGGTCCTGGCATAAAAAGCCCACTTGCTTGCTAAGAACTGTACCAGGTTTTATTCATTATTAATAAATAAATAGATCGAATTGAATAGAAATTTGGATAGAACTGCGTTGCTTTTTGCATTGCTTATTTTTTCAAATTCAAATTTGACTGTGCAGTTGCTGCACTGAAACTATCACACCTGCTTATTTACAGTTTCTATTTGTTGGCTAAGTCTATTGAACTACACAAGTGTGAACTGTGAGTCATATTTTGCATAATCGTTCAGGGCTGTAATGGGCGTCTGCACGGCTATTAGCGTACTGGCTCGCACTGTTGTTTTCCTTGTTTTGATTTAGGTCTGAAGATGGAGTTATAAATAGCAGATAAATTATGTCCACGCCCCTCATAGCTGTTCAAATATAGATTGTCTTTCTAAACAGAAATGGCCTCTGAAGTCACCTTTTTAATCAACATTTATTGCTTTGATTCTTACCTATAACTTACCTAGTTCAACAGCAGAACGTTGCAGTGTAGCGTAAACTGCTACACTGGCACTACATGCATTCATTCCGCAGTGAAATATACCTTTACTTTCTGAACGTGTGCTGGCTGCAGTCTCTAAATCTTATTCTGGAGTCTTGTGCACTACTGTGGGAGGTGGCAGTGAAAACCAGCTGGCCTGAGGTTGGACTTAGACAGCCCCAGATCCTGTTTCGTTTCAAAGGGAGATATGGATAGTGTGTGATGGGGCATGCTAGAAGGTGTTGTTGTGATGTAAAACGCCTTGTGTATGTTTGCGTGGCAGATACACATTATAAACATATGTAAACGTGTGTAATTGTCTCCATCCTGCAGTAATGGCTGTGTGGATAGATGAGAGTGAGTGGGTTGCGTCGTATCATGTGGTGTCTGGGTATTGTTATGTGCAAATGACTGCGGGGTTGAATGATCTTGGCCAACTATGTTACTGCCTCTAGTACACACGAATACTTCTTATAATGCAGCTCCTACAACGATGTTATTTTTAGCAGTATGAGCAACTTCACAACCAAAATTACATCTAATCCTACTATTACTATTATAACTACAACTTCTTCTACTCCTACTACTACTATGATTCTACTATACTCCAGTCCAAAACAAGTTTATTTATGTAGAAAATTATTTTACATTTAATTTATTGTAAATCTCAGGCCCAATTTCATTCTATTCAAAATTGCAGATCTGAGAAGCCTGGCCTCTTCATACATTCTCCTATATATCGTGTTATATATAGTATTTAAATATTTTTGTTGACTTGAAGCACTTTGGTCAGCTGAAGATATTTTAAATGTGCAATTGAATAGTGACATTTCCACCTTAAACAGCTATAGATTATATATTACTTGTTGTTACAGTTAAACTTTAAAGCACCAAATATATCCTGTGACCTGGTGTCTGTGTTTTTGAAATAACAGCGAGTAAGTACAGAGCTGTGGGCGGGGATAGGGGGTAAGTGAAAACAGACATTTTCTGAGCACTCAAGTCTCAAATGCAAAGCCATATAGGATCAAACATGCACGGATACAACTGTAAGTAAACGATTGACGAAGGAACCCCATTATAACATGATAAGAAGCCTATGCCCCCTTTAACCCTGACTGCTACTAACTTGTACCAGTACTACAAATAGGCTAAAACAACGACAACGTCTGCTAGAGGTACTTATACCACAGTTACTCAACTACTCTTAAATATATGTTGAGTGCTAATAATGCAGCTACATTTGCATTATATAAAGATTTAAATTCTTCTTTGTACATTTTGTTTGGGACAGCTCTACACACACGTAAACCGAGCGTCTAATGACCTCCCTGCTGCAGTAACGTGAGTGTGAATGGACATGAGAGAGAGAGAGTGCGTGGGTTTAGCATCTGGCCCCGTGTCTGCGTATTGTTCTACGTCTGCTCATGATCGCGGTCTGTCTGTCTGAGCTCCGCCTCCCTGGGGACCCCCGCCTGACGATCTTCCTCCTGCTTTTATCCAGGAGTCCGGCCTCTCTCTGGTGGGACGAGGGGGGATACAAACAGACGCGGGAGCATTCGTGAGGCCCAGATCCACGCTTCCTCTGAAACTTCCAGCGCCGCTACTTTCCTGTCCAAATTCCACAGCCGTGAAACTTTCCTGGCAGCGTTTCAGCTCGGAGCACAGGAGATAGAGGAGGGGAGAGGGAGCCGCCCTGCCTCACACCCCCACAACAATCCACATATGATTGATTGAATACTGCGACTTCAAAATAATATTACGGAAGTCCAGGAAAACAGTAGCCAAGTGACGCTTACCTATTCACGTCATCATTTTTTGTAATGTCCAATCGCATCATTTTACTACGCTTACTTATACTTTTACTTTAGTATTCTGCCAATTTACTGATAATGTCTCATACTTACTCCCAGTGGTGGAAGGTAATAAAGTAAAAGTAGTAAAGTACTTAAGTATATTAAGCATTTTAAAGTGGATACTTTTTGAGAGCAGGGATTTGTACTTTCTACGTCACTACATTTTTTAACTAGACTGAAAATAAAAGTATTTTTATGATATTTTGAGTTTATTTTTAACATGTTCATAGTCTGAGCAAACAGAAATATACAAAGGAAAACAGCTAGAAAAAAACAAAAAAACAAAACAAAATTCAGCCCAAATCTTTATCAAAATCATCACATTTGGAGCCTTTTAAGACCTAAAAATCAAGATGAAATACTTTTACTTTTAACTCTTTAAGTGTGTTTTCAAACAGCTACATTAATACTTTTACTTAAGTAGATTTTTTCATATGATACTATTTACTATTTTTTTTGTCTGGTATCTGTACTTTTACTTAAGTAACACATCACTCCCTACTCCCCAGCCCCTCCACTATTACATCTGTTACTTCATTATCAAAAATTCAGCTGCTAAATTGTAAAAAATAAATACATAAAATATATAAATACATAATAATAAAAAGTCTATATTACATCGGCATATATCGGCAGCTGCAGTACACCAGAACTTCATTTATAAATCAGAAACTATATCAAAGACACGTTTCTTGGTACTGTAACTTTGAAATAAAACCCCATTTTTTTCTCACCGGTCCCGTACCATAAAAACAATAAATCAGTTTACTAGAATACTATTTCTGCCAGTAGTACTTTTTATTGGCTCTGCGACTTTAGAATATCTTTAAATAAATCGCATACAATATTTTTTACTCAGAAAGCACACTACTTTTTTTTTTAAAAACATCCAATTATCCCCCCTGCCCCTGTCTCCCCGGGATATCCCAGACTGGTGCCCTTGTTTTCTACCTTAAATAAAGATATGACTTCATCCCTCTGATCAGGTTACTGTCTGAGTGTCTACTGCTTTTCTCACAAGGTCAAGGCGAGGGCCCCCAAAATGCACCCCAACCCCACCCCCCAATCCACCCCCACCCCTACCCCGCTGCCCCGACGTGTCCTACCCCATCCACTCACAACTCCCTCAGATATAAACCAGGGTTAGATTAGTGTAAAGTAAATATACAGTCTTGATGATGCTGGTGTAGTTCTAACGTAAAAACAAAATGGTGGTTCATGTAGAGGAGGACAGCTGAGGGGGAGTGGGTGCTACCGTGTTGCACAGATTGTCACTTTCTCACTTTCGCTGGGGTGTGCCCGAGGTGAGTGGGATACAGCTTTGGGAGGATATATGGACAATCCCAAAACCACATCTGCTGCTCAGTCTGGAGTCGGAATTCTGTTTTGAACGAACCAGTGCTTTTAATAGTTTGATTCAATGTGATGTTGAGTAGAGTCTTGATCAGTTATATCCAAGGATTGTATAAAGAAGTGGACTAAGTGATTGTGACGTCAGACATAGCGTTCGACTCTGGTCAAATGAAGCTCCTCGAGATTAGCAGTTACGGGGACGAATTTGGAGCTGACCGCGAGTATCAAAGCAACCACTGGGAGTGCAAGTTTAGCAGGGAGCGGGCGCTTAGCAACGCTGTCAATCAAATCTGTTGCTAACGCTAGATGGAGCGATCTTGGGGAAAGAAGGCGCCTGATTTGCCTGTTATTAATGTTCATATCTTGATTTACGAACACAATAGCAAAATAAAAACACCAGAATCATGTAGAGCGGGTTAATATGAACATTTTAAGACCAAAATAACAAGGCTCAGTCAGGTTATTACGATGATTTCCCAAGTTCTCATTGCTCGGTTTACCTAGAAGGTCATTTACGTGGACATTCCTTGCATCATATGATTGGTCCCTTTGTTATGCGTATTGTCGTTGATAAAAAATACATTCAAATTCATTCCTGCAAACAAATTATAATGGACAAAAACTCCATCAGTAGAGTGCTTGTCCTAATCTGAAGGTTGACAGTTGAAATCCCGACATCGTTGGTAGAGCGATCATGTCCACTGATCCACAGGTTGGAAGTTTGGTCCCAGCTGCCTCAAAGGAATACAGTTGTTGTGTCTTCTGGCAAGGCACTTAACCCAGCTCGCCTGCAGTGTCTGTGTGTACACTGGTGTATGAATGTGTGTGTGAATGTGTGTGTGAATGTGTGTGTGAATGTGTGTGTGAATGTGTGTGTGAATGGGTGAGTGGTTCCTTGATGTAAAGCCTTAAACGTGAATGCCTTGAAGGTAGAAAAAGCGCTACTGAAATGTGACGATTTAAAGTCAATTCTTCGCAACAATCCCCCATTTTTTTTATACAAGGATTCAAATCTGTGTAATTCTGATAAATCTGATTGAATGTGAATTGTCTGAGAACTTCTTTAAGCTGACAGAAAAGCGAGGAGAGAAGGTGGCACATTCTTGTGTCTGCCCTTTAAACCCTAAACCCTAAACTCTGTGTAGGGCCTTGAACTTTCTCTTTGTCACCTTCCTCCTGCATTATCTTTTTACTATCCCAAATCCCTGCAGATTTAGAGGGCACACCAGCTGCTTGGACTTGTAAAAAGCTGAGGAGGATTGATGAAGACAGAACTGTGAGTGTGAGCGTGTACGTGTGTGCGTGTGCTGATAGACCAGGCTAAATAGGAACAATCTGGACGTCCCATGAGAGGGATGAGAGAATCAGTGAGAGAAAGGACGTGAGGAGGAGAAGGAGCTGAATAGGAAATATGAAATAATAGTTTAAATCAAGTCTAATTGTTCGGCTGGAATTGACACTCTAAGGCTCTTGAATGGACGACAACCTTTGTACTTTATATATGAGTATATATGTTGAGTTCCCTTGATAACAATTATCCAAGGAAGATGAAGTGAAGGATAAAACAATAGTTCCCACTGTCCAGAGCTGGAATTGGACCACAACCACATAAGACAACCACTATACCACTTCAGCCTGCTTGAAATGTGTTGACTAAAAAGTTCTTATATCAGACTACAGTATAGGTCTGGACCTGGCCCTTGCACACCTGTGGCGGAAACCCCTTACGCTGCTCATCTGGGGTCAGTGAGTCTCCTGACTGCAGGCCACAGTACCAGACCTTCCCTCCCCTCACACCCCCCTTCCCCCCGTCCCTTGTAATAACTGTCGTCTGTGGAGCTGAAAGGTGATAGTTGGGTAGGAGTTGGTTCACAGTCAGCGCTTGTGGACGGTGAGACTTCCCTTTGAGACTGAAGCTATGAAGAGGTGATGAAGACTCAGCGTCTAGTTTGAAAGAGCTTTACTAAAAATGCAGTCATCTTTTTTCGTTTTTTTTCATTGTAAATCACAATATTGAGCTAAAAATGAAGTAGAAACAGGTTAATTGGAAACGGATTTTCAACTACTTGTTTTTACTGTTGAAAAAAGTAACATTTCTGAACCCTATGTAAAGCTTGGAGTCAGAATTTTTGGAATAATTGCAAAAATGAGTGGAGAAACAGACATTGTCTAGGCACTAATAATACACCATTACTGAAATATGCATGAATCACAATACAACTTTGAGTAAGCTAATAATGAGGGAACACTATTAAAGGTTATAAAAGTTAATTTTACAAAAAGCGTCCATCTTTAACCCTGTAAATTCTGCGAGTGGCGTCACCCACAGCGTTCAGCTCCAGTCAAATTAAGCTCATCGAGTCTAGCGGTTATAGGGGCGAATTTGGTGCCGAGTTCCACAGTTGGAATTCGGACCACAAGTATCATAACAACCAAAGAGCCAATCGAAGCGAGGATGTTGAAGGTAACGCCCCTTCTCATCTACACTGATGGTTTAGCAGGAAGCACTTGTTGCTAACGCTAACGGGAGTGACCTCGAGGAAAGAAGGTGCTTGATTTGTCTTGATTTGTCTGCATATGAACATAATATGAAAATTTTAAGACCAAAATGATGAGCCTGACAGGAGCAGTTAGAGAGAGGAGCGACAGTTTTTCAGTAGAAAGTGAATTGGAGCCAGAGTCAATGGAGCTAGAAGCGTGCCCATGCTCACTTCCTACTTAAAATGCGGCTGCTGGCAGGTTAGCTATGTCCTTTTATATATACAGTTGATGCTACAGATATACTAACTGCAGCTAATTAAGTAAGCTAAATATACATTAAATTAGGATTTCCATTTTGAGCAGTTGATGTTGATGTTTTACAGAAAGGTGGCATCACAGTACGTACAGGGTCGACCAGGTGTTTTGCCAGGGGTATGAGAGTTCCTGTTCACTTTGGGACTGGATTAAGAAATAGGATCCAGTGGTGGTGTTGGCAGCAGCTGTCCCGGGACCCTCTCATGTATGGGGCTGTTTTTGATGTGGGGGTAATAGCCATAACTGAGGGGTAGCTTGACAGTAGGAAGTGTCGGCACACAGGGAGATTAATGTCTTAAATGGCTGACTTTCAGAAAAATCTCAGACGGGATGTTTTTGTACAAGAACATGTGGCAACTTGAGAATACTATATGCTTTAGACATTAAAGTAGTGGATGGTTTAATACATGACAATTGGCTTGTTTGGTCAAATATATATCATGTTCTTATGAGCAAAACATAAAGCTATCTTTGAATAATTAAAAAAAGAAAAAATAGGTTATATAATGATTGTTCTCTTTATGTAAAATGCACCTTGATTGACATTTTCTTACTATGCTACTTGCTGTATACTGCTTTTTCATAAAAAACAGTACAACAGTACAACTAGAACTGTTATTGCAACTTTACCACAAATGTAAATTTCAAACAGTCAAATCAAGTTCATTGAGGCTAGCAGACAGGGACAAATTTGAAGTCGAGTTCCATGTTTGGAATTCAGACAGCGAGTATCATAGCAACCAAAGAACCAATCAGGTGCGAGGTTGTAACACCCCTTCCCATTTTAAGACCAAAGTGACGAGTCTGACAGCAGCAGTTACAGAAAGAGGGGCAACAATTTTTCAATAGAAAGTAAATTGGAGCGTTGTTGAGTTGATGGAGCCAGAAGTGCACCCATGATCACTTCCTATTTGAAATGTGGCAGGTTAGAGGGCACTGTTCCCTCTAAACTGCGCGCGTGCGCAATTGCGCACTGCTGACACGGTCTCCGCGCACAGAAAAGTCGAACCGGAGTTGAAAATAAAATAAACACACAACAATTCATTCTGCGCTATTTTTCAGTGTGAGTCAGTGAGTGTGACCGGGGACGAGCTGCTCCAGACAATTATGTGATTCACATACGTATTTGTGCAGCTTATCTACGTCATTGACAGGCTCCTCACGCGCCGCTAGCAGAGTTTTAGCCGATGTGGAGTGAAAACTCGCTAATGATGCTAATGATGCTAATGATGCTAATGATGCTAAGTGTTTAGCCCCTTAATGTTCCGACGGCCCGCCCTCGGGCGCACTGTTACTCACTGTTTTGTAGCAGTTTTGCGTTTTAAACATGACGAAACGGACAAAACAAAGGAAGTACGCGACCGAGGACACTGTGGATGTTTGTACAAGTTAAACTAGAGGCATCTCGGACCCGGAGTGGTTCGTGGACCCGAGTGAAGATCTCATGATGGACTGAGGAGCAGAGGACCTGATGTGCTGATGGACCGGATGCTGTTCCTGATCGGTAAGCGTGGTTTATTCTGCTATTAGCTTAATTGTGGGTCAAATGTGTATTATGTGTAATCATTAGCATTAGCTAATGCTAATCAATGACAGAACTAAGGACATAATGACAGAAGTTGGTCCGAGCGGGACTCGATCCTCCAACCTCTAACCACTGAGCCACTGTAGCAGAATGACTGTCACACTGTACAATCATGTCCAGTGTGTTCTTAGTTTCCAGTGTGTGTGTGTGTTTTTTTTTTTTTACTGTTTGCAGTGTGTGGTTTGTAAATATATATTTATTTTGACCCATACCACTTGTTGAATATATCTTATATACAAATACACATTATATATTGTGTTTTGATATGTTATATAAATGTACAGTAATAGAGCAGCTGTGCAGATACAGATTCCTCTCAGTGTGTGTTGGTCATTGAATATTGTCACTAGTTTATGAGTTGTAAAAATCAAATGATCGTGTCATATACTGAAAAAGAGTTACCGGACTGTCTCCCAGACACAGTAGGACAATCTCACTCAGGCACAGTAAAAGCTTCACACAATGGCTTATACTCATAATACAAGTCAGAGCTTTATCATAAAAATGTGTTTTCAACATTGGAGTTTACAGTTGTCTTGGTTTGGTTGGAAGCTCATGTTTTGCCATAGTTAAAATTAAATATTTATACTTCCAATAGCATTAACATACTACACAGGTCATGAGCAAGATTTTTGTCATTTTCATTATATAAGTGGCTAAAGCACTTAATTAAAAGTCTTATAACAGAAATGTAAATGCGGTAAATTGATTCTTTTAATAAACCATTTAACTTGGATGGATGTGATGCAGCATGACCACAGTGCACACGTCTGATGTTGCTCACACTGGTCCATGGGACGCTCAGGGAGTTTGTGTGTTTGCTCAGACTCGTGAGAAATTAGAGGGAACATTGTTAGCAGGTTAGCTATGTCCATTCAAGTATACAGTCTATGGCTATAACAAGCACTACCAACAACTTCAACTAAGTTGTTCTAATTAGATTCTAAAATTTGTTTGAAAATTGGTTAAGGTTAGAGAGTAAAATTATTGTTTTCAGACAGAGTTGTTTGCAGAGCAGTATTCCAGCAGTGACCACTATCCACACATGGTCCCAGGCACAGCTCTGTTGTTGTGGAAAATCAGCTGACCCAGTGCAGAGGACACAAACAGTGAGGTTAGCTGATCTGGTCCTAACTTCATACCATAGCATAATGTTGGTAATTATTTCATCTTATTTACTTAAAGGTGCACTATGTAACTTTTTTGATGGATATTGCCATGAGGATGTAATTGCTTTGCCCGGAATGTTCTACAGAGGGTAATTAAACTTACATATCCATGGAGACAAGCAATTATCGCCATCAGACCAAGTTATAGATCTGTGGAGAGAAAACATCGCTCATTGAACGCTGTTGATGTTGAAAGTTTTTCCAGGGCATTTTTAGCAATAAATGCAAAATGCGTTTCATTACTGTGGAACATTCTAGACAAAGCTTAATAAGGTCTGAATGAAGCACACTGATATCTTTATTAGCTCCGTACCTCTGTTCACTTGCTCTGTAGTTTTGCAGCCCATACTTCATAATCTTTCACGACACAAAAATAGCTTCACTGAGGAAACTATTTCATTGGCAGACCAAAGTGGCTGCTTCCGTTACATTGATTCCTGGCCCTGCTCCTTTCATGTCCAACAGGAATTACACTTGTTTGGAATTTCAGGGAGTTTTTCGGAGCGCGCTTTATCTTCCGCTCATTCCCTCTGCTGTGCCCTGTCCTGGGAGTTCAGTTTAGCTTAGACTCCCAGAGAAACTAACACAGAATGACCCTGGCCTGCTAACAATGACCACACACACATACTGTTATGTTTTGGTCCCATGTCGCCCCCCTCGTCCTCCTCTCCTCCTCCCCCTCTCCTCCTCCTCCTGCAGTGGGACCGTCCCGTGATGGATAGCTCCAGTATGGTTGATAGCTCCAGTATGGTTGGCGTGTGCGATGGCCTCTCTGGACTCCCGCTGTAGACCGTTGGGATTTGGCCTGTTTTCATTCTGGACAAGTCCAAGTCTCGAGTCAGCAAGTTCACGCTTTGACAGAAGCTGCCTTTTCCTGGCCTAGAACAATCATACTTTATTCATGTGTTTTATAATAGGTGTAATCACTGTCATTTCCACCATTTTTATGTACTACTACTACTACTACTACTACTACTATCTACCTCAGTATCTGTGGACCTGCTCAGAGTGTCCACTACCAAAATATCAGTAACAGTCATTTGGTTTGGTCCAAGTTTGGTCCTGGTTTTATCCTTGTTTGGTTCTGGTTTCATCCTGGTTTAGTCCTGGTTTGGTCCTGGTTTGGTCCTGCTTTGGTCCTGCTTTGGTCCTAGTTTGATCCTGGTTTGGTCCTGGTTTGGTCCTGGTTTGGTCCTGGTTTGGTCCTGGTTTGATCCTGGTTTGGTCCTGCTTTGGTCCGGCTTTGGTCCTGGTTTGGTCCTACCTTGGTCCTACCTTGCTCCTGCTTTGGTCCTGGTTTGGTCCAGTTCTGGTCCTGGTTTGATCCTGGTTTGATCCTGGTTTGATCTTGGTTTGGTTCTGGTTTGGTCCTGATTTGATCCTTCTTTGCTCCTGGTTTGGTCCGGGTTTGGTCCTATATTGGTCCTGACAGTTAGTTGTCTTGGTTTAGTCCTTGTCTTAGTTCCACGTGGTGTACTCCCAATTTTGGAATAGACAAAGTTTTTAAAGGAAGGCAATTGAAAGACTCCAGTTCTGAAATAAATCTTTGGGACAAGTTTTTCCATTCTCAACTATGTACCCGATTGGACCAAAAGTGTCTGAGGCTGTAGCTTCTTAATGGTTCTCATCCAACCAAATACCAGTGGTGGAAGGTAACAAAGTACAAAGTTGTAAAGTACTACACTTAAGTAGAATTTTTAGGTATCTGTACTTTACTTAAGTCAATTTTATAGTGGATACTTTTTACTTTCTACTCCACCACATTTTTGAACTGGACTTAAAAGTAAAAAGTACTTTTCACATGATTTGAGGGGTTATTTTTAGCATATTCGTGGAAACATCCTGACTAATTGTTTGAGTTCAAGCTTCGGTTTTGAGCAAACAAAACTAAACCCAAAAAATTCATACGAAAAATTAATAAATTGATTAGTTTTGCTACTGTTGACCGAAATATGTAAAAATTTTTAAATCAATGTCACTATATTTAATACTTTAACAAATTAACACTAGTGAAATACTTTTACCATTTAGTCTTAAAGTACATTTTTACTTCAGTAGTTTTTTTTAGATACTTGAGTAACGTTTAATCTCTGTAATTGCGTACTTCTTTCACCACTGCCAAATGCCTTTTAAAATGCATTGGTGATATTTTTCAGTGTGTATTTTTGCTCGAGTAGCTTTTTTTTAGCTCCTTTTATCAAAACTTTGCATTTTGTAAGTACATTTGAGGTATTATACACCAAAAATCTGCAAAAAAAAATCATACATAGTTATTTTTTCTATGGCATTTTGGGGGTTAAAACAGAAGCTAGTCTCTATTTCAACTGATTTTCATTCCCCATACTCGCTGGGATACAGAACAAACCTGGGGCTGTTGAAATTTCATCGCCTCCTCACGCTAACTGTGCCAACGCGCTAACATGTGTGCTAGCTTGTACGCGCCACACGGGACCTCGGAGCTGCTTCTCACTTTCAGGAACGCAGAGGTGTCACGGGAAGTCAGCTCCCACTCCGCTGGGTGTGCACGGGACGGGGGGGGGGGGGGGGGCATCTGGAGGACGGCTGCTCCCAGGGCCCTAATCCTGAGCTTTAGCGAGCGGAGAGGGAGGGCTGCGCTGGAACAACCACGGACTTGTTCCTATAATAATGTAATCTATTGGATGGATCTGAAAATAGGGTTTAGGGAAGTTGACAATCTGGCAGTGCGTTAAAATGACCTCGAGATTGTAACGCTGACCTTATGTAAATGGCTTGACTTAAGAAGAGGAAATTGGTAGTAAAATTTAAACCGGGCATTCATTCATAACTCTTTAAAATATCTGATTGTAATGCGTATATATTATAAAGATATGTATGTTCTTTTGGCATTTAAACACCAAAATCAATCATTATTCTCCTATTTGAGTACAGAAACTGCGCAGTCTGCATCGTTCTTCGCTCATCTTCAAAAACTATAGTGTCTTGTAATCTCTTAAAATAGATATCATAGATCATTAAACAAAATTACAACAAATGTTTATGTTTATTAAATATGAGACAGTGCACATTAATCGGCATGTAAATGTGCCAGAGTTAGACATGCAAGCTAATTTTCATGAGTAGTTCCATTGGCAGGTTGTTAAAAGACAGAAAACATAGGCACAAAACACTGAGTCCATACACATCACAAAGACATTACAGTTGTCCCTCACTGTATCGCAGTTGACTTTCGTGGCCTCGCTGTTTTACAGATTTTTTTGTGCAATTGTGCATGCTTTTTTTATTTACAGTGTATGAACCTGCATTGGGTTCTGCGTCCTGACTGGCTAAGGGACTGTAGACCATTGTCCATCAGTCTCCTCTGTGCCGTGTCTCCTGTACAGTACAGAATGTGTTCAGACAAATTTGCATAAATGTTCGATCACAGTGTGACTCTGAAGTGCTGTACGTTCGCAAGTTTTCTCCCCGACAAAAGCCACAATGTCGATGAAACGTTCTGCACCGCTAAAAGTTTGAACTTTGAGAGTGTATAAAGCACATTATAGACCTGTGTAGCTCGCATAGACTTTTATTCTTTTTTTAGCAATAAGAATTATCTAAAAAGGAAGTATCAGCATGTACTTTTGCCTTTTTTCACACAATTGGCTCTATTTTACATATCCATCTGTATTTTTCCTTTGACGCATCGAATAATTGGGAAAATCCACGTGGCATCTGCTCTCTCATTCGTCGTCTTCGAAGGACAACATAAGCAGATTACCGCAAGGACAGTAAACAATTTGAAGAGCCCCATGCGTTTACTTTGAGACGCCATTTGAATTTAAATGAGAGAACAATTGGTTATGGTAATGCAAAGTTACGGTAATGGAAAGTCCTCAACTGCGAGTCTATCGGCGACGATAGCATCCGACGCAATAGGGTTAAACAAGAGAGAAATGTGAGAAAATGCTAATGCCTGTGTGATAAAAGAGTATAAAGTGTGTGGTGAGGGGTTTTACAGCTGCAAAACATATATAATAATTGTAAAAAAATAAAGCTGACTACTATTTTCTGAACGTAACCCCCGCGATAAACGAGGGACAACTGTAATCATCTGTGAAATACAAAATATTTGTAAAATTAGATAATGCTAACAACACACAGTACACAGAATGAAGACAACAGACAAAAAACACAATCTCACAACAGGACAGAGACGTTTTGTTTGGATGCTGAAACACAGATAGATTAGTCCACGTTATGCTCACATGTCTGATTGTCCAGAAGCCGGTCTTTCTCAGATCTACTAAAGCTCTGGATGGAAGTCACATAGGGACTAGCATGGACTGAAAAAAAAGTCTTTCTAAATGGGATTTTACCATCTCCTCTGCTCGAGTGTTTGTGTTTAATCTAACCTGTACTATAAGACTCTAGGTTCAGATGTTTTGCTTCTCATCATCCCTTATGCCATAATTGTAACATGTAAACTCCATTGAAACCCCGGACCTTCAAACCCCACTCTGCCCTGAAGCTTTTGCACAGTAGTACACGCTCCTCGCTTGAATTGAGTTTGTGGCTTCTGTGTGCGTGTATGCACAAGTTCATATTGCTTCCCTTTGGAGAGGAGCCAGGACATGGAGGTGGACAGAGTGTGGGCGGGTGTGAAGAATTCTGACATCATCTCTCCTCCTCTCCTCTCCTCTCCTCACCTCTCTGTCTGTCTGTCTCCTCTCTCTCTATTTCTTTCTTTCTTCCCTGCTCTCCTCTCCCTTTCTTTCTTTCTTTTTTCTGTCTCTTTTCTCTGTTCTGTCTCTTTCTCTCCCTCTTATTGTTAGTCTCTTCTCTCTCTCATTTCTCTTTCTCTCCCGTTCCTTTTTCTCTCTTCTATTTTTCTCTCTCTCATATTGTTAAAGTCTCTTCTCATCTCTCTCTCTGTCTCTGTCTTTCATATCGTTAAAGTCTCTTCTCTCTCATCTGTCTTTCTGTCTCTCCCTTTCCTTTTCTCTCTTCTATTGTTCTCTTTATCCCCTCTCTCTTTCTCTTCTCTCTTCTCTTCCATGTCCTCTCTCTTTCTCTTCTCTCTCTTCACCCCCATCCCCTCTCTCTTTCTATTCTCTCCCTTCACCCCATCCTCTCTCTCTTTCTCTTCCCTCTCTTCTTTTCCATGTCCTATCTCTCTTTCTCCCCTCTCACTTTCTCTTCTGTCACTTCTCTTCCATTTCCTCTCTCTCTTTCTCCCCTCTCACTTTCTCTTCTCTCTCTTCTCTTCCATGTCGTGTCTCTTTCTCCCCTCTCTCTTCTCTTCCATGTCCTCTCTCTCTTTCTCCCCTCTCACTTTCTCCTCTCTCTTTCTCCCCTCTCTGTTTCTCTTCTCTCTTCTTTTCCATGTCCTCTTTCTCCTCTCTTTCTCTTCTCTCTCTTCTCTTCCATGTTCTCTCTCTTTCTCTTCTCTCTCTTCACCCCCGTCCTCTCTTTTTCTCCTCTCTTTCTCTTCTCTCTCTTCACCCCCGTCCTCTCTTTTTCTCTCTCTTTCTCTTCTCTCTCTTCACCCCCGTCCTCTTTTTCTCCTCTTTCTCTTCTCTCTCTTCACCCCCCGTCCTCTCTCTCTTTCTCCTCTCTCTTTCTCTTCTCTCTCTTCACCCCCGTCCTCTCTCTCTTTCTCCTCTCTCTCTTTCTCTTCTCTCTTCCCCCCCGTCCTCTCTCTCTTTCTCTTCTCTCTCTTCACCCCCCCGTCCTCTCTCTCTTTCTCTTCTCTCTCTTCACCCCCTGTCCTCTCTCTCTTTCTCCTCTCTCTCTTTCTCTTCTCTCTCTTCACCCCCGTCCTCTCTCTCTTTCTCCTCTCTCTCTTTCTCTTCTCTCTTCCCCCCCGTCCTCTCTCTCTTTCTCTTCTCTCTCTTCACCCCCCCGTCCTCTCTCACTCCTCTACACTTGACAGCTCCTCCATTGTATTGTTCCAGCTCTGCGTGGGCTCCCCAAGGCTCCCCATGTGTTAGAAATCATCCGCCCCCGTGCTCCCGCCTCAGACCGCGGCCCGGGACGCTCGCTAACGCTGTGTAACTGTAGCTGAGGATAGAGAGAGAAAGAGAGAGAGGGTTTGTGATGAAAGACAGCAAACGCAACACACGCCAGGCCGGAGGTACACAAAGCACACACGCGCACTCAGACACACACAAGAGCCTCGCCAAAGGGTTAAACACTGCATTTTGTCATTCCATAATTTGTCGAAGATTTTTGTTGGATTTAGTCACGGTTTGTAAAGACTTCATTTGGAATAATAACTCTATCAGAGTACGCCTTTATAATTTATATTTTGGAGCATTATTTTTACTTGTTCGTGGTAACATCCTGACGTTTTCGAGTTCAAGCTTCGGCTTTGAGCAAACGAAAGTAAATACACAAAATCCATAAGAAAGATGTATAAATTGATTTGTATTCCTCCTGTTGACCAAAATATGTTTCATTTTTTTTAATCAACATCACTACATTTAATACTTTAGGAAAATCTGTGTGAAATACTTTTATGTTTTACTCTTAAATTAGCTTTTTTCTGTGAGCAAACTTGAGGTATGATACAACTTGGACAGATTTGAAGACTTCTACTAAAAAAAACTGCAAAAATCATACATCCTAGCAAAATTTTCTACAGCATTTTGGGGGTTAAAACAGACAACTTATTTCAACCTATTCTGTGCATTAGTGAACTGCAACTTCATTATTCTAAGACATATTCTACATTTTTGTGTATTTTTTGGTTAAACTATATGATACGTGGATTTTGTATATTATAAAATGCAGTTTTAACCTAAAATGATTTAATAAAAAATAGAACCATCAACTTCCTGTTCAAACGTTTATAATGACATTTGACTGTAGCAAACAGGGGATTTTCATGTTTGTTTTTATTGCTGAAAAAAATGTACACAGCATTTTTAAGCCTACAAGTATGACCCGGTATTCTAAATGTTTTGAAGACAATACAGGATTACTCAAACATACATGAATCAAAATAAAACTTTCAGCAAGCTATTATTTTATTGTATTAGCTTTTACCATTATAACACGGGTAAAAGCTAATACAAGTTGATTTTACATTTGTTCTCTTTAATGTTTACTTCATTATCTTTAAATAGAGTGATAGATATGATAGATAGATTTAATACAGGACTGTCCAAACTACGGCCCAGGGGTCAAATGCGGCCCTCAGATGAATTTTTGTTGGTCCTCATGCCTCCTACTAAACTGGCCCTATTAATCATGAAGATTTTTTTACTGCAAATTGAAGAGATTCTACCACTATAACCTGAATAAAATCATATTCCATTGTGACACAGACCTAAAAATAATCTTCCAAGTCTTATTAAACGTACAACATCTCTATCAAACGACACTGGTCTGTGGCCCTCCGCTTCAAATATGTTTCTGTATGCGGCCCTCGGTGAAAAAAGCATGGACACCCCTGATTTATTAGAAAATGAAATTACCGCATGATATAAATTGCTCTGTAGTTGACATCAGCACTATAAAACATGTGAAATGCTGGTAGATCACGTTTCTTTCAAAGTGAACATGGTATTAGACAGAGTGAGCCTTTATCAACTTCTGTTTTCATCATAGTATTTGGTTGTAGCAAACTGTTAAAGGTCCTTTGTTATGCAAAATCAACTCTAGTCAGCTTGAAACCATGTTCGAATGTTGTTACCTCCCTAAAAACAGACCTGGAGTTGTGTTTTGTTTCATTCACACATGTTTGTAAAACTCTTTATTATAAGTCGGGCCACATCTCCAAAGCTCAAAATGCTCTGTTCCACCTTGTGATGTCATGAAGCTGTAGTTTTCAAGTTAACAGCTACTTTTTACCTTTAGTTCATCAGAAATTGTAAGTTCCAGAGCTGAAATTATCCAAATTATTGTAGTGACAATTCTGTATTACCACATGACATCACAAGGTGGAACAGAGTGAAGAATCCAAACTATGCAGGATTTGTGTGTTAAACATGTGTGACTGAAACAAAACACAACTCCAGGTTTGTTTGTGATGAGAAAACAACATTATAACATAGACCAGAGAATAGTGTAACATGGGCCCTTTAAATATGTATTAACATCTCCATGGAGACAAGCAGGTGACACGTCCAACATAAATGACTATAAAGTGATATCACCAATCGACACACAAAATTCGTAAAGGACAAGCCTAAAACACCAAAGCAGAGGATTGGTCTACACTCCTCCAGATGTTGTCCTGTGAGTGAGCGCAGGTTGGCAGATGTGCTCACAGTTAGACATAAGATACACAAACAGCTCTAAACACTTCATACACAGTCACGCTACAGACGGAGAGATGGAGAGATGGAGAGACCAGAGGAGACGGATAAAGATCTTGTTTTCAACCCACTTCTTGCTCATTCGACAGATTATTTGTTCGGAAGGAGCCCAGACCGGGTTGGACTGGCACAGGTGAGGATTTGGGTTTGGAGCGACCACAGTCCACAGACAGGACTCAGAGCTGTATATTTTCACTGGAGCGTGGATCCATTGTGTGGCTGTATCTGCAATTATTCAAATCATCTGCAGAACAGCTGAATCAAACACAATTTGCAAATATTTGGTAATGTGTTTCTTCCCGTTCTTCCAGATGGCTGGGAGTTTTTACACTAAATGGATTTAGCATGTACACATGTTACAATGTGGATATGATGCCATTTACAATCATTATTATTTCGTGTACTTCTGACCTAACAGTGCGCTCTCAGACAATAGTGCCTTTCATATGTGCACAAATATTTTAATGTGCTTTTGGAAATTTACTCTCTATGCAGAATGTTTCAGACTGTGCTCTGATGTGGCAGAAAACAAACACATCAGCTTGTCTTCATGGAAATATTATTACTTTGCCTAAATGTCCCACTGCACGGCATTAAACTTACCTTTCTCTATGAAAACAAGCACTAGGATATGCTACTAGTCAGATCTGTGGAGAAGTAAACCCGCTGACAGTATGAATACATGTTTTATAAGTCTTTTTTGCACAATAAGACACCTGAACATAACATATCAAACATCTCCATGGAAACTGGTGGCAGAACGACACCAGTAAAGTTACATAATGAAGTGCACCTTTCCAAATATATATATTCATGCATTATTTCTATAGAAACCTACTACAAAAACAAAACTAGAGTTGACCCACATTCAAAATCTATTTAAAAAAAATCAAGTCCTTTTAACAAATGTAATTAGACGTTTTTACTTTAAATTAGATTTAGCCACAAAATGTAACCTATTACATCAGCCGCTCTATTCAAACAAAACTCCACATATTTAGTCCGATCCAACACACCAGCAGTGGAATTTAGAGTACCCCTGTGTGATTCTTTCCAAAGTGGAACAGGCCTGGCTCCAGACCGTCCCGTCCACAACAGGACCATAAGAACTGCCCTGCATCGCCCCCTGCGTCCCCCTTGTCCCCTATATGTCCCACCTATGTCCCACCACGGCCCTCCGAGACTCCCTTTTACATTTAACATCCATCGGAAACCCTTACAGGAAGTCTCTGATAATTTAAAGTTGTCCGGCTCCTCAGACTTTGGCCTGTCTTTGAGCGAAGATTTATAACCCCTCCCGGAGACCCTAATCACCGGAGACAAGGGGAGTTGGCGGGGGGGAGGGGGAGGTCTCCGGCACCCACAGCAGGTATACATGCAATGCTCTTTTGGACATGACAAATATTTCAAACTACCATGCATGTACTTCGCGGTATTGTCATGGGAGGAAGTGCGCAAGACGTAGCATGCTTCCTCTTAGCTTTCTTGCACTTCGGTGGGTTCTGGACGGCATCTGTATTTGAGGACTGAAAAATAGATTTGCAGGTGGGCTAAAATAACAATGAGCATGACAAGAAAGAGAGGATGCAAAGAGTTGGATTTCTCTAGGGGGAGGTTAGGTTTGACGAAGAGCAGTGGATGGGTCATGTTTTGCGCAGGTGAGCCAGACATGGCCGAAGTAGAAATGAACAGAGACTACGGCGATGACAAATGAGAGTAAACAGGTTTAAAATCGGACGTTGTTCCTGTTCGGGATCTGTCTGAAACGGCATCGCGCTGACAGGAGTTCTGATGTTACTCAAAATGTACTGGATTATGAAAAACACACATCTCTTGTCAAGTCAACTGCAACTGTTTTATACTGAACTATCAAACCGGACGTATTACATAAAATGGACGTTCTCGAGCCTTTAACCTTATTATAACAGTGTTCCCTCAATAGATTCCTGCCTGTTTGAGTAATCCTGTATCGTCCTGAATGTGAAATATTGTATTAGATATTATATAAGAATAGTTTAAACAATGCACTGCACAAACTTTGAGTAACTTTGGGAAGCTATGTACCAACGAAATACATTTACCTGTTGTGTTTTCTCAGTGACATTTGTGAATGAGTCGGCTCTTTTCAACGATTCCTTATTGTGAACAGCTGGATCCAGATCTCATTTTTTAAAAAGAACTAATTTTCATGCGTTTTCATACTGATTAACGTTGATCCAACACCAGAATCAGCACAGAAGCAAAGCAGGCAACACGAGTAAGAGCTTCATGCACAAAAAAAAAACATATCTGGAATCGAAATAGCAGATAGATTTTTGAATTATTATTTCTGTAGGACAAGGGTTTATTTAGATAATGCATAATTTCAAAGGGTAAACACTCTCCCACTCTCAGTTTGAACCATTTTAAACAAATCTGAGCCTTGGTTGATTAGTTTGTTATTCAAATTCATTCTCACATTGGCTTCTGTCATATCAATAAATAAAAAAAGAGCCAGTCTTTTGAACAGCTCTTTGAAATTAACGGATCCAAAAGATTCGGATCCCGTAAAAGAGCCAAAAGTCTCATCATTACCAAAGACGAGTGGGTCTCAAAGCGTGTCCTGTCTCCCCGATTCTAAAGCTTGTGATTGACAGGTGGATTACCCAATCAGAGAGATGCACGCTCTGTTAAAATGCTAAAAACATGATGGCTTACATTAAAAAAGAACAAAAAAACAACACATAGGACTGAAGGACATTTCTGTAGAACCAACAATCGAAGCAGTTATATATTTTGTTGTGAATAGTCTATGGTCCAATTGTAAACCCTTCTGCACTAAACAGAATGTAGAATGACTGGCTGGTCAGGGAAGCAAAGAGTTTTTTATGTTGGTTAAATAGATCTGTTACTTTAATACACATCTTATTAAATTGTCCTGTTGTATACCTTCATTGCGAGATAGGGCACACCAACTAACTCTCTTCAAAAGTGCACAGAAAATCAAAAACTAGTAGTGTTAAAGGTGCATTGTACAAACATATTTAAGGCAAGGCAAGTTTATTTGTATAGCTCAAAACCTTTTCAGTCATATTTATAGCTAAACAGAACCGTTTGGAGCCTGAATTTAAACATTGTCAAAGTAGAGGCCTGTCTCATCTTCAGGAAGGCCGGTCCCTGAAGTCCTCAGAGTGTGAGATGGTTCATGTGGCACTAACATGTCAGAGATGTACTTTGGTGCTGGTCCATGGAGAGACTTGTTCACACAGAGCTGCTTTAAAATCTATTCTAAGATAAGAGAACCTTTATTTGTCTCACAATGGGAAAATTCCATTGTTTCAACACAAAGTCCAAGAACAGCAGGAGAATAGAAACATGCAATCAGGATCAAGATATTTAACAAACATTTACCCCTGAACAAAAAGACATATTTGATCCAGTTCAAGTCCGCTGCACCAACTGAACTCCACTCGGATCTCCTTCCAAATCTTTAAACACAGCTAATAAAGTTAATTTGTATATTATTTCAATCTATTGGTTTAATCTAACAGCCAAAACAGCATGTCAATTCAATCCTTCCCTGGACACACTTCCTCCGGTTCCTTTTTTCTTCAATAATATTTTGAAGTTTGGATTATGATCGGCCGTCTCCCAGCAGTCTTCCTCCATATTGGCTTGTCAAGCTTGTAAAAACAGTCTTTGATGTGACTGGAGTTCTCTGTCCCAGGACAAAATAACACACATACAGAGATATAGGGGGGTAACAGTGGGGTGTGGGGTGGGCTCGGCAGCAGGACCACCCCATGCCTGGATTTGGGCGCTCACCTCTCCCCAGAATGACCTTCACACCTCCGGAGATCCATCAAGTTATGTCCTGCCAAGAAACTGCAGTCAAAGCAGAGCAGGCCGGGTTAGACAAATAAAAGAGGTGGTGCACAACATGCTGCTATGAAACCTACTGATTGAAACTGTAAGTCAAAATTATTATTATTAAATTATGTAAAGCGTAAAGTAAAAACCTAAAATTTGCAAAAATACTTTTATATCAAGAAGGTAAAATGTGGGTTTAGCTCGTTTGAAATCTGTGTCACGTTTTAGTTGGAGTTAGTCGGCAACTTATCGTCTTCACGGAGAGGTTTTAATGGTTTCCCAAAAATGTTCCACAGCTTGGCATTCAACTTAAAATATTTCTATCTTTCCAAGTTACAGGTCAGATCTGTGGAGAAGCGAGCCCGCTAACAAAGGATACTTATTTTCATGGCTTGTTTTTGAAGAAATCCAAGATAGTTTAAAGATCGTTTAATGCCGTATCGTGGAAAAAAATTCCTGGCATAGTGATAACATCTCAACGAAGACAAGCAGGTTGCAGAATCTCCGAAAGAAAATACGTTGCGAATCTTTAGAGCCAGAATTCTCAAAATGATAGAAAAGGGACAAGAAAAGCTCGACAACAACACTATATGTCGCACGAAAATTGACATGTCTTGAAGTATTGGCCGTAATTTATGTATTCTCTTCATAAAATCAAATCGAATGTTCCTTTATGTCGTTTAAAGTTTGTAATTAAAACCCGTATAACTCGCAGTGGAAATGTGATGTTGTTTCATCACATTACTCACCACTGGACAGGCTTTTGAATGGGAACACTGAGGTTTGGCTGCAGATGTGTTCCTCCATATTGCAACATATTTAGCCCTCTGCATCCATGTCTGCTCGCCTCTATTCTCCTTTAAACATGTACTTTTAGTGGCCATACAATATACTCGTTGACAGCTCATTTTGTACTATGAAGTCACCCAAATATTTTCTTGTGGTCGTTGCTGCACTAGCCAGTCTATTTTCTTATAACCCATCACGTATTTTTATTTTCCCTGTCAAGGCCGTTTTCACCGCAAAGTTATCCATTGCGTAACTTTCTTTTGACATCCAAGAAGCTAATTATTTAATCCGAAACTAATAAAAATACACTGGAACATCTGCGTTGACACCTTCGCAAACGGTAAGCGAAAGGCTGGGTCGGATTTTCAGGTTACGTGGACGCGTTGGCAGTCTCAATCATCCCGAAATCACAACACGAAATTTAATCTAATCCCAAATCCTGGCCACCCGTGTGCTTTTAAAAGATCCCTCTATGGTGCAAGAACAACATTCCTGCTTCATTGGTTTACACTGCTGGATATTAATACTATCATTACAATTGGACATGGTTTATTTTGACTACTATTACCACTAATACAATAATAGACCTTAATAGAGGCTACAAGTCGAGGGGGGCAGATTTGGAGTTGTTCCACCCCCTCGCAGCTGCGCACGGGGGCCCGTCGGGGTCAGGCGTACAGTAACACTTGACCCCAAACCCGATCCCCCCCTCCCATCACGGGACGTCCCAGCAGTGGTAAAGGGCAGTAACCTCTGAATGCTTTGTTTGGCTGGTCTCGAGCGCATATAGACGCACCATTGTAAAAAACCCGGGACTCCCTTGCGTTGTTTTCTTTGGGAAGCAGGAAATTGGATGACTGGCTACCTGCTAGAACAACATCCTGCACTTGAGAAGCCGTCTTTTCACCCATACCCACCTATTATTTCCGGTTTCCATCATACGCAAGTGGTCAGGCGGCAAAAAAGGGAGAAAGCAAGAGACATTTTTATTTTTTTCCTCTGCTCGCTGCGTGGGTTGGTCTCCGTTCCAGTCCGGTTGAGATCAAATTGGCCCCATCCAGATGCTTCCGTTGAAAATAGCTCGGTGAGGCCAAATATTTCAGGTTTTTTTTTTTTTTTTTTTTACAGAGTGACTCCACCTCGTCCAGGTTAGTGGCCCTTTGTGAGTGGGAGGGTGGAGAAGGGGCAGTGGTGGTGGTGTTGTGCAAAAGTGAATGTTTCTGTTCAGGTCCACTTTCAGCCCTGTCAGTGGTTGTCATGGAGGTTTAGACCTGCGACGGTGATCCGAGCTAAAACGCCGCGATAACCATTTCCTTTAAAATATCATGTTATGGAGTGTTTATGAGGTGCGTATTCTTCCCCATGTTCAGAGCCAGAGTGTAGACTTGGAATAGGTGACAAGAGCAAACTCATGTGGGATAAATGTATATATGTGGCATACCAATTAATTTTAATTTTAGTGTCTACGCTTTAGTGTCAGATCCTCTCAGTCTTTCAGTTTAAGACTAGACTAAAAACCCACCTCTTCCCCCTGGCATTTAATACGAGCTAGACAGATATTTTGGTGTTTTATTATATTTTCCTATGTATAATGTTATTATGTTTTGTTTTTTTTGGGGGGGGAAGCACTTTGGTCAGCTGAAATTGTTTTAAATGTGCTATATAAATAAACTTGAATTGAACTGAATTAGCTTCTACGCTGAAATAAGACTCAAAATGACATTGACAAACAAGTGTACATATCCGTTCCATTAGTAAAAGCTGCACTATGTAACTATTCTGGTGATTTTTTGCTACCTCCATGGAGATGTTATTGCTTTGCCTGGCATCTACCACATTATGACATAACAGTTTTCTCCATGGAGACGAGGCCAAGCTGCAGGTCAGATCCGTAGTCCGTATATATAAATGAACAGAGCTAACCTGCTAGTTGCCACGTTTCAAATAGGAAGTGATCATGGCTTTCGAATCCATTGACTCTGGCTCCAATTCACTTTACATAGAAAAACTGTCACCCCTCTCTGTTTAACTGCTGCAGTGAACCTCCTCAGTTTGGTCTTAAAATATTCGTATCAACCTGCTCTACATGATCCTGTTATATTTATTTTGCCATTGTATCCAGAAATCAAGAAACACCCCCACAGGTTACCATCAGCAGCCTCTCTCTGGATTGGCTGTTTGGTTGCTATGATACTCTCGGCTAGAACTCGGCTCCAACTTGGCCCCTATAACTGCTTTAGCCTCGATGAGCTTCATTTGACTGGAGCTGAGCACTGTGGGTGACGTCACACTCACTTAGTCCACCTATAATTTAATAAATGCATTATAAAAAAGTTTAATGTCATACCGTGGAACTTTTCAGGGAAAGAAATAACCTTTAACCATAATTTACTCATTCATGTCACTGAATTGCTTTTGTGAGAGGTTCAGATATTCAGATACTGTTATAACATGAAGTCATTCTGTGTGAACTTTATATTTGGAGTTTGATTTTTAGATTTGGAAGACAAAAATATGTGACATTAAACATTGACATTTAAATTATTTTTTTCAGCCTGTAATAATCCATGAAATGTTCCAAGTAAAATACTCATCAGAAACTCGAACAATGGCCCCAAACTTTATACTGATGACACATTTTAACCAAATTGTATCATTACTCGGCCAAAAACTTGTCTGTCTTGAACCAAATTTGTTCTGTTATAGTTTTATCCAGTGAATCATCAGCCCCACTTTTGAAACCCTCCCCTTTAACCAGTGCACCTGCTCCTCTGTTACACGAGATCATGCCCTGTTTCCATCATGAAATCTAAGGCTTTGGAGGAGCCCGAGACTTTCCAAATTGGAAAAGTCTGTCCAAGAGTGAAAGGAAATATTCTCAATACAGCTCATAATAGCAGATGAGTTTGGTTTAGGTTGTTTTTAAAGTTCTAAAGCACATTTGAAACTGACTGCGCCCACGTTGGTGCTTTTTAGCTTCCTCTCACTCAATTTATTTTACAACCTATCTGGAACTATTATGGAAAACCTCTAAGTTTGAACGCACGCTCTGAAATTCATCATGTAAAAACTATTAAGATAAGATGAGAACTCTGGCTTATGTGTGTCTTACAGTGGGGAAATTACAGTGATGCCAGAGAAGAACACACTCACACACATAAATAATAATAATAATAATAATAATAATAATAATAATAATAATAATAATAATAATAATAATAATAATAATAATAATAATAATAATAATAATAATAACAACAATAATAATAATAATAATATGCAACAATAAAAATGTAAAATAAATGTAATAATTTAAACAACATAAAAATACCTAAAAATATGCCTATTAGGACAAGTAAGTGTGTTAAATACAAAACCTTTTACAATTTTAGCTCAGTTAGTAATACTGCTCTTTTATGTTGCTATTACTATTGCTATAATAACCAATAAGCCTTTAAGTTTCCAAGTAAAATTACTTTAAAACTATTGTGAACTGTATATTTCTTCATATATTGTGTATAGCAGTGATGGAAGAAATACTCAATTTTGTTACTTAAGTAAAAGTGCAGATACTGGAGCAAAAAAACAAGAAACAAAAACTCAAGTAAAAGTTTTAAATACCTGTTTAAAAATGTACTTAAAGAGTAAAAAGTAAAAGTATTTTCTCAGATTTTATCTAATAATGCTTCAGATGTTGTGATTTTTATCAGGATTTTTGTCAGATTTTGTTTAAACAGAAACAATTGAACCAGTTTTTTCCTCACTGTTCTTATTTGTATAGTTTTGTTTTGCTCAAACTGTGAACATGATCAAAATAAACCCAAAAGACTTTTCAGCAGGTCTCAAACAATAATAAAAATACATTTACTTTTCAGTCCTATTCAAAAATGTAGTGGCGTAGAAAGTCCAGATACCTGCTCTGCAATGTAGTGAAGTAAAAGTTAAAAGTATCCACGAAAAGTGCTTTACTACTTTTACTTTGTTATGTTCCACCATCCCTCTTAAGTTGCCCATTAAGCAAAATATAGACAGGATACGTCCATTATAAATCTGTTAATGCTTCTATAATGTGTCTTAATAATAAGTGTCCCGGGGGCCTAAAGAGGAAGATTACACACATGAGACTTCCTATGCATCCTAAACTGAAGCCAACGCACACAGAGCTACTGTAACACTCAAACAGATAGAAAAAAATGCACAAAAGAACACATATTTCTTATCATATACTGCAGCTAAACCCAACCATAATGGACAAAACACATGCACATGAGCAGAGTTACAGCCCAAACCACAAATCGAAACATCAGTCATATGTTGCATTTGAACAAAATCATCAAGACATATCCCCCCGTTTTGCATAAGAAAGATTTATTCTCTATGCAGAAACAGACATCTGTATTTGATCACTATTCAAAATGTATAAAAAACATCGAAGGAAGAAACATAAAAATGGAATAATGAAGGCACTTTAGTTTGGCAAGAGTTTGTGCAAGATGCAGCCGGCTGTAGTCACAAAGATGCATTCAAAGACGTCTGGTTTAATTCCAGTTTAAAATGTCCAGAAACCAGAAGATAATAATATTTACAACATAAAAACGTGGTAGAAATGTGTTCCTCATTTTTATCCTGATCTGGAAAATAGTTCACTTCTATCATATGCCATAACACTTTGCCACCAAAATGTGCGTCTCGGAACCAGGGTTACGTTTGTGGTTACTTTTTGGCTTTGACAACTTTGTGATTCAAAAATATGGTAGTGGTTAAGGCTAGTGGTGTACCCCGCCTACGGCCCACAGTCGCTGGTATAAATGCCTTTTATTCCAACAAGATTAAACATGAAAATTAATGAAAGTTTTATACAAGTTATATCGGTCTTAAAGTTGTCACTGCGCAGCAACGACCTAACCAGGTGAGGTATCATTTTAAAAAACTGGCACAATAATAATAAAAATGTCAACAGTAAAACAAATAACAGTCAAATATTTACAACAGATTAAAGATACACTATGTAACTTTTTGTGTGGAGGCTCGCCCACCTTCCTGTCTCCATGGAGATGTTAATGCTTTGCCCAGAATCCTGCAAAGTATGGCGCTAAACGTAACTACCTCAATGGAGACAAGAAAAATAACACCACTAGGTCAAGTTACAGGTCAGATCTGTGCAGAGGCGACCCCGCTCACAGTAAGAATGCATAGTTTTCAAGCAACAAAAACGTCTAAGGCAAAGCAATAATATGAGATAAGCAGGTGGCAGATGCTCCACCAGGAAAGTTACATAGTGCAGCTTTAAAGCAACAAATAGTGGCCTTGATTTCATGTAAAAAAGTCTGAGGAACGTCCATGTTTTGTTGCATACGTGTCTCCGTGTGTCCCGCAATGTGACGTGGATGTTGTTATTCCGAGCTGGGGGATGCGGCAGAGTCTATGTCGTCATTGTCCAGTTCGTTTGGAGATCCAGACTGTCCTCCTTTCACCCTCTTCCATTTCATCCTCCTGTTTTGGAACCATACTTTCACCTGGAACGCAGTAAGTGTACAGTGAATTCATGAGGAAGGATCATAAAGCATGTTTTTGTTATTTAAAAGGGCTGTACCTGAGTTTTACTGGATTAAAAATGTGAAAAACTAGTTCTATATAAAGTGTTTGCAGTGGTCCAAATGCATTCCTCACTTGCCTAATGTCTTCCTCGCATCCTAATTAGTCACTGTGATGAGTTTATGAGACTTTTTACAACTTTATGTACTAGCCAAAACCAGTGGTGGAAGAAGTACTCACTGTTAATTAAGTAAAAGTACAAATACCAAAGCAAAAAAAAAATACTCACGTAAAAGTAAACATAAAATTATCACATGAAAGATCTACAAAAAACAAAAAAAATCTAATAGTATTTTGCGCATATTTTGAGGTCTTAGGCTGCAAATGTAGTAATTATGATCAAGATTTTGTTCAGCAGAAACTATTGAAGCCATCGTTTTTTGTATTTTTTGGGAGGGTTGCTGTTTTTATTTGCATATTTTTGCTTGACTTTTCAGCAGGTCTCAAACTATAATAAAAAATGCTTTTACTTTTCAGTCCTGTTCAGAAATGTAGCTGAGTAGAAAGTACAGATAAATGTCTCAAGTGTCGTGGAGTAAAAGTAAACTGGGTCCATTGCCAAGTAAAGTACAGATATTTAGTACTTTACTACTTTTACTTTGTTACGTTCCCCCATTGGCCAAGATGTAATTACATGAAAAAACTGGGTACAGACCCTTTCACTGTTATTTTTGAACAGTATTTTTCCTTACTGCTATTGGAGTACTTTGAGGCAGGGGTGTAGTACAAAATTCTTTATGCTGGGTACAAACCATCTAGGTGAACCCACACTACATGTTGTACATACACGTTACATTACGCATTGGGCCTGGAATAGACAAAACTCTCTTTTTATGTAGTTTCAACTTTCAAAACTGATCCATTACAATGACACATTCGCTATAGTCTTATTGTTTTTCAATCAAACATGGCATAAACATTACAAGAACATAGGTCACCGGCGTAAATCAGTGCAGTTTGAAAAAGACCATGGACTCTAGAGGTCCAGAGAAACCTGGAGCTGTTCCTCTTCCTTGTGCTCGCTACCTGATCCATGGGTTTTGTGGTGCGTTTGTAACAACATGTACAACACAGTCAGCAGAAAAACACACAAATAATCTCTGTGAAATCTCCCCCATCGTCCTGAGGATACGAGCCGGCTCTGTGCTTTTGGATACGAGCCGGCTCTGTGTCTTTGGAAACGAGCTGGCTCTGTGTCTTTGGCTTGAGATAGACGAGAATTTACTGAAAAATGAAACTGACTGAAAAATAAATCCATGCATAATTTCAAGTAATGGGTCAAGACCAAGATGTGCATCGCTAGAGGGTTTATGAAAGTCAAAATCCGGGTTAGTTGAGGCTTAAATATTGTTAAATGCATTGGTGGAATGTAATGAAGTAGAAGGAGTAAAGTACTGTACTTACGTATACATTTAAGGTATCTGTATACGTTTTACTTTTACTTCACTACGTTAGAGAGCAGGTATTTGTACTTTCAACCCTTCTACATTTTTAAAGTAAAAGTATTTTACCAGCTGAAAAGACTGAGGAGTTCTTTAACACATTGGTAGTCTGAGTAAACAAAATATACAAATAAAAACAGACAGAAAAAAAGATGGATTCTATTGTTTCTGTTTAACAAAATTCTGCATAAATTTGTATAAAAATCACTACATTTTAACATCTCGAAATCTTACTTTTGATTTTTTCATGCAATATTTTAACTTTTACTTGAGTATATTTTTGCTCCCAGAATCTGTACTTTTACTTAAATAACTGAACCGAGTACTTCTTTCATCACTGTCTAAATGCAAATTATGTTTGTAGTTAACATTGGGGACTAAATGAAATGCCTGGAGCACACCGGCTTACATTAACACACAGTATAGACAGGCATAACTATGCTTTTTTTTTTTCTAGAAAAATACTATGACTTTAGTAATGGTACAGTTTGTGGATGGAGAAACTGATAACTTCAAGAGAAATTTTTAAATCCAACAAATTTGAAAATGTGCTTTTATTCGGTCGTTCTGCTTCTAGCTAAGTGAAAAGACGGCAGTAGCCCGGGACGATGTAGGATGAGGCGGAAAACCCCAGACAGGCTGCAGAGGGATCGAGGAGTGAGGATGGGACCGGGATTTGGGAATGTTTCGGGAATGTCTGCGTGTCTCTGTACTGATATGTGTGTGTATATGTGTGTGGGGGTGTGTGTGTGCGTGTGTGTGTGTGTGGGACGGAACGCCTGGGAAAAGCATTTAGGAGCAGACAGCAGCAGTATGTGTGGTCAGTGTGTGGCAGTGTGGCCCGGGACCAGGGGGGAGGAGTGGGAGGGGAAAAGAGAGAGGGGAGGGGGGCTACATCCGAATGTTATAATATATGACCACAAGATTTAGAGTGGAAATTTACATATTGCAAGTTAATA